>NW_024037074.1:14249333-15658706 GCF_015706575.1 Patiria miniata
AGACGAAGTAAATTATCAGCGAAGATTGGGCTTGGAAGAGTGAGTGTCCTCGCAACGAAATCTTGCGAGGTACTGTAGTTCAACCAAAAGGTTACCCGTTGGGAAGTTTTTAAGAAGCTAAAGCAGTTCCATCCCCTCCCGCCAAAAAAATTGATGGAACAACACATAATTAATTACGCTATATATTATATTTGTCACTCAACCCAAACAAACCAAATTTCTCAAAGCTTTAGGGAAGTCACAGTCCAGAAAATAATCATTTCCAGACTTCAAAACGTCTAAGGTCAGTTATAGCCATGATCAGTGAATGGTAGGAATTTGTATTGTGATGCTCTAGTGGGTGCTTTGTGCTAGGATCCATATAAATACGCTCCATTTTTCGAACCAGTCATCCGCTTGACAACAGCAGCGGCGGATGCCTTCAGTTCACAGCTATTGCAGTGTCACCCTCGTCGTGTTGACTAATATACTTCCTTTGCTAAAGGGCGAACGTGTTGTAAAATATTGTACAGACCGTAAGTTCCTTCTTGCACTTTGGGACTCTTTCATTTGTCATGAACTCGGTGACATAAAAAGTTAACATTTTGTGATTATGACTGGGAATAATTTTTCTTCTATTTCGAGCTCAATGGTTATGACCTTAATTGGGCATGTCAGAGTCGGCATTGACGATTAGATTTTATGGTGGTAACATAGTCTAGTTTTTATTGTCGCAATGTTTTTTTAATTGCCACGGTTTCCGTAAATTTGTTCAATCTTTTTGTGTTATGATATTATGATCAAATATTGGAATGTGGTGTTTTTTCCATTCATTGTCTCCAATTAAAAGTGACTTTCATTCGAATCGGAATTTTAATTAATACACTTTTTTGCACACCTCCTGGATTGTCCTATATCATTTGCAACGACACCGATTCTGCATTTCTCCAGAAGCTTCAAATCAGCGCGGGCTTCAGCTTGGTTTGTTCAATTTTGCAGCATCCGTGTTTCGCGTTGTTGAGACTAGACCACTATTTATGTGGCGCGCCCTCTATTGAACGAAACTGAACATATTCTACGGCGTGCGGATGTATGTCTTGGCGGGGCGAGACCACTAGTTTTATTCAGCGCGCTTTTTCTCGACAGAATTGTTTTAGTTGTTTTACTGTTTCTCACAAAACTTAATCTCCTCCTGTAAGACATCAAGACCGATCACTTGCTAAACTTACAACTTAATATAGCTTGACCTGGTGAGCTCGGGTTATTGCTCAAACAACGAGTGTATTGTTATTTATCCATAATTATACGTTGACTTTTCATTTTTCATTTGGTTTTGAATTTCTCACGCATAAAATACTATATTTGTTTCGGGTATGTTTGATGGTTTCTCATGGAATTAAATCTCATAATGTAACACAGTCATCATGACAAATCACTGAATATTCAATTTTGAAATACAGAACAAACTCGTTTTAGGGGGCAACAACTCAAGAAATACACGTTACATTCATCGAGATTTATACGCAGAAATGTGCGAACAAATGTGCAAACAAATGTGCGACATCGCAGAAATCTCGATGTGGGGTATGTCCCTTCAGTCGTGAAAGTCCGTCACCGATCGTGAATATCAGAATATGCATGGTTCATATGCATCACCGATTGCTCAAGCGCATCGCCGATTCGATGATCACATTTAATGCCTCTTTGGCGTTCCATATAGGCCTGAAACAAAGATAAGAGAGTACCGAGAGGGCGCCTGTACTGTAGAAATAGAATTAAAAAAGCACTCCCCGTGGTCGGTCGGTCGTGTACGTACGCATGAAAACAGAACCTGGAAAAGAGCAGAAGTCAAATTTCAAAAGCCCCATATTTTACCCCAAAACCCGCCATGACGACTCTAAAACATGACCCAAAGGTGAGTACAGTATTTAAGGATATTATAAATTATAAATTATATTGTCGATACGATTTGGTAAAGAAAAGAAAAGAAGCGACCCCAACATCATGAACATGCATGACATGTCGAAGGCGCGTAGGCCTACTTTAACTTAAGTTCTAGAATTAGAACAGAAGGCTCTGTGACTTGTGAGTTACAACATAATTCTACCTCCATGGTTACAACTACTAGCACTAGCATGATGATTTTTCGGTGGTCAGTAGACAGTACGCTATTGCTTTTGAAAATGCACTGTCATGACTGTGATAGACGAAATTCCTTTGTCAGTTTAACTGACAACTTGTTGTAGTATACCATGTATACAGCGCAGCGTATTCAGCTCGCCAAAAAGACGTAATAATGTACTGTTGCGCGATGCAAAGCATACATTCCCCGGCCACACTTGTAGCCGAAAATGTAGAACTTTGTTAAGTTTTGATTTTCATGTTTAGACTTTGTAGTTAATTATTTTAATACGCTTTAGAAGCACACTCACCCTCTTTAAAGCGATAGAAAAGTAGTCTCTCCTTCCTCAGACGTCTATTTTTTGTGTATTTCCAGGTTCGTTTGCACACGTTTGCATATCTACATTACAAAATTACACTTTACACGAAAAATAGATGTCTAAAAAATGCCGGACATCTTTTCTAACGCTATAAATATCACTACAAAATTAGTCTAAATGTGACAATCAAAATGTACATTTTTGGGTACATGTTCCAAGATTTCCCCTGGCCTTATTTTGGGGGTAGCCCAGCAAATGGCCACATTTATGGGGCTAGAAAACTACAGCCCCAATGCTCACCAGGAATTTGACATTTAGAGCTGGAGACAAAATTACGTTGTGCATAGCAGATCGAAAATGGCAGAGTCCCAAAACGGACTCCACAAAAATGGTCCTTTTCCCTGTTCTTCAAACCCAGATGACATGACACATACTTCATACTGTGCAGTAGACCCAAGAACGTGACGTCAATAACAACGACACTCATAATTGAGTCCCATGAAATACTGGACTTCCTCCGTATTTACAGTCACACATTCTATATACGGCCTTTTTATGCGGAAAGTCCCGTTGCTAGGGGAGCAGAAAATCAATTTAAGATCGAAATTATTTTGTCGCTTGAAAATCACCCCAGCTATAGTATGACTGCTGAATAGCAAAAAAACCCGTTGAATTCGGTACCATCAGAGGTCTAGTTATCCAGTAATCATGGTTATTTGGGAACGAATTCCAACTGTTTTCAAAAGGCATGGCGTCTCTGATATTTACCAGACGTTTCCCCCCCCCCCCTAAAAAAGTCAAAAGGCCAATGGGGTCAGGGAACCAGACTAGAGCTATAATTATCTACTGAGTGTGCGTCAACTTTGACAAAGTGCACCGCGGCTGTTGCCTGTCATTCAAAAATCTTTGGAGCTCTCTGAAGTACCCAGATGCAGTACGCGGCCATGGGTGAAGAGCACACACACTGCAGATCGAGCTCCACAGATTAATGAATGACAGGCAACAGCTGTGGTTGACTCTGGAATATGAAATGCAGAACCCTGGTATAGTCCCTCAGCGTTGATTGGCATAACTTTGAATGATTGGGATGATTGACAGATCTTGGCTGTTTTAGAAAACCGTATGGCTGAATAACAGAAAATTCTTTGTAGGCAAATAGAAATTAAATCCAGTTTCCCTACTTGTATAATAAGGATATCACCGAGCGTGAACAGGTTCGGAAGGTATTCTTGGGGGGTCTGAATTCAGAAACTCTGGAGGCAACCCTGCGAGACCACTTTGGCCAGTACGGGGATATGACAGACTGCTGTGTTATCCGGGATGCAGCCAAGAAGTCACGGTGCTTTGGCTTTGTTACCTTCACCAAGATGGCCATGGTGGATGCAGTCATGGCCGACTTCAAAGAGAAAGGAGGCCCCACGTTGGATGGCAAGACAATAGAAATTAAGAGGGCGATTCCACGAGAGGTGAGCATACATGTACAATGTAGGCCTAATCAAGCTTTGACAAAGTGCTGCAGTGATATGTACCCAGTGCTTTCTTCCATTCTTTGTCCACTGCACAATTCTCAAATTGTTGCCAAGCTGATACCATTTTCTGCAGGTTAACTCGCACATTGGCAGCAATAAATTAAATAATTTCAAGGATGGTTTGAATTTGTCATTCTGAGGCACACATCTTTCCTTGGATCAGCTGATTCCTCATTTTTTTAAATTTTCTTTGCGAGATACTAAGACGTAGAAGACTTTGCTGTACAAAGTTCTGTATTTCCCTGATAGGCCCTATTTTTTGTGAGTTCCCCATCTGCATGCGATCCTACTCTTAACATGATACATACATGTACCTTACATGGTTGATATACAATGTACAAGTAAACGTGTAAAGTACACAGCTCCCCTTTAATTGAGAGATTTCTATAATAAGAGTCAGGGCTCGAAAAAAAGTGGCATGCACTGGTGCATGTAGACCAAAAAACCTACATGCACCAAGAAAAACCCACATGCACCATAATTGACTTACACCCGTCTGCTTCTCTGAAGGCATTCTTTCTCTTTGATTTATCGAACTTTCTACAGACAGTACACCCGTGAACGTGGCGTTGTATACAACGCCACGCTGTTGTGGCATTTCGAACATGGCGAAATTGATCCGCCATACATAATTTCGTACATATGTTGAGTACTCACATAGAAAGCTAAATTTGCCTTCCCGCGTGTTCAGTATGTGTCATTTCGATGAAATTTGCCGTTGATGAAGACCCATACGAACGTGTAGAAATTAGATTTTAACCTGACAAGTGACACAAGTTACCCAGGGTCATTTGCGTGCAAAATTATCGGAGCCCTCCGAGCTACCCGTCTGCTTCATGTGGCGCATGTGATAGGTGGCGTCCGATTGGCCAATAACGAGACCACGTGATAAACGCAGCTAATAATTTGGAATCACACTTATGATCCGGACATAAGGAATGCCCGGAGCGTCAGTGCGATACCAAATTATCCGCAGCATGTATCACGTGGTAAATCGCATGCATGATCGGAGGAGGTTGCAGAACGTCGGGATCTTCAAATTTTACCGCGTACTCTGAATCTGCTGCGAGGAATAATTTATGGATATATAGAAATAACACGTTTGTACACTATCTGGTCAAGTATTCAACAAACTTTATTCTTATTCTCACTCATTTGTAAATAGTAAATATATGCATGGAATGAGTATTTTGGTGGCTAAAAAAGTTACATGCACGTCGTGCATGCTCAGTAAAAAGCTACGTGCACAAGCAAAAATCTACGTGCACTGGTGCATGCGTGCACCCGGGTAAATCGAGCCCTGATTAGAGTCCAGTGATAGACAGCTGTAGTATTGTTTAATACATACATCACTCCACAATGTTTGATCTCCATCCCTTGTTTTGCTACACTCTCCAAAACACTTCAATATTTGCAATTTCGCTTGTAAAGTCGATAGCCTGTGAGAGAGCAACATTTGGTTAACTCAAAAGGGTCCACACGGCATCATCATAGGTCAGTTTTTCACAGCGAGTAGCATGGCATTTGCTATATTACTATCTTGTAGTGTACAGCCAAAAAGACTACATTGTGTAAAACGGCTGCGTCGGTCTGAGAAAGTACTTCTATGTGCATAGAAATTGACTTTTAGCAACCAGAGGTCTGTTTGCACATTTGCATACAGGTGTGCGTGTTGCACATGTACATGTTCCCACGTGCTACTTTTCATGAAGAGGTAGTTTGGAAAAGTGCTCGTAACTTTCCAACAATTTTTGTTTGAAAGAATCAGATTCAGTTGTCTTATAGAATCAAACTAAATCTGTGGGTGAAGTGTTATAAAAGAAATATTCACTGCTCCAACTCATGTACTCGTGTAGCCTCCCTCTGTGATCCATGGAGCGTTCCATTACATGGATCACCTCAGAAAACTAGTTTTACAACACTTCTTGAAGCAGTCAATATTTGCACACCATATTGATGTGTATGGAAATGTTTGTGCTCTTTTTTAAGCCAGGATTCTTGTGAAGGTGCTGCCAAGGAGAGAGTAAAGAAGGCATTCGTAGGAGGCATCCGGGAAGAAACGACAGAGGAAGACCTTCGGGAGTACTTCAGTAAATATGGCGTCGTCACAGAAGTCAAGATTCCCACCG
Source organism: Patiria miniata (assembly GCF_015706575.1). NCBI lineage: Eukaryota > Metazoa > Echinodermata > Asteroidea > Valvatida > Asterinidae > Patiria > Patiria miniata. Next base: position 14,255,412 of record NW_024037074.1, read on the forward strand.
ATAAGACCACAAAGAAACGAGGTTTTGCCTTTGTCACTTTTGATGACCATGATATCGTCAACAAAATAGTAGGTAGGTAGAAGTCTCTTCCTTTTGGCAACAATGGTTTCATTTAAGTTTACTGAAACCTTCATCTTTCTAAATTTGTCAAGCCCAACACCAGGCTTTGATTTTCTGTTACAACACTATGCCGTTCATTTAATGAAGTGTTTTGAATTTTTGTGCACTCAGGAATATCACTTGCAAGACTATTCTGGGGCTAGGGGTCATTGAACCTTCTACAACTATCTTGATGAACTGAAAGTGTTTTAATTAGAAAATTGTACTTCCTGCATTAACTTTTTTTACGTGGAGAATTTATTGATTGGGAAGCTTGATGCTGTTTTTTCCCCCTTGATTATGCAAATGTTTTTACAGCATAGAGCTGTATGAATATTGTACTCCAAGTTCACAAAATGATGTTTCCTTTCAACAGCAATAAAGACTCACTACATCAACGATAGACGGTGTGAAGCTAAGAAGGCTGTGCCCAGAAATGTGATCACCAAGAAAGACGGTCCTGACAACTTCGGCGGTGGTGGTGGTAACTTCAGAGGTGGGGGTAAGTGCTTTAATGGAGGCGGCCTCCAAAAAGGAAGCGAGCGGGGACGCTGAATTTTTTTTTTTTTATTTGGCCTTATTGCAAACTAAAAGTTGCGATGTGTTTTATTTTCTGGTGGACAGATTTTGGAAATAACTTTGGCAATGACAGAGGTAACTTCGGCGGCGGTCTCAACAATGGAGGAAACTTTGGTGGTGGGCAAGGTTTTGGAGGAAACTTTGGAGGGGGCCAAGGATTTGGTAACAACTTTGGTGGAGGTGGGGGAGGATTTGATGGTGGAAACTTTGGAAACAGTAAGTAAAAAGTTAGGTTTTTTGTTAATTTCTTAACAACTTTGATATATCAATATTTATTAATTATTCATAAATACCTAAGACAGTTTACGCATTCCTATTGGTCGAGAGCCCGTCACGTGGCCGGTCTTAAACGGATGATAAAGACATGGCTAGCTGGTCTTAAACACTTTTCCAGTGTCACAATAAAATGTGGACTCCTAAAAATCCAGTGCCTCTTATCGTTTCATTCGTTGAACGTTCACAATCCTCACGTAGGCATGCGCAACACTACCAGGGAGTCAGAATTTTAAAGTTCTAAATTCAAAACGCAACGCGCCAGGTGCGTTCTGTGCGACATCGCGCAGAACATGATACGCGCGCGTCAATCTCCATAAAAGGGTTGTTTACATCTTACTCGCCAGCTGAACACTCCATTATTTTGCAAGAGGGATGTTTCAAAAAGCATAAAGTGAATTTGTTGAACAAAATCGGGATGTTTCGAACGAATTATATGATTTTTTCTTACCGAAAAGGTATTTATGAATGGGAATAAATATGTGCTCCGTCGGTATTAGAGTCTGGGTGCTGATAATTACCCTCGCCTCCGGCTCGGGTAATTATCAGCACCCAGACTCTAAGTGGTCTTAAACAGAGTGATAAAAACCTCCGAAGCACACATTTATTCCCTTAGTTCTGCTTTGCTAATGTTATTGATCAACTGCAGTTGCTAAATATTTAAGGCAGAAAATGAGTGTAAAAACAAACGATTTGTTGACTTTTTTCATAACCAGATTGGAACAATAGTGGAGGCAGTGGTGGTTACAATAGCTTTGGGAGGAACTACAGTGGGGATAGTTCAAACTTTGGCCCCATGAAAGGCACACAGTTCAACAACAGAGGCCAGACTCCATACAGTGGTGAGTTCATTTGTCATTTTTCTATTTACAGGTTTTCGATAAGTTGTTTTACTAATGTCTGACATCTGTGATTTGAGTGGTTTGAGTTTATTTCAGAAAATGAATAAATTCAAGCTACAAGAAAGCTATTTTGAAGAGTTAAAAAATGTTGTAAAAAATCCTTCCTTTTTTGGCTCATCACAGTAAGTAATGAGCCTAACGTACTACATTTCAAGAATTAAAACGCTAAATGGGTTAGAAGTGATCTTGGCATGTTAAGATTCAGAAAATAGATTCATGCAACACAGGGGGTAATACTGCGTTGCATATCTAATGAGGGTGCATGGCAACGCGAAAATCGCGATGTAAACAAGGCCATTTTATCCTCCATATACCCGAAAAGTTTAAACTTATAAACTTTAATGAAGTAACAGTCCTTTTCACCGATGTATAAACTTCCTCTCTACACCCGAGCAAGATCTTTCGAAACATTAATAGCTTCCGAACAGCCCGAGATTCTTGTTGTAAGGATTTTGTCATGTCCATAGTTTTGCAATCGAAAATCGTAGATTTTATGTGGACATTTACAAGTTGCTGAATTCATGGGCACATGAATGGTGATTTAGCGTGGCCAAAATTATGCTTGAACAAACCTCAGTACAATCCAAGTTTGGAAATTTATTGGAAGACTAATGACATATTTCCATTTTCTACTTATTGTTCTCATCGTGATATATTTAAATCACGCATTTTAAACACGGATGTTTAAAATGTACTTCAGTGGTGCACCCAGAGTTTGCCTTTGGGGAGGGTTTTTTTTATAAATAATTTTTTTGGGGGGGGGGGAGGCGCCACATACACCCCTATTATACTGTGCCACATACACCCCTATTATACTACTCAAAAATAGGCCACATACTGTACATGTCACCAAGGTCAATTCGTGGGACTAAAAAAAAAAAATTAAAAAAAAACACCTATTGGGGGGCTCAAGCCCCCTGACACCCCCCCCCCCCCCCCCCTTGGGTGCGCCACTGCCCAACTCCACCTTTTTTGTTTCTTTACATCCCAGGAAAAGTTTACTTTTTGTTTTATACTTATTCTAAGAATGATAGTAATTAACATTTATTTTATACTGATTTACAATGCGCTAAAAAATGCGCAAGAAAAGAAAAGAAAAATCACCACATTTTCCAATTTTTTTTTGAAATATCAACAGTAAAAATTGGTAGTGCAAGAGTTTATTGTATCCTGGGGTAAATATGAATTATTCCTGAAAGCTTATACAGGAGGACCAGCAGCATGAATGAAGGTCGAATTTTCATGTGTGTCATAAACAAGATCATGATTATGTAAATAAGCACTAATGTCACGCATGTGCAAAAACTAAATGCCCCTTGGGAACATGTGTGGCCCATGGATATGGTAAATTTAGATTTGAAGTATTAGTATTTCAAATGGCTCACTGGGCTCAGTTTTCTTATATTTTTTCCCATACAGGTGGCAATGGATATGGCAACAATATGGGGAGGAATATGGGAGGGAATATGGGTGGTAATATGGGTGGCAATATGGGTAACATGGGTAACATGGGTAACATGGGTGGGAATATGGGTGGTAATATGGGTGGAAATATGGGAAACATGGGTGGCAATATGGGTAACATGGGTGGCAACATGGGTGGCAATATGGGTACTGGTACCAATATGGGTAACATTGGACGGGGAGTGGGTGGAGGAATGGACAATATGGGTGGGGGAATGGGAAACATGGGTGGGGGAATGGGAAACATGGGTGGGGGGATTGGAAATATGGGTGGGGGGATGGGAAACATGGGTGGGGGGATGGGAAACATGGGTGGGGGAATGGGAAATATGGGTGGGGGGATGGGAAATATGGGTGGAGGGATGGGAAACATGGGTGGGGGGATGGGAAATATGGGTGGGGGGATGAACAATATGGGGGGAGGCATGAGTGGTAGGATGAGTGGAATGAATAACGTTGGTGGGAACATGATAGGTGGGAACATGGGCAGTGGTGGGGGGAGTGGCTATGGGAGGGGAGGCAACTATGGATCAGGAGGAGGAAACAGTGGATACAGCGGCAGTTCTGATGTGGGAGGTGGTGGCAGGAGGTTCTAACCAAACCCAGGCCGGCGTCTGAACGGTTTTGAAAGGTGAAGTACATAGAATTTCATGTCGTTAGGGTTGTTCATATCAGTGGCGCACCCAGGATTTGGCTTGGGGGGGGGCTCACAATTTTGTTTCGAATTTTTGACAAGTTTAATTTTGTTTCAAAAAATGTTGCCCGTTTTTGGCAGCATAAAAAAATTGGGGTTTTTTTTTCGGGGGCCGGACTATTTTGACGTTGGTGGCGCCACTTGCACTCCTAGTAAACTACTCGAAAATAGGCCATGACCAAGGTCAAATTGTGGGACTAAAAAAAAAATTGACAACCTCTGGGGTTGTCAAGCCCCCCAAGGCCCCCCCCCCCCCCCCCCCTCGGTGCGCCACTGGTTCATATTCTCACCATAGAACGTGTAAAAGTGCACTTCTTCCTAGGCTCCCATCTTTAGATTTAGAGAATTAGAATTTGAATGCAGCAATTTTTGAAGTATTTAATGTGCAAAGTTTTTTGGGTCCCCCCCCCCAACAGACCATCAGCTGAATCCATTTTTGGCTAGCTGCCTTGCATATTTGCCAGTTTCGAGTCTCACTTGGATATATATATTATGTTTGAAAAACGGGGAAAAATGTGAATAATTTTATCTGCTGACTGCAAATTTCTTGTGACTTGGTATATTTTTCCCTTTTCTGTTTTCTATTTCTTGTGCTCAGTTCTAATATTTAAGTTTTACTGTTTACTGCAGGCTTTTATAGGAGGGTTAGTTACCCCCGGCAGAGGGACAGGTTACTAGCAGGGAGAGACAGTAACACACAGTGACAGACATGGTGACACACAGTCAGAATCAGACTCATAGTTGTGTTTCACCTCTCAGGCTTGGCAGGACCCAAATGTACAGTGTATCATAGAACTTAGAATAGATGTGAGAAATGATTGAAGTCCTCAGATACTTTTGTAGCTTTATGTAGCCTCAATTCTTATCTAGTTAGAAAAATTGGAATATGTTATTTTTTGTACCTACATACAGATCAAACAAAATGGATGTATTTCATAACATAGAAATGGAATCAGGTTTTAGGAGTTGTACTTCGTGTATTTAGACACTAGCTAGAATTCACAAACTGTACGTTTAATCCACAACATGTAGGCTGTATTTCTTTTCAGAGCTGAAGAAAAAAATTTGTAAATATTACATTGTGGCATTGGTCTGATGTCAACAGGCCTGAAAAATTCTCAATATCATTGAATTCCATGTTATTCCAATAAAACTTATTTAAGAATAGTTTAACACTCATATCAGAGTTGTGTTAAAAATTGGTGGGATTCATGTACATGTATTTGTAGTTTATAGAATGACTTAGGTTTTTTGGCATAAAATGTGTATTTTGTTACAATTACATTCTATCATGTCAGCATTTAAATAATTTCCTGTTTCTGTTACTTAATACGTGTATTTCATTATACTGGTTAAACAATGAAGGAGCAGTAATTCATTGTTTGTAGAGAGGATATGTCCACGCTTTAACTCATTTTTTATTGCAAATTTGTTTGAAGTAGAACTAGTAAGAGATTTCCGCAAGACTATGTATGTACTTGTCCTAAAAACATCAAAAAACAACCACCAGATTTGATTTAATTCTTTCTAATTTATTTCTGATTGAAAAACCCCACTGAATTAGTCAAGTCAATTACACATTCGCTGGGCAAGGGTAGCTTGAAGTATATCAAGTACTTCATCCTGTGCTTTTTCGATACATAAAAGCAATGACGTTGACACATTTGGTACTAGAAGCCTGGAACTCTGCTTGGAAAATCTTGAGTTGGTGTTGATACAAAATGTTACATGAGCGAATTCTTTTGGATTATTAGGTGGGGGTTGGTGAATTAAATAAGAACCAGGTTCCTGTCAAAAGTACACCAAGCAGCTAGGCTCAGAGTTTTGGCAACGTTTTAAGATAGTCAACACTTGTTTTCAGGAAATCGAAATAGTTATTAGGGGAGGGCTAGTCCAGTGTTTAGTTTTACAGTTTCTGGTCCTTTGGAAAGCTTTCAAGTTGTGACTTTTTTTGAGTGTTTTAAATTTCTATGTGTACATTTATGTTAATTGATTATTGTAGCAGTTTCGTGCTTTGTTGATGAATGTAAAATCATACAAGCACATTGTGAGCCTCTTGTTTTTTCTTTCAGTGTTTTTTTTTTTTGGAAATTGAGTGGAATTATTTTAATTTAATTATCTGATAGCATATTTACACCAGACTTTTAAAAATAATGAACTAACTCAAAGCTTTGTGGTTTCAGGCATTGCATGGTATACATGTAGATTGCACTTTTAGATTATGTGTAAACGTAGGTTAAGTCAATAGAGCAGAAATTGGTTGTCAACCCTAGTGAAAGATGTAATAGTACATTTTAACTAAGGAAAGCATGATATGTTTTTTTATACTTGTATATATAATAGGACTAGGTTGATTAATGTTAGCATATTTCAGTTCTTTATACAGCAGCCACATTGTAGCATGTGTACCTTTTAATGTTTACTTGAGTAATTACATGTAGCTCTTTCCTATCCATGGACAAAATATTTGACAAATTGTGCATGTAAATTCTTTTCTTTTAGAACCACACATGTGCATACATTCAAGTATATGAATTCAATGGGCAGCTGTGTAGACCTTAAACATGTTCAACTTTATTCAGACCGAAGACAAGTCATCATACTTAAAATGTTTAAACATGGAAATTACCGAGGCATATACATATAGTTTTGTACTTTACCTCTGATTTTGATGTGTCAGTGGAAACTGAATATCTCTGGTGGTGGAAATGTTTTCTTAAATGCTTTTCTTGACTTTTTTTTAATAGAGATTAGATACTAGTATGTACATTACGAGGAAAATATTTGAATGTGTGGGAAAAAAAGTTATGTAATCATTCTTTTAGTAAGTCTTTGTGTTTTGATGGCCAAGCACTCGGAATAAATGCCAGTGTGCTAATATTTATGTAAAACATACTTTTAGAGGTATCAATTATTACAGAGGTATTAGCTTGAATCACTGATGTCGGACAACTTACATTTGATAAATCTTAGTTGAATGAGCAGATAGTGGTTTAATAAGGCTTGTTTCATCTTGGGGCAGATGCCATACTTGCCTAGAACACGCTGAGGATGAGACATATGCAGATTAGCCATTCGTATAGGTAGCCACAGGTAGGCCAACAAAGTTCCTTAAATTGTGCTAATTAATAATGGATTTACTCTCTCGTATGCAGTGCTGAGTCAAATGTCAGAGATATACTGACAAAAAAATGAAGTGCATTTTTAAGGTACGCTATTTATTTAGTTAAGTCTCTACAATTGTTAGGCACGTACGGTACATGTATTATGTATGTAGGGAATTTGTTTTGTGCATCTCTGCTCTAAGCAATAGACACCTTTAAAAAAAAAAGCCCATACCCATTTTCTTTATAATTAGATTTTAAAAGATGAATTTGAAAGTTTTCCCGCATCTTCCTTCATTAAAACAAAATCTTCCGAACAATTTTTTAATAGGGCGAACTAAAAATTTCCCAATGTTTGACGGCTAAATATTTTGCCCAGATCCATGCCCAATTTAATCTTTCCAACTTTTTTTTTTGGTTCAATGTGTGCACATATTTACAGTACTGCTGTACATCATGGTGGGAGATTGCACATGAATGTGGTGTGTGAGGCCGTTGCCAAAGCTTCTGGCCTCCATTAATCAACCATACTGGTAAGAAATTTATGAACTTGTGTTTTGGGAAAGTAAGTGCATAAACATTTACGTTTCGCGATGGGGTTTTTTGGGGCTTTCTCCGGCAATGTTGTCTACATTGCTTGCAAACTGCATTTAACGGTAGTTTGTAACTAGGAACTCTATGAGAAGTCCACCGTATCAAAAAGTGGAAATTCAGGTTCCATCCCAGACTTCAGTTAGGAACTGACTTGACTTACCCCTCCCCCCCCCTTACGCAACTTCCCCACAAACCACCACGGTATCAAGTTAATTAATTACATGTTCAAGTGAAGGAATACAAGATACTGGCTATTGTATTTGAAAGTTGCACATAATGCTACAGGATAGAAGGAAAGATGTAGGATCAAAAGGAAGTTTATCTAATTTTCAAATGACGAAAGAGACTAGGACTTAATTTCATTTTGAAGGAGAACAAAGAAAGGATGAACTCAAGAGGAAAGACCTGCAAGTACAACTCTCAGGCTTCTGATAGATGAGTCTCACTCAGTATTTCAGGGCATATAATATGAGGCTAATTCTAATGGGGTCCGCTCATAAGTCCGACGCCTCATATAAGGGGCCATTCAGAATTTTCAATGTTTTAAAATTTCGACTTTTTTTCCAAATTATTTTGACCCACCCACCCACCCCTAATTTCGATTAATAAAAAACTGAACATGTACATGTACATGTACATGCACTTGCATGTACATATACTTGAACATGAACATGTATACCCATGTACATGTGTGTCTAGTTCAGTGACGGCGTGAAGTTTTCGGTCTTCCTCTTTTGCACTGGTGACCTTCAGTTTTCTTGTGTTTTGCCAGCTGATATGCTGTTGGGAATGACAGGTTGCAGTTTTGGAAGCCACAAAGATGACCGTGGTTTTGTCGTTTTCTGGATGAGGTGGATGACATGTGACATACGAGGTTGTGCCTGTCACGTGAGGTAGCTGAGAAAAACATTCGCTCGTCCCCCCCCCCCCCCCCCCCCCCCCCCCCCCCCCCCCCCCCCCCTGTTTGCAGGGCGGGGGTACGAGCGAAAGAAAAACATCAGGTTTGGGCAGACATCACATCACGGGCTGCGGTCCTCGTAGTCTTGAAGTCCAGTGGTTGAATAGTCAGTTTTTATAGCGATTGGTAATAGACGCCCGCGGCGCGCGTAATTTTTATTCCTAGGAGGGTTAGGGGCAATGTCATGAATAATTCATGTTTATCCATGAGAACGGACAATGACATCAACAGCATTGTTGTTAATTACTCAACTAGTTACAATACATTAAAGCATTTTAAAGAACGGTTGTCGTCGAGCTACCACCCAGTAGCCTAGTGGATAGCGAGATGAGCTATGGATACAAAGATCCCTGGTTCGAATCCACGTCGTCGCTGCTCATTTTCATCAGCCATTTTTCTTCTCCAAATTTATCACTGAGATAATTTTAAATTAAGGGGAAAATAGAACGAGAACCTAAGTCTTGCAATGATTCAAAGGAAAAACTGAATTATTCGTGACATTGCCCCTAACCCTCCTAGGAAAAAAAAATTACGCCCGCGGCGCGTTATAGAGCCGATCTAGTACACCTCTGGTACCCTGCTGCCTCTGCACGGCCTAACCGCTACAAACGCCCGGCGTCCAAGTCTATATACACGTACATGACGTACATGTACAGTGCATATACAGGGGACGAAGTTGGAAAAGAAACACGCATCGCGATATCGGAACGCTTGCGCGTAGTTCAGGCAAGTCAAAAGATCTATCTTTTTTTTAAATTTTTTTTTAAATCTTTTTCCATGGAAAGTGAATTTCGATTTTCAATTTTTTAGCTTGACCCACCCACCCACAATTTGGAAAAAAGATCGAAATTTTAAAACATTGAAAATTCTGAATGGCCCCTAAGTCTGACAAAATCGCATCCCCTAACCAAATAAAGGCCCATAAGTCCGACGCCTCATAGCTCCGACGTCTCATAGCTCCGACGCCTCGTAGGTCCGACGAAAAGCGCATCGTTTTTCCGACGTCGGACTAATGAGGCGTCGGACTTATGAGGCGTCGGACCTATTAGGCGGAATAAATACATTTTATGCCTCATACGTCCGACGCCTCTAAGTCCGAAATTTCGGACTTCTGAGACGTCGGGTCTACGAGGCGTCGGAAGGCTTATGATACGGCTCCATCCTAATAATCAGTTAAATAAGACATGCACCAGGATCTGGATGAGAACCACAGCAAGGGCGGATCCAAGGGGGGGGCCAAAGGGGACCATGCCCCCCCCAAAAAAAAACGAGACTATTTTTTTTTTTCATGTGACATCGCAATAAAGGCAGGCAATGAGTACACCACCATCTTTTCCTTAAAAAAAACATAGGTTAAAGTGGTCAGAAATTGCCTCAGATCGCACCACAGAGCATCTAGAATCCAAAAATTTGTCGGGGCCCTTAAGCGGGCCCCGAACCCCACGCCGTAATTTTTTTGACCCACTTTTTGGGGGGGTCAAAAAAAATTTTGGGCCCCCCCAAAAAAATTGTGTTCTGGATCCGCCCTTGAACCACAGAGGCTCACTCAAATGGTTGGTCAGCAAAAGGGTTTCTTCCGTTGTGACGAGACCTATAAAACATTCCGTGATGCCTTCTACAACACAATGTCCATGATTTTCATGCGTTTTTCACGAGTTAACAAATTGCATGTTTTTAAAACAAAACTTGATAGTTTGTTCGTAGCTGGAAATAGAACAGAGACATGAGGATGATGTCCATGACTACTGTCTGATCCAATTCCAGAGGCTGGTGGATCGCAAACCACATGCAGTTACTCATTGATCAGGTTGGTGAGATAAATAGTGTTTCTATCATCATATGGGCTAATAGATGTCAAACCAAAATCCGGTATGATCAGATGGGCCACACAAACGAGGCTGATTTGCAGAATCTAATGCCATCCAATTTTAGTTCAGTTCCACAGTCTTCAAATAGATGAATAGGTGAAGTTATACAGCTATTCCACCATTGTCAAAACCGGCACTGCTACGAACAGCTGATCAAACTAATGTTCTGCCTTGTCCGCAGATAACCTCTTGAAAGACATTCAAACTACAACAAAAGAAAACGGCTTTCCTGACACTGTCTCTGAAACGATTGTTCAAATAGTTGGGTTTGATTTAGCAAGGTCTGAACTTTTATCTTAAACTGATCTTTTTAAAAGGTATGTATTTTCATCTTTAATCAAATCTGTATAAAAAAAAAATTGACAAGTCAGTATTCATAAAATATACAATGGACACAAGAACTAATTTAGTGAATGTTTATCCCGGGTAAAACTTTTGACCAAATTAAATATGAAGTAAATTCTTTAAAAGTCGAATCAAATATGAATTTTATTAGTAAACCTCATACCGGTACCGTTTACATCATGAGTTCTTGCAGTGAACTGTTTATATGAAAATAAATTTAAACTGAAATAGGGCGTATGTTATGTACGTACATGTACATAATTATATATAGACATTGTGTCACGGCTTTGAGTAGACCTTCCCCCCCCCCTCCCATTAAACCATTGATTGGATAACCTCTGCGCGCGCAGCGTGGCGGTTTATTTTGGAACCATTATTCAGCTTTGTGCTTGGACGATACACTGAACTTGAACACACGGTTGTCAACAAACCGACTCTTGTACAAAAATATAGACGCAAAATATCTAGTGTTTCCATGAAGGCAACTTTCAAGTATTTCGGTTTGAAATACTGAACAGTACATGAATTGATATTTGCCAGAGACACTTTCGCCTTGAAATCAGCAAAAGTCGAAGTTCATCATCACTGCACATCAGTGGCGTAGCCAGGAATTTTTCAGTGGGGGGGGGGGGGGGGGGGGGGGGGGGGGGGGGGGGGGGGGGGCTTTCATGGGGGGGGCGTCATGTAGATCAATGATAATTTTTTTAGAAACTCGAAATCTCAGTGGGGGGGGGGGGCGACAAGGTTTCATGGGGCTACGCCACTGCTACACATTCGAAACTGCACATTAATTTGTGGCATTCTGCAATGGGATGGTTGCGCGATATATGATAATTCATATCAAGAGGTTGGCGGAATTAAGAACTATGCACGCCATGCACATAAATTGCATGCATTAGGGGGAAAGCCTCCTAATGTTTCAGGATTTACTGCTAGCTACCTGTCCCCATAAAAGGACAATTATAGGGAAAGGGAGCCAGAATAGGCTTTGGGCGGTACCAGTACCCGCCATTTTCGGCCTGACATAAAATACTTAAAACTAATTATAGGGCTTTTTAGCATTTCACGGTTTTTTTTGTTTTTTTTTTAAGTTTATGCTTTGTTTGTCCATGATGTGCAATCATGTTAAATAATATTCAATTTCATGTACGAACAACGGTTCTGTGATTCAAATGCTGCTTCGGCATACACGAGTTTGAGCTCTAATTGTTTTAAATCCATAAAAATTATGATCACGCCTTTAAATGAGACTAGTTCACACGTTTGCTGTTGAATAATAGTATTCTATTCGCACCACTGCTTTGTTCAGGCTCTAGAGTGTTTGTTTTTTGCCTGTCAGTCTTGTATGCTGCTCGTCTTTTATACACAATATTTGGACTCCAACTTTTCCCTCACCGTTTTTGTTTGTGTCCATCATTCAGTGAACATCCGCGACATCTGCTGAGCATCATGCATCACGAGGACAGACTGGGGGCTACGGTGTTCAGTCAGTTAGCCGAATGATTTCTTCAATCCGCACCACCCTACTACAAAAAGACTTCATAAAATGTGTGTGTGTGTTTTTTTTTATTTTTTTATTTAGCTCAATATAATTTAAGGGAGATACCACACTGAAAAAAGTGAAAACCTCATGTTGGTCAAGGTTGACATTATCTTGCAACTTGCATGGGGAAGATCAGGTGGCAAAAATATTCTCTGGTACATTTGGGAGATATGTTGAAAAAAAATAATTGTAAATTTACCACAAAAATAACTATATATATTTTGGAGAACATTCTGTCGGTCATCAAGATAATTTATGGGTCGGTGATTTGAAAATAATGAAATTAGTCACATGCCCAACCTTCCCCTTTTTTCTCATTTGTTTTCTTTTAGTGCATAATTTATAGCTAAGGCCAAGTTCGGGCAAGGACCATTAGTCGACTAGTGGTCGATTTGTGACGTACCTTACGCCTGCGCAGTAATAGCAAAGTGCGAACGTCTCTAGTCGAACGCTGGTCAAAATGTCATTGCAAAACGTCTGGATCCTGGCTCCCTGCTGTACGTTATGAACGCGCGCGGCTATGGTTACCAGCGAAGCTGGTTCCAGTAGGCTGGTTCCAAATAGTCGACTAGCGTAGTCAACCATCGTCGACTAGACAGAGTTCGGGCAAGCGTTAGTCGACCAATGGTTAACTATAGTCCTTGCGCGAACTTGCCCTAAACGTTCACAAATTCTTTGTATTTATGTCTTTAAATATACCAAAATGTACTTTATTCACAACTTTCCTTATAACTAATTGAGATTAGGGTTTAATGAGATTATATCGCTTGTCAACAGACATCATTATTTAATCATTTCAAGATTTAAAAAAATGAAAGTGAATTCATGCCTCACGTCTTTTTAACATCACGGGTGCAGTACTACATTGTTATATTCACTGAGTGTTGGAACTTTGTAAGAATTGTTAATTTATAACTTGGTATAAACTATTTTTGAGCGTGGAAATATACCTTGATCAACAATGAAATAAATCCTTTAGAAAACATTATTTGATTTGATTGCTTCTATTTCTTATGTTTTTACAGGAAACGGAACTTTAGTCATGTGACTTATATGATTAGTCCGTAAGACAAAATATCATTTCAGGCGTAGGGCAGTACTAACTTTTATTAGTCAAAATGACAAACTTATGTTTACAGTGCACTCTTTATAGAGACAATAACTCCAGCAAAACAAATTGTATTGATTTGAATTTTTTTTCAATATTTAGTCGTAATGTAAATGACTTAAAAAATATCGACGGAAATCTTGAAATAAAAAATACCCACTCTTTTGTGGCGCCGATAATTTAAGTATATACGGCATCACCGATTCGATGATCTCATTAAATGCCTTTTTGGCGTTCCATAGCCTTACAGGCCACGCCGCGCATGCTAAAAACGTGATGATCAATTTCTTGGGACCACTGATAAAATGTGAACCAGCGGTGTCAGGTCAACTCGCCCCCTGGCCGACTCGCCCCTTACCGACTTGCCCCTTACCGACTCGCCCCCTGACCGACTCGCCCCTTACAAGCTCGCCCCCTGGCCGACTCGCCCCCTAGCCGACTCGCCCCCTCGCCAACCCGCCTTCTAGCCGACTCGCCCCCTGACCGACTTGCCTCCTGACCGACTCGCCCCCTGGAAAAAGATGCACCGTACGGGGACATTGTGAAAAAATTAAAATTAAAGACAGTGGAGGAGAACACATTGCCCGGTATAATGTGTGGTAACTGCGGTCACATATATACTTACTTTGTTAGTACACTTGTATACACTTTAAGTTTAACTACCAGTGTTTCCATGTTCTTTTGAAGTCTGCAGGCTATAAAATAATTTAAATGAATTAATCGTCTGCATTCTGCAAGTGTTGTCGAATCACTTCAAGAAATGTCAAGGCCTGAGGAAAATCGTTTATTTGTATTTTTTTTTGGGGGGGGCTCCGATTTTCTTTAAAAGAAAACAAAAAAAACAACCTTTTATTTAACGGAAATGCAAACTGCATCCAAATTCCAATTTCCAAAATATGAAAAACTTTGCCTGCACAAATTTCCCGAAAGCGGCAGCATTCCTAAGCTGCCGCTTTCACATACAAGGTTTCAAAATAGTCACATACAAGATTTCTGGCTGCGCAACCGGCAGTCCCAGGCGTCACAGGGGAGCCTCCTAGCAACAGTATTTCTAAGCAACCAGGTTGGAATGTGATGGGCATGCAGCCATGCACCTGTGGCTCAGATAGCTAATCACTCCAGTTGTGCGTGGAAGGAAGTCATATTCATGAATCAGACGATCCGTGATGAAAGCAACCAATGGCATATTTATTTGCCGGGAACCGGCTCATTTCATTGGCTGAGATACTATCATCACTGTTTATCATCTAAGAATCTTCCAATTACTGGCGGCAAGTTCTCAAAGGCCTTAAAGTTCGGTGGCCTACAGCTGAACCCAAATTTATATGCTTTGTAACGAACAAGAGTGGCATTGTATCAATTTGAACAATGCGGCTATCAATCATTCTCTGGAAAGGCTTTTCGGAGCTGAGATTTTATTTGGGCATTTTTTTTTTCTCAGAGACAGGGGAAAACTTTTTGCGAAAAATGTGGGAAACTGAATTGGACGTGAAATTTCACCTCCGTGTTGTGTACATGCACATAGATAAACGATTGGGGGATGATATTCCAAGTCCAAATAATTCATTAAATGTAGGGCTCCCGATGGTTTTTTTTCGTAGTACGATTTTATTCTTCGCTTATTTAAAAATAAAACTGCATGGCCTACATTTTTTTGTAAATGTTACTCTAGAATATAATTATTTCGGAATACATTTTGAAATTAAGTTTGAAGTCAAAGGGATGTTGATAATCTTATTCGTATTCCTTTTAAAATTAGGAAAAACTAAGCAGAATTCGTATTAAAATTTCCCCTGGAATCTACAAAAGAATAAACTGAGAGTTCATGGGCTAGGGTGTTTGAAATCGTTTTACTTTAAAAAAATAAATCGTGAGAACAAGACATACTAAATCGTATTACTGAGGCCGGGACAATATAAAAGGGATGACGATTACTTCTTCGTGTATTTAAAAAATAAAACGCATGGCCTACATTATTTTGTGAATTTTTTTTACTCTAGAATATATTTTGGAATATATTTTGACGCTATTATTTGAGGGATGTTGTTAATCCTGATCATATTCATTTAAAAATAAGAAAAACCGAGCATAATTCGTATTAAATTTCCCTGGAATCTACAAAAGAATTAACTTAAAGTGCAAATTTTAACGGGCTAGGTTTTTTTAATCATTTTGCTTTTAAAAAAATATTTAGAGAACCAGACGTAAATCTCTCTCTGAGGCCGGGAAAATAAAAAAGGGGATGACGATTTTATTCTTCATTTATTAAAAAAAAAACACATGGCCTACATTATTTCGTGTACCGGTACATGCTCTACTCTAGAATATATTTTGGAATATTTTTGACATGAAGCATTAAATAAAAGTGCTGTATTAAATGTGCCCCTATTCCAGCCGGGAAATAGAAGAGTGTCTTATAAAAATATATTCTAACCCATCCGCTACGCGCAGGCCCCACGGGCACCGACTCCGGAAAAATGACGCTTGCATTTGTACCAGAAATCCTTCAAATTGGTGTTCGAATAATGTTACAATGTACGTGTTCCCCTCCACTGTCTTTTATTTTTTATTATTTTTTTCACGATGTCCCCGTACGGTGCATCTTTTTCCAGGGGGCGAGTCGGTCAGGAGGCGAGTCGGTCAGGGGCGAGTCGGCTAGGAGGCGGGTTGGCGAGGGGGCGAGTCGGCTAGGGGGCGAGTCGGCCAGGGGGCGAGCTTGTAAGGGGCGAGTCGGTCAGGGGGCGAGTCGGTCAGGGGGGGAGTCGGTAAGGGGCGAGTCGGTAAGAGGCGAGTCGGCCAGGGGGCGAGTTGACCTGCAATCGAACCAGCGAGTTCGGTTGGGGGGGGGGGGGTGCGGGCGCAGGGGGTGCAAGGCGAAATATTATTTTCCCAAACAACATCCGCATTTATGATACGTACGCAGGTATATAGATAATGGAGGTCCATGGAGGTAGGAATAGAATTGAGATCATGGGGGGGGGGGGCAGTCATGGGGTTGAGGGTGGAAGTGGGGACGAAATTAACTTGGTTTCAAATTCATAAGGATATAACAGTTCAGAGAGAGTGTGTGTGGTCATGGTGTGGTTCCTTGCTCTATGGATTTACGTACACGTACGGGTGAGAAAATAAAATTTAAACAATTATAGAACCCGACTTCTGGCAGCCGAGAAACAACCTTAACAAACAGGGGTATCCGGGCGCGGATGCAGATGGGGGGACACCCGTGCCCCCCCCCCCCCCCCCCCCCCTTTCGCAACTGTGTTTTTTTAATATATTTTTTTACGAGTTGTCTTAGGGCGGGCGGGCATTAAATACATCCCTTTGAGAACATGGCTATCTTTTTCGTTTTTGAGGAGTCATTATGGCGGGCGGACGGGCGGTCATCAAATCAATCGCTTTGAACATAAACTATCATACATAATTATCAACAAAAATATACAATGTATAAGTTTTGAAGGTCGCCTGTCAATCATTGTCTCAAAATTTCTTTCAAAGCAAGAATATATTTTTATAAGACACTTTTCTATTTCCCGGCTGGAATAGGGGGCACATTTAATACAGCACTTGCATTTAATGCTTCATGTCAAAATATATTCCAAAATATATTCTAGAGTTGAACATGTACCGGTACACGAAATAATGTAGGCCATGTGGTTTTTTTTAATAAATGAAGAATAAAATCGTCATCCCCCTTTTTTATTTTCCCGGCCTCAGAGAGAGATTTACGACTGGTTCTCTAAATATATTTTTTAAAAGCAAAATGATTTTTAAAAAACCTAGCCCGTTAAAGTTTGCACTCTAAGTTAATTCTTTTGTAGATTCCAGGGAAATTTAATACGAATTATGCTCGGTTTTTCTTATTTTTAAATGAATATGATCAGGATTAACAACATCCCTCAAATAATAGCGTTTAAATATATTCCAAAATATATTCTAGAGTAAAACATTTTCACAAAATAATGTAGGCCATGCGTTTTATTTTTTAAATACACGAAGAATTAATCGTCATCCCTTTATATTTGTTCGGCCTCAGATAGAGAGAGACATCAAATAAATAGGGGTTATTTTAATACGATTTAGTATGTCTTGTTCTCTCGATTTGTTTTTAAAGTAAAACAATTTCAAACACCCTAGCCCATTAAGTTTTGAACTCTCCGTTAAGTTTGTAGATTCCAGGGGAAATTTTAATACGAATTCTGCTTAGTTTTTCCTAATTTTAAAAGGAATACGAATAAGATTATCAACAGCCCTTTGACTTCAAACTTAATTTTTAAGTGTATTCCGAAATAATTATATTCAAGAGTAACATTTACAAAAAAAATGTAGGCCATGCAGTTTTATTTTTTAAATAAGCGAAGAATAAAATCGTACTACGAAATAAAGACATCGGGAGCCCTACATTAAAGGAATTATTTGAACTTGAAATATTATCCCCCAATCGTTTATCTATGTGCATGTACACAACACGGAGGTGAAATTTCACGTTCAATTCAGTTTCCCACATTTTTCGCAAAAAGTTTTCCCCTGTCTCTGAGAAAAAAAATGCCCAAATAAAATCTCAGCTCCGAAAAGCCTTTCCAGAGAATGATTGATAGCCGCATTGTTCAAATTGATACAATGCCACTCTTGTTCGTTACAAAGCATATACATTTGGGTTTTGAGAACTTGCCGCCAGTAATTGGAAGATTCTTAGATGATAAACAGTGATGATAGTATCTCAGCCAATAAAATCAGCCGGTTCCCGGCAAATAAATATGCCATTGGTTGCTTTCATCACGGACCGTCTGCTTTCATGAATATGACTTCCTTCCACGCGCAACTGGAGTGATTAGCTATCTGAGCCACAGGTGCATGGCTGCATGCCCGTCACATTCCAACCTGGTTGCTTAGAAATACTGTTGCTAGGAGGCTCCCCTGTGACGCCTGGGACTGCCGGTTGCGTAGCCAGAAATCTTGTATGTGACTATTTTGAAACCTTGTATGTGAAAGCGGCAGCTCAGGAATGCTGCCGCTTTCGGGAAATTTGTGCAGGCAAAGTTTTTCATATTTTGGAAATTGGAATTTGGATGCAGTTTGCATTTCCGTTAAATAAAAGGTTTTTTTTTTTTTCTTTTTAAGAAAATCGGAGCCCCCCCCCCCCCAAATACAAATAAACGATTTTCCTCAGGCCTTGACATTTCTTGAAGTGATTCGACAACACTTGCAGAATGCAGACGATTCATTTCGTCTTAAATTATTTTATAGCCTGCAGACTTCAAAAGAACATGGAAAAAATGGTGGTTAAACTTAAAGTGTATACAAGTGTATATACAAAGTAAGTGACCGCAGTTACCACACATTATAATGGGACACAGGCGGCAGTCTTTTTTAAGTCTTGACTAAACGTGTAAACGCTACAGGAAAATTTTGCTAATATCATCAATTTTTTATGACAGGAGAGGGGCAAAACGAAAAGGATATTATTAATAATAATAATAATAATCGGCATTTAAGAACGCTCTTATTAGGTAACTAAATCACAGCGCTTATAATGAACAATTAAATAAAATAAATGAATTAAGTTAAATAATAAAAACAGGTAGCATACACAATGAATTGATTATTGGTGGAATAAATTGATCTTGATCAGCTTCTTGAATTGCTCGAGAGATTTGGCATTTTGAATGGAAAAGGGCAGACTATTCCTATTAATGATGATGGAAGTAAAAAAAAAATGAAACGACAATAACATCAACCAAAATGGGGTGGGGGGGGGGTAGGGGCTGCTTGGGGCAGGCTGTCCCCTAATAAAATTCAATTTATTTTATTTTCTTTGTTTGCAAGGCAAATTTCTGGGTAGAAATGTATGTTTTAATAGTAAACATGACTTTTTTTGGCTCGCTCGCTCCGCTCGCTCGCAAAATAACAGATGTTCATTTGTTTTCAACCGGGGGCTGTCATCAGCACCTTCTAATTTTGGGGTTCATTTTCAACTAGCATCAACAGTTACTTTAAATTCTATATTTGATAGAAAAAAAATAAGTGTTATTAAAATTAAAAAATAAACATTGTGAATTTTGCTCTTAATGGCTTAAAATACTCATGATGTAGGAGAGAACATCTAAAATCGTAGAGCTTCCAGTGCCCTCAACAACCCCGCCCGCAAGGGATTTCGCGCTTCAGTCTCGTAATGTGTGCAACGCGCACAAAGTTTTTGTGCCCCCCCCCCCCCTTTTTGAAAATCCTGGATCCGCCCCTGAGGGGTATCGTGGGTGAGCATATGGAGGAAAAATTAATGGGCAACACCTGCACTCTGAAAAATACCTGTCAGAGACTCACAGACATCCAGTCATTTTAAATTTGACAAGGAGCCTTCGAATATTTCTTACTTTCTTTTTTCTTTTTACGTAACATGAATGTCTCGTGAATGAAATTGAATGATGGGATAGAATTCCTTTCCCGAGAAATTATTTCCCTGGTACGAAGTACGATTTCAAATTCTTGTTGCGTTCAGATTGTGTACCAGCGAAGCTCAATTATTGCTATGTACAGGCGCTATGCATGACAGCGCAGCGCAGTGCAGTGCTAGTGTACACATCATGGCGTCGTTACTAACGAAAACAGTCTGCTTTTGCAGTGGACGTGCGGCATGAGAATCAGCCTTTGTACAGCGACTGGAAATCATGTTTGTTGTAACAGCGGACGTAACAGCTAGTAGTAGTAGCCAGTGATACATAGAAGTGCCAGAAACGTTCACTATGGGCGACTTTGTAAAGGCAACCCAGGACACTCTGGGAAAGTTAATTAAAAAGCCACCACTCACCGAGAAATTACTGAGGAAACCGCCGTTCAGATTTATACATGATATAATCACAGAGGTGAAGAAGAAATATTTCTTTTTGTAGGCCTACTCGTACTCGTAGCATTATTAAAAACGCAGTGGCTATTGTTACGGCAGCCGTAACGCATTTCCCATTTTCTATCGTTACGGTAGACTGCAACTTTTATAAAAACATGACAAGAACAAAATTAGAAGGAAAGTGTGAATTTGAACGTTATGAAATTCGGACTTTATTTCCCTTTTAAAAAAATCCTCCAAAGCCTCAGTTTCGAAAAGGAAAAAAATTCGAGTGCAAAACTGAGATTCAAACCCGCAACCTCGCGGTGCAAAATCCTACCCTCTATCGACTGAGCTGTCGCACTGATCAGTCAGTGGAAAAAATAATTATATACCTGCGTAGTGCGTGTGTATCAAAAAAGTATCGTAGAGGGCGCTAAACAACGACTGCCGTAACGATAGCCACTTCGTATTAAAAAACACGCAGTGTAATTGATGAACTAAAAAAGTAGGCCTTATCTGTTTTAAATTTTGTATTTCACTGTTATTTTGTCTTTGTTTCAGGTTATCAGAACAACAGGCTTTATGAAAGGACTTTACTCGGCAACAGAAATGGATTCGCAAAATGTGAAGGTAGGCCTAGGCCTAGCATGCCTAGGCTAGCTAGGCCTAACGTTATACCATACCAACATTTTTAAACGGGGTCCACTCATAAGTCTGACGCCTCATAAGTCCAACTAGTCCGAAAATTTGGGACTCTCAATACTGTGTCTGAGAGTCCCAAAACTCAAAGTATTGAAAACATGCAAAACAAGAAAATAGTCTGGCACATAAAACAACCAGTCCAACTCAGGCAACAGGCAACACAGCTTCAGTACTGCATCAGTCAACCATGCCGAAAGAATTTAAGAAACATGTGGCATGAAGCGGGAACTAGTCTCAATTGAATTCACATTTCTCCATAGTCAAGCCACCAGACTATTGATGTCGAGCGCAATTTGAGTCCCCCGTGCAAGTTTAAACTTGTGCAAGGGACTCCGAAGCACGCAAATTACACCGCGCTATTTTAATTTGTGTGCGCACGTTTACAACTTGCGCAAAGGCGATCGCAATTTGAGAACCTTGCGGGCGGGATTTTCATTGATGAAGAAAAATAAATGTTCGAAACACAAGTACATGGAGAAATAAATTAATAAATAATGGACTAAATTAATGAACAAAGAAATAAATAAAAGTGGAATTCAATTAGCGTCAATGAAAAGAAACATTGAGATTTAGCAGTGCTTATCAGAGAATTTTTTTAGGGGGCAGGAAGGGGACCAGGCAAGCAATCAATAAGCACAGTGATTGCTTGGAGAGATTACTGAAGTTGTTTGAAAATGGAGACAAGCTTCAAGGTTTTTGCCTTGCATATGTAAAACTAATTAGCATTTTATTTATATTCTTAAATGTAAATAAATCGTAATTTCCTAGGGGTAACCCGTTGTTAACGTAAAAGAATGATTATCACCCCTTCAATTGTTCAAGATTTTTGACGTTATAGTAATCATTTACATTATTTTATAAATGCTTTAAATTATATTACATGTACTGTACAATTAAAAAAGTACTTATTCTTAATTTTTTTTTCTTAATTTAGCAATTGATTAATTGGACAGTACTATATTTCATTTTGTTTTTTAAAATACTTTGCATAACATTTCAAGCGTTGTGTACACTTCAAAAATGCATAATTTGAAAAAAAATTAATAAACTCATTACTAATTTATTTTATTACTTTAAACAATTATTTTACTTGCAGGCTCAATAATTCATATTAATGTTTACGTGCTTTAACTTAAAAACGCTATGCACTATAGAATGGTAATTATTTCAAAAAGTAAATAAAATTATTAATGATTTAATAAATTAATTTAATTTATTAATTTAATTAATTAATTTGAAATAATGAATAAATATGTTGTTTATTTAACAAAAATCATAATAAGCCATAACAATAATACACATCATGAAAGTGCATAAATTGTTCGCATTACCACCCCTTATCTCTGAACCCACACAGTCAACCTCATTAGCATAATACTGTAAATAAAATGTTTCAAAAAAGGCATTAAGGCATTGTCTCACGAAGCACAGTGGTGCTATTAATTGGAGGAAAATCTGCTTTTAAAAATAATGTTGCATATCTGCATGAGTTTACCAGGAATAAAATTAGTTTGGCGGCTTTACATGCATGGGAAAAATCTATGTAGCGCGCAAGTTTAAACTTGCGTACGCAATTTGTAGCAAGGAAATTAATGCAAGCGCAAGTTTAAACTTGCGTGCGCGCAGGTTTAAACTTGCGCGCGCAAGTTTAAACTTGTGTGCGCAAGTTTAAACTTGCGCGGAGGACTCAAATTGCACTCGACATTGACACTGAATGAAGAGGTCAGTCTTTTCAAATAGTTGGACCATGGTTGGACACATGTACCAGTCTAGTATTTAGCCCCATTTTGAAATCAGTTGACTTCCCTCTCATGTGTAAAATATTGAAGAAATGTCTCCTTTAAAAATTGAATTTGGTCTGCAAACTTGGTTGGTAAAATACCGAGGACATTTTCTTTGCCCCAGTGGAATTTATGGAGAAATGTGCTGGCTAAACTGTGAGTAAAGTGGGCCTGATTTAGTTTTGCACGTTTCAGAGCACTCCAGAGCCCTGTCGGAAGTCCAATGCCTCATAATTCCAATGCCTCATAACTCCGACGCCTCGTAGGTCTGACAAATTAAACGCCTTGTTTTTCCGACGTCGGACTTTAATATGAGGCATTGGACTTATGACGCCTCATAGGTCCGACGCCTCATAATTCCAACGCCTCATAGCTGTGACGCCTCGTAGGTCTGACAAATTAAACGCCTTGTTTTTCTGACGTCGGACTTCAATATGAGGCATCGGACTTATGACGCCTCATAGGTCCGACGCCTCATAGCTGTGATGCCTCGTAGGTCCGACAAATTAAACGCCTTGTTTTTCCGACGTCAGACTTTAATATGAGGCGTCGGACTTATGAGGCATTTTTTTTAATTCCCCTTTTTATTTATTTATTTCTTTATTAATTTATTCCATTATTTATTAATTTATTTCTCCATGTACTCGTGTTTTTTTTCTTCATTAATAAAAATCCCGCCAGCAAGGTTCTCAAATTGCGATCGCCATTGCGCAAGTTGTAACGTGTGCATGCATGCAAATTAAATTGGCACGGTGTAATTTGCGTGCTTCTGGAGTCCCTCACGCAAGTTTAAACTTGCGTGCGCAAGTTTAACGGGGGACTCAAACTGTGCTCGACAGGCATGACATCTCTGAATTATTGGAAAAAATGTTGCGACCCGACGCTACTTTAAAAAAAAAAAAAAAGACATTTTTGGGGGGTTTACCTTGTACCTAAGAGAGTATACTTTCATGTAAGAAATGTAAGGAATATGTTGACAAAGTCTTTAATTTAAGAGAGATTTGTAAGCGAACGTGTGCCAACTTAGTGAATTTTAACATGTCACTGCATGTTGACGCCTTCAACCGACGCGTGATAAATGAAGGTTGAAACATGCGGTAACCTGTAAAAAATCACTTAGTTGGCCACATTTGCCTACAAATCTCTCTTAAAAACTTTGTCAACATATTCCTAACAGTTCTCACATGAAAGTATACTCTCTGAGGTACAAGGTAAGCCAAAAAAAATGTCTTTTTCTGTTTCGAAAGTAGCGTCAGGATGCAACATTCTTTCCGAATTGTTTTGTATTTTTTGAAAAAATGTTGCAACCTGAAACCACTTTTTTCTTCATATTATCTCAATGAAGGTCATTCAATGCAAAAAATATGAGAAGACATGAATCTGGGACTGAGAAACATTTTTTCAATCTTGTTAGGAAATACTTAGAAAATTGTCTTGACTCTCGATAGACTTTTTACACAATCGCGGAAGTGGCACGAGGTTGCAACATTTTCTCCTTTTTTTTCATTTCTATAAATTTATAGGCCTACATCAGCCTTATGTCTGTGGCCGTACACCATCACAATAAATGTGCACTGTACAGGTCGTGAACTTGTGTTGTTGGCCACGCGGCGCAGCCGGCCATACAAACACAAGGTCATGAACTGTACAATGCATATTTATGACCTTGCCCAGGAGCGCCTGCATAAATGCATACATAAACAACGCGCAAACAGTTAGCTATTTTGAAATCCCATGGAGGAACATTTTTGAGACGATATTTGTGGGAACTTTAAGAAAATCAAAGCCATTAAAGATGATTTTAGCAATTATGGTTAAATCATGTTAATTTCATGTACTTGAATTTCATGTTCATTAATTCATGTTTGATAGTGTTGAAGGGTTTACTTATGATGAATATTTTAAAATATTGAAGAATAACAAAACCAGCCCTGGAACTTGGAGGTAGATCAAACAGGGTTCCTTATCCCTTTGTGACTTTAATTACAGTTTTAATCTGTTATTTTATTGTTCTTTACACTGTCAATACAGGACAAGGAGAATAAAATAGCATTTTTACAGAAGACAATTGATGTTGTTGGTGAGTACACAGATTTATAGATCATGTTAAATGGTTTGGTAAAGTAAAAAAATAAACAAGTTTCTTGTCCCCGCCCACTTCCTTTTTCCGGCCCGCTTCTTATTTTGTTATTTTACTTTTTTATTAAGTGTTTTGTTTTTTTGGCAAAGACTTTAAAGTAAAGTGTACAATGGGGGGCAATTGGGGGGCAAGGAAATATTTTTTGAGGGGGAGCTGTCAAAAAAAAACTTAAGCCTGTGTACGTGGGCGCGTGCCCATTGTCAGTGGCCCAGAAATAAGCCACTAGAGCAACTTAGAAGTGTAGTCATTTTTTATGAATGAGAAATGTATCAAACCATAGAATGGGGTATAACAAATGTATAACAATGTACAAAGAAGTTGGCTGCACACTATCTACGGCTGTATAAATGCATGTATGGCGTGTTTTGTCTAAGGTACTGATGTTTATAATGCTTTCATTGGCCCAAAATGTGTCCACATTTTATGAATCTTAACAGCAAAGAAAATAAACATACTCTTTTGTTGATAAAGTGTTGGGGCAAACTGGGGGGGGGGGGGTTAAGGAAAAATCCCCCCCCCCCACCCCGGTAGCGCCTCCACTGAAAGTGTCTAACTTTAATTAAAATTGAGATAATCTTAATTATTCACTGGCTGTGCCTCTGTGCTGAATAAAACTCACTGTTTCGAAGTATTCTGGATAAACATAAACTATTTAAGCTAGTTTCATGGAACAGCTTCACTGAAATACATTAGGGGGGAAAAAAGGTAAACAATAAATTTCTCAGGCAATTTCTCAGCCCGGTATAGCTCATTACATAAATTATGTAGAAGCACCCTGAAAACGACCCTGGGACTTGAGCAAGCTACATATGTGCCATCATGCTCCTAAGAGAGAAGGAGCTTCCTTGACCACTATTTTGTTTAATCTAAATATTTTATTATCCACAGCTCTTGTACATAAGAAGCCTTTGTCAGTAAAACCATCTAAGATTGTAGCTGGTCACGAGCCAGAAAGAACCAATGAACTACTGCAGCAGATAGCAAGTGCAATATCAAATAAGGTAAATACTTTAAGTCTTTGGCAAGAGGAGGTATGGCTATACTGTATGGAGCATAGGCAATGTACATGTTGTTTTCATTCAAATAATTATAGCAGTGTTCTCAGGTCCTTCGACATGTTTAATTAGTCTGACAAGACTATTGAAATGTACAATTTCATGTGCATGTCCTACATTGTGGTGTAGAGTTACACTGTGGTACTGATCCTGAGAAACTAGACAGGGTGGTCTGAGCACCTAGGCTTTTGATTATGCATTGAAATCAGAGCCATTTGCCAAATAAAAAGTATGGTGAAAATGTAGACTTAAACGTCAGAGCAAGATATGCAGCACATGCAATTGTAAGTTTCTTGCATGTGTACTTGTACCTGCGATAAGCTGTGTATCAAACGCTCACATTCTCACCCATTCAAAGTATTGTTCTTTCTTGCTTACTTTCTTGCTTACTTATCTCCATGTATTTTTTTAATAATATTACTTTAATAATATTTCTTATTAATTAATTTTGTGTTACATTGTCTTGTTTTTCTTTTTGGCATTATGGAAATAAATGTTGATTGATTGATTGATTGATTGATTGATTGATTGATTGACTGAGGCACCTGACATTTCAGTAAATTAGATTGTTACCAAAGAAGCAACTGAATAACTTTTTTTGTTTACTGTATTAGTTGGATAGCTCAGATGCAGTTGCTCAGGTGCTAGGAGGCACGAGGAATGAATCTGAATCCAGTAAACCCCCAAGACCAGCAAAGGAAGATGAGAAAATAAGAGACTCCAGTGCCGACAAGAAGAGAAGGGACAAAGAGAACAGAGTAAGCAAGTTTGCCTTTACCAGCAGCATCAGATGTGATTTTAGAGTGGGAAACAATCTTGATAATATGTTTTAAAAATCATGTCATGCTTCCCCTTTTATTATTATTATTATTATTATTTATTCGGCATTAAAAACACAAACAACAAACATTCACATATAGAGAAAACCAAAAACCAAGAAAACAAAAACGAACATGACGAAAGCCAGGGGCATATGCCCGGAATTAAAAAAATTTACCTAAAAACTGTGGCCCTATTTCAGTTTGTTTGGAACATTCCAGGCAGACTTTTTAGTG
The DNA here is from genome assembly GCF_015706575.1 of Patiria miniata. Taxonomy (NCBI): domain Eukaryota; kingdom Metazoa; phylum Echinodermata; class Asteroidea; order Valvatida; family Asterinidae; genus Patiria; species Patiria miniata. The sequence goes on from NW_024037074.1 coordinate 14,282,496, forward strand.
TGTATGGGCTCTGTGCGCCAACAAAAGAGGGCGCGCTTTTACCACTTCTGAGAGCCCCTTGAGTGTGCGCACTGTAATTTGCCTGCGAAGTATGTTCAACTGACGCGTGAGCGTCAGGCGTCGTTGGCGCGCGAATACGTTCGAATATGTTCAAATTTAACTTGGGATGGTCTCCCAGACTCATCCCCAACCCCAATAACTTTGGGTCATTCGAAATACGCAGTGGATGAATCAGGAACCAGTCTAGGTCACCCTCAACTCTCCTTTTCTGGCCGTTGATGGGGTACTTGTACACGGAGCCCATGTGCATGATATGTTTAATTGTGGTATTGACTCATTGGATAGTTTTCAAAGTTGTTTGCGTGAGTTTGTTTCTGCATTCAATAGGGGACGTTGAACAATACAGGACAATAGGGTCCCCTATTCCTGAAGGTCCCCAATTCCTGAAGGTCCCCAATTTGGCAATGTGTACAAAACATATGGGAGGTCTTCCTAAAAAGTACAAACAAAAGAGGGAAAATAGGGGGTCCCCGATTGCGGGCAAATACACACTTGTGTATGTGTGTGTGTGGGTGAGGGGGGGGGGGGGTACTGTTAACTGTTAACTAATGACTTACAGAAAGCAGTGAAAACAGCAAATAGCAGACAACAGTGACCATTTTGAAAACAGCATGAGTCACATCCAAAATCAGCAAAATTATTTGCTTTAAATCATTTTAAACTGTAACTCAAACAAGCAGGAAAAGAAAAGCAGCTCAGACAATCGAGACAGAAGTTCCAGTCGGGACCGAGAAAAGGGCCGAGACAAAGAGCAGAAAGAACGAGACCGAAGCAAAGACCGAGACCGCCACCGAGACAGGAGCAAAGACAAAGAAAGGGACAAGGATCGAGAACGAGATCGTAGCAAGGACAAAGAGAGGAAAGGACGAGATAAGGAGAAAGAGAAAGAACGAGATAAGGAACGGGACCGGGAAAAAGAAAGAGAGAAAGATCGAGACAGGGAGAGAAGCAAGGATAAGGATCGAGACAGAGACAAAGAAAGAGATCGGGAACGAAGGGAAAGAAGGGTGAGTAATCGTATAATGGGGCTGCTTTGGTTCTGTTGTACCAAGGCTTGAATTGAAGGGGCCGTATCATAAGTCCGGCGCCTCATAGGTCCGACACCTCCTAAGTCTGACATTTCGGACTTATGAGGCGTCGGACTTATGAGGCATAAAATTTATTTTGTCTGCCTCTCAAGTCCAACGCCTCATAAGTCCGACGTCGGAAAAACGAAGTGTACGAGGCGTCGGACCTATGAGGCGTCGGACTAATGGGCCTTTATTTGGTTGGGGGATGCAATTTTGTCAGACTTATGAGGCATCGGACCTATGAGCGGACCCTGAATTGAAATGCTTGGTAACCTCCTCCTCTTCCCAAAAACTCCCATCCTACCAAATCATTTGATTTAATCAGTAAAGACTTATCTGGGAAGCTGCTTTGTACAATAGCGAACTCAATGGTTTCTTTCTTGAAGGGGGCCTCAGGAGTGGACATTGATCACATGCCCAAATTCATTGATTGCATTTTCTATGACCAAATTTATTGGTCTTTTTTCATCGTTCTGATCATTCAAAGGTTTTGGTGATTGCATTCGTTCACCCCCCCCCCCCCCCCCCCCGCCTCATAGTGGAGATGTGAATTCAAAATTGAAAAAAAAAAATAAAAAAATTGAAATTAGGATCTTTGTTAGATAGCTAATATGGCAAGAAGAATGATTACTTTGGCTTGAAATTTTGTTGTGAAATAATTTGCAGCCAACAAATATGACAGTCCGTAGACACATTTCAAGTTAACATACAAGCTGAGGCTCTAGTGTTAAGCTAAAATTGTAGAACATTGGGTATCTTTTCCTTCTTATCCCATCCACAAAGGGAAGAACAAAGGCCCTCATTTGGATCCCTTTTTGAAATTTGTCTTTTGTCTTATCAACTTATCAAACGCCACCAACTTTTTTGTTTGTACCAGAAGCGTAAAGAAGAAGAAGAAACTACCCGTCATCAGCGACAGAATGGTCATCAGGAAGATGAAGAGGTATGAATTGTTGCTGTATGATTGTTATTGGATAGTCAAAAAATGTGAATATTCCATCGTCATGAACAATAGAGGGTGACATGTTGCCTACCAATGATGGCAATAGTGGTACTTCCATTTGAATGACGTGTAAAACGGTTTTGCTTTGGAACAACAGTGAGGTACTCTAGACTGGTTCCTAGTCCCTCCTTCACTTAGGAGAACATAACATCATTTGTAACCCTGATGCTGTTTACAAATCTCAAGGGGTATGCAGGAACGGGCAAGCAATATTTTATTTTCCCAATTACATCAAAGCCAAAAATGGCCATTTTTATGTTGGAGTGGGACAAGAAGTTTTTCCCGTCTTTAAATTTCCATTAACCTCTACAACATATTAAAGTTCTTCATAATTTTTCATTTAGTGCTATTTTTCATAGTTGGTAACGTTCTTATTTCAATTTTGTGAACAATTTCCAATCATGAAGTAACGTGTGAAGAAAAATGAAATGTTTAGCCCCTCTATTTGTTCTCATTGTAGGCATTGGCAATATTGTTATCTGTTAGACACACTCAGCTCTTGTCATTGGCGGATCGGGGGAGGGGGGCACCATCCACAGGGGCCATCCCCCAACATTTTTTTTTTATCGGAGGAGGAAATACACATTTTTGTCTTAAATCTTGAAATAACTTGTTAGTTTAATTCCCCCAATAACTTGAGAGTAAAGATATTCTGCCTGGGATGAATTGAACTATTCCTGTATTACCAACAAACCTGTCATGTTTTGTTTCATTTCTCCTTCCCAATTTCTTTGTGAATCGAATAGAGTGATGACACGGTCGAGGTATGCAGCATTTCACAGTATTATATGCTGTGTGTGTCATGCTAATAAAAAGGAAAAAAAATAGCACAGTGAATGTTGGCAAGCTCACACATGCAGGCATCATGAGATAAATTGAAATGACCATTTTTTTGCCCTGCCCCTAAGGACGACTTTTACACAAATTGCATGTTCGGGTCAAAACAGGACCTGAAGAACAGCTCTCAAAAAGTACCTTTTGTACTAATTTCATGACAGAGACAATAGTCATTTTTATTTCATCACACCTTAGGCTACATATACCCGAAAAATGATGGAAATGTCTTCGAGCATTCCACAACCTCTTTAAAAGTTACTGTCTGCAGACCCATCCAAATGAAAATGCATGCCTTTATGTTGGCTTGCAAAGCCATGTTTGTTACATGTTATGGATATGACTACATGACACACAGTGTTTCGAAAGGAATAAAAAGACAAAGCAGTAACATGCCAAAGCGGTAAAAGAAACTATGACCCATTTGATCTTTTCAACTTATCTTTGATTGAACAATGGCCTGGGTCCAATTCCATGAAGCTGCTAAGCTGAAATACAAATTCATGTACATGTACTCCACAGAAATCAACTTTGAATCAGTTACTTTCACCATGCTTTCACAAGCATTCTATGCATTTTGGCTGGTAAACCTTTAACTTAGCAATTTGCTTGGCAATTCCCCCCCCCCCCTTCCCCATCCGTCCATAGTACAAGGCATGATGTAACCATATTGGGAACCTGATTCAAGCATATTTGAACAAATTTAACAATTTATACTTAACTAATGGATCCGTTTCTTATACCCGCTTAATATTTTAATCTTTGCAATCTTTTATGCTACATGAATAGACTAACCACATAAAGCCATGAGGCTTTCATATTTACTTGAGTATTAAGCATACACTACTAAATTTCAGTCAGTGCCATGTGTGTAAGCACAGAAAATTAACATCACAAGAGATGATGCCAAGTTGAGTCAAAGTTGTAGTAACATCAAAGCATCTTAAAATAACAAAATAATTGTATCATAAGTAGATCAGTTCATTAATTAACCCTTACTCTCTGAGGGTAGTTTACTGCATGTCAGTTGGTTATGCCAATGCCCTCCAGCTGCAGTTATTTGGCAGATAACAAGTCTTAACAGTGAAGGCTCCAATTGGCAGGAGTTGGAGGCCCTGGAGGGTGCCTGATACTGACCAGCTGGGGGCACTTGATTGTTATCAGAGGACTCTCATTGTTCTCTGTGGCATGTATTGGAGTGCCTGTCCAGTTACCCTTGAAATGACATGGCAGATATTGGAGGGCCATGCAAAAAACATAGGAGATTTTCTTGAGGCACAATTGGCATGCGTTGGAGGGTCAAGTAGGGTAAGGGTTAACAACTAAGAACAGTTTTAATGAAATATTCAACTTTCCAAAAACACCCAGTTCAAAAAATACACAGTACAGGTACATGAATGTATTCCCCACCATATGATGTCAATACCAAATTGGGGGTTTTTTTTAACAAAAATACCACCAGCTTACATGTAACATTGAGTATAGGTTTCTCAAGGAAACATTGGAACACTTCCTATGGAGTCCAGAAGTGAGAAGTCATTTAGAACCAGTGCAAATTAAAGGAGTGCGCGCGCGTGCTGGTTCATGGGCTGAATCACGTGCTAATGTCTTTCACACACATTTTGTGCACGTGACGTATTCACTTTGGTACTCCATTGTGCACAGGATGGTCATTTCATCAGAGTCAAGCCTACTTTCGTTATAATTGGCTCTGCAAAGTCCTTGACAACTGCATTCAGATTTATTGCAAACACTGACAGAGTTGCACAGTATGACCCCAGCATTTCTTAACCACCTCTTGATTGCAGTACTGCACCATGTTTGATTAATGTGTATGCTAAATCCAACCGATAATCCCAACTGTTAAAAATTGGTCATAAATTCTGCCTGGTGTGTTTCATTACTCAGTTGATTCCATGGTTGGTGCAGTATGACATGTGATGCATGTCTGTTAACCATGTTTTAGGAATTCTTTCCCTCTATGGAATCTGTGCCGGAGGTACTGATGTGATGGCACATCGTTGTACACTCATGAAAGCAAATCACATCGTAGGACACCAATTCGCTCTTTTCACACTTCCGCCATGGGTATGCAGATACCATGCATATACACAATGAATATGGCCGGTTCAGTGATTCCCGTGTCGGGTTTCAGATCACTGAACCGGCTATTTTTATTGTGAAAAGTTGCCATATCGAGGCTCTGCATGCCCATTGGCGGAGTGTGAAAAGAGCGAATTGTACACGTGCACTGGTTCACTTTACTTCACTAGTGTACTTTTGCACACAAGCATGGACAAGTAATTTTCATCTGAACAGACAAAAAACATTGTCTTTACATGATTAAACACATCATGTGGTGGATGGACATGCTGTGCAGCATTGGCTTTCTTGTGGTAGTTAAAAACAGCAATGTTTTGTATTTATTTCTACTATTAGTGGTGTTGCCATTCACGAGTCCATACCTACAACACACAGTTTAGTGATTACAGGGCTGGAACTGGCAGGGCTGGGTAAACTTAATTCTTAGTTGTTAATTCTTAGTTGTGAAAATACATGTACAATTAAGGACGTGTCCTTCATTGTATGTTCTTGCAAAGGTCTCCAGATGTTTAAAATATCCCTGCATATCATTCATATTAATGAGAGAATACATGCATTTTTCTGTGTGATATGAACTTTGAAGTTCTCCTGAAAGTGATGAGTTGCAGTCCACCATTCCCTGCACATCGACCCCCTCCTCTGTTTCGTAAATACATGTATGTTAACAGCACTAGCTAAATTAAGCATTGTTCTGGTTTGAATTCCATGGGTGGCCAGGCCCCCCCCCCCCCCCCAGTGGTGTGTGTGGCATAAGTCATTCACAATTCAACTTGAAATGTGAGTGACATTGAATTGAATTCACCTTTTTTCTTTTCTTTTTTTCAGGATGCTAAGCCAGCACCTTTTGAGGTATAAACATTAATATAATTTCAAACGAATGACCTCAGTCACCTCACCATACATGACATTTCATCAATAGATCTCTCTCAAATGACGTCACTTCCTACAGATTGCCACGTGCTTCGGCATATTGAGCGTCAATTTTTCGTGACGCGCATCAGCTGCTCCATATTTCAAAGAAATGCGCGTACGTACCTGATGGCGTTGGATATGCAGTTGTAATTCCCCTACGAAGATGGCGTCTTGTGAGAGAGATCTATAAATGCATTCTGTAGATGACTTTCTCTGATGCATAAAGTCAGGCTTCATAGAAAAACCTAGCAGAATGTTTTCTATTCAGGTGTATATGTATGTAGCTACTTTGCATGTTGTGTGTGGAATCAAAGTGAGATGTTAACAAAAAGTTTCCTGCAGATATTTAAGGCCCTACTTTCAGGCTTTCATGCTGCATCAGGAAAAAAACTGGGTCCAAATTGAACGTGATCTCAGTTTTCCAGTGAGTTCAAAGATTTAGCATTGATATAAAATGGAACATTCTACTACAGTTTTTCAAACCTTCAAGGCTTTGAATCTCATTTCATCATCATCATCTTAAAACAGATCATTACACCATCTTGTGATGTTTCCATGATTGATAGTAAAATATCCCACACCATTATTATGTTCATCACCGTGACCAGCATCACCATAGTAATCGTCAGTGATCAGAAGGCATCAGTTTGCTGTCATATATCACCATCACCAATTTTGTCTCTGTCACCATCAGAACAATCAAAACATCAGCATGAGCATAATTGGTTTTCAGGAGGACCAATCCACAATAGACATTTTGCATTCAGCAGCCATCTTTGAGGCATTTATTGATACTTTTTTCAGAAACAGTCAATGCACATTAGGTTTACTTCTGTGTGAACAAAGCCCACACCTGGAAGATGGCTGGAATGCAATTGATACTGTGCATCACAAAGTGTTTCCCTTGAATTTTTTTTCAGTGTTACACTCAACTTCCTGGACTTGCAGATAATCACCCCACCTTTATCACATGCACATGCAGTCATTGTTTTGTGGTGTTTTAAACCTTATCTTAAAATGTATACCTAGGTTTTGCAAGATTTGGATAGTTTGAAGTTTTCGTGATTTTCAAGAAGACTTTATGTCCTGAAGTAGCAGTCGGTTGTCCACGGAATGGCCTTGCTTTACTGTATCCACTTACAGTTGTTGGTTCTGTTGTTCCAAAAAAAATTGTTTGCCGTGACTACATGTTATGCTACGGTCTTTGTGCAAACAAAAGAGGGCACGTTTTTTACCACTTTTGAGAGCCCCTTGGACGGGACACGGCTTGTGTGCACTGTACTGGTTCGCATGCGAAGTACACTCAACATTTGTATCCTGAAGGTGGGCAATGCTAAGCCATAGCATCTTTGTGCGTGAGTATCAGGCGTAGTCGGTGTGCAAATACGTTCAAATTCAACTTGTGATGGTCTCCCAGACTAATCACCGCCCCCAATAAATTCATTCAAAATACTTAGTGCATGGACCAGGAACCAGTCTAGGTCTCCCTCAACTCTCCTTTTCTGGCCGTTGAAGGGGTACTTGTGCACAGAGCCCATAACCAGCAACAATGCTTCTCTGCTCGGATAGTGGGTTACTGTTTTGTTTAATCACTGTGCTCCCCTGGGGATCAAGTCATTAAAAGCCTGAGAAAAAAATGCCCATTCCAAAAAGTCTGGATTGTTTAAGGTAACTACCTTTAGCAACGAGTAAGGATATATTTCGCAGCATAGAGGTATTTCATAAAAAAAAAAGTATCTACATGTATTAAGATTGTCATACTGCTCATTCCCTTCTCCTCAGTTCTGATAATTTACTGAGTGCAATTTAATTTTCCCTCATAGTCTGAAGATGGAGCATCAACAAATCGTATCCCACGTCCAACGTCGGCTAAGGGGCAGCGTCGTCGACCTTTGCAAGGCAGTGATGGTAAGACATCACATGGCTTTTGTTGCATGTTTTTCACTCAGTTGCACGATTCCACTTGCATTTAAATGTGTGACCTGAAATTGTTCTGAAAATTTTATATCACACAATCAGAAATCTTACTAAGCCTGTCACTTAACCCACAAAAAACCACTGTCACCTTCTTCTAAACAATTTGTGTTACCTAATATTCCCTGGCAGGCAACTCTCAGGAGCTCAAATAGTTTGTAGCCCACCAATTGTGCTCTTGCACATTGATGATCAGAACAACAGAAATGTTTTTGTGGTTTTATTGGTTTGGCCATGTAATACTCTTAAAAGTGAGATTACAAGGAGCTGGAAGATTTATGCTTTGGCTTGGTTTGCTTGTAAAGTTAGGGAATTTTTGCAATTGGTTTTTTGGGGGGTAATTTTTTTTGATGAAGTATTTTGTCTAATTTGATGAACGTTTGTTTATGTGACTTTTTCTGTTTTGATCGAGTTCAAGAAAATGTTATTAACATTGATTAATCTTCACGTATAACTGTATACAAGTATGTGAGTTGCTCCACTTGGCCAGCCCCGCAAGACTAACACACTGATTCCACTGCTTTTTACCCACAATGCTTTGTTAACTGCAGACTCTGAAGGTGAGGAAGGTACGTTGCCGTGGTTTCATTGCACTGTTGAGCTTCATTTGTTCATTAGACAAGAGACTCGCTCAATATTTTAGTTGATGTAGAATGTCTTTCAGTTTCATCTTTCCATTTCTTTTGGACAATGCAAAAGTACCCTTTCAGTAGTGACAGAGATAGTTAGACAGGCCCATGGCTGATGTACTCCAGTCTCAAGTGCAAAGACTCTGGAAGTTTGTGCATATTCAAATGAAAAATAGTCGTGAATACTTTGTACCAAATGTGCCAGAACCATCATGTGCACGTACTGTGTCTTGTACAAAGAGCTCTCATAAGTTGTCACCAAGCCTCGTCTTTTGTTTGTACATGGACTCCATACCGTGTACCCCTAAACTTAAAGTCACCCCCATTGTAAAAAAATCAAGTAGTCTCAGCATCATTTCAAATGAAGGGCCTTTCCTGGGAATCTTTTTTTAAGAATCAAAAAAGTAGATGCACACCTTTGGAAAAGCATCTTTTTCCACTTCTTAGGCTTGTGCCCTTCATGGGATTCAAATCAATGTATTATACATGTTCATAATTTGAAGTTTGAAGAAAAAGAAATGTACTGTAATCAGCAGCTTTAGTCAAAAGTAACTCAGGATTGGTCTAAGTTCACTTTATTCGTCAGAGTCAGCATACGTGTACCGTTATTTTTCATCTGGAAATGTATGCAATGTACATACATATTGGGATGCAAAAAAAAACATAAATAGAAAGATGTACAACCCAAAAAAATGAAAATGTTCCCACCCTCTCTATATTTTGGGACTCAATCATAGATCACCTGTACACTAACTTTCTTTGTGTCATTTGTGATCATAGTGTCAGTGTTGAGTCGAGTGCATCACAAGTCCATCACAAGCCCAGTCACAAGCCCAGTCACAAGTAAATCAAAACTCCCTTCACAAGTCCAGATGCAAGCAACAGGGAATGAACAATAACAAGGAAATACCTTTGTCAAAGTTTATTTGAATAACAAGTGATATGAATTGGGACTGGATGACTTGTGAGGACTTGCATGGATTTGACTTCATATACACCGTTTAGTGTGCATCTAGAAAACCTAATTCATCATTGGAAAAACATTGTTTCAAGTTGAGGAATCTTTGTCATGATGATAAAATAATTTCTGGAAATACTTTAGAATAGTTAGCATGTTATACATGTAGTACATCATTTTTTTCTTTTTAAATAAATGTACATTTTAGATATAGAATTTGATTTTTGTTTGTTTGATGATATTTGTTCAGAGTTGTCAATTCTATCACAAGTCAGTTACATGTACATGTAGGAGTCAATCAAGATGTCAAATCACAAGGCAGTACAGTGTAGTAACAGGAGATGAAACAAAAATGCCTTTGTCACGGCTCTTTGACACGGCTTTTCATGACAGGGTGATTGTGGTTGACTTGTGGTGATTTGAAGGAACCCAACTACATTTTGTACACTTGACCTCTTTAAAAGGATAAATTTTAAGTTTAATAAATAAGCCTTTTAGGTATCAGATTCTAAGCCTGATTGTTTTAGGTTTAGTCGCCAAGTGTGTTATCACAGCCTGTCATGATACCTATATGTGACTAGTCATCACAAAATAAGCTGAAAGTACCAGTAACACTTTTCAAGAATTAAGAGTATATATCTGGATGGTGCAGAACAAGAGCTTTCCTTGTGGTATACAACATCAAGGGGTACTGAGTTCAGTAACGGAAATAAAGTTGATGTTTGACAGAACAAATTGGTAAAACAGGACTAAGAGATTAAGGTTCACCTGAAAACCAAAAATCAACTACCCCTCCAAATTTTGCCTTTGCCCCACTGTACTGTAAAATTGCAATTTCCAACTTACCCTAACCTTCCTCAATCCTACAAAATCCTCCAGGTGGTTTGGAGGATTTTTAGGATTGAGGCTGAATGGCAAAATAAAAATGTTGGCTGATTTTGGAGAATGCATGGCGTCAAGTTCGTAGGCTGTACCCTGCATTATTTATGTTCAGCCATGCATAATTGAGCTCTGCATTATGCTCAATATCATTCACACTGCTTTTGAATGTCGTAGACACTGCCTCAACCCATTAACAGTGATTGTTAGTAGATTTTGAGGGATTGAGGCAATGGTCACCCCTCCGCTGAAATAACAGATAATTTTTAAGGATTGAGGCTGAATCCAGTGATTACGTGGTGATCATTCGAGGATTTTGCAGGACTGAGAATGGTTCGCAGCCAAAAGGGGCTAGCTAGGGGTTGGGGTTATAAGCTCACTTGCGGGTGGCAAGATGGGAACAAACTCAGTATACATTCAATATGTTAAAAATGTTGAGGCTATGTCTAAGCAGTTACAACTTTTAAGATGCTAAAGCCGAAATTTTGTGATCAAGAATTTTATTCCTGGGTTTTAAAGTGTAATGTGGTACCCAACATGTACCCAAAGCCTAGAGAAAGAAGTGTCCAAAAAATTTTCCAGTTTTTAAAATAATGCCTAAACTGTTGGTTAAGGCTTTGTTTTTGTCTTTTAATGTTTGTGCAGACAATGACGGCCAGAAGGTTGGGCAAGAAGAAAGAAATGACATGGTGAATGGTAGCGATTCCCTACCGCCTCAGGTACAAGCCAGGTAAGTCTGAACTGACTCGCTAGGACTAGAATATCATTCAGTCCATTTCTAATATCCAGACATTTTGTGTTGGACGGTACAATGTAGGTCTTGCTGTGTATAGGAGAGGATAAAAAGGCCAACACAATGTTTTTGACTGTTTATGCAGTTGACCTTGCAGTGATATCACAATGATGGATGTGCTTCAGATTACACTATTGGCGATTATAAAATCTCCTACCATTGCTTAAAGACATAGTCCATCATTTGTAATTAGTGCATTTTGTTTGTTTGAAGCAACAAAAGTGTTCAACATCTAATGAAGGATACTAAACAACTAACCTGATGAAGTTTCAGCTCCGCTTCAGCTGTATATTCCGAGAAAAACAGCATTCTAGAATCTCAATTTCAAATCAAAAGTTGCTAAATCATATTTTGAATTGTTTTAAATTGCAGCTATACGCGATGTCCCGCACTGATCCGGCGAATTATAGCAACCGCACGCGCCTGTGCGTCGTGCCAATGCTTGCACGCGCTGCGCCGAATAACAAAACGAACTACTAATTTAAATTGTCCTTCTTTCGTTGATTTCTTCGAAATAGTAGCTTGCCAGAAAGATTAATTTCACAGGGAGTTTAGTCCACTTACTATCTTTCAACCAAGTATGTTTTTCAACAATAATACGCCAGTTAATTTTTTCGGATGGCTGCAAATGGTGGACTATAGCTTTAAAGTTTACAAAGATTTTTTTCAAATCACCATTTATTATGTGGTATCAATTAGATACCTCCACACCACACTCATGCTGGCATGAGATTTTTCAGACTTTTTTCTGAAATCAGACTTTTAATCTGAGAGTAAGACTTTTATTTATCAGTATAGAAATAAATGCAGCTTACAGACCTTTTATCAAATGTTCAGACTTTTTTTTAATTGACAATCTCATCCCTGCTCTTGTGCATTTTTACTCTCAGTCGTAAGATGGCTAGACCGAGCAGTGCAAGACCAGCGCCTCCAAGAGTAAAGAAACAAGATGCAACTGAGGATCCTGCCATGAGGTATTATCCCCTGAGTTGGCTATTGCTATTCTTTCCTCGAGTGTCCAATTTCTTTCAAATCTTTTGCAGTCATTTTTGTTCATATGCATTTGGTTCACTTCATAAATTTGGGGTAAATTTGTATCGTGCCCCTGTTACATTTGATATAAAATTTTGTTAATTCAAAACACATTTCTTAATGCCTTCTTTCTCCAAGACACATACAAATTGTTTGAAGTCAATTTAAATGATACTTACATGCCTGAAAAGAAAAGGAAAACATACTGTGAAAACATACGTACTCTGTTAACCCATATGAATATGTATACATGTATACCCCCATATTCCCCCCCCCCCCAAAAAAAAATCAATGAAAGAAAACTTTTTAACAAATAACAGTTCAACTGTGTTGTTTTCACGGGTGGCTGGTTTTGGTCAGTCCATAAACCTGGGGTCCATAAGTATGACATATGACTTGTAATTTGTCATACCAAATTTTATATGTGATGTAATAACAGGGACACACAAAAATTGGACCCCAACATTTAATGGACTGACCCTTTTATGATGTAAGTTTCACGTAAAAAGGCTGTCATTTATGGCATTGTAATCAGGGCATTGTCACAAAATGATTTTTTTTTTCTTTCAGGATTGGTAGTGGGAAGCAAGTCAGCAATGTCATCGTTGATAATGGTCAGAATTCTGAAGATGAAGATGACACATTTGTAGTAGAGGAATCGCAACCGGTAGCCATTGAAGAACCTCAGGTAACGAATGCGTTTTCAGCCATCCTCCCATGACTGTCTATGTTGAGAATCATCCAAAATTGTAGTCAAGTCGGTCAAAATCCAGTCACAAGTCTATCAGATCACTTCTTTCAAAAGCTGACCACCAACATGAGCAAATGGACAACTGTCCCTACCTCATGCTACATACTGTGCTTTGGCTGCCATTGGGCAGGCCATGTAGCACAGGCTCTTCAATGAGTTTTCAATGTATGACAAAAATTACAAGTATTGGTTCAACACTGACATACGTGAAGTTGGCCCACGTCATTTTCAAGACTGTTAGGTGTTACCAGTTCTTATGGTCAACAAACTTCTAATTTGCAGCTCTGGAAGAATGGAACAAATTACTTTCTCTATAAAAATCAACCCATCTTCGGAACATTTCAAACCGCAGCTGAAACCTATCTGTTTACAATTAAGTGTGGATAGGCATTCTTATGTATTGTGCGCTATATAAGAACTGTTTATTATTATTATTATTATGAGTACTTACTGATATCATCACTCTTTACTGCTGATACATGTAGGTAATGGGCAGTGAATCCTTGGAGGATGATGGTGAACATGGAGGGCTGGTCAAGAAGATTCTAGAAACTAAGAAGGAACTGGAAGGCAACAAAGCAGGAGACAAAAAAGATGTGCGTATCTGACTTGCCTTACTTAGTCACAAAGAGCTTTAATTATTGTTTCTTTCTGGTTATGGAGCTGAGGATGTCTCAAAAGCACACACGGCACTGTAGCTGGCAATCCAAAAGTGCCATTACTTATTATAGATAGAACATAATGACAAAATGTTCAGTTTTAAAGGTTTGATGCAAGTGTCAGTAAAAAGTCTCTTGGGAAACAAGAGAATCATGTAATCTACATGTGAGTTTGAGTTTAACTTGGTACCATGTCCCAGTGGTGGACGGGGGGAAGATGTACCTCTGTGCAATCTGAATTTCCCTTTTCAAGTTGGACAACTCGACAGAAATTTAATTGTTGATAAGTACTATGGAGGATCGAGTGTTCAGTCCACCAATGTACTTCCCCATTCGTCTATTTTAGCTCAATCCCTCTTTGTTTCACTGTTTTTCTTCCTATTTCAACAGGATAAACCCATTGTCATTGATGCGGCCCGCCGCAAGGAGCGTGAACGCGTCCAGCGAGAGGTAGAGAAATTGACCTCAGCCATTCAGACGTTGACACGAAGTGCCAACCCGCTGGGCAAGATTATGGACTATCTTCAGGAGGATGTGGACAGCATGCAGAAGGAGCTGGAAATGTGGAAGAAGGAGAATCAGGAACACAAACTGGCCATCAAGAGGGAACAAGGGTTGGTTTATTTTCAATTTTCCTTCTTGTCGGCTCAAAATGAGTCAAAAATTAGTCATAAATGAGTCGTGGCTCTTAAAAATAAACAGATCATAACCTTGATCACAGAGTTGTAGGTAAATCATAACCAGTCATCAAAAGTCATCACAAGTAAATCGCGAGCCAATCCCAAATCATTCAGTCTTACTTCAAGTAATAAAGCTATTCCAATGAATCGTGAAGAATGACTTGTTGAATTGTTGACAACTCCAGGTAATCAACAGGAGCACTCAACCTTCTTAACCACATGATACCAATAATGCTCTGTTTCAAACTGTAACAAATTATCAAAGCGATATGCTAAGCATGCTGTTTGTAGTTTATCTTAAGGGAACTAAACATTCTCAATACCGTCGTTGTAAGATTCAGTCATGTTTGTTACTACTTGTACAAATTTATACTCACTCTAGAGTTAACTGCAAAGTTGGAAACTGATTCTCCTGCTTACCAAACCTTTTAAATGCTTTTTGTTTTCTGGTGCAGCATCACTGACACAGAGCTGGAACCCCTGAAAACTCAGCTGACAGAATTGGACCAAGGCATCCAGGATCAGTTGGATACTATTGCAACAATCAAATCCAACCTTCTCCGGGGTGATGAGAAAATTGCCAAAATGGTGAGCACGGTTGCTATTTCCTGAAGTCCAACTTGGGTTTTCAATTATGGCTAACTTCTGTAGATTTGTTTCCCAAGAATACCTCTCTGTCCAATTTCCTTTCTGAAGCCATGTCTTTCCTTGCTTGGAAATCACTTAAGCTGGACCCTGAAACCGTGAATGTGTTGGTTTGGGCACATAACATCACGAGCATTTTGTTCCCACTGTTGGATTCTGTTGGATTATTCAGGTTTCACACTGTGATCACTTAATAGCCTTTAAACATAGTTGGATATAATAATTATACTCAGTGAAACAAAATGGTTGTTTTTGGTCTGCTTAATTTTTTAGTTCACACAGTATCTTATTCAATTTGTTGCACCTTTGGTCACTGGGTATTATGCGTCTCTGTTCCTGAGCACTTTTGCACAAGCTCTAGCACAAGCACCAAAACAATGCTGCTATTTACCATACGGCCCAAGAACCAGCCCTCAGAGTACATCACAAGCACACCACAAGTCAATCCAAAATCCTCTAGTATCGAGTCATATTAAGCAATTGTAATGCATCGTTACATTTCTTGTCCTTGTTCAGCCCGGCTTATCTCTTGCCGTACTTGTGATTTGACTTGTGATTTGGGTCGTTATGGATGGGATTAAAAATCTTTCTGCCAAAATTATCATTGCTGTTCAAGATAAACTTTTATCAAAGTAAACTTTTCAAAAAAATCTGGGAATGTGCACACTTTCAAATTTGCAGAAAGAGTGAAGGTCTATTTTTGGCTTGTGCTACTTTTCCTACCCCTCAAAAGAAAGTGTCATCTGAAGTAATTTAATGGAGTACTTGGTGAGAAGAGAAGTATTGTTTAGTTGTAAACAAAATGTGAGAAACCGAAGAAAGAATTTGCATGAAACGTTCCCTTAAAAAATCAATTTCTTTGCTACTTTGTATAAAAAACCATTAATTTCCTGTCTGTTTCTACTATCCTTGTTAAATCAGTAGTATATTGAGGTTTTTTTCAAAAGTTATGGGGGAAAAAATGAATTTACTTCAGATGTGGACGTTGTGTTCTGTACTTTGTTCAGTTACATTGTCAACAAAGTTTTTACTTAAAACGAAAAAAGTTTCTTACAATTCCTGCTCATTTTTTGTACAAGTTGGACATGTAAGTTTTTTAAGATATAAAGAGTTTCTATATTATGTTTTCTTTGTATGTTTAACATTCAATATTTGTTATATTTTGTTCTGCTCTAAAACATTTTCAATTACCTGTGGGATAATTTTCAGATCACTCATAATTGGATGAAAATATATTTTAGGAATAGGAATCTTCAGACTTGGATGTCATCAAAAATGCAACTTTGACATGGTGTAAAAATTCCACATCTGTCTGTGGATAGATCTGATGCTGGAATCAAACTTTGAAAATACATGTACCTTTTGTCAAAGAAACTAGGAAATGCTTGGGCAGCTTAATCATTGTTGGAATTGATTAACAGTCTATACTGAGAGTCACAGTTCTATACAAAATCACCTCCACATTTTGCTACAAGTATAAATTGATCAACTTTTAATAGAATTCAGTCATGAGCCAGAGTAGTGAATCTGGAGGTCATTAAGTCAGGGGAATACTCTTACACCCTTCTTTTTCGTTCTGAATGTGCATTTTCATAGATCAACAGATTTAGCTTGCTCTCGTATCACATGAGGTTTGAAATTCTCCTTTTACCGGATGTATTTTTTTCTCCATTATTTTGTTGCATTGCTGTTTTGTATTTTAATTGTTTTATTTATTCTGTTTTTAATATCACCTTTGTACATTTCCTTAAATAATCACAGGATATGGCAAAATCAAAATTTAAAGATAGCAGTTATAAATATTATGATTCAAATCCTGATTTTGTTGTGGTTAAATGACTGAAGTGTTTGACAGATGCATTACTTTGTTCAACAAGTATTTGCTTTTTTTCAGATGTTGTTTGTACATTTCAAAAACGAATATCCATTTGTTATTTACTGAAAATGTGAAGTTGATTGCTTCGTGAACTGTATATTAGTAGAAAGAGTGTTCTGTTGTAAAGTTTTCCAATTTGCAATCTGACCTTACACTGGATAGGATTAAGGTTTGTCTGTGTAAATGTAAAGACAGACCTCAAACTCTGAAGTTGAAGGTCAGGTGTATTTATAGCATAGATAAGTCAGTAGTTATGTACTTAATTAGTTGGTGGGGGAGATATTTATGGAACTTTGATGTCCACGACCACCTGCATGCATGGAGGTAGTGTAGATGAATTGTTTGCCATAGTGCGTCATTGCTTACTTTATTTTTGAACTGATGTCTGGATTATTAATAAAACCTGCACACATCTAACATATAACTTCATGATTATAGCCCCTGCTTGTTATAGATGTATCAAAAAGCAAGGAAACAGCCCACTTCAGCTTGCTTCCTGGTATTATTATTATTATTTATTCGGCCAAGATTTGCAACAAACATATAACAATGCAGAGAATAATATGACAATGTAACTCTACAGGAGACAAGTAGTACAAGTATAAAGAAGTCATGAAACAATACAAACAAGTGTAAACAAAAGCAAGGAGGTACTTAATAAAGGCAGAAATGATAAAAAGGCAAGGTTGTTGTTTCAAAATAAGACAAAACAATAACAGAACAAAACCCAAATTAAGATGGCCAGGATCTTAAAAGGGAACACTGAAATTAATATAAAATCTGTTAACAGAGCAGTAGTTAATAAAACAACATACATTTATAAGAACATAAAAATACAAAATTAGCAAATGGCAAGTTTGTAAATAACCACTTAACAGTGTGGAACAAAAAAGGTCTACTGCAGCTCAATGCTGGTGTTTCATTGAAGGAATTTTTAACGCTGATCGGATCCCAGAGGGGCTTACCCCTATGACTCTCTGTCACTTGTGAAGTTAGCTTTAGTCTCACCTTGGGCCAAAAGTGGTTAAAATAGCAATTGCCAAGTTAGAGTAATACCAATGAATGGGCTAATTCCGGCCTATTGTGTAGGCCACATGCACGAAAACCTCCATGAGTAGCCATTCTGAATTGATTGAATAAAATTGTGTGCACCCTGGGACCAGCTTTTCTAGGCATTCCATGCCTTGTTTTTGACCATACGTATCAGTTGTCCGTCATTGGCAAAATTGTAGAGTACATTTGTAAACGTAGGGCTCTTTAGCATGGGAATTTTCGAAACCAAAGGTATGCGCAGATTTTCAATCTTAGAATCAGTTTAAGTTGTTGTGCACAGGAGAATATTGTGTCATTTTCAATTCAGTGATAATATCAATATTATGGATTTTACGACACGTTTTCAAAATATAATGTGTTTTATGATTTATCGATTTTACATACATGTGTCAAATAGAATAATGTAACCTAGCAGTTCAGCGTACGTATCTACGCTTCTTGTAGGGATGCCTCCTATACATGACTGTACAGGATCAACATTAGTTGCGATTAAATTTCCAGTATGACTCGCCACGTTCAAGTTTGTTTTCGTAAGTTAACTTTTGTCATTAGTTCACTGCCTTTACACCTTATCACGCCAAGTTATCCACAAAAATCCATTTTGAGTGCTTTTAATTCCGCCTGGGATTTCGTACTAAAAAAAAATTATTAAGGGCCATACATACATGTTTATGCATATGGCATTGAGTTTCTTTTATTGTGTGTTTACCGAATATCAATGTATGTATAGTGTACTTCCTCCAATTGTGTAGCCCAAATAAAGTGCACTTTGAAAGTACGGAAATTAATTGAAACGAAGTGGTAGCTCGACGACAACCGTTCATTAAAATGCTCTAATGTAACTGTTTGACTAAAATAACAACAATGATCTTGATATCATTGTACTGTTCTCATGAATAAACATACTAAACCGGGAGCCAGGTTGAGTTTAATTAACAATTTCAGCACAAAAGGTTTGATGGAACCAATCGATTGCCCGTCGGGGGTTCCGAAATGGCCATTCTTAAGTTGCCCTAGGTCGGATGGGGGTCAGGGGACCATGGCCAAGTGTCCAAAATTTTAAGTTTAATTAACATGTCGCGCACAAGCGCCGTTTTTGGACTTAAGTGTTGAAATTGACCCCCTGATACCAATTATGCTACTGAAGAACGGAGAAAAGTCGGACAAAGTTACTAAAGAATGATTTAAAGACTGTATTAATATATGTTTCATATATATACTGTATACATAAACAAATGTACACGTATATATTCTGGTCAATAGTGGGCCCATTATTTTTGCCCAAACCGTGCCCAAATTTGTGATAAGAGCATGAAATACGGCGTGCAGATCCAAAATGGTCAGAGAATCATTTTAAGAGGTGGAACCACCTTGAAACCTGCCGATTTGGGGGCGGATCTTGATTTTTTTTTTAAAGGGGGTGAACGGAATAAAAACTCAAAAGTATTAAACATTCATTCTCCTTTTTCATGCCTTGAAATAAATTTGGACATGACATAAAATATTCTAGCATTTTAAAGTCATATTTTCCGCCCAATTTGTGGGCATGGCCTAAAAAATGTGTAAAGGGGTGGTGTATACGAGTGGTTTGATCCACTTCTGCCAAATATGGTGCATTTTCGTGGCAAAACCATGAAAATTGGCAGATCTGGTTGAACTTAAATGTGCTGAGCATATTTTTTTCGAGAGATATCCACTTTGGAATTTGCTTACTGTGGGGGCAGAGCACAAAATCCAGAAAAACTGTTTCTGCAGCATTCAGTGTTCTTTGTATGTATGCTTTCAAATAGGCGTAGCATATGAAACCACCAGGTACTGTCACCCATTTGGTGGGCATGGCATAAATTCTAGGCTATTTATGGAAGCGCCTTGATTCAAACGAGGCCCAACTCCTCATTTTGGTGGTAAAAACACATTCTGCATTCGTTAACTATACAATTTTTTTTACAAAACACTGTAAACGGACTGTAAAGACTGAAGGTATAGCATTTTGCCCCTTTTGTGGTGCTACATTTTAAAGTACATAGTAGGGGAAGAATAGTATACATGCTGACTCAAAGTAATTTAATCTACCTCCAGTCTAGCTACAGTAACCTGTAGCATCATGTCAAAAATGCAGTCAGTTTCCGTTGTTTTTTTTTGATAATTTGTAATGACTTTTGGCGTGATCCCTGAAATATGGCATCTACTGCATTCTGATTTAAAAAAAGAAAAAGAAAAAAAAAGACATTGACAAATTGGGATACCGCCAACATTTGCTACCGCCATCATTTGCTTTTCCGTAAAAACAGCACGTGGGAAAATTTTCTAAACCACCTTCAACGTTTTCTTACTTCTAAATTATACAAGTTCAGGCGGAACACTTTCATACAAGAGGTCCCAAAGTTAATTTTGGCAAAGACTTTGTCATCAATCGATAGGTACTCTTTTTTTCTAAATGCAAATGTTCCTACATGCCTTTAAGGATGCTCCTTGATTCTTGACAGTTGATTAAGATGTACACATAGGTTACATTAGCTTCAAGCCTTTAATATGAAAAATAATGCAGTAATTTCGATCGTGCCAGTATAGACCGGGAGCTAGGTCGAGTTGTTAATTATAAACTCGACCTAGCTCCCGGTCTATACTGGCACGATCGAAATTATTGAATTATTTTTGAATTGGCCCCAATCGTCATGGGAATGAAAAGTTCGCTGCGCTGAAAAACAAACATGGTACAACATGGCACCGAATACATATGATGTTTCACAATCGATAGTAATTGGCTGTTAAGAAGATAAGTATAAATTTAGAATAGTTGATGCATTGTCCCTAGTATGATAGTGATTCGAAATGGTAGTAATTTGTCATTAAGTCAACAAACAGTGGGTATCATTCAAGTATATAATTATGGACTTAGTTTGTTTGCGATGTAGGAGTGTTTGATGTACGTAGGGGACAACAAAACTGTACAAAGGGTTCTTTGCCCATGATAACCCTAGATTTCACAACCTCTTCCATCATTTGCCTAGTCTATGTAATATACCCTGGCCATGGCGAAGCCAACGATGGTCTATTGTACTACAGATTCGGCGATTAATTATGCAACTAGACTGCGTACTATGACCTCGAGAAACTGACCAATCAGCAGGCGCCAAACGTGCGTAATTCAAGCTCCCCGCGTGCGTAAACATCACGCCCTCGATGAGTAACATTTTGTACAGGTGGTTGTATTATAAAAACGCGGCATCGAAATTGACCAATCACAATCTTAGTCCTAATTTCGGAATGAAATGACGTCACGCATGCTATTATATCAGACGTTAAACAGGAGTCTTGGCTCAGTGATTAACGGGTGATGCTCAAAGACTATTTTGCCCTCCATGGAGAATTTTTCTCAAAACTCAACACATGAATCGAAACTCTCCAGCCGCGGACGTATTGGGCGCGGCTGAAACTGAGGGCAAAGTAACTTGCTCTTCGTTTAGAGCATCAAGGATTCAAAACAAGCGAGTCTATTCTTCGACTTCGCACTTTGTATATTCATCAACATTTGAAAGCAGTCTTGTAGCAAGTCAGCCTATAGGGCCTAATTATGTTTGGTACAAAGAAAATTGAATTGAGTTTCTCCGTGCTCCGACCCTAAATTGTACAGATTTCCAATCGTATACTAAACTTTGCCTGTGCGCTTCTCACTGAAAAAAGCCTCTTTTTTATTGCAGCTATAGAGCCATAGAAAATTCTGAAAATAGCACGAAGCATGAGAAGATTTAAACATGACTCGAAATTAATGCACTTCTGTTGGGTTCCGCGCATAAGTCCGACGCCTCATACCCGGTCCGACGCCTATAAGTCCGACAAAGTGGGTCCATCAAAGTCCGACGCCTCATAGGTCTGACGCCTCATATTAAGTCCGACGCCTCATAAGACCGAAATTTATGAGGCGTCTGACTTACGATACGGCCCCTTCTGTAACTGAGCCCATCGGCATTTTGCAAGTTTTTCCCAGGAGGTGAAGATGTAAAAGAGCTGCCTAAAAGGTTCATTCAAATATATTGAAGGTTCATGTAATGTGTACCTGGGTGAGCGATCACGGCAAAAGCCTGGGACACTACAGTTTTGGCAACATTAATGTGGCAGCTATTATCATTAACGAGCCGCCCACCCAAAAGGGAACCAAGAGACAAACAAACAAACTAACAAAAAATACACAAACAATTAATGCCGGAAAGACAAATATCAAACTTAATTTCAATGCCAGGTAAGTTTTAAGTGTGCCATGTTTATTTGTTTGATTTCAATTGTAATTATAGAAATATATTCGATGATACCTGTAAATGGCGGGCCTCAGCTGTTGGATATATCGAATAAATAAAATTAAAGAAATTAAAAGTTTCCCCCCGAGTTTATACCAAGTGGCTCTTCACGAGAAATAGTAAAATGGGTAGCTAAACTATGCGAATTGTTTTCTTGTATGTTTGTCTATCCTCCCAGATACAGCAAACGGAGAGGCCCAACCGAAGTAAAAAAAGGGCGTTTATGTTTTTTTCTTCCAAAGTCCGGCTATATTTTGCATAACGTATTTGCAATAACAATTATATACTTTTTAAGTATTTTGGCGGATCTTTGGAACCATTAACCCTTTTGATAAAGTACTAGAGCAGTGCTATATATATTGCGTGAACTAGCATCTGGCGTTGCCAGATGGATCATCAACAGACGACTGTGGGCACCTTCCAAAAGTCCTAAACTTGATGAAGATCGCCATGGCTGGCTTGCGTATTTTGGGACTTCTTGTGTTAGCAGTGGCCGGTGAGTATGCCAAATAATACTCTCCATGCGCGGATCCAGAGGGGGTAGGGGTAAGCCACCGGGCCCCCTGGGCTAAAAGCTATAAAGATGTTTTTACGGCACACGTTCGAAGCCAAATTTGACATCCGGACCCGAAAGACGACGCAAGTACATTTCAAATTTAATTTCCTATACTCGGGCTCGTATCACGTTTTGGGTCCGGGGCAAAATGGGTCATTCTTAAAATCTCTGAAAGTAGCCCCATTTTTTCGTAACCCCAGAATGGATTGCTTTGCGCGCATACCAATAATTGCATTACATGTACAGGGTGTGTCAACAAACGGAACCCAAACCCCAAAAATGTACATGAAGTTCAAATATAAATATAAAAAAATGTAGCACCAAAACTAATAATGACTGGAAAGCCAATTTCGCAAACTACTTTTAGATGCAAAAATTACTGAAATAGCTCAATCCATTCTAAGAATATCACCATTTAAACCCAATGACCCTCGTGAATATTGTGTGTTCTGACTTTGGATCAACAAAAAAAATCACGCAGAATACTTGTTTCAACAACTGTCGACAATTACTGTAGTATATAATAATTAACAGCCCTGCTTGTAGGCAAACAATATGATTTATAAAATTCACTTCTTCTTTTTTAAGACGGGCCTACAAAAGGACTTTGTTTGAATACAATTGTGACGACGATTCTTGAAGTCGCATTTTTGGACGAAAGAGGTTTTAGGGTTTTCGTGTTTTATTATGGTAATATACTTTGAACGGATTGAGCAATTTCAGTATTTTTTTCATCTAAAAGTAATTTATAAAATTGGCTTTCCAGTCATTGTTATTTTTTGGTGCTACATATTTTTTTAAAATAAGAAATACAATGTAAATTTTACGGGGTTTGGTTGACGCTTTTTCTGACACACCGTGGATTCCCTGTTTGCGCAATTAATTTGGCCAAAATAGTATAGCGAGGGCCTAAATCACCTACCGGTACTTATACGCGCTTTCAAAACTTGTATAAAGGATCTTTCATAAAATTCATTCAAAGAAACATGGCATCCAATTTAAGCACTGGATGATTTTTATTTTGGGACAAAAAAGGCTCGCCTCGCAAGCAGACTGGTTTACCGGTCCGTACATCATCGATTCTGGTTGTGGGGCAGGAACAAGGCACAGTACATGTACCTCCATACTGTCGGGCCGCTAGTAATCCCAAATGTGTAAAGCAAGAAGTTTTGGGCCAAAGGATTTTATTCTCCGGGATGAAACTCGATAGTCTGGGGAATGCGGCAACAGTGTTGTGAAACATTGGCAAAGGTTCACCTGTTATTTTTGGCCAACTTGGCGGGTAGTTTATTTGATAACATTTAAGCAGATTCGCTGATTAATTATGCAAGACAACTGCATCTTGATCTCTAGATTTTGACCAATCAGTGGGCGCTTTCCATATCAGATCTTCGGTCATTACCAGAGTCGCTTCGGCTTCGTCTTCGGCTTAAGGAGATTTTAGGCCCCCAACTTTTGGAACTCCAGCTACATTTTGGTGCCTGTTATGCTTCAGGAACATTCAATCTGTTGATGTGAAGCCAAAAGTTTGAATATTTTTGTTTAGTTTGCCTCTCAGTGATTCAGAAGTCGGAGACAAAGCCGAAGCCAAAGACGAAGCAAAGATTTCGAAAACCCCCATAGTCATGGATAAAACAAAAACCCAATCCATATAGACACGGCAACAAAGGCTTTGTCACGCGCTCTGTATTATGTTGCGCGACACGCGCCCGGCTGTTGTATTACAAAACATTTCATTCGACTATACCAATCACAGTTTTAGTCCTGATTTGGGAATGAAATGACGTTACGATTAAGTAAAGTCGACTCCGATTGGCTGAGGCGAGATCGCATAAATCTGCATGCTTTGACATAATTTTATCAGACGTTATACAGTCATGAGACGTGGCTCTGTGGTTAACGGGTGATACTCAGACTACCTGGCGGGACGAACTTTGACTCTTTTTTTCTCCAAAGCCCCTCCCTTCTGGTATTACGATAATCACTGTCCATGGGCCACCAACGTCGGTTTTTTTTATATCTAAGTTCCAAAGAACATCACCCAACTTTTGAGGTTAGTAAGGCGATCAACAGGTAGGCCTACAGTGAAGTCCCGGTGCTTTATGTTTGCCTGGTCGCTGCCAGCGTAATTATAACAGATCGTATCTTGAAAAGTCAATAACAACCTGGGGGACTTTTACCTTCCTGAGGTAAACAGGGCAAATGTGGCATGATTTCATTGCCAGATAAGTTTGTTGGCGGGAGAGGTGATTGTATTAAGAAGGGGTGTGGTCTCGAACGACGGTGGACTTTGATTACCTGCGGCCCCTCTATGGCATTGAGGACCTTTTCTTTTTAAATGCTCGCAACGAAAGACAGCATGCACAGACGCCCTGAGCGGTTTCAGTGCCAATTTGAAATTCGTCAATGGGTCATCAATTTTAGTAGTCTGAGTATCACCCGTTTATCCATAGTCTGGTTCCCAGACCTGACAATAATTATACCCGCCGCTCACGTCCAAATTGTAGGTGAGGCTCAACCTCGCCCCCAGGTTGTCGAGCAGTACGCGCCCACCACTACCTGCTCTCTCGCCCTGGTATTGGATCATTTTGCATGTGCACGATTTTTTTAACACGTATGCAAATGAAGAAAAGTCTCGTGTCTGCATGGGCGTTACATTGGCGTTTGTTTTTGTACTGAGGTATCTGGGGTTAAAGCACAATCAATTCGTCGCGCCGTGAGTTACGAAAACACGATTGTTTTAATAGTTAAAAAGTTACAATCTTATCCCGCCAATATGTAATATCACATTTCATATTAATATGAGCAAATTGGAAAGGAAAACATTTTTGAGAATAATCATAAAAACATGTAATGCACGTTGGAAATAACAACAACTAGAACACGATATAAACTGTTCTCTAGTTTCCCCAAACATGCCACTTTGTCACAGCATCATTTTAAAGGGAAGACGAAATAAAACGAAATGATCAAATTATTACGAAATACCTGACTGGATTGTTGAATGAAGTATCCTGTAAAATCATGGCTCCTGGTGTGCTGACATTTTCTAGAAAATATGACATTTTTCCAACGCTGGTCGGCCGACCAGAGTTGAAGAAAACTGACTGTTTTTCAAAAACTGCTCCGAATTTTTCAGAATTAGTTATTCCGCATTTTTTTTTTTTTTTTGCAATTGATTACACACCCGGTAAAGGGGTACGAGTCTGCTAGACTGATTCTTTGACCTAACAATTCCCCAAAGTCTATAAATTGCTCCGTTTCATCTTAAGTGGGGTCAGAGAACCAGACTGCAACATCATGATTGGTTTTCTTTGTTTTTCCAGCATCTACAAGCCCAAAACGTGAAAAAGAGCCATTTTCACAATATTTGCTTTAACATACTAATCGATTTATTACTCCAAATCGATTTATTTCTGAAAATGGCAGCAAAAGCAAATTGTACATTCTCTTTAATGAGATTATGACAGGATTTACCGTACGATGTATAAAAATGTACCATACCTAGCTGCACGAACCGCTCGTCTAGCAAACGATGCCCGTGCCCGAACGGCCAATGCATGGCGACTGGAGCACTGGCCCAGCTTGCGTACTACGGAAAGTCACACGCTGCGCTTTGTGGGTCAGCGGAAAACCTGTATAAACGTCGGCGAATGTGTACTTCTTAAGTTGGACTGTCCTATTCGCAATTAACTCAAAAATGGTATCATTATTTTCATCTATTCTTTATCTGCTTGGCACTGTCTTTACTTTGTCCAGAAAAACTGGAGAAATATTTGTAAAATTGGATTGACACACTCAGGGGTTGAAGAATTTTCGGGGAAAACGTATTGTTTCTCTCTTCAAATTTTTTTCAGGATAATTTTAAAATTTTCACAATCTCAGCTCAAAACATGATTGTAAAATTCATATTTAATGTTCTCAGAAATTTTCATGAGTTTTTTTTTTATGTGTTTTATTGTTTTTGGCTGATCAACGGGTGCGGAATGGCGCCATCTGTCGTTTGTGCGATTTCAGAATCTTTTAGTCTGGCCGTACGCATGCGGGGTAAAAAACCATTACCTGCACACTCGAAAAAAATGGTCGGCCACCATTCGATACAAAACCTCATTGGCCGGGGGTTTTGTGCGTAAACCTTATCAGGATCAGCCGATCACACAACTTGCCAAAACCGCAAGTCCCACCATAAAGAATAAGTTAACCGGACCATTTTTTCCAAGTCTAATGGCTGGTCTTTTAAAAAGAACTTTTGCAAAAAGGAACGACACTTTGGAAACATCATCAGTTTGGATATTATGCTTCATGAATTTCTGAATAAACGAGCGCATTTAAAAAAAAAGTATTTAATTACTTATTTTATTTAAGTATTTTTAAATTTGGATAATCTCAGCTCATAACATGATTGTAAAATTCATATTTAATGTTCTCAGAAATTTTCATGAGTTGGTCGTCTGTGTTATATTGTTTTTGGCTGATCAACAGGTGCGGAATGGCCCTCTGTCCTGTTCAGAATCCGTCTGGCCGTACCGTACGTGCGCATGCAGGAAAAATTCATTTCATCGCGAAAGGCACGGAAACACTCTCGAAACGTAATAGACCGGGAGCTTGGTTGAGTTTAATTAACAATTTGAGCACAAAAGGTTTGAAGGTAATCGATTGGCCGTCGGGGGGTAGTTCCGAAATGGCCATTCTTAAGTTGCCCTAGGTCGGATGATGGTCACGAGGGGACCATGGTCAAGTGTCCAAAATTTCGAGTTTAATTAACATGTCGCGCACAAGCCCCGTTTTTGGACTTAAATGTTGAGATTGACCCCCGATACCAAAAATGCTACTTAAGAGCGGAAAAAGTCGGATAAAGTTACTTAAGAATGAGTTAAAGATTGTATCCATATATGTTTATATTATAATTATACTGTATACAAATATATACACTTGTATGTCCTGGTCAATAGTGGAGCTCCTTAGGCTCATTTTTTTGACCAAACTGTGCCCAAATGTGTGCTTAGAGCATGAAATACGGCGTGCAGATCCCAAACGGTCTGAGAATCATTTTAAGAGGTGGACACACCTTGAAACCTGCCGATTTGGGGGCGGAGCTTGATTTTGTTTTAAAATTAAAGCGCCCTCAGTCGACAGCAAATGATTAGAGATTGCCGAGTACTCGAGTGCGAGACTCCTGAGTGAAAGAAATCTGGTAAATTTCACTTTTTTGTTTGACATTTGAGGGATTTCAACCCACCCTAGAGGTACCTATCCACATCAAGATGATACTTGGGAAATATTGAGGCCTAACATTTCGTGACAGTAGAGTTTGGAGGTTTGAAAAAAATTGAGAATTTTCAGCTACATCATGTCAACAATAAGTTCATGCATTAGCCCGACTGCGTCTGGCCGTACACTACTATGTAGATTTTTTTTTCCCGCTGATGTAGCGATTTTGCTACAGAGTTTGATCGAGATTATCTTTTCATCCAGGACACAAATTTCCAAAGTTAAGGTTCTTAGTCGTAGAGGCTAGAGCAACTCATACCTTTTCGAAAAAAACGTTCTTTGGTCGCAATATTTTCATCCATCTGGCCAAAAGACGAGTTTCAGTCATCATCTTCCACAAATATCGTCCTGAAAATGCTCCCCCATTCAGCAGTCATTTACGAAGCTTCATGATCGACTTGAAACAGACCACACAAAAAAATGTGAAAAATCTTGACAATTCAGTGGCTTGTTCGTAAAAAAAACGCCAGTTCCAACGGCTGTCGTCCATTTTAATTTGGGTAGTGTATATTTTGCCGGAGGTAACGCCGGCAAACTAACGTTTACTAAAGGTTTGCCGGCGGCAATCCATATCAACAGAGGGCGCTGTACTCTTTAAGATAGGGCTGAATTATAACATGTATTAAATTCCCACCAAAGTTGTGTAGCACAGTTGGTGCAGTGGTTAAGCAATAGCTCTAGTGAGTGGGATGTCCCGAGTTCGAATCCTGATCCCCGGCACAATTTTAAGGTTTTTTTTCCAATCCCCAAATAAATAAGAATATTCTTCTTTTATTATTTTAATATGTCTCAAACATTTTATTGCAGAGTATTACTTTTTCTTTTTCAGATTTGTGGCTCTGGAGGATTTTTTTTAAAAGGGAAATGAAGTCCGAAATTATAAAATGGTCTGATTCCCATCTTGTGAATACGAGGTTACAACGATAATATTGGCATGGAGCCAGACTAAAATTTGTCACCCGAAAATGTTTAAGTACAAAAAAACAGTAACTGCGCATGTTCAGTGCATATCCGGCAAACTAACGTTTACTGCAGGTTTGCCGTCTCCGGCAAAATATCCACTGCCTTTAATTTGCTAATTATGTAAATGTATGCATCACGTGGACGCGTGATGACATCGAAAAAAATCTGTGCGCGCGATGTATGTGGGTACCACACCACTTTCAGGCGCCGCAAGTGAGTTCAATTTCTTGTCTGGTGCGTTGTCGCGGAAAGCAAGACGAGAATGCTGATTTTTTTTCGATGTCATCACGTGATGTTGTAAAATAGCCTGCAAATGTAAAATTGGTCTCATTTGAAAAGTTGGCGTCCAATTGGAACCAAACTTGAGTTATAGATTCAACATGGCAACCTTCATAGTTGTGAAATAGGCTGAAAATGTACATGTACAATTGGTCTCATTTGAAAACTTGAAGATGTCAAATGTCACATACATTTTTGTACCAAGTTCAGTTTTACTTTTACAGACCACATCCTCCAAGCTTAAATGCGCAACTGTTGACTTGAGTCTTCATTTCATGCTGCAATTCAGTGTAATGTTTCTTTAATTTTTAGCAGTCCATACAATTCCACCCTCATTACTACCCACATTTATTTCTACACTGATCAAGGCCCTCTGATCCTCTCTGAGTGCATTCGATTACTTCCCCTGCGCTTACTCGTGCAAGCGCAACTGCGTTCGATTTACCTCTCAGGTGACTTTTCGCACTTACTCGAGCCTGGCCCAAGTAACCGACTCACCGAACTGGTTACTTGGGTAAGTATCCCATAAGGCCATGCAACAAACATAGCTGCCAATGTGACGTCCGGCGGGTGCCTCAGGCTGTGTCTGAAACCTGGCTTCCAGAGCTATGGCTATGTCCATTTTCAGTGCGTCCCTGCGTATTTTCTATGGGTGTGGGCCTAAACCTAGCTCTAGACAGTTGATTTGGATGCAGCCTGTGTCATGTCGAGGTTCAACTTTCCAGTTGTTGCCAAAACTTTACCCGAAACCGTTCGTTCATTTAACTCCACTGTGCATGTCTGATATCACGCAAGGAGCCAGACGCGAGTAAGCTGGGGGAAGTAGGCCTACACTGTAATCGAGCGCACTCATTAAACTACCCTTTGCCATTGCCACCCTACAATCCACACCAAGCAGTCTGGCCCTGATTAGTCATTCTTTCCAAAAAATCAAAAAGAAAACAGCTAGGTGAGACGCATGGTTCTAGAACCACCTTGTGTATTGTTAATAACCTGCTTCTTTTGCTCTTTTTATTTCACAGTACCACTGGTCTACAGTGTTGGTGAGTTGACTTTTTTTATATACCTATAAGCCTGACTGCAGGGACCTATAGACAAGCTCTTTGCAAATAACTTTCAAAGGACAGATAATGTATACATGTCTGTCTGGCCTAGCTATTTCACTCCAATGCAGGAGGAAAGCCCCTTCACCAATTTTCTATCTCACACAGTATGAACTTGTAACAGTAATAGCTGCTGAGCATTCTTGTGTGCAGAATTTGGCTAAAATAATTTGTTTTGCAATGATGAGGTGGTCATGATCATGAAGCAACTTAATTTGGAATCCTTGCAAAATCTTTTCTGCCATTTAAGCTTTGCTACATGTATTTCATTTTATGGACAACCAGCATCAAACTGATACATGACGGGATGTTTCTGACACTGCAGGAAATGCCTCCCAGAAAGGATCTGGTTGGATCATAATTTCAGGTCCTCCATTTATAAACTTGAAATACATGCACATGTACATGAAGGTCTCAGTTGGCTCACTTAAGGTTAATTCGACAAAATGCACAAAAAACAGCCAATAACAGGACTGCTTCTAAATTATACAAGTCTAGCCCAGGTTGGACTTCGTTGTGTACATGCGATGGAGTCCAGGGTGTTAATTCTACTGAAAAAAATTGTAACACCTTTGTCATACCTGTATATTTACCTGGTGGAGCAAGCTGAAATTACGTTTACGTATTCCTAGTGTCCAGAATTATGCATACCCTTGGTTTAGAAAAGGTAAATATGTCTGGGGCGAAGTGTTTACCAAAAAAAATAGCAGTTCCATACTTTCGTTGAAAACATCCTCAGTAGGCCCTACTAACTTCCTAAGAAATATTTAGATACCTTTTTGGAATCAAAAATATTGCAGCAACGTAGCTTTCGATGTCATCACGACATCTTCATTCAGCGTAGTGACTTAAACCACTCAGGTCATGTGACCACCTTTTGGACGATCACAAACCAGCAGGTCATAGTAGATGTTGGGCCGGTCGTATCCGGTGTCTCTGTTAAGGGATGGCTTTTGTGTCCTGATATCGATTGCTTCGCGTATTTTCCTTTTCCAGAACTGGTCCTCCCTGGTAATGACTTGGGCATTATCCAAGCAGATGGAGTGTTGGTGATCTTTGATGTGTTCACCAACCACTATTAAAGGGGCTAACTTCAGGTTGGAATGGTTTTTTAACCTTGTGCCTAGCGATCTGTTTGTCTCGCCCACATATGTTTTGGGGCAATCGGGACATTATATCCTATAGATAACATCGCATTTGTTTTGATGTGGGGTCTTATCTTTGGGGTGAACCAAAACCGATCTGATGGTGTTGGTTGGTTTATGGTATGTTCTGACGCCATGGTCTTGGAAACTGTTAGTGAGTTTTTCCGAAAGTCCCTTGATGTAGGGTAAGGGAACACTGATGTTTCTTCGGTCTTTGGAGTTGGTGTTTTGAGTTTTGGGTTCCTTGGGTTTCGGGATCTTGTGCATCCAGTCCTTGTAACCGTTAGCTGTGAGAGCGGATTTGACATGTTTGCATTCTTGGTTCCTGTCCTGGTCTGTAGTCACAATCTTGTCGACCCTGTCCAGCAACGTCCTCACTACCGGTCGTTTGTGTTCCAGATGATGGTGGGAATCAAAGTTTAGATATTGTTCGGTATGGGTTGGTTTCCGATATATGGTGACCTTTGTGCTGCCGTCGTCGTTGACATGGGCGCCGGTATCTAAGAAAGGGGGTTTGCCATCATGTTCGGGTTCATTGGTAAACTTAATGTTGGTGTCAAGATTGTTGATGTGCATCGTGAACTCCTCAATGTTGTGTTCGTGTATTAAGACAAACGTATCGCCTCATGTACCTGAGCCATAGTAATGGTGGGTGTGGAGCTGTGGATAAGGCCTTGGCCTCGAAGGTTTCCATGTACAGGTTAGCCACAATGGGCAAGACTGGTGAACCATGGCTGCTCCATGTTTTTGTTTGTAGAACTGATCTACGATGACCTGCAGGTTTGTGATCGCCCAAAAGGTGGTCACATGACTGGAGTGGTTTAAGTCACTAGCTGAATGAAGATGTCGTGATGACATCGAAAGCTACGTCACTGCAATATTTTTGATTCCAAAAAGGTATCTAAATATTTCTTTAATATCAACGTGATGGAATCCAATAATAGTATGCTGCTACTAACTTCCTGTGTGAAGACTTGCATGCGTAAGCGACACAGTTACTATGCCGTGTATGCAGGGCATACATGCCCTGGACGTCAGCCGTAATGCAATGAATATGTCATCCAACCTGGGCTACTAAATACCTTGCATGCATGTATACACAAGAACTAGAAGTGAACTGCCTTAAATAGTTACCGGTATGCTACAATGTAGTTTCTGATCTTGCTTACATGTGCGCAGGCTGCCCAACTAACTTCTATCTTATTGGAGACATATGCCTGAGCCTCTTGCAGACGGATGACCTGACATTCACTGATGCTGAGGCAAAATGCAAGACTCTCAATTCAGAGGCTACGCTTGCTATTGTGAAAGACTACCGCACACAAGGTGAGACAATACTTTCTTTTGAAGTCCTTTTTTTTTTAAAAAAATCCATGAAAAAAAATTGTGAAACCACAATATATTATTCTGCAGCTTGAGCATTTTCCTGGAGTTGGGAATTTTGACGAATTTTTTTTTTTTTTGAATTGCTAATATGATATTTGGAGTGACACACATAAAAGCGAACTACCAGGTACATGTAAGCATAATTTATGGTTACCAAATTAAAAGTACCCAATCCATGTGCAGACAGTATTGGCCTTGGAAACAACAGACATTTGTGTATCTTCTGAGGAGTGTCTGAACAAATTGGAACCATACAAATTAAGCCATACTAGCAGTTTTCGGTTGAAAAACTAGTTTTTGTATCTCGTACATACAATGTAGCTAGTTTCTCTTCAAAAGACTGACTTTGCATTTTGGGTTGTTTATTGCAGCCCAAATTGTTGCATTTATGATGTCCTTGGACAACACCCAGGATGTATACATTGGACTCAAAGCTACCCCTGCTAACCCCTTCTATACTTGGAGCGATGGGACGGCATTAGATGTGTCGTTTACTCGATGGGGAGTTGGGCAGCCAGATGGATATGCATTCTTGGTAATGTAGCAAATAGTTACAACTTACGGTACATGCAAATGGAACAAACGTACAATCTTCCCTTTTATTAATATCAAATGTTACATGGGTGATTGCTTTTTAAAAGTCAAGGGGAATTTTGTCATTATATTCATGTGTTTATTGGACCTATCGTTAAACATTGATTTTATTCCTCAGTCCTTTATTTGCTAGAACACCGGTGGCCAGCCCACCCTTTTTTTAACAAGCATTGTTTATTTCCTTTGCGGTTGAAAGGAAAGGGTGTAATTTTCAGGCTTCACAAAAGTACCTGTCTTCATTTGTTTGTAACAATTTAAGATATCCAGAAACAAGGAAAACAACCCTGAGAAGATGATTCCATTATTGGACTAAATCAAACATACCGGTAATACATGATATTGATATTGATATCATAATATAATTCAGTGCCTACTCATTATTCAGTTCAGTGAAACAGGCTGCATCCATTGTAACTGCTAGTTGTAACCAAATCATTTTGACGAAGCCTACCATTTCTTGCATGTACATGTACATGTAGCAGAAATTCTTTCAGTCACACATAGGCCTATGGCTCATCATAGAAGATTAATAATAAATAATAATACCAGAACCGTCAATATGTCAATACTGGTTACTGGTAAAGCTGACCTTAAAATCGGGAAGAAATCATTCGAAAATGTCCCCAAATCTATGTATTTGTCTCAATTTCTAGGAATCCCCTCAAGTTGTTATTTCACGAGTAGTTGATCACTTACATCATCTAAGTATATTCCGAATTTCAGCATAGATCTGTTGTTGCAAACACTTGTGCTACACCTTGAACTATCTCCAAGGAACATTTAGATGAGGATTTTTTCCAACCAAACTCACGTGCATGGTTTTCATGGAACAATGCTGATGAAGCGAATATTAGCATATTCACTAGCGGGACTCGGCATGACTTTGCGTGGGTCTCGGTATCAACCAATGCGAATAGTGTGATATTTATTAATTAATAACTTGATTGTGAGGAGGCGAGACTGCAAATGTTTACTGCACACCATAATTGATATAGGAACCAGTGTTGTAGTTGAGGCCACAATCTTCGAGGCCGAGGCCGAGGGCACAACCTCCGTGGCCGAGGCCAGCTATTAAAACACGTAAGAAAATATAAATCACTAAAACATGGCTAAGATTTCGTTGGATTTTTGAACATCTTTTTAGTTGAATTGACTTAGTTTTGGATTGCCTGGCTTACAAAATTTACAGCTTGCAATGTGTTTTCTCTTGCCAGTGATATCATTTACGCACGTGGGAAGCTGAAGCTCAACACAGACATGCTTTGTGTTTCGCGAGCATGCATGCATGTGAATTACGGGTTGGTTCCCTGCCCCATTGCCGCTTTGGCTACTGCACTTGTGACGTTCACTCGTTCAGGGATGTACGTCGTAGGAGTGCTGCTTGAAGTTTCCAGCGTTACTGCATAATGACGTCATTGGCGTGATGTGGGGAAATTTGCCAGTGCAGTAGCACTGGAACGAAGCCCCTGACTCAGACGGCGGTTTTTGCTCTTTGTTGATGTTTTAAATTTTCATTCAAATTACAAATAAAAACTCACCTATATGACTGTAGATAAATTTATTGCAGCAGAGGATCCATGCAAAATGAGAAAAGAATCAAGTGGAACAAGATCAAAAGAGATATTTCCGGTGCAACTCCGGGTGTGAAAAAAAAAATCCTCGGTACACGTACACACCTGCAGCTCCTGCGCTATGTGTGTAATATGTGGGGACAAAATTGCATGCGAGGATCATTCGGAACTGCGCTATATAAGTACCGGTATTATAATTAGCTGTTTCGGTGACCCATCGAAACAGCTCTTGTTTTCGTTAAGATTTTTTTTGGCTTTTTTTTTAGCTGTTTCGGTGTACACACCGAAACAGCTCTTGTTTTCGTTAAGATTTTTTTTTTTCTTTTTTTTTTAGCTGTTTCGGTGTACCTTGTTTTCGTTAAGATTTTTTTTTTTCTTTTTTTTTTTTCTTTTTTTTTGGCTTTTCCGCAAAAAAGCGGAAAAGCCTTTCTTTTTGTTCTCATTTTTTTTCTTCTTCTTCTTCTTCTTCTTCTTCTTCTTCTTCTTATTCTTTTTGTCGCCTAAATCCCATAGACTTTGTACACGTTTTTTCTCAGTGCCACTTTTGGTATTAATCTTCGTCATACATCATTCAAATTAAGCATAGTCATAGTCATTATAGCAGAGATGTGCCCCGAAGAATGACGTCATGGTGACGTCATTGACTAATTTATTATAGATTTTTGAATATTTAATTTTTCCCATAGACTTTGTACACAAAAATTAAGAAAAAATTGTCGATTTTCAAAGGGCATTTTTGACTGTTTGCCAGTAATTCATTTTGATCACTCTTTGTCCAAGCAAAGACCCTAATTCAAACAACATTGTGTAATGATGACGTCATGATGACGTCATCAGGTGTTTATTTATAGGCAATTAAATTGTGACACTTTTAATATTTAAAAATGCATAAGAAATCAACCGTACGCGTCCGCAGCATTCTTTTGCCGGCAAGTGGTAGAGTAGGTTAAGGTCTTCATTTCATTCAGTGTGCGTGCAATCACGTGACCCTTGCTTCCGGTCGAAAAAAGCCCAAACCGGAAGTGGCTTATTATTTGAAAGTGGTAATAGATATGAACTTGCCTTCAACGGTGTTAGTCTTTTGGCCGATAGTATTCTTCAAATCATCTACCGATGACGTCATGCAATCTTCGAGCGCCCTCTAGCGACAGGTTGAAAATTAGCAAAAATGTATTTTGAATAGATGTCTGTGGCGAAGTTTGTCGGAATAGCCTAAATATTGGTGTATATGATGACCTTGACCCACGTAAGACGTGTGCGAAGTTTTAGGCGAATGACGTCATTAGACCGGAAGTTATAGTGAAAAGACCCTTTTTCAATTGAAAATTCCTGAAAACTCAACCATGGCAGTTTTTATATTTGTTTTTACTTTAATTGTCGATTAAAGGGTAGGTCTAAAACATTTCAAAGTTTCGAGGAGATAAGCGAACTCGAACATACCCTGCGCACGCTTAAAACTTCACGTTGACAATACCTCTACTTCAAAACATGCACAGGACAGGACATCCACAATGTACATGTACATGCACGTACGTTGTACATAGGCACATACATGTACATCGTTTGTCAGTCAGCATGCAGCGCACGTGTTGCTGAGGTCGAATCCTGTCCACGGTGACCGTTTTAGCCGATTTTCGGCTAACTTTGACAAATTTTATGTTCATGCATGCGCATAGACAGGGACGTATTATAGCCCTTTTGGCATTAATCTTTGTCAGATATCATTGAAAGTTGGCATAAGCATAGTCCCTATAGCCGAGATGTGTCCCGAAGAGTGACGTCATGGTGACGTCATCAAGTGATTTATTATGGATTTATGAATAATTAATTTTTCTCATAGACTTTGTACACAGCTTTCTCCACAAGTCTTTTCCTATACAACACTGATATATCTTACTGAGTAGTTCTGAACTTTGGCCGAGAATTACTATGAGAAGGAAAAAGAAATCGTATTTTTTTACGAATGCCATTTTATTGAAAATATTCCCAAGAGTCAGAATATCAAGTAATATTTTATAAAAATGTTTCAGTTTAAAGGCAAATCACGTTTTTAAAGGTGCAGTTTTTCTGCTGTGGGATTTTTAACCCATTGACTTTGTACACGTTTTCAAGCCACCATTTTAATAATTTGGCGATCTGGAATCGTCATTGAAGTTACAGCCAAGGAAGACCCTCATACAAAAATTATGCCAAGACTATGACGTCACGATGACGTCATCACCTAATTTTTTATTGATTTTTGAAAATTTACGTGCATATTGTGAAGTCTTATATCTACAGAAATGTAAGTCCGATTGGGTTGAAACTTGGTATGTGGCTATACCAGGATGTGTTATAGATTAAAAATGAGGTGACGTCATGATGACGTCATCCTGAGATTTTATATGAATATTTGATTTTTTGGACCTTTTAACCATATCTCCCGAACGCAACATGCAAAATGCAAAATTCTTTTTTGCATTAGGTCTGTTAGGTGATAGGTATTCACACAAAACTTGAAAAATGTGTGACGTCATCATGACGTCATCAAAATGCGATTTTTCAAAACTCATATAAGGAAAGGTCCAATTGTCATGAAACTTGGTGGGTAGGTAGATAATAGTACTAGTATGCAAAGTCCGAAGTGACGTCACGATGATTTCATCAAAAATTCCCAAAAAATTGTCGATTTTCAAAGTGCATTTTCGACTCTTTGCCAGTAATTCATTTAGATTACTCTTTGTCCAAGAAAAGACCATGTACACACGCACATACATCATATTGCCGAGTTCAAATCCTGTCCACAGTGACCGTTTTAGCCGATTTTCGGCTAACTTTGACAGATTTTATGTTCATACATATTCAGGGCATATTATTGATTAAAAAAATCATAATGCGGAAAAGCCCTATTTTCTGTTGCAAACAGACATAGACCTCTAGTTTTTTCTTATTTTTCCACCTTTCTCCATATGTTTTGTACACGTTTTTCTTCTACCAGGGCACTTTGGCACTTTCGTAAACCCGATCGACATGAGACTTAGTACATACTTAGACCACCACCCTCAGATGGTCCTAGACGAAAATTGTGATCATGACGTCATCAGGTGTCGGGTTACGTCACATTAAAGATGCATTTTCCCCTATATGTTTTGTACACGTTTTAAAACACTCCAGTTTGGCATCTTCGTAAATCCGATCGACTTTAAACTTAATTCATACTTAGACCACCACCCACAGATGGTTCTAGACGAAATTCGTGATTGTGACGTCATCAAGTGTCAGGTTACGTCACATTAAAGATGCATTTTTCCCCATAGGGTTTGTACATGTATTAAAACGCTCCATTTCGGCACTTTCGTAAATACGATCGACGTTACACTTGGTACACACTGAGACCATCACCCACAGATGGTCCTTGAAGAAATTCGTGATCGTGACGTCATCAGTTGTCACGCTACTTTACATTAAATATGCACATTTTCCCTATATGCTTTGTACACGTTTTAAAACACTCCACCTTGGCACCTTCATAAATGCGATTGACCTCAGACTTAAAACATACTTAGACCACCATCCACAGATGGTCCAAGAAGAAATTTGTGATCGTGGCGTCATCAGGTGTTCGGTTACGTCACATTAAAGATGCGTTTTTCCCCATATGTTTTGTACACGTTTTAAAACACTCCACATTGGCACCTTCGTAAATCCGATCGACCTCAGTCTTGATACATACTTAGACCACCACCCACAGATGGTCCTAGAAGAAATTCGTGATCGTGACGTCATCATGTGTTGGGTTACATCACATTAAAGATGCATTTTTCCCCATAGGGTTTGTACACGTTTTAAAACACTCTACTTTGGCACTTTTGTAAATTATGCGATCGACGTTAGACCTGGTACACACTTAGACTACCACCCACAGATGGTCCTAGAAGAAATTCGTGATCGTACCAATGCCAAGATGGGTTATAAATGAACATTCATGTGATGACATCATCAAATGTCATGTGACGTCCCTTAAAGGGGCATTTTGTTCTTCATAGGCCTATATTTACAGACCTTTATGTTCGATTTGGTTATAACTTGACATGTACGTATAATGTGCTGTTATAGATGACATTTTTAGTGACGTCACTGATTGTTCATCATATGCACAGAGTATTTCGAATATCCGAAACAGCTTGTGTTTGTCCACAAACACATCTCTAGTTTCTTTTTTTTTTTTTTCTTATTTTTCCACCTTTCTCCATATGTTTTGTACACGTTTTTCTTCTACCAGGGCACTTTGGCACTTTCGTAAACCCGATCGACATGAGACTTAGTACATACTTAGACCACCACCCTCAGATGGTCCTAGACGAAAATTGTGATCATGACGTCATCAGGTGTCGGGTTACGTCACATTAAAGATGCATTTTTCCCCATATGTTTTGTACACATTCTAAACCACTCCACTTTGGGCACTTTTGTCAATCTGATCAACCTCAGACTTGGTACATACTAAAATCACCACCAACAGATGCCCCTAAAAGAAATTCGTGATCGTACAGTCATCAGGTGTCAAGTTACATCACATTAAAGATGCATTTTTCCCCATTTGTTTTGTACACATTTCAAAATACTCCACTTTGGGCACTTTCGTAAATCTGATTGACTTCAGACTTGGTACATATACTTAGACCACTATCCACAGATGGAACTAAAAGAAATTTGTGATCGTAAAGTCATCAGGTGTCCAGTTACGTCACATCAAAGATGCATTTTCAACAAAGGTTTTGTACATGTACACGTGTTTCTTCAAACCACACACTTAGGCACTTTCATATGTCTGATTGACTTTACACTTGGCAGACACTTAGACCAGCAGCCAAAGATGGTCCTGATGATTTTCGTAACGATGACGTCATCATGTGTCACGTGACATCATATTAAACGTGCATTTTTCAAATTGCTATAACTTCTGAAGTACATGTCCGATTGGGTGGAAACTTTGTATGCACATACACAAGGATGTGTTACAGATGAAAGTTGAAGTGACGTCACCATATGTCGTGTGACGTTCATTAAAGGGGTATATTATTTTCTATTAAAGGTCTATATCTATATGTTCGATTTGGCTGTACGTAACTTGATGTACGTATAATGTGCTGTGTTATAGATAACATTTAAAGTGATGTCATCAAGTGTTCATCACGTGCACAGAGTATTTCAAATATCCGAAACAGCTGTGTTTGTCCACAAACACATTTCTAGTTAGCTGTTTCGGTGACTCACCGAAACAGCTATTGTTTTCGTTAAGATTTTTTTAGCTGTTTCGGTGACACACCGAAACAGCTCTTGTTTTCGTTAAGATTTTTTTTTTTTTTTTTTTTTTTTTTTTTTTTTTTTTTTTTTTTTCTCCTTTTTCAGACTTTTTCTCCATAGGTTTAACACACGTTTCTTCCACCAGTCCACTTTGCCACTTTTTCAAATCCGATTGATTCGAGACTTGATACATACTTAGACCACCACCCACAGATGGTCCTAGAAGAAATTTGTGACGGTGACGTCATCAGGTGTCGGGTTACGTCACATTAAAGATGCATTTTTCCCCATATGTTTTGTACACGTTTTAAAACACTCCAGTTTGGCATCTTCGTAAATCCGATCGACTTTAAACTTGATTCATACTTAGAACACCACCCACAGATGGTTCTAGACGAAATTCGTGATCGTGACGTCATCAAGTGTCAGGTTACGTCACATTAGAGATGCATTTTTCCCCATAGGGTTTGTACATGTGTTAAAACGCTTCATTTCGGCACTATTGTAAATCCGATCGACGTTACACTTGGTACACACTTAGACCATTACCCACAAATGGTCCTTGAAGAAATTCGTGATCGTGACGTCATCAGGTGTCACGTTACTTCACATTAAAGATGCACATTTTCCCCATATGTTTTGTTCACGTTTTAAAACACTCCACCTTGGCACCTTCATAAATGCGATCGACCTCAGACTTAATACATACTTAGACCACCACCCAAAGATGGTCCTAGAAGAAATGTGTGATCGTGACGTCATCAGGTGTTGGGTTACGTCACATTAAAGATGCATTTTTCCCCATAGGGTTTGTACACGTTTTAAAACATTCTACTTTGGCACTTTTGTAAATCCGATCCACGTTAGACTTGGTACACACTTAGACTACCACCCACAGATGGTCCTAGAAGAAATTCGTGATTGTGACATCATCAGGTGTAAGGTTACTTCACATTAAAGATGCATTTTTCCCCGTAGGTTTTGTACACTTTTTTCTTCAAATCATACTTTGGCACTATATGTCTGATTGACTTTTCACTTGGCAGATGACATTCGAAGTGACTTCATCAAGTGTTCATCATGTGCACAGAGTATTTTAAATATCCGAAACAGCTTGTGTTTGTCCACAAACACATTTCTAGTTTTTTCTTTTTTTTTTTCTTTTTTTTTTCTCCTTTTTCAGACTTTTTCTCCATAGGTTTAACACACGTTTCTTCCACCAGTCCACTTTGCCACTTTTTCAAATCCGATTGATTTCAGACTTGATACATACTCAGACCACCACCCACAGATGGTCCTAGAAGAAATTCGTGACCGTGACGTCATCAGGTGTTGGGTTACGTCACATTAAAGATGCATTTTTCCCCATATGTTTTGTACACGTTTTAAAACACTCCAGTTTGGCCTCTTCGTAAATCCGATCGACCTCAGACTTGAAACATACTTAGACCACCACCCACAGATGGTCCTAGAAGAAATTTGTGATCGTGCCGTCATCTGGTGTTGGGTTACGTCACATTAAAGATGCATTTTTCCCCATAGGGTTTGTACACGTTATAAAACACTCTACTTTGGCACTTTTGTAAATCCGATCGACGTCAAACTTGGTACACACTTAAACTACCACCCACAGATGGTCCTAGAAGAAATTCGTGATCGTGACGTCATCAGGTGTAAGGTTACGTCACATTAAAGATACATTTTTCCCCATAGGGTTTGTACACGTTTTAAAACATTCTACTTTGGCACTTTTGTAAATCCGATCGACGTCAGACTTGGTACACACTTAAACTACCACCCACAGATGGTCCTAGAAGAAATTCGTGATCGTGACGTCATCAGGTGTTGGGTTACGTCACATTAAAGATGCATTTTTCCCCATAGGGTTTGTACACGTTTTAAAACATTCTACTTTGGCACTTTCGTAAATCCCATCGAAGTTAGACTTAATACACACTTAGACTACCACCTACAGATGGTCCTAGAAGAATTTTGTGATCGTGACATCATCAGGTGTAAGGTTACTTCACATTAAAGATGCATTTTTCCCCATAGGGTTTGTACACGTTTTTCTTCAAATCATACTTTGGCACTATATGTCTGATTAACTTTTCACTTGGCAGATGACATTCGAAGTGACTTCATCAAGTGTTCATCACGTGCACAGAGTATTTCAAATATCCGAAACAGCTTGTGTTTGTCCACAAACACATTTCTAGTTTTTCCTTTTTTTTTAGCTGTTTCGGTGACACACCGAAACAGCTCTTGTTTTCGTTAAGATTTTTAGCTGTTTCGGTGACACACCGAAACAGCTCTTGTTTTCGTTAAGATTTTTTTTTTTCTTTTTTTTTCTTTTTTTTTTTTTAGCTGTTTCGGTGACTCACCGAAACAGCTATTGTTTTCGTTAAGATTTTTTTTTTTCTTTTTTTTTTTTTTTTTTTTTTTTTTTTTTTTTCTCCTTTTTCAGACTTTTTCTCCATAGGTTTAACACACGTTTCTTCCACCAGTCCACTTTGCCACTTTTTCAAATCCGATTGATTCGAGACTTGATACATACTTAGACCACCACCCACAGATGGTCCTAGAAGAAATTTGTGACGGTGACGTCATCAGGTGTCGGGTTACGTCACATTAAAGATGCATTTTTCCCCATATGTTTTGTACACGTTTTAAAACACTCCAGTTTGGCATCTTCGTAAATCCGATCGACTTTAAACTTGATTCATACTTAGAACACCACCCACAGATGGTTCTAGACGAAATTCGTGATCGTGACGTCATCAAGTGTCAGGTTACGTCACATTAAAGATGCATTTTCCCCATAGGGTTTGTACATGTGTTAAAACGCTTCATTTCGGCACTATTGTAAATCCGATCGACGTTACACTTGGTACACACTTAGACCATTACCCACAAATGGTCCTTGAAGAAATTCGTGATCGTGACGTCATCAGGTGTCACGTTACTTCACATTAAAGATGCACATTTTCCCCATATGTTTTGTTCACGTTTTAAAACACTCCACCTTGGCACCTTCATAAATGCGATCGACCTCAGACTTAATACATACTTAGACCACCACCCAAAGATGGTCCTAGAAGAAATGTGTGATCGTGACGTCATCAGGTGTTGGGTTACGTCACATTAAAGATGCATTTTTCCCCATAGGGTTTGTACACGTTTTAAAACATTCTACTTTGGCACTTTTGTAAATCCGATCCACGTTAGACTTGGTACACACTTAGACTACCACCCACAGATGGTCCTAGAAGAAATTCGTGATTGTGACATCATCAGGTGTAAGGTTACTTCACATTAAAGATGCATTTTTCCCCGTAGGTTTTGTACACTTTTTTCTTCAAATCATACTTTGGCACTATATGTCTGATTGACTTTTCACTTGGCAGATGACATTCGAAGTGACTTCATCAAGTGTTCATCATGTGCACAGAGTATTTTAAATATCCGAAACAGCTTGTGTTTGTCCACAAACACATTTCTAGTTTTTTTTTTTTCTCCTTTTTCAGACTTTTTCTCCATAGGTTTAACACACGTTTCTTCCACCAGTCCACTTTGCCACTTTTTCAAATCCGATTGATTCGAGACTTGATACATACTTAGACCACCACCCACAGATGGTCCTAGAAGAAATTTGTGACGGTGACGTCATCAGGTGTCGGGTTACGTCACATTAAAGATGCATTTTTCCCCATATGTTTTGTACACGTTTTAAAACACTCCAGTTTGGCATCTTCGTAAATCCGATCGACTTTAAACTTGATTCATACTTAGACCACCACCCACAGATGGTTCTAGACGAAATTCGTGATCGTGACGTCATCAAGTGTCAGGTTACGTCACATTAAAGATGCATTTTTCCCCATAGGGTTTGTACATGTGTTAAAACGCTTCATTTCGGCACTATTGTAAATCCGATCGACGTTACACTTGGTACACACTTAGACCATTACCCACAAATGGTCCTTGAAGAAATTCGTGATCGTGACGTCATCAGGTGTCACGTTACTTCACATTAAAGATGCACATTTTCCCCATATGTTTTGTTCACGTTTTAAAACACTCCACCTTGGCACCTTCATAAATGCGATCGACCTCAGACTTAATACATACTTAGACCACCACCCAAAGATGGTCCTAGAAGAAATGTGTGATCGTGACGTCATCAGGTGTTGGGTTACGTCACATTAAAGATGCATTTTTCCCCATAGGGTTTGTACACGTTTTAAAACATTCTACTTTGGCACTTTTG
Source organism: Patiria miniata (assembly GCF_015706575.1). Classification (NCBI taxonomy): domain Eukaryota; kingdom Metazoa; phylum Echinodermata; class Asteroidea; order Valvatida; family Asterinidae; genus Patiria; species Patiria miniata. Next base: position 14,327,126 of record NW_024037074.1, read on the forward strand.
TAAATCCGATCCACGTTAGACTTGGTACACACTTAGACTACCACCCACAGATGGTCCTAGAAGAAATTCGTGATTGTGACATCATCAGGTGTAAGGTTACTTCACATTAAAGATGCATTTTTCCCCGTAGGTTTTGTACACTTTTTTCTTCAAATCATACTTTGGCACTATATGTCTGATTGACTTTTCACTTGGCAGATGACATTCGAAGTGACTTCATCAAGTGTTCATCATGTGCACAGAGTATTTTAAATATCCGAAACAGCTTGTGTTTGTCCACAAACACATTTCTAGTTTTTAGCTGTTTCGGTGACACACCGAAACAGCTCTTGTTTTCGTTAAGATTTTTTTTTTCTTTTTTTTTCTTTTTTTTTTTCAGACTTTTTCTCCATAGGTTTAACACACGTTTCTTCAGCCAGTCCACTTTGCCACTTTTTAAAATCCGATCGATTTCAGACTTGGTACATACTTAGACCACCACCCACAGATGGTCCTAGAGGAAATTTGTGACCGTGACGTCATCAGGTGTCGGGTTACGTCACATTATAGATGCATTTTTCCCCATATGTTTTGTACACGTTTTAAAAGACTCCACTTTGGCCTCTTCGTCAATCCGATCGACCTCAGACTTGATACATACTTAGACCACCACCCACAGATGGTTGTAGAAGAAATTCGTGACCGTGACGTCATCAGGTGTCGGGTTACGTCACATTATAGATGCATTTTCCCCCATATGTTTTGTACACGTTTTAAAACACTCCACGTTGGCCTCTTGGTAAATCCGATCGACCTCAAACTTGATACATACTTAGATTATCATCCACAGATGGCCCTGGAAGAAATTCGTGACCGTGACATCCTCAGGTGTCAGGTTACGTCACATTAAAGATGCATTTTCCCCATAGGGTTTGTACACGTTTTCATAAAACACTCCACTTTGGCACTTTCATAAATTCGATGGACTTTACACTTGGCACACACTTAGACCATCACCCACAGATGGTCCAAGAACAAATTTGTGATCGTGACGTCATCAGGTGTTGGTTTATGTCACATTAAAGATGCATTTTTCCCCGTAGGGTTTGTACACGTTTTAAAACATTCTACTTTGGCACTTTGGTAAATCCGATCGACATTAGACTTTGTACACACTTAGACTACCACCCACAGATGGTCCTAGAAAAAATTCGTGATCGTGACATCATCAGGTGTAAGGTTACTTTACATTAAAGATGCATTTTCCCCATAGGTTTTGTACACGTTTTTCTTCAAACCATGTACTTTGGCACTGTATCATCTGATTGACTTTTCACTTGGCAGATGACATTCGAAGTGACTTCATCAAGTGTTCATCACGTGCACAGAGTATTTCAAATATCCGAAACAGCTTGTGTTTGTCCACAAACACATTTTTTTTCTTTTTTTTTCTTTTTTTTTTCAGACTTTTTCTCCATAGGTTTAACACACGTTTCTTCAGCCAGTCCACTTTGCCACTTTTTTAAATCCGATCGATTTTAGACTTGGTACATACTTAGACCACCACCCACAGATGGTCCTAGAGGAAATTTGTGACCGTGACGTCATCAGGTGTCGGGTTACGTCACATTATAGATGCATTTTTCCCCATATGTTTTGTACACGTTTTAAAAGACTCCACTTTGGCCTCTTTGTCAATCCGATCGACCTCAGACTTGATACATACTTAGACCACCACCCACAGATGGTTGTAGAAGAAATTCGTGACCGTGACGTCATCAGGTGTCGGGTTACGTCACATTATAGATGCATTTTCCCCCATATGTTTTGTACACGTTTTAAAACACTCCACGTTGGCCTCTTGGTAAATCCGATCGACCTCAAACTTGATACATACTTAGATTATCACCCACAGATGGCCCTAGAAGAAATTCGTGACCGTGACATCCTCAGGTGTCAGGTTACGTCACATTAAAGATGCATTTTCCCCATAGGGTTTGTACACGTTTTCATAAAACACTCCACTTTGGCACTTTCATAAATTTGATGGACTTTACACTTGGCACACACTTAGACCATCACCCACAGATGGTCCTAGAACAAATTTGTGATCGTGACGTCATCAGGTGTTGGTTTACGTCACGTTAAAGATGCATTTTTCCCCGTAGGGTTTGTACACGTTTTAAAACATTCTACTTTGGTAAATCCGATCGACATTAGACTTTGTACACACTTAGACTACCACCCACAGATGGTCCTAGAAAAAATTCGTGATCGTGACATCATCAGGTGTAAGGTTACTTCACATTAAAGATGCATTTTCCCCATAGGTGTTGTACACGTTTTTCTTCAAACCATGTACTTTGGCACTGTATGTCTGATTGACTTTTCACTTGGCAGATGACATTCGAAGTGACTTCATCACATGTTCATCACGTGCACAGAGTATTTCAAATATCCGAAACAGCTTGTGTTTGTCCACAAACACATTTCTAGTTTTCTTTTTCAGTCAATTCGCCCATAGGGTTTGTACACATTTTCCTTCTACCATGCCACTTTGGCACTTTTGTAAATCTGATCGACTTCAGACTTGGTACATACTTAGACAATCATCCAGAGAGGGTCCTAGAAGAAAATTGTCATCATGACATCATCAGGTGTCAAGTTACGTAACTTTAAAGGGGCATTTTTTGTCCATAGGGTTTGTACACGTTCTTTTCTCCATAGGGTTTGTACACGTTCTTTTCTCCATAGGGTTTGTACACGTTCTTTTCTCCATAGGGTTTGTACACGTTGTTTTCTCCATAGGGTTTGTACACGTTCTTTTTTCCATAGGGTTTGTACACGTTCTTTTCTCCATAGGGTTTGTACACGTTCTATTCTTCATAGGGTTGATATTGGGATCTGTTATATTTGATAGGTGAAATCATAGTGACTTTATTTGCTGTCATGTGAGGGCACCCTGACTTTGCATCATTTCCATCCCCATGGCTCCAGATGTATATGCTTACGATTTGGTTGAAACTTTGTATTCACACAAACTTGGATAAGTTATACTGTACACTGTATACCAGAATATAGGTCAAGATGACGTCATGACATCGTTACATATCATCTGAGGTCACATTAAAGGGCGTATGTCTGAGACGTATAGCTATAGAACAATAGTTCCAATTTTGGTGGTGCCTTTTTTTCTGCGATATCTCCATGATTTGATTACATGTCGCGTAATGTGTCGTTAAAATGGTGGATTTCCATCTGATTTGGTTGTTACTTGATATGTACCGAAATCGGGGTGTGGTATAGATTAAAATTCAACTGACATCATAATGTCAACTCGTTGGAAGTGATGTCACATTAAACGGACATTTTTTTTCTGAGGCCAATAATGTCTGAACTATACGTCGGATTGGGTTTTGACCTGCGATAAACATACATGTAAGTAGGCCTACATTGTATACCAGGATGTAAGATGTACAAAAAATTAAGAAATTTGATAATGATGTCGTGAAATGTTCAGCTTTTTTCGCTTTAATTTTGGTTGTATTCTTGTCAGACCTCGCACACAACTGTGGCACTGTTAAAGTTGTTTGCTGCCCTCTAGTGTTTTAAATGATCTACCTATAATGAAACGTTCGAGATTGTCAGGATTATATTTCGAGGGGCAAAATTACATACAATCTGAGGAATCAATGTGTGCAGTTAAAAGGAGACAGTCATGTGACGAATGCAGGGGGCGGGGATAAAAGGATATCATCAGAGAAGGGCAAAACTGGATACCAAGTGATGATTTGGGCAGTCATATACATGTAGGCTGATAACGTTTTAAAAAAAATCAGAGGTGCTTAGTAAACTGTAAATGTAAAGAATACAATATTTACATAGAAGCACCCCCCCCCATATTGCACAACCATGCCCATTGCCTACCATGTGAGAAAAAATCATCCTTGTTTGCCATTCAAGTGTCAATAAAAATGACTTCACACTATTTTTCATTTGTTTACCAGGTAGTTTGCTTTACATAATCACTCTTAGAATCAGAGACATGTGTCCTGAATTACAAATTCTTACACAAGTCAGATGTAACTCGGACACCAAAATTGGACCCTAAATTTATGGAATCACCCACCTACGCTTTGCACGCGCACCCGTTCCCAAACGCAAAGAAAAGAGGACTGTGCACACATTGAACCACGTGGATTTAGGACGTCTGACATAAATCGACTTCACACACTTGTCACACACGGCAAAAACTTGGAATCCCCACACAAAGGTTCTGGGTTCGATAGCTGCCGATGGCCACGTCAATCTTTTTCATTCAAAGACAGAAAAAACACCGAAACAGCTCGGTGTTTGTTTACCTACAAACACAACGTCCGTCTAGTTTATTATTATTATTATTCACAACAGCCAATCACAGAGCCGTATCATTATTAATGCCGTGTAGAACACCCAACAGCCCTTGGTCTACAGACTGTACTGTGTATGTCTAATGTAATACTGCGAGCGGCAGTTACATTTACAACTCAGCATAAATAATCGAGGCGCCCTCTGATTGGCTGTTCTGATCTTCGGATGCGATTTTGTCCCCGCATATTATACTGCCACAGCACAGTCTAGGCGAAAATGCTACGTACGTAAGTACGTTCAATGCAACCATTACCAGTGTTCATTCGTGTGTATGCTTTCGTTTCACGGAACCCACTACGGCAGATTCTTGAACATGTTGAAGGTTTGATACGGTAAAAAAATTAAAATTAATTGAAATAGAAAAAAATCAAAATGGGCGGCCTGGAGCCGGCCTTGACTGATTCGCCGAGGCCAGAAGGCTCCAAGGCCGAGGCCGAGGTCATAAAAATTGGCCTCGAGGCCAGCCTCGAGACCTCGAACACTGATAGGAACCTTATTAATATTTGTCTGGCTTGAAAATATTGACAGATATTGCAAACACTGGCCAAGTTCGCGCAAGGACTATAGTTGACCAATGGTTAACTAACGTTTGCCCGAACTCTGTCTAGTCAACGGTGGTTGACTACGCTAGTCGACTATTTGGAACCAGCCTACTGGGGTTGGTTGCTTCGCTGGTAACCAATAGCCGCGCGCATTCATAATGCTAGCAGAGAGCCAGGATCCAGAAGTTTTGCGATGACATTTTGACCAGTGTTTAACTAGAGACCTGGAGACATTCGCACGTTGCTATCAGTGCGCAGTCGTAAGGTACGTCACAAATCAACCACTAGTCGACTAATGGTCCTTGCCCGAACTTGGCCCATAGTGTTACAGCTTTGAAAACTGGACATATTTTAAACCTTTTTTTCCTTCAGTTTCAACAAAAAATACTCAACAAATCAAAATGATTTTTAGCACATAGTTTGATCATTATAAGGGAAACGAACCCTGAAAGTTGCATGAAGATACGGTCTTCCAAATTATGGGAGAAATTGATGTTCAAAGAATTCGCCATTGAACATCCACATGTCTGTGTGCGTGTTGTTTCATGCAAAATAAAGTATTACGTAACCTTTAGAAATTGGCCCTTGCAACCACATGGCATATAGATATGTACATGTATAGGCCAGGCACATGGTACATGTAATTATGGGGCACAAACTGGATGTTAACTTACATTTCATGCAAGTAATACAGCTACCAATTTTGATGGACATATTTTTTGGAAAATTTGGCAGACCAATACAGAGTATTGCGTTGTACTGGATAACAGCAACGAGAAGCAGCCTGGCTATTGGTATGATGTGCCCTGCACTGAGCAGCATAGATACATCTGCAGCAGAAAAACGGGTAAAACGTAGTTTGTTTTCCACCATTACTGTCATATTTTTTTTTAATTGGCTTAGGTTGCACCATTTTTCTTGTGTACCACCACCAAGGGAAGTAGTGTACTGGTATATCTATCAAATGAATTAAAACATTACCATAGGCCATGCAAATGAAGAGAAACCTGCTTTTCTGCATAGTTGCATAGTTTCTTTTAAATGATCTTAACAGTTTACTACCGGTGTAATATTTCAGTTGACTCAGACATGATGTCTCAAATTGATATGACATAATATTGGATGACAATGTGTACGTAAACTACCTTATTTCTGTTTGTCTTTCCTTTTCCTTTTGTATTCTCTGTTTTTGTGCAGATGATAGCGACAATGACAAACCAATACCTGGGACTCGATGCACTGACGATTTCATTCCGTTTGGCAGTAGTGCATGTTTTTACTTGTACAATAACGCAACCAAAAGTTATGATGATGCACAAGCTGCATGTCGTGCCATCAACCCAGGGCCCCAATACGAAGTGAATCTTGCTACAGTACTGAATGGCTACGAGTCAGCTCTCGTGGAGACTTTGATGTACTCATTTGATGTACCATCTGCTTGGATTGGATTGAAATCAAATAACGTGAGTTTCTTCTTAAACAAGCAGTTTTTTTCATTCTTTGAATTTGAAATTCATAATTTTATGAAATATAATGTTACAGTGAGTAACCAGTCTCAAGGATAGGCCTAACTATACATGTAAGGGACTAAAAAATTGAATAGTCATCCGTGTTCTCCAACAAAGCCTGGTGGCGCCACCAAACTTTACGCAACTGCCGACATTAGATTATAGATTAGTCGTTGCCATCCTTCCAAATCAAGTTGCAGGATGTTAAACTCTACACTCTATCCTGGCAAGTTGCAACCAAAAAAAGGAAGGTTTTCTATAATAAGCCTTTTCGCTATAAAAATTGCGTGTGTGTGCATCATGTTCAATGATGTATACAGTTTTTGAAGGTAGGGCCTAAATAGTTTACCACAGGTGTGTGAATCGTAGCGGGGGAACATCAAAATCAAAGGAAAAGTTCTTGTTCTTAGTGAATGCCAAATTGTGAATTTTTTTTTACCGCACCACAGTTTTAAGGTTTTTGTATGCTCCAACTTTTGAGTGAACAAAAATTTCTATTCCTTTTGAAGATATAAATGCAGAATGCGGATTCAGTTACCGTATCTCTCTTAGACTATTGTGCATTCATCTGCTTTGTTTATCTCCCGAGAATAAATTATTCATTTTGATATGCACGCACGCAGTTGAATAGCGAAAAGGCTCATCTGAAAGTGTGGACAAAATCTCATTCGTGCAAAATAATTAACCTCGTTTGAAAAAAAAAGTCAAGCAAGCAATGAATGTTGGCAGTTAGTATGCATGCACGTTACTTGCTGCAGTCAAGCAAGCGATGAATGTGAAAGAGGTGGCAGTCGGTTGTACATCCCGGCTCAGCATGCCGCGGGAATCGGCACTACTAATGTACGGACCCGGGTACAGTGCTGTTTTGAGATTTGGATTTCGCGGGCCGTGGGGTACAGGTACAAAGTACCCATCGTTGCATGAAAATGAATTAATCCTTTGCTTCGGCTCTTTCTGATCGGTGCACATGGTGAAAAATGAAAAGTCGCGCAGCTGCGCATAAACACGTGGGCTGCTATAGGCCCCCTATATGTAACTGCTAGATAATAATGCAGTCGACTCGATCCAGACCGTGACCGTGACCGTCCGTGACTTGTTCGAATTAGAGCCGGGTAAATTTGTACCCGGGTCCATCAGAGCCAATTCCAGCACTCGACGGGTTCCACCCTACATAAGTACATATGGTGTTCATTGAAAGGAGGGTACCAGTGTGTACATGCAAACCGTGTGCATATATGTACATGTACTTAACTACTTGTGCTTTGCAGTGAATCAGTCTATTCTTGGCGGCATGGAGATCGTCCTGGTAAAAAAAACATACGCAAGGAACAAGCTTGCTTTTAATAACACATTAAACTTAGTTTCACATGAAAAAAACCACACATTCGAAACCAAGTACGTAGTGGAATAACATGTTTTGCTTGCCGAATTAATCCACCGAGCACGGACCTCACAAGGTGACACCGTTATTCTTTACATGTAATTTCAACAGCTTATGTTTTTCATTGAATTTCTGGGAGCCGGTTCTGACTCGGAAACGGTTCTTTTTTGAGAACCGGAACTGGCTCCAGAAAGATTGGAACCGCACAAGCCTAGTATGTGGAGCCTGTAGGCCAGATCGTTCACAATATACCAGGATATTATGAAGATTTGGCAGGATTGGTATGGACCAGCCATTAGAACTTGGGACTTGATGCAGCTTGAAAGTTTAAAGTTCAAAGAGTGTGCCACTGGATTCTTGCACACCAGAGGATCACATGTCTAGCAAACACGCTTTGAGTTAATTAAAGTTGACCATGTTTGAGTCTACTTTCTTTGAATGTCTAGAATGAATTTGGATGGGAGATTGACTACCCTATAGTCTATACTAATTGGGGAACGGATGAACCCAGTGGTCAAACTGGTGAAGGATGTGTGCGTGCTAGGATCGATGGGAACAATTGGGACGACACAACCTGTGCTGACACAGCAGCATACATTTGCCGTTTCGATAAACTAGGTAAGAAAAAAAACCTCTTAACGTTCAGAATAAACAATGTTGGTGCTTGTAGAATGCTTGTGACCTGATGATCTGGAAAAAAGTGATGACAAAGATCACAAAATGAGTTACATACATGTGTGGGCCTACAGTAAGAGACCAAAATTATATTTTCAAATATTGCTTTAGCTACAGGCTCACATAGCCATAGCTTGATTTTTTTTATTTGGCATGGTTTATAAACAGTGTTTACTCGGTGATGTTCCAAGTGATTATGAGAAAAAATTCATGAAAACTACATGTACTCAGGTGGAATCCACGACCTCCTGTTTACTAGTGCAGAAGTCTGGTAGTGTGTAATGCAACAAAATTCTTCATAAGATGGAATTTGCATCAGGGTGATGTAAATTACATATTTTTTTCCAATAATGTGAATATTTTCTCATAATCACTCGGGACATTACTGAGTATGCAGTCTTTATAAAATATGGTGGTAAAGGACGACAAAGCCCCCAATATTGAATTCATATAGGTTTTAATAGAATATACATGTAATGGCAGGGATAAAGGAAACAGCTGGGATCTGTAAAAAGAAAAAGAAAAAAAAAGAAGAGTGGTATGGCTCGCAAAAAAGAAGAAGTGAAATAGAAAAACACAAAACCAATTAACTGTATGTGCACTTTTTTGTATTTATCAGAAGGTTTTTAACATTGACTTAAGTTTACAATCAGGGGCCAATTTTATGTAGCGTTTTGTACCAGCCAAAGTGTACATTGTGAATGTTCTCAGCTTCTATCTGCTAATTAGCAATATTTTCTGCTTTGATAGCTACTTGTGTAAAAATTGATCCAGATATTCTTTTACTAATTCCTGATAGCAACAGTCTCCAAGTCCCCATTTCAATGGCAACTCTGAACTATGCAATTATTTGTCATTCTTTCAGCTATGACGTACCCAACTCCTGACCCAGATACAGTGATTTTACCCTGCCCCAATAGTGACTGGATCTCCCAAGGTGAAAACTGCTACTACTTCTCTGACAGAAAGACAGACTGGGGAGAGGCCAATTACAGGTAAGGCCAGGGGAGGAACAGTGACACAGAAATTTAGTTTTATTTGTTTGATTGACTTCAATGCAATTGCAACATTCCCCTCGGCCAGTAGACTTCTGGCCTCTGATATGCAGGGAATTCCTTTATTGAACTGGAATGAGAAAAGACATTCAACCGTAGACTCTTATATAAGCACGCAGCACCACTCCTTTTTTCACTTTCAGGCTTATTACGGTATCCAATCCTGTTCGGTATGGCGATATATATGAAAAACCGCAAACCACAAATTCACTGTTACCGCATTGTACCGCGAGGTCTTACCTATTCAGGGGCAGAACCAGAGATATGGTCCATTGAACACAAACACTCAAAAATCAATTTGTGCCACTTTCTACATTATTAGGCCTAATAGTAATAATGACAAGACAAGACATGGCACCTGTTCAAATCCGACTTCAATTGAGGTTCGCAATTCTAGAAGATATGTTTTTATTATGATGATTTGGAGAGTGTGTTACAAATAATGAAAAGAACATTATAATATGAATAACAAAAGTGTTTCTTCACCTATTCATTATTAATTGTTTTTCTGCACGATCATACATGTGTATAATAATGGCAATGCTGCTGTTTATAGTATCAACTTACGGAAAGTGGCACAAATTGATTTTTGAGAGTTTGTGTTCAACAGATCATATCTCTGGTTCGGCAAAAGCAAAATTGATAAACAAATAGCATTTGAAAGCTGAATATTCCAGGTTTAACATATAAGCATCATGAAACATTTTTCAATATTCCAAGGACACAGCTAGGCCCATTTCTGCTTGCAGCATTTTTTTAGGGAACAGGCTGTGCATGCCACAGATGTCTGCCCGCTGATGCATCCACAGACTATTTACACAATGGTCCGTGATGTAACACAGCCTTGCAAACTAGGCTATGTAATGAAGACTTGTTTGCACTGAATGATGGCAAGGCCTGAGCTTGTAATTTTTGAGCTTGTAATTTTTGAGCTGGAATATCATCCTCATTTTTGACCTATCTGTTTTGGAAAATAATTGCAGTCCAAACCATGGATGGACTGGTAGATGAAAGCAATGTCTGCAAACTTATGGTTCATTGCAGCCACTTAGGGTTTATATTTCTTCTTTGTACAAAGATGCATGCGGATGTATGACGGTGCCATGCTTGCGAGCATCACTTCATCAGCTGACAACGAATTCATTTATACAACAATGCAAGCCAAACACCAAAAAGAACTTTATGTTTGGATTGGACTGACACGTGTACAGACTGGCAATGATAATTGGGGTAAGTGGTAACAAGCCTTGTTCATATTTAGCATTGACTGCTGTCTGTGGAGATACAACTAAATCAACTTGGAGTCAGTTATGGCTCTGTCCTGCTCAATTAACTCCTATACAGTTACAAACTGAGGTGGGACCTAAATTTGAACACAGATCTATAATGACCGTATATGAAGAGTGTCCTACACAAACATGTTGAGCTGTCACCAGCGATCGCAAAATTAAAGTGCCATCAAATTGTCATGCATGGAATTCATTATAACATTGAAACGTTCCTGTTCCCTTACAATAGTGCCATTGAAACTGGGGTATTCCAATTTAAACAGAATTGTTCTAATTGAACAAAAGCCAGGCTGCACGTTTACTCCTTCAAACGTAAATCCTTACAATTTCTTGGAAGGAATTTGAATTGTGGGTTCTACGTGGGCAAATGTTTAATGGCAAATTCTGAATTGTTTTTAAATTTAAAATAATTAAGACTACATGTAGGAGGGTAAATGGCTGAAGTATGCAATTTCATCAGTTTCTCTTTTCCAGATGAGAAAAGTACTGTGCTTACATAAAAATCTATTCACAGCTGCACTCTTGTACTAAAGAAAGGGACACCTATAAGTGGTGCATTTGCATTTAAGCAAATGATGCAATGCACAGTGGTGCATTTGCATTTAAGCAAATGATGCAATTAGTGCACAAGCTTTCTGTGTCATTTCTGGAAGTCATTTTTGATTACAGTGCATTGTCTCTGTTATGGATATATATGTCTTCAAAGTGCTCCATGCATTTCTCTGTTTTGAGTGAACATGCATTGTATTGTCTGTCTTATTTTCTCAGGCACATTTGAGTGGATTGATCAGGAAGAGTTGAATTACGCCCTCTGGAGTGCAGACCAGCCTGACGGAAATGATCCAAATGCAGCTCTGTTGGAGTCTTGTGTTGCCATGTCCATTACCACTGCAGGTGCAGGGGCCTGGCTGGACGAAATTTGCCAGTTCAGTGCCCTCTACTCTGTTTGCAAACTGCCCAAACGTGAGCATATCACAGTCAATATTCTGAACTGCGACCAACATGAAACCATTTACATATTCTCTCTGCATCACTTTGACTCAAATTTTAGATTTAAAATTTTAAATTTACAAATCATATACTCCTTTACGGCAACAGTAAATAAAATACAAGTGTGACAAGTGGTATAGGCTCTGACAGAGGTGGTAAAAGAATGCTGCTTTCCAAATACCTCACTGACCACCATGACCACTGGTTGAAATGAAGACAATGGTAAATTCCAGCATTCCTCCTTTCCATGCAACAATTTCAGGAGGGGGTCCTGATTGTGTAGCCACCCATTTTCAGGTCTTTAAATTTCTGAGATAATTTGTTTGACGATCTTAAAATGTTTGTGAAACGTTCATATTCACATCAAATCATTTTCCACTCTAGATGCTCATTTATTCTTTTAATTATTGGATCTGTTTTTGTTTTTGCGTTTCAGAGAACTCTTATCAGGCACGGAGTAAGTCACATAGATTTTTATATTTCTATAATATACATGTATCTATTTTTTCCATAAGGAACATTTTTGTTGACATTTTGAGACCTTTATATGTGTAGAACAATTGTGACTGTTTTTTTATCTGATAACAGAATTGATATTTATTTTAATGCTTGTAGTTATTCATGTACTTGCTTTAGATCAGTTAGATGTTATTTACACATGATAAAATAAAATGTGGTTGCAAACTTACCAATTTATTAAGTTTTTATGGTATGTTAAAACAATATTTGAGCCAGTTTTTCCTCTAAAGAATAGCTGAGATTATACACATAAAAGATCAATTGATGCAAGCTCTCATTTTCAAAATTTGATTTTAAGTCTTAGCACTATTCCAAGAAATCAAAATTTCACGAAATACGGCCAAACCTTTATGGAGGTGTGCTGAGAAAGACATGCATGATGATGAACCACAAATCAAGAGATGAATCTCAGGACTTGGTGTATTGTTGATGACTGGGTTTAAAACTTTGCCTATATTGGAATAACTGAATACAGTTTGTGGCGGGAATGTTGAAGAGTTAAAAGTTGGAGATCAGTGCTACTTTCCAAGTACTCTTTTGGGACCTACACAGTCTGACAAAACCTGGACTGAAGCAGAGAATACATGTCGCGAATATCGTGGCCACCTGACGACTGCCAAGGATCTGGATGAGCAAAACTTGGTGCGGACATTGGTAAGTAATCCATCAGATATTATTCTATGCTGATTGTATAGAACTGCTTAACAATCATAGTGCATCCAACTGAAAGATATATAGTATTATACGACACCTGAATAAATCCCCGTCATCTGATTGGTGGATTTTTTATCACATTTCATTGAATTATTCGTCCCAACACACGGTGCACGCACGGCGCGCAGTGCAATGGAAGTTCTATTGCACGGTGAATAGAACTCCCATTGCACGGTGTCACTGCTGCTGGTGGTGGCACTGTTTTAAATCGAGATTGAACATGATGGTTCTCAACCTGTTGAACAGTTTGCATAAATTAAATATGATGAACTTGTCGAAATTTTTAACAGTTTTTAATCTGACTAAATGGCTATTAAAAGTCAACCAATCAGATGACCAGGATTTATTCAGGTGTTATATGAAACAAATAATGAATGTTTCATTCATGACAGCTGAAATGTTCAATTCCATGGAACATTTCACCTGTCACTTCATGAAATAATTCTTACCATTGCACTCACAAATATTCATTATTTAACCTTATGCATGGTTCAGAACACTTTGTGGGGGTGCCTTGTGATATCTACCTTTGTGTCACAAGTGTGGATCGATTTGCTCCTAAAGTTTGCATGCTCAATGCATTGTTTATTTCTAATTAATATAAGTTAAGGATGTGTGTGTTTTCACCATTTGCTTGCGCTGATCATACCCGACTCACCCAAGAAGCTGATGACAGGCGGGCACGCTCTTAAGATAGTGGATGACGTGGGCGCCCCTCCCCCCCCCCCCCAAAAAAAAAAACTAAATGAGTGAGAGGTGGGTACCTGCTAAGTGATCAGGAGGGTGCATGCTTAGCTATGCAGGCGACTTGCCTGCGTAGTGGGTGACAGGGGGACGTTTGCCCGCAAAGTGGCTGCTTCCCCCACAAAGCAGACAAGAGGTTGTGAAGCCGCCTCCCCTGAGAAACTTGCAAGACTATCAACTGACAGGTGAATTTACTTAAAACATTCTTTGTTCTTCAAGAAATATTTACGAACCCAAACTCTATTGTTGAATCCAACAGATATTTTGTTCATGTTTAGGTAAAATGATTTTATGCTTTTTTCTGTTTATAGTCATTCGGTTTTGCAAGGAGTTACTGGCTTGGTTTGCGGGATGAAGGCGCAGGCTTTGGGTGAGTGATATGTATTGACATAAAGAACAGCAGCAGCTATAGGACATTCCAAAAATGTTCTCAAAGAACAAACCCTGAGTACAATCCCTGGCATGAAACTCTTTCGAAATTATTTCACCGTTTCGCCTGTCAAGCACAAGTCAGTTTACTACTTTACATTATCTTCATTTTATTTTATGTGAAAATGAACCAGAACAATAATGACATAGCAATGAAAAAAAAATCAAATTAACAAACGTAATTAAATATAGTCCATCTTTGATTAATTGAAAATTATATCAATAGTTTTTGTTCTAATGCTTGCTGGCCTAGAGGCATGTGCTATACAGAGTCAAACAGAAAGTGATCGATTTAGAAAAAAGACATTTAAAATATGTGGCTCACTCAGTTTACTATAAAATAACATAGGAATAAAGTACATGTTCTTAACTATACTGGTAGTAACAGTGAACTGTTTACGTAATTTGCATACGTGTACCGGTACGCTTTAATCAGAAGATATTTGTATTTTAATGGAAATACCACAACATTCAGCTGTCCCCACTGATCATTTACTATTGTTATTTTTGTTGTTGTTGTTAATTTATTTATTTATTTCTGGAAGTGAAACCAAGGATTCCCTGAAAGTGGCCTAGGCACTGTATGTGTATTATATGTACCTCCACACGGGCCACTGACCCTCTTTTCAATAAGCCATTGCGAGTAACCTATACCCTTTGGGACATTTGAGGGACATTTGAAAAACATCTGGTACACAGACTTGCTCAGAATGCTTGGTACATTTTAACTTTGAATTCTCCAGACCAAAGACACTGTTGCTAATCACATGATTCGGGGCAAGCTCTTGCATAGTTACGTAAGAGATGCTCGGCACCAATACATCGTTCACAATGGGTGAGAAATGGCACAAAGACACCAGACCATGCCGGAGCTGGGGGTTGCTAGCATAAGGCTTGCCCCGAATCACGTGATATAGTAACAGTCTCTTTGATTGGGAGAATGCAAACTTAAAACGTGCAAAGCATTGGATTGAGTCAGCGTTCCATATTTTATTCAAATTTAAATCGCAAATGGCTTATTCTTGGATAACAGACTTGCAACCAGCCTGTTCATCCTAAAGCTAAACTTTGTCTTTGTAGTAGCAGTCAAGAGTCTGTCAAACTCTCTCATTGTCACTGATGAGTGGGCACTTGTGCTCCCAGCCCTTTAATAATAATAAAAATGATAATAATACTAATACTGATTTAAAATTTATAATGCGCCTTTTGCATGAAAATGATCAAAAGCGTTTTAGAGAATCTATACATGTAACTACTTTATAATAAAAAAAAAAAAGGATTATGGTAAAAAAATCATGTCACCTCGCCATTGCCCAAACCGAAGTATGGGGACACATCTGTCTCGCCAACAGGGAGATTATATTACGTAAGCCTAACCCTACTGACATCGGTGATGTCTCGATCTTCCCCAGAGACAGACATCTCTAACCCTACCTACGAATTAAGCATCTGTACTTACCCGGCACGATGACGCTAGAAATACAAACTAAGATGCATAAAACCCTGAAAAATACCTTCATTTACAAATGCTGCAATAAAGAGAAAGGTTTGATTTTTACATTTAAAAGAAGCAAGTTTGTGTTTACTACGTACATGTTTGTGCCAAGGCCCTGTCACCGAGTGAGGGTAACATTTTGCCGCTAGGACAATCCAAAAATGGTCCGTTGTTCCCTGACTGGAGACGGTATCTAGATTTTTTCGTAACAGTAACAAGATCCTGAAAGTATCTTGGAAAAAGACAGTGAATGGCTTTAAATATTAATATAATGATATTAAAATTAATCCTGTATAAAACCGGTAACCATTGCAGTTGACGTAATATTGGTGTTATGTGTTCAAACCTGTATGTATTGGCAATGGTATTGGTAATACCATTCAATGCCATTCAAACAGATGTACACGTGTGTCCCAATGAACTGTCAAAAGGTACTCCTTAATATATGCCTCCTCATCACCACTCAAGCATGGAACACAAACCTGTCAGTGTTTTAGGAACAGATCTGATCTTTACTTTCAATTAAACTTAGCCAAGAGTTTTGACATGTCAGGAAAATTGGGCCATGTCCAAATCAGGTGAGTTGTGGCAAAAACAATGTCAGACTGGGACATCGCTTTAAATTTTTATTTCCAACATTGTTCTATTTTTTTTTTTACTTCACAAAGCTGGAGTGACGGCACTGGGTTTAACATCAGTACAGACTACTCGGCATTCCCTAATGGTCAACTTCCAGACAACCTGGCCGGTGAAGAAGATTGTACAGAACTGCGTATATGGCAGAGTAAGCATAGACCCTTTGCTCTGTGACTCCTTACCAAGGGCATTTTTTTGTCATATAAATTCAGTGAAGATGATTTTTCATATTGTTTTTTTTATGTTCATGATTTTGCTTGGAATTTCATTAATATGAAAACACAAAGTTTTATTAGCCTGGCCTCAGGAAGGAATTATGTTTGCATTTTAAGAGACTGTAGCTGTTGATTACTCACATGAAAGAGAACAGTGGGATCTGAAGATCTGACTGTATTCTACAGAAGAGGGAATGAATGTGTTTGGCACTGCATGTTAACAATGAAAATCATCACAAACTTAATTGCTTTCAGGAACATTAAATGTATGTACATGTAGTTTATCATCAAACCAATTGATCTCACTTTAAGTCCTAACCGTCTAAAGTTTCTGGTGATACTATTTTTGAGATTACATCCTCAAAATTTAGTTTCCCTACTTTATGTCAATCCAGGATTGTATTCTACTGGTTTTTTTTCTGTGACTGAAGTGTAACCCCCCCCCCCTTCCCCCCGTATGTGATGTCGCAAACTTCAATGTCTTTTCAATGCCTATTCAATGCAATAATTTAGATTCAGCATGCCCTGGTGAGAGTGGCACAAGTAAAATTAACAACTTTCCCTTAATTGACTGTGTTTCTGGATCTAGGGACCCAATAGAAATGGGGTAAAAACGAGTGGATTGAAAAATAGTCAAGTTATAGTGTAATATATAATTTCATTGAAAAAAACCTTAAACAATTTTAACCATTCGTTTTCTGAATCTTGCACCTTTTTTGACACACCTTGTACATTCACAGAGGCCCCTTCCAAAGACAACAGCATTGTGCAATGCTTTTGTTACAAAGCAACTACCCCATGCCGGATTATCTGAGCAATAGCTGGCACAGTGCTTTTACAATCGAATGGGGTCATGAGTGTGCAGTTATAGTCAGCTTGCACTGATTAATGTAGTCTTTCCATGGTTCGCAACCCTGAATTGCTTCTAGTGGTAAAATGCCAGTGACTGCTGTTGATCACAATCAACACATGTTTTGGGTTTGTTTTGTTTACAGACGGAGAGTGGGGAAGAAGTGCTTGTGGGAATTTACTCAAGTTTGTCTGCCAACGAGAGGAGACCACAACTACACCATTTCCGCCTTTACCAGGCTATCCAGACTCTGGCGAGTGCCCCAAGGATTACTTCAGGCTGGACAACATGTGCTTCAACTTGAGAGGCACAGATGAAAGTCAACGTGTGGGCTGGATCACTGCCAGAGATGATTGTAAGACGCCTTCAGTTGCAGGGACAACCCTTGCCACTATTAGCAACCCTGGACAGCAAGGTAAAGTCCACATAAAAAAAACTACTGAGTGACAACTGAGTATTTACTGGGTGTTTGCTGATGAACAAGTCACCAGGGTTGATGTAAACTTGTGAAAGTGACTATTATACTACATGTATAAAGCACAAAAGGTGTACAGTTGTGCGTGTTTACAATGTAAATCGAAGACACACACGTGCAACATCATCGATGAATTGAGGACAGGAACCAAATTGAGGTTGCAAAAAAGTTATAAAAGTATAAACAAAGGAAAAGGGAAGATGAACAAAAGGACACCTTGATTTACACCGTAAACAACCTGCATGTATGTGTATGTGAGTATGTAAACACAGGCTATTATTGAGTAGGGACAAAAGGGTCAGGGCACAAACAAAGGGTCCACAATTGACCGATAGTCCACGATTGAATTAGTGTACATTACCAATGAGAGCCGTTGCTAGAAAGTTTTAGTACAAACAAAGGAATGAGGATTAGGGACAATTGGGGGTCCATGATTGCCGTTGTTTACAAAGATGCGTGTTTTTGTGTGTGTATGTACAGGGTTCCTTATCAGGTATAAAACACAATAGAACAGTAGATCCTATAAGGAAGTCTTTAGATCTTCCCCACAAGGGAAATGCTATGGAGTTTGAGATTTCAGTAGGAACAAAGAAAAACACAAGAAGGGCAACAAAAGTCTTCCTCATACATGTAAGTATGCGTTTGTAAGGCTGTGTGTCTCCATGAATTGTTGATGAGTTCATCTTTAGTGAGTTCATTACCCAGTAAGTGAGATATCATGAACCCACAAAGCCGGCATTTGCCCACGCATGATGACGTCATCAATGGTATGTGACGTCACCTTAACATGCTTAAAGGTCTATATTTAAAAAAAAAAATTATATCTAGAGAACTGTAAGTCCAGTTGGTTTGGATCTTGGTATGTAAACAGGGCCGTGTTACAGACAAAAATTGCAGTGACGTCATTTTGATGTCATGAGTAATGACATCAATATCGGGAAAACTACTAGAACAGCTTAATAGTCATGGAGTAAACTCATAAGAAATAAACATATACCAGTATGCGGAAAAGCCCTATGTTCTGTTCCTTGGACAGACTTACATTGTAAATCTAGTCTTTTTTTTTCTATGGGGTTTGTACACGTTTTTCTTCCACCAGTATACTTTGGCACTTTCGACTTCAGACTTGGCACATACTTAGAGTTAGCCCTGATGGTCTCTGAAGATATTTGTCCATGACATTATCAGGTGTCAAGTTTCACATTAAATGTGAATTTTGCAAAGCCTTATACATCTTCTGAAGTACAAGTCAGATTGGGTCAAAAATGTGTTGGTATGTAGACAGGGACGTATTATAGATGAAAATTCAAGTAACTTTGTGATGATGTCATCACAAGTCATGTGACGTCACATTAATCCTCCTATGCAAACATACATTTTGTGCCAAGTCCTTTCAGTCAAAATCAAACAAGTGACTGTTTTCAACAGTTTAGAATTCCCAGCCTGCATAAAGCAGGATTGACTGGCTGTGACTGTTTATGTAACTTGATACAGCTATGTTTTGACTCTAGGTGAGTGATAAAACAGCTGTTACCACAACTTGCCTGCTTTGTCTGTTAACCCAGTTTGACTAGTCACAGTGCTTGATTGACATATGATCTGACTGCTGGTGACTATCCTTTTTAAAAGTATAGCAGGGGAGGTGGAAGTGAGTTGTGACTGTTTGAATAGCAAGTGGGTTAAAGGGGCATTATTCTATTGGTTGTAACATAATATGTACCTATACCGGGATGTGTTGTGTATGAAAATTGAAGCGACGTCGTCATGACGTCATCACATGTCATTGTGAAGTTACCGTAGGTACCGTACTTAGACTGGGATGTTACAGATGAAAATTATAGTGACATCATGATGACATCATTACATGTTACATTTGAAGGGGCATTTTCAAATCTACCGGTATGTCATACAAGTCAAATGTGAAATTTGTAGTGATGTCATCATGTCGTCATCACATGTCACACAGTCATTTCAAACAGCCAAAACAGCTGGTGTTTGTCATGTTTCATAGTTCTTTTCTTTCCTTCTTTGTAACAGACGCCTTGAGTGGCCCCTTGTTGGCAAATTCCGCCAAACCCATACAAATCAATTTCACAGACTACTTGTGTTTTAAATTTTGTTTGTATTTGCATCAGCTCTGTTGACGGCCATAATTAAGGGAGTAGGTGCAGACATGTGGATTGGCTTGAATGGTATAGGCATCCACGATCAATATCATTGGACTGATACAACACGATTGGACTATACGAGCTGGGCACCAGGCCAACCTGACAATGCTTTGCCAATTACTGATCCGGTAGGTCATACACGTACATGGCACCAGTCTAGAATTATTTAACTTTTTTTTTTTTGACACGTAGTATCTTCTCTAGGGCTGTAAATATCTGTCTGCCAAGTTTTGTGCATTGGACCATTTGGTCACAATCGTGTCAAAAATTGGGTCTAAGCCACCTGACTATATAGACCTTTTTGGCTTCCTCATGGTTGGCATTTTTTGCTAACCAACTGACCAAGGGGTTGACAAATTGTGGAAGATCAACTTTGTAAAAATAAAGAAACATCAAGTTGCTGACGATCAACTCTTCTATCGGGAGTTTACGTGGTGTCACTGCAAAGTTCAAACCTTTCCCTAGGATTGATCGTTCTTCTGGTTTTATCTATGATATGTATGCACTTGATGCCATGTGTGACCGTCTAAAGTCAAACTCTGGTCATCACCAACCTGGGTCCTGGCTTCCTGCTGTGCATTATGATGTGTGCAGCTATTGGTAACCTGTGGTACATTATACAATTGTTGCCTGTTGTGAAGGGGTCAATGGTGTTTTGTACACCCGAGGGTGCAAATACATTTGCACCCGAGGGTGTACAAAACCCATGCATCCCCAATCACGGCAGGCAACAATTGTTTTGTTATACCATGGTAATAGATTCCAAGCGTCTGAAATTGTGGGTTTCCTGCAGTTGCCATGCAGTAACAGCAGAAGTATTATTTTGAAAAGATCTGCGATTACTGCACTGTGAATATTCGCACAGAATTTTGTTTTTCATTGCACAGGAACACAAATTAAATTAACTTTTTTCAGAATAGACCAATCCATTAATCCCTGCCCTGTTGCAAACCAATCATAGCTGCGACCGTGGATATGCATCCAACCGACATAATGCCTACGCGTCCATCCGACATTGCGTACGCGCGTGTACGTGTTGTCTGAAGCTTCTTACCAGGGCTATTTCTATTATACAAGGCAATGGAAACAACACTTTAAACAGTGGGGACATGTAAGGTAATGTACCCTGTGGGGTACATCACTCATGTACGAGGGGGTATACGCCCCTGACACAGTACATGCTTATTTGTGGCTCATCACGTGCTCGGTTCTCTACCAATAAAAAAAATCACCATCTATTACCGTAGTATAACAATTCCAAATGGTCGACTAGATAGTAGTCGGCCATCCTGCATTCAAGATAAAGTTAACCATATTCCTTGCCCGAGCTTGTTTATACCTTAAATGTATGCCAATGTGAGAGCCCATAAAAAAATGGCACTCAATGTTTACAAACAAAACAAAGCTCTATAAATAAGGTGAATGTACTCTTATCATTGACAGAACTCTGCTAGTTGTGTGGCGATGATGAATGACCCCAATGACCCTGGTCTGTGGAATGATGCCATGTGTACTACCCCACGAGCCTACCTCTGTCAGTCACCATTAGGTAGTAGTAATTTCTGTTCTCTTTTGTCCCTCATGTTCTCATGTGTCCCTCATGTCACTTAAAGTTACTCCCTGAACTTGCCTTACACCATTCCACCATTGAGTATATTTGTTTCTGTTCTATGTTGTGTACACACGGTCTCTCAATTGCCTGCATGTGTAGGGGAGAGGGGGGGTGTTGAATGACAAATCAAGTCCAGTTTTTTCATGCAGACCCTTTGTTTTACTTCCAATCTTTTTAGTGTCATCTGGTGGTGATCCTCCTCCCCTACCAGGAAACCCATGTGCAGACACCAAGTACTCCAACTACTTTGACACATGTTTCCTTATGGAGAGCACTAACACACGCTCGTTTGATGCGGCCAAAACAGTACGTACACAACAAAAACATCAACAACTGGTCAAGCGTGCATACTCTGTTAGGAGCATGTTCATAATTATCATGGAACCAAGTGCAATGTAATGTTTTCAGTAGATCACCAAAAGTAGTTCCGTGCTTGCTGGAAACCCTAATAAACTGAATCAATTAGCATGTGTTTCAAGCTGCATAAATAAAGGAGTAGACAGAAACAGCACTGAAGTTTGTCTGAATACTTCTTAAGATTGTGGGTTTAAGTCCAGCCTGTGCGGTTATAGGTGCTAATAGTCAAGACACTTTGTTACTTTTCACTACACCGCCTGGAAGGGTCTATGTTTTGTTGTTGAATATCTTTGTTGGATTGATTTCAAGTTTGTCAGCTGGAAATGAGCCCAGCAATCTCAGTGAAAATGATTAGACCTGATTGTCAGAACGAAGGCTTTGTTTGAACATTAAAGAGATTATTTAACCGTTCTCATGTTCAAGATTGGTTAAATGTTCACACAGCCTTACCAGATAGGGTTTGTTTTGATTTGATATCATTTGACCTCAAGAATGTTTTGTCTTGAATAGGATTGCGAGAATAGGGATGGTAACTTGCTGTCAGTGAATGACCAATACGCGGGGGCGCTATTCACGTATCTCCTGTACCAAGCTGGTACTGATGCTTCAGATGATGAAGCCTGGTTGGGATTGAGGCGTAATTCTGTAAGTACCTTTAATTTATGGTGGAAGATCTAGAGTGGGACAGTGGGTTAGAGTAAATTGGCTTGTACGTTTGCTGCAGGGAATGTACATCATACAGCAAATATCACAAAATCTGATGACAATGTACATGATATTCCCTTCAGCAAGTTTGAGTGTGAAGTTACCTCTTTTGAATTTATTCACTGCAGAATATAATGAGAAACATACTCTTTGTATACGTTGTATAGTCTTAGTAGGTTTCTGTTTGGAAATATTCCTGAAAATCCTCACAAAACATTTGGACTTTTAAATTTAGTACAAATATACATAATACACACAGCAATATGCATGCATGCATGCACAAAAATGTTACATCTTCCTTTGAGTTTGAATAAGTTTGGATTGATTAATTTCATTCTCTACTTTTTAATGGAAAGTTAACTGGAGTATTTGAGTGGGTTGACAAGTGGCCGCTGCAGTTCACCAGATGGGGTCCCAATGAACCAAACAACAACAATGGAGATTGTGTGGCACTAACTCGTGATGGCTTCTGGGCTGTCCGCCAATGCGACGCTAAAAAGTTCTACTTCTGCAAATATCCCTGTAAGTTGGATAACAGACACAAAGCCAATTCTTTAATTCTTTAGTCTCAGTCAGGACAGGCTCCATAATGTCCATCTGCATTGTTTGCAATTGAGGCCTTCATTAGCCTTGGTCAAGACATTTGTCACTAGTCGTCGGCACAGTAACCAGCGACCAAATATCCCTGCCACTCACTCGCTCGCTAGCTTCTAGTGTCGGTGCAAAATACAGAAAGAACATTGACCTCATGCTAATCAACTGGACCTGATTGAACAAAATAAAGTTGTGTTTCTTTATGTTTGCGCTAGATTTCTAGCACACAACCTCGTACACGAATACAGATAAGTGTAGGCGGGGCCAGTGGAGTGTCCAATCACACCTTGGTTAATCTCAATGTCATTAAATTATTATGCAGCTAATTTGCAACATTAAGTTGATGAAGGGTGGCAGAGATTCAGCGTCATTTGTCATCCGAATGTTTGTCGTGTTGCTTGAATTCTGTAGTGGATAAATTATTCCTTGAAATATGCTCAACCCGAGGAGCGGAAGGCCTTAGAATATATTTTCAAACGTCACAACGTTTTTGTGAATTTGCTTACAGCTTTTTGGAGAAATCCACCATTTTTTCAGCCATGCGCAAGGCACAGAGCCATAGCATGCAATCTCTACCCACCAATCAACCAATAAGAACAAGTCTTTTAAAGGTCGGCTTAGGTTATTAACATAATGAGCTTCACCCCCAAAACCTCACGCTTATGGTTGGACCAAGGCGTTTTTCTGGGTCCAGTTGATTTGCATATAAATAGGGCTGCATGAGTTCGCTGTTCGCTCTGTATTTTTGCACTGCACACATGTACACATACACCCACATTTCAACTGCATTAGCGAGTTAAAAGGCAGTAAAATAATTTTTGGCCGACGGTTACCGTGCGAATAGCTCATAACGAATATCTTGACCAAGGCTAGGCCTTTATGGGCTTGGTAGGCTAATATCTACCATTTTCTAGGCTCATTCTCCCTGCTGTGACAAGGTTTCAGGCTGGCTTTGTTTTTCTTATTGTAGATAATTTACTTGCTGCAAAAATATGTGTGTGCTTGTCATGTAAACCTGAAATGTCCTGAAAAAAACCTGAAATTGGCAAGAGTCCACTAAATATCCAAATCCCTGTAATAAGCCAAGTCTTCCACTTCTGTTTCTTCAATCAGCTACTCCGCCAGATGTTCCAGGGCTGAAGGGAGGGATCTGTTCTCCTGACTACGTAGAATTCCCAGGATCGGATGACTGCTACTTGTTTGATACAACGGCCACAAAGATACAGCAACAAGCTGGAGATCTAACATGTGCCATTAATCACGACGGAGGCATATTGCCCAGCATTCACAGCAAAGTAGAGGAAGATTTTGTCAAGGCTGAAGCCAAAAAAGTCTTTGGGGAAAACGCCCAAATTTGGCTGGGTGTAACTCGCAATGCAGGTGAGGATATGCTGGGGTCTTAGGCTTAGTCCATTTGGATATTTGATTATTTGGTTAAATGTGAACATTGAAATGCCCATTAGATCACGAAGCCTCATGGAAAATATTTGCTTTGTAAAAACAGGTTCATAGCAAAATTGTCTTGCAGTAAATGTCGCTTGTGACCATTTTTCTGCTGTTTTCAGCTCCTGACGTTTCGTTGAACAATTCAGCAATTGATCAGTTAGTATTGAAGCTTACTCTTTTCTTCCTTCAGATGACTTCAATACCTGGTTTGATGAGAGTCTGATGGACTACGTGAACTGGGATGCCGATGAACCTACTGATGATAACAATGCAAACAACAATGGCGTCCTGTTGGATGTGAATGGCGGATGGAGTGACGTCGCCTCTACTGAGAGACACAACTACATCTGCAAATCTCCCAAATGTATGAATGGCTGTTTGCCAGTTTAAGCTGATGTGCATTAACACCCCATTTTTAAATACATTGCTGCTATATCAAAGAATTAGGGTTCGGATTACAACTGTGACATATCATTTTTCTTCATAAAGCCGAGTAAAGATTGAGTGCACAGTTTTCATGTGTAAATCATGCTGCATGAGGCTATATTCAATGAGCTTGTACAAACTATTATTGCCTGCGCACAAATTCTAATGGTCTGCCTTCTGAATCCCACATTATCCTCCAAATTGTCCTGATATATTTTATTGTCCCACGTGCACAAATTTTCAGTTGATCATTTTTATGCTGATGGTGTACCAAATTTCTTATTTCTTGAATATTGGGTTACCAACATAAATTGATAATGTATGTAATCTCAAAGCTTTTCATGAAACAAATCACAAGTTTGCTCAGTTGTGGTTATTCATAAGATGGAACTAGAACCCACAGCCTCTGACTACTAGTTTAGATTTCTTAAACCAATTGACCACTCAGCTTGCTGTTATGGGTTCAGCCTGGTTTGAATCTGGTAGTAGCTGTTAACATTGCAGTTAATGTACAAAATGACAAACAGTTCTGTTTGATAGTGACTAATAATGCAGCCATTTTTTTAAATGGCAGCCATTTTGTAAACATCTTGGTATCTGTTTTTGTCCCAATGTGTGCAAGACAACTGTTGATTTTTATATTTTATTTTTTCCTCTTCCAGATCCAGCCCCTCCCACCTCTCCCCCAATTGTCACAGTTTCCCCACCAAAACCAGGTTTGTAGGTTTAGTTTTATCTTGGTTAATTTTGTGTCTCTGTCTCTCACTGTCTGTCTTCTATGTCGCTGTGTCTGTCTCTTTGTCTCTGTCTCTGTCTTTTTCTCTGTCTCCTGCTGTGTCTCTACTTTGTCTCTGTGTCTTACTTTGTCTTTGTCTTTTGTCCCGACCAAAACCAGGTTTGTAGGTTCAGTTTTCTTTGGTTTATTTGTGTCCGTCTCTGTCTCTTAATGTATCTCTGTCTCTTACTCTCAGTCTCTATTTCTGTCTCCTGGGACTGTCTCTTAAGTGTCTCTTACTTTGTCTCTGTCTCTTTCTATGACATTATTTCATTTTGTTTATTTGCCGATGACGCTAGTTTATTATATACTCATAAAAATGTTGATACTGCTATTAGAAACCTTAATGTTGAATTGAAAATAATTAGTACGTGGCTCTTAGCTAACAAACTTTGCATTAATTTGTTGAAATCGAACTATATGATTTTTTGTTCCCATCAGTATAAATACACTCAATCGGTTCCCTTAATTTTAAACGATTCCAATCTAAGTCGAGTAAAAAGCACTAAATTCTTTGCCATAACTATTGACGAGAATCTCACTCGGAAAAAACACATCGATGATATAGCGACAAAAATATAAAAAAATGTTGGCATAATGAATGGTTTAAAATATTACCTCCCCAGTAGAATCTTACTATGTTGCCATATCTAAATTATTCAATTTTGACTTGGGGTGGTTCACCATCCAAATGCAACAAACTGCTCATGTTACTGAAGCGAGCGGTCCGATTAATATCTCATGCTGGTTATCGTGATCATACCCTTCCTTTATTTGCAAATTTGAGACTCTTACAATTCAATGACTTATACTACTTTAACCTGGGCAAATTTATGTATAGGTTTACACACAAT
Source organism: Patiria miniata (assembly GCF_015706575.1). NCBI lineage: Eukaryota > Metazoa > Echinodermata > Asteroidea > Valvatida > Asterinidae > Patiria > Patiria miniata. The sequence goes on from NW_024037074.1 coordinate 14,353,969, forward strand.
GCATTACCTACTTGTTTCAACCCCTTCTTTATGCTCACATCTGATATTCATTTGTATAATACCCGAAGCACTAGGAGAAATTTATATGTCCAATTCAACAGAACAACATTGTCTAAAAATAGCGTTATTCAACGTGGTACATCATACTGGAATAGTCGAGATGACTTCTTAAAATCATCACCCTTCTTCTCTGTCTTTGTTAAAAACCTTAGATCACATCTACTCAATTCTTATTCGAACAACTTGTTAAAATTTATGAATCTAGATGTATGCTCTCGTCTCATACCAGTTTGTGTTTTTTCTACGTTTATTCGAAGAACTAGTTATAATTTATGAATCTAGATGTATGCCCTCGTCTCATACCAGTTTGTGTTTTTCTAGGTTGTGTCTTTGTGTGTCTCACTGTTGTCCATTTTGTCCTTTGTCACTGTCTCTGTTTTTCTTGGTCATGTCCACTTGTCTGTTGATAGGTTAGGGTACAAAAGCGTGACGCTTCACCTTATACCTAAATGTTGTAAATTTGTTCTAGTATTGATCCATGTACATTATTATACACAATTACTTAACTCCTTGCATTTTGCTCTGTATAATATGTTTACACGGCATTGAAACTTTTTATTGTGTGGAAATGGCAACATTGAAATAAATGTTTTTACTACTATGTTGTTCTAGCTCTTGACTTGACATAGTCTAGTATGGGGATGGAGATGTGGTTGTTTGTGATTTTGTAGAGCATGGTGAGGCAAGCATGTTTGTGTCTTTCTTCCTATTGTGGAAAACCAAGATCTTGTTTCATGGCCGTGACACTTGTATCTCTCTTGTAGTTGCCACAGATAAATCGTATGGCTCTTCTTTGGATCTTTGTAGTGTGTCTATCTGGTTTTATTTGTGAGGATCCCATATGGCAGATTCCAAATAAGTTGCACTGATGAGACATGAGCCTGCTGTTTCAACGATTTCTTATGAAAAGTTGTGAAATTAATGATTCTGGCCGATGACAGTGACCGGGCCTGAAATGTATCTAGGAAGATTTATATTTGTCTGCCTGCTGGAAGATGGTGTTTGTTATCTCAAGTCCATGTTTAGCACATGGAGAGATGCGATGACACCCAGTGACTTGGATGATGCTCCTACATGTGCACGGAAGTCCCTGAAGATGAGCACATTATCACTTTTTGGTGTGCTACCTATTGTGCAGTCAAGTTCCCATACAAGACATCTTTAGTTTAATTGACAGCATCAAGTGTAGGTGCATGCACACTGATGCAGTGGAGGAAGGATTTTTGGTCAAAGGAACTCTTATTGTCATTCATTTTTCCTTGACCCCAAGAAGGATTTGGGATGCTGAGGAAAAAGGTATTCTTCCCTGCAGTGCCGACACCATAGATCACCAGTAGAACAACTCTTTTAAAAAGAACTTGTAGCCCCTGACCTCAGTAAGTGACCCTTCATCCGGAAAATTTGTCACGGTCATGGGCAAGATGTCCAGGTTGTACCACTTACGATAATGTGTTTCTGTTTATTACTCTTTATAAACGAAGTATTATATACCCCTAGCATCTTATTATTTGTGGTCTTGGTGCATATGTGGATGGTGTTTTGTGACCACTATAGAAAAATCTGATTGTGTACAAATTAGATTTATGCATAATGTAGTATGTTAATCACACAAAGATACCAGTCTTACTTAAATGCTACTTTCTGTTGGTGCAGGTTGCCCAGATAATTTCTATCGTATTGGAGACATATGCCTGAGCCTGTTGAATACGGATGACCAGACATTTGCTGGTGCTGAAACAAAATGCAGGACTCTCAATTCAAAGGCTACGCTTGCTATTGTGAAAGACTATCGCACACAAGGTGAGACCACAATGTCTTCTGAAGTGCTAGTTTTGTTAAAGTTCATTAACAAATATTGTGAATCCGCAATAAAATTTCTGCAGCTTGTGCTTATAATTATGTTTGATATATTAGCTCCAAAATGTCAGATAGCACCATCACCATTGAACTCTAAGCATGTATATAGTGGGAGCAAGCCATACTTACCATTGCCTAGGTTGACAGTGTTTTTTGGTTATTTATTGCAGCTCAAATTGTTTCATTTATGATGTCCTTGGACAACACCCAGGATGTATACATTGGACTCAAAGCTACCCCTACTAACCCCTTCTATACTTGGAGCGATGGGACGGCATTAGATGTGTCGTTTACTCGATGGGGCGTTGGGCAGCCAGATGGATATGCGTTCTTGGTAATGTAGCAAATGGTTGAAGGAAAAGGCAAACTTCAACGTGACAATTCATCCAATATGTCATTTTTTTTTTCTTAAATTGATGGGCACTAAAACTTATCTGGGGTGAGGTCTCTCTGGATTTTTCCGGATTTTGGTCAAACGTCTGCTGGATTCCGAATTTCCAGCTTTTTCTGTTTCTGCCCAAAAACTTCATCACCCCTTCAGAAGGTTTAATATATCTCTAAAATTAAAAGAAAAGTGGACCTTTTGAAAGATACCACCATCTTTGTAATCTAATGGGACATTTCAAGAGATAATGACATGACCATGAGATAATCACATTGTTTGAGCATTTAACCATATTTGTCAGAAACAGAGTACGATAGACAAGGTCAGATAGTCAGATTTGTGCTGTAAGATAATGCTGTGTTAGTAAAGGAATGTCATATTCTGGAGGTTACAACTCAAATTGGTTTTGTCTGAGTGGCTTATGTGTCTAAGGTCACTGTTTGCATAGCCCTTTTAGCTTAGCTATGTTTAGCGGCTTACTGTACACTACTATTGACAAATGCCTTAACCAGGGTTACTTTTTGCTCTAATATATGAACCTGGTATGTGAGGCATAACGTGGCTGTTTATTTCATGCAAGTAATGCATCTACCATTTTTGATTGGCATATTTTCTGGAAAATTTCACAGACCGAAAAAGAGTATTGTGTTGTACTGGATAACAGCAACGCGAAGCAGCCTGGCTATTGGTATGATGTGCCCTGCACTGAGCAGCATAAATACATCTGCAGCATGGAAGTAGGTAAGTTCATCATGTTTTCTACCAGTACTGTCACATTTTCACATTTTCCTTGTTTTAGGTTGCACTTTGGGGTCGTTTCTTTTGAGAGAAAATCCTACAAAGTGAATAATATTTCTTAACATCTTGTGTACGGGTTTTAAATGCCCGGCTTACATGCATGACTGCACAGCAGCCTTTATCAGCAGAAAGCGTTTTTATTTTGCAGCTATACCCACTCCCCGGTGCCAAGTGGTTAAAGATCAAGTATAACATTCAAGTTTACTGACGTACAATGTCTTCAATTGATATACAGTGGAATCTCCATAAGTCAAACCTCAGGGGAATGGGCTCAAATTTTGAGTTACGCAGAGTTTTCAGATATGCAATGGATTTTCTATTCAACGACAATTGACAGGAATAAGTTTTTACTTTGAGTTAGAAGTTTTTTTTAGATTTTTAGAACAGGTTTTGACTGATTAGATTTCACTGTGTTAGCATTATTGGATGACAGTTGAACCACAGATGTACAGTAAATTTAATTTTGTTTTTCTTTCCTTTGCTGTTTTCTTCCCCTGTGTTTGCTCAGATGACACAATAACTACTGGCAAACCGATACCCGCCCGCCGATGTGATGGCAATTTCATCGCCTTAGGCACTGCATGTTTTTACTTGTACAATAGTGCACCCAAAAAATATGATGATGCACAAGCTGCATGCCAGGCCATAAGTCCAGGGGGCAAATACGAAGTGAATCTTGCTACCGTACTGAATGGCTACGAGTCGGCACTTGTGGAGACTTTGTTATACTCATATGATGTACCCTATGCTTGGATTGGATTGAAATCAGATAACGTGAGTTTCTCCTTGGACAAGCAGTTTTTTGACTCTCTCAAATTGACTGCCTTAAATATACTAGATGGTGTTAACCAGTCTTATTTTAAGCCTGTCTCTTGGCATTTTAAGCCAATATTATCTCTAGTAGACACTATTTCAATATATGAAAGCTATGTACTGGCATCAAAATGTTTTTCATCATTATGTATCTATAGGCCTTACTACACATGGAAGAGACAGAGAAATGGCATAGTTAGCAGTATTGTCCAACCTACATGTAAATAACAAGCCTGGTGGTACCACCACGCTTTGGGTAACTGTCACCAAGATTAAAAGCTGCTCACAACTTCAAGTCGCCATATTTCAAATTTCTAGAATCTGTCTTAACCAAAACATATGAAGGTTTTCTATTATCTGAAAGTGTAGACAGAATAACCTTGCAGCAGTCAAGCAAGCGATGAAAATAAAAGAGGTGTCAGTCGGTATGCATGCACATTCCAGTCAAGCAAGTGACGAATGTAAAAGAGGTGGCAGTGGATATACATTTACATTACTTGTTGCCGTCAAGTGTGCAATGAATATGAAAGAGGTTGCAGTGAGTATGTGTTGACATTACTTGCTGCAGTCAAGCAAGCGACGAATGTAAAAGAGGTGGCAGCCGGTATGCATGCGCATTTCTTGCAGCAGTCAAGCAAGCATCGAATGTAAAAGAGTTGGCAGTCGGTATGCATGCATTAGTTAATATAGTGTGAATGATTTTAGGATTTTATTGGCGCTCCCCAAAGTGTCAGGGAAAAATAACCGGTCTACATTTCAGCATGCCTCCCTGAAAAAATTCTGGATCCACTGTGCTGGCCCCCCCCAAAAAAAATATTTGTTCTAGAACCGCTCCTGGTGGCAGTCGGTATGCATGCACATTACTTGCAGCAGTCAAGCAAGCGATGAGTGTAAAAGAGGTGGCAGTCGGTATGCATGCACATTACTTGCTGCAGTCAAGGAAGCGATGAGTGTAAAAGAGGTGGCAGTCGGTATGCATGCACATTACTTGCAGCAGTCAAGCAAGCGATGAATGTAAAAGAGGTGGCAGTCGGTATGCATGCACATTACTTGCTGCTTTCAAGCAAGCGATGAATGTAAAAGTGGTGGCAGTCGGTATGCATACACATGACTTGCAGCAGTCAAGCAAGTGATGAATATGAAAGAGGTGGCAGTCAATGTGTATGCACATTACTTGCTGCAGTCAAGCAAGTGATGAATATGAAAGAGGTGGCAGTCAATGTGTATGCACATTACTTGCTGCAGTCAAGCAAGTGATGAATATGAAAGAGGTGGCAGTCAATGTGTATGCTTATTACTTGCTGCAGTCAGGTAAGCAATGAACATATGAAAGAGGTGGCAGTCATGACTCGGCTTGACTACACACTGTGACTCGACTCAACTCGACTCAAACTTCTTGACCTAATGACTCGACTCAACTTGAGTCATTTCTTTAAAATGACTCGACTTAAGTCACAAAAATCAGTGACTCATTACAACTGACCTTATACATTGGAAGGGTTCATTTTTAAGCATGTTAAGTGTTTAAATTAAAGGACCATTTCAAAGTGGGACGATAACTTCCACAGCCATTCATTGTATTTGTCACTGCAAAAATCTGGAGGGGGGGGGGTTGATCCAATAGCCCATCAACTGGTTAAAAAAGGTCGGGGGATATATCCTCCCCATACTCTCATCAGAAACGTGGACTAATTAGCTACTGATTGGCCAATTTGGCTGCCATATTTTTATAACAAGTTCCGAAAGACCCGATAGAAGGAGGGTAACTACATGAACTAGGAAGGTTACAATCAAAATGCATTGAGTGGTTGCTGTAATTATGTATATATGATGGATATATGATAAGTGTTTACCTTTCTTTGTCCAGAATGAATTTAGGTGGGAATTTGACTACCCTATAGTCTATACTAATTGGGGGAAGGATGAACCCAGCGGTCAAGCTGGTGAAGGATGTGTGCGTGCCAGGATCGATGGGGACAATTGGGACGACACAACGTGTGCTGACACAGCAGCATACATTTGCCGTTTTGATTCACCAGGTAAGAACAAGAACAGAAAATAACAAAGTTGGTGCTTGTAATAATAAAAATAATAATACATTCTTATATAGCGCATTTCAGGACCGTCGGAGCTCGCAATGCGCTTTACAATAAACAATTCAATATATGACTAAGGAAAACAATTTTCAAATAAATGTGTTAAAGCTATAGTCCATCATTTGTAATTAGTGCATTTTGTTCATTTGAAGCAACAAAAGTGTTCAAAATCTAATGAAGGATACTGAGCAACTAACCTGATGAAGTTTCAGCTAAGCTTCAGCTGTACATTCCGTTAAAAGCAGCATTCTAAGATCTCAATTTCAAATCAAAAGTTACTGAATCATGTTTTGAATTGTTTTGAATTGCAGCTATACGCGGTGTCGCGCACTGATCCGACGAATTATAACAACCGCGCCTTCTTTGCCTTCTTTCGTTGATTACTTCAAAATGACAGTTTCCCAGAAAGAATAATTTCACAGGGAGTTTAGTTCCCTTACTATTTTTCAACCAAGTTTGTTTTTCAACAGTAATTACGCCAGTTACTTTTTGGATGGCTGCAAATGATGGACTATAGCTTTAATAAAGGCTGGTCTTAAACGATGCCAGGTCACTTACTGATCGCAGTGACAGTGGGAGAGAATTCCAAAGTCTAGGGCCCCACATGCAAATGCTCTTTCACAATTGTTCTTCATTTTTCCGGGTTTTATGGTGAGAAGATGCTAGGCCTTGATGGATTGTAGAATGTTTGTGACTTGATCTGGCACAAAAAGTTATAATGACGCACAAAAATCATGTGAGTTGAACACCACCAAGTAACGTATGTTTTGCTTTTGCCGTAAGGAAAACAGCTTATTAACTTCGTAGTCCTCATTCCACTGTCTAAGCCCCATCCAACCCCACCCCAGTCCTCATTCCACTGTCTAAACCCCATCCAACGCCCACCCCAGTCCTCATTCCACTGTCCAAGCCCCACCCAACCCCCACCCCAGTCCCCATTCCTCTGTCTAAGCTCCATCCAACCCTCGCCCCAGTCCCCATTCCACTGTATAAACCCCATCCAACGCCCACCTGAGTCCTCATTCCTCTGTCTAAGCCCCACCCAACCCCCACCTCAGTCCCCATTCCATTGCCTAAGCCCCACCCAACCCCCACCCCAGTCCTCATTCCACTGTCTAAGCCCCATCCAACCCCCACCTCAGTCCTCATTCCACTGTCTAAGCCCCACCCAACCCCTACCCCAGTCCTCATTCCACTGTCTAAGCCCCATCCAACACCACCCATCCAACGTCCACCCCAGTCCTCATTCCACTGTCTAAGCCCCACCCAACCCCACCCCAGTCATTCCACTGTCTAATCCCCATCCAATCCCACCCCAGTCCCCATTCCTCTGTCTAAGCCCCATCCAACCCTCACCCCAGTCCCCATTCCACTGTCTAAGCCCCATCCAACCCCCACCCCAGTCCCCATTCCACTGTATAAACCCCATCCAACGCCCACCCGAGTCCTCATTCCTCTGTCTAAGCCCCACCCAACCCCCACCTCAGTCCCCATTCCATTGTCTAAGCCCCACCCAACCCCCACCCCAGTCATTCCACTGGCAACTCTGACACTCGGCAATTCTCTGTCATTCTCTCAGCATTGACCTACCCAACTCCTGACCCGGATTTGGTGAAGTTACCCTGCCCCGATGATGACTGGATCTCCCAAGGTGAAAACTGCTACTACTTCTCTAACAGAAAGACAGACTGGGGAGAGGCCAATTACAGGTGAGGCCAGGGGAGGAACAGTGACACAGAAATACAAAGACCCCTTTGATTTGATTTGATAAACATTTAGACAAGATTGATTCGTGATTGACCTATGATTGCATTCCATGGCATGGACTATAAGTAACGGACAATGGTAACCAATGATGACTTGGGATTAAGCGGTGATAGCTGTGATGATGACGTGCTGACACTGAATGATGGCAAGGCCTGAACTTGCCAATTTTGAGCTGGAATGTTACCGTCATTTTGAACTACCTATTGTGGAAAATTCCCATCCAAGACACTGTGAACATCGACTCGGTAAAAAAATCCATATCTCGACTAAAAACAGTTAACAACATATCACCACGTTTTAATCCCATTTTAACCGTGTACACCGAGCCTTGTAAATGGTTCGTGTTTTAACCTTGTTTCACCCAGACCCCTTCATTGTTGTTCAGTACTAATCCTCTCCCCCTCCGTGCCCTGGCCAAACAAAGGGTCACCCGTTTTCACCTTGTGTATATTAAATGCCGCAAAACTGACCGTAGAAAGTGGCTCCGAAAACGACCCCCATTTTAACCGAGGAGCAGGCTTGGCCCTGGGGGAGTAAATATCGCAAAACTGACCGCAGAGTTAATGAGCAAACCTCAACTGAGTTTCTGAAAATGACCCCCATCATTTAATCGCTTGTTTTTGGTCCCATAATTTAATTGTGAATCAAGACGGTTAAATTGTGAGAATAATGGTACCTGTATGTACCCAGATTTAACTGTAAAACAGAGTTTATTAACTGAGCTGTGAGTTATTAGTGAGATTTGCAGTCCAAATAATTACTAGATGGGCTGGAAGATAAAATCAATGTATGCACAACCACACAGACTGCGCAAACTATAAATAGTTCATTGCAGCCAATTAGGGTTTATATTTCTTGTTCATACAAAGATGCATGCGGATGTATGAGGGTGCCATGCTTGCAAGCATCACTTCATCAGCTGACAACCAATTCATTTATGAAAGGGCCAAAGCCAAATACCCAGCAGAACAATTTGTTTGGATTGGACTGACACGTGTACAGACTGGCAGTGATAATTGGGGTAAGTGGCTTTGTTCATATGTAGCATGGACTGCTGTCTGTGGAGATAAAACTAAATCAATTTGGAGTCAGTTACGGTATGTAATCCTTGAGCAATTAAATCCTAAATGCTTTGAACACATAAGACAATTATGTGTTGTATTGTGCTCATGGCAACAATAGGCATACCATCATGATTGATAATTCACGTGTATGCAGTGTGTCCTGCATATAGATGTCATCAGTGATCACAAAGTTCCCGTTCTCTTGGAATGGGGTCATTTGAACTTAGGTAATCCAATTAAACAGAATTGTCAGGTTTGAAAATGCTAACATATTCTAAACTGCTGTTATTACACTGACGTATTTGGTTAAACTCATACTATTATTGACTGAAGCGTGCCATTTCGATCGGCGAAACTGTTTAGCATCCTACCTTTTTTAACTAAGTGGGAGGCCTTTTTTTACAATTTTTGTTCTTCCAAAAAGGCCGCCCGACCGGGCTATTTATCAAGATGGCCGCCATTGGACTCAGGAAATGACATAAAAGCTTTATATGGGCTAGATGCAACAGATAAAGAGGCGAAAATGATGTCACTGTTGAAAATTTATCATTTTTTGGGTTAAAAAAATGAAGAAAAGGAGGCGACCTCCAAAAAGGAAGCGGGCTCGGACGCTGAACATGTTTTTTATTTTTTTAATTTCGCCTTATAACACAAATTTATAAATGGTACCCATTCCCGATGAGACAAGTAGTGTGCTAACATGTAGAATCATGTCCACAGTTGGAAAACTCTTTTACACAAATAATTGTGAGTACACCTTTGCACTCAATCAAATGATGCAAAAATTGCAGAATTGCCCATTATGCACGTGCAACTTAGGAAAGCAGTCTCTGAACATTGTGCATCGTCTGTCTTTTTCTCAGGCACATTTGAGTGGATTGATCAGGAACAGTTGAATTATGCCCTGTGGAGTGCAGCCGAGCCTGACGGAAATGATCCAAATGCAGCTCTGTTGGAGTCTTGTGTTGCCATGTCCATTACCTCTGCAGGTGCAGGGGCCTGGCTGGACGAAATTTGCCAGTTCAGTGCCCTCAACTCTGTTTGCAAACTGCCCAAACGTGAGTACATGTATACCACAGTTAATATTCTGAACTTCGACCAACATGAAACCATTTACATTTTCTCTCTGCATTGCTTTAACTCAAATTTTAGATTTAAAATTTTAAATTTACAAATCATATACTCCTTTACGGCAACAGTAAATAAAATATAAGTGTGACAAGTGGTATATGCTCTGATAGAGGTGGTAAAAGAATGCTGTTTTCCAAATACCTCACTGACCACCATGACCACTGGATGAAATTAGGACAATGGTAAATTCCGGCATTCCTCATTTCCACAAATGTTCCATGCAACAATTTCAGGAGCGGGTCCTGATTTTGCAGCCACCCATTTTCAGGTCTTTAAATTTCTGAGATAATTTGTTTGACGATCTTAAAATATTTGTGAAACGTTCATATTCACATCAAATCAATTTCCACTCTAGCTGCTCAATTATTTTAATTATTGGATATGGTGTTTTTTTGTGTTTCAGAGAGTTCTTATCAGCAACGGAGTAAGTCACATTGATTTTTATATTTCTATAATGTACTTGTATAGATCTATTTTTTTCCATGTGGAACATTTTTGTTGACATGTTGAGACCTTTAAATGTGTAGAACAATTGTGACTGGTTATTTCTGATAACTGAATTGATATGTATGTTAATGCTTGTAGTTATTCATGTACTTGCTTTAGATCAGTCAGATGTTATTTATACATGATAAAAGAAAAAGTGGTCGCAAACTTACCATTTTACTAAGTTTTTTTAATGGTATATCGGACAACAATATTTGAGCCAGTTTTTCCTCCAAAGAATAGCTGAGATTATACACATAAACAATCCATTGATGCAAGCTCTCATTTTCAAAAATTTAAAGTAAAGTCTTGAAACTATTCCAAGAAATCTGCTGAATTTCACGAGATACGGCTAAACCTTTATGAAGGTGTGCTGAAAAAGACAGGTGCATGATGATGAATGGGAAAAAATAGAGGAATCTCTGGACTCGTATTGTTGGTGACTGGGTTTTAAACTTTGCCTATATTGGAATAATTAAATTCAGTTTGTGGCGGGAATGTTGAAGAGTTGAAAGTTGGAGATCAGTGCTACTTTCCAAGTACTATTTTGGGACCTACACAGTCTGACAAAACCTGGACTGAAGCAGAGAATAAATGTCGCGAATATGGTGGCCACCTGACAACTGCCAAGGATCTGGATGAGCAAAACTTGGTGCGGACATTGGTAAGTAATCCATCAGATATTATTCTATGCTGATTGTATGGAACTACTTTACAATCATGGGCATCCAACTGAAAGATACATATAGTGCCACACCTCAGAACACTTTGTGGGGGTGCCTAGTTATTTCTACCATTGTGTAACAGGTTATGACCACATAATTTGATATTATTATGCACCGGATAATGCAAACTTTTACTTTTACTGTTGGGACTCAAGTCTTGTTAGCCTTCGCTCGAGTCGAGTCTTCTGGTGAGGGACTCGAGTCAAGTCGAGTCATTTGCTCTCAGTGACTCGAGTCGAGTCAAGTCATTTACCCATAGGGACTCGAGTCGAGTCACCAATATTGTGACTCAAGTCAGACTTGAATCAAGTCATTACAGGTCTGGTCATGTAGACTACCAATACGTGTAAATGAAATCAAGTGATTTTTTTCTAATCAGTGACTTAATACAATCAATCTGTAAACTCCTTAGTGATAGGTTTAAGGGTGCATGGGGATTTAGACACATTTTTAGACATATCAATATTTTTAAATTTAAAAAATCTGATTTAACTAAAAAAAAATCGAGTTTAAATTAGATAAATCTGATATTTAATTTTTGTTTTTAAATAAAAAAATCGCCAACCCTGCCGTTTGACCATTTCTTCATATATGACCGTAGGTTAAAGGTTAGGTTAAGTTTTGAAAACAGATGTATAACTTGTACACACATGCTTTCATGGATTTGATGAAACTTAGATACAGTGACCCTTGGGTGGGACGTCACAATTCTTCATCGGAATACTGAGGTTAAAGGTCATGTAGGGGTCATTATAGGTCATTGTTCAAATATGCTTCAAATTATTTCTTGTTTACAGAATTTCATGGGTTTTAATGTAACTTGGATAGAGTGATCCTTGGGAACAACTCTTCCAAAATTGGAGGTCAAAGGTTATCTAGGGTTCAATTGTGGTCGTTGAAAAATTGAAATTTGACTTTCTTAAGATCACAAAACATATAGGGATTGACCTCAAAAAAGGCAACACATGCGATCTGCGGATCACTTGTTTTAAAAAATAACCAACATGCATTATACAAAACAATAGCTTTAGTCTGCCTTACATTAAAAAAAAAATCAGGGAACTTTTAAAATGTTATTTAATCCACAGTTTAGTTTATGACAACATTGACAATACGCTCTTTCATTTTTGTACAAGTTTTTCAGAATTGGGTAGTTTGCACGACATCATGCTAATTAAGTATAGGTACATGTAACTTTATATAGTTTGGAGAACATTGAGATTTGCTGTTTCTGCTATGACATGCTGAACAAATGTACCTTAAAAACCTATATATACCTGCATGTTGGCCTTGTGGTTGGTATCACTGATGTATGTGTGTATTCACCATTTGCTCGCGCTGATCGCCCATTTAGCTGATGACAGATGGACAAGCTCTTACAGCTAGTAGCAGATGACTCACCCACAAAATGAGTGAGAGGTGGGTACCTGCTAAGTGATCAGGAGGGTGCATGCCTAGCTATGCAAGCGACTTGCCTGCTATGTTGGCGACAGGTGGACGTTTGCCCGCAAAGTGGCTGCTTCCCCCACAAAGCAGACAAGAGGTTGTGAAGCCGCCTCCCCTGAGAAACTGGCAAGACACATTCTTTGTTATTCAAGAAATATTTGTGAACCCAACTCTGTTGATAAATCCAACAGACATTTTGTTCATGTTTTGGTAAAATGATTTTATGCTTGTTACTGTTTATAGTCATTCGGTTTTGCAAGGAGTTACTGGCTTGGTTTGCGGGATGAAGGCGCAGCTTTTCGGTGAGTTATATGTATTTACATTAAGAACAGCAGCAGCTACAGGACGTTCTAAAATAGAACAAACCCTGCGTACAATTTCTGGCATGAAACTCTTTCAAAAATATTTCCCCTTTTCACCTGTCAGTCACAAGTCAGTTTACTACTTTACATTGTGGGATGCATCTTCATTTTATTTTATATGAAAATGATACATTCATCTTATGAATATAAATTGTGATTCCCGCTGCTACATGTATATCAGATTTGAACCAGCCAACCGATCCGCAAGCTCGGTGGTCGAGGGGTAAGACGTCTGAACTAGAGAGCAGGAGTTCATGGGTTTGAGTCCAACCCAAGTGAATTTTCGTCTGAACTGTGTCAAAAGCATTCATTGATCCTTACTCCTAAATATAAGTGCCCTCACCACTCAAGCAGAGAACACGTACATGTCAGTTTTACGGGCTGACATGATCTTTAATTTCAATAAAACTTAGCCTAGAGTTTTGACATTTCAGGAAACTTGGGCCCTGGCCCTGGTGAGTTGTAGCAAAACAATGTCTAATTGGGGCATGGCATTACATTTTTATTTCTAACATTGTTCTGTTTTTTTTTACTTCACAAAGCTGGAGTGACGGCACTGCGTTTAACATCAATACCGACTACTCGGAATTCCCTGGTGGTCAACTTCCTGAGAACCTGGCTGGTGAAGAAGATTGTACAGAACTGCGTATATGGCAGAGTAAGCATAGACCTTTTGCTCTGTGCCCCCTCACTGAGGGCGATGTTTGCTATTTATATTCAGTGACAATGAATTTACAAGTTGTTTACTCGTGTGTATTACAGAGGAATATAGGTCTGCCTCGCATGTGGCATCAAATGCGAGGGTTCTATTGATTTCTATCAGTTTATTGTTCAATGCAAGAGATTCAACACAGCCAAAAATGAATTTTTTTTTTTTAAGAAAAAAGATAAAACAAGTTTTTCTTGCTAGGGAGTGACACAAGAAAACCTTTCTAGTCACAATTTTGTGGTTAAAGAAAACCTAAATCAAATGTTTTTCTTTATTTCTTAAATCAAGAGTTTCTAAGTGTTCATATTAAGAAATATAAGACTTTTTTCTTGTGTTTAAAAATGTTGTCATTATAGATTTTTATTTCTTATAAAATTTCTAATAAGTAAAAAAGCTAGAAATATTTTGTAGTGAAATTTTCTAGAGAGTGACACAAGAAAATACCTTAAACAGTTCTTAAATAAGGGAAAAAAATTAAAACTGTTTAAGAATATCAGTTGTGATTTGGTAATTATATTAAGTAATATTTTCTTGGATGTAAACAATTTTTTCTTCAAACAAAAAATTTTCTGACACCTTTCAGTCAGCTAGAGTGCTGATCAATTCCTTCTGTAATGCACTTCAATAGAATGAAATCAAGCAAAATTCCTGAGAATACGATCAAATTAACTCTTAAAGTTGTGGGACACACAAACTGTAGTACGCATGCAACAATGTTTCTCAAACAAATTTCCTAAAAGTTTTCAAAGGCTCCCCCCTCTTCATTTGCAAATCAACAGACTGTATAGAGCCTCCTACTATCAAGGAACAATCAGCATGAAATTCAAAATAATCAGAGTGTCCTCCCCATGAATCTGAGTCACCTCACCAAACAATGTGCATGGATGGCATGGTCAAAAATGTAAAAGTACTTTGAACTTCTAACCTTACTTTTGAGTCTACGGTAATCTCCAAACTTTTCTTCTCTTGAGCCTAATCTCTAAACTCAGATTTACTTGTGACCAGGTGACAAACCTGAAATCTATGCGTATCAGTGACTTCCACTTCATATGCAACTTTCCACAAAATAAAAGGAATTGCTGTGTCATTCATGCGTAGTGGCTTATGTGTGCAGTATTTGATACATGTATACATACGCACAACTTTGAAACAATAGATCTGAAACGTACACAACTTCAATCTTTTTCATCCTTAAACGCCTTCAACAATAAAGTTCAAACAAATAGCCATCCTTGTGAGAACAATAAATAGAATAAACATGTGCTTGGTCGGTTTTAATCACTCTGTTTAAGACCGCTTAGAGTATGGGTGCTGATAATTACCCGAACCGAAGACGAGGGTAATTATCAGCACCCAGACTTTAAGCAGTCTTAAACAGAGTCTTTCAAGCTTGGTCTTAATACCGACCAAACACATATTTATTCCCATTCATAAATACCTTTTTGGTCAAAAAAATCAAATCATTTCGGTAAAAAAAAAACCCTGATTTTGTTCAACAAGTTCACTTCATGTTTTTTAAAACACCCCTCTAGCTAAATAGTGGAGTGTCCAGCTCTTGAATAAGATGTAAACGCTCCTTTTTTTGATATTGGCATGCACGTCTATGTTAGCAGAATGCACCTGGGGCATTGCATTGTGAATAGGACTATAGAATACTGACTCGCTGGTAGTACAACATGTATTGCGCATGCCTACTTTTTTTTGCTTACTTGACTTTATTTCCATCCAAGATAGGTACATATATACAATAATTAGCTACTTTATTATTATTATACAAAACTATGACAAAGTAAACCAATTTTGTTGGTGTTAAGAAATATAAAGCAGGGATGGATGGGACCCGCAAGAAGCAAGGCTTGTCGAGTGCAAGTCCCCTGTAAAACATTAAGAAATATCTTACTGGATTGTTAGGGAATGACAGTCTAAAGCATCCTGTAAATTGTGGCTCCTGGTGTGCTGACATTTTCAAGTAAAATTGTAGTTTTCCAGTGCTGGTTGGCCAACCAGCGTTGGAGAAAACTGGCTTTTTTTCAAAAACTGCTCCTAATTTTTCATTTTAGTTATTCCTCATTTTCTTTGTAATCGATCACACACCTGTGAAATGGTACAAGCCTGCTAGACTGATTCTCTTACCTTACAATTCCCCAAAGTCTATAAGCTGCTCCGTTTAATCTTAAGTGGGGTCAGGAAACCAGACTACAAGAATATGGTTGGTTTCTTGGATTTTCCAGCATCTCCCAACCCAAAACATGAACCAAGTCAGTTTAACAATATTTGCTATAGCAAACTAATCCTTCAAATCCATTTATATCTGAAAATTGCATCAAAAGAAAATGTTGTGCATTCCATTTAAGGATATTCTTCTTTCCAAAACAAGGGTTTCTTATGAAAGAAAGAAAGAATCATTTTTTTATTCAAAAATATTGTTCTTGCTTAAGAAATTTATTTTTGGCTGTGAAGAGATTTGCAGTGCAATATAACGCTACTTCACCATTGGAGTCAAAAATAAATCTGCTTTACCAGCGGGGTAACCTGGGAGAGAAGTCAATATCTCATTCCTGATATACATACATATCCAATCAAGGCATGTTTATGATTTTGTGGATATTTTTGAGGGTTTTTTTTTAACTATAGTGTGCAGTTATAGTCTGCTTGAACTGGTCAATATAGTATTTCCGTATTTCGCAACCCTGAATTGCTTCTAGTGGTAAATGCCATTGACTGCTGTTGATCGCAATCAACACATGCTTTGGGGTTTGTCTTGTTTACAGACGGAGAGTGGGGAAGGAGTGCTTGTGGAAATTCACTCAAATTTGTCTGCAAACGAGAGGAGACCTCAACTACACCACTTCAGCCTTTACCAGGCTATTCAGACACTGGCGAGTGCCCCCAGAATTACTTCAGACTGGACAACATGTGCTTCAACTTGAGAGAAACTAAAAAGGGCTGGATCGATGCTAGAGATGATTGTAAGACGGCTTCAGTTGCAGGGACAACCCTTGCCACAGTTAGCAACCCAGGACAGCAAGGTGAGGTCCACATGCACACACAAAAATATAAATTAAAACTAGACTTATGTTTGTGGACAAACACAGGGCTGTTTCGGAAGCTTTTTGTGACATGTGACATGTGTTCCATCAACCAAGGATGTGTAGTTCTGTTTATAATAAATGGCATATAATATGTGATTCCATTCTCATAGGGCTTTGAATTATGACGTCACATGTCACGTGATGACGTCATAATGACGTCACATAAAGTTTCATCTATTACTATAATATTATGGTAAAGAACAACTTAGCCAGAGCATACCTCGTTGAAAGCAAGTTCACATCTTTCACCAACTTTAAATTACAATTACAAGCACTTTTAGTATGACGTCACATGTCACGTGATTTAAACCCAATTAGACCTGTAGTTCTGTAGATATTGGCCTTCAAAATATGCAATTTTGAATATGATGTCACATGCCACGTGACGACGTCACATGTCACGTGATGACGTCATCGTAACGTCACTTAAATTTTCATCTATAAAACATCCCGGTTTAGGTACATACCAAGTTTCAACCCAATCGGACCTGTAGTCATGGAGATATAGGCCTTCAAAATATGCACTCATATTGTGACGTCACATGTCACATGATGACGTCATCGTGACGTCACTTAAATTTTCATCTATAACACATCCCGGTTTAGGTACATACCAAGTTCCAACCCAATCGGACCTGTAGTCATGGAGATATAGGCCTTCAAAGTATGCACCTATATTGTGACGTCACATGTCATGTGATGACGTCATCGTGACGTAACTTAAATTTTCATCTATAACACATTCCGGTTTAGGTCCATACCAACTTTCAACCTAATCGGACCGGTAGTTCTGGAGATATAGCCCAATCTGTCAGATCTAGCCGAATTCTGCTAGAAAATGGTCACTACAGAAAAATCGCATATAATGTCACGTCACGTGACTCATGATGACGTCACGGTGACGTCAATGTTCGGCACACAACTTCAGGTGCTGGTCCAAGTGTGTGCCCAGTATAAAGGCAATCAGATTGATTTTAGTGCCCAAAGTGCCGGGGACAAATAAACGTGCACAAATGCTATGGGCAAAATTGACTGAAAAAGAAAAAAAATTAAGTAAAAAAAAAAAATCTTAACGAAAACAAAGGCTGTTTCGGCAAAAGTGCCGAAACAGCCAAAAAGAGTGTTGACTGAGTATTTATTTCACCAGAGTTTATAAATTTGAAACTCTTAGGGATTCGCCTCTATACTTTAAAGCACAAAAGATGTGTGTGCATGTGTTCACAAGTTGTTCATGAGTTCTTTGGTGAGTGGATTGTCCTACAAAGTTTGAATTGGTTGGCCTCTGAAGCAGGACTTTTCTCACCCTCAAAGCGAACATTTGCACGCGAAATAATCAAGGCAACAAAGCAGCTCCTACTTCATGAAGTGATAAATGTGATGCCTGTTAGGTCAGAATGCTTTGTTTGTCTTATGTTGGTTAACTTTTCTTTTGTATTTGTATTCTTTGTCAAAAAAGTCACTGTTTTGTGTACCACAAATAGTAACTAACTCAATTTAACCAAAACGTTTTCATTTCATTTCATTTTTATATCGCCAATTGATAAAAACAACACAAAATATATAACAACAGTAAAAAAAAAAAAAAAAAATACAGTACAATAAAAAAATTATAAAAAAAGAACTTGGAAGGGACCCAGATAGTACAAGAAAGACAAAAATAACAGGACAAATTAAACCTAAGCCTGCATGGGCAAGGGCTGTCAAAAACAAAGAAAATCACTATACTTGCCAGCCCTCATGCTGGCAAAGGAGACGTAAAACCTCAAGTTTTGCAGGTCAGCATCACATTTTCATTGGGTTGTTTTTCCCCTTAATTAAGACAGTTCAAAACGCTTTCAGGATTGCTGAACTAAGACCTGTGATGACATCGTCGTTCAATTTATTTCGTTGTCAACATTACCCTCTAGGGTATTCTAGCTAAAAACCCTGCTAAAGGTAGCAACATGCAATGCTTGTCAACATGATAATTAGCCTGCATGATCCACCAGGGCAAAATTTCAAGGCTAAAGTGCCTCAGAGTCTGTGTAGCAGGATTGAGCTCTGGCGTTGTGCAATAAGACTACATGTAACTCTGATTGTTTCAGAATTGGCAGTTCTACTTTGCTTGTCTTTCCAAGCCATTAGTAATGCTAAGTTTCCTGTAATTATTGTCTACTTCCTTCTGGATGTCTTTAAGTACTCTAAGGTGATTTTTGGTGCAGTTTGGCAGGAAGATTTAGTGGAGTAGCACTGCTCCCCTGCTGTTGTTATGGCAGTGCGCTTGCTCCACCTTGGCAACTTGCACTTTCCCCAATGCTTCCTCCTCATTCCCTGTCTTGTCAAGCGGAGACGCGCCTGCCCCACCTTGGCAGCTCACTTTCCCCTGTCTTCCACAGCAACCAGTGGAGCTGCATGTGTCTCAACTCGGCAAGTTGCAGTCCCATATTTGACAGCAGAGTTACGCTTGCCCACCTGTATGTAAGGGCGAATTGGGGGGGGGGGCCTTGTGCCCCCCCCCCCATGGTATTATGGTTCACGGCTAATATGGTTTATTTTTTGTTTGTATTTGCATCAGCTCTGTTGACGGCCATAATTAAGGGAGTAAGCGGGGACATGTGGATTGGCTTGAACGGTATAGGCGTCCACGATCAATATCATTGGACTGATGCGACACGATTGGACTATACGAGCTGGGCACCAGACCAACCTGACAATGCTTTGCCAATTACTGATCCGGTAGGCCATACATGCTCTGGACACACCAGTCTAGAATCATTTTTAAACATTTGGCAAAATGAAGCAGCTTCTTAGTGTGATTATGCTGTCACCACTCAATATGCTTGAAAGTCAAAGAAATGTTCCGTTTGTTTTCAACAGTATCAGTATTTTCATTTGTGAACAGTTGGTGTAAAAGGGATGTACATGTACAAGCTTAACTCTAACCACCCCAAAACTCCAAAATTAACTGTTTGGCAGCAATTTGATGAGTTCAGGCCTGTACCACCCAGGTACCATTACCATTGGGACTTTATGTCCAAGATGTTTACTTCAAGTAGTAAGAATGTGTTATTAGTGTCCACCAATGACTTGGAAAGCTTCCTAGCCAAAATACCCAGGAAATTAGAGTCAACAAGCAGAGTGTTTCTCGTTTCTCACAAACCCTTTTGCCTATCCATTGTTGGAACTTTTTTGTTAACCAAGGAATTGACAAGCTATGGATGATCAACCGTGCAAAATAAAGAATGTACATGTAGTTAAGGGTCCATGGGATGCATTTTCTTAGGAACACATTTTTTTACAACTTTCTACTCCTCTTAAATGCATGAAAACTATTTGACATTCTTTTACGTGATGGTTTATTTTATTGAAAAGTGGGCCTCTTTAACGTTTTAAAAATTTTATGCTTTTCCGGACAACTGGGGGCGCTGTTGCTGTGACCTCATTTCAGGAAGACAATGTTCAGTTTAGGGGTTTTCTGTTTAAATTGTGAACTCAAAAATTTGCTCATTGAAAACATTTGTGAGAAAAGTTTACTCATTGGCTTAAGTACTGCCATATACTGACCGTTCAATGAATCAGCAAAGAAAAGAAACGTAATGACAGCAAAATAAGCAAATTACTAGCAACTTTTGGTGCTGATATAGCTGTAACATTGAAGTTTCTGCCTGAAATGACATCACACGTTTGTTCATGAATTTGGAAATTGGCATTAGCACAAAAAACAAAAAGTCACCAAAATACTCTTAAGTGCCAAAACAGACATTGAAAATAAGGTTAAGGTGCATTTTGAGGGATTGCATTACGAAAAATTACATTGCATGGCCCTTTAATGTTTCCAAAACATATTATTGGATTGTTGAAAAATAAAAACTCACCAACAAACATTACCAAAGACTTAATACAAAAATGCCTCTCTCTTACATACGTACTGAGGATGTTGAGAAGCAACTTTGCAAACAAAACTCTGTTGCATGGCTTAAATTTATACCTGTGTGGTAGCTAGCCCATCATAAAATAGCACTCATTGTTTACAGATAAAAGAAAAGTCTATTTTTATTATAATTGACAGAACTCTGCTAGTTGTGTGGCGATGATGAATGATCCCAGTGACCCTGGTCTGTGGAATGATGCCACGTGTACTACCTCACGAGCCTACCTCTGTCAGTCACCATTAGGTAGTAGTAGTTTCTGCTATCTTTTGATATGCCATTTTCCTCTTTCATTCAGAGAAACAAGATTGCTTGCTTACTTTATAGGAGACGCATGTGTTTTACCTCCCAAAATATGGTACCTGTTAACATGTTGCTTCACTTTTGGTGCAATGTTTTCATCATGTCACTCGGAGGTACAACCTAAACTTGACTTGCACCATTCTACCATTGAGTTGATTTCTTCTTTACTTTGTTGTGTACACATGGTCTCCCAATCAACTACTTGTCATGTGTTTACATTGTTCTCTGTCATGTCACATCTCTCAGTTTTTGTCATGCACACCTTTTGTTTTACTTTCAATCTTTTTAGTGTCATCTGGTGGTGATCCTCCTCCCCTACCAGGAAACCCATGTACAGACAACAAGTACTCCAACTATGACGACACATGTTTCCTTATGGAGGACACTTACAAGCGCTCGTTCGAACAGGCCAGAATAGTATGTACATAAATGATACATCAACAGCTGACATGATCAAATGCACATTCTTTGTTAGGAGTACCGTATGTCTATAATTAACATGGAGGCAAATGCGATGAAATTTGTTTGTGAGCCCAACAGTAGATGTTTCATGTTAGTTAACCCTTTCCATACCACGGGCGACTTATGTCAACAAGGAACTACCCCATGCCTCTTACCATGGGTGAATTTAGTCGACCAGGAAACCACACACAGAACATCACCCTCAACACAGATTTAATCACTGCTTGTCAGCAAGCTGGCATGTCGGTATGTTTAGCCGCCCATACAGGTACATCAACCATATACCAGCTGAAAGAGTGTTTCAGATCATATTCTAATACAGTGAAATCTGGATAAGTTAAACCTTAAGGGAACGGGTTCAAAATTTGACTTAAAGGGGAATGTACGACATTTACTTTTGCTGCAATTTTCAGAAATAAATGGATTTGGAGGATTAGTATGTTATAGCAAATATTGTTACACTGACTTGTTTCATGTTTTGGGTTCGTAGAACCAAGAAAAACCAAGAAGACCAATCATATTCTTGTAGTTTGGTTCCCTGACCCCACTTAAGATGAAACGGAGCAATTTCTTTGGGCAATTGTTAGATCAGAGAATCAGTCTAGTAGTCTTGTAGTCTTCACAGGTGTGTAATCAATTGCAAAGAAAATGCAGACGAACTAAATATGAAAAATTAGGAGCACATTTTGAAAAAAAGCCAATTTTCTTCAACGCTGGTCGGCTGACCAAAAATACAGTTTTTTCTTGATAATGTCAGCACACCAGGAGGCACAACTTAACAGAATGCTTTAGACTGTCCTTCCCTAACAATCCAGTAAGATATTTCGTGATAATTTGATCATTGCGTTTTTTGATGTTTGCAAATGTTGTATCTTCCCTTTAAGCAGAGTTAAGCAGGGATGTATATCATTGTTATATTACTGAAGGGAATGGATTCTTTGTTTGACTTAACAGTTGTTTTGCATTATCAGAGTTTGATTTTAGAACTTACAGCAGGACTGTTCTAAACAGAACAAAAACTACTTAGCAAGTTGATAATAAGCAGGACAAGTTCTTCTCAGAACTTATATCTTCTAAGCAGTAGTTATTACCACATGGTGTTACCGCAAAACCGAAACGATACCGATACCCCACCATGCAAAGCCTCAAATCTTATAGAGTTTGATTTATCGAGATTTCACTGTAGTACAGTTTATTCATGTGTTACCATTACAAACATTTAGGAAAAGTGCTTGAGAAGTATATCCATGCACAATTTGAAGTATGGAGTGCTATTTGGTCATGTGGTAATTATGGCTTGCAGTTTTGTAAATGGGACAGATACAAAAAATAGCATAAGTTTTTTATTTTTTGCACATATGGCCTTGGTTTTACATCACATAAAAGAGTAAAGTGGAAGTATCAAACTTAACACTCAACACTCTTGATTTAATCACTCCTTGGCAGTGACAATGGGTTGAGTAAGTTTTCAACTTGTGGTCCAGTTTTCATGCGCTAGTGAATTCTGCATGAGTGAGTAAATAGTTTGGTTCTGTGGATAGCCAAGTCAATAAACACTGTGTGGGTTAAGCTGCAAATCCTACCAAATTTGCTGTGCACTAAAATTTGCCATAAATACAGAATGTTCAGATCAGATGTGACACTTAGGCTAAGCCAGGGTTCTCCCCACGTACAAACGTGAGTATCGGCCCGATACGCTGGAATTGCAGCCCGCTACGCCGACAAAAATGCCGATCACATTTTTCAGCCACCGATACGCACAATATAATTATTATACAAGCCATTGAAATGCACAACATAATCGTTTCATATGCCATTATTTCATCTTGACATGCAAAATCTTGACAAAAATCCCGTATTTCTGATGCATGTGTGATCAAAATGCACACGATGAAGGGTCTTTTGCGTCGACCGCCCACACCCAGCTATATATTAGCGCGCATACGGCATGGTACACTGGTTCCCTTCGCGTGCTAACAGTATTAATGCTATGATGAAGGACCGAAACCAGTGACTACTGCCTCGTGCGTGCATACATGATGATGACGTCTGCCGAAGTTGGATCGTAAAAACACCAAACAAACATCGATGGAGAAAGAGAATTTCTGCAAATTAATTCACAGAACGTGATCTTTATTTTCTGTGTATGTATTTTTCATTAAAATGACGAGATTGCAAAGCTCGAACTTGTGGCGAAACATCGTAGCGTGCATCTTAGAAGCAGTACTGCAAAATTTTCGGCCACGTGGGATGGGCCGTACATACACAGTGCAGTAATGCACACTGATACTGCGCCGTGTGTGCACAGCGCGATGTATGGCCGGCCAGACTGAATGTTGACGGCGCCAGGGGCGTTAAGCATATAGTGTAAACAACCACCTCAAATATATTTTTAATTAGGTGAGGCAAGTTTAAATCACTTTTGATGGTCAGTCTTGATAATGTTCGTGGTGCAAAGGAAAACAATCCAGGCACAAAACTACATGATTCCTTGTTCAATATGCTTCTTTCAATCGTGTGTTTTTATTCCTCCATGATTCAATCAGCAGCCGAAAAATTGGCGAAATAATTTTTCTGAACTACTGACGCTTTTTTGAAAGGCATGTAATTGGAAGCAAAAGTGATTATTTTTTGTCTTCACCTTAATTTCTAAATTTGAAACTTGCTTGTAAATATAATCCATACTTTCTAGATCAGGAAGTTTTAACACAGGTTTTGAAATGTTGAATTTTTTTTAAGTTAAAAATTTTGATATTATTTTCTTTAATAATACAAAAAAACAAGCTCTCCTCTAAATTTTAAGGAAAACTTTTCCTTAAAGACTCCCCAGATTTGCTCTAAAATGCACCAGAGAGCCTCTTAAGTCTAAAATTTTTCGGGGCCATTAAGCGGGCCCCGAACCCCTCGCCATGGCTTCGCAGGTTGGTGTATCATAACAAACTTCCCCCACAAGTTTGAAAAAATCCTGAGGAGAACCCTGCTAAGCCCTGTCTTAACACATTATATGTTATAGACTAAACACATGCTCAGCCTTAATAGCACGTATTTCAACCTGCATAAAGTAAACAGACGCCTAAGCTTGACAATATTATTGGATGTGCTTGCGGAGAGTATAGACAGTAACAACGCTGACCTTTGTCAGGTTGTGGGCTTGCGTCCAGCGTGTTGGCTGTGGGTGCTCATTTAAATAGTCAAGGTTTCTCATGAACATGAATTAAGAAGATTATTGAACTATTTTCATTTTCACTACCTGATAGGGTTGGTTTTGCTGAGATATCATTTGACCCCCAAAATTTTTTGTCTTGAATAGAATTGCGAGAGTAGGGATGGTAGCTTGCTGTCAGTGAATGACCGATACGCGGGGGCGCTATTCACGTACCTCCTGTACCAAGCTGGTACTGATGATGAAGCCTGGTTGGGATTGAGGCGTAATTCTGTAAGTACACATTGATTTATGTAAGTGGAACAGCAGATTAAAGTAAAAAGGTTTATGTACGATACTTGCTGCAGGGGCTATCATGCACTATGCATGTATATCATGAGACATATGACAACGCTTTCCGGGTGACTGGCCTGATATCCCTGAGCGAGCGAAGGGAACAACTTTGTATCAAGTTCGCGAAATCCCTGTTCAAGAATTTCAGACATTGGTTATACCCAAGTCACAGAGCTCAATTCATCAGCTTCGACACAGTGGACGACTGAGAGACTTTAGGTGCAGAACATGGTTAGAGACTGCGGAGCAGTGCCCTGCTCAATCTAGTCAGACTCATTAATCGACACCTAATGAAAAGCAAAAATTATTGTTAAGTCTAGATGCTATACCAGAACATAGCCATTCCAGTATTGTGTTCTCTACGCTAATCTTTTTATCTTCTCGTTCGTGAAGATCATGGTTTCTTGTTTTTCTTAAGGTCCGTGCAATATGTAGTTTATATGTTTGTTGATAATATGAAAATGTTAAAATTTTGATGTTATAAATGCCCATTTCGGTATCATTTTCTCATCACGTCAACCTTCCTATTTTCTTGATTATGATTCTAAACAATTCCAAATATTTCCATAAAAGCTTATATTTTATATGTTTTATTTTTGTTGTTATTACTTATTGAATTAATTGAACGAACTACATTGGATTTTTTTTTTCTTGCTTTTTAACGGTTTCTCTTCTTTTTAGTTAGTCTGGTTTAGAACATTTCAATTTTTAATGTACCTGTACCCGCAGTATAATAGTCTTTTTAAAATGACTTCTGTCATATCGTAAACCATTGCAATTCAGTCCTTGGACTATGAGAATGGTATGAACAATAGAACCCTTAATTCATTCAATTAAATTCAATCATCAGGAAATCTGATGATGATATTGCATGATGTATATTCCATGCAGCAAGTTCCCTGCATTTATTTCAAATTCTCCTGGAAGGTTTCAATTCGGGGATATTACTGAAGATCCTAACACAACTTCATGATCAGTAGTGCAAATCCTTGACCCTATCACTAGACATGTTGAACGCTATGCTAAATATTGACAGGTCTGTCTAGAGACTTTATCTTGAGTCCACTAATTTATAGGATTTTTTTTATATTCTTTGATTCTTTATTTTAAATTGTTAGGATACTGGAGTATTTGAATGGATTGATGAGTGGCCGCTGCAGTTCACCAAATGGGGTCCCAATGAACCAAACAACAACAATGGAGATTGTGTGGCACTAACTCGTGCCGGCAACTGGGCTGTCCGCCCATGCAGCGCTAACAAGTTCTACTTCTGCAAATACCCCTGTAAGTTGAACTACAGAGCAAACATCAAATATTTAATCCTTTACTCTCAACAAAGACAAGCTCTAGCTGAAGATTGGGCGTGTGAGTTTGGAAGACTAATTGGTAGGAAAGTATTAATTCCTTATGCAATCACATGATTTTAGGTAATTGTTTCGGATTTTAATTGTGGTTAACTGAGCACCAATGTGTGTTTATTTGTGAACCTTCAAATTTCCTGCAAACATGTAAAAAATCAACATACATCCCTGGGAATGGCAAAAAATGACCAAAAGCTGATGAGCATTGTGACAAACCAACTTCTCTGTTTATCCCCTTGGCTTTTAAGCCAGAAAGGGGGATATGGTGCTAGCTGTGTGTACATCCTATAAGGACTTGGGACAATGGGGTGTGTGTGATAACAATGGACCTGATGCTGCCCGAGGACACACACATGCAAAATCATCAATAAAATGAGGACAGGAACCAAATCGAGGACGTCCTCGATTAAAGAATGTGTACAAAACCAATGAAAGCTGTTCCAAAACATTACGAGTATAAACCAAGGAAAAGGGTAGAGGAGCAATAGAAAATCCTTGATTGACTGCATAAACAAACCTTAGAGTTTCTTTATGCATTCAATCATGGATCCTCTACACAAGGATAAACAACTCATCTGAGAAATTCAACTGCAGTCGTGTGCCGACTTTAGTCTCGCGCACGCGCATTGTATGTTCTATACGCGTACAGGCCGTTATCAATTCTCGAACCAGAAATTTGGAAGTCGTTTATCCTTGTGTAGAGGATCCGTGATTCAATAGGGGATGTTGAACAATAGAGGACAATAGGGTCCCCAATTCTCAAAGGACCCCAACGCTTGATCATGTACAAAACATATGGGAGGTCTTCCTAAGAAGTTAGAGTACAAACAAAAGAGGGACAATGGGGGTCCCCGATTGCAGGCAAATACACATTTGTCTGCGTTTATTTATGGTGTAAATCGAGGACACACACGCACAACATCATCGCTGAATCGAGGACAGGAACCGTGTACAAAACCAATGAGAGCTGTTGCGAAAAAGTTCGTACAAACAAAGGAAAAGGGAAGAGGAACAAAAGAAAATCCTTGATTTACACTGTACACCATAAACAAATGTGTGTGCATGTGTCTGTGTGTGACATTTTGGTTAGGTTAAATGTGTAGTGCTGTCGTATGAAAAATCAGACTTCAATTTCTATCAAACTTGGTGACAATAATCTTTGGGTACAGGGAACTTCAGATGCCTTGAAAAAAATGAGGTCAAAGGTCAACTAGGGATCAAATGAAGTCATTGTTGATTTTGGTAACAGAAAAGTGCTGTCATATGAAAAGTCAGATCTCAACCAAACTTGGTGACAATTGCTTTGGGTAGGGGGACTTAAGATGACTTCAGACATTTCAGGTCAAACATCATCTAGGGGTCAAATGAGTTCATTGTTGATTTTGGTTAGGTAAACTGAAAATGTGCTTACTAACTGACTGTATAAGTACTGCTAGCATGCCAGGGGGATCGCGCAAGTTTAACTTGCAGTACTTTTAATTTCTTCAATCAGCTACTCCGCCAGATGTTCCAGGGCTGAAGGGAGGGATCTGTCCTCCTGACTACGTAGAATTCCCAGGATCAGATGACTGCTACCTGTTTGATACAACGGCCACAACGATAAAACAAGAAGCTGGAGATCTAACATGTGCCACTAGCCACAACGGAGGCAGATTGCCCAGCATTCACAGCAAAGCAGAGGAAGAATTTGTCAAGGCTGAAGCCAAAAAAGTCTTTGGGGAAAACGCCCAAATTTGGCTGGGTGTAACTCGCAATGCAGGTGAGTGTATGCTGGGGTCGTAGACTGAGCCTATTTGAATATTTGATTAAAATTTGAATATTGAAATTTCCATGTGATTGAATGTTCAGATATTTGATGCTGTAATTATAAGATTCAGT
Organism: Patiria miniata; assembly: GCF_015706575.1. Lineage (NCBI taxonomy): Eukaryota > Metazoa > Echinodermata > Asteroidea > Valvatida > Asterinidae > Patiria > Patiria miniata. Next base: position 14,382,168 of record NW_024037074.1, read on the forward strand.
GCTCACAGTGCGTGCACAATACTCCAGCACTTCAAGCACAGGTTAATATGATCCACATGTTGGAGTAAAGAATTCTGAGAGAGGAAAGAAGTCATCTGCATTACTAATACTAAAAAGAAAACCTTAATGCTAAGCACAGACAGTTAAACAGTTAGTATGGAAATTTACTCTTTTTCTTCTTTCAGATGAATTCAATACCTGGTTTGATCAGAGTCTGATGGACTACGTGAACTGGGATGTCAATGAACCTACTGATGATAACGATGCAAACAACAATGGCGTCCTGATGGATGTGAATGGCAGATGGAGTGATGTCGCCTCTACTGAGAGACACAACTACATCTGCAAATCTCCCAAATGTAGGAATCACTTGCCCTCTGCCAGTTCAATTTGTATAATACCCAATGTGTAACTTAATCTAAAAATACACAGCTGCTTTATCAAATGAATCGGGGTCAGCATTATACTTGCATCATTATCGCCATGTTTAATCATGTTGCATGGTAAGGCCACTTTCCACTTGAGGGTGAACAAACCAGTGTTACCATTGCATAACTTTATAGGGACATCAAGCCCCATGTAAGGTAACTTTGAGAACCACAGTCTATGATTACTAGTTCAGATGTCCTAACCACTGGACGACTCAGCTTGCTGGGGTCAGCTGCTAGTTTCACTGCAGAAAATAACGTGAATCTTTATGTGTCATTTGGTCCTCTTCCAGTTCCAGCCCCTCCCACCCCCAAACCAACCAGTTCAGCCATTAAACCAGGTAGGTTGGTTCAGTTTTTTAATTGTTTACCTATTTGTTTTGTTTTTACTATGTGGTGTTTAAAGGGAATGTACATCATTGGCTTTTGTTGTAATTTTCAGAAATGAACTTATTTGAGGGGTTAGTATAATAGATCAAATATTGTTTAGCTGACATGATTGAAGTTTTGTGTTCGAAAATGCTTGAAAAACCAAGAAAAACTAAAATGTTTAAGTAGTCTGGTTCCCTGACTCCACTAAAGATAAAATGGATCAATTTATAGATGTCCGAAAAATTGAAGGTAAGAGAACCAGTCTAGCTGGCCTGCACCCGTTCATGAACATGTAACCAATAGCAAACAAAATTTGGACTGAAAAAAAATTGTAAATTTGGAGCAGTAGTTGAAAAATAGTTAGGTTTTTCCAACGGTGGTCGGCCGACCACTGTTGGAAATATATACAAAAATACCATTTTCTTGAAAATGACTTGACACCAGGTGCCATAATTTTACAGGATGCTTTAGACTGTCATTTACCAACATCCTAGTAAGGTATTTCGTAAAAACTTGGTAGTTTTATTCTTCGATGTTTGTAAATGTTGTATATTCCCTTTAATGGTTTGTGGTGTAATTTTTTTTTTGGGGGGGGGGGTTGTGCCTTTGTTCCAGATTACATAGCCTTTCAACTTATAATTATGGATTTGTGTACTAAAATAAGAGGGACAGGCATGAAGGAAATATGATATACATTTTTCTTCAATGGTTTGTTTCAGATTGATCAATTTCACAAAATGTCTGTTTATGATTATATGATTTGTATGCAGTACATGAAAACAAGTGTGTGGCCCAATATGAAGTTATCAGAATAAGTTTTACTCATTGGTTTTCATTGATCTTTAATGTCAGTTATTAAACTTTTGTTCTTTATTGTATTTATTGCCCTGATGTGTTGCCTTAGTATTGAGTATTTTTACAATATCACTTTCCCCTCCCAACAAGGCTATTCCACAATTGGAAAGTATTTTATCTTTAACAGTCACAGTTCTATACCTAACTATTGTTATGGACTTTGTACATGAACAGTTGATGGTGCTTGATGAGGACTCATAAGAGCACCCTGTGCATGACTCAGGTTGTGTGCACCAGTTGATTTAAGCCCAGAGCAAGGAACAAAATGAATGTGCATAATCATGCATCATGTTTATGTGATGAATGTTAGGTGTACATGGGCAATGCATTTCAATCCCACAAACCTCTCTCTTTGTAACTGCCCAGGAGTACTCCTGCATTCATCAGATGAGTCCATATATGTAGCAGTAGCAGCAGCCGTCAGTGAACTTATGCATATTTTATTTCTTTTGTGCAGTTGCTGGATGGTTGTCTATCCTCTTGACTGGAGCTGCCATCGTGTTTGCCAGACGTTAAAGAAGTTTCTAGTCTTCACAGTGCCTTGCGTCAGTAGGAACAGCATCTGGGCACCCGTCTGATAACCCAATTCCTATGATGATAGCCTTTATTAGTGTCTTTATGAAATGCAGTTGCATTGATGGTTGGACACAACGATTGACAATGAGCGTAAACAATACATGACTCAAATACACAAATATGTTTGAATTGTACAGATATTCAATCAAACCATTTTGAGTGAGATTTTCAGATTGCTTGTCATGATTTCATTTAGTTTGCAGATTAAAAAAATTCCAGCATTTGAAGACTCATGTGTGGCCATTATAAATGTCCTTTTTTATTTCCTAGCCCGAGTATATTAACATGATAACCAAATATATTCGAATTATGCAAAATAGCAACAGTATTTAGTTCTGCTATTTGTAATGGAACTGTTTAACAGTGATAAGTCATTCACTAGGAGAATCTACAATGTAAATTGACAAGAGTGAGACTTGAACCTTAGACCTGATGATTACCATTCTGCTGTGTCCCCCCAATTTGACTGTAAAGCCAATTCAACACTTATTCCCTGAGGCATTTTGGATCGGCGTATTCCTAATTCCTCCAAAGTCCACTTTGAAAAAAACAGCGGCACTGTCTTGATATGTAACTTTCACAGGGCATCAGAATTAATTTAAAGTAAGAAAGGCTGGGCTCTTTATCTGCTTCATTTTTTAAAATTCTTCAAAACCCCTTGGGAGATATTGAATGACAAAAATGAGACACAACTAGTCAGTTTAGTTGATGCAGCACCTGTATGGCATTCTTGAGGTTGGAGGTTCACATCCCATTGAAAAGTTTTATTTCTTCGCCCACTCTAAACATTGCATCATCTGTAACCAGTTAATTCGTATTACTTTGTGGACTATTTGATCGACTCTTAACAATGTTTACTTGTACATTTCTAATTTCTTTTTTTTTTTACCATATGTGGCAGATAATTAAACCAATCAATCCAAACAAGTATTATATAAGTATTTTTGTTTGTTAAATAAAAGAGCTGCTGTTTCTGTAAAGAAATGTCTAAAGGAAAACATTGTATGTTACAAATATTTCATAATTGTTAAAGTAGCTGTCTTAGGTTAGCTCTTGAATAGATGGATCGATTGATTCTCAAGATGAATAATTCTTATGCTTTGTTGCTGATATTCTTTTATTGCATAAGCTTGTCAATTTTAAAAAGGTTGCCTTTTTGCTTTGTATTTGCTTGAAGTGAATATGTAGTAAATATCAAATATAAGTTAATCTTGGATAAATCTTGGATGTCTTGTACCATTTCTTTTCATTAATGAAATTAATTGGCTTCGGTAATTGCCGAAAGAGCCCTTGTTTTCATTAAGAATGTTATTTTTGCTGTTTCGACAATTTGCAGAAAGAGCCTTTTGTTTATGGTTAGACATTTTTCTTTCTCTTTCGGCTTTTTCTCTAATCTGCCTAATTGTTTTTGTTACGATATATTTTTTGTCATTCGCATTCGTACACATTTGCTTTCTTACAGGCACTTGGGGCATTTTTACCAATACAATTGCCTCTAAACTTGTTTGTTTTTGGTACCACTGTCAATTGCCACTAAAGCAGATCTTAGATCGAATAATAACACCATCTTATCCAATCCAGTCAGTAAGCACTTTTATCTTGCCAACACATTATGCTAAATTCAAATTATTTTTTTTGTCATAGACTATAGGCCATAGACATTTGCACAAAATCTGTCGTTTTTTTTTCGGGTTTTTTTTTACACATAAGGGAAGGTCCCATGGTTATGACACTTGGTGGGTCGTTACATAATCACGTTATAGCAAAATCCGAAGTTACGTTATGATGTCATCATTCATTTATTTTATAATGAATTTTAAAGCTTTTATACAACACATATTAAACATACATGTAGTGTATTATAGTTGTATAAAAGCTTTGAAATTCATTGAAAAAAATTACTTTAGGCCCCCTATCCCTAAAAGGGCCGGGGGCGGAATCCGCCCCCCCCCCCCTCAACTTTTTCCACAATAGCTTTGGGAAAAAAATTCCGCGACCCGAGCTGTTATGACGTTTTAGCCTCGGAGCCTTGCGCATCTTTTGATACCAAAAACATCCGGCGCTACGCGCCGTGAAAACGTAATTTTCCCATATACGTCGTGTACGCAGAGCACAAGTACCATTCCTACATATGAATAATTAATTAGCCATAATTCCAAAACCCTTTGACCTATAGTCATGAAATTTCTTGGGTATGTTTATGATGAGTTGCTCTATGCATGAACCAAGTTTCAAAGTGTTTCGTCACTCGATGGCCGATATCTTGGGGGACCCCCCCCCCCCCCCCCCCCCCGGCTGAGAGATGGTCAAAATAATTTTAAAATTTTGGTTTTGAAAATTCTTCTCAGTATATGTAGCAAACGAAACATGAGTAAGATTTAAAACTTTGCATTGCGGTTGTGAAAACATGGTTAATTCAAACTCTTTTTGTAATATCACCCCGACGCACATTCCTCTTATGAATACTTTTTGTAACAGTTTTCAAAGTTATACACTCGTGGAAAGGACTTGAAAAATAAGTGACACCATCAAAATGTGACTTAAAAAAACATTTACGATATCATCTGATTTGTATATTGCGGAATTATTTTGGCTACTCAAGACATCATCAGTTGATTTTGTTTTCAGTTGTTCACGGTGTTGATTTTTTCAGAAATTTCACAAGACAGTTAGCCAGGATTGTCACCATAGGGGGGCTAGTTTCTTTTTTTTGGGGGGGGGACGTTATAACCATGGTCGCTTATTAAATGATTCAAACATTTCCAGTGGGAGGCGTGCCCCCCCCCCAACAGCCTTGGTGAATACAACCAATCATTCGATTAGCCTCAATTTGTGGTTTCCTCGAGTGTAAACAGCAGTGTGGTTGCGAAGGGAGATTTATAAAGGTTACGTAACACTTTATTTTGAATAAAACTACATGCACACAGACATGTTCACACAGGTGGGCGAAATCTTTGAAAATTAATTTCTTCCGTTTGGAAGACTGTAGCTTCATGCAACTTTCAGGGTTTATTTCCCTTATAATGATCCAAGTATCAAAAATCGATATCTTCATTACTTTTCGTTGAAATTGGAAAAATAGGCCTGGCTATGCGTGCATTTCTGAAAGTTGTAACACTGGCGTTTGCAAATATATCTGTCAATCTTTTCAAGCCTCACGATTAATACTGTTCCTATCCATTATGGTGTGCAGTAAAGATTTGCAGAAACGCCTCCTTCACGAGATTTTCTATGAAAATCCGACTCCAATGAAAATCGGACCCCTTTTTCCCTATTATTGGTTAATCCCTCGCACGTGACAGGTCACTCTCCCGTATGTGATCCTAAAAGTAGCATATTCTCGTACTTACGCATGCGCAATACTACCAATGAGTCCACATTTCATGGAATCGGATATTCACGCTACACCGGCTTCCATTGGTCGATACCGAGACCCACGCCAAGTCACGCCGAGTGACGCTAATGAATATGCTAATATGCCCGTCGTCATTGTATTGCTGGGCCGAAATCGGTCAACCGTAAACGCCCACGGCGCTTTGCTGAACAATGCATGTGGGTTGGGTTGGAAAAAAATCCTTGTCGAAATTTTCCATGGAGATGTTCAAGGTGTAACACTAGCGTTTGCAACAACAGATTTAGCTGAAACTCGGAAGATACTTAGATGATATAAGTGTTCAACTTCTCGTGAAATAACAACTTGAAGAAATTCCTAGAAATTGATATAACTGCATAGATTTCGGGAAGTTTTCTAACGATTTCTTCCAGACTTGAAGGTCAGCTTTACCAGTAATTAACCAGTATTGACGTTCCGGCATCCATGACGGCGATTTTTTTTTCACTGACATGAAGTTTAGAATTTCTTTTCCCGTCATAATTTAACATTTCAATCGTACTGAGCATAATCTGAGAAACACAACGTTCCAAAGGCCATGTTTTTGGGGGGATTCACGAATTTCACTGCTCCGTTAGTTACGGCGTCCCTACGTAATCGGACTATTTGCTTGACAACCGGCAAGCTTTCGCCTTCGCAACCATATGGCTGGCGCCGTTAATACAGGGGAAGCTAAACACACGATATTGACAACCCGAGCACGTGATCACCGTACGCACACGAGGCCCCCTTCAATGGCGAAATCATTGTGGAAGATATTGTGCAAAACATGTGCAAAGCTAGCTACTGCCCCATGACGGATTTTTTTTTAACAGTGTAGCTAGCACAATGCATTCGCCATGCCTTTGAGATATATTAACAGGTTGCCTGGATTAGTATATTTATCCATGTCTAGGGGCCTTTCAATGACTTCGAACAATAAGAACCGATAACGGAAAAACAAACATGGTACAACGATCAACATGGCACCGAATACATATGATGTTTCACAATCGACAGTAATTGGCTGTTAAGAAGATAAGGGTAAATTTAGAAAAGTTGATACCTTGTCCCTAGTATGATAGTGATTTGAAATGGTAGTAATTTGTCATTAAGTAAACAAACAGCAGATATCATTCAAGTATAAAATTATGGACTTCATTTTGAATTTGACGTAGGGGACAACATCACTGCAGTACAAAGGGTTCTTTGTCCATTATTATACCCTTGATTTCAGAACCTCTTCCATTATTTGCCCTTCACAGAGAACTTCTCAAAACTCAACACATAAATCGAAACCCATCCGGACATAGTATACGCATGCACAAAATTAATGAAATTCAAAGTGAAGTGTTGTTCCCGATGAGCATCAAGGCGTCAAAATAAAGCCAGTCTTTCCTTCGCCTTTGTACTTTCATATATATTCATCCAAATTTGGAAGCATTCTTGTAGTACAACGCAAATTGAACTGACTTCCTCTGTGCTCCGCCCAAAAAGGAGCAAAGAGACAAGCTTACATCTAACAGAACTGTCGCGGAGAACAGATATCAAAATTAATTTCAAGGTCATTGGAGTGGTCAACCTAGCCTAAAGTCAGAGTTGTAATGACTTGAGTCAGTGACTCGACTCGAGTCCGACTCGAGCCACAATTTTTGGTGACTCGACTCGAGTCCCTAAGGGCAAACGACTCGAACCGACTCGACTCGACTACACACTGTGACTCGACTCGACTCGACTTTCTTGACCTAATGACTCGACTCGAGTCACTTCTTTAAAGTGACTCGACTCGACCCGAGTCTCAAAATCAGTGACTCGTTGCAACTCTGGCCTGAGTAATTTGTCGGTAAGGGTTTTCTCCTTGAGTATAAAAATGCCATGTTCAATATTACACCCTTGAAGAACAACAGGAAAAAAAACAGGCTAGGCCTATTATACGAATTTGTTCCTTGTATTTTTTTTTCTACCTTCCCAGATACATGTATAAAAACGCAAACGGAGAGGTGGAAACAAAATATATGGACTACACGGAAATGAAAACAAGGCGTTTTATGTTTTTTCTTCCAAAGTCCAACCATCTTTTGCTCCTAATGTATTTGCAATAACAATTAATTTCAAGTTTCAGGCGTATCTTTGGAACCAGTTAGTTGTGATGGCCCCCTTTGATAAAGTACTAGATCAGAACTATATATATCGCGTGAACTAGCAGCTGGCGTTGCCAGCTCAACAGACGACTACAGGCAGCTACCAAAAGTTCTGAACTTGATGAAGATCGCCATGGCTGGCTTGCGTGTTTTGGGACTTCTTGTGTTAGCAGTGGCCGGTGAGTATTCCGTATGATCTCAGTTATGATGGCGGAGGGGCATACGTCACGTTTTCACCCTGCACGAGGTGAAAGCGGCCCCCCTTTTCCATCCGGGCCCTTTGTGCCAAACCTTAAAAGCTTCTTTTTTTCTGGCACACGTTCGAAGCCAATTTTGCAGGAAATCGGACCTAAATGACATCCCGACCTGTAAATTTCAAAATTTAATTTCCAACACAGGCACGTATTTATATCTAAGTTTTAGGTCCGGTGCGAAATGGGTTATTTTCTTAAGAAGAAAAGTCGCCTTTTGTGGGTAACCCGTGCATATATTGCTTTACTTGCATGATTATTGCAGTGTCTGCCAAGATCCGACCCTCCGTCCCCAAGCTTATGCAAAAGGATTAAATGAATATTGATAGTGAAGCTTAAGCCTACGTATGAGAAATCCTTGCTCAAAGTAAAGATGGGATGACCTGGTACAAAATTATTCCGCCTGAAATGGTATCAATCGCGGAGGAAAACAAAATCATTGAAAGAAGTTTAAGAAAATGTGCCCGGTGGCACAGGGTTTTTTTCACGTGCGTTTTCAGCAACGGAATCCAGTTACGAGAACCCCAAAATTTTACATTCGTTTGCTCCGTGTTCTCATAATGTATAGCTATACAGCCTTCTAATTATGTTGCTTCAAACGAAAACGAAATGCACAAAAAGCAAATTTTTCTATCAGAACCAAAGATTTGGGGTCTTTTCATCCGTAGCCAGCAGGGGAGGCAAATACTGTGCCCCGTCCATATTTCTGTCTGCTTCCGCCGATTTCCGTAATATTTGGCAGGGGGAAGTTTAATTCTCTTAACAATAACGTCATAATTTTGATTGTGCTGCGGCTACTCAAGTGCTTTCAAATGTTGCATGAAAGATCTCTGGTGAAAAACATTCAAGAAACGTGTGCACGCATCCATAATTCCATATTTAGCACTGGAGGACGATGTACATGTATATACTAATTGGGGCAAGATTATTTTTTTGTTATTTTCCCCGCCCCAAATTTGAATTCTTACAGCAGAAATTTGGAATTGTGCTCCTTTTACAGTCCCGATAAAGTAGAAATAGCTCAATCTATTGATTTATAGCTTAATGTATTGATTAATTTTAATGAATAATTAAAACTTCTTTGAAAGGAGCCTGATATTATTACACCAACTGGGGCGAGATAATTATGTTTGTCACTTTACCCCCCAAAAATCGTTGCCTTCCCTATGCTCTTCAACAAATTCGATTTTTTCTCTCTCTCTCTCTCTCTCTCTTAATAAAAATAATGTTCAACACAGATTCTGCTTGCAAGCAGAGCTGGTTACTGCATGGTCTGTAGGCATATTATGGGCAGGAACAGGGCTATAGTCGTGTTCCCTAACGTGGCGCACTTCGAAGCTTACCCAACTTTCCTCGTGTAGTGTTGCCAAACCTCTTTGTTGATAATCCTCAAATTCATGCAGTGAAATACTGGTACTTATACCTTTTTAATGCTTGCTATTTAACCTCTGTGAACAATTTCGGTTTAATAAAATTTAATCCGAAATGCAAAAACGGTCACGTCCGGAAATTGGGCACAAATTGGCGGAGTGTTCCCTAACGTGGCGCACTTGAAGAAATCTCAGAAAATTCCAAATTAACATTGAAGAATTTCTGTAAACTTGATAAATTCTGATAAAATCATTAATATATTTACTTACAAACCCAGCCAGATGTTTGTCAGAAAATTATTTTCTTATTTTTCGGGGCATTTTCAAAGGGTTCACTTTGCACTTGAAAATAAAATCGGAAAATCACGCCAAATTTTTTTTTTCTTTTAACTTTGTAACGGGTAAATAAACTCACGATTTATGAACGGGAGTGTTTAGAACTTGATGAAATTTCACTTTCTGTGAAATTTCAGTTAAAACTTTTGCTCTAGCTAGGCGCTACAGGCGAAAAATAAAAGTGCGCCACGTTAGGGGCCGCGCCACGTTAGGGTACATCAACAATATACCGCGTGTTGTCGAGCCGCAATTAGTCATTCGACATAATTGTAAAATAACAATTCAGTAACTAAACGTGGGCCGATGTGTTGGTCGATGATCGATTTCTTAGGCCCTATTCGAAGGTGATTAACTTCTGTATTGCTACAACGGCGGATGGGGGGGGGGGGGCAACGGTGGCCATTCCCCCCCCCCAAAAAAAATCAAACCCAACTTGAAAGTTATTTCAAGTAACGTCGCAAAAGGCATCCATTGCTATGGGCGTTGCCAGGATTTTTTCCGGGGGGGGCAAAGCAAACTTTTCCCCAGAATTCCTTAATTGTTTCATTATATTCTCAATTTATATCATTTTTCCGAACATGAGCAGGGGAGCATTTGCCCTACTCCCCATCAAATTAACAACAATATGGCTTCGCCCCTCTTTTTCCTTCCCCTTGCCCCCCCCCCCCCCCCCTCGCGACGCCCATGGCCATTGCGTACACCACCCACAAAACTCAACAAAAGCAATACATTTGCACCCCTCCCCTTGCTTTTCATATTAAACTTAATTTAGGGTGGAACATTTTTGGACCCGCTTTTCGGGATTTTTTTTTCTGGATCCGGCCTTGTATTGATAAATTTATTTTAGGGGATAAGGACATCGCGGGGAATGCTGCAACTGTTGTGAACTTGAAGTTGAACACTGGCGAGCCAACCTGTAGTAGGATGGGTTGCCCTATTATCGCGGTACTTATCACGTTTCTCGTTCGGAATAGAGATTGCCCACTAACCTTCCAGAATTGTCCTGTCTTATGTGTAGTATAACTCTTCCTTTTTAAATTAATATAAAAAAAACTGACGGGTGGTGTGGTTTATTCCGTGTACGATGCCTGTGAAAATAGACATGCGCGGCGTGTGCGAACGGAGGTGGACTCCCTATTATCGCGGTATGCGGGAAGTGGTTTTTATAATGATCCCAACTTTTTTGTTCATAGTTTATGTTTGACCAAAACACCCCCTGAATAAAGTCTGATATTTTCCCTGTAACGTTCAAGGTGATTAAAGACAAAATGTCTGCAGGATGATTTCTTAAGACCCTGCCCTTCCCCCGAAAGGAGAACAAAATCCCGGAGGCAAGTCTACTGATCGGCGATTGAGGGCGCCATTCACTTTACACGGTGTGCCGTTTTATTTTCGCCAACGCGCGGTGCTTATTTTGATCCCGTAAAAGTTGTTACGATTTCGCGCTGCAAATATCGTCGTTCGACTTCATTTACATTTGCAGCTGAAGAATGGGAACCAGACAATGGAACTTTCATGGACAGAGCGCAATTAAAGATTTATGTTAAAATATAAACGGTACCTTTTAGCAGACACGGTGAGGGAAAATTTTGCAAGTTTTGGAAAACGTTAATATTTATTAAAATCGTTAAAAGTCCCGAAAGATACAACATTTTTTAATCGTCCTTTTTATACAACTTGGGTGAAAATCCTTGATGACTGGTGAACTGGATAAAAATCGCCACTTGAAGGAGTTTTGACACTGTAAAAAGAGAAATTTCCCATGCCGCGATAATAGGGATGCCGCGATAATAGGGAGTCCGAGTATACCTGGCGCGACAAACATCTGAACATGCCACTTTTCCCACAACGCCCCTCCCTTCTGATCTTAATCATTCTCCGGGGCCGATCGCAGGGCAGGGGCCACCAACGTCGGCCTTTTTTTTTTTTTATCTATGTTCCAAAGAACACTCACCCGGCCAACTTTTGAGGTTAGTAAGGCGATCAACAGGTAGGCCTACAGTGAAGTCCCGGTGCTTTTTGTTTGCCTGGTCGCTGCCAGCGTAATTATAACAGATCGTATCTTCAAAAGTCAATAACAATGCAACCTGGGGGACTTTTACCTTCCTACTAATCTACCTCCATCCTTCCTATAATGAGGTAAACAGGGAAAATGGCACCGGGGGAGAGGGGATTGTATATAATATAAGAAGGGCCGCCGCACCGTGCCGTATAGAGTAGGGCTATACATGTAGTCCTATATGAATTTCAAATTGGAATTGGGGCACTCTGTGCTATTGTATGACATTGATGAACCTTTTTTTTTTTTTAAATCCCCTCAACAACAACAACAAAACAGCAGCGAGGTTATCGGTTTCATAGTGCTATTTGAAATTCATCAATAAATAGGTCACATCAGTTTTAGTGGTTTTGCATGTGTTTTTATCAGAAGGGGGATTCTGCCGGGATTCTACGAAAGCCCATTAGCACCACTGCAAGTATATGTTTTTACTTAGCAATTCGTTATTACGGATTATGAATTCGTTATTACGATTTATTCAATTCGTTATTGTACGTATTATTTAATTCGTTATTATGGATTTAAGTTAATTCGTTATTATTAAATACGTTATTTACGGATGATTAAATTCGTAAATTATTACGGATCACTAATTCGTTATACGTTCCGGGTTCCGTAGTATTCAGCAAGTATGGTACCAAGACAGTGCGAGCGATACATTCGATGCTAGTATTGCTACTTCCATCTCAGTTTAACTTATAGTCGGGTGGCTATAGACCCATTTTTTTCAGTTTTGACAAGATCGTGACCGAAAGCACCAAACTTGGAAGATAGATTCTTATAGCCCAAGAGAAGACATTTAGAAGGAGTGTAAGACACCTGAAATTCTTTTGGGAAGGATGCCTAATTTGCATAAATCGTTAATACCTGTCGTGTAATATAATTGTTTCCATATTTGCAGGGGCGACTGGATCCAGGAATTTTCACGGGGGGGTGTATCAGCAAAAAAAAATTGTAAAAACGTAGACAGGTTTTGTTCTCGGGATATTTGGTCTCGGGGAGGGGGGGGGGGGTGTTCAAATCCGACGAATATTAGCACTTTTACAGAATAGTGTACAAAAAGAACATAACCAAGCTGGCTCTGACCGTATTTTGGGCACATGCAGGCGGACATTAAAGAGAATATACATCATTTGCTTTTGCTGTAATTTTCAGAAATGGATAGAATTGGGGGGTTGGAAATATAAAGCAAATATAGTTACACTGACTTTTTGGAGGTTTTGGGTTCGAAAATGCTATAAAAACCTAGAAAAACGATCATTTTCCTGTAGTCTGGTTCCCTGACTCCATATAAGAAGAAACAGAGCAGTTTACATACATTGGGGAATTGTAAGGTAAGAGAACCAGTCTAGCTGGCTCGTACCCGTTCATAGGTTTGTAATCGATTGCAAACAAGTGCAATGGTCAATTGGGGCCAGTATTTGAAAAAAAGCCAGTTGTTTCCAACGCTGATCGGCCGATCAGCGTTGGAAATTGATACAATAATACCAATTTTCTTGAAATAACAGTATACCAGGTGCCATAATTTTACAGGATGCTTTAGACTGTCATTTACCAACATCCTATTAAGGTATTTCGCAAAAACTTTGTAGTTTTATTTTTCGATGTTTGCAAATGTTGTATATTCCCTTTAATTACCAGTATAATTTTTTTGGTGTCAGAGGCCTATTTACTGGACTGCCTCCGTAAACATAGGCCACACATCCACATGTACAAAAACGTGTCGATTTTGTCAAATTTTGATTTTCACATTTAGGCTTACTTTGTAGGTTATTTTTACTTTAGAAGCATTCTCACCCTCTATATAGGCTAATCAGAAAGTGCTGCCTTTTTCAGATGTCCATTTTTCGTGAAATTTCCAGATACATTTGCACACGTTTGAGTATCAAAATTTCAACATGAAATTTCACAAAAATTAGACATCTGAAAAAGGCAGCACTTTCTGATTAGCCTATATAGAGGGTGAGAATGCTTCTTAAGCAAAAAAACCCTACAAAGTAAGCCTAAATGTGAAAATCAAAATTTGGCAAAGTCGACACATTTTTGTACATGTGGATGTGTGGCCTATGTTTACGGAGGCAGTCCAGTAAATAGGCCACATTTATGGGGCTAGAGTAACTCCAGATTATAGACTATGCGATAGGCGTTAGATCTGGAGTTACTCAAGCTAGCTCATGACGGAGCTTTTCCTAGCGAATCTCCCCATGTCATGAGCCTGCTCCTGAAATCAGAAGACTTCAGCAGACGGAGGAAGCCTTCTGATTTCAGAAGTATCATTCATGAGCCTAGAAAGCTGGAAATTTTAAGCCAGCCACAGGAATGAATTCCAGTCAATAACAATTCCGAATCAATTGAATCAAACTTGTGCACACTGGGAACAGTTTTAATACGAGGCCTGATTTGTATTGTTAAATTGCTTCTTTTGTTCTTTTTATTTCACAGTACCGCTGGTCTACGGTGTTGGTGAGTTGACTTTTGTATAGGCCCTACTATAAACCTATTGAAAGCATTTTCTAGATACGCATTCTGAATCCTCCAAATTCACCACTGCCTAACTGCAGGAACCCATGGACAAGCTGTTTGTAATTGCATGGTCCGGTTGATGTGGTAGATGTACAGAACTTGAATAAAATAAGTATTTTGTAATGAGGTGGTTTGCAACGCAAAAATGTTTGTTGAAAAATCGGAATGCTCGCAAAACCATTTTTAATGTTAAAGTTTTGTTTAAAACACTTTTAGCTATATTTAAATTATAGAAACCTTTCTTCAAACTGGTTACTGATGATTGTACATGTAAATTGATAGTCTGACATTGTGTTTGTGGGGAAATTACTGCCTCCCAGAAAGGATCTACTTGGATCGAACAAACTTGCACAAAATACACCAAACCAGCCAATAACATGAATGTTTCTAAAATCGGGGCATATATGTCACAAGAAGTGAGCTGCAAGCTAGTTTCTTATTTTGCTTACCTGTGCAGGCTGCCCAACTAACTTCTATCGTATTGGAGACATATGCCTGAGCCTCTTGCAGGAAGATGACCAGACATTCGCTGATGCTGAGGCAAAATGCAAGACTCTCAATTCAGAGGCTACGCTTGCTATTGTGAAAGACTACCGCACACAAGGTGAGACAATTCTTTTGAAGTCCTTTTGAAGTCTGCTTCATTTAAATTATACATAAATGTACCGGTACATATGTGTTGGCCTAAATCGTGTAACCAAATTAAAATTACCCATTCCATGTGCATACAGTCTTGGACTGCTTGAAAAAAACCCTGACATGATCGAACGTCTAAAACAATTGGAACTCAAGGAACCACACCAAAGCAAGCCATACTAGTAATAAGCAGTTTTTTTTGGTTGAAAACCTAGTTTTCGTGTTGTAATTTCTCTTTTAACATGTCAAAAGACTGATTGTGGTTTTTTTTTTTATTGTTTATC
Source organism: Patiria miniata (assembly GCF_015706575.1). Lineage (NCBI taxonomy): Eukaryota > Metazoa > Echinodermata > Asteroidea > Valvatida > Asterinidae > Patiria > Patiria miniata. The sequence continues at coordinate 14,397,369 of NW_024037074.1, forward strand.
ACAGCTCAAATTGTTTCATTTATGTCCTTGGACAACACCCAGGATGTATACATTGGACTCAAAGCTACCCCTGCTAACCCCTTCTATACTTGGAGCGATGGGACGGCATTAGATGTGTCGTTTACTCGATGGGGCGTTGGGCAGCCAGATGGATATGCGTTCTTGGTAATGTAGCAAATGGTTACAACTTACATGCAAATGGAACAAACATACAACCTTCCCTTTAGCAACCTGTCCAATACTGATAGATGTTAAATGTTACATGGGTTATTGCTTTTTAAAAGTCAAGGGGATTTTGTTATTTTATTTGTATTTTATTTGTATTTTTATTGGACTCATTGTAAGATGGACTTAATCTCTCAGTTATTAAATTGTTAGAACACCGGTGGCCAGGCCACCCTTTTTTTAAAAATAACAACAAGCAGTGTTAATTGCCCTGTGTCGAAGCCTAAGGGGCATATACTGTTTCCGCCGTGTCCTTCCGTTGGTGGGTGGGTGGGTGGGTGGGTGGGTGTGACGTGTCCGGACAAATTTTGTCAGCGTGATAACTTGAGAAATACTTAACATACGAACTTCAAAGTTGGTTTGTGGATTGTTCTTGGTAATCCTAAGAAGCTTAATTGCATTTGGGGCCGAAAGGTCAAGGGTCAAGGTCACAGTGGCTAAAAAAAAAAAAAAATTGTCAGTGCGATAACTTGAGAAATACTTTACCTGTGAACTTCAAATTTGGTTTGTGGATTGTTCTTGGTAATCCTAAGAAGCCTATTGCATTTGGGGCCGAAATGTCGAGGGTCAAGGTCACAGTGGCTAAAACAATAGAAATCTTGTATTTATTCTGAGATCATAGGGATTGATTCATATAAAACCTACAGAAAACACTAATGATGTCAATGAACGTTTCATGTGACCCAATATACATGTACATGTAAGTTGATGTTAAAAGAGTGGTGTTATGTCATGGGAACAGTCATGGTTGCGGGGCATTTGTGTTTGTAAACACACCTGACTTGTTATCTCAATTTCTACATGTAGGAATCTCCTCAAGTTAATTCACGAGTAGTTGAACACCTATATCATCTAAGTATACTCTGCATTTCAGCTTAATCTGTTGTTGCAAACACTTGTGTTAAACCTCGACTACAATGTATCTCCAAGGCAAATTTAGGAGAGATTTTTTGCCAACCAAACACGTGCATGGTGTTTAGGATGGCCGATTGTGGGGCGACAATGCTGACAAAGTACATAATTAGCATATTCACAAGCGTGACTCAGCGTGACTTTGTGTGGGTGTATCGACCAGTGGAAGCCGGCAAAAAGGGTGATACTTATTAATTCATAACTCATGAAGGAGGCGATATACTACATTTTTAGTACACACCAAAATGGATAGGAACCTCATTATATCATGAGGCTTGAAAAGATTGACAGATATTGTAAACCCCAGTGTTACAGCTTTGAATAATGAACATACCCAAGCCTATTTTTTTCCAGTTTCAACGAAAATTATATAACGATTTTTAGCACATAGTTTAATCATTATAAGGGAAACAAACCCTGAAAGTTGCATGAAGATACAGTCTTCCAAATGGGAGAAACTGATTTTCAAAGATTTCGTGGGCGAACATCCACATGTCTGTGTGCATGTTGTTTCATGCAAAATAAAGTATTACGTAACCTTTAGAAATTGGCCTTCGCAACCACATGGATATGGGCCAGGCACATGTATATTATGGGGTACAAACTGGATGTTAAATTACATTTCATGCAAGTAATGCAGCTACCAATTTTGATTGGTATATTTTCTGGAAAATTTGGCAGACCAATACAGAGTATTGTGTGGTACTGGATAACAGCAACGAGAAGCAGCCTGGCTATTGGTATGATGTGCCCTGCACTGAGCAGCATAGATACATCTGCAGCAGAAAAATGGGTAAAACGTAGTTTGTTTTCCACCATTACTGTCATATTTTTCTTAATTGGCTTAGGTTGCACCATTTTTCTTGTGTACCACCACCAAGGGAAGTACTGTACTGGTATATCTATCAAATGTATAAAAACATTACCATAGGCCATGCAAATGCAGAGAAATCCGCTTTTCTGCATAGTTGCATAGTTTCTTTTAAATGATCTTAACAGTTTTCTACCTATATAATATTTCAGTTGACTCAGACATGATGTCTCAAATTGATATGGCATAATATTGGATGACAATTAATGTGTACGTAAACAACCTTATTTCTGTTTGTCTTTCCTTTTCCTTTTGTATTCTCTGTTTTTGTGCAGATGATAGCGACAATAACAAACCAATACCTGGGACTCGATGCACTAACGATTTCATTCCGCTTGGCAATAGTGCATGTTTTTACTTGTACAATGACGCAGCCAAAAGTTATGATGATGCACAAGCTGCATGTCGGGCCGTCAACCCAGGGCCCCAATACCAAGTGAATCTTGCAACAGTACTGAGTGGCTACGAGTCAGCGCTCGTGGAGACTTTAATGTACTCATTTGATGTACCATCTGCTTGGATTGGATTGAAATCAAATAACGTGAGTTTCTTCTTAAACAAGCAGTTTTTTACTCTTTGACTTTGAAATTCGTAATAATATGAAATATAATATTATAGTAACCAATCACAAGGGGATTAATGGCTTCTCAAAAGTGGGGCGGGGACATACCTTGATCAGAACTAATGCGAGCACGAATTGCACTTGGCCGTTAAGCGGGCCCCAGAAAATTTTAGGTTCTAGACGCTCTTTGATATGATCTGAGTCAATTTCTGACCACTTTAACCAATTTTTGGAGCAAAAGATCATCATCTAAATATCATATTCGAGTTTGGAGTCATTGAATCTGTTTTTCTGTCTGAGCTATAGAATCTAATGTAGGCTGCAGTTCTTATTTGGGTTGAAAAAGTGGAGGGGGAGGGGGGCCAAACAATATGATATCCCCACTTTGAAAGGTTGGGGGGGGGGGGCGGGACATGCCTCCCCCTCTCTCCGTCCCCCACCGATATTTAATATTTTCAATATTTTAGCATTTTCCCCCACTATTTTGTAGATAGACCTAACTACACATGTCAGGGACTAAGGATTGGATTAGTCATCAGTGTTCTCCAACAAAGCCTGCTTTTCTTTGAAAGACCATATATAGGGAGGTAAACTCAAGTTACAAGCAAAGATGCATTGACTGTTTGCTGTTATTAATATGTGATGGATATGATTACACTTACTGTTCTTTGAATGTCCAGAATGAATTTGGATGGGAGATTGACTACCCTATAGTCTATACTAATTGGGGGACGGATGAACCCAGCGGTCAAACTGGTGAAGGATGTGTGCGTGCCAGGATCGATGGGGACAATTGGGATGACACAACGTGTGCTGACACAGCAGCATACATTTGCCGTTTCGATAAACTAGGTAAGAACAAGAACTAATAGAAAATAAAATGTTGATGCGTGTAGAATGTTTGTGACTTTGTCTGGCAAAAAAAAGTGACATGACTGAGATGAATTACTTACAAGTATGGGCTTGTAGCTGCACCAAGCTACTTATATTTTGCTTTTGCCTTTAATAATGAAAACAGCTCATTTGAACTTAAGTGTGTGCTACGGAGGGGCTTATTTGTAACAACAATAATCAGTGTTGTAGGTCTCGAGACCGGTCTCGGTCTGGAGACCACTTTTTGCTGGTTTCGGTCTCGGTCTCACTCTAAGCCCCATCCAATGCCCACCCCATTCCTTATTCCTCTGTGATCTAAGCCCCACCCAACCACACCCCAGTCCCCATTCCACTGTGTAAGCCCCACCCAACCCCTACCCAAGTCCCCATTCCACTGTCTAACCCCCACTCAACCCCCACCCCAGTCCCCATTCCACTTTCTAAGCCCCACCCAACCCCCACCCCAGTCCTCATTCCACTTTCTAAGCCCCACCCGACACCCACCCCAGTCCTCATTCCACTGTCTAAGCCCCATCCAACCCCCACCCCAGTCCCCATTCCACTGTGTAAGCCCCACCCAACGCCCACCCCAGTCCCCATTCCACTGTCTAAGCCCCACCCAACCCCCACCCCAGTCCTCATTCCACTGTCTAAGCCCCATCCAACGCCCACCCCAGTCCTCATTCCACTGTCTAAGCCCCACCCAACCCCCACCCCAGTCCTCATTCCACTGTCTAAGCCCCACCCAACGCCCACCCCAGTCCTCATTCCACTGTCTAAGCCCCACCCAACCCCCACCCCAGTCCTCATTCCACTGTCTAAGCCCCATCCAACCCCCACCCCAGTCCTCATTCCACTGTCTAAGCCCCACCCAACGCCCACCCCAGTCCTCATTCCACTGTCTAAGCCCCACCCAACCCCCACCCCAGTCCTCATTCCACTGTCTAAGCCCCACCCAACCCCCACCCCAGTCCTCATTCCACTGTCTAAGCCCCACCCAACCCCCACCCCAGTCCCCATTCCTCTGTCTAAGCCCCACCCAACCCCACCCCAGTCCTCATTCCACTGTCTAAGCCCCATCCAACGCCCACCCCAGTCCTCATTCCACTGTCTAAGCCCCATCCAATGCCCACCCCAGTCCTCATTCCACTGTCTAAGCCCCATCCAACCCCCACCCCAGTCCTCATTCCACTGTGTAAGCCCCACCCAACGCCCACCCCAGTCCCCATTCCACTGTCTAAGCCCCACCCAACCCCCACCCCAGTCCTCATTCCACTGTCCAAGCCCCACCCAACCCCCACCCCAGTCCTCATTCCACTGTCTAAGCCCAATCCAACCCCCACCCCAGTCCTCATTCCACTGTCTAAGCCCCATCCAATGCCCACCCCAGTCCCCATTCCACTGTCTAAGCCCAATCCAACCCCCACCCCAGTCCTCATTCCACTGTCTAAGCCCCACCCAACCCCCACCCCAGTCCTCATTCCACTGTCTAAGCCCAATCCAACCCCCACCCCAGTCCTCATTCCACTGTCTAAGCCCCATCCAATGCCCACCTCAGTCCTCATTCCACTGTCTAAGCCCCATCCAACCCCCACCCCAGTCCTCATTCCTCTGTCTAAGCCCCATCCAACGCCCACCCCAGTCCCCATTCCACTGTCTAAGCCCCACCCAACCCCCACCCCAGTCCTCATTCCACTGTCCAAGCCCCACCCAACCCCCACCCCAGTCCTCATTCCACTGTCTAAGCCCAATCCAACCCCCACCCCAGTCCTCATTCCACTGTCTAAGCCCCATCCAATGCCCACCCCAGTCCTCATTCCACTGTCTAAGCCCCACCCAACCCCCACCCCAGTCCCCATTCCACTGTCTAAGCCCCACCCAACCCCCACCCCAGTCCCCATTCCACTGTCTAAGCCCCACCCAACCCCCACCTCAGTCCTCATTCCACTGTCTAAGCCCCATCCAACCCCCACCCCAGTCCTCATTCCACTGTGTAAGCCCCACCCAACGCCCACCCCAGTCCCCATTCCACTGTCTAAGCCCCACCCAACCCCCACCCCAGTCCTCATTCCACTGTCCAAGCCCCACCCAACCCCCACCCCAGTCCTCATTCCACTGTCTAAGCCCAATCCAACCCCCACCCCAGTCCCCATTCCTCTGTCTAAGCCCCACCCAACCCCCACCCCAGTCCTCATTCCTCTGTCTAAGCCCCACCCAACCCCACCCCAGTCCTCATTCCACTGTCTAAGCCCCATCCAACCCCCACCCCAGTCCCCATTCCTCTGTCTAAGCCCCACCCAACCCCCACCCCAGTCCTCATTCCTCTGTCTAAGCCCCACCCAACCCCACCCCAGTCCTCATTCCACTGTCTAAGCCCCATCCAACCCCCACCCCAGTCCCCATTCCTCTGTCTAAGCCCCACCCAACCCCCACCCCAGTCCTCATTCCTCTGTCTAAGCCCCACCCAACCCCACCCCAGTCCTCATTCCACTGTCTAAGCCCCATCCAACCCCCACCCCAGTCCCCATTCCTCTGTCTAAGCCCCACCCAACCCAGTCATTCCACTGGCAACTCTGAACTCTGCAATTCTTTGTCATTCTTTCAGCTATGACGTACCCAACTCCTGACCCAGCTACAGTGATTTTACCCTGCCCCAATAACTGGATCTCCCAAGGTGAAAACTGCTACTACTTCTCTGACAGAAAGACAGACTGGGGAGAGGCCAATTACAGGTGAGGCCAGGAGAGGAACAGTGACACAGAAATGCAACGACCCCGTACAGCATTAGGACAGGTCATCTAATTATGTAAATTTAAGGTGCATGGGAGTAGCTCACCTGGATTGACTCGGGGTAAAAGTAGATGAGTTAGCCATGACGGCCAGGCTAGTGGAACGCTAACGGTGGGCCATCATTATCCTCACGAGATGCCCCTGGCTGTAGCCAGTGACAAAATGCCCGTTTCAGACTGGGTCTTAGTTTGAAACTGACTGTTTCTCAGTCAGCTGCAAAACTAAAAAAAAATTGGGTAGGAATTATAGCCTCAAAAGCCGCAATGATCTCAACAAATGATTACCTTTAGACTTTAGACAAATTAAATTAATTTCTCAGTCCACTTGAGGTTTTCATTGTCCAGCCGCCATATCTCTGTGCTTCTAGGAATGAACATGTGTGTGACATATTGCCACCAATTACTCTGCCCCACAAGTAGGGTCTGTGGTGGCTGCCCCAGGTGAGTCCCGAGAATGACGTCAGAGACAATCAAATGGCACGGGGATGACATGTGTGTCGACCTGGGTGAGCTAAACGAACGCACGTACTGTTAAATGACAAAACTTGTCCTCCTCAAGGGTGCACTGTGCAAGGCGTCTATTGTCTATTATTCATTTGAATAGGATGACTCTCCACTTGACAGGCTGACTTGCGATTATCTCAAGCTGACTTGTCATGCGATTTCACTAGCTAAATATATACATCAGGCTTATTTATTCCACATTACATTAATTAATGTAATGTGGTATGGTTTGATTATACAGCGGGCTTCATACAAACATGCCACAGATGTCTGCCCGCTGATACAGCACAGCCTTGCAATCAAGGCTATGTAATCGTGACTTGTTTACAGTGAATTAAGGCAAAGCCCATTTTTGACCCGGAATGTTAAAAAACATTGGCCTTTTCACACTATCTCTGTTTCGAACCATGTTGAAACCAACCCGGATCCAACCCAGTTCAGCCCAAGTTGTTTTCGACACGGATCGGAGAGATGCAACGTTCACACTGTTCTTTATGGGAACGGTGTAACGTTCAATCCGGCTACGGCCCCTGTGTATTCATACTACATATTCTCAACACGGATCGCATTGGGCATGGGGCACTGTGATAATTTTCTCAATCCCATAATGCATTGCAACGCACGCAGCTGCGCGCACGAGGCTTAAGGACAGGCCGGTGTGCAGCGTGAATTTACTACTCTGTGAATACGGACTCATTGGTAATATTGCACATGCGTAAGTATGATAATTAGGAGAAGGACCTGCCACATGAGAGGGCTTGACCAATAAGAGAGTAAAGGAATCCAATTTTCATGGAAGTCCGATTTCCACGTATGACACTAGCGCAGCTGTGTGCAATATTTCCAAAATGGCTCCGGTCATTTCGTTAGATGATTCATTCTATTTAACATTAGAAATGTACTTTTTTGGGGTACATTTTGCAGACCTAATACAAGCCCAGACTTGTTAAAGGATGCTCCATACTCCGATGCAGTATTGGATGATAATTAGGGAGCGATCGTTTCGTGATTGGTGTTTGTGATGGCGATGATGGTGGAGGGAAATATGCACGGCGTGTCAGATTTTCGGTAGAATGTCGGCCTCATCTCAACACGGATCGGCCGCAAGTGACCCAACTCGGAGCGATTCACACTATCATTTTCGACTCAGTTCAGGCCGAAAAATGCAATTTCGATCCGGGTTGAGATTTTCAACCCTGGTCCCTCCCAGGGTTGATTTCGATCCGGCTAGAGCATGCTACCCCGGTCAGAACCGGGTTGAAATTTTAGAAGTGGGAAAAGGGTTGAAAAAAATCTCAAGTTAAAACCGGTTCCAACCCGGAGATTTTGGACAGTGTGAAAAGGCTTTTGAACTATCTGTTTTGGAAAATTCCCATCCCACATTGCAGTGGTAGATGAAAGCAATGTTTACAAACTTATGTCTCATTGCATGCAGCCAACAAGCCAGTTCAGAATTTCAACTGGGCATGTGCACATTGATATGGGTCATGGGCCATTCGGGATAATCAAACAATTCAAATGCACATTACCGCGGGTGCATGACGCTAGCGTGTAAATTACCAGCAGAATGGGCGTGCGCATAATTACATCGATGACATCCTGTCAACGATGTTATCCCAAATGATCTTGGGTAATTGAAATACCAAATTAGCTTAGGATATAATTTTTTCTTCATACAAAGATGCATGCGGATGTATGAAGGTGCCATGCTTGCGAGCATCACTTCATCAGCTGACAACGAATTCATTTATACAACAATGAAAGCCAAACACCCAACAGAACAATTTGTTTGGATTGGACTGACACGTGTACAGACTGGCAATGATAATTGGGGTAAGTGGTAACAAGCTTTGTTCATATTTAGCATTGACTGCTGTCTGTGGAGATAAACTAAATCAACTTGGAGTCAGTTATGACTCTGTACTGCACAATTAACTTTTGTGCAGTTAGAAACTGAGATAGGATCATTGAACACACATTAATAATGTGTGTACCGTATGTAGTGTGTCCGGCCTGCACATGAGCTGTCACCAGTGAAAGTACAATCTTGTTGTTATTACAATCTTTGGTGATGCATGGAATTCATAATATTGGAGCATTCCTGTTCCCTGGTAATAGCGCCATTTGAACTGGGGTACTCCAAGTTAACAGAATTGTTATAATTGAAAAAAAAAGCAAGGCTTCACAGTAGCTAAACCTTAACTCCTTAACATATACCAGTAAAAACTTACAATTTCTTCAAAGGAATTTGGATTGTGGGTTCTACCTGGGCAGACCATTAAAGGCAAATTCTGAAATTTGTTTTAAATTTAAAATAATTTAGACTAAGAGAGTTAATGGCTGAAGTGTGCCATTTCATCAGTCTCTCTTTTCCAGATGAGAAATGTACTGTGCTTATACATACATGTATATATTCTATTTACAGCTGCACTCATATACAATAATAATAATAATAGTAATAAGTATTATCCTGGATGGACATTTGGGAGACATCCCCATAGACTTGTGCACAAAATTTTTCAAACTTAATTGTGCCCTAACCCAATATTCCCTTGTCCTTTGTCCACAAATTTCGGTATGATTGCTAATAAGACCACGAGCAACAAATATAACTGAATTGGGAAAATGAAATTGTGCCTCTAAAGGGGGGCTGTGACATTAGGGAGACATGAAAATGTCTCCCTAAATATTTTTCCTAATGACTGATGTCTTCCATCGTGCAAAGAAATTACGATAACATGTCTCCTTTGTGGTACCTTTACACCTATAATGCAAAATGTGCACTAGCTTTCTATATCATTTCTGGAAGTCATTTTTGATTATTGTGCATTGTCTGTGTTATGGATTGCCTTTAAAGTGCTCCATGCATTTCTCTGTTTTGAGTGAACATGCATTGTATTGTCTGTCTTTTATTCTCAGGTACATTTGAGTGGATTGATCAGAAAGAGTTGAATTACGCCCTCTGGAGTGCAGCCGAGCCTGACGGAAACGATCCAAATGCAGCTCTGTTGGAGTCTTGTGTTGCCATGTCCATTAACACTGCAGGTGCAGGGGCCTGGCTGGACGAAATTTGCCAGTTCAGTCTCCTCTACTCTGTTTGCAAACTGCCCAAACGTGAGCATATCACAGTCAATATTCTGAACTTCGACCAACATGAAACCATTTACATTTTCTCTCTGCATTGCTTTGACTCAAATTTTAGATTTAAAATTTTAAATTTACAAATCATATACTTCTTTACGGCAGCAGTAAATAAAATACAAGTGTGACAAGTGGTATATGCTCTGATAGAGGTGGTAAAAGAATGCTGCTTTCCAAATACCTCACTGACCACCATGACCACTGGATGAAATTAGGACAATGGTAAATTTCAGCATTCCTCATTTCCATGCAACAATTTCAGGAGGGGGTCCTGATTGTGTAGCCACCCATTTTCAGGTCTTTAAATTTCTGAGATAATTTGTTTGACGATCTTAAAATGTTTGTGAAACGTTCATATTCACATCAAATCATTTTCCACTCTAGATGCTCATTTATTCTTTTAATTATTGGATCTGTTTTTGTTTTTGCGTTTCAGAGAACTCTTATCAGGCACGGAGTAAGTCACATAGATTTTTATATTTCTATAATATACATGTATCTATTTTTTCCATATGGAACATTTTTGTTGACATTTTGAGACCTTTATATGTGTAGAACAATTGTGACTGTTTTTTTTTCTGATAACAGAATTGATATTTATTTTAATGCTTGTAGTTATTCATGTACTTGCTTTAGATCAGTCAGATGTTATTTATACATGATAAAAGAAGAAGCGGTTGCAAACTTACCAATTTATTAAGTTTTTATGGTATATGTTAAAACAATATTCGAGCCAGTTTTTCCTCCAAAGAATAGCTGAGATTATACACATAAACGATCCATTGATGCAAGCTCTCATTTTCAAAAATTTAAAGTGAAGTCTTGAAACTATTCCAAGAAATCTGCTGAATTTCACATGATGCGGCTAAACCTTTATGAAGATGTGCTGAAAAAGACAGGTGCATTATGATGAATAGGAAACAAATAGAGGAATCTCTGGACTCGTATTGTTGATGACTGGGTTTAAAACTGTGCCTATATTGGAATAACTGAATACAGTTTGTGGCGGGAATGTTGAAGAGTTAAAAGTTGGAGATCAGTGCTACTTTCCAAGTACTCTTTTGGGACCTACACAGTCTGACAAAACCTGGACTGAAGCAGAGAATAAATGTCGCGAATATGGTGGCCACCTGACAACTGTCAAGGATCTGGATGAGCAAAACTTGGTGCGGACATTGGTAAGTAATCCATGAGATATTATTCTATGCTGATTGTATAGAACTGCTTCACAATCATGGGCACCCAACTGAAAGCTATATAGTGCCAAACCTCAGAACACTTTGTGGGGGTGCCTTGTGATATCTACCGTTGTGTCACAAGTGTGGGTTGATTTGCTCTCAAAGTCGGCATGCTCTAATGCATTGTTTACTACTAACTCTTTGTGCAATTCATTGATGCTCTAGACTCTTGTGCTTCGCAATACAAGGAAGTTGGCATGCATTGACCACATAACTTGATATTATTTTGCACCTAATAATCAGACAAAACAAATCAAAGAAAGTGGTAAGGTGTGACTGTTGCACTTGGACAAAGACATTTTCTCTTTTTTGCTGCGGACTTATACAATCTTTTTTTTTTTAATTCATTTTTGTTACGATCATTGCAGGTAATAGCCGATGTTGTCTTATAAGGTCCCAATTCCATAGCTTTACCAAGCATATGTTTTTCACTTGTGCTCATAATTCTGTGTTAAATCCATAGACAAAGCATGTTTGCATGTGTAAAGCCCACATTATGTTCAAAATATATTTAGTGAAGATTATTGGCTAGTTGGTAATTCCAGCATCATGTACATTATAAATCAGGCACTTGTTTGTGTACTTTATGAGCTTTTTGAATGAATCTTAACGTGTACTTTTCAAATCTTAAATTGTCATGAAGATTACACACTCAGATACTTGGCTCATTATTTAGATTTCATGGTTAAAAGGCTCTTACATGGACATTTTATTACTAGTGAGATGAATGTCCATACAGTGCTCAGATGTTGCAGGGTGCTGGCCTCAGAGCAAACAAATTAAACCTTTAACACCTAAACAACCTTTAGTCCAACTTGGGAGCCTGGTGTTTATGTTGCAAACTTTTGGGGAACATATGTCTGCAATATTCCGGGCTAATTCATAATTATTCAATGAATTTCTATTTACAACTTAACACACATTGCCTCGGTATTATAATCTCGTTAATGTAATGTTTGTGGCATCAAACTGGCTAAGAAAAGAACTCTTCTTATTTTGCAATGACCACCAGATACGTCATAACTTGCAACGTGTCTGTAGAGGTTGTTAAAGAACTTAAGTTACAGTGTGTTCAACTCATCGCATGTTTCGTGAAATAGATTGTAGGACGCGTTGTGAGTTGCGACGTGTTACAAATCGTAACTCGAGTTGCGACGCGTAAATCAGGTGCAGAGCTACTTGTGGGGCACTCGTACAAAGAAAGTTTTAGAAAAATGGTGCCCTGCAAGTGAAATCTTTAGAAAAAGGGATACAAGGACAACAATGCTCCTGCCAACTCCTCTCTGCTGGAATAGAGTGCGATAGTGATAGTTAAAGTTTGCGTTAAGTTTTAAAAAGAGTAACTTGAACTTATGTTGATGAAACTTGGATACAGTGACCCTTGGGTGGGAAGACACAATTCTTCATTGGGTTACTGAGGTCATGTAGGGGTTATTAGAGGTCATTGTTCAAATTCAAATGAGTCGTTGTCACAGAATTTCATGGATTTTAATGTGACTTGGATGGAGTGATCCTTGGGTGGGGGGTTATCACAACTCTTCCAAAATTGGAGGTCAAAGGTCATCTACCGGTGACTTAAGGTCATTTTAAAAAAATGCACACATTTGATCTTTTTTAAATCCAACAGATATTTTGTTCATGATTTGGTAATATGATTTTGTGCTTTTTACTGTTTATAGTCTTTCGGTTTTGCAAGGAGTTACTGGCTTGGTTTGCGGGATGAAGGCGCAGGCTTTGGGTGAGTGATATGTATTGACATAAAGAACAGCAGCAGCTACAGGACATTCTAAAAATGTTCTCAACGAACAAATCCTGTGTACAATCCCTGGCATGAAACTCTTTTGCTACTTTACATTGTGGGATGCATCTTCATTTTATTTTATATGAAAATGACACATTCATCTTATGAATATAAATTACGGTACCCACTGCTACATGTACATCAGATTTGAACCAGCCAACCGATCCTGCAAGCTTGGTGGTCGAGTGGTGAGACGTCTGCACTAGAAAGAAGCAGGTCGTGGATTCAAGTCCCACCTGAGTGTTTTTTCCAACTTTCACACTGAGGTAACACACCGAGTGTACAGTGTTCATACATCAGTGAAGGGCAAAACCTAATATTGAAAATGACACAACTATTAATAATGACACAGCAATGGAAAAACACTTAAATGACAAAATATATCAATATGAACAGCTGTACAAATGGGTTCTATTGGTAAAATATGCATAACTTCTGATAGCATAGATTAATGTCAGTAATTATTTTTTCTCACAAGAGTGGAAGAAAATGCTAAAGGGCTTCATAGGTACCAAATTGAATTGCTTTTGAGGAGAAATAGTCATTGATCCAGGTCACTTTCTCTTTGACTCACCCCTGTATATTACCTCCAGACGAACCACTCATCCTCTTTCCAATTCCTGGAGAATAAACTTGTAACCAGCCCTTGATCCTAAGTGCTAAACCTTGCCTTTGTGATAGCAGTCAAGAGTCTATGACCCTGTTCCCACTAGATCCACCAATTGGGGGATCTGATCCACCTTTTGCCAAATTGCCGGATCAGATCCCCCAATTGGTGGATCAGATCCGGCAATTGTGTGCAGTGGGAACGCTAACCGTTATAAGATGGATCAGGATCAGATCCACCTTCCTGATCCACCTCTGGACCAGGATACAGATCCCCCGAATGGTTATCACTTAGATCCGGCAATTGGCGGATCACGATCAAATAAAATTTGACCTGTCAACATCCGCCTGCTGCATGAGTGGCGTGAAAATGTTGCGGTCTTATGAATGAAGAAACACGTTTTTAGGCATGTACCGGTAGCTCATGTGAAAATTTCCAACATGCACAACATGAACAATAAACAACCACTGAACTATGGGCTAGCACCGCGAATGCACGATGCATGCATGCATGCAGCGCAAGTGGTATATCCTAAAACTACGCTAGGCCTTTTACAATTTTCGTTGCGTATTGGTCCATGTCTAAACCTTTTTCATTCGTGAAATTTTACTTATGTTTCCATCCGTAAATAACTCTGTGTTAGTGTAAAGCCCGCATTCACCAAAACACTTCACTTTGGCACAGAATCATGGAAAAGCTTATGAGTATGCGATGAGAATATAGCCAATTAACGCGGTACAAACTGAGGTGACAAAACTGTATTATTGATCATAGAAAATTGGAAAATGACGTCGTAGTACATCATGTGACCATTTTTAACCAATGAGAAGCTTCAGAACCAGGGAATCCCTTATTGATGCATTGATTTCTGCCGTGCGAATGTGACGTCACACAATGAGCGGTGCTATTCAATTTCACCAGTTAATTAATGCACAGATCCTTTATACGGATTCGTGATTTATGTCGGTCAATTTGCGTAATTTTGATGTCCTAGCATGAAACACTCGTACTCCTACAGAGCGCGTGCTCAGCAAGCTAAATACCGAACTCAGTGACCTTTCGGACTCGACATTTCCGTTCAAAAAGGCGGATCAAGCATAAGTGGGAACGGGACTTTCAGTTTCGTTGCAGTAAGATAGCGATCACACCAAAGTGCCGGATCTTGATCCACCTTTTGTGAACGTGGTGTATCTGACTCTCCCATTGTCACTGTTGAGTGGGCACTTCTGCTCGTAGTCCATTCAAACAGATGTACATGTGTATCCAATCAGCTGTGTCAAAAGTGTTCATCAATCCTTACTCCTAAATATAAGCGTCCTCACCACTCAAGCATGGAACACATACCTGTCAGTGTTTTAGGACCGGATCTGATCTTTAATTTCAATAAAACTTAGCCAAGAATTTTAATATTTCTGGAAACTTGTGACAAAAACAATGTCTAATTGGGGCATGGCATTACATTTTTATTTCCAACATTGTTCTATTTTTTTTTTTTACTTCACAAAGCTGGAGTGACGGCACTGCGTTTGACATCAGTACCGACTACTCGGCATTCCCTAGTGGTCAACTTCCAGACAACCTGGCCGGTGAAGAAGATTGTACAGAACTGCGTATATGGCAGAGTAAGCATAGACCCTTTGCTCTGTGCCCCCTCACTGAGGGCGATGTTTGCTATTTATATTCAGTGACAACTGATGAATTTACAAATTGTTTACTCGTGTAGATTACAGAGGAATGTCGGTCTGCCTCGCATGTGGTGTCAGATGCTAGGGGTCTATTAATCAATTCAAGAGATTTGCAGTGCAATATAACGCTATTGTGTCATTGGAGACACAAATCCTGCTTTACTAGCAGGGTGACATGGGAGAGAGGTCAGCATCTCATCCCTGACATACAGTGGAACGCCGCCGCTATAACGAACATCGTGGGATGCACAGAAAGTGTTCGTAATAACGATCGTTTGGTAAAGCGATTTTCAACCGGCAGGCCCCTTTTCAGCAATAGTGAACTAGCATTCCCACATCCCGCGGCCGCACGAGCAGTCGTCATGAAAATTTAGCAACAGGTGGTTTTCCCTTTTATTCCTTGGGGAAATAATAGCCATCTATCGCTGTTCAACATTCAAACACGATGTAACTATTGGTCGTTTGATGTTCGGGAATTAAAAGTGGACCAAATAGCATTTAATACAACCGGTAGATTTTGTGTAAATCTGTTGACTCTTTTCAACAATAATGTTCTGTACGTTTTGTACATCAACACCGGGAGCCAAGGAGGATGTTCGGTATAGCCCAATGTTCAGTATAGCGGTGTTCGGTATAGCGGCGTTCAACTGTACATGTATCCAAACAGTTTTGCATGAGCCACTAAGGCATATTAATGATTTGGTGTTTCGGGGATGTTTATGTTTTTTTTTTATTATTTCTTATCATTTTAATTATTATTTATGTACCCGCTGGTGCATGTATATATACATGTGGTGTATGTATACGATGAAAATAAGTTCAAGCAGTGCTCACAGAGAATTTTTTAGCTGAATTTTTGGCCATACTAGGCTCCAATGAAGGCCAGGTAAGGCCGAAAATTCAGCTACAAAATTCCCGGTGAGCACTGCTTAAACTTATTTTCATCATATATACTTACCTACAGTGCTACGCAGTTCTGCTTCGTGTGGTGTGTGTATTTTTTGATATACATGATTTTGCTTGGATTTTCTGTTAAGGATAAAAACACGAGGAGCGCGCCGTTCATGGGTAAGAATGGCCCAAGGACGATTCATCACCTACGAACAGCGTGCTACCGAGTGTATTAATCTACTTGACACCCTCCACGAGGAGCGCTGTTCGTGGGTGAGATTGGCCCAAGGACGATTCATCACCTACCAACGGCGCGCTACCGAGTGTATTAACCTACTTAACACCATCTACGAGGAGCGCTGTTCGTGGGTGAGAATGGCTCAAGGACGATTCATCACCTACGAACAGCGCGCTACCGAGTGTATTAATCTACTTGACACCCTCCACGAGGAGCGCGCCGTTCGTGGGTGAGAATGGCCCAAGGACGATTCATCACCTACGAACAGCGCGCTACCGAGTGTATTAATCTACTTGACACCCTCCACGAGGAGCGCGCCGTTCGTGGGTGAGAATGGCCCAAGGACGATTCATCACCTACGAACAGCGCACTACCGAGTGTATTAATCTACTTGACACCCTCCACGAGGAGCGCGCCGTTCGTGGGTGAGAATGGCCCAAGGGAGATTCATCACCTACGAACAGCGCGCTACCGAGTGTATTAATCTACTTGACACCCTCCACGAGGAGCGCGCCGTTCGTGGGTGAGAATGGCCCAAGGAAGATTCATCACCCACGAACAGCGCGCTACCGAGTGTATTAATCTACTTGACACCCTCCACGAGGAGCGCGCCGTTCGTGGGTGAGAATGGCCCAAGGACGATTCATCACCTACCAACAGCGCGCTACCGAGTGTATTAATCTACTTGACACCCTCCACGAGGAGCGCGCCGTTCGTGGGTGAGAATGGCCCAAGGACGATTCATCACCTACGAACAGCGCGCTACCGAGTGTATTAATCTACTTGACACCCTCCACGAGGAGCGCGCCGTTCGTGGGTGAGATTGGCCCAAGGACGATTCATCACCTACCAACAGCGCACTACCCAGTGTATTAACCTACTTAACACTCTCCAAGAATTCTTCATTATTGCTTGAAAGGCCTTTGTACATCTTTATTATTGAATTTGTCAAAATGGTAAAATCAGTTTTGTTTATTTATGAAAAAAGAACAATGATGTGTCATCACTGTTATTATTTAGTGAATATCATTTAAAACATTTAAAAGAATGGCAGTCGTCAACCTGCCACAGTAGCCTAATGGTTAACGAGATGAGCTATGGATGGAGTGGTCCCTGGTTCTAATCCTGCTATGTCCATTTTTCCAGCGACAGTTTATTTAACTGAGGGAAAGAAAGGGAACGAAAACATAAGTGGCTTGCTGTGATTCTGTGAAATTACACAAAAGTGGCTACGCCATTCGTTGGATGCTGAATGGTGCACGCGTGCCCATTCGTGCTAAATAATGGCGAGAAAAAACAATAGTGTGACGTCACAGGAGAGTGTTAATTAATATCAAAATACACAGTTTTAGTGGCCTGGCATCTGGATGTAATTATGTTTGTGTTTTATGAGACGGTAGCTGATGGGTACTCACACAAAAGAGAACAAAAGGGAACAATAGAGAACATTACCCCACAAACATATGAATGTGTTTGGCACTGCATGTAAACAGTGAAAATCATCATCAACTGCAGGACAATTGCTTTCAGGAACATGAACTGTACGTAGTTTAATATCAAACCAATAAATCTGACTATTTTTGAGATTGCATCATCCAAATTTAGGTCCAGTACTTTGTGTCAATCTAGGAGTATACCGGTATTCTACTGTTTTTGTATGTGAGCAGTGCAACAACAATGCCCACCTCTTTTTCTGTGTGCATCCGATGGGATATCATTTGGAAACACTGCAGACCATTATTCCAAACACACAATCACTGTACATGCACAGAGGCCCCTTCCAATGGCAACAGCATTGTGCAAGCTATTGTACAAAGCAACTACCCCATGCCGGATTATCTGAGCAATAGCTGGCACAATGCTTTTACAATCGAAGGGGGTCATGAGTGTGCAGTTATATTCAGCTTGCACTGGTCTATGTAGTCTTTCCATGGTTCGCAACCCTCAACACATGCTTTGGGGTTTGTCTTGTTTTACAGACGGAGAGTGGGGAAGAAGTGCTTGTGGGAATTTACTCAAATTTGTCTGCAAACGAGAGGAGTCCTCAACTACACCACTTTCGCCTTTACCAGGCTATCCAGACTCTGGCGAGTGCCCCAAGGATTACTTCAGACTGGACAACATGTGCTTCAACTTGAGAGGCACAGATGAAAGTCAACGTTTGGGCTGGATCGATGCTAGAGATGCTTGTAAGACGCCTTCAGTTGCAGGGACAACCCTTGCCACAGTTAGCAACCCTGGACAGCAAGGTAAGGTCCACTTAAACAAAACAAAAACACACAAGAAAAACCCATCAAGTTTTGACTGAGTATTTATTAACCAGTTCACGTTGGATGACGTGCATACACGCAAAGGTTTTGCAGTATTCGGAACGCATGACGGAAATAACTGTCAGCGACCAGCTCGCAGCGAGCGAGGCCAGAAATATCAGGGTGTGCTAACCCCAGATGATGGCCTGAATCCATCTGGCATTTAGGTTCATGAAAAAAAATCCGTGGGTGCGGTCAATGTTCAAATAATCCAGACGCGAACTAGTTAAGTGTTTACTTGAAATTCACTTTAGTTGACATTAGCGTGGAACTTTGCTGGAATGACCTCTATGAAGGTGTGTTTGTTCACGTGTTTATGTTTATGACTTAATCGTCCCAGAAAGTGGTTGGCTCGCAAAGCAGTTCTGAGTTTAACACCTGCAAGTGGTCCAGGCAACAAAAGCAGCCTACCTCAGGAAGTGTGCGAGGTGAAGCCTCATAGTTCAATGCCTCCTTTCGTACATTTGCTTGTGCGTTGCATTTGCACCAGCATGTATGAGAGTTCAAAATCTTCCAGGACTGTTGAGTCCAGTGATGAAACCATCGGTCTATTAATTTTTTTTATTATACGATGTGATGCGATGTGATGCGAGGGTGCAGCCTAACCTACACCAACTCGGGACTTGGTCGCCGCCCTCCACTGTTCCCTATCCAGCATTAGGGTCCTCAGCTCCCTGATGTCACTGCGACCAACGTCCCGCCGCAGCGTGTCGATGTATGTGGCTCGTCTCTGCCCCCTCCTGGCAGTTCCATGAGTCGGCTCCCACAGGATGGTGTTGTGGGCTGCTAGCCCCGGGCGCGGATGCAATGGCCTGCCAGAGCCATCCTTCTCTTCCTGATCTTGTCTGAGATATGTGGAATGTCTTCCTAAAGGTCGATGTTGCTGATGTGGTCTGTCCATCTCAAGGCTAGAGTGCTGCAGATCTAGTCTGTGGTCAATATTATCTGTAGCAGGATACAAGCTCTCATTATTGTCTCAGAATTGGCCGTTTATGCATTGGTGTTGGTGGCTCAGTGCACCAAGGTCCCACAGACGTTTACGCCTGATGCACTGTTGTGTCTGGCAGGGTTAATCGTAATTAACTACACCAGTTATTCCTTATTTAGTCCAAATTTATGATATCTTTTGTCAATTTTGCATTCAATCTTGGCCTATTGCATGTGTTTCTTGTTTCTTTCTTTGCTTTGGAGCAGCCACCTTAAGTGACTCTTTGTTGTGAAAATTCCCCCCAAAACAACCCATACAAATCCAATTCACACTATATGCTGTTTACTTTTTGTTTTGTATTTGCATCAGCTCTGTTGACGGCCATAATTCAGGGAGTAGGTGCAGACATGTGGATTGGCTTGAACGGTATAGGCATCCACGATCAATATCATTGGACTGATACAACACGATTGGACTATACGAGCTGGGCACCAGACCAACCTGACAATGCTTTGCCAATTACTGATCCGGTAGGTCATACACATACTTGGCACACTAGCACATTCGGCAAAATTTAGCAACTTCTTTAGTTTAATTAGGCCATTATCACTTACTACACTTGGAGCACATAGAAATAATCATTTCATAATCAACTATTCAATAGTTGCCATTTGTAGACAGGAGGAGTTAACAAGCTTAACTCTAACCACTCCAAAATTAGCTGTTTTGTTTGGCAGCAATTTGATGAGTTCAGGCCCGTGCATCCCAGGTACAATAACCATTGGGACTTGATGTCCGAGACGTTTTCTTCAGGAGTAAGAAAGTGTTATTAGATTCCAATTAATTAATCTGGCATACAATATGTGGACTTCAAACATGTACTTATATAAACAAGTGCCCTGCGCAGAGTTGGAAAGAACTAGAAAAAAACTGTAATGTTAAGGGCATGTATTAAAGTTGAATTTAATAGCCTGTAGCTGTGTTTTCGAAGTAACAAATGCAGAATGCACTGGTCCTGTCAATTGAATCTTGTGATTGTGGCTGCTGTACTTGTCGTTGCTGGTTGACGAAGAACATTGGCATGGCACTTTCACACTGTGGGTACCAATTGCAAAATACACGTTCTCTTCTTAAAACAAGCCGTGGCTGTTTAGGTGATCGTAACTAAATGTAATTTTCATCAGACTTTATGGATGATCATGGTTGACAGTATTTTCTCCCCTGATATCACAGGAATGTTTATAGGCAGAGGAAGAAACAAGTGTCAAATTTATATTTTTTTTAGCTCAGTGTAGGCTTTGGCAGCTGCGCAGGCTTATTACCATATACATTATTTTAATGACATACATGTGATAGCTTGCCTATAAAAGTACCCGGTATTTTATCACAGTATACCGTTGAGTTTTTAAATTGCGAAGTTATATACATGAATCTTTTGTTTTTCCATGTAGCCTGGTTTTCATTTTGAAAATTCTCCACAAATGACATTCAACACCTGTTTTTTTCATTGTCTGAGAAGTTACTGAGTAATATATAAAGTTGGTTACAGGTACTCGATTCTATAATCTGGACTCAGTTCCTAACAAAAGCGGTCGGATACTCAAGTACCCAGTTCCCATGCAAAGCCCATGTAAAGTTGTTATAAAAGATAGATGAAAAAAGGTTTATTAAAGTGAATGTACTCTTATCATTGACAGAACTCTGCTAGTTGTGTGGCGATGATGAATGACCCCGACGACCCTGGTCTGTGGAATGATGCCATGTGTACTACCCCACGAGCCTACCTCTGTCAGTCACCATTAGGTAGTAGTAGTTTCTGTTCTCTTTTGTCCCTCATGTTCTCATGTGTCCCTCATGTCACTTAAAGTTACTCCCTGAACTTGCCTTACACCATTCCACCATTGAGTATATTTGTTTCTGTTCTATGTTGTGTACACACGGTCTCTCAATTGCCTGCATGTGTAGGGGAGGGGGGGGGGGGGTGTTGAATGACAAATCAAGTCCATTTTTTTTCATGCAGACCCTTTGTTTTACTTTCAATCTTTTTAGTGTCATCTGGTGGTGATCCTCCTCCCCTACCAGGAAACCCATGTACAGACATCAAGTACTCCAACTACTTTGACACATGTTTCCTTATGGAGAGCGCTAAGAAGAACTCATTTGATTTGGCCAAAACGGTTTGTACACAATGAAACATCAACAACTGATCAAATTGTTATTAACTTTGAGGTAAATGCAATATAATATGTTTGTGAGGTCATCGGTAGTAGTTTCACGTGACTTAAGCTGCAAACCCAAACAAATCTGCTGTTCTCTAAAATTTGCCATCAATTACAAACTGGGCTGAGCATATAGTTCAAAATGCATAAAGCAAACAAGGGTATTAGATGTGCATGCGGAGAGTAGACAGTAACAGCACTGGATTAATCTGAATAATCCTGCAGTTTGTGGTCTTGAGTCCTGCTTGTCCAGCTTGAGTCCACCTCCTGTCCTTTTAAATCGCACGGTCAGAGGGATGTCCAGTTTGTTATGAGTCCGGCAAAATGAATGTTTAATCGTCAAATTTTCATATTCAAGATTGGTTAAATGTTGACACAGCCTTACCAGATAGGGTTTGTTTTGATTTGATATCATTTGACTTCAAGAATGTTTTGTCTTGAATAGGATTGCGAGAGTAGGGATGGTAGCTTGCTGTCACTGAATAACCAATATGCGGGGGCGCTATTCACGTACCTCCTGTACCAAGCTGGTACTGATGCAACAGATGATGAAGCCTGGTTGGGATTGAGGCGTAATGCTGTAAGTACACATGAGTGGGACAGTGGATTAAAGTAAAAAGCCTTATACTTGCTGCAGGGAATATACACTGTGCTATATATTTATCATCAGGATATCTGAGGCGATCAAGTTGTGTGTTTGAAGTTACCTATTTTAAATTTTTGCCCCAGAAGACGAGTAAATACATGTACTCGTGGTAACATGTTGGCAGGTTTCTGTTATTGTTGAAGATCCTGACACAACTTCTTGATCAGTAGTGCAAATCCTTGACCCAAATATGTATGTACAATGTATGTCAACTCCAATTCAATATTTGTGTGAAATCATTCTAGTAAAGTCGATACACATGTTGAAACCTAGCATTTGATAAGAAACAAAGTACACTCTAAGCTACATATTGACAGGACTGTCATTCTCTGTATTAAATTGTTAGGATACTGGAGTATTTGAGTGGGTTGACAAGTGGCCGCTGCAGTTTACCAGATGGGGTCCCAATGAACCAAACAACAACAATGGAGATTGTGTGGCACTAACTCGTGATGGCTTCTGGGCTGTCCGCCAGTGCTACGATAACAACTACTACTTCTGCAAATACCCCTGTAAGTTGGATGACAGAGCAACCATCAACTAATTAATCTTGACTTGCAGCAAAGACCAGCTTTGAAGTTTTAGGTCTGTGAGCTTGGTAGAGTAATTGGTTGGAAAGTGTTAATTTATTATGCAGTCATCATTCCAGTTTTGTACATCCCTTGGAATGGCAAAACAAATACCAAAATCTGACAGGCATCTTGACATACCAACTTCTCTGTTTTCATTTGTGCAATCAGCTACTCCGCCAGAAGTTCCAGGGCTGAAGGGAGGGATCTGTCCTCCTGACTATGTGGAATTCCCAGAATCAGATGACTGCTACCTGTTTGGTACATCGGCCACAACGATAAAACACGAAGCTGGAGATCTAACATGTGCCACTAACCACAACGGGGGCCGATTGCCCAGCATTCACAGCAAAGCAGAGGAAGATTTCATTAAGGCCCAAACCAAAGAAGCCTTAGGAGAAAACGCCAAGATTTGGCTGGGCGTAACTCGCAATGCAGGTAAGTATATGTGGTCTTTGACTGGCCCCATTTGAATTTGGTTATTTGAATATCTCCATGTGATTGGATAATTGAATATTTGCTGCTGCCCGCAGTGCTATTGCACAATATCCAGTGCTTGTAAGCACAGACTACTGATCTATATGTCAGAGTAAAGCATTATGATGGATAAAAGAAGTGCCCTGTGGGGTTAGTAAGCAGACAACCTTGCTAAGCATAGACAAAATGTTCTTATATAAAACAGGTTTAACACCCAAAATGTCTTGCAGTATGTGTCACATGTTAGGCCCCCCAAAAAAGTCTCCGGTTTCTGGTATGGAGCTTGCCCAAAAAGTGGTGCGGCGACGCTGCCTTTTTTTTTTTTACCTGATTTTTTTGCTTCAAATGTCGGCTGATGACTGCATATGGTGCCCGACTAAACTTAGTGCAAATATATGGGAGTCCGGAGAGGCCACATAAAGCTTATTCTCGACCATAACCCACTCTAAAAACACGTTAAAATTGTGCAGCAGCAGGTTTCCAGTCAAACCAGTGAGTTTGGCGGTTTTTAAACATCATCTTTCATTTAAAAAAAAACTTTTTCATTTGCCAACGCGCATGGCTACGGCGATGCGCGCGCATACCAGAAACCAGAGACTTTTTTTTTTGGCTTTACCATCTTTCGACTATTGTTTGAGGTTGTAAACTACTGATTAGTGTATTATGTTTTCTGCTATCAGCTCAATGATATTGAACCAAATAATCACTGTAACTTAATCACTTACTGGCACAGTTACTCGATAAAAACTTCATGGAAAATCATGTGAACAATGATAACATTGTGATATTTAGCCCAGAAAACAAAAACAGGGAAAAACAAGGTGTCCGTATATTGGGCTAAAAGTAGGTGAGGGGTTGCCTAACGAGGGGACTTAAACAAGTTCAAGGAAACACCCAAAATTATTGGTGAGAAAACGCTTGGACGTAGACATCATTATTTTAAAAAACGATAACTAATAGTTTGGGGATTCGTCCTTGAACTTGATCAAGTCCCCATGTTTGGCTAGCCTTCGCCTAATTTTTAGCCCATTTACGGACACCTCATTTCCCCCTCTTTTTTTTTGTTTTTGTGGGCTAAATATCAAGATGATACAATTTTTCATGTGATTTCCCATTTATTTTGGTAAGGGTAACTCTGCCAGTAAGTAACTTTGTGAATTTGAAGCTCATCAATACTGAGGTTTGGCAAGACTACTTGATGATATCTGAAGAAAAAGGAAATGCGTGCAATTTAAGGGTATAATGGTAGCCATTTTGGATCTTTATTATGTTCTCATAATCTTGTCCTAATTTGTCACCATGTCTTGCTAAGAGAGGACGAGAAGGCGCAGCCATATCTGGTGACCACATGCATCTAGGCATTGGGCTTCAGCTGCACTTACCGTCCACGTATGGCTAGGATATCTTGTAAGGCTTCTGTCGTGAGTGCCATCAACACCAGAATGTCCACTTATCTTTGCTCACTGGGTGCAACTCTTTGTGCTGTTCGTGTTGTCCAGTCATGTGTAAATTGATCAGTTAGTATTGAAGCTTACTCTTTTCTTCCTTCAGATGACTTCAATACCTGGTTTGATCAGAGTCTGATGGACTACGTGAACTGGGATGCCGGTGAACCTACTGATGATAACAATGCAAACAACAATGGCGTCCTGTTGGATGTGAATGGCGGATGGAGTGACGTCGCCTCTACTGAGAGACACAACTACATCTGCAAATCTCCCAAATGTAGGAATCACTTGCCCTCGGCCAGTTCAATCTGAATGCACATTTTCAATTTAAACATTTTCAATCTTAACATTCACAGCATTCACAGCTGTTATATGACATGAATCAGTGTTGGCATTATATTTGCATCATTCAAATCATGTTGCCTGATAAGGCCGCTTTCCACTTGAGGGTGCACATACCAACTTTCAAGCCCCATTTAAAGTAACTTGGGCTGGGGTCTGCTTGCTGAATTCTGCAATATCCTCCAAATAGATTTCACTTTACCAAGCGCAGTGATTTCAGGCTTCTCATTTTAACGCTAACGATGTACATGTACCAATTTTCTATTTTCCATAGTATTGGGTTTTGCCTCAACCAACATATTTTTCTTAGCACTATATTATTCAGGGCTTGCAATGAAAAGGTTACAAGCTTGCTCAGTACGGACTAGAACCCACAGCCAATCATTTAAAAGTTCAGATGTCTCAACCCACCTTCCACTGGACGACTCAGCTTGCTGGGGTCAGCTGCTAGTTTGACTGTAGAAAGTAACATGAATCTTTATGTGTCATTTGGTCCTCTTCCAGTTCCAGCCCCTCCCACCCCCAAACCAACCAGTTCAGCCATTAAACCAGGTAGGTTGGTTCAGTTTTATCTTGGTTTAATTGCTGTTTACCTTTTGTTTTAAATAATGGAAGGTTTGCGGAAACACCATGTGTGAATAATTTCTCAACTAAGAGAATGGTTCTGAAAAGAACCAGAGGTACATGTATAAACTCGACGTTCCGGTCAGTATGCTCTGACCGTCTTCACTCTCCTGAAGACGGTCAGAGCATACTGACCGGTACGTCGAGTTTATACCTCTGGTTCTTTTCAGAACCATTCTCTTAGTTGAGAAATTATTCACACATGGTGTTTCCGCAAACCTTCCATTATTTAGTATCTCCACCATGCAAAGCTTCAAATCTTACTTACCTTTTGTTTTGTTTTAACTATGTAGTGGTAAACTGGGGTTTTTTTGGGGGGGGGGGGGCGGGGGGGGGGGGGGGGGGGCGGGGGGGGGGGGGCGGGGGGGGGGGGCGGGGGGGGGGGGGCGGGGGGGGGGGCGGGGGGGGGGGGGGGGCGGGGGGGGGGAGGTTGTACCTATGTCAGATTACATGGCCTTTCAACTTATAATTATGGATTTGTGTTCTAAAATTAGAGGGACAGGTATGAAGGAAATTATATACATTTTTGTTCAATGTTTGTTTCAAATTGATTCATTTCTCCAAATGTCTGTGTTTATGATTTCATGATTTGTATACAGTACAACAATAAAAGTGTGTGACCGAATGTGTATTTATATATATTATATTTAACCCCTTACAATTTTAGAATTTTCATAAAAATGTAAGGTTAACCCCTTAATTTAAACATTAAATTTTGCCCAATTTTACTCAAAAAAGCAAGGTTAACCCCTTACTTCTGGAATTGTTCAGAAACATCTGATTTTGCCAAATTTTGCTAAAATGTGCACCCACTTAACAAGGTTAACCCCTTCTGTGATTTTCCAGAAACATCTGATTTTGCCCAATTTTGCTAAAAATGCAAGGTTTACCCCTTACAATTTTAGATGTCTCATTAAAATCTGATTTAGCCCAATTTTGCTTAAATTGCAAGGTTAACCCCTTACAATTTGAAATTTTTATAAACATTTAATTGTGTCCAATTTTACTCAAAAAGCAAGGTTAACCCCTTACATCTGGAATTTTCTAGAAACATGTGAAACCCCTTACAATTGTAAATTTTTCAGAAACATCTGATTTTGCCAAATTTTGCTAAAATGTGCACCCATTTAACAAGGTTAACCCCTTACTTCTGGAATTTTCCAGAAGCATCTGATTCTGCCCAATTGTGCTAAAAATGCAAGGTTAACCCCCTACAATTTTAGATTTCTCATAAAAATCTGATTCTGCCCAATTTTGCTAAAAATGCAAGGTTAACCCCTTACAATTTGAAATCTTCATCAACATTTAATTGTGCCCAATTTTACTCAATAAGCAAGGTTAACCCCTTACATCTGGAATTTTCCAGAAACATGTGAAACCCCTTACAATTGTACATTTTTCAGAAACATCTGATTTTGCCAAATTTTGCTAAAATGTGCACCCACTTAACAAGGTTAACCCCTTACTTCTGTGACTTTCCAGAAACATCTGATTTTGCCCAATTTTGCTCAAAATGCAAGGTTAACCCCTCACAATCTGAAATGTTTCATAAAAATCTGATTTTGCCCAATTTTGCTAAAAATGCAAGGTTAACCCCTTACAATTTTAGATTTCTCATAAAAAAATCTGATTTTGCCCAATTTTGCTAAAACTGCAAGGTTAACCCCTTACGATTTGAAATTTTTATAAAACATTTAATTGTACCAAATTTTACTCAAAAAGCAAGGTTAACCCCTTACATCTGGAATTTTTCATAAACATGTGATTTTGCCCAATTTTGCTAAAATATGCAAGGTTAACCCCTTACAATTTTAGATTTCTCATAAAAATCTGATTCTGTCCAATTTTGCTAAAACTGCAAGGTTAACCCCTTACAATCTGAAATTTTCCAGAAACATGTGATTTTGCCCTATTTTGCTAATAAATGCAAGGTTAACCCCTTACAATTGTAAGTTTTTCAGAAACATCTGATTTTGCCAAATTTTGCTTAAATATGCAAGGTTAACCCCTTACAATTTAAAATTTTTCATGAATTCTGATTTTGCCGAATTTTGCTGAAAACGCAAGATTAACCCCTTACAATCTGAAATTTTCCAGAAACATCTGATTGTGCCGTATTTTGCAAAAAAATGCAAGGTTAACCCCTTACAATTTGAAATTTTCATAAACATTTAATTTTGCCCAATTTAACTCAAAAAAGCAAGGTTAACCCCTTACAATTTGGAATTTTTCATAAACATCTGATTTTGCCCAATTTTGCTAAAATATGCAAGGTTAACCCCTTACAATTTTCGATTTCTCATAAAAATCTGATTTTGCCCAATTTTGCTAAAAATGCAAAGTTAACCCTTTACAATTTTAGATTTCTCATAAAAATCTGATTCTGCCCAATTTTGCTAAAAACGCAAGGTTAACCCCTTACAATCTGAAATTTTCCAGAAACATCTGATTTTGCTGTATTTTGCAAAAAATGCAAGGTTAACCCCTTACAATTTGAAATTTTCATAAACATTTAATTTTGCCCAATTTAACTCAAAAAAGCAATTTGAAATTTTTCATAAACATCTGATTTTGCCCAATTTTGCAAAAATATGCAAGGTTAACCCCTTACAATTTTAGATTTCTCATAAAAATCTGATTCTGTCCAATTTGGCTAAAACTGCAAGGTTAACCCCTTACAATTTGAAATTTTTATTAACATTTAATTGTGCCCAATTTTACTCAAAAAGCAAGGTTATCCCCTTACAATTTTAGATTTCTCATAAAAATCTGATTCTGCCTAATTTGCTAAAAATGCAAGGTTACCCCTTACAACCTTAGATTTTTCAAAAAATCTGATTTTGCCCAATTTTGCTAAAAATGTAAGGTTAAGCACTTACAATTTGAAATTTCCAATAAACATTCAATTTTGCCAAATTTTACTCAAAAAGCAAGGTTTACCCCTTACAACTTGAATTTTTCAGAAAAATCTGATTTTGCCCAATTTTGCTAAAATATGCAAGGTTAACCCCCTTACAATTTTCGATTTCTCATAAAAATCTGATTTTGCCCAATTTTGCTAAAAATGCAAAGTTAACCCTTTACAATTTTAGATTTCTCATAAAAATCTGATTCTGCCCAATTTTGCTAAAAACGCAAGGTTAACCACTTACAATCTGAAATTTTCCAGAAACATCTGATTTTGCTGTATTTTGCAAAAAATGCAAGGTTAACCCCTTACAATTTGAAATTTTCATAAACATTTAATTTTGCCCAATTTAACTCAAAAAAGCAAGGTTAACCCTTACAATTTGAAATTTTTCATAAACATCTGATTTTGCCCAATTTTGCAAAAATATGCAAGGTTAACCCCTTACAATTTTAGATTTCTCATAAAAATCTGATTCTGCCCAATTTTGCTTAAAACGCAAGGTTAACCCCTTACAATCTGAAATTTTCCAGAAACATCTGATTTTGCTGTATTTTGCAAAAAATGCAAGGTTAACCCCTTACAATTTGAAATTTTCATAAACATTTAATTTTGCCCAATTTAACTCAAAAAAGCAAGGTTAACCCTTACAATTTGAAATTTTTCATAAACATCTGATTTTGCCCAATTTTGCAAAAATATGCAAGGTTAACCCCTTACAATTTGAAATTTTTATTAACATTTAATTGTGCCCAATTTTACTCAAAAAGCAAGGTTATCCCCTTACAATTTTAGATTTCTCATAAAAATCTGATTCTGCTTAATTTGCTAAAAATGCAAGGTTACCCCTTACAACCTTAGATTTTTCAAAAAAAATCTGATTTTGCCCAATTTTGCTAAAAATGTAAGGTTAAGCACTTACAATTTGAAATTTCCAATAAACATTCAATTTTGCCAAATTTTACTCAAAAAGCAAGGTTTACCCCTTACAACTTGAATTTTTCAGAAAAATCTGATTTTGCCCAATTTTGCAGAAAATGCAAGGTTTAACCCCTAACAATTTTAAATTTTTCATAAACATCCGATTTTCCCCAATTTTGCTAAAAATGCAAGGTTAACCCCTAACAATTTGAAATTTTTCACAAACATCTGATTTTTCCCATTTTTGACAAAAACGCAAAGTTAACCCCTTACAATCTGAAATTGTTCATAAAAACCTGATTTTGCCCAATTTTGCAAAAAATGCAAGGTTAACAAACCCCTTACAATTTGAAGTTTTTCTGATAAAAATGCATTTCAATCCCACAAAACTCTCTCTTTGTGTTAAACCGTCAAGGGAGTACTCCTGCATTCATCAGATGAGTCCATATACGTAGCAGTAGCAGCAGCCGTCAGTGAACTTATGCATATGTTATTTCTTTTTGTGCAGTTGCTGGATGGTTGTCTATCCTCTTGACTGGAGCTGTCATCTTGTTTGCCAGACGTTAAAGAAGTTTCTAGTCTTCACAGTGCCTTGCGTCAGTAGGAACAGCATCTGGGCACCCGTCTGATCACCCAATTCCTATGATGATATCCTTAGTGTCTTTATGAAATGCAGTTGCATTGATAGCTGGACACAAGGATTGACAATGAGCATAAACAAAAACAAACATGACTCAAATACACAAATATGTTTGAATTGTACAAATATTCAATCAATCCATATTAAATCAAATTTTCAGGATTCTTGTGATTTCAGATTTCATTTAGTTTGCAAATTAAACTACATTGTATTTCTACAATTTGAAGACTCATGTGGCCATTATAAATGTCACTTTTTAAGATATCCTTGCCTGGGGAGTTAAGATAACCAAAAAAAATTGAATGATGCAAAACAGTAACAATACTTAGTTCTGCAATTTGTAATGAAACTGTTTAACAGTAACAAGTCATTCAGAAGGAGAATCTACAAAGTAAATTGACAAGAGTAAGACTTGATACACATCTGATTTCGCCCATTTCGCTAAAAATACAAAGTTAAACCTAACAATTTGAAATTTTTCATAAAAATCCAACAATTTGAAATTGTTCATAAACATCTGATTTTGCCCATTTTTGGCAAAAATACAAAGTTAACCCCTTACAATTTGAAATTGTTCATAAAAACCTGATTTTGCCCAATTTTGCTCAAAATGCATGGTTAAGCCCTTACAATCTGAAATGTTTCATAAAAATCAGATTTTGCCCAATTTTGCCACAAATGCAAGGTTAACCCCTTACTATTAAAAATGTTTCATAAACGCCTGATTTTGCCCAATTTTGCTTTAAATGCAAGGTTAACCCCTTACAATTTGAGGTTTTTGATAACCATCTGACTTTGTCAAATTTCGGGATAAAAATTCAAGGTTAACCCCTTACAATTGTAACTTGTTCGTGAACATCTGATTTTGCCCAATTTTGCTACAAATTCAAGGTTAACCCCTTACAATTTGAAATTTTTCATAAATATCTGATTTTGCCCAATTTCGCTAAAAATACAAACTTGCATTTTTAGCAAAATTTTGGCAAAATCAGGTTTATATGAACAATTTCAGATTAGGGGTTAACTCTGCATTTTTGTTAAAAATTGGCAAAATCAGATGTTTATGAAAAATTTCAGATTGTAAGGGGTTAACTTTGTATTTTTAGCGAAATACAGTACCTGTATGGCATTCTTGAGGTTGGAGGTTCACATCCCATTATTTTTATTTAATTTCTTTTCAACGCTTAACCTTATCATGTAACCAGCAAATATTTTGTAAATTCTGTAATTATGTTTACCATATGTTGCAGATAATTAAACCAATCAATCCAAACAAGCATTATATAAGATTTTTTTTAACTAAAAGAGCTGCTGTCTCTGTAAAGAAATTTCTAAAGGAAAACATTGTCTATTAGAAATATATTCTAATTGTTAAAGTAGCTGTCTTAGGTTAGCTCTTAAATAGATGGATCGATTGATTCTCAAGATGAATAATTCTTGTGCTTTGTTGCAGATATTCTTTTATTGCATAAGCTTGTCAATTTTAAAAAGGTTGACTTTTTGGTTTGTATTTGCTTGAAGTGAATGTGTAGTAAATATCAAATATAAGCTTATAGTAACGTTTGATGAACAACATTCTTTTCAAGTTTACATTAATAACATTAATTCTTTATTCTCTCTGTATGAGACTAAATTGTATAAACTATAGATTAGAGATGAAATAGCTATACCTGTACTTTCATTCTTGTATTCGCATTTTAAATTTCAAATGCATGCTATTATACCGTTTCATCATGCTGTTATATTACTTTTTGTGGATCGAATAAAGTGAGCAATAAGTCGTCCATCATTTTTGCGTTGAGTGTTTTAATTTGATGTGTTTCTTGTGGATCTTCATCTAATGGAGCGATGTTCTTCAGTTGATTACTTAATTTTAGTATAATATTTGTTGCTTTTCTATGGGAAAAAAATGTACTTTGTAGTATCTGACGATTGATGTGGACACCAGCCTCGTGTTCCAAGTTAATCCTAGATGCCCGAAAATTCATCCCTATGCGTCACAGTAATTTAGTATACATGTATGTGTAGCTGTATGGTCACAACCCACATTTTATGTTAGTGACGTCACATCTCGCGGAACAATAAAGACGCAATGATTGGATCATAGATGTTATGAAAAGTATTGTGAAGTCATTGGCTGTCGTTGCGTGAAACGCGTACGTTGTGTCCGAGTACCAAAGTGAATACGTCACGCGCACAAAATGCGTGTGAAAGATATTGGCGCGTGATTCAGCAACGCGCGCGTACTCCATTCGTTTGCACTACACTTTCTGGTTCTAAATGACGTCACACTTCGATACTATACACAAATTTGAACATGTTTCATTTTGCTCTCCCAAATCTCGCCTGTTAAATTTGCAACTGGAAGCCAACGATTACCGCTTCAATTAATGATCTAGATCTACTACGGCTACAGCTGTTAAAAATGGCATTCATTGGAAAACCTGTAAGGCAACAAGCAGTGGGAGAAGCGGTATGTTTTCATTTGGTTTTTAATTGTAGCTTTCGGTTATGGAGAAGGCCTAATAAGTTTCTCTCCTTTCGGACACGGGGCTATCTTCTTAACTGTGACGTCATCATCTTGTACTGTGACGTGGCCTGCGCCCCATGTTGGGCGCTTGCATTTCATTGTTACACTGTTTGTTTCAAACATAAACTTGGAAGAACAAACTTATGATTCAACTTTGTTTCGAATTGGGTGAGAAATCAGGCCCTGTGAATTTCAGACAGAGCATCGAAGTTTATTCCGAAAGAGATAATTTTCATTAATGACGATCACAGAAGACAGTATGAGGGTTGCTGAAGGTCCGGGATCTTCGACAAAAGGAGATAAAGTGGGTGCATTTCCAGCATTTCTACTTTTTCTAACTATTTTACCTCGCTCCTACTTTTCCTGCTTGTACTTTTTTTTTTAAATTCCTACTTTTCCTATTTCTTCCTACTGTTTGTTCCACAACTCCGAAAAATGAAATGTCATGGAATATGTTACTGTCATGTACTATACAATGAACGGCGTGGGTGTAGGAGTTCTGCAACTGTACTTCCAAGAGCTTAGTTGAGGATGGAGTACAACAATATTTTAATTGTGTTGTGAGTACAGAACGTGCCAAAATGAGGCTTAGGATACTGTGGACATGGGCGAGTACAACGTAAGCTACTCATATAGCCCGCAAAATAAGTCCTTTCTTGTGTCTCATTGTTTAACAAAATTATTGTGAACCAACTTTTCTCCTTTTTTCATCTGGGTCTGCTTGAAAGCCTGATATCGTTTCGCTGTTTCGTTGATACATTCTTACGTGTCTTCAATAACTTTTCACAGGTTCACAGGCCTGTGGCTATATTAGACAGAAGTTTTCTCATAAAAGATTCTTACTTTAATTTCCTTAAAACACTTTCACATGCCGCACCAACCAGGCGCGGTTCTACGGGGGGGGGGGGGGCTAAGGGGGGCTGTAGCCCCCCAAAAATTTTGTCTAACCCCCCAAAATAAATTCCATAAAAAAAATTGCATTAGCAAAAAGAAGGATTGTGATGTACATGTGAACGGTCTCCCCTTAAAGAAGAAATAGCTGTGACAAGGGTGCATTAGTTAATATAGTGCAAGGGTGGATCCAGGAGGGGGGGGGGGCTAAGGGGGGCTGTAGCCCCCCAAAATTTTGTCTAACCCCCCAAAATAAATTCCATAAAAAAAATTGCATTAGCAAAAAGAAGGATTGTGATGTACATGTGAACGGTCTCCCCTTAAAGAAGAAATAGCTGTGACAAGGGTGCATTAGTTAATATAGTGCAAGGGTGGATCCAGGAGGGGGGGGGGGGGGGGGGGGGGGGGGGGCAAAGGGGGCCATCGCCCCCCCCCCAAAAAAAACGAAACCAATTTTTAATTTTTTTTTATGTGACATCGCAATAAAGGCAGGCAATGAGTACACCACCATCTCTTCCTCAAAAACAATTGGTTAAAGTGGTCAGAAATTGCCACAGATCGCACCACAGAGCATCTAGAATCCAAAAATTGTTCAGGGCCCTTAAGCGGGCCCCGAACCCCACGCCGTAATTTTTTGGACCCACTTTTTTGGGGGACCAAAATTTTTTTTGGCCCCTGCTATAGTGTGAATGATTTTAGGATTTTATTGGCGCTCCCCGTTGAAAATATGAGCCCCCCCCCCCCCCCCCCACCACCACCACCACCACCTATTGGTTTTCGGAGGCCTAAGTGTCTGGAAAAAAATAACCGGTCAACATTTCAGCACGCCTCCCTGAAAAAAAATTCTGGATCCACCGTGCTAGCCCCCCCCCCCCCCCCCAAAAAAAAATATTGGTTCTAGAACCGCACCTGGCACCAACGGAATTACTAGTTTAATAATCAACACATTTCAATGCCAACGAAATCCATGGTTGCTGTTTACTTTGTAGGCGCAGTCGAAATTCAAGCAGGATCTTTCCCGCTTTGAGCAAAGTGTGAAAGGTAGGCTATAAATTCGTCACCTTGTAACTACCATGATCCTCCTTACTTAGGCCCATACGAGGCCGGCATCAAGCTTAATGATCTGATACATGTACATAAAGGCATCATTGACGGCTGGATGCACACACAGCAGTTCTTGATAACGATCTGTTGGTGACTTGGAAGATCAGAGGAATAAAATTTCGCATTAAAAAATATGTTATGTCGATAAATATGGCATCACATTTTGATATGGTTTGTGCAGTATTCTTCCTGCCTTACATCTCATGCACATGCGAAGGTGCTGATCAGGTTTTGCCGCTCTACTTTCCTTAACATAAAAAAAACTACAGGAAAACACTCTCGAAGCTTGAATAACCTTTGAATTTTATACCGCGAATTTTCTTTCATATAAACGATTTATTCTGAAGAGATGCAAACCTGCCTGAAAGCGCTGAATGAAACAGTGGCTGAGCAGTACAGTGAATCTCTCCCACGAGCGAATGAATTCCAACGCGCTCTCCAGGTATAGTTCTTTAAAATTATAGTGCTTTAGAAATTATTAACCTATTTCTGTGACAACACACTATTGTACTATTGTTAAAAGTGTAGATTATTTGTACGAATGTACAGTTTACTGAAGATAATTTTAGGAATCTACACTTTACTGTAGATTATTTTTAAGAATCTACAGTTTTTGTTGTGAATAACCTCTGCAAACAATTCCATGTATAAACGGGACTCAGGGGCCTACGAGATTTTTGAAAGTCACAGTCCACTTTAAAATAAAAAGAAATCGAAGTTTCATTGGAACTCAAAAATGTACGAATTCCGAAAGAGTTTAATCGAAAGAATTTGACATGTAGCCGATTTAAAAATGTTCTCTTTGGATTGTTTAATTTGCCGCGCTGAAATGTTTAAGTTAATTTACAGTGGCGATTATAAATTTTAACTTAAAATCCAGTGTAAAATATTCTATTGAATATATTTTCAATTCTCTTTATTATTTTTTAATCTTATTTTTATATTTAAAAAAAAAATATTATCTATTTTTATGTTTAAAGTTTCAATGATTTTTTTAATCGTTTGTCTTTAAACTCGCATTATAAAAAAAAATCAATCAGTGGATATCCCTTGGTTAAAGTTTATGTTCACATATTTAATTTCAGTTTTATCATTATTTCTCTGTCTATTTATTACTGGCTTGTGAAACAAAGACCATTAACGAAAGGACAATCCTGAAGAGAATGGACGAATAACTAAAGAAATCAAATGGCACTTACCGAATCAATACTTCTCAGAATATATTCCGAAGTAATGTATTTTCCGAAGTAATGTATTTTCCAAACAAAGTTATTTCCTCTGATGAGTGAGATGGTGATATTCCGATGTGTACTCCATAATAAATATCAAGGTACACAATGTGGTTCTCCATTGAATGGCAATGACATGTGGTTCCACAAATCAAGAGTTCTGTGCACATAATGAGTTGCTTGCCAAACGTCTTCTTGTGGTTGGTGTTAAAACTCCTCATAGCAGATAAAAGATAACGTCAAAAGCATGTAGTAGTTTCAGAATCCAGTATAATCCCGTAGCTGTAACATATACCATGTATACTATCCATTTGGCTTTGGGAGTAAGGAAGACAGTGTGTTTGCACTAAACACCAGTAATTGTGAATGTGTGTGTCACTAGGACAAATGCACTGTGCATGTGATGAATGGAACAGAACTGATGTGCACCCATTCGAAGGGTTAACAATAGGATCATGATGAAAGCACTAGGGCCAGGCAAAGTTGATTAAGGAGAATGGACGAGGAACTGTAGTTTCGTGCCAAGTGTGGACGAGGCGAAGCCGAGTCTATTCTGGCACGAATCTGCAGTTCCCTGTCTATTCTCCGACTTAATAATATGCAAATAAGGCCCCTGGTTTTCCACAATATCCACATTTGTGAATAAGTGTAGATTCGTACAATTTAACTATTGGTCATCAGCCAGAATTCAGCCGGATTTGTTCAGGCTTCAAAGCATACTTGCCCGCAGGCTTCTGCACAATCATCAGAATTCCTGATACAAGAACTAATAAACCGAAAATGTAGCTGTCTCTTTTCTTTTCAACTCTAAACAATAAATGATTCGTTTGCGTGTATTTCTGACGAGAACTTCATCACTACGAGGTTTTCCTTGTGTTTTGCGTAGGATGAAAACACTCTGGTTGAAAACTTTATCAAGGATACAGACGATGTTCAGGATCAGTTACGTCAATACCTCCATGATTACGGTAATGGAGAGGCAGACTCTTCTGATGTATCAAGGTACGCAGAAATTTATAGACGCATCTAAAAAACTAAAACAAAAATAAAAGGCCGAAACATACGAGTTTGACATAATATCTATGGCAATGCACATTATCCAGTCCAAGGCGTTTCATTAGGGCTTTTTATTTTGGAAGAGAGGGGGAACATAGACATCTGGATAGCGTATGGCCTTTCCACCTTTTTTTTAAAGGTTCCCTTTTAGTAGCTTGAAGAGTTTTCCCCTTCATAATTTAGCTTTGTCGCGGCCAAACGAATCTTTATGCACATTTAGAAAATCTGGTAATCCTATAATTAAGAAATTCATGAGAAGCAAACCCACTGATTTCCCACGGACTCAAGATATTATGATACAAATTTGTTTCTATTGTAAGGGAATAATCCTGATTTTTTTTCTCTATTCAGCGCAAACAGATCGAGTGAATTCAACACTTCGGTACTGGGGGCAATGTTCAGGGGACAAAACGTATTTTTTTCGGAAAGTTTCAAGGTATGATTTTCTTACTTGTTCTTCACTTTTTAATAAAACCGTGTTTCTGTTGATGACACCGGAATAACACCGGAATAATCACGACCTAAAGCAAAACAACAGTTCAAAATAAATGCAGTATTCTTTCATGAACTCGGAGCAAAGATCAACCAGGTTTAATTTTGTCTCGGCCAAAAAAAGGTATCGCAGGTACTTATGGACATCGTATCGCAGACCAAACACACGCCCACCTCACGTGAGATCAAACTGACTCGCGAACTGCAAGAAAAACTGGAAGTGAAGGAACCGGTACGAGGGCCGCCGGCTGCTAGTATGGCCGTGTCTCCCTTCGCTGCAGGGCTAGGGCACCGTGGACCTGGCTCATTGATCGGTGGCGCATACAGCAGCCAACCTCCTCGTAAGTGTTTGGCACAAATTAGGAAAAGTATTCTGGGATCGCTAAATCCAGCTATTTAATAACAAAAAACAAACCAGATTAATAAAAGTCCATAACATCCAAACCGAATGGATATTGATATCAAGAAGGAAAACGTGACATTAATTACGAGGAGCTCCTTAATGAACATAAAAATCAGAAGTCTTCTGTGTAGCAATTTCAAAGCTTTGCTTAATGATGGTGCTCAAGAAATGTAAGGAAAAATGGTAGTTGATCAGTATTCACAGTAAAAAGTTCCCCCTAACAGAACTTCTTTATCTGTCGTCTATTTTTCTCTAATTTTAAATCGATTACAAATCTGTGTCCGTTGTTCGTGCAGAATCCAAAGGCCCTTCGATCCAAGTCAAGCCAGCTTCTCGCTTCAGCACACCGCCCTCAACGGTCACTGGCAGTAAAAGAATCTACATCTAAAACCTACATGTTTACTGACTTAATACCCCAACCCATATGTGCTTGCCCTAAAAATATTCGGTTGCCAATTCAACAACTGTTATTTTCGACAAGGATATGTATTTCTTTCTGCAAATGTAATGAATAGCGTACTTTTAAGCACTTTTCATGGGACAAAAAAATCGAAAGCAAGACAAATTGACCAAAGAAAAACCCAGAAACCGGGAGCAAAAATTGTGCTTGTATAATCCATGTCACATAAAAATTGTGATGGATACATTGAAGCTTCTTTATTCTGATTTTTGTATATCAAATAAATTGAATATTGTTAAATATTATTTTGCACTACTTCAGGGTAGTTCTGTTTTATCTGTACAAATGAAATAGAGACTTCAAGTTAATGACAGATCTACACAAGTTTAACTGATACAGGAATTGACAGGATGCGTTTACCACAGACACTAAGGTATGCTTACATTTTAAATTTCCATTCAAATAAAAAAAAATCATCAGTACATTCAAAGTTTGCCTAAGAATTATGGGTGTTCGGGGAAGGAAATAAACAAGGAGAAGCAAAAGCAGACAAGTGTACTATCTCCTATTTCTGAGGATTATGATGTCATGAAAATGGTCTGTAGTGTCAGACGGGCTTTAGGATTACTTAATATTTTTTCTTGGTGATGTGGTCGGTTGCTTTGCTTTTAAGTATGCTCTGGTTACCATGGTTACCAGCCCAAGTGACATTTACACATAGACATTGGAGGCACTGAGCTTTTTTATTATTCAGGATTGTAAAAATGGGGGGGGGGGCTGGGAGGTGCAGACATCTGCTGGGGGTGGCATGTGCCCCTCCCCCCCCCCCTAATAATACGTCACTGCTGATTGTTTCTTAGAGCAATTTTGTTGTAATTTCATCTGCTTTGCAGCTCTCTCTCTCTCTCTCTCTTAAAAAAAAGGATGTTAATGGTTTTCAGGGAGAGATTAATAGGGAGAGATACAGATAATTCATATCCTTGGTTTTACTTAAGGGAAACAACCCACTATTTGACCACAAATCATCAAGGCTCTAGGACATTCTACATTACAGGTTGTCTACAGTAGAAGTTACATGCAATTCTACACAGTAATACACTTATTGTCCAGTTAAGTTTTGTCTCAGCTCTAGAAGTACAAGTCATAAAAAAATAGAACTGGTGCAAATTAAAAAAGAAAAGAGACTATCCAGGACAACCAAAAGTTCAGGGTTCCAGCTACCATAGCATAAATCAGTTCAAGTCAATCTATCAGCTGATTACAAGAATTTCAGAATCATACAGCAGTACCATACACAGCACACAAGAATAAAAAGAACAAGAAAAGTACTAGCAGAGGGGTAAAAAATAAAGGCACTTGTTTACATTAAGTGCATTATGGACAATCTACATCACACAACTGATATTGCTTTACACATAAATACACAAGTTCAATAAACAAAAACACAGTTGCTTTATAACAGCCATGAAGTCAATATCGTGGCAGTACATTCTTCTGATTTCATTACATCTACATGTACAGTTTATATGGCTTTACTCAATGCACAATTCAAATTTTTTAAAAAGGAAAACAAAAAAAAATAAAAAAAATCACCCCCCAAAAATTGTATGAAACTTACCATTGCTATAAATTCTCTAAAACCAGGAGTTTCAAGGTAAAATCCACACCATATAATTACACATACTGCAGGAAATCTTTAGCAAATTTACATGTTATAACAGTAATCCCGTCCTCAAATATAAAAATGTAAGCAGTTGTTTGTGTGGCGTTATACAAAAAAATAAACCTATAACCAATCTTAGGTCAACCATGTGCATTGTTCCTTGTGTTTGGCAGTAATAAAGTGCATTCATAAGTCTTCTTGCTTCATGATGAACATTTATCCCCCCCCCCCCCAAAAAATAATAAGAATAACAATAATAATAAAAATCATCCTCGGCATTTAAATATCAGCATGAATGACAGCAGGTTGGTACTTCCAACCAATTTTGGGTTATGGACTCCCTGCCCAAGTACCCCCTCAATGGTAGAAAGGGAGAGTTGGGGGGGGGGGGGGACTACTGGGAGAAAGATTCATGCAAAGATGCTACAGCCACAAGGACAATGCCCGTGCACATTTAGGACAATGCCCGTGCACATTCAGGACAATGCCCGTGCACATTTAGGACAATGCCCGTGCACATTCAGGACAATGCCCGTGCACATTCAGGACAATGCCCGTGCACATTCAGGACAATGCCCGTGCACATTCAGGACAAGCAACTATGTGTGCTTTGTGCTATATGCGCACAAACCAGCAGTGTATGCACAGAGAGTGTGTCTCCCCTTGAAGCACTTGAAAGTGGTCACAGAGAGCATCTACTATTCATGCATGCAATAGCAGTCCATTGCATTGCATGCTTCAAATGACAGAAAGACCACCGCATATTGGTCCTCTCTGAAAGCGGGGTCTACCTGATGTTCCCCAATACCGATGTTCCCAGAAATCCTTAGGATTAGGGTTAAGGTAAGGATTTCGGGGAACATCGGTACTGGTGAACATAGGGGAACAGAGATATGCACCCCTGAAAACAATGTAGGCCCTGATATAAAGTGCAATAAAGTGTTGAAATCCACAATACGTTTGTAATGCCCGAAAATGATGTAAGCATAAATTGTTATTATCTACCAGCTAAATTTATACTGACAAGCGAGACATGGTGAAATATATCAAAAAGCATTAAAATATTAAAAAAAAAGTTATGTACAAAATCTACATATGTGATGTGATCAAGCTACATGAGTTGTTTGTCGACCCTGGTCAATTTTTTTATTTTTTATTACAAATTTAAAAAGCGCACAATGTCATCATTACTGCTGTGAAAACCGCATGCTGATACCATCTTTAGTAAAAAACTATTGTGATGAAGTGCTGTGATGAGGTGGCCCTATTTTAGCCTGAATCTCCAAATAAAAATTCCCAACAAACGACTCGTTTAGCTTGATCGCATCACATACCGTATATGCAATAAGACACTCTGAAACTCTTGAGGGCAGCAAACAAATGTCAGTGCATTTCACAGCAAGTTGGATCACAAAAGTTCTCATTTATTAGGTGAATAAGCTTAATGACTGCCTCCGAATTACTTGGTTCCGGGTCAAGGGTGACATTAACCCCTTAGGCAATGTAGCGCCCCAAATCGCCCTGCCTATAACTCTCTGTTGCGCCTGAAACTGCCCAAGCAATGGCTTTATTGATTCTTCAGTGAATAAATACAATGTAATACAATGTAGTAAATTAACCCTAACCTCCACAACTCCATCAAACATGTCAAAATCCACCCCCCCCCCACCCCAGTTTGGTGGATTTCGTCCTGCAGGCCT
This sequence comes from Patiria miniata, assembly GCF_015706575.1. Taxonomy (NCBI): domain Eukaryota; kingdom Metazoa; phylum Echinodermata; class Asteroidea; order Valvatida; family Asterinidae; genus Patiria; species Patiria miniata. The sequence continues at coordinate 14,439,205 of NW_024037074.1, forward strand.
GGTTTGACTAAATATTGATGGAGTGTGAAGACCTTGGGCTTGGAGGCCTAAAGCAAAGCATGCATTGGATTGATGGGTTTTTACGGACTTGGTCCTGAACTTAGTAGAAGACAGTAGGGAGTTAGGGTTAATGGGTTAACACATACGCCTATGGACTCACGTGTTAGTACTGGCATAGCCAAGCAATATGTACGTGTATGCCATTATGGTCCTGGCTCCCTGCTACTGTAATACACAGATAGCAACAAGCTACTGATTACCAGCAATGAAACCAAACTCCACAGACAAGTCCCAGAAAGTTCACAAGTCGTGTCCAACCATCGCTTACTACAATGCATTCTATGCAAGTCAAGTCCAGTTGCGATACATAACTGATTTATCATTGATCTGGATATAATTTGCTCTCTCAGTACACACAGAGCCCACAAACTGGCAATTCACAGTGCTTTCCCAATGCATGCAACTGGTAAGAAACATAATCCGGCGTTTTGATACAAGGAATCACTAACTCTCCGCCATAGTTTTAGCTGTTTAGAGTTTTAAAAAGTGGACCTTTCCAGGACTAACAAATTATTACTATAACCTCACAGACAAAATCCTGAAAATCACATCCAGTCAGATCTTTTACTCCATTCATTGAAGGATTTTTGTTTACATTCCAAGGTGGAACTGTGTCAGCAAACTTCTTCACTCACAATTGGAAACCAAGTTAGTCAAGTTTGGACTCATCTTTCCTTAAATTACTCACAAGCCAAGAAGTCTCTTCAGAAAATCAAAAAACTCTAGCCATGATTTTTCCTTATTGCAGGAACCCTGGAGTAATGATTTTTACACCCCATAAAAAATCACCAAAACCTGTGCAAATGCATTGGTCAAATTGCAGCAATCAAAGAGTTAAATACGTTCCTTGTCCTAATACACAAACTAATTTTTGTAATTATTACTATAACAGTACTTTTGGATAAGCATACACATTGTCTGTTGCATTTCTTGTGTTAGCTAAATTACACCCACCAGGCAGCATTCATAAAACAAGAGGGGATATTCTTTTATATCGTGACCAGAAACCAAAACTTCACGAGCAGAAACGTGCACTCTTACAATGGTCTACAACTACAACAAACCCCTAATCAGAATTGCATGTTCTCTGCTGTTTACTGGTAGGAAATTGCTTTCTTTAGAAACAGACTCATATTGATGATAAGAAAGTACATGAAAGTTGGACTGCCACCAAATATAATGCATATTTATCAAGTAGCTTCATGGAAGTATTTAAATCTAGGTTACCATACAAAAATTATGTTTCTGTTTGTCAAAATCATTCAATATCATTCATTTAGTGATTGTCATGGTCAGAAAAAAAAAACATATAATACTTCCTGGGAAATTCTTGAGGGGAACTATAAAGTGATCACGTTCTTCAAGGTTTTTATGACAGAAAAGAAATATTGATGAAGTGTTTAACTTGATCAATATTTCATTTTTTTACATTTTCAAGATGGATCACAAGATTAGAATTAAGGGCCAGTTTACTGAACATGTTTACACTTCCTATACAGACAATCAACTGTTAATACTTCAGCCCCACTACCCCTCGCATAAATGCTGAGACAATACCCCCCCCCCCCCCCTGTTCCTAACAGGGTTGTGGAGCATGATAGTCCATTAGAAACAAACAGTATGAATTGCATGGCTTTCTCAATTTCAATCCCAATATTACTCTGGGCAAAAACTTTCTGATTTAAGAAGCGCATATGTACTAACCCTGTTCTGGAGACCCCCTTGTAGCTTATTCCTCTGAGCTTGTATGCTTACTATGGTGAAACATGTATCTCTGGCCCATGTTTTAGGGGGACACAATTTGCAGCTTGGCTCAGAAGCGCACTGTGAAGTTGTCAGGGAAGACACCTTTAGATCCATCAGTTGTCTTTATTCCAAGTGACCATCCATCATCCTGTCAAGAAGATCAAGTTAATCAAAACACTTGTAAGGATTTACATTCCCTCCACTTTACCACAGAATAATATTAAGCTTACACATCATTTTGGGAGATTTAACTATATCACTCAGAGCAGTCGATATTTGTATATTAACCCCCAGCTCTGACTGAAGGGAAGCCTCTCTTTACTGTTGTTGTTTACCTGATCATCTGGATCATCGAACTGCAGTACATCTATAGTGTCTCCTTTATCAAAAGTCAATTCGTCAGAGTCCCTCCTCACGTAGTTATGTGTGGCTCTCACCTATTAATGTCCAAAAACCAGTGAAAGAGAACACGGCGTCAGAGAAGGGGAATCTTGGGTGAAGTTTGAATTGCACTTCAGAGTAAACCACGTAAAGACTCATACCATGAAAATCATTTTAGTTTCACAAAAGGTCAAACTAACAACTCATTTTAAACTTTTCGAAGCAACTTACCTACTTCTGAATTTGGACATAATGTGTTCAATTTGGAATTCAAAGGGAAGAGTCCATTTCACATTTTTGATGCTATGTGCCTCATATTTAATAATCACATTGTTCCAACCAGTGTGGCAATGTGTATCCACTTCAATAACTACCCATCAAAGTACAGTTCTGAGTGACTGATACTCACTCTGTAAACAACGCCAGGCGGTAGTTCACTGTTGGATTTATTAGGTGATACAGTCTCCGGGGATGCAAGGGGCGGGGCTGCCCGTGCTTCCTCCCCATTCTGTGACGTCCCCCTCATCTGAGAAAAGATAAGAAGGAATAAAATAAACCATGAAAGCAATCAAGTTACTGATAAATAGAGCATTCTGTGTGCTGACTTGTTTATGTTTGTTCATAAGTTACTTTGCTGTTGTGACTAGACAGAGGTTACAGGATGTTTTATATTGGAGTTGCTCTTCACCAATGCAGATTTCTCCTCAGCACTTTACACTCCGTGCTTATCTAAAAGACTGGATAGTATGCAGTATAGAGAACCACAGAAAAACAAAACAATTTGAAGCCATTTTGGGGAGACCGGCTGGTGGTGTATAAAGGACAAGTTGCTGTTTTAGGCAATTGTGATCCACTTTTGAAACAATGTGGCTCACTTTTTGAATGCTGCAGTTCACTTTTCGTGACGTTTGGAAATATAATCACGACGGAAACTTGTCCTTTATATCTGCATCTGTAGAATACTGTGCAAACTCCTTGATAGGATATCCTGCACACATGTACATGACCAAAATGCGCGTCAATTCTTGATACAGTGCGCGCTGTATGTGCGTAGAACATTTGTATATCGGCGGCCATGTTTGGAAGATCGGGTGTATGGGCATCTGCTATCCAGTCTTTATATAGAGATCAGTGATCTAAGTAAAACAAGTAAACGTGAATGGATGCTGGTTCTGCTGGTCTAGGGGCTGATACTAAACCTGAATGGGTGTTGGTTCTGTTGGTCTAGGGACCTGATACTTACTTCAAGGGGTGTTGGTTCTGTCGGTCTAGGGACCTGATACTAACCTCAAGGGGTGTTGGTTCTGTCGGTCTACGGACCTGATACTTACTTCAAGGGGTGTTGGTTCTGTTGGTCTAGGGACCTGATACTAACCTGAATGGGTGTTGGTACTGTTGGTCTGGGGACCTGATACTAACCTCAATGGGTGTTGGTACTGTTGGTCTAGGGACCTGATACTTACTTCAAGGGGTGTTGGTTCTGTCGGTCTAGGGACCTGATACTAACCTCAATGGGTGTTGGTTCTGTTGGTCTAGGGACCTGATACTTACTTCAAGGGGTGTTGGTTCTGCTGGTCTAGGGGCTGAAACTAAACCTCAAGGGGTGTTGGTTCTGCTGGTCTACGGACCTGATACTTACTTCAAGGGGTGTTGGTTCTGTTGGTCTGGGGACCTGATACTAACCTCAATGGGTGTTGGTTCTGTTGGTCTAGGGACCTGATACTTACTTCAAGGGGTGTTGGTTCTGCTGGTCTAGGGGCTGAAACTAAACCTCAAGGGGTGTTGGTTCTGCTGGTCTACGGACCTGATACTTACTTCAAGGGGTGTTGGTTCTGCTGGTCTAGGGGCTGAAACTAAACCTCAATGGGTGTTGGTTCTGTCGGTCTACGGACCTGATACTTACTTCAAGGGGTGTTGGTTCTGCTGGTCTAGGGGCTGAAACTAAACCTCAAGGGGTGTTGGTACTGTTGGTCTAGGGACCTGATACTAACCTCAATGGGTGTTGGTTCTGTCGGTCTAGGGACCTGATACTAAACCTCAATGGGTGTTGGTTCTGTCGGTCTACGGACCTGATACTTACTTCAAGGGGTGTTGGTACTGTCGGTCTAGGGAGCTGATACTTAACCTCAATGGGTGTTGGTTCTGTCGGTCTAGGGACCTGATACTAACCTCAATGGGTGTTGGTTCTGTCGGTCTAGGGACCTGATACTAAACCTCAATGGGTGTTGGTTCTGTCGGTCTACGGACCTGATACTTACTTCAAGGGGTGTTGGTTCTGTCGGTCTAGGGAGCTGATACTTAACCTCAATGGGTGTTGGTTCTGTCGGTCTAGGGACCTGATACTAAACCTCAATGGGTGTTGGTTCTGTCGGTCTACGGACCTGATACTTACTTCAAGGGGTGTTGGTACTGTCGGTCTAGGGAGCTGATACTAAACCTCAATGGGTGTTGGTTCTGTCGGTCTAGGGAGCTGATACTAAACCTCAATGGGTGTTGGTTCTGTCGGTCTACGGACCTGATACTTACTTCAAGGGGAGTTGGTTCTGTTGGTCTAGGGACCTGATACTAACCTCAATGGGTGCTGCTTCTGCTGGTCTAGGGACCTGATATTCAAAGGCATCGTCTTCATCGTCCTCCTCATTCCTAGCTGCTGCTGCTGCTGCTGGTGTTGTTGCTTCCTGTTGTTGCTGTGGTTGTTGCTGGGCTTCAGGCCGTGGGGCCACCTCCCTCTCATTGTAATGCTCAGGAATCTGGACCTCATAGATTGAGTTGTCGGGGGTAGAGACCCCGGGTGGATGGGCGTTGCCAACAACATCTGGAGATCTACCGACATACAAACAGAATGAAAACACGGAGTTGATATTGGACTTTACATTTCACTAACTTCATTTTATAAGAAGTGTATTCTCAGTGCTATCTGAGAGATTTTGAAATTAAAGACCAGAAGCTTGCTGGGTGGGACTTGCATGTCAAACCTCCTGCTTACCAATAGCCTGAGAAAATCGTGGATTTAACTACAAACTAAAAAGCAATTATGTCAATTTTCTTTGTACTTAGGTTTTTAAGGGGTATCAAGCCTCACCTAGTGGCTGGCCCTGATCCTCAGTACTTCAAAATCCTCCAAATTTTACCAGTGAATGGTGAATGAACTTGGAGGGTTAGCATTTCAACTATTACATGTAAATGTGGAATGGCCCACAGATGTTAGCATTTCAACTTTTATGTGGCATGTCCCATAAAAGTCGGCAATAGATCGCTTGCTTGCTTGCTTACCCGATGGTTGATAGTCTCTTGATGTCAAAGGTTCCCTTGGATGTCTCCTCGTAGAGCTCTTCCATGATATTACTGAGCTCTAGCGTCATCTTACCAAGCTCTTCATGCAGTGTGGCCTCAGCACCATAGAAGAGCTGGAACGTTGTAGCGTAGAATGGAATGCGACTGGAATCAAACAAACATGTAAAATAAAACTGTCAATCAAAATAAATATGATGTTGGTAATGATTGCGAGGATATAAATATGACGGTAGTGATGTTGATGATGATGTGGTGGTGCTGGTGGTGTTAGTGATATTGCAGAAAGAGATGGTGATACTGTCATGTTATTTCTTGACAACAGTGATATTGGTGGAAAAGATGGTGATTGCGACAATACCGTTTAGTGTTGGCGAAGTGTGGTTTTGGTGATAGTGGTGATATAGGGTAAGTTGACACTGGTGATGATACAATAATAATGAAACTTGTAATAATTACTAGATGAAGATGACAATGATGCCACCACTGATGACAATCACGATGAGTTGATAACACTGATTACAAGTGATGATGAGGAGGATATGAAAAGATAAGGGTTATGGCAAATTCTAAAGCAAATATAAAATAAAGACTTCACTACAGACAAAAAGATGCACCATGATCTTTCATTCTTCTAACCAATTATCCTGGAGACTGCTTTTGGACTTGTCCAACAAAGATGAACAGCCTAACTGTCAAACAGCAGCAGTACTTAAAAGTTAGAGTCTTAAACAAAAAGGCCAAACAGACCGGTGCCTTTAACCCACTTTATCATGGCCACGGTTGTGTTCATTTAGTACTGAGCAATGATACATTCTGTTACTTTGTAAGTAGCTGTATCTGGCACTGACTGTGATGGTCAATTCTAGGTTTACCTGTCATACAGTGCAGGAAGCTCCTCTAGCATTTCATTGTTGATGTCTTCATACATTTTCTTGGCCTCATTGTAGGTTTCTTGCGCCTGTTTAGAAAGGAAAGAGGAAAGTGTATTACTACAATGAACATATTCACAAAACAGTTTACTATTCGGCCCCGCCTCTCAAGACAGGTTCCCACCCCTCCATAATTACTCAGGTCAGAAAAGAACTACTCTACCTACCTCTCTATGTACATCTTAACTGAACAGTTAACATGAACCAGTGAGAAGAACTGTTGATTCTATGGGATACTGTTGCTACATGTAAGTCCACACAGTTATCCTCCAGTTAACAGGTCAAGCCCTTTATTTGATACAAACTGACAGAGCTAGAGATAATTCCAACACCCATGTTTTATTTCTAGTATTCCATCATGCCAGAATATCATCAGAGGCAATACCTTGGTGGCTTTGAGATCATCTTTCTTCTTGAGTGTCTCCAGGTTGTGCCTCGCGCTGTCAAAGTCAATCATCTTCCGGCCTCGCTTCTCCACTCGTTTCTACAAAGAACCATTCAATACAACGTGAGCTGTTTCAGGCCCGGTTCCAAGTTAGGAAACAGAGATGTTACAATGTTGAATATGCTGATCCTTCCCACTCTGGTAACTTGTTTCCAGTTTCCATGTCATAAGACCACACCACTGATTTCCACTTCACATTTCAAAATAAAGGAATGGCAAAATGGTAAGTGTTCTTCAATCTCAAATTTTGATGTTGTATTTTCCTTGTTAACTTTGTTATACTCAACATGACAGCTAAGGGCAAAAATCTTAAAATATATACCGGTACCATATCTACATCAATATCTGCATGACATTTAGATTCAATTTCAAGAAGTCTGCTACTGCAGTAGCCATTTTGGCATAATGTACAATATAATTATTCACCACTTGTTGGTGAAATAGTCTTTTACTCAGCTGAAACTGAGCTACTGGTTCCCTGGACTATTTGTACTGGTTGTGTTCCTGAATAAACTTTCAAGGGTTGCTATTTCTAAATTGACACGATCTGTCTGTTCACTCACCTTTACATCCGGGAATTTGGACTGGTACGTGAACAGCGGGTTGACTACCTGATCATTCAGTTTCTTCTGGTAATCATCCCATAGTAATTCTAGGGTCTAAAAAGACAGTAGAGAAAGAAATTTACATAGTTAACAATGACAGGCACTGTAACACTAAGTACACTGAAGAAGTCAGTCATGTCAGCAGTGTTTCTCCGATGATTATGAAGTTTTATGTCATTGTTTGAATACTCAAAAAAAAAAAAAACCTTGACAAATTCAGGAACCCCAGTTGGAGGGACACACCACATGAGCTTGTATGCATTCACACATGTATGGCACGTATGCATGATCAATTTTACTCCGAATGAACCCAACCCCATTTTATATGACAATGGCTAGCAGTAACACACATGTCTATTGCAAGTGGCTTCAGCCGCTTCCCATAGAGGCATGTGTAATTGCAAGCCACAGCCAAGTAGTCCAGATGTAGCCTTCACTGTATACACCAGCTACTTACTTCTTTGGATTGAGGTATCTGACTACTCTTGACCCAGTCTGATTCATAGATGTTCTCTAGTGCATCGTGTAAACTCCGGCTGGCAGTGCTCATTGCTAGCAAACAAAAAGTAACATGAATTATGAAATTAATCCGTATTTTAATTTAAATAAAGTTTTTGTTCCTGCTGAAAACGCTAGAACTCTTGAAACCTGTCCAATCACTCCTATGGGGCAAGTTAAGTTCATCATGTCATAGAGAACTATTAATTACGTTGTTGGCATCAACCAATCTAACATAACGATCAACTTTGCCAAAATATTGAGTAAAGTGTCTTACTCAAGAACACAGGTTCCACCATCCCTGGCGGGGTTCAAATCCACATTCAGAAAGATTGTCAAAGTAGCAAAGTTCCACACGATCAGTGAAAAAGGACCCACAACTAACTCCCATAGAATGCTTACCTCGTACACAGGACACATAGTTCTTGAGTTCTTTCTGTAACCTGGACGCGGCCGCTTGCTGCTGGTTAAAGTTCTGTGCGTAGAGGTCAAAGGCTGCATCTCTGGTCTCATCTACCTTACCAAGCTTCAAGAGAACCTGTCAGAGGGAGGGGGAGGGGCGAGGAGGGGGAGAGGAGGGGGAGAAAGCAAATAACATAAGGGAAAGACTATCAGCAGAGGTACAAAGAGAGCAACTTTGATACCGGTACTTAAAATGTGTGTACAGTACATGTCAAGTGCAATTCCAAGAAGTCTTTTAATTTCAACAAAATCAAAAAGTGTGACGTTTAGTATCAAATAGCAGATAAACTGGAATATGTGATGCATCATAACTTTGCAGGGATACAAACAATTCATAAAGTGATCCACAACGATCAGTTTCTTTCAATAAAGAAATGTGGTACATTTATAAACAAATTTTATGTGAAGATAAATTGAGCTATGGACACATTGTTTTGTTTTCCAAAATGTTACAGAACATATGTACACAATGTACATATTTTCGAGGGAAAGATCACAGAAACCAAGACCACATTTTAAATACAAGATTCCCCCCCCCCCCAAAAAGAAATCGGACGACATACTTCCACTACAACACTGTACCAATGGGTGGAGAATCTGTTAAGAAGAAATATGATTCCAAAGATTTCCCGATTCTGTCCAGTAGTTTTTGCTGCAGAGCCTATTTTGTGAAGCACACATCTTTCATGTGGGTATTAGGCCTACTACATATTAATTAATCCCTCTATAGGCCGTGGGCCAAAGCCTGTAATGTGCAGTTTCGTCTTAACTTTTTAGTGGCAACTTAATTTCTCGGTTATAAGTTGTTTGGAACATGTTAATTGATATTTTACAATGTTCACATCATACCGTTTGCACAAATTAGAAATAAAGGGGACTGTTTCCCCCAATGTACATGTAACTGTACCACATAAGGGCGATCGCGATGCATCGCTGCCATTCCGTACCAGCCTCGCCCCCATGGGCGCATGCGCGTTCCTCCATCAACCCTTAGCCATGGGGAATGTGTAAGGCGACGCTGACTGGCTAAAACAGAGCGTACTGCGCTCGTACTTTGAGTCTGCAGGCCCCACATCTCCTACACGTCAAGTAACATACACATTTTTTTTCAAGATTGCACGATGCCTTTTCGATTTGGTTTCCGGAAGCCCAGTTTTACACCCGAAAAAACATGTATTCTGGGTAAAGAAATGGAAAAAAAAAAATAGTGTGTCACTTATTTAATTGAAACTGAATGACTTGTGATTTACTTGTGTTGTAAAGGAACGACAGAGGTACATAAATTTAATATAAATCATTATACACCACGTCGAAATCTCATCATGCTCATGTTTGAAAGGCTCGATTATACAAAAAACTTTAAGCACGGTGTCGACTGTCGAGCACTAAACAATGACTTATATTATTTATGCCGACTTCCTATTATCTGTTGTGTCAAATTTTAAAGCGTTTGAACTTAAAACATACAGAAGTTATGGCAAAAATACTATTTATGACCAAAAATTGGCAAAATAATGAGGAAAAAATGTTGTTATAATTTTAATGTGCATTTTGGGACAATGTGAACAGCCGGATTCAGATTCAGCACTATCGAATTAGTTAAGTTGACCTTATTGCAAGCTGACAACAAAAAGTTAAGACAAACCTCAACTTCTAGACCTGATACAGATTTTGGCCCATGGCCCACTATCCAATTTAAGTCAATTTCGCGGGCCCGGTTTAGTAATTCATCAGGACAAAATGACTCCTGACTTTGTTTCAAAAATGGGCTCTAGAACAAAACTACTGGACTGAATCGGGCTATCTTGTTATCATTTTTTCTTTTAAAAGAATTCCCCATGCATTGGTACAATGTAGGTTGTTTGAGTCTCAAGGTAGCGGAAGTATGCCGTTCGGTTTTTTGGGGGCCACCCTGTATTTTGCACCACGCCACTCATTTCCTGGAACCATTTCAAACATGTTTCAATGGACACCACGCAACAACAAGGAAACTGCTGGAATTCTCGGTGATTCCCTGATCAACTCCCTCTTGCATACAATATTATCAGCCAATACAATGTACTCAATACTGGTGTTGGGCACAAACCACAATCCATTCACAGAGTGAAGGCATAACACACATGAAATCATATAGAACAGGAAGGATAAAGAATGCTGCACAAAAACTATTTATATGTCTGACATCTAAAAATCCTCTTCTTTTCAGGTTTTAGAGACCGTGATTTATCAGTGCATGTATGTATACTATACACATTATTGTACTCATGTACAGGTGCAGACCGTACTGACATGTAATGTACAATGTACATGTATGTACCGGTAGGTCAGTTTAATTGGGCGTAACACATTTCTTTCTCATTTCTTTTTTGCTTTAAAGGGAATACTTTATATACAACATTTGCAAACATCAAAAAATAGAACTACCATGTTTTTACGAAATACCTTACTAGGATGTTGGTAAATGACAGTCTAAAGCATCCTGTACAATTATGGCACCTGGTGTCAAGTCATGTTAAGAAAATGGTATTTTTGTATAAATTTCCAACGGTGGTCGGCCGACCACCGTTGGAAAAACCTAACTACTTTTCAACTTCTCCTCCAAATTCACCATTTTTTCAGTCCAAATTCTGTTTGCTATTGGTTACATGTTTATGAACGGGTGCAGGCCAGGTAGACTGGTTCCCTTACCTTACAATTTTCCGGCATCTATAAATTGATCCATTTTATCTTTAGTAGAGTCAGGGAACCAGACTACTCCACCATTTGTGTTTTTCTTGGTTTTTCAGCATTTTCGAACACAAAACTTCAAACATGTCAGTGTAACAATATTTGATCTATTATAGTAACCCCTCAAATAGTTCATTTCTGAAAAATTACAGCAAAAGCCAATGATGTACATTCCCTTTAATACTTCACTGGGCTCTAAGTTAAATACAGTTTTTTTTCAGCTGAGATGTATACATTTTAAAGGTACAAACACAAACATGTAAATTGTATAAATGTTGTCATTATTGTGTAAAAATTCAACATACAGTAAACATGTAACTTACATGTATGCACATAGGGAGTAAACATCAGTTTTGTTTAACAAGCAAATTAAATGATTGGTGGTTTCCAGATAATTCTAATGTACATTTCCTCAAGAATGCTGATGAACCCTGCAATGAAAATGATAATGTCCCTTGGTGGTGGTACTAGTTTAAAATGTTGAACAAAATTTCTTTTTTAATATTAATTTTAAACTCAAATGAAAAATCAAAAACATTGAAATGAAAATCCCATTCAACGATGCACCAGTATGGCAATAAATGTTTTTTTTTTCAGCAATCACAGTTTTTGCGCAGCACGTGGTGGAATTTCTCATTGATTACTCCATTTGCCAAAATCAATATTGTACAATCTGCACAGTGTCAATGCCTTAGACGTGTGTGTACCCAAGCTCATGTATGGAAATCCAAATAAACACTAATACAATACACCTGCTAAGCTCTAGCGTAGATCTGCTCTCTATTACATGTATATTGCTCCAAGGTCAAATAATATGATAAATAATTAACAGATTGTGAGCTGGGCCACACCACACTGTCATGACTGTGTGGGATTTTTGTTGGTCTAGTTTGGATTTACCATGTGATCACTGAGGTTTGGTTACACTTACAGGCTGTGTACATACATGTACATGTACATACTGGAATTTGTATCCTTGTGGAGTCATTTCTTTGATCTCGTGTACTAAAGTTGTCGAGTTTGAAAGTGTACTTTCAAAATGCTGCTATTTTAAACAGAATTAATTTCCTGGGCTGAAATTTGGACTGAATTTCCCATACATAAAATACTTCAATTTGCGACAAATCAACACACCTTGGAAATTCCTAGTTTTTGAGTAAAATCCATATATTTCGTGATAACCTTGTGGAGACGTATTGACATACAGAAATTGCTCTGTGGCGACTATACAATCTTTTGTTCCCTATTTTGCACATGATGTCTCCAGAGGATACCGTGTACCAGATCCTGTACGTGTACATATATGTATTTACAATGTACCGGTACATGTATACAATACACATTGTGCGCTCCAGACATGTGCATGCATTGCCTTTTGCCAGTTGATGCATTTATGATTAATCAAGGAACAGGGTTTTAGGTTCACAGAAATTTAAACAGGACAATGCCATACTGTAAATCGTGTAATTATCTCAGAAACAATACTGAAAAAAGAAAGGGAAAAAAAAGAAGGAATTTTGTTTATTTTATCACTCTTTATTTTCATTTTCAAGTGTACCGTTGACTGTACATGTACAATGTACATGTAGCTGTCCAAACACAATTTTATCAAAACCGTCAGATTTGCTTAGAAAAAACAACAGGGTACTGATACCAAAAATAATGTTTCCTGTTAGGGATTTTTGTAATATTTGCTTTCAATAGCTTTGAACATTAGTTCAATACATTCTCCTTCATTAAATACATTTCTAAGAAAAGGGCCCGTACATGTATGATGTGATCAAATGCTGTTGTCTAACAACATGTGTCTGCCCAGTACATCCACATGTAGAACATCAACGAGCACACACTCTCATATGACTAAATTGCCTTACCATTCACCTGTGAAAATGGAATTGATTGAATTCTAAATTCATGACTAAAGTAAACATGTGGACAGTTGCATTAGCTAATACATGTAAATTGTACATGTACATTTACTTGCGTGAAACAAAATGTAGGTCAAGCCCCACAGTTTTTTCTACATACTGGAAGGTCATACACTGTACACTAGTTTACTAGACAGTAGACACCATTTGGTTGAGAAATCAACAATGATTCTACTTGACTGAATGATGACAACTGATTACGTAGGGTTCATTTATAGGTTTCCTGTCAACTCTCGGAAGTACGGGCACACATCGAAACTGACAAAACACTCAAACTTGATGTCTCCAATCTGGACTGACTGGACTGAGTCATGATGACTGAGCTAACAACTATCTCTAAGCCTTCAGCCTCTGACTATGAGAAGTTCACATTCTAGTACACGTACATTGGTTTTAACAATTGCTGATAATGCAGTGATGCAAAGAAAGCCATGCCATGCAGAACTGTTTTGTTAGTATAGCATGTACATGTATGTACACTAGGCCTGGGCGAGTAGTATATGTGTTCACAATGCTGAAAGAAGTACACATGTATGATAAACAACATACATGTACAGTCAAAAAAGCAAATTGCCTTCTGACCATTGTAAGATTAAGAAGGAAGTTTTTCATTTGTCTAATAAGCATCAACTCTCATATTAAACTATTTTACAACATCTCTCTGTCACAGTATGACACTACACCACCATAGACACATCATTGCACACATGTCAACTGCAGGCTGCGTACATTTGGGTCAATCTGCAGCGAAATGGCAGTGACATGTGGAAAGTGTGGACAATCAATCACCAAGGGCATACATTTGTACATGTTGGGTGCATGTACATGTACATGTAGCTGTAAAGGGGCTTGAATACAATGGAATACCAATGCGATGACCCCTAATTGATAATAATACAGATAATTGTGAACACCAGTAATTAGAATTGCTAAGCAAAGGAAATTGCACAGCAGTGCATGCTGTATGTGTATGTTACCTAAAAAGGGGGAGTGGTTTGATGAGAACTAGAAATATAACTCCAACATTTTTAATAGTATGCTCGGAGGCTCGGACTGACATCAGAAAAAGTTTAAAATTGTGTCAAAGTACATGGGTACATGTATCAACAGTTACCCAAAACCTTGAGCATATATATAGTAAATATTGAATGGATTTTGATGCATTATAAGTACTTAGTTGAATAACTTCCTGAATCCCGTGAAGATGTGTTTTTGTGGTGCTATGTCACATGAGACTGTCAAAGTGCATAGTCAGAGAATTATGTTTTTTTTACACTGCACGTGTCATATCTTTTGACAACTCTTCTTTCAACTTTGCCTCAATCAAACTCAAAAGTGAATTGTATGGATGAGACGTTCAAAGACCATTCCATACATTGTACTACACTGTACATGTACATGATGCATACGCCCTCCTGATATTGTAGGAAAAAAGTTCCTGGACCAAAAACTATGGTTTGTCAGAATGCCTTTCACTTTCATAAACATGATACAGTTAGGGCCTACTTGTAGCAAATTCCTCATGACACAAAAACAGAGGAAATAACTGTTTTACAATCGTGGCCAACATGTTCATTTAACTCACCTTTTTCTTTGTTCTTGAGAGGGTTTTTGTAGCATTTAGAACACGTGTACCTGACTTGAATGCTGACTTTTTGTCTGCCATTTTAACACTGCCTTATGAATGTGTCACAAATACTGGACTTCTTCTGCATTGTTTAGCCACACAGCAATGCATGCTAAATTTCTAGCTAAAATAAACCACGTACATACAGTGTATCCTGCACACATCACCTACATGTATTGTATCCTACACACATGACGTACTGGACTTCCTCTGTATTAGCTGCACATGATTATAAATGCATGCATTGGTGTGTGGGAAAGTTGTGTTGAGGAAATCGAAATGGGAACTGTTGTTTTCACTTGATATTCATCATGGAAGATACGCACCTGGTTTAATAATTGTACATGTAAAGCTCTTTGAGATTGTTGACACGATGGAAAGCGCTATATAAGCACAATTATTATTATTTATGTACCTCTAAGACAGGGTTGGCTGATTTAAATCACGTTGATTTAAATCACTGATTTAAATCGCGATTTAAATCAAATAATTTTTTTTATAAAAATCACCGATTTAAATCACTTTTTTGTAAGAATCTTATTTTTGGCAAAATCAATTGATTGAGGGTCATTTTAATCATTTAAATCAACTGATTCCACTTAATTACAAAGTGTAAGATGTTGTAAACACATTCAAACACCCCTATTTCATCACCATCGACTCAATTTAGGTTTTGCATAATTACCCAAAATCGTTGTTTTGATTAAGTCAAGATCTGAGTTTAAAAGTTTTTCTTCAAAGTTTTTAATTTTAAAAAGAGCACACTCACGATTGCTTTAATCATTCCTTGATCTGTTTACAGTAATATTGTGAATCAACTGTGCTGGTGTATGCTTACATGAACCATCAAAAGGTGTATTAAAAGTCCCAATTGACAGTCTTATTCCCAACGTTTCTCCCTACAAATTTAGATTGAGATTTATATAAAACCTTTTAAAGGTGTAAGGCCTGATTTCTGTTCGCCACCTTGGACCATCAATCAAACACTATAAGTTACACAAGGATCAGTGCCGCCACTTTTGAAATCAACATGCCCATGGAGAACTGTCATATTTGTTTTGTATACCATGTACATGTACCATCAATCAAGTTTTCATTCATATCCACACACAACATATCTCAGCTGTATCAATCAAGCAATGCACCTTTAAAGTGTCTTCAGTATTAATGTACCATTGAGCCAATGATATACATGTAGACTACATGTAAAAGAAATATTTTGAAAGTTTTGAAAGGAAATCAATATTTTGAAAGTTAAAAAAATCAAAAAAATCTGATTTACACAAAAAAATCTGATTTAAATCAAATAGGCCTAAATCCGATTTTTTTTATTTAAAAAAATAAAATAAAAAAAATCGCCAACCCTGCCTCTAGACATGCAAAAGGGAATCGGGAACCAGCTTGAACTGGTATCCGTCCATAAAAGCTGCCCTAGTTCCCGACCCCCTATTATCGTTCGAAATGCACTTGTGTTTACTAACGCGATCCAGTCTACTCATTATCATAATCGATGCATCGTGCGCGCTCGGTAACGGAATCGCACTCGGGATACGGGGACCATCGAATGTATGCTGGGAATGAAGACCACATCGCGTCGTTCAAACATTAACACGAATCGGAAATTTAACGTGTTCACGATCGCGAGTAGCCCCATAAATGTGGCCTATTTACTGGACTGCCTCCGTAAACATAGGCCACACATCCACATGTACAAAAATCGTGTTGACGGAGCCAAATTTTGATTTTCACATTTAGGCTTAGTTTGTAGGGTTTTTTTTGCTTTAGAAGCATACTCACCCTCTTTACAGGCTAATCAGAAAGTGCTGCCTTTTTCAGATGTCTAATTTTTGTGAAATTTCATGTTGAAATTTTGATACGCAAACGTGTAAAAATGAATCTGGAAATTTCACGAAAAATATACATCTGAAAAAGGCAGCACTTTCTGATTAGCCTGTAAAGAGGGTGAGTATGCTTCTAAAGCAAAAAAACCCTACAAACTAAGCCTAAATGTGAAAATCAAAATTTGGCTCCGTCGACACGATTTTTGTACATGTGGATGTGTGGCCTATGTTTACGGAGGCAGTCCAGTAAATAGGCCACATTTATGGGGCTAGATCGCGAGGGGAGCTCTCGGAATTGAACGGGAAATTTCACTTTCCATCCGGATCGTAAGTAAACTTCAGTACAACCATCTTAATTATCGATGTCTACTTGTACCTCAGGCTCAGTTGGCGTAGGCCCCCCCCCCCCCCCCCCCCCCATCTAGTAATTTGGAGGCCGTTTTGAGGGTGAAATCTGATGTTTTTGTTGGTAAATGTATTGTTGGGTTTTTGGGTCAATTGAATGACACTGACACTTGACAGAATTGTTTTGCTCGGCATACATCATTAGCTTGGACCCCACTATCGCCAGACCATGTCCGAATGTTAAAAAGGCGATAAGTTGGGTCCAAGTTACTCGGACTAGAATGACTCTAAAGACCGCCCACTCGTAAAGCCGGGCGGACGGCCCAGTCATACCGCCGGCCGCTCCGCCCAAAAAGTTTCCGGACAAAGTATTGCCTTCACTTTTCACTTTAAAAAAGTTGCCATACTCAACATCGGTTGGACAATTCTTCATGTGAATAAAGATGAAAAACCATTTCATAAATATGACAAAAAAGTTTCGTTCACTGACCTTTTCCTTCGTTCTTGTGAGGTTTTTTGTAAGGATGCTTGACTTGAACGTCGACTTTCTGTCTGCCATTTTGAACACTGCCCTCACCGTTGATTTACATTTATGTACGTTGTGAATCGCCTGTCTTAAAACAACAGAGGGCGGTATACTATTCTGAACCAAAACAATTTTCAAGATGGCTGCGTGCATGCAGATGAAAAGAAAAATATATCGTTGCATCCATCGGTTGTGTCTTTTTAATATTGCTTTCTTCGTTTGGATTTTTTTCATGATATCTCTATTCTCGCTTATGGTGACATATATCAGCTTTGTGTTTTATCTGGATGATGACGAAAGAACCAGAGATAAAAATCTGTACGTATATAGCCGGGCATACATACACAGTATTATTATTTAAACTGAGTTGAGAGTCCAAAATTTTCGGACTAGGCCTGGCCAGTGCAGTACCATCCATGGCCATGAATCATGATGTCCCTGGCACTGACCTAGACAGCTAGACCCGTTAAGGTATCGTGACTTGTATAATTGTACAGCCACGTTCACGGGTCTAGCCTAGCTGGAGTTACCCAGCCCTGAGTTTTATCATTGGGTCGTCTATTAGGGCTGGAGCGCATTTTTCTCAAAACTTGTAGTATTTGCAAAAAAAATTTGGAAAATGTTCAATTTTTTCCCTGTTACACACTAATTGCAACTGCAACTCACCCCAAACTTGCCTGGAATAACCATTACACAGGTCCTTGAAGTAAAAAACGATCCACGATGAAGATTCAGCCTACAATTGCAGTGAAAACAGGAGGAATAACCGCTAACTTGACAACCTTGCTGGGTTGGCCAGGACCGCAATTGGTTTGTGCACAAAAAAAATTGTGTACAATGAATGGCGGTCGATTAACAGGCACAGAGAGCGATCGCTGTCAACTACTCGTTTTGCCGGCTGCGCTGGCTGTTGGCGCATGACGTCACGCGGAAGCGTAACACCCGATGACTGTTTCATGCACTATTGGTTGCGGTTCCAGTACCAAAGCTGTGATGCGAGTGGTAAACCTTATACTAGTGCATGAAACAGTCATCGGGTGTTACGCTTCCGCGTGACGTCATGCGCCAACAGCCAGCGCAGCCGGCAAAACCGTGTAGTTGACAGCGATCGCTCTCTGTGCCTGTTAATCGACCGCCATTCATTGTACACAATTTTTTGTGTGCACAAACCAATAGCGGTCCTGGCCAATCCAGCAAGGTTGTCAAGTTAGCGGTTATTCCTCCTGTTTTCACTGCAATTGTAGGCTGAATCTTCATCGTGGATCGTTTTTTACTTCAAGGACCTGTGTAGGGTCATTCCATGCCAACTCAACAAATGTTGCACACCATCACCTCTTGGATTTTTTTCTTTTTTGGTGTACTGAAAGATACTTAGGAGAAATGCAAATTCTGAAAATTTGGGGTCTCTACGACTTTTCGTTCTTGCGCAACAGCATTTTGAAATTTGAGGTGGGCGGGGCCAAAAGTGCGTCGCGTCACGAAATTCAATGTTTAAAGGGCCATATATTTAAAACTATACACCCCAGACATTTCAAACTTGGTAATCTGGGCTATTTTTTGCTGTAGATTTCAAATATTTTAACAGAAAGAAAGTAGCTTGTTTCATTTTTAAGTTAAAGGGGCCCCAAAATGGCCCAAAACTCATCTGGACCAATGTTCGGGGGGGTGTAAGTCAAAAATTGAAAATATTTTTTTCACCAATTTTTTTGCCTGTAATAGCCCCCAAGTGAAACTACTTTCATGTAAAATCTTACACTTATATTAACTTCATTGAATGAGATATAGCCCTTGCAAAAAGCAAATTTCTTATTTTTACGATAACTTGACCCCCCCAAAAACCAACGTCAGACATTCCGCCCCAAATTTTGCTTCACATATGTTTGAGGTTGGTCCTTAGTGAAGTCCTCTGAAAAGTTTCATGTTGGTGTCTAAATGTCTTCAGTGGATAGCTGGGCTTTATAAAGAGTCTATATCTTACGATGCTGCAGGTTCCGTAACATACAAGTACATGTACTTGTATTTTACGGAACCAGCACAACAAAATCCCTGTTGATAGACTGTTGATAGACTTGGGTCAAGACTACCCATTTCCTGCTCAATAAACAGTTGCTTGTAGACCTATGTGTGCATTATATGCAAATTAGGTTAAATGACTTGAGAGTCTTATTCTTTCCATGTGCTCATCACACAGCATGCATGTCATGTATACATTTAATATAACCAGTTCTCACTTGCACAGCATAGTATAGCACTAACCTGAACCAAAGAGAAGTGATTCAGTTTGAGTAAAGGGTCTATGGTTTTAACCTGATGATCTTAGTTTTCATTATGGATAAGGGGATTCTAGTTCATGCAGGAAACTCATCATGCACCAATTGTAGCAGCTGACCTCAACCCAGGAAAATATGTTTGTGTGGTCTATGATGATGTTTGGTACATTGCTATTGTAGAAGATGTATCACAACTTCATGAGGATGTGTATGTCCGCTTCATGTACAGGACGGAATCAACAAATACTCTCTATTGGCCACAAAGAGAAGATAAATGTAACATTCCATTTGTTGATGTGTTGTGTTGCGTACCAACACCAGAACTTCTACATAGTGGTGGAAGGCAATACAAACATAGTGAGCCAACCATCATGCAACTCATTCAACTTCATCAAAACTACATCACAAGGAATGCATAATTTCACCTGTGAAACTGTAAACAATTATATCAACTGATCAAAAGTCTACATGTACAAATGTAAGCTAAGTTTCATACCCAACTTATTCTTTATGTACCGACTGCTGTTATTCTTGGTACAATGTACATGTACTTGTATGTTACGGAACCTGCAGCATCGTAAGATATAGACTCATTATAAAGCCCAGCTATCCACTGAAGACATTTAGACACCAACATGAAACTTTTCAGAGGACTTCACTAAGGACCAACCTCAAACATATGTGAAGCAAAATTTGGGGCGGAATGTCTGACGTTGGTTTTTGGGGGGGTCAAGTTATCGTAAAAATAAGAAATTTGCTTTTTGCAAGGGCTATATCTCATTCAATGAAGTTAATATAAGTGTAAGATTTTACATGAAAGTAGTTTCACTTGGGGGCTATTACAGGCAAAAAAATTGGTGAAAAAAATATTTTCAATTTTTGACTTACACCCCCCCCGAACATTGGTCCAGATGAGTTTTGGGCCATTTTGGGGCCCCTTTAACTTAAAAATGAAACAAGCTACTTTCTTTCTGTTAAAATATTTGAAATCTACAGCAAAAAATAGCCCAGATTACCAAGTTTGAAATGTCTGGGGTGTATAGTTTTAAATATATGGCCCTTTAAACATTGAATTTCGTGACGCGACGCACTTTTGGCCCCGCCCACCTCAAATTTCAAAATGCTGTTGCGCAAGAACGAAAAGTCGTAGAGACCCCAAATTTTCAGAATTTGCATTTCTCCTAAGTATCTTTCAGTACACCAAAAAAGAAAAAAATCCAAGAGGTGATGGTGTGCAACATTTGTTGAGTTGGCATGGAATGACCCTGTAATGGTTATTCCAGGCAAGTTTGGGGTGAGTTGCAGTTGCAATTAGTGTGTAAAGGGGACAAAATTGAACATTTTCCAAATTTTTTTTGCAAATACTACAAGTTTTGAGAAAAATGCGCTCCAGCCCTAATAGACAACCCAATGATAGAACTCAGGGCTGGGTAACTCCAGCTAGGTCTAGCCCTGGTCTGGTCCGAGTAACTTGGACCCAACTTGTCGCCTTTTAACAGTGTTTAACATTCGGACATACATAACATGGCAATACAAAAGTAATGTAATACTACCCCACTTCTAGTACTACTAGTAGTACTATAGCTAGCACTGAGCATGTTAGGCTACCATTAATAATTGACAGTTTATATATCTTTACAAAACAATTTTTTTGTAAATAAAGGAGGCAGGAGGAAAAAAACGAAGCATTGGGTCAGGAACATGTTTGTGCGTGCATTAAGAAGTAGGCTACATGTACATTGTACAAATTATATTATTCCAACTTTCTTTTGTGTAGGGAAAATGACATGGACTTCCCGGTTGCTGATGGAGTTGATGAAGTCTTGCTCCTTCAGGAAGGCATCGTGCCTGGGGAGGATGCTCAGACCTTTGCCTCTGGTAATCTGATCTCATCCCACATCATTGACTCCTCAGCAGTGGAGATTGCTGGTTGGTGGATGCCTCAGGTCCGATGGAATCCAGAGATTGACTGTAGTCTGCCCGACCAGCCAGGTACCTGTGGTAAGGTGGGTAACCGACCATGATGGAGGGAACGTTTCCCTAAACTCAGTCTTACATGCAGAACACACACCTTCAGATCCCACAAATCTATGTGATCACATCTCCTCTGCAAGGAATTGGAAGAAATTGGAAATGATTTGCATGAAGTTTTCCAACTCTTTGATCTGGCTGTCTCTTGAAATGTGATAGGTGGAGTGAAAGAGTTAATTGGAAAGCAACTTGATTCAAATCTAAGTGTTTCAAGGAACATTTGGAAATGGACTTTTGGACCATGTTTCTGAGAAACTGGTTTCTTTCAGTGACATTTATTATTTCTTTCTCCTCAATAGGTCCTGAGTGTGAAATGCAAGCCAGACAGTGTTAGAGCAATATATCAGTTTTTACCTGTAAGTAAATGGTAAAGATTCCTTTATATAAAAGACAGTAGGATAGACATACATGTACATGTATACGGCAAATATATAAAAAAGTTGTCTACCACATGTACAATGGTATAGGCTATTTCAGGCAGATGTATTCATCATGCTCAATGTTCTTTTCTCCCCCAGATTAATCAAGATAAACCCATTGATGGTATTTATTTTCACGCAAAAAGCGCAGCATCAAAGCTGACAAAAGACAAACAAGTGGTAAGTACGTGTAAGCAAACCTTTTCCACATTTTTGTGTCTGAGCTAACCATTCAAATTGTGTTCATTCCTGTTTTTGATTTGATCTTTCACTTTAGGCAAGTGATGCCACATACAGTGCAATAGCTTTATTGAGATACAAAGATGGTGCATCAGACAGAATAAGGTAAGGGGTGAAGTATCCCATTATTGGTTGTCTTTTGGTTGTTGTTGTTGATTATTTTTAATGAGCCATCCTTTGTATGTTCTGGACTTTCAAACTAAAGGAGGGCCAGGGACCGGTTTAGTGTTGCAGTCAAGTTCTCCAGTCTCAAGTAATATGGCAAGATATATTAAGTAAACTGTAACAAAGATATTCCTTTGTCATTGTTCATCCTCTGTTACATCGGATAATTCTCTTTTACTCTGTGATTCTTCAACAGACTCGATTTTCCAGCAGGAACACACCCCTATTTATCAGCTGAAGTGGACAAGGCAAGCAATATTTAGGAAATACACAAATGATCCTGTTTATCACTCCACTGTAAATATTCATTGAAACCCAACTAAACCCCTGAAATTCCCACATATGTTTTGTTGCGGTATATTTGTGAGTTGTGACTGTACAGCTCAGCCACTGTTAACATTTGGTTTTAATGTCCTAGTTTTATTATTTTTTTATAACATAAAAAAGCCTTCCATCAGGTTTCTGCACAGTGTTGGATTTTGGCATATTTAAAAAGTTTCCTTGCAAAAATGTCTTGGTATAGAGAGTGAAAGGCATTGTGTCGGAAACAAAATTGCAATTAATAACTAATGTTTGTTACATTCAATCAGTGTTTGGAATATGCAGTGGAGATCAAGCATCATATGTTTATCATGAAATTTGATTTGTTGATAGATTTTTCCAGTAGACAAAGTGCTCCAGAGTGTCACTGTCATGCTGTGTTGCCATGGTTACCAGGGTTCCATCAAATTCATGGATGTCATAGTACGCCCAATTTTAGGTAAGAAATTTAATAAAAACATTCTGTCTTATTCTTGTCAACGTATTTTACTGTTCGTGACATCAATATGGTGTAAAGAAAGCTGTAAGTTTATCAATTGTAAAGAAAAGTGTTTGTTTACTTAAATCTCAGAGGACCATTCACAAGTCATGGTCACCAAAAACTACATCCAGAAATGTCCTGAATATTGCAGGTCATCAAAGACCAGCTCCAGGTTTGATTTTGACGTGGAGCAGTTCCTAACAGATGGGACGCAGGTAGGCTATTTTGAATATTCATGAGGAGCTACTTTGTCTTATTTCTTAATTGTGTGCTATATTTGGCAAGAAACTCTTTGGCTTTTTTCATGAAGTGGGCACTGTTATATTAATCTGATTGTGCACCAGGGTGTTTGAACACATATGGCAATAGTGGTGTTCAAGGTTTTATCAATCATATTTCACTCGTCTCTGTTTAAGGGGTAGCTGTGCACAGAGTCCATAGTATTTGTAATCAAATTTAATGTTTGGTCTACCTGCTTTCTCCCAACCCTAGTTAACTGAGGGGTCACAACCTTTGACCTTAGTAACCCAGGTGTCACTGGACAGGATTGACCTGCTGGAATCCGCCCTTGAGCATTGGCAGGGCCCAATATCGGTGGCGCTCTTCATTCCGACAAAATCTTCCAAAACCGACAACGACCACGGATGGAAAAGGTGAATTGTCCACTTTTATTTCAGTCCCGAAAAAGGGTGACACGGGGTCATCTCAATTTAAAATTGTCCATGGGTGAATGTTTGGCACTGTGCTTTTATGTTCATATACTTCAAAGATTGGCCAGACTGCAGAGCGGGGATGTAGACGAGTCCATCACAAGTCCTCCAGTCCCAACTCAACTCAGAAGCTATTGAGTTATGACAAAGGCATTCCTTTGTCTTGGGAATGGACTCGTGAATGACTTGGGACTGGACTTGTGATGGACTCTACTACATCCCTGCTGCAGGGAATGGAAGAATCCGTTGGTTGAAGCACCATTGACTGCACACATACAACCTGCAGCTGAGCATGATACCACATCAGTAATGGCTTCATATTGTAATCACATGGTGAACCTAAGTATTTCTGTACTCTTTAGGTTGTATATCAAGAAGAAGCTTCGTAACAGTCATTTACAGGGTAGATGCAATATGGTGGTTGTCTTCGCTAAAACGGTGAGCAACAACTCTCGAGTTATAACAACAAAAAGGAAGGTATTTCAAGTTCACATACATTGTACATTTCGGGACAATTCAGAAGAAATTGCGGGTGGGTATCTATACAACAAACATGATGATGATCTACTCCTTACATGTATGCACCAGCCGGGATATGTTTAATCATACAGATCATGAGAGAGCAGAATTGCTTAGCAATGTCATTAAAACATTGCAAGGAAAAGAACATCAAGCTATACTGTATGTTATATATATATGGATTTGTTTTTGTTTTTTCAAAATGACAAATTTCAAGCCTCCGGTAATGACTAATTTGCGTTTTTGTTATCGCCATTTTAGTCAGAGGATGAGTATCCAGTCAACTACTTGAGGAATTTGGCCATCAGGTAGATGCATTTTCGTTATCTTTTATTTGATCTGTAACATCTTTCTGACTTGCAGATGTACTCCCCTTTATTAAAGTATTATTTTCCTAGCAAGATTAAAAGTTATTCACTTTTGAATGAGATACTAAACAAAAATATCCACCAATGTTCAGTTACTAATTTATTTCTTCACAAAATTGGAATTATTGGCTGCCAGACGATAACTCAGCTTGCACAGGGCCGATTATTTATGCACAAAATGAAAGCCTTTTGTTTTCAGAGGAATAAAGTAGTTTTGCTTTAAAACAAAATAAAACATACAAATTGAAAATTGGTTTATTAGGAGGACAAAAAGAAATTGAAGAGCATGCAGTATGCATCTTTAGTAAGTTTCGTACTTGTTACATAAAGTTGAAAATAGGGCAATTTTTCATGTATGTAAGTTTGATTAAGTCAATTATTGCTTTGAGGTTCAAAAGTGAGAATCTGAAAAGTGTCTTAGCATTTACAAAGGTTTAAAATCACTACCTGTGAACACGAAATCAAAACTGTAATTGGCCTCACTTTTGTATCTGTTTTACTTCATTTCCCAGACAAGCCAAGACCAAGTACATTTTTCTCCTGGATGCAGATTTTGTCCCTGCTCCAGATTTCCAATCAAGCTTCCAGACCTCCCTGGCTATGATCGAGAGAACCCCGCAGTTTAACAAAACTGCCTTTGTGGTGCCTGTCTTTGAGTATGCGCAGGAATTCATTAAGGTAGGATGGGAACCATACTTTGCATAAAAACACACAGAAAGCATGAGCCTGATCCTTCAGCAGAAAGCATAGTCTTGATTTAAGCGGACTTAAATAATCTGAGTGGGTCTGTCATTAAAATGTACATTATTATCAGAGATCACACATCTCAAATGCTTCTTGAAGTTTTGTTTTTCTTTTTAGTCCAAAATTAGCTGAGCCTGTCTCTTATCCTTAACAGTATCTAATTAACTATTTTTTAATGTTTTGGGTTGATTTTGTTTGCCTCCAGGATTTTCCAGTCGACCAGCCCAAGAATAAGCAGGACCTGAAGGACAAGCTGTTTAGTGATGGGGCTATCATCTCTCCCTTCAATATCCTTGACCAAAATTATACCATGATATAGACTGCATCCCAATCTCTTGTCTGGCACTAGTCTCTGACAATTACAACTACATGGGAACAAGTTACAGTTGACTTAGCCGTAGCTCTGGAGGCTCACTTCGGATGGGATCTCAGCTATTGTCACAGTTAATGCTGTCTTCAATTGTAAGACAGTAAAGTAAGAGTAAAGTTAAAAGTCAAATAAACATTGATGACTGCTATGACACTCTTGTGACTCTCAGTTTTGAACCTTTCTGTTTGAGAAGACCTTAACTTCACTGTAATGATTTCAACGGCTCCCGAGGCTCACAGGCCCACAGACTACAGGAGTTGGTACTCTGCAACTCGGCCTTACAAAGTGTCTACCTATCAGGACAAATATGAACCCTACCTCATTCTGAGGTAAGGCAGGGCTACAGTACAATTCAAAACAACACTGAGGTTTCTACAATAACAATTATACCAGGCTGCCCCTCACACATTTTACAGTTGTGAAGGGCGACATTAAACTGACCTCCAACCGTGAGTGAGTTTAGCAGGTACATGTAATTCTAGAACATTTTCATTTTTGAACAGGCAAGGTCAGTTTGCTCATCTGAAGACCAAAGATTCTTCTTTAAGTTGTTGCACACTTTATACCTCTTGATACCATTGAACAATTTGGGACAAGTTTTTTGCAGTGATGTGTGTGCACAAGCACTGTAGTGTGTGTTTTTTTTTTTCTTGGGCAATATGGACAGCCTCAATGTTAATTTGATTATTGACAAATTTCTCTTTCAGAAACACTGAGAATCTACCGCTGTTTGATGAACGCTTCACAGGTTATGGGATGAATAAAGTAACGTACGCAATGGAGCTTCATGCCAGTGGGTAAGACTGCTGTTAAACTCATTTTAATGTTTACAGTCTTTAACGATATGTGCCTCTAAAAAGTTGGCATTTGAAAAAAAGTTTTATTAAAGTTTGGAATCATATGTTTTGGTAGATTCAATAATGCATCCTATCATCCTAAAATCTTCAACCGTTTTTGTTCTCTTAAGCAACCTACATATTTAGAAATTTGGATGGAAATTTTAGCAGATATCAACGCTATAATGTTAAAATGCAAAAGGTGTAGTGTGTGTGTGTATTTGTGTTCACAAGTTGTTCAGGAACGAACTGATCGCTCCAAAAACAGAGAATGAGCCACCTCCCTGGCAAAGTGGACAAGGCAAGGCCTTGTAAATTATAATATTTGGTTTTGCAATTCAACAACAAAATAAATATTTTTAATAACAAGAAACTGTTTCAATTTTTTGGTTCCTAGTGATGATTCGTAACATTGAAGAACATTCTTGCACGTTATTTGCCTGAAATCTTTTTAATAAAATAACTGACCCCTTTTTCAATTCAAACTGAAGAAAAATATGTTATTTTTGCTGTACTGGTTGTGCCGTACCGTAAAATACTCTTGTAAATTTTTAAACTACATGCACCAATTGACTACTTTTAAAATAGAAATCTTCCTATATTATCTTACAGATATGAATACATGGTGCTACCCAATGTGTGGGCCGTCCATGTCCCCCATCGTGAGAGCTCGGCTAAGATCCGTTTCTTGTTGGATCCTCTGTATCGGTTGAACAACCGGGCCGACCGATTCGAATTTGTATCTGACCTGATGAGAAGGCATAACTTGGGTGGCTGCAAGGCAGACCAACACTGATATAGTAATGTTAGAAATCTGTGGATCTTATTGCAAGACTTTGTATTTATTTCCTTGCCTGCAACAAGCCAGTTTATTGGCTTGGACTGATGCCCACTGGAGATAACAAAAATATATACTGGCTCAGTTTGTTCCTCATTGTTCTAATAAATGCAACAAAGAGTTTAGTTTATACCAGGCTGATGCTTAGCGCAGCCTTTCATAGCCAACTTGTCATCTAGTCTGAAATAATAGTCTTGACTAATTTGAAGGCCAGTTCATACGTCATGTTAATATGAACAAGTGTTACACAAACTTGACCTCTTTGAACATTCATGGCAAAAATTAGCCAGAGTTAAAATGTGTTAAACTTGTCAGAATTCACACAGCAACTGCTTTCTGGTTTGCATTTGCAATTCACATTAAAAGACAATTACATAGCTTTTGTACATTTCTGGTTTTTAGCCATATACATATAATTATTAATGGGTATGTGCCCATTCTCAAGGAAGGTAATCCAGTATTTCTGGAATATCCCGAGAAAAAACTTTGTGGTGCTTCATTGTTATTTCCAAGTTCCAGAATTTGTATGTGGTGTTTGGTAACCTCAGAACTTTCCAGAAAGCTCAGCCAAATTTATATAGACATAAGTCTGAGCAAGACAGCAGACCTTAGTCAATCATATCAGTAGCTTCCTCTTTGGTGCTCTAGTCTTGAATCAAGACTACCAAAATCATATAAGCTTTATAAGAAGGTAGGGCTGTATGCAAATGAAATGGCTATGGCTAGCAGTTACACACGTGTCTATGGGAAGTGCTTTAACTGCTCTCATAGGCCAATCTGTTATTGTAAGCCGGTGTCTATGGGAAGTGCTTTAACTGCTCTCATAGGCCAATCTGTTATTGTAAGCCGTAAGCCGTAGGCAAGAAATTGGAATGCAGGCGAATTAACACAATTCATTGGTCAGTTACGTAAATTTGGTTTTGTTGGTCTACAGTTGAGAAGAAATACGTAGGTCCATCTTTTGTCACATTATTTTTTATATTGCATGTCATTCTCAATGCATTCATGTGACTTTATTCAGGACAATTTGGTGTTTTAGTGATATGGTTTAATTATTATTCTTTGGAATTGTGTAAATAGTCGAAAACCTTGCCCGAGATGTTATTTATTCATTTACGGAAACCCTGAATACATTTACTATTGTTCCTTAGCATACTTTTTTTTGGTATTTGTTGCGACTTGCCATTTACAAAGAAATGAATACTGGTGATGAACGTTAGGACTTTCTAAACTATACCTCACAAATTGGTATAAAATGGTTTTGGATGAGGCCACTGTTTAAATTTAGCAAAGCATTTCTGTAAAGAAAGAGTTATACACATAGCTGGAGTACAACTGTTTGTGAATATTTTAATTATTTCAATGTGATTATCTTAGATTTTTATAAGATGAACAAATACTGTGATTGTATTTTTCTAGAGTCATAAATTAATTAGAAATAAGGGAAGTCACATAAAGGCTCTACAAATGATGAATTAATTGTTGTAAGTCAATCATGAGATTTCCCGAAACCTCATCTTTTGCACTTCCAAACAACAACTCAATTTGTATACATTCTGTCTTGGGATGGCGAAAGAAAACTCCAGAGATTACATGTCTATTGGATCAGCCTGTGAATTTAACACAAATTATAATTTCCATATTGATATCACTTGAAAAGTGTTGTTTTGGCTTTTTTTGTAATTACCAAGAAATTTAATAATTGTTGGACTTCCATCCTCTAAATGTGAACCCAATTCCTACTAAGGTATGAAGTTATTTGTGACCTTTATCTTTTCTCATTTTCAAACCAGCTCCTATATTTAGAACTGATCATGGTATGAGGTGCCTATTTATGAAACGAGTATAAAAAGTCTGGGTTTAATTTAAGAGTTTCTTTTCAGGTACATATCTAACTAATTCATGTTTTATAATTCAATATTTATTTAAAACAACTCAAGTTAGATATTATAATTGCTTTGAAAATGGAAACGTCAACCATCCAAAAACCTGAAATAAAAAGAAAAACAAGCATGACAACTGAAAAATGACTCCATGATGTCATGCAGCATCATTCATGGTCATCTGTATTACCTCAATGAATAACACAGAATCTATGGAACAATTTGTGATATAAGTATCTGTTGATACAAACATTTCTTCTTAAAGGTGGCACAGATAAACATGTAGCTACTCCACCACCAAATGTTAAATAATAAACAGAAATCTACCTTGATGCAATTGGCATTTTAATTTTGCTTTCTTTCCCTCGATTCTATTTACATATTTCTATCTTAGTAATTATCTATAAACACATTGCATACAACAGTGCAATATTTCTTGACAAACAGCACATGTACAGTACGTTTTTGTAACTGCAAGAGTTTCATGTGTCGGTAGTGTATTTTGTTACAAGTATCTGTGGTACTGGATGTAGCAATATGAACCATGCCCAAGTACATGTAGTATCATGTTAGCAATATTAAGCAAAAGCATACTTCACAGAAAATAAGCCACCCATCCTTGTTTCATACACTTAACCTAGTAATGTCAATATTTTCCATCACTAATTGATTGAGTGGTTTACATGTCTTTTTGGGGTCACATCACTAAGTTTGTATACAAATATGAAAACATCTACAGCGTCGGGTTCAAACAAACAAACAACCCAACACCCCCAACAACCCAACAAACAAACATGAACTGACTCAATTTTCATAAAGTACACTAAGTAGCAAGTGTGATTTCATACAACAAAGCAATGTGAAACGTTTGACTTGCTACACATGATTATATTATGCCATGGAAAGGCTACAGCTTTTATACAATGTGGACATTTTTACAAATGTAGCTACATGTATTAACTAACTATTGGCTTGTTTACTAAGAAAAACACACCAAGAACTGGTCTTTTTCAACCCGGTAGCAACATTAAGTTTCAACTTGCTACAAATACGCATCCTGTGCTGTCAGCAATTTCTTGGACAGGATACCTTTACAAGATGGAGGATAACATGGCTGAAATGTCCTTACAAACGTATGTTCAATGGAATAGAAGATCTCCCTGGAAACATTACACAGTATTAACAAATCCACAATGCAACCTGGGTCTGCAGTATGAGCTATTTGGCATCAACCACTAAGATACCATGTCCTTATATTACCCAGCATCTCCTGATTTCACTCCAGACTCAGCGATCACTGTTGCCATTTCCACAGATCACAAACGCATGTAGTACAAGTTAATTATCATGTGTTTATCTCAAAGGCATAAGATTATCTCGTCATCTGGGTTTCAATCAAGAATTGTCATACTTCTGATAATATTGCAACTGCTGAGATGGTGAGATGTAACAAGCTAATGCAAGCCATTACAAACCAAGTGACTGCTAAACAACTTCCACAATTTGCAAAAATCTGCAAAAAAAATCAAACTATATTGACAATTGGCTGTCCGCATTTCAAAACAATATACTACAAGTATAACTGACTTTTCTTTTATAATAAAAATATTAGTTTGCTTTATGTACATTATTGATAGACCAAATCAATCATACGTTTGAAGCTGACAGTAGAATGGCGATATTATAGATATTGGTAATAATCAATAAGTGACCTTTCATGTTGATGAGAGTTGAGGCAATCCAAACTCATCCACTGGGACTCCATCCTGCAAAATAAGAGTTCAAACAGATTGTCAATTTGTTCAGGAAGAAGAAACCCCTAGTTCACTTTCATGAAACTGTTCACATTTGCACAGCAGAAAATTAAACAGGAAACCAGTTCCAAGCAATGAACAAATCCTCAACTTCATAACTTCATTGGCATGTAACGTGTTTTAACTAAGCAATTGGAACTGACCAATCCCTTGTGCTTAGCAACTAATTGAGCCCCAGGAGTTTTCAAAATCAGTGACAATTACAACAATACTTCTTCACTAAAAAAAGAACCAGTGTGCAGCTACTTTCTTGAGTCCCTTTGAAGCATGCTTGATGGTCAAGTGATAAGATGTCTTTGCCAGTAAGTACATGTAGATGGTTTTGGGTTCAAGTCACAACCAAGTTAGCTTTTCTCACAAAGCTCTATGAGCGCACTCAGTAAGCAACACTTAAGAACTGGCATCAGTGAAAGGTAAAGTACAATTTGAAATTTGATCCTCCCACAAACCTGTACTGACTCCGCCCCTGGGTTGGTTTCTGGAGCCGCTGGGGCACTGATGGCCTCATCTAAGTAAGATGTGTCCTCATCCATTAAGAAATCATCCCCAAGTGCATCCAGTTCTGTGCAGGAGACATTGCAAAGTGGGTTAGTGGATATATTAACAAGAAATGTTTGAGGAAAGGCACTAATTTTTTTTATTCTCTTGATAACTTCAAAGTTAAAAACAATGTCAAAGTTTTGAATTTGACACTTTATTATACACGTAAAAAACTTAAGTACATGTATTGCTTCATTCTGAATCTTAACCTTTTCCTTGAAGCCTTTTTCTAAGAAGTTTAATTAAGAGTATTAAAAAAAGACTTTCTTAAATCAAAGATGAAACAGTGTGCCAAAAGAATACAAACAAGATGATGCATCCTTGTTAAACATGTTACCTCACAAATCTGAATGTGGGAAATCAATTTAACCAAACGCTCATTTAAGACTAACAAGAATCAGCAGGTTATTTGAGAGTTACCCATCTATCGTACCTGCTTCAAGGTCGGCCTCATCTAGTTCTGGCATTCCATAACTCCTACCCATGATCTCTTGAACCTCATCTGCTTGCTCCAACATGTCTGACATATCATCTTGCAGATCCTATCCGTTGACAACAAAAACAATGAAAGCAACAGATTGATGACCAAATTGTCAGGTGTACACAACACGTGTATGTCACTTTAGCCTGGCTATAGCTTGTATATACACTGTAGTTTATACCATTGACAACACCAAACACTTACTTTCCCTATTTCACACACAACCTTTCCAGCACAAGTCTTAAAGAATAAAGACAAGAAGTGTAATGTGTTTATTCTGAAGAAGAAAGGACGGTGACTTTCTCAAATGTATCATTTGCTGTCCTATTATGGCAAGGGTTACCAAACTAAAATATTCCCTTCATATGGAAGACAGGAAGACAAGTCTCCAGACTGGGATGGGCAGAGGGGGATGGGAGGATGGGGGACGGGGAGATGTGGGTGTTAACACCAGGCTCACCTCAATTTGGTTGAGATTGACTTTCTTGTACTCTTTCTTCATCTCCTTGATGCCCACTTTCATTGCATCCACCGTAGTCTTAGTGTCTTTCAGGGTCTGAGTGGCAAAGTTGGCCTGCTCCATATTGAAGGATTGTTGCCTCAGGTTGTCACACTGGTTCTCGTACCTGAACAAATGGGGAGGTTGCAGGAATGCAATGTCAGGATCTTGCAATAAACCTTATGAGCAGCAAACACCTTAGATGTTTGCAAAAATTTGCTAGGATTGGTATAATAAGAACTTTCGTGCTTACATTGTACATGTCAGAACAAAAAACACCTTGAACGTCTCTTATGTGGCGCTATACCAATGTTTGTGAGTATTATTATTAATGGCAGAGAGCAGATACTAACAAGTAGGTGATTGAGAGTAGTTCTGGTAAACCATGAAATTTGTGCTTTATTGAAGTGAGGTATATTATGCATCGAGAGATTTGAACAGATTCATGAGTAGCCATTTATCATGTGGTAACCAGGTAGAGGAGGAGGACTGCAGGGGGTGGGGGGTCAAAGAGGCCAACACATCATATATCTAAGCATGATAAGTTCTGTAAAACTGCATGCCATGTCTGTATTACAAAATCTCAGAGGCTCTGAGGCCAATGTCTGCCCTTATTCAATATGAATATGGTTAGTCTTTGGTCTACACATAACCAATCCAGTATACTTTCTAGATCTGGGACCCCAAAGCCCCACGGTCTGAATCTGTAAGATGTGAGTGAACAAGATAAATCATTATCAAAAAGCACAGCACTACAGGCTATCGCATTTGGGTGACTCACATTTTCTTCTGCTTCAGAATCCTCATGGCCTTTTGCTTCACCATATTCTAAAACAGGGTCAAAGCATAGGAATGTTTAGCTAACTAAGTACAGTTGGCTACCAGATACATTTCACAAGAAGTACGCTATGGCCAGACAAACAGACAAAACACACACTGGCAAGCCTGGTGAACATTGTAAAAAATGACTTGTGTGCTAGAATAATACTAGAAATGTTTAGTTAGTGTTCGGGATATCACCGAAGTCATGATGTCAGTGTGTATTGAACGTCTGTCAACAAAACCGACAAAGCTCCCTTGACTCCACCTTTGAACTTGCTGTTGGTTAAGTGGGCAAAAAAAACCCCCAAAACAAGACAAACTGACTGCTCATTCTTTTAAGATTTATGGTTTTCATTTAATAGCCAGTAATACCCCAAGTTGCTATTAAATGATGAATCTTACCTTGGCAGGGCCATCTCGCATCTTCTTCATCTGATCTTTGTATTTTTTTAGCTCAATGTCCAACTTTGAGATCTTTTTCTCCACGGATTCTGACCGACTGTCAACCTTTTGTAAAAACAAGGAAAGAAACAGATCATAATTTACTTACAATCATATACATGTAAATGATGTGTACTGATTTGAGGTAATATGGCCAATCTTAAGCATGTTACATTTGTAATTCTAGCCTTTAGGCCTCAAATCTCAAGCACTTTCATTTGTAAATTATGCTAGACTTTTGTTCTTATTAATTTATTTGTCAATGTCTCCTACCATATTTTGGACAAGTCCCATGTACTCAAAGTCAGAACTTACCACAAAAGCACAAATCCTACACTAGGCCTTCTCAACTTCTCATCACAGTCCTCATACAAAAACATCATCTATCATCATCTATTGTACTCTTAATATTTTTATTGCATTTTAATTGTAGTTTTGTGTGAGCTGGGATCCATGGGAGATCAATGAGTTTTTTCTCACTGAATGGATTACCCAGGATAAATAAGAAATAAATAAATAGATAAATAAATACTGATCTAGGCTGGTAGTGGTACGTGGTGATTGTATAGTTACATGTGTACAGTTTCTTCTTTTGTTTTAGTCCTCAGAGTCAGAGTGTTTTTATCATTCCACAATCATGTAAATGACGTCTGTCTGTCTCTTTATTGTGATTATTTAACACATTTTTAATATGATACCGTGCGAATCAATGCAGTTTGTTACGTTCATTGTGGATTACCTTTATTTTTGTATTGCGTTGTAATTGTATTTTCATTGTTGTTTTTTTAACCGCAAAATTTATCTCGAAACTCCAATTCCAAACAAAACATTTATTGTAAACATCGCTAACAAATACATTTGACATGATATAGAATGACCATGATGACTAGTCGGGTGAGCATGGCTGGGCCGAGCCGTTGTGGAAAAAACATTCTAAAAACTTTAAGGCAGTGTATATTTTACCGGAGACGGCAAACCTTTAGTAAACGTTAGTTTGCCGGATATTTACTGAACATGCGCAGTTACTGGTTTTTTGTACTTAAACATTTTCCGGTGACAAACTTTAGTCTGGCTCCATGCCAAAATTATCGTTGTAACCTCGTATTCACAAGATGGGAATCAGACCATTTTATAATTTCGGACTTTATTTCCCTTTTAAAAAAAATCCTCCAGAGCCACAAATCTGAAAAAGAAAATGTAATACTCTGCAAAAAAATGTTTGAGACATGTTAAAATAATAAAAGAAGAATATTCTTATTTATTTGGGGATGAGAAAAAAAAACTTTAAAATGTGCTGCGGTCAGAATCGAACCCGAGTCATCCCGCTTTCTAGAGCTTTTGCTTAACCACTACACCAAACGTGCTACACAACTTTTGGTGGGAATTTAATACATCTTATAATTCAGCCCTATCTTAAAGAGTACAGCGCCCTCTGTTGATATGGATTGCCGCCGGCAAACCTTTAGTAAACGTTAGTTTGCCGTCATTACCTCCGGCAAAATATCCATTATCAAACTTTAAAGTGGATGTTTCGTTCTCTTTTGCATAGGAACAGGCATGACAGGCAACAGGGCCCGTATCATAACTACATTTTTGATACAGGCTATCTAGTGATACCCAATGATACTAGGCGCATTATTTTCACCTGTTTATTGTCTTACCTCTGTCCAAATTGATTAAGTAGAAATAAATATGAATATGAATAGCCAAGTTATTATGGCATGAACATGATATTTTACTAGGCCTGGCTTTAGCAAGAATAATGGCACTCACATTTTCAATGCAGTTCTGAAGATTTGGTGGTGGTGCTTTGGGTTTACTCGATCCAAATAACCGGTTCATTGTTGCAAAATTAATGCACTAATTAACTGCCGAGGAATACGAAATACAAAAGGTTAAATCAATCTTTAATTAATGCAATCATTCACCGCAGGTATAGTTGAACAGAAAAATTTCTTAGTTGTTTGAACGCGTCAGGAGCCGGCGAAGTCTTCACAAAATGTGTACAAAATACGTCATATCAAAAAATATCCGTAACAAAATGTATTGAGCCCATGCCAGTACTTAATAAAATCCGCACCGTTTGTACAGCTTTCTCGCTTCATGAAAACATAAGAACCAGACTAGATGTTCACTCAAAGCAAGCGCCCTCTACGATGAGTCATGTTTCCCCGTGACACTTCGTAATGAGCTAGGCAACTTTACCATGGGCGGAGCTAGGCCCACCCCGACAAATGCCCTTTACCTTCTAAAACCATTTATATCAAATACTATAATTTTCCCGTACATTAAAAAAAAATGCCGGTACAAATTACTACACAAAAACCAAGTCAATTTGAAATATTCATACTTTATTGTTAAAAAAATGTATGATAAATATATATTTTTACTGTACTCAATGTTATGCACATGAATTATTAAAACCTACATGTTCAAATCCTTACATTAGCTACAGCTTCATCAAATAAAGTTTAAATCATTTATTTAAAAAAAGACACTGACAATTATAAACTTATACATTGCAAGAAGCACATCAAATGATCAAAGGATAGGGCAAAACCAATTGTAACACAACAGCAGTGCAGTGATCCCTCCACGAGACAAACACAAAATAGATAGGTACATTGTACATGGAAGAAAACAGTACATGTACATCAAAAGGTGCAAAAGTTACAAGCAAAAAAACGTAAAAATACAATAATCTTGATTGATGTCATTTATCACCATAATGATCACAATCCTAAATATTGAACAGACTGAATAAAGAAACACACATCTATATTCAAATCACTTGCGTTCTGCCAAAGTTTGAGAAATTGAAAATGTGGTATTTTGACTATGTAATAATTTTAAGATTAAATAAAGAGTTCAGTGAAAATGTTTTTTCCTATTTAATTAAAAACAAACAAAATAAACAAAAGCAGGGAATACATTGCTATGACAAATACACTGTTTCTGAACAGTAAGTCTTTTCTGAAAAAAAAACCCCTTATTTCTACTCAAACTGCTAAGCATATTTTTCTTTCGCTGACAATTGATACTTGTATCAATCATCAAAATAATTTTTAAAAAACCAATGCAACAATGAATCATTGATTACGCAGAATTTTACAGTACACTGATTTTCTGAATTTGTTTTGGGCCACTTGTAGTCTATAAATTCAGCACCTGATTCAGTAAGGTACAACACAACTCACCCTCACCACAATACCTTAATAGTGTGGACCAAGATGGTTGAACAAGGGTGGGGAAAATATTATGTGTACCACATACATGTACATTGCACAAGGTGAACAAAAAGCCTCAAATTCTATAAATGGACTGAAAGTTGTAGTTTTAAAACAAAAAAAGAAAGGGTTTAACAAAAAACGAAGCACCTTTAAAATACAATGTAGTGAGCTCGGTGAAAAAAAGCCCTGTGTTGGTAGTCTCCAAATTAGTTGTGTTTTCTCAGTTACTGTTTATACCTAGTGACTCCCACTTCTGTCTGTTTTTACAAGAACATGTCAGATCTGCAGATTTCTTTGTCATTAAGACACTCAGGAAAATGTGTATTTCATGTAGTCTGATGTCTATTGAAGTTAAAGCTCAGTGGATACTTTGCATATGACAGCAAACCTACACCCATATGTTTGGTGTGAAACCTGTATGACTTTGTTAGTGGCAGGGACAAACTGCATGTCACTGGAATCATCCACAGATTACAATATCTCTTGATGCAGCATCAGACCCATTCTGGTAATTTTAAAATAGCCACATTAAATGCAGAGTCTGTCTGGTACGTACATGTAAATTACTGCCATTCAGAGATAGGCCAACTTTACTGCAAGTTCAATTGTGTTTTCTTATATTCAAAGTTGTTAATGGAGTCAAAATCACAAGACAAATCCCATGTTATACAGGATGAATGATAGGGATGCATTAGTCACTTGTCACTTGACTACTACATTACAAAGTTAATACTGTTAACTAAATGGCATACTGAAGTCCTACATTTGTGCGTTATATTCACCTGATATTTATAAGCTATTAAGCTTATTTTTTAATTTTGGGAAATGGTTACTGGAAGACTTAAATGAAACAATCATTGTTTTGACCTAATTCCATATTTTTTTCTTTGACATGATTGGACATCAATAAAATAATGTGACTGTCCTGTTTATCAAGAAACGTTTTTGTTATTATCTAGGTTACTAACAAATACATGTATGATGTATAGGAATATTATGATTTCATTCTGAATTTTTTTTTTCTTTTGGTGATTATGATCAGTGATTAGAGAAAACAAACATTAAAACTTACAGGTAAAAAAAACCAGATTAACAAACATTCTTTGAAATTAAGGGGAAAAAACTTGCCTGAAACTAACAACTGAATACTGAACAAACTTTGCTGTCACTATTCAGTATTCATGCTATTCAAACACTGCCCCAATCATGGCACAAAACTATTGAACATGTTGAACCCACATTGTAAAACGCAGCAAAGTTTGAACGCATTTAGCTATCTAAAATAACTGAATTTAAAACAAGTTTTCAGAAACAAAGACTTAACCAACTCTAGCAGTTTAGATAGTATGGAAGGAATTTAGGTCTAAATTTATTGATTTCAATTAAAATCGTAAAAGCATTGCAATGTACAAATACTGCAATATGTGTCTGTATCTTGCAAGATCACTGCTTCTCACATAAATAGACACAGTGCAACAATCTTCCTATCTTCCCAATTTATACATTAACCTTATCAGCATTCAGTCAGTACAATGTAGGTTTGTCATAATCTCCCCATTTCAAAAGCCCCAAAACAAAAAAAAGCAAATGAACAGCAATCATTCAATTTCATGGGCCTACAATGACTTACAGAGGAGAAATGTCTCCACGATGCTTGCTTTTTGGATGTGTGATAGCATTCGCACAGGGATTTAAAAAAAAAAAATTAAATGAAAACAAATCTGTATAAAAAAAAACAATAAGTGGGGTATACCCATGGAGGGTACTCAGAGAATGTTTCTCAGCACTTCAATTTTTCCCTCTAAATTGATGTAAGCGCTGACTGTCAACATGGGCTCCTTACATCAAACTGTAGCTTAGCAACCAACGTATATGTACGTGTATGTACATGTATTAACCTCCTGTTTTGCTAAGACAT
Organism: Patiria miniata; assembly: GCF_015706575.1. Lineage (NCBI taxonomy): Eukaryota > Metazoa > Echinodermata > Asteroidea > Valvatida > Asterinidae > Patiria > Patiria miniata. Next base: position 14,478,559 of record NW_024037074.1, read on the forward strand.
GTACCATCTTGCTTTTCTCTCAAACATTCAATCCTGCCTACCACTGGACTTTGTAGTCAACCTCTGGTTTGATGCTAAGTCTCTTGAGGATTTCATAGGAGACGGCGATGACTAGACCAGCAGGTACAGTGGACAGCAGACGGGCTGAGAGTCCCTTCTTGAAGCCTGATATGCCTTCCTCTTGATGCAGTCTTCTGAATGCTCCCAAGATAGAGTCACCTCCTGTTACCTTAAAAGGATTCCAATAAATAACTTCAGTCCGCATTTCAAAATTACATGCAAGTGTTTAATGTTGCTTTGGTTTGAAATACAGGGTATTCAATTGTGCTCAGGTTTTATTGAAATTTGCTGACAAAATGGAGGATCAAAAACAGCCTTCTCCTTCACTTTTTGCAATGACTAGCAACTGGTGACAATGGTGTTCAGTGTGGGTGCAGGTCAACTCGGTCCCAAACCAACTCGGTCTGAGTCAACTCGGTCCCCATGAAAAAAAAATGTATGTATACAATAATTGAATAAATTAAAGTATCTTTCCCCTAACATGGCACAATTAAATTTTTCGCCCCTTGTGCCTTGCTAGAGCATTTTTTCCCCTAAAATGTCACCGTTGATCTGAGTCCGAGTTAACTTAGCACCGAGTTGATCTGGGACCAAGTTGACTTGGACTGAGTTGGTTTGGGACCAAGTTGACTCGAAACCGTCAGTGTCACGTCTTTCTTTGTCAACAGTGTGGGTTAGGGTTGGTACACTTGTACACAGAAGCCAAGTTTTCTGACTGTGAGAACTGTGTTTTGAATACATGACCAATTATTCACAATACTGATACATGTATTACTATTTTCTAGGAACTACTTACCTGTAATCGTGTTCTAACAATGTCCATTGGGTTTGTTAGGATCGAAGCTGTAGCGCTGGCTAAGGGTCCAGACATTGCCTGGATTGCCACTGCTGGCACTGATACATGTAAAGAGGCATTCAATAAAAATGCTAGCTGCTCTGTAAACAAAAACGAAACAAAACAAATATTTCAAAAACATAACCAAGAACGAAAAAAGGGTGTAATGGTTGTTCGTTTTCCCCCCAAAATAAAACTTTTTAGACATGCTTTTAAAGAAAACCTTTGCAAACAAGTAGGGAAAGAAAAACTCAATTTACATGTATATTGTTTGCATATCTGCATGTATCTGGCTGGATTTGAAACAGGTTCACCAGGAGTGAAGGGTGCTTACCAGTGTCCTTTATAGTAAAATAAAAAGCTTACACATTCAATCCCATTTTGTTTCAGTTGCTCTTCAGCAAAAAAAGATTGAATGCCTAACTTTCTGCTTAATGCAGAGCGCAGACGTCACACAACTTAGTCATTATGTTGCCTGTTGCATGCAATTCACACAAGTGTAACACAAGGTGATACAATTTATTCTATCCTTTGGTCTTGCACTAGGCTAAAATAGAAGAAGAGATTTTCAGTATTTACTCCATGTTTTGCTGATCCACAGTTTCCCACACAAGGTGATACCATGTTCCCTACTTCTGTCAACTATTCAGGAGGATTTGCAAGCTATTGCTTGGACAGATATCATCTCCTATCTAAGAAAGTAGACATTTGACATTTTTCACTGCCGTAATTAAATTGGAGGGAAAAATCTGCTTGGTTGGGATATAACCGAAAGAACCCCAAGACCAACTTGTTGAAGGAGAAAAAACTAATGTTGGGTCAAAAGTTAATAATTTGTTTCCCCAATAAATCTGTAATAACTGTCAAAATGTTGCCCAAGATACGATGAAATTATTGCCCCCTTTCAACCTACCTGCATAAAAATGATAGAAAGGCCACCACAGTGCACTGTTGGGCATGAAAGTCATAATGGAGGCCGTGTAGCCTTTATAAAATCCAATTGGTCCGTCTTTGTGCCATATCTTATGAATGATTCGCTGAGCGTCTTTGAAAGTCACTTTCCTCCGTCCAGCCTCTAAGTTCAGTGCAGAGCCCTGCATCATTATGTGCTGTGATATTATATCGATGGGTACCGTTACACTCTGGGCAACCAGGGAGGCACAGGCCCCTCCCACAAATGATTTGGTCATGTTGCTGGCATGGTCACCAAAGGCCCTTCTGGTGACTTCATAGGTGGTGATATAGACCTGGCCGGATAAGACAGTGAAGGTGTTGATGAAGAATCCTTTATAGAGCCCCCGTATCCCTTCATACTTGGTGATCTTCTTGAAGGCGTCCCATGTGCCCGAGTACAGAGCATTCTGTGTCTGTACTTGGAGCCGTGTCTTGATCAAGGTGGTTGGGTAGATGGTCACACGGATGAACATGCTCATCATGAAGCCAAAAGTGTAAAACTTGCGCTTGTCCAAGTCGTCCCATTCTAGGATTCGTATCTGGCGTTCCTTGGGCGCCATTGGTCTCCCTTCATGGACCCCCCGTGGACGGAACCTACTCTAGGTGATGACCGGACAAATACTTAGGACTAGTCTTCAGACTGGAACAGCACCACTCTGGAAAGGGAGTATTATAAAAAAGACAGATTGAAAAAAAAATAATCCAAATTTAGCACATATGATGCACATTGACATGATTTGGGAAGCAAGATTCAGGCAGTAGGCCTAGAATATTTTGATTAAACTTCTGCACCTTCCATTCTGGGCCCAATTTTATGGCTCTGCTTACTGTAAGCAAAACATTTTTAAAAACCTGCTTACCACTACAAGAAAATACTGTGCTTAGGCCTTACTTGACTTCCCTCTCATGTGCAAAATATTGAAGAAAAGTCTCCTTTAAAAATTGAATTGAGTCTGCAAACTTGGTTGGTGAAATACCGGTACTGAGGACATTTTCTTTGTCCCAGTGGAATGTTTTTTTTTTCTTTTCTCGAGAACGGTAAGACATTAGGTTGTTTCCTTTCAACCAGATGTTTGAAATAGGCTCAGTAAACAATCCAAAACATAAAATTATCAGGGATTTCAGGACCTAGTGTCCCTTTATTAGTTTAACCATTAACAGTGACCATGGAGGAAGTCTATTCCTTCCTCCATGCAACAAAACACATGATACATTGACAGAAGTATACTATCATGTAACAAACAGTAGGCCTACATGATACCAATAATGATGTGATGTACTACTACCACCAATTACCCAATAGTACTCTATCCCATCATGTAGCACTACATGCACTATAGCTAGCACTAGCACTGTAGCAGTAGCATGACCAGCACTTTTTAAAAGCGAAAAGTTTTAACTTGATGACTCCATAATCTAATTCATGGGGGTATTGATGGCACCATCGACTATACGTGTAGTGACTACCATTAGCCATCCCAAGAACTATACTTACTAGAGATGGTTTCGGCGACTGAATACCAATTCAAAGGGCGATTTCATGGATCCATTTTCTCATGAAAACCACTGACGTAAGTGCTGCCGGCGCGGTATATGCCGGTACCGGACCCCCAGCCTATTATCCACTAACTCGTTGTGTAAATTGGTTGGGTACCAGACAACTTAAATTTTGGAAAGGTGTGGTGTGCAGTACACGCGGGCCGCAAAGTCGAGTCGCAAAAAGCCTTCCGATTAGGTGATTCCCAGCTGCAGATCAGCCGCGAATAGCTAGCTCCATGGTCACACGATTACAAAGAAATAGCTGATTACCAATCACTGAATGAACGAATCATGAAGATCGTCGAATAAAAGAGGAGCGTTGAATTTAAGTTTTGACATCACATTACAGACTGGCGCGATTGAAGTTGAACATACAAAAATTACAACGTAAAAAAGACAAGAAAACAGCATCGTCATTGAACAAGACATGGCAACTCCTCTTGTAAGACAAGCTGCTGAAATACACAACAGATCAAGAGGTAAACAATTTCTTATTTCAATATTTGATCCTACCATGCATAGTACCAAAATAGCTCCATGTTGGGGCCGGGCGCGGGCATATCCCGCATGAGTAACATTGTCAATACAAATGTAGCAGCATATGCCATGCTATATACATGTATGTACCGTATATAAATGACTGTATTGTAATAGTGCAGGAGCGGAGATTGTTGGTGCTATTTAAAATGATGTATACAAAATGTACACGCAAGTATTTGATTTGATTTGATTTATTTGCATTTTCCAAGAATGATCATACAGTTTGAATATACATGTAATATAGTTAAGATTTAACAAAACATATCTTGAGTAACCTCCAGCTTAACAAGCTCATCAGGAAAACATCATAACATGTGAATTCCTGATGAGCTTGTTAAGATGGAGTTACTCAAGCTAAACAAAATTCACATCAAAATTTATCAAAAATCATACAAAAAATTTAAAATAAAACTTAGAAAATCCCCATGCAGTGGAAATGCAAGGATAACGCCCCCCCCCCCCAAAGTATTGTACTCAATATTACGGAGGAAGGAAAACAGATCTCCATGTTCACATGTAGCCTATCTTATTTTTATTAGTCCCACATTATGATATGTCATGGATGTATGTACAGTAGAGTAGTAATGCTGAAATTAAGTCATGTTGGGTCTGGATGAGTAAGTACTTTTTTTAAATACTGAATTTTGTTTGGCTGGATTAAGCCCTATTTTTATGAAATAAACAGAGGATTTAGTTTCAAGAGACAAAAATGCAGTGGGCCTACTTTCAATGAAACACGTTCTGAATATTCCGTACTGCAGGTGATCAGCCTATCATTGCAGAATATCTGGAACTCTACCAGCAGAATGAAGGTTAGTTAACCAATGCAACACAATGGTAAAGGACGACCAATGCCAAGAAAAACCTCAGACTTTGAGAAAATGTAGAGACAAAAATAAACAAATTTTCTAACTTTACCCAGAGAAAAGATGTTTTATCATGTTTATCTGTCATGTCTGTTGTAATGGACAAATGTCAGCAAACAAAACAATAATAGTAATAACTTTTAAATTAACACTCACCATTCGTTGTTGTTTCTCATGGTTTACAGTGGATCAGATTCTCCTACCAGAGCAAACTCAGTGTCTGGCAGTCAAGACATTCCTCCACATGTGCAATGTCAAGTTCCATCTCAAGATGCGCTCCAATGCTGAACAGATGTCACCATCCAGTTAGTCTACAACACATTCCTTTCTTGTCTTTACACAATCTCAACCTGTGGGAAACTCATTCATATCTTATGAACCACAGTTTTCCAAACTTTCAAACGCTTCAAGTTTGCTACCCAAGCTTCTTATATATTTGTCTTTCTACAGAGGGTCTGCCATTCATCAAAATGGGTCCACAGATTATCTCTGAGTTTGAGCCCATTGTAGAACACCTGTCACTCAAGGTAAGTGGTAGTAGTTCACCTTAAAGTAAGCTACAAGTGCTTTTAGAGACCCTTAAATGAAATGTCTTTTACCTCACCATGAGCCCAATTATATTTTAATGTGACTTCCGGTACATTTGTCTCATCTTTAGACCCTTGAGGAATATCCTTCAAGGATCAATCCAGTCGGTAAGCAGCTCGAGACAGTTATATTTACTTTTTTGAGTTTTTTCTTGATTATTGACAGGGTGTGAGTCTATCAGGTGAACTCAGTGGCTCTCAGAGGGCGCTGTTGAAAGCGTACATGTCTCTGACTGTCAACAGATTACATTTGGCCGAGGTAAGTCAGATTGTGTCGTGATGCATGTACCTTCAACTCCTAAAGCGATATTCTAGTCCATGTAGTACCACGCCTGAACTGTGTCACCTAGAGATCCCACAGCAGGAATATCACAGGTTGTCTCTAATAAGTGCCCATATGTACACATGTAGATTCTATACCTCCTAATTGTTGTTAAGTCCAACACAAGTTATGAAAGGACTTGTGACTGAACTTGTGACAGGACTTGTGACTGGACTTGTGACTGGACTTGTGACTGGATTTGTGACTGGATTTGTGACTGGACTTGCAACTTGACTTGTGACTGGACTTGTGACTGGACTTACGACTTGACTTGTGACTGGACTTGTGACTGAACTTGTGACTGGATTTGTGACTGGACTTGTGACTGGACTTACGACTTGACTTGTGACTGGACTTGTGACTGGACTTGTGACTGGATTTGTGACTGGATTTGTGACTGGACTTGCAACTTGACTTGTGACTGGACTTGTGACTGGACTTACGACTTGACTTGTGACTGGACTTGTGACTGAACTTGTGACTGGATTTGTGACTGGACTTGTGACTGGACTTACGACTTGACTTGTGACTGGACTTGTGACTGGACTTGTGACTGGATTTGTGACTGGATTTGTGACTGGACTTGCGACTTGACTTGCGACTGGACTTGTGACTGGACTTACGACTTGACTTGTGACTGGACTTGTGACTGAACTTGTGACAGGACTTGTGACTGGACTTGTGACTGGACTTACGACTTGACTTGTGACTGGACTTGCGACTGGACTTGCGACTGGACTTGTGACTGAACTTGTGACTGGACTTGTGACTGGACTTGTGACTGAACTTGTGACAGGACTTGTGACTGGACTTGTGACAGGACTTGTGACTGGACTTGTGACTTGACTTGTGACTTGACTTGTGACTGGACTTTTGACTGGACTTGTGACTGGACTTGTGACTGGATTTGTGACTGGACTTGCAACTGGACTTGTGACTGGACTTTTGACTGGACTTGTGACTGGACTTGTGACTGGAATTGTGACTGGACTTGTGACTGGACTTGTGACTGGACTTGTGACTGGACTTGCGACTGGACTTGCGACTGGACTTGCGACTGGACTTGTGACTGGAGTTGTGACTGGACTTGTGACTGGACTTGCGACTGGACTTGCGACTGGACTTGCGATTGGACTTGTGACTGGACTTGCGACTGGACTTGCGACTGGACTTGTGACTGGACTTGTGACTGGACTTCTTTGGACTCAACTATGAGTATGACACTGCACCCTACAGCCAACTTAATGTCATACACCTTTACAGCTTTACATAACTTGGTGTGACAAGTTGACAGTGGAGGAGATCACCAAGATACGATATGGCTCACCCTACTCCTGGCCTCTAACCAGGATCCTGCCGTGGCTAAAACAGCAGGAAGTCGGGAGGTATCTAGAGGCCCAAGGGTGGAACAACAAGACTATAGACCAGGTAAGCCCAAGAACCACACAGATTAAAGGTCATAGAATTGTGACTGGACTTGCGACTGGACTTGCGACTGGACTTGCGACTGGACTTGTGACTGGAGTTGTGACTGGACTTGTGACTGGACTTGCGACTGGACTTGCGACTGGACTTGCGATTGGACTTGTGACTGGACTTGCGACTGGACTTGCGACTGGACTTGTGACTGGACTTGTGACTGGACTTCTTTGGACTCAACTATGAGTATGACACTGCACCCTACAGCCAACTTAATGTCATACACCTTTACAGCTTTACATAACTTGGTGTGACAAGTTGACAGTGGAGGAGATCACCAAGATACGATATGGCTCACCCTACTCCTGGCCTCTAACCAGGATCCTGCCGTGGCTAAAACAGCAGGAAGTCGGGAGGTATCTAGAGGCCCAAGGGTGGAACAACAAGACTATAGACCAGGTAAGCCCAAGAACCACACAGATTAAAGGTCATAGAATAGGCAAGGCTGTGAAATCTCAGCTTAATAGCCAGTGATTTCAGTTTTTTGTTTGGGATTTCAGCTTTTTCCCCTCATTTGCTATGTACAAAAGTATAGGAGATTTTCAAAGTTCACTTTTTTTTCACCTTTTTCAGCTGTTTTCAGCAATTTTTATCAGTGGCCAATCACACCCCTGATAGGAGACAAGGTGATCAGACTTTCCCATATTTTGAATTGACGTGACCACACAAACTCATCCAGACAGGCAATTATTGTCACTCAGGGAGGCCCCTAGTAAAGGTAGAAGCATGCTGGCCAGATACACGTAGTTCTGTGATAATGAGGATCTGGGCAAGGCTTACATGTAAAGGGGGGGGGGGGGGGCTGTACAACCAAACAATCAGAAACGAGAGCATGTGAAGGACACTTGCACATCAACCATTATGCCCAAGCCAAATTGTGCCTGTTGGTTTTAGTTTTATTTTCACTGTTGGGGGTAAAATTTTGCTGCTTGAAAATCATGAGTTGTGTGTGGAATTTTCTTTTCAACCTTTTCTTTCGTCCTTCAGGTATACACAGAGGTAGACATGTGCTGTAAAGCTCTATCAGACAAGCTGGAGGACCAGTATTACTTCTTTTTGGATCGGTGAGCATTCAAAGAAATGAATGGGTCTTTGTCATTGCTTGGAGTATTATCAAGATACATTGAATATAAAGATGTTCAAGGAAAGAGCCATTAATGTCTAGTGTCTGTAGATGAGGTGAATCCAGATTTATTGAATGCAGTCTTATTGTGAGTTCAAAGCCCACTAGGTGTCCACGGGGAAGCTACTTTACCGCAATGAGCCACTCGTGAGTTGAATTATGTGAATGATCCCTGGTCCTTGTTTAAATACACTTGCTTATTAAAATAGGTCTTCCCCTGACTAAAATCACTCTTGTTTGCCTTTTGCTCCTCAGTCCAACTGAATTGGATGCTCTAGTCTTTGCTCACCTGTATAACCTGCTCACCACCGAGCTGACCAGTGCCAAGCTGGCAGACATTGTCAAAAAATATGACAACTTGATGAGATTCTGTGAGCGGATTCGTCAGCGTTACTTCCTGGAGGGTGAGGATGGAGAGGATGGGTGATGGAGCATCATAGATGGTACTCAGGCTCTGTTGTTGCTTTGTGAATTGGCTACCAGGGTGACAACCTGTATTCATGCGGCCAGATTTAAGAGGCCACAGTGGCCAATGTTTATTGTAGCAATGAGAATATCCGTGAGAAATCTCATGGTCGGCCAGTGGTATCCACATGCATGACAGTGTTTTATGGCATTGTGAATTTAACTCCTGTGCCAATTAGATAAGTGGTTGCTTGGCTGGGCGCCATTAAATAAACTCTAAGAATGACACGATGTGAGAAAAGCTTTCCACGGTGCAGTCCAAGCTCTGTTGTTGGCCTTTGAAACAAACTGGCCATTGTCATCTATGATTGTCAATTAGCCAAGAATGAATCATTAAAAGTTGAGTTGATCGAGCCTTCATTAGTAGACCACAGTGAACTGGCCACATTGGTCAGGTGGCTAGTAGGCAAAGGTTCTGCATATGCAGTAGGTGTGATAGCTCTCCTTGCTCATGTAAAATTATCATTTCACCTGTCGTTTTGATCAATTCGCTAATTGATCAAAATGACCAAATAGTCAGTAACCACCACCACTATTACCAATTAAGGTCTTTGTATTTGCAATAAGTGCTGACCCTCCAAATGTTTTTTATGGCTCTCATTAATGTTATGCATTGCCCCGAATTGGCAACAATGGCCAAGTGGTCCATGGTCACAAGGCTTATAGTGCATATGCAGTTTCTTTGATGCCTACCATCCTGATAGATGTACATGTTAAAATTGACAAGTGGTCACCAATGATAGCCACATTGTTTATTAGTCTTAGATGAGAGGTACCAACCGATAACTGACTGACTGACTGTCACGTGAATTAGACTTGCTTAAGTGTCACCCTGACCAAAAAGTTTGAAATATAATTACCCCTGATGCCACTGAATAGGCTGCATCTGGCCCATTGAGAAGGCCACATGCATGAAAATACTCCCAGTGATTAGGCTTTACCAGGCTTGCATAATATATAGTCTTGTTCTAATCTGATGGCCGCATCATAACTAACATCAGTGCTTGGGTTTACTCAATTTCTGTTGTATTTTTATTTTCTTTGGAGAAATGAAGTGAACTTATGGAAAGCTGAAACAGCTACATGCACATGTAGGTTTTGTTGTTGTATTGAAAATATAATGGCTGGAGTGAACTGAATGTGTTCAAACTTTTGTGAACTTGACATTGATATATAATATCAGTACACCCTATCTTTGCCATACCCTTGGTTGAGCTATTAAATAAAATGTAATTTTCCTGGTTCAGTACATGTATTTGCTGGTTCAGTAATTTAGTGATCAGAACTGTTTTATCTCCTTTCACCATTATGTGTACCTTCATAAGAAAATTGCTTAAATTGAAGGCCAATTTTTGGATCCAGACCTTGTGCACCAGCTGCAGCAGTCATCGTTGGTGGCGGTCTTTATTCAAAGCCATTGAAACCGACAGTAGTCATCATACGGCACGAACCGCCTTTATGCATGAAATGATATACAGAGTGGAAGTCCAACTTTAAAAAAGCAGCATGAATAGCGCCCTCATTCGGTTTTATTGAAGTTCAATTTTGTTGAGCCAGCAATATCCCGTTATCGTTACGCATTCCCTCCATCCCCAATGTTGGAAGTGAACACCTTGGAATTAAATACTCCAGCAGTTTCAGAAACCCACGATACTCATATTGGGGAAAAGAGGAACATGGAACTTTTCATGAGACGGAGCAATGAGTGTAGCATTTCATTAAACGCTGTACTTGTACTGGAACCAGAAATAGATGCAAAGTTTCCTAAAATGAGGACTCAAAGGGATGCAGCTTTGACGGTTTTATGGTGTCATTTGCATTGTGTGAGTTGCTATTGAATGCATTCTGTAGCCACAGGAGGTCAGATGTCAATTTTTCTTTGGCGACGAATTTGTCACCTTTGCATGACAACTTATTCACAGAAATGCTCAGTGATTTTGAAGAAAAAAAAAGCGTTAGTGTACAACATGCACTGTCCTGAAGTAGAAATGTGGTCCTGGAATAGGGGAGGGGCGGGGTTTTTCAACATTGGGAGGGTATCCGAAGATGGGGTGGGTCTGATACTGTGACCCGTTTTCAAAAATATTTTAAGTTTTTTTTCTTCTATAAGGACAATTGATACCAAAATCTGAAAGTTTTTAATTCCCAATAAATGCATTTGTACCCAATTCCGTTATTTAGGGGGCCTATACCGTCCTTGCCCTTTATGGGTAGAAACAAATAGATCAATGGCAAGTAATTCATGTAATGCACGTTAACCATTGTTTATGCTAAAAATAGCTCCCATAATCAGCGAACTGAATATTTGATGAAGATTGATGATGATACAAAGCTAGTTGATTTTATCAACCGTCGTACCGTAGTGTGTTGGCCTATAGTAACCCAGCAACGGGCCTCTGTGCTTCTAGACTTACGCCTTTCTGCGGTTATCGATAAGTTGAAATGATTCGATGATGTAGTTGTGTAACTAAACTCCAGTCCAACCAGATCGATGAGTCTTAGTTGCTGTTATTAAAGAGGATCAAGCGACCTTGGGATTTTGTGTGTAGTGTCCGTTTTCTCGACTGCGACAATTTTTTTCTCCTATAAGCTGTCCGTTGTCAATTTTTCCTGTGATACGAATGCATCCAGAATTTGATTCATTCAGGATGGATTCTTTGTAAGAAGCAAACCCGAACGCCTCTCACTTCCGCACAATTTCTTCCGATGGGCCTTCAGGCACGATAAACAAGTCAGGAAGACTTCATTATGCTCGTTACGTCAGTAAGAACATATGTGCCTTCTTAAAGTAAACCCTGTGAAATGTGACGTATACTGTGGTTTTGAAACATCAATATGATGACGTCATTGTGACGAAAACGGATGTTACTAAGGTCTAGTGGTTTTGATGTTCCTGATTGTAAATGTTGTCAATAATGGACAATTCAAATGTTGTTCACCAAGAACTCATCAAGACAAGGACAAACACGGCGTATTTTTTTCCTTTTACCCACATTTCCCAGTGTGGCATGATGCTAGATCTGTAAAAAAATCTAAACGTTGGCTTTTGGGGATGGGTAAAGGATTGACAAAAACTGTATTGAATGCAATTAAACGCAACCGCACGGAACGCAACGAGATAATGGGGAAAAAATCAAGTCGAATCATCCACAATGAAGAGTAGGCAATCTGAGGCAACTATCATTTAAATCAGTCCTTTCCTCTTTTACATTATTGTATATACAATTTATTCGTATATAATATAACTTCATATAGCAGTTTCACTGGCATAAATATACATACACACCAACTATGGACAGTTCACAATTGAATAAATATAGTACAAATTAAAAGCTTCGTTATATTCAGATTTCGAGCAATGTTCACAACTTAATACCATTTCGAAAATCATATCTTTTAGTAAATAAAAAAAATACAGACTCGTAAAAAATAAAATATGCAAAAATAAATATAGTGTAACATTCAGTCCGTGTTTACAATATCCTATCAGTGCGTTTCAAGACAGACGAGCGAAATTGTACACTAAATAAATATTTCCATTGAGTTACGGTGCCTGGAAGTTTCGGAAGATATTAACAGACACAACATGAATATATTATTTTTACACACAACATTTCTCTGTGCTATGGGGATTATCCTCACCCTATCAAACTCGTGCTATCATAGGCCTATAAGCAGGTTCGGAATTGCGAATGCGCACATAAAAATTGGACGATTTTGACGTCGGGATAAGAACAGCACATATTAAGTCAATGCCGGCAAAAGGGGCGCACCTATAATATATCTACACAACCTGCAAATTTGCATTCAACCAAAAGGATGAATGCATAACTTTACAAAATAATTGGAAAATTTTACGAGCAAGGTGTAAAATATGGTAAGTCCACCAACTTCGCAGAAATTTATTGTTTTCATTCTCGTTGGTATACCCACTTTGAATTTACACGCAAACTGCAGATTGTTAACTTGGCAAGAACGTTTTGTGCACACGTGATATAACTGTTTACATATCGTAATTCCGACTTGGTTTGTTGTTCTATATATAAATTAAAAACTAATTTAAACGTGGATAATAAGTACAAGTTTATAAGATTTGAGGCTTTGCATGGTGGGGTATCGGTATTGTTTCGGTTTTGCGGTAACACCATGTGGTAATAACTACTGCTTAGAAGATATTAGTTCTGAGAAGAACTTGTCCTGCTTATTATCAACTTGCTAAGTAGTTTTTTTTTGTTTTTTTTTGTTTTTTTGTTCTGTTTAGAACAGTCCTGCTGTAAGTTCTAAAAGAAAAAGAAAAAAAAGAAAAAAAAAAAAAAAAAAAAACTACTTAGCAAGTTGATAATAAGCAGGACAAGTTCTTCTCAGAACTAATATCTTCTAAGCAGTAGTTATTACCACATGGTGTTACCGCAAAACCGAAACAATACAAGTACAAGTTTGTCCTATAACGTCAGAGTTAGCTGAAACATTTAGGGGCCCAAATCGCACACTAATAATACTTTCAATAATGAAGAAAAATTTAACCACTTTTTTAATTATTAAACTGACTGGGAAACGAGACAACAATCTTGGACCAGGAGTTTTTACTACATTGAAGCAGATATGAGATCAAATAGCTCACGAAGACCTTTATTATTACGTCACATGAGACGTAAGCAATTGCCCTGAATCTTAGGGCAGCCTTTTTTGATTCTTTGGTTCTCATTACCGACCGACTAATTTGATTTAAAAAAAAAAAGTATTGCCGGAGACCCTGTTTGGACCCCGGTCCAACTAACAAAACAATTAACAAGTAGCAAAAAAGAAATGTATGAATCATTCAGGCAATCAGGCTGTGTGTTATATAAAAAACTATCGAAAAAAATAGTACCATTGCATGTTTTTACGCGAAGGACGGCGTATATAGCAACCAGTGTTATCGAGAAGATGCGAGGATGTTGCCTCTCATCATTATGGTGTCCAGTTTACTTTTAAAGCGGAATGGTATGTCATGGCTGACAACACAACACAAACCAAAACAACATTGCCAAATATGGCTGTATAACTTTGTTCCGCGATACACTTTGACACAAAATATTTAGGCACCTTCAGCCAGCAATACAGCCCACCTCATACAACAATAATTGTATGAAATTTGTAGCATGACATACACATTTTTTGTGTCGATTGTGACTACCTTAATGAGTAAACTATAGAACTGCAATAGGAAAAGGCACCCATGCCATTCGAACTCAATCGTGTTGAGATATAAGCCACGGCTAAAATCTTCAAGAGCTCCGATACTGATGAAAGCGGATCAACTGAAATAAAAATTACGCGCAATCTGCAGCATCCCTTTTTTCGTATCATTTCCACCCAAACACAGTAGCTTTAAGCTTTTTACTAATTGGAGATTTTTGTCATTCCATTTTCAATTACCACTCTCCAAAACGTCGCATCGCCTTCTATGGACCAAAATCACAAAGTCAGATTCTTAACCGTTTCGATTTGAATAAACTATACGATGTAGGTGTTACCATTTTAGGAGTGTTCCATTTCTTCAATTTTGCACGCATTGGAATGAATATCAAGAATATCACAAATAATCTAAAATTATTATGACTCTGAAGGCGCGGTTCTACAACCAATATTTTTTTTGGGGGGGGGGGGCTAGCACGGTGGATCCAGAATTTTTTCAGGGAGGCGTGCTGAAATGTTGACCGGTTATTTTTTCCAGACACTTAGGCCTCCGAGAAAATCAATAGGTAGGGGGGGGGGGCTCATGCCATATTTTAAATGGGGAGCGCCAATACAATCATAAAATCATTTTTTTACGGAATTTATTTTTGGGGGGGGGCTAGACAAAATTTTGGGGGGGCTACAGCCCCCCTAGCCCCCCCCCCCCCCCCCCCCCCCCGTAGAACCGCGCCTGTGACTCTGTATTTCGGACCAATTTTTCCGACTTTGTAGTTCTACTTGGTTTCAGAATTGAATACATATGAACAAGGACGGGACCAGCTCCATTAGATTTAGTGTATCTGTTGAAAAGAGGAACAAGACAGTGTTTCGAGATTGGACTTTTTCCGCATGCATACGGTGATCTGATGCCATAGAAAAGACTGATTTGAGTGTGGAATATAGGTACACAGTGTTTGGCCCGCCTTGTTCACATGTACGGCTATTTCTCATTTGCGATCACCTACGGTACATCAGTTACTTTCGGTGGACTCAGAGCTGTGGCTCCTGCTATTTCGAAGATTACTTCTACTCCTTGATGCAAAGGATGTGAGAGAGCGCAGATCTTCTGGCTGCATGGAGTGTCTGCGGTCCAGTTTCAAGCTCCTGCAGGGGCTGGAGGGTCCTGACCGAATCGCTGGATCCCGGATGCAGCCGATGTCTGGTAGAGGCACACTAGGGTTCACCTTGAGAGGAGGTAGTCTCCCGGGCCTGGTGTGTGCCAGTTCATCGTCCAAGACGAACGGTGCAGAGCCCCTTCTCTGCTTAAAGCACTGCCTACGATGCCTAGCGATCAGACTCGCCGGTGCGTCCGCGAGTCCTTCCCGTGGAAGGTTGCCCCTATCCGAACCTGCCAAGCCGTTGGTGTCGCAGTCCTCATTTCCAGAATTATTTTCATCCTCACTGTGTTCAGTTTCCTCCAGGAGATCGCACTGACTACCTTGGAGTTTAGGGCAGCTCGTTGCTGCGTAGGATGAGGTTGTCGATAGCTGTTGCTGGCTGCATGACAGCTCCGAGGGGATAGTGATGGAATGGACGGTTTGGCTCTTGCGAAGCGGCGGTGGCATACCGGGGAGCGACCGCCGCCGGTTTGCAAGAATGGCAGTCATGGGCAATATGTTCTTGGTCGTTTCGACGCGCTCTTCTAGAGGATTAGAATTAGTGGCGGCTAGCTGCTGTTTTGCCGTCAGGGGAGGGATGAAGTCAGGTGATCTAAGTCCTTGCAGGGAAGAGGTGTTGAAGGCTTCTGCACTCTGTCGGCGGAGTAGCCTTCGCGGATGAGGTGGTTGCTGCTGATACTGCGGCGGGCTGGGTGTCCGATCCCGGAGATCCTGGAATTGGAGATGAAGGTCTCCAAGACTCTTAATCGATGACAACGAAGGCGAACTCCCTCTAGACGTGAATTTCTCATGACTTGGGGAAGAAGCTTTTCCGTCATCGGCTGGAGTTGAAGAGTTTATACTTTGGATTTGCCGATGATTGAACAGAGTGGAGGTGGAGGTTTGGTTATCTGGTGGCTCTTTCGGTGTTAGACGGTTCCGTGGCGACTGCGTTCGGGAAGGCGCCCCTTCCTCGGTTTCAGAGCCGTCAAGAGATCTGGCTCGTTCTAGGCCCGGAACACAAAGCTCGCTTGGTACATTGACAGGTGAGTCGTCTCGAGCTTTTCTTGATATGGGCTGCGTCGCTTTACGCGGTGACTGCAAAGTCGAAGAGGAATCTCGGCCGAAGTAAATCTCTGAAGGCGTGATGCACTTGCAAAACGGTGGGCTTTGTGGTAACGTTGGAGGTACGTCCAAATACTGCTTAGTCTCCGGTTCGCTAGACCCCAAGCCTTTATTGGTAGTGATAATAATGACCTCTTTTCCCTGCGCTTTGCAAGCATCTACCAACAACCTCAGGACGCCTGGCTCTCCAGCGTTGACGGCATAGACCAGGGCCGACGAACCCTTCTTATCCACAATCCGGACGTCGGAGTCGCAGTTCAGCAAGGCAGAGACTACCTCTGTCCCAGCGCGCTCCAAACAGGCATACATCAAGGCAGTCCTTCCATATCGGTCCTGAACATTGGGATCGGATTTGTTCTCTAGGAGG
The DNA here is from genome assembly GCF_015706575.1 of Patiria miniata. Classification (NCBI taxonomy): domain Eukaryota; kingdom Metazoa; phylum Echinodermata; class Asteroidea; order Valvatida; family Asterinidae; genus Patiria; species Patiria miniata. Next base: position 14,495,135 of record NW_024037074.1, read on the forward strand.
AACTTGACAATCTTGGACTTGGTAGTACTTTGGGTATCTTTATAACTGCTCAGACAAGCCACCATGAGTGCTGTGCGTCCCTCATCATTTGTCTTATTCACGTCTGTCCCGCCTTCGATTAGGAGACGCATCAGTCGTAGTCTCCCCAACCAGGCGGCTTTTAATAATGCATTGCCGTCGGTTTGAATCAGCGCCGTCTCCCCCAAAACGCGTTCGGGTTTCGAAGTCATTTTGACGATCGTCACCGCTGGCACGACGGATATTGGATAGTCCTTCATGAGAGCGGTAAAGTTACGAATGGACAAGAAGAAAACTATCCGCTCCTAATCTGCCACCAATATATACGTACCGGTATGTGGCTAAGTGATGGCTATCTCACTAGAAAATTATGTTTTACAAAGACGGTAGCTGGCTACCGACTTGCTCTAAGCAAGTGCAGTCTAGGTTATATCACATGAGTTGGCATTATCCGTCAAATGAACGAGTAGGGAAGCTGCGACTATTGGCAATCCGTCATGCTACAGTAATACGATGTGAGCCAATAAACTCCGCATCCACAGGGAGATTGCGCATGTAACGTGGCTTACAATGTTTCCCACAGTGATGTAGGTACTTACGGTTGATGTGACAGGAACGTCACATTCACAATAAAGTCAAATACAATTTCTGGTGAAGGTTCTCTTGTCATTCCGCTTATCGTGGGACCAGTCTGTGAGCCATCATCCAAATAAATACACATTATGATAATCTCATAGTGTTCGTTGACGTCAGGGTTCCTAACCTGACAAGTCCTTGTCAAGACGAACCTGGTAACACCACTCTTTCGAAAGCACATGTGAAGTCATAGCATTGGCCGTCCACGTGGTTGTCATACCCTTGGCAGCGTGTAGCTCCGAATGGTCCAGTTTATACGAATGACCTTATCTACTTCTCCAAACACGGCGAGCACGCACGATTTCTCCGTTGCACAATTCCTAACATCCTTACAACACAGAAATCAATGGTCTGATGATAAAGGCTCATGTAGGTTCACTCAACTTAAAATCGTGCCACACTTATCGTACCCGGATAGCGAGTCCCGCGTCCCGAAATCACCGTGCCCACGGTTCTGTGAAACTGCGGGGTTGGGGGAATAATGTCCGCACTGATGATTATCAGTCGGGAGAAGTCACTGTGCCGTGATCGTCCCTGAAATTCCCCGGACACCGAGCGTTTCCGCGTTGTCGACGCCGGTAGACAGTTCTTTAAATGCCATGCACTCTGCCCTGGAGCTTAATGGACTCTACCGTGAATATTCATCACGTGGTCGATGATCGTATTGATGTTAGCCCTCCATTTCAGACTTGTTGTAGATTGTTCACCTTCTGCCGACGTCACGATGACGACACGACGCCTCACTGTCCAGCTCATATCGGTTGACGTGGTCGTCAAACCTTCGAAATAATGACAGGAAAACGAGTACTTATTTATTTGGAATCAACGATGCATCTTAGCCTTCTATTTTCGTCAGGCTTCCTAATAATTTGATTGGGAATACAAACTTCAGTCCATGGGCGTCGCGAGGGGGGGGGGGGCAAGGGGGGCACTTGCCCCCCCCCCCCCCCCCCCTGAAAAGCAAAAAAAAAAACTAAAAAAAAAAAAAAAAAAAGAGGCGCGAAGACAAAGTGGTGTAAATTTAATGAGTTGGGGGAGGGGGGCAAAATGTCCCTGCCCCCCCCCCCTAACACTGATAAATCGAGAATGTGTTGAGAAGTACAAGCATTTTTTGGCAAAAAAAATGTTTGCCCCCCTTCTAGAAAAAATCCTGGCGACGCCCATGCTTCAGTCATAACTACTGGCGAATGCGGGAAACCGTAAGAATGAAGAAGTCAAAGACAAGTCATGGTCGAGAGATCGTGTGACACGTTCTCACCGTGTAAACCTATTTCTGAGATTTTAATATCATTGGCCAAATGCACGCATTTTCATCCCCGATTTAATATATTTATTTAAATATTATTAAATATTAAACATTCAACAGTAACTATTAGATACAAGTCAATTTTATTCGCTCATAAAATGTATATGAGACATTAAATGAACCTTAGAAATTTTTTTAGTCATGCTCGCTTACATTGTAGAACTTTGCAGTCGTATCTAAGATTGATCAATTTGCAACATAAAAAAACCTCTCCGGAAATCGCGCTTTTTCGGCGTGGCAGATTCGCTAGATTGTGAACTCTAAACAGAAACAAATCAATACTTGATTGACATTCCATGGAGATCAGTGGTAACAAATTGAAGCCGGAACATCTGTTATCGAAGCAAACAGCATAATGTGGAACCCATACTCTGTAATACATCATACTCGTTCCTGTTATACTCGCTGCGAGCGCGTTGCCCGCAGCAACGCAAGTATGCGCGTAAGCCAATCCATATAACAGCGCGCCAACAGACATTGCAAAACAAACATTATGGAGTTTGCCAATTTATGCTTATTATATGTCGTTATCGTAATTTAAATACAAAAGCGTCTGGTCTAGTTTGCTTGAAAAAAGAAAGTCAAGTTCAAATGTACTTTTCATTGTATTTGTTTCAAAACTCACAGGTCTGTATCCAAACCTTTCCGGCAACTAGCACCGCAGTAAATATCGCCATCATGCACGTATTCTTCCCCCACGCAAAATGATTGAACGTCAAAATGACATCGCCTCGAACGCGTGAAACCAAAGTCCATTAATAACTTACGTCTGCAGAACTAGGAGGCACTTTGTCACGAACGCTGGTCAAACATAAAACAATGCACTCACATCAAGATGAAAACCTCTTATACTGATTTTCATCCCCCACCTCTTGTATGGACTGGAGAGTTTATATTTTTGCATTCGCCCCTTCTATGCTTGGGCTCGCTGAGGGAGTGTTAGACTTGATTTCAACTCGGTAAACCTTCCTGTCTAGTGCCCCATTATCTAGTGCGTGTCTACCTGCATGGAATTAAGAATCGCGCATTGGGGTCGAGGACAAGCACCGATCCCCTTGCGATAACGGTATGCCTATATAGCCAACATTGCCGTTGCAATATTGTCTATAATAATATTTGCCCATAATTGCTGTTACGCGACCGGAGGTATATCTTATGAACAAAGCCCAACTCAAATTACCTGCGCGATATCAAGTCCAGGGAACCGACCACAGCACAAGCCCGGGCCAACTCGCAATGCATTAATGCGGAGGCCGGTGGTAAATTGCTTTTGTCAGCTAGGGTGGTGCAAATAGGCTGTGCATGCTTTTTTAATGAGCGTCGACAGAAGAGTTCTAAGGAAACTCTTTTTATCATTCCGAAGAGTAAATATAGAGACCCAAAGGTAGTGTAGTCGGGGAATGGAACTGAACTAGAGCGTGGGTGTGAGTTCACATCTTAGTAATTCACTGCAATCGTCTAGTGAACCTTCAGAGACACTTTGGGTACGCCCAAACTTTGAGCTAGTTAGTAGTTATCTAACGTGATGACCTTTGCGAATGCAAAGGTAGCCATTTTCTCCGGGGGGCGGGGGGGGGGGGGAGTTCAATTAGTGATAAGTGACCGGCGCAAGGAACCCACAACCATCCACTGTAGAATCTGTAGAATTACCCACACGATCATAATTATTTTAGTGTCAGGTACGGACTACTACATGACGCCACAGTATTTGTTGTCTTTTTTTTTAATGATAAAGCCCTGTCCATACTAAACGTATATTTTCCAAGGTTTGTTTAATTTGATAAATCCTATAGTATATGCCTACCTTCGTCACTATACGTTCGTTCTCATTTGACGTCATTTTCACCAGGTTATCTCCCGATCATTCAGTGTACTGACATAATTATTAGCATTAGATGTCTGGTTACCGGATTTGTACACATTATCAACGTTCCAACTAGTTCACGACGTTGTTAAGCGGAACACTATAGGTCCTATATGGAATTCAGCATTACCACCTGTATTACATTGTAATAATGTATAAGGCCTACAGTTTATTCACCGAGGAATCCATACAACCACAGAGCGCAGCACTCGGGCGGTTTCGGGCGCTGGGTAATAGGTACAAAGGGCGGTTTCGGGCGCTACAGTGAGTGACTAAATGAACTTGAATATAAAACTACCTGCGAAAATGTCATGTCTTTCATCATTATCCACTGTGATTGGTTCTCAACTTGTTTTGCTGAGCATGCTGTAGTGTTACGTATTGGACTGCTTAGAATTCGCTCGTATACCCTCGCCCTGCAAACAGGCCGCTGGGAAGGGCTAATGAATTCACGCTCTGATTGGATAGATTTTGCGTGACCTGAGACCGGCAAGTCATCACGGCCACGACCCTGCGAGGTTTTAAACGGCCGTTAAGACTGAGTCATTCATCACTCTTTTATTCCCATTTATAAATGCCCTTTTTTTTCGTTGAAAAGCGTAATAATGTAGGGAAATCTGTACAAAAAAACTGATTTTGTAAATGTTCAACTCCCGTCAGTTGCTCAAGCTCCGTTTCGAATTCACGAAGGGTCGAAATGCATATTATTCGACGCTCAAAATTTGTCCACATGGTCCGCAATGAAAAAGAAATCACATCCGGTATGGTGTGTATGCATTTCTTTATGAGAAAGTTTTCGGATAGCATTTGCGCGCATTGGCTAACCGCAGTCTTATATAGCTGCAGCCAGATGCTTTATAGGTCATGATAAATTACCCAGAATGCCATCCCCACTTCCTTCACAAGATTCTGTGAAGCTCATCAGCCCTTCCCAGCCTGCGCTCTGTTTGCAGGGCGGGGGTACGAGCGAATGCCTTTGGAGCCCTAGGTTTAAACTCAATCATTGTGGAGCTGCGGGGCTGGTAGCAAATGAAAGAATATGCAAAATTCCCTTTCGGATCCATCTAGTTGCTCGTATAAAATGGGGGAACTAACGTGATGTTGAAGGGTGAAGAAAAAGGGCACTGCTGGAGTGTGGCTGTAGGGGAAGTTGTAGAGGTTTGATTGTCTTCAATTCTAATAAAGAGCCGAGTATAAAAACTATCTTACAAAAGTCGTATTTCATTAATGCAAAATGAAATTTGCATAATAAATTATGTATATTATGCACCTATTCAACCCGAGCAATATTGGTATAGCCTTCGTTCGATGTGCAGCGCACAGCATGGAGCGCGGTATACGCGTATATACGATCATGGCGTTCGTGAAACTGGAGACTAAAACCATATTTGTCGTGCCCAACTCGGCAAATGCTTGCTTGTATTTGCAACTAGTAGCTGATTCCGTTGACAAGCATGCGTTTCCTTCCACTGTCAACAAAATGGAAGGTTCTGTGTTTTTAACGTTCCGTCGTTATTGATAATCCTGTTTCCCGGATTTGTCCAAAATAGGTCATGCGCTTGAAGAGCTTTGGAGTATGTGTACTAAGCTGCCGCGATCAAATCGATCACGTGCCTTTAAAAGGGGGAAAATAACCACCAGTATTGGATAAAACTGGGGCAATTATATCCCTAAATGCATATGACATGAGCAAGAAATGATTTATGATTGCTAGAGCGGTTCCATTTATCCCTCGTCAATTTGCCCGGGAGAATTTTTTTGTCGTTCTAAATCAACACACCTGTCATGTTTGGATCGAATGACGATCGCCAATGAACATGGAGACAATGGCCAGGCCGTGACGACGGCTGTTACATGTTCATAGTTAGATAACTTTTAGAGCACGGGCCAATCAAAGAACTGATAACTATGTTGTTCGATAATACCGCCAAATTTAGCAATATGTTGAAGAAGTGCCTTGTTATAAGGTTACCATGATAAGATATAACAACAGGCAAATTCCATCATCTTGTATTAATAAGACTCCAAACGTATGGAATTGCCGTGTAATTAAACCCAAGATTTAGTTCCCCTCCAACGATGAACAAATTGTGCTCATTACTGTGATGTGAGCCCTCCATTTGCCAATAGACATAAACACAGAACCTTAATATAGCATCAGTTAGTAATGTTATTTGTTATTTCGGAATTTAAAATATTGTTTGTTTTATTTATGCACATAATTATAATGTTTCTTGGACCACTGACAACTGATGCGTGCAATTAGACGACTGTTTTAGCAGCAATGTAAATCCATTCAAAATCAGGAAGCGGCCGTCTGGACGAATCGTCTTCCCTTGCGTCTTCCTTGCCTAGCAACGGAAATTAAAAATCTTGAAAACACACTTGTGCTTGTCATGCGGCGTGGAGCGAACGTGGATTACCAATCATCGTTTGGGAAAAATAAGTTATTACCGACTTGATGAGCACGTACCACGAAAGGGCAAACGAATGTTGATGTTTTAAAACGATGATGCATGATCATGATTCAGATATTATTAAACCGGAACTAGTTGTTTTATCGTGATGAGTCCCTGCCCCTCCCCTCCCACACATCATATTACCGCGAGGTGCATTTCTATTACTTTGCAATGAAGAAAATCAGGGTTTATTTTTTTTCTTTTGAATTCCAGTCCCACGCTTATTTTGTTATACCGATTCCGACTATATGACTATACCAAAGTTATCAGTGTATAGGTGGAGTTGTGCCAAATAGTGAATTTTTCTATTTGCTTGTGAAAAAGTTAAGTAGCTCATTACTAGTGGTGTCAACTTTTAACTTGGTATAGCTCGCGTACCGGTACATGGTGAAGTAAAATGTGCCTATTTCACAGAGATATCATTTCAAACTTTCTAATCGGTTTTAGTAACACATTAGTTAAGGTTTTTAAGATCTCATCATGCACGTCACGGCGCATGGAGCTTTCAAAAACAAGATGCTATTTATTGTGTGTTTTTTTCTTCGAACTTCAAAATGAATAACTACATTTTGCCCCATGCGGGAGATGCTCTGCGCGTTCAGCATTGCATATTGAAAAGGTAAGTTCTCTTGACAGTACAAAAAGACGTTTATTAGGTCTAACTTGAGGATGAAATATTGACGTGTATTTGTACAGTTGGGCTATAACTCGCAGCAAATATTTATTCTTTGCCGTTCTCATTAGAACGTGTTTGCAATAAATCCAGCCATAAACAGTCACAAGGTACCTGACCAGTTTCTATGTTCTGAGTGAATCATACAATTGATGAGAAAAACCTTCTTCACGATATCTGTGTGTGTTGAAATCTAAGAATTGACTTGGGTGAAACAAATCTGTTTTGGGTTGTTCCAATCACACGAACAACGAACATGTTGCAAAATGTTCAAAAAGAATTCGACATGGGTTTTTTGCGTCATTAAGTTCACGAACATAATTATACGTCGTGCAATTTCTGCGCTGTGCGTGCCATTTTTCTCGTGCGGAGAGCGGGTAATAATATAATCTGTATCTTTACAGAACATTTAGTTGTCTGCATTCTGGGTTTCCTAGGTAACGATGCTCGCAGACTCAACAGAATGCGACGACGATGAGGCGTGATTAGGAACGTATGGCGCCTGGGGACATGTGGGTCCTTACAGAAGCTGATGAACCGTTAAGCCCACGCATTGGGAGGACTCGTTTGACCCGGCTACTATTTCGCATTTTTAAGCTAAATGTAAGAAGTTGTTGCAGTCAGTGTTTTTCGTTTGTTCCTGATCCGTCTTTGGTCTTAAAGGATCATCCACGAACCGTCAGAGCCAACCCAATGATCCTGTGTTATCGAATCGGCAAATTAGCCCCGTCGGGAACCTAGACGTTGCAAGTCTTAAACACATACTCTCGACGTTAAGGCAGTGAGTTTTAGTCTGTAATTGGACACCACTCCACACATCAACCGTGGAATTGGCAGATAAAACGATTCAAACAAATCGCTGAGAAACTCATGGTTTCTTCGTAAACACTCCAGGTCAGAAGTTCAACCGAAAGAATTACCAAAAAAAAAGAATTGGCAGACAACTGAGGTTAGTGTTTTACGCGACTTTAGGTTTCTGACCTCATTTAAAATTAACTCGCCCAGGCAAGAAGCTTTACTCGCCCTTACTGTAGCAATAGTTCACCGGCCATGGCTGACTTAGTTTTGGACTGATGTCCATTCATACGAGTAGCTGACGAGTGTAGAAATCAAGACTCGAACGGACTTGTGGCATGTTTTCCCAATAGAATAGACAACTCAATACCGATCCGAAATCTTTTTAATCTCAGATTGTGCGACAATATATCGAGAGAAACAAATGATAGCTGCTTCATGGTCCTGTGCGATGATGAGACGCGGATTGTGTGGGCATGTGTTGCCGCACGGTCTTCATTAGGCAGCGACACTATGAGAACATCAGATGAAAATTCTCTAAAATTCCAATAAGCGGAGAGCCAGCAGGTTGTTTTTCTGGCAAAAAGAAACCAACAACGAGAAAGTCAACAACACCAGCGTGTGAAGCTTAAATGTGAGGCCGTCACTCGCGAGGCTTCCGCGAGGCATTTAGAATCATTGATATTAAAAAAATAATTACTTTGTATTTTTGAGCGAACGATAACAACAGAAGATAACGAGATGTATAAGGAGTGCAGTGAAAGCCACAAAAAGGGACAAACGAGAGACGTCATATCAACGACATTATCTCTGCATGATGGTCGTTCGTCACCAATACGTCCCTCCCAAACAAACCAGATTTTAAGACAAGCGAGCAATATGACGCAACGTGGGCGTTCAATAAATGAAGCAGAATACGCGTTCATTATATGCTCTGCGCACAGCATGTCAACTTGGATCGACCACACACAAATCTGTCCTATTCACACGATTTAGGCCAAGACCTCAGCACTCCCTTCTATATTTAGACGCTCAAACGCACGTATTGATGTGAAAAGTTCTTTTGCCGCTCTAACCCGTTTCCATGCTTCGCCAAGCCATTTTATTTCAACCGTTCCTTGGAAACGTCCGCTAGGTAGATGTAATATCACACGCTCCTATAGATCTGTCCGCTGGAGTATTTATTTCATTCATTGTGCTGACGAACATTGTCACGATGCTTGAATAGGGAAAGAGATCTCGAGAAGAGACTCCATTCAACTGAGTCCAACTGTCCCTTATGCTTCTTACGTTATTTGAACTGTGTGTATTACTTTCACACCACGCACTGCATGGTAGAGGCAACGTACATCTTGGAAGATTCACATGTGCTGAATGACGACTCGAGTCAAGGTAACAGCTCTCGTTAAGCGAGTGTGATATTGCGATTTGAACACAATTGGAAGGTCTGTGATCGTGGATGTTCACACGGAATCGCGATATTGAGACTAAAGCAAGGCTGCTGTTTGCAAAACAAAGGATCTTGCTAATCCCAAAAATTGCTGGGCTATTACGTAAAAACTCATTGAATTATTTGGCCGAAACTTGCTTTTTGCAGACTGACTGCCTTTCATACCATCATGTTAAAGATTCATCTCATAATTACGATGGCTTTATTTCCAACCATTGCTACGAAAACAAAGAGTCATAGTCAGTCTTTTCTTGCTATGAGTATAGGCCCAACTTGTGATGACCCCACACAGTTGCAAGAAAACGAACAGCAACAACACAGTAACCACTTGCACAACATGCAAAACATTTCTCCACTTTTTAACACTGGGCCCTCTTGTGTTGTTCATGTGGCTTGACTGGGAAAGAACAATTCACAAGTTGACAATGAATAGTCACGTTCTGTTTTGTATCAGTCGACACAAATATCAGATGTTAAAATATCAAATGTAACCGGTAGATGTTAACACATTCGAAGATTGTAAAGTATTGGAGACTACAGCGTTACTGCTTTCCATATCATCTCTTTACTCATGATAACCCAATAACTCCGCAGATTGGGGACGCTTAAATCGCAGCTCAATCACCATCGCCTCCGGAAATTTGCCAATCGCGCGACTGAGACGAGTGACCTCGCTCCAATCAAACTATAGGCGCATGCCGTGGAGAATTATATCAATTTCCAAACCTATACAGAGTCGCCGGGCAGTGTGATGATAAGACGATTGACGCAAACTAGCAACAAAACAAGATGCCCTGCACATCAGGGTGACATGCATCGTCAGGACGTATTGGATTCGGTAGTTAGCATTCAAGAAAACCCAGAATGTCAGTCGCCGTTCGATTAGTGACAATTGGCCCACGCATAACGTAGCCAAACATAGGAGCTAGCCTTTAAATCGCTATGGAGGAATGAACCATGACGCAATGCTATATACCCCAAGGTTAAGATTTAACTCCATAAATTAAGCTTCACATGCACCAACAAATCCAAAGACTTAGTAAAGGTTTCATGGAAGAGGATTCAGCCAATGCTATTTTTCCAGTTGAGATGACACATGCTTAACTTTAACTCACAGCCAACGCATGAGGTGACTACTAAGAATGTAACTAAAACGTACATTATAACGGAGGCGGAACGGTTGCCAAGGAAAGCAGAGAAGTTGCTTCAAGCAGATTATTTTCACTTCTTTCACTTTATAGGCCTATTATGCCTCAATGCCAATTCTGAGTTTGTGTGAGCCGGCTTAAGTTCGCCTGACACATCTCTCAACATTTTCACTCTCGGAAGCTCACAGTCTACAGTGGTTAATGTTACAACCAGGGGAAGCTGCACATTAAGTCTTGACAATTAATTTACGCACACGCTTGCTTTTAAAAGCAAAGGAGGAAGAATTCATGCTGTTCACGCTGTGGCACTTAGAGGTAATCCTGCAGGTGGATTCAGAATGACGAATGGAGAGAATGTCTTGAGACGTATTGCAGACGGGTATAAATCCAGGTACCGAGGCTATACTCCGGTAACTTGGATGCTGCAACCTCGTTCCCACGGCTCACTCCATTCAACTTACGTCTCAATGATAATAATAATATCCAAGATTTCGGATTCGACCAAATGATCTAAAATAAAGGCCGGAGAGCTAGAGCGGCTTAAATGAGATGTGCAGTTGACCTTAATTGCATGAAACTGTGACACCGTTTATTATTCAGAAAAATTACGGAACCGAAGTTAATTACCGACATATACTGTACTTTCAATTGGGAGTTAATTGAGCGCTTTACTGGACTATCCCCGCCCAACATTTCGCTCATAACGGACCTGATTAATGGGCCCCTAATGAGACAAATTATATGTGGGCGTGTTTTGAAATATAGTACACTCTAAAAACATCCCGGTCAGACTGACAACCCTTTTCCGGGTCAAAATGACACTTCAAGTCGGGGTAACATTTTCCAGGTGACAATGTGACACTTTTCCAGAGCATTTTGATCCGGAAAAGTGTGATTTTCAAGTGTCATTTTTGCCCCGGAAAAGGGTTGAGCCAAATAGAAATCGGATTCTGACTCTGACCCGGGTGTTTTTGTACGCTGTGATTGGATGGCATTCATTTTACATCATGCTTGACCAACGATGCACATTCATCCTGGGTCAAATCTCAGTTCTGCTCGACCATAATCCATTGCATTGCCGACAGAATACCGTACAAACAGTGAATCCAGAATTCGTCTTTCAATGACATTTCCAATTGTCTCCCATCATAATCCCAAAATCTCACCGTACGTAATTACACAAGATGTCAAATCACGAGGGCATCAAAAGCACAAACCTACTGACATGTAAACGTTACCAATATGAATGTTGCTTCCTTGCTCTGTATTTCAATCAGCAACGCTGATTATAATCCGGGCTATCACAACGTACTTAGACCTACATTCATTATTTCCAAGTTTTGCAAATAATCAACCATGCACGAGTCGTATTTGTTTTCGCCCACCCAGGGTTTAACTATAATGCTTCTCCCCAATTTCACGTCCATTCAGTGACCTACTTGAAAATGGAACAACGTCAGAAATAATCATGGCCTTACAAAGACGAATAAAACCCAACTGTCCGTGGTCAAATCTGATTCTGATCCTTTAATAAATAATACATCAAAGCTGCACACAATGGAGACGAGTGACTTGTTAGCGTGGACGATCCGAATCGGGTCGATTTGGTTTTGCCGCGGGCGCGTTCCTGGCTGCATGCGCACCATATCCGACTACCTGACACTGGTTTTGTATTTCGATCAAGGGGGCCAAAATGAAGTCCGATCATCCGAAAGACTGCGCGAAGCGAACCGTCCTTGGCAAACTAGCCCGAGGAAATATAAGGAGAAAGAAATGAGATAAAGTTGCCTGCTCGGTTTAGATTCAGAATGCCGTAATTAGGTCCAGTCAGGCAGCAAGTTAAGTTCTTATATATCTCTCATGCCTGACAGAGCGCGTCGGATTGATCAAGATTTGTACCATTATGCCTGGCACGTGGCGTATCGCGCGCACTGTCAACGAAGATACAAAATGTGTTTAATGGCACGTGCGCTATGACCTTTAAATGGAATTTAGGGTTTGTGGTAACATACCTTTTCAAATTGTGTTTTTTGTATTCAAGGGTAACGCCAAACTTGTAGAAACTCTTGGCAACGGTATGCCTGCAGCAAAACGTTCCCGACGGCTTTTTTGTTGTGCATCCACGCACTATAACACCCATGCGCAAACCCTGTGGGGTGATCTCACTGATCTCTATCATACTGTATATGGATATCACATCCAGTGATTATAATATTTATAAACGTCGTATAAAATAAATGCTATGTTCAAAATGTTGAGTGGGGGAGGGGGGGGGGAGCAATTGACTTTGACTTTAAAAAATTAATGTGTGTCACAAGGTATATAGAAACAAACTCCAAGACGGGAAGTTTCCCTTTTGAGAACACCGGCGCAATCTTCCCGATATGGCTTCAAATTACTTCAACCTGTGATCTCTAAGCACAATCCAATCAGTATACCGGTGGTCAACCTTCACGGATCCTTGTGGGCCCTTTGGTCGGTCCATTGGATCTCAGGACGCGTGCCTACCTTCCCAAGAGAGCAGGTCGGACTGTACCGTAATTTCCTTTAAAAATATGGTGAGTTTTTTCCTTTGCTGACATCCACTATGAGGAACACGACCGTGTACTGAGAGGGTTTTATTATTCGAAAGTACAGGGGGGGGGATACGTTGCCATGGGGATTGCAAACTGGCACTCTAATCGATAAGGAATAGCGGTTTTGTCATCATAGTTTCGTAGTGTAGGGCAGTGACCCTAAGCGGTGGCATAAATGCAGCATAGTAACATTTGCAACTTTACCTGGATACGTGCCTATACAGATTGAACGAGAAATCCCTGTTCAATGTGAGGATAGGACTGCCACCAAGTACCCTAAAAACTTAAATCAGCCTGAAATGGTGTCGTTCAGAAGAAAAATAGATTATTGCAGGCGGTTTAAACAATGTTCCCGCAGGTACAGTATTTTACGTGCCTTAGGCAACGGAATGCAGTAATGAAACATCCAAATTGTGCATATACAGGGTGAGTCAAAAAACGGAACCCAAACTCCAAAAATTATATTTCATATTTAAAAAGTATTTAGCACCAAAATTAATAATGATTGGAAAGCCAATTTCATAAGGTACCTTTAGATGACAAAAAAAATGACTGAAATTGGTCACTCCGTTCAGAAAATATTACCATTTAAACAGAATGACCCTAAAACCTGTCTCGTTCAATGGTCGTCGCATTTGTCTTCAAACATCACTAGCGATATAATCTCAGTTTAAACGTTAAAAATATTCAACAGAATCCCTTTGAAGGCCTGTCCTTTAAAAAAAGTAGATTTTATAAGTCATATTGTTTGCCTAACCAGGGTTGTTAAAAAAGATATTGTATACTACAGTTGGTGACAGTTGTTGAAACAAGTATTCTGTGGCATTTTCTTTGTTGTTCCAAACAGTCAAAACACACAATGAATTGCTTTTTTTGGACGAGACAGGTTTTAGGGTCATGGTGTTTAAATTGTGATATTCTTTGAACGGATTGAGCAATTTTTTTTCATCTAAAAGTGGCTTATAAAATTGGCTTTCCAGTCATTATTATTTTTGGTGTTACATATTTTTTTTTAAATATGAAATATATTTTATGGGGTTTGGGTTCCGCTTTTTTTTTGTTTTACTCACCCTGTAGTTAGTATTACGTTTTCTCTCTGAATGTCTCAGAATGTCCACTGAGCTGAACATTAAATAATAGTCGCACCTTAAGATTTTGAACAAGTTAGTCGCCTCAAACAAACAAAAATACACAAAAAGTGAACGAACCTATAATATGTACCGTTATTAAATCTTTGCCTTAATGATTGCAAAGTAAGGCGATATTTTATATTATAATGATAAGAAGGTGTGATTTGACTAAAAACATTTGTGTTTGTCGAAAACTACGAATCCCATCACTGTAAATCCTCCATAAACAAAAGTGAAACCAAACTAAATGAAACCGAACAAGCGGGAGCGGTTCTACGTGAAGCTTTTGATATACTTACTCAAGGCTCCTAAATGAAACATGAAGAATTCACGAAATATCCATATTTGGCATGCTTGCTATCGTTTGTTAACAGGGTTGGTTCCCTGTAGGATTGGAGGCCATCTGCTCGTGTAATCTGATGCGCCAGTCGATCGGGATGGCGAGAACCAATGACTCTGTTTATCTCTCATGAGGTACCGGTAGATTCTGGTTCCGACTGGTTATTAAAAAATAAGAAACCGTGTCCGAGACCCTACAAGTGTTTGAAGGAACCTGAAGTAACGAATCAACGTTTCGCACGTATAATTGACATTTTGTAAAATTCCATTCGAGTCGAGTTGAATCATAATACGTGCGTCATTGCCAGCTCGACTCTGCCAAAAAAACCCCGACTGTTACTTTTTGTTTTCATTCAAAGTACGCGCTCATCCGGGAAATAAGTATACATTTTGAAAAAGGTATGATGATTGAAGAAAATAAAGTAGGTGGAGGCACAAAAAAATACACTTGGCGCAATACACATCCGATCGCCTTTAATCCGAATTCACGTGAGTGCGTAACAAAAAAGATATTTGAAATGAAAATAATGTTCTTTACGTGGTTTGTTTTCTCCGTTTATTTTAGCATTATTTTGTTTGTATTATTAGGTTAAATGCAATCCCTAAGCCAGAATCGGTGTTGTATGAAATGCTGATAAGCCATACAAAACGGTTTCTCTGACCGTATCACGCATGTGCTAGTGAAAGGGCAAGGGTGCACTCGCAGGTGAGATACCATAATGATGCAAGAGACGGAATTGTACAATAAGCCCGATTTTATATGCCACCATCTCAATACTAATGCCTGCGCAAATTTTATTCGCCGACTGCAACCGTCATCACTGCATTCATTTTGTTGACTCTTGGGGCTTTACTCCGGATAGCAGTAATCCACTATTTGTACGGAAGCCACGCTGTGTTGGGAGACGTGTTTGAACAGTTCTGCCGGTAGAGGGCGTTTGTTTGCTCGGAAATGAGCAAATAATACTGAGCGGACATTGACATTATTGATAGGCCGAATTCGGGCTTCCGATAGCTCGGCGATTGCAGCCACGGTTAGCAAGGTAATAAAAAAGTGGGTATGACTCGGGGACTAAACATTTCTGAAAAATTTTGTGTGCTTATTTTTCTGTAAATTTGGCATCGAATTCAATAGACCAATTCGCTAATATTATGTAACGGTAGCTGCCATATAACCTTTGCCATTTGGCACGCGCGTGAATTTTAGCTTATACGCTTCAAATATTAAGAAGTTCGATAACATTCATGAAAACAGTACGGTCATTTTTTTTCAGAATGCTTTATCAACGACAAATAAACAGACGTTGATCTCTCATGAATCCCCCAACGGGAAGAAAAGATACGTGTAAGAAAATACAACGACTTTACTTCTGCTATAGGGGCATACACGTACGGCCATTATTCTCGTTGTTCGTGACATTTCCGAGTCTTTTCCTGAGCGACAAAAGCACGGAAGGATTTCACAAAAATCCTCGCTGATCCGTGAGGGATTTACGCCGGGCTGAAAGAATTAAGAAGCTCATTTAATGTCAAAATAAATTAACTTGTAATTCGATACAGATGTATGTATAGTACATAACAGAGACCAAAACAGGAAGAGCAGTGAAGTCCCGAGAGCCCCAGTAGACGAGCTGGAACTTTTCAGGATATCCCCAACTTCGTATATTTGTAAAACCATAGACAAAGGCCTATGTTTATGCCTCACTATCAAAAGGGCTAACTTGGTAAACTTGAAGTAATCAAGTTTACATGTTTATATTTTTTGTATTAAATGATAACATTGTCCAGACTTTTTATATTGAGCATTTTAACAGTTACTTTAACTAAGAGCTATGGAAAAAACGACTGACGAGAACAGTGACAACCACGACAAATAGTTACTGAAATATGTATTAAAACGACATCGGGGACTTTTACAAGACAATGCTATCTCACTTAATGAAAACAATTCTTACATCCGGCTTGGTATAAAGCATTCACGTCTTGCCAGAATCCTTGTGATTCATATCACCAATTCATCCCAAATTCCCATGTCCACCTGGGTAATAGACAAGGATATGCAAACATTATTTTTTTATAGACTAAGTCTTTTAACGTTATCCGCCTTCGTTATGTTAAGGTATCCGATGAAAGGCAAAGAATATACTTAGGACTCATCGAGGGGCGGAAATAAAATCGGCTGAAACTTGATATGGCCGGCACCGCATTACATCGGGACAAGCCATTTGACGATCACAAAAATGATTTATGTGAGTTTAAGGATTCGATTTTATTTCATCGCGATGACGTGACATCATGTTACTAATTGATGTACAATGCACATTTTTCTTTTTTAAATAAGGGAAACATTGTTTTAAAAATTATCCGTATGAACATTTAGGAGTATAGCGCCACCACGAGTATAAACTGCGAATGTATAGATGCGCCATTTAGAGCAAAGGCGAGGACTATTTCGTTTTAGGTTGCTGAGCTTTCATTGTGGATGGAGCGTAAGGTACAAGCGAAGAGAATCATTCCTTTATTCAAGGAATTCTATCTACGCTTGTAAAATACGAAAATCGATTCATGGGATCAGCGGACACAGGTGCCGACCGTACTGCGAGAGATACCGGGAAAGCCGAGGAGGGGGGGGGGGGGGCTCAGTTGCTGACAAGAGACGCTCGCAGCTCAGCCACAACAGCTTAAAATGACTCCACAACATAAAAAAATAAAATAAATGAGAACCCTGATTTGGTTCACGCCACAAGTTATAAATGCTAAGGGGACTCGACACACTTTTACTGCAATAACATTGTCAAATAAAATGCACACGGCGCTTGCGGTGCTATTAAAGCGATCAATCAAAAGAAGAAAAAAATTACTAAACCTCCTTTTGGATGGAACGAAGACAAAGTGCACCACTTTGCCAATTCACGTCTCTAATTGAACGTGCCTTTTGAAAGAACTTCTAAGGTACAGACTTTATTGTACTGTGAAGTACGTCGAGTAGTTTATTTCATGTTGCAGTTTGTTGCCGTAGGCCTACTGTTAGAAAAAAAAGTAGGAAGGTTAGAACTAAATGCAAGTTTAGGTCGATTGAAAAACGTAGGTGTTATCGTTTCTTTGGCTGGAACCTGTATCAGCCGCGTGGGAGTCACACTTCCCAGCCCCGTTGCTCTGATTCTATTTTCCACCCCAGTTGACAACACGTGTTGTTGACAACACATGTCTTGCTTTTGAAAGCGTACAAAAAAACCCACAAAAAACGGGAAATGTAATATTGCATTTCTGGCTGGATCAAAGAATCAAATCTATTTGTGGCAACAATCTGGGCGTCAGGAATTCAGGCGAAAGGGGACTCGTGTTTTGATAACATAAGCCCATACGGGTTTGAGAGCTCCCAAAATAAGAAAAAGGGAATTGTAGTACTGGAATAATAAACAGTACTTGTAGTACTGATACTGTCCGTCTCTCAAACAAGCTTATATCAGTGTATTACTTCTCGACATACATACAATCATATGGTCATTTTGAGGGCTTTTTTGATAAGTTAAAAAGCCTAGTACGCGCGGTTGTAATAAATACATGTACATTCATTTCTGCCCGACATATTGCATGAATCATATTGTTATAACTCATGATTCAAGCATGCAAGTCACGTTAACATTATGGAATTAGTTATGTTTGGGGTTAAATATGAATAATTATCCAATGAAACGGAGTTGCGTCGCTAGATTGTCTGCGTCTTGTTTATGTTTCATGTTTCAAAACATGGGGAAAAATGGTAAAAATGACGACTGACAGGCATGATTTCCACGGTTTAATGTGGTGCAAGTATGTAAATTACCCCAAACAAAGGGTCAAACGAAGTGACTCAAGAATAACCACTGTCGATCATTTCAACAAAATGTTCCTCTTTTTCAAAATAATGTTGATGATCAGTAGTGCAGCACATCAATTTCTATACTAACCAAACACAATAATATCCAATAGCCGTTGCCACATTTAGATTCAACATGCACTGTTGCTTTTGTCATTCGGCGTGTGTTTCTCTTCCATAACCTGCCAACGGTTGTTATAGGCAGTTGTCAGGTAAATAATACAAGTCATCATGCACATACACGACCCGGCCCGCCGGTCTTTTCTAATAATGCAAATGGCTGTTTGCAATTGTGCGTACTGCGCCGAGTTTTCCTCATTCATTACTTACAATCTGACAGGGCGGTGAGATGCTTTAAAAATTTGATATGCGCTTAGCATGCACACCGTATCGTTGGCGTCTCATGCCATGTATTCTGACTTGAACGATGTTATCACTTTGGTTCGAGCTGCTCCGACAAAACGCATATAACTGGATACATGTATGTTAAAGTTGAATGTGATCTCCTGATAGCATTCTCTCCATGATTATCAGACATTAAATACAATACAAGCCTTCTCAAAATCCTGTTATAGCATGAAACTATATTAGACGCTGTGGATAATCATTTCGCATTTGCAAATTCAAGTCGAACCACCGGAACGAACGTTCCGCCAGAAGTATATATTTTAGGGTGTTAAACTATTACTGAAATCGTGGCCCAACCGTGGTTTGTTGCATCACTTAATCGTCGTAGCAGAAACGACTGCAACCAGTTTGAATTGGGAGGTTGATGCGCAGGCGCATGAAGCGTCACAGATCAGCCATAATAACCCGACTCATCATGCATTCGTTGATAAACGTAACTAGATTACGACCAGTTGTTAGGTCATCCGGCAGTGCATGGTATAGTCATTAGTTTTTTATCACGATTCCCAATATGCTATATGCTTAGTTGCACGTTTCCTAGTTCAAAAGATGGAATATGAAATGAATAAATTAATCATTCAGTATTTATGATTGTGTGGCAAGCTATAGTTGATCCCCCATTCTGCCTGAAGCTGGCCAATCTACATTCAGCATGGCATACTTCTGGTGGGTCAATACTTTGGTCATGTTTTACACTATATGCGATCTTATTTCTACTAATTTGTATCAAGAAAGGTTGAGAAACGTAGGTGAAAACAGGTCACGGAAAAACCTCCACAAAGTGTTGGAAAAACACCCCCACGATATTTCGAAATTACGCCTCGTTAATTGTTTTCCAAATTCTTTTAAAACAAGATCATCGGCACCCAACGAGTTAAGCAATGTTATAACAGTTGAACGCAAATGAGAGCACGCTTGTCCACGTAATAACATAATCCACTTGTCTCTATGGAGTTATAGTTTGCAGATGTGTAGCCTTCAGGGAAAGGTAGAATGCATAGACCATAATTCACATCATGACATTTTTTGTTTTTATCGTGTAACAAAAGTTCATTAATTCAAACCAGGGCCGATACAAGTCGAGCGCACTTTGCCATGCAAAAATCGCCAGATGATATTGGTACGATTACATTACGTTTCCTGCTAAAACAGTTTGCATTTAGACCCCTAAAATAATTATGTGAAACGATTGTTTCCACCGTAAAAGAGCCTGATATAGTACGCGATGCTTCCGGATTCCTCCTTCTATGCATTTTCAAGGGGTTGCGCTTTCTCTTGCTATAAGTTTTATCAGAATTTTTTCTAACCGTAATCACTCCGAGAAACATGTTGGAATTTTATCTTAACATAAGGGTTGTTATAACGTCCTTGTAATCGTCAGAAAAAAATGATGAGAAAGCAGTTGGAGATGGGTTACGGAATTGTACTTGCGACCTTTCACATCCGGAGTTTCGTACCGTGTACCTCTATGACACGTATTGGTGGAATCTCCCCAATCTTACACTTCGTTTCAGACAAAAAGGAAGGTCGTAACAAGGTACTTGTTCCACATGCACGAAAATAATTCATGCTTCCAACACGACCATATTATATTCTCTGCTACTTTCAATAACCACAAATATAACCATACGATATTACAGCAAAGACCACGACCAGACAACAACAATGGCTAACACAAATTCACCACAAGTGCTACGTGTAATCATATAACCAAAACCATTATGCCTAACAATTGCAATGAAGACATTGGATGCACAAACGAATCTGTACAACCCTGGCATCAGGCGGGAGATGACCGATTCATCATGATCCCACAGAGATCAGTCTAACAATCTCATTATCTTGGCTTCATCTGTAATTCAAGGACTAAATGCTCTTCTATGGGGATCTAATTTTCAACTGATTAAATTCTACATTGCATTACCACCCTCTCCTCCAATCGAACATTGACAACTGGTATTTTTCCAACGCCGGTCGGCCGACCGGCGTTGGAGAAAACTGGCTTTTTTTCAAAAGCTGCTCTTAATTTTTCATACTTAGTTTTTCCGCATTTTTTTTGCAATTGATTACACACCTGTGAAGGAGTACAAGCCTGTCGGACTGATTCTCTGACCTTACAATTCCTCAAAGTTTAAAAACTGCTATGTTTCATCTTAACTTGGGGTCAGGGAACCAGACTACAAGAACATGATGTTGTGTTTGTTTTTGCAGCATCTTCAAGCCCAAAACGTGAAACACGTCAGTTTAACAATATTTGCTATAACATTCAAATCCCCCAAATCTTTGTAATTGAAGACACATGAGAATGTATCATCACTGAACTGCGATTTGTCCTTACGTTCCCCTGGTGCACGGAAATCAATCTTTCTGTATTGAAAATACTGTACATGCTATGCTGTTAATTCTCGATGGAGCCTGAAAGTTGTCCCCTGGTGGCGCGCTTTCGGACCTCTCGAACAGGAAAATTTGCGTGTAAAAGTCGGAGTTGTTAACATTATTTTTGGTATACATTGATTTCTTATGGTGCGTATATATCAAGCGCATGTATGGCGCCTGTACCTTCAAGTGTTTAATGTAAAGATAGGTGTATTCTTTGTAACCCGGAACTGTATAACACCGATGACAATCACCGCATGGGCCCACGCATGAAAACTTGAGAACAAGTCACTGGAAAGTTGATGGCCTCCAGTAATGGCTCGAGCATTGTGCTAGCTGTTGGTCAGAATATCGGCTTAAGAACAGTTACTTTGTAAAAACAAAATATAGCACAATACTTACACCATTACGACTAGTATGGATCACATTATAATAATACCATAAGACACAAAAATACTAAAATTATTGAACATTAACTCTGTTTCCCCCTTCAAGTCACGGTTCACTAAAAACGTGTTCGCCCGGCCGGTTGCAAGGCCCGTGGCTAAAAGCGGATACACCACTGAGGCACTAAGTGCTTGTTTCAATGAGCCGTAGTACCAGCCTAGTCAGGCACATACAACAGTGAATTAAAAAAAGGCATGAAGCCATTCTCTCCTTGAATTAAAAATGGCACAGTTCTGAGACTGATTTACTGAACCTTTTGCTGACAACTTCGAGTTCATAAAAAAATATAAATACCCTTAAATATTAAGGTATGAAAATGGAGAGTTACGACATAGGTTTGATTGGAATCGTGTGCACGTTGACATGCAGGCTATAAACGAATCACTTCACTTAAATTAAAGAATTAAAGAATTCAAGAATTCAAGGATTGTATTTTGTTTTGATGGTTATTTTTTCAGCCCTGTTAACTGAGTTACATTTATGTTCATATTCACTATCAGCGATGGCAGCAGATGTTTTCTTTCCCTAATATCTACTTGAACTTCCGTTTCATATAGCGTTCATTATTACAATTCCAGGCATTGATTCAGTATAGTACAAAACGAAAGCCAGAAAAAAAGTAAGAAAGAGCGTTGTGAGTCGCGAACATAAAAAAATGGTATAGCTGGCATACTATAATTGTATTACAATGTGCGATATCTATTATGCAATGCGGATAAATTAAATTGCAAATTGGAAAATATTCCCTTCTTTTTACCTCACAACCATACCTGAGGCTATATCCATTGAATTAAATAAGAAAAATGAAGCGCCACAGTTACCATTTTATCACCAATACATTGATTACGGGACCAAGTATGAGGAATTTTATTGAATTTGAATGTCTAAAAACCGAAGGCAAACTGTAGACTTCTGATTTCTAACAGGTGTTAGCCCTTTAGTCCTGGGCTTTCCAATGAAACCCTTGCAATGTCAATTATATGCATCTAATAATTATCAAATTAAGCGAGTTAGTGCAACGTGTGAATCGGCCAACGGGAAGTGCACTCAGTAGAGAAACATGTTCCCATATTAAGCAACACGAGAAAGAAAGGAAATCTGTTGTGAAACTCTTCACTTTGAAGGTTGAGGACATGTGTCGATACATATGAGAACGTAATACAAGCAAAGTTTTTAAATAACGCCCGTAATTATAGTGCTTGGGGTTTAAATGTCAATAAGAAGCCGCGTTCACAATTGAAGGGTTCACCAATCATTAAATACAGTAACATTCTTTAAAACTATGTGGTTTTTTCTACGTGCATGTTCAGAAAACATTTTCATTAATTTCATTATTTAAAATAATAAATTAATTTAATGCAAGGATGATTTTGAGTCATATCTCAAAATAAAGCTTAAGACGAGTGGCGTTTTGGAATGGACAATATTTATGAATCGGATAAGTGCGCTGTCTTATGGAAATATTTTCAATTTCATAAAAGTGCATAAATAAAGCAAAACTGAGTTATGTCGGTTTCCATCGCAATCGTCACAATTGATATTATGCTAAAACGACAAACTTTAAGTTAATTTGTAGTTTTGTTTTCATTTCTATACAATTAGTTAATATTAGTAAATGATTTGAACATGCGATGCACGTTCATGCTTGAAGCATACGGCACGTATTAAGTAACGCAAATGGTTGCGTGTAGTTACTAGGGCAAGAAAAATCCTGGTGAGGTCAAATTAAATCGTGGACAGATGCAACCCGTTTGATTGTATGACGAACGAGGAGAACAATAACGTTACGCATCATATCGCCGTACGTCTTGCCTAATTAACAAGGAAACATTCCCTCTTATTGAGTGTGGTGTTTTTAATCATTAAAAGAAAGTCATTAGCGGTGGAATTCGCTGTGTATCAGTAAACATGAAAGGTCCAAGCCCTTAGCAAATTCCTCCTAAATGTCACCACCAGTTAAATGAACAAAACACATGGGCCACCGTTTTCATTTCGCAAGACAAAAATGAGAATGATGTTTGTTTTTTGGACATGTTTTCGAAGCAATCATAGTTGTTATTCGAGATATAATTATGACGTTGATGCTGGCCTTCGTTCAACTAAACGATGTAAGGTGCGTCGCAGGTTGCAACCTGTCCAGTAGGCAAATGACTTTATTTGCTGCAGATATGTGACGCGCTAACAAGGACGTTATAATCAACCCTTTCAATTTCGAGAATGTTGTCGTTAGGCTTGCTTAACTACGCATGCGCACATCACGATTTCACAGCTTTCGCTTTCATGAATAAGTCATGTTAGTCTATGGAGGGGAAAGTGTTGTCAGGAACTCTCAATGCAGTTTAAAAAAAGAAATATATAGTTTAGACATTCGAAGTTGAAGTATAACCAAGACCTAGTACTTAAATTTAAATGTTTGGCTTTTAATATACAATGTATTTGAATGGAAATGAAACATAAACAGAAAACGCGGGTCAATTAATGAAACCTTATCATTTGTTCTAAGGCAGACCGTGAGCTAGGCCTAGAAAGCATTTGGTAGAAAGACAAAACAACTGCTGAGATCGACCTTCAACTTGACCAGATTCGTTTGGTATGTATGGACCCTTACATCGGAACCGCAGAAATGGGATTCTTTTCAATTGATATCACGATTGAAATTCGAGCTTAATAATGACACCTCGCTCTACCACACCGACCTGTTGAGGCAGGCAGACGTTTGTTTCATACGAAAGTATAAATAACATGTAAGTGACTTCTACGAATTCATTCGCGCCTCGGCGGTCATGGAGAGCTGGTTCGTCAGTCTAAACTGGACGTTTAGCATGACAGCCATTACCATCGATGCGTGCATTTTGAAGGCCTCTTAGCCTAATGACATGCTGCACGATGTTCAAATTTATACAGATGGCGGGAATTGGGGACTATCGCTGCGAGCCAGGCGCCCATATGACAACAGACATCTCAACACTTCGGCGTGTGTTTATATTACTTCTCTGAACGCAGAACAGCACAGCCATCCAGGCGAGGTAAATTTTAATAAATGTCACAGGGATAACTAAATTGAACTTATCAGTCATCAACTTGTACAGGTGACTTGTTTCAAGTGCAAATGGGCGCCCTGCGTGCGCGTATGCTCAGCCTATACAGGAGGAGTTTGCGATATTCTCGGAACATGCAAATGGTCTGAATAAGAGGCAAATAAATTAGCATTGCATTAAAAGACGCCCCACAATGCACAACGGGAGTGAATAATTGAAATTGATGCTCACTTCATCAATTATGACGAACTCTCCCAACAAAGCACACGTGCGGGTCGTGTGCATTACATTCAGAAATAGAGCATAGCGCGGGCTTTTTTTTATTACAAAAAATAATTTTTCATCTATCTTATTTTATTTTTTGTGAAACTCGATCGAGAATATGGGCAGTTACATTTTATTGGAAAAACATTTCTTCAAAATATATTTCAAAATATATTTGAGAAGGCGAAGAAAAAATGGAATGAAAGAGCGTATTTTTGGACCATCAGGACACAAAACAAAACGGACCACCAAGAACTTTTTTTTCGAAATCAATAAAACAACTAACTCTTTGCTAATGTAGAACCGAGCAGTGGCCTATATACATATACATATACATCTATGGCATTTTCGGGTGTATTACAGCACACGTGCAGGCAGTTTGAGAGGGAACATGACAGAAACCATAAAACCAGAAATGATGCGAAAAAATTACAAGATTTTAAATTTTTTTAAATTACAAGTATTTAAAATTTCTGTATTGGGTACAATTATTTCGACACGGTTCAGGAAATGGCATCCGATTTTTGATTTCACTGCTTGCGGGAAACTATCGAACAGACATTGGAATATAAGGAAAATAACGTTCCAAGTTTTCCTTCTTTGAAGAACTAAATGTGTAAAATGCAGATTCTACGTTGGAGGCGTGTCCAATTTAAGTTTGCCCGTAGGCGTCGAGAGGGATGGCTAGCCTACATAGACGACTTCTTTATAAATAACCAGGAACAGAAGTGACCTCAGATTATTATTGCCATTTTATTTTGTAGCAACTTACCTGTAACATACGCTTGCTGAATTAAGGACGATTATCACACATTTTCATCACAATCTGACGTCGTTTGGACGGGAACTGACTGGTCTCCCGAGATTTCTAGAAAACACAGAAAGCCACGTGGATGGAAGTTGTAACAGTCCAAATAGGTAAAACACACCAGGTGACGACATGTGGCTCTGAAATTACCCTTCATTTACATAACACGGACGGACATTATGAGAGATTCAATCACTATAGACAAAGACTTTTACTACAGCATCCCACAACTAGAATTACACCGACCGGTGTTTCCTCAAACATCGAGCGGAGAATGCTCGCCTCGGCACCCGTCACCTAGCTCGATAGTGCTACACACACTGTACGGATAGCTCTTCCGTGTTCAACACCATGATAGCACGTCTAGGCCTTATAGGTCATGCCATTAGACTCCACGTCACCCATCTCCGATATAACATACTTTCCTCCTCACGGGAAAAAAAAACCCAGTCGCTTGGCCTGGCTCTCTCCATGCAATTTCCCTTTTGTTGATTAGTACGCGCTTGTATTTAGGTTCTCCGACCAATGGATTTGACCTTTGGCACCGGGGCGTTGCCCATGGTAACCGTATCCCGCAACAACCGCGTGTCGACGATGAGGCGGCGTTTTATAATTCGGCATGGTTTATGTGTGTTTTCTTTTGTAATGTGTTTGTCAACATAGCTTAGATGGATGGTTAAACATACGTTGTTTCACTGCACTGTTTCTACAGGTTCTAATGTACTTAATGGGGGAGGTTCAAATTTGCCGGCACGGCGTTAATGGGAGGTCTGTGCGTGCTCAAGCAAGCGAACGGTATAAATGCATCAAGATGAGGCGGGTAATTCTGGATTTAACCACACGTCTTGCTGGGTAAGGTCCAGACATTTGCTCTGTCGTCAAGAGAGAGCGGAGAATGAGAATTCCTGTATAAATTTCTTGCTAACAGGCTGCATTGAAACATCTTAGCATTCTACACCTATAACCTCTTCAGTCGTGTGGAGAGGTGTGGATTAAATGTATATGTTTCAGTGTTCTTTCGAGTTTTCTTATTTGTTAGTTATAACAGTTTCTTTGATTATTTGGGGTTTTGTCATGCTTTTTGAGTCAAGAAAAGGAGGGGGCAGTTCCCAGAAGTGTCACATAAGGCCCCTACTTGACCTCCTCTTTGTTTCCATTACCTATTCCTATTATGAGAGTGGCCCACTCAATGGCCACTCAAGGTGGGGACTACACCAAAAAGTAAGGAATTGTAAGAAAAGGGGGAAAAATACTTTAAGTAGAAAATAAGCATTAATATATCAGCTTGAACTTGGAAACAAGATACAGGTAAGGAGTCCCATAGTGAGGCAGTGCGTGGGAGAAGACTGTTTGCAATGGACGGGGGCCGGACACCGTGCGCCTACTGGTTCGAGCGCGCATAACGGGAAGTACGCACGACTATATTCTGAATGTGCACAAAGCACTAGCAATATCGCCTTTGCGTGTCAGGCGTCGTCGGCATTGCGTTCGAATGTCTCTCCAAGACTGGTCTCCCACAACTCCCCTTCTCTTACTGTTGAAGGGGTACTTGTTTTTGTGAACGGAGTCCGTATAGCGGCGCAAAGGGTTCAACAAATCCCAAATTTATTGATTTATTATGATTTCTTTAATAGTCAAGGACCCCGTCTCACACCCCCCCCCACTTTCACCCTTTTTGACGGAATCAATCACTTTTGACTCCAGATTTCTTTGCTCATTTGATATTGCTATAGGTTTATAAAAACTTTGTAAACAAAATGCATGTATCGTTTAAAAAATCACGTTGTAGATGTTCATCATCCTTGAGCTTTACAAAACATTAGGTGCGGAATTCCAGCAGAGGGCGCTGTGATCATGAAGTGGAGGTATAAGTTGCGTACCCTTTGCCTTTTGCAATAAAATAAAAGCGTAAAATCCACCATCTTCAAAATTTGAACAATCGTGTTTTTTTTTTTAAAAACGTGATGAATAAATTCAGTACTTTAAGAAAAAAACCTTCCAGATTATAAAAACAATCCTTATACTATAAGTTATAGCTTCCAGTCGAGGAAGAATGGTTAATAATTATGTATGTAGGCCTAAAATACCATTTGAAAGCAATCTGCCGTCATTTGACCCTTTTCTACTAAGGCATACACCTATGGAATTTTCAAATGCCAATTTATTGTTATGGGTAATCCTAGACAAATATAATTTGGAAGTTTCATTTATATCTTGGACCACTACAGTTTTGACCAGCAATGTTGTTATGTTTCTGACTATCACGGGTTAAGAGGGGTCTCACAAAGCACGCAAGGCTGAAAGTTTCCATCGATTTCCAATAACAGTGATCGTCTACAAGGAATTAATAATTCATCAGTTAATTCCCTGCCTGCTGACAAGAGGACAGGCCTCGGTGGTGCCAAGGGGCACGGGTCCAAGATACCGCTATCGATTTGTAAAGGTTGTACGGGACCGCTCGACACGGTATCTTTGAAAACCAAAACACCTGAGAATCTTTCAAGATGGCTGCGAATGTCATCACACTCACGACGATACTCTTACTGAGTTGGCTTCCACTTCTAGATTTGCAGGTATGTTTAAATTAACCCCCAAAATGATGCAGCTGTGGTGTGAAATCTCACAGACAGTAATATCAACGAGAGCAAATATGTATTGTTACACACTTCTCTCCATTTTTTCACTTAAGACCTTCATATTAAAAGCAAAATAATATCGAAACATACCAATTGCGTATAGAGATCATTAATTGCTTTCAATACAAAGGCCTATGGTAAGTTTAAAATATACGTTAAAAAAAAAGAAAAATAAAGGCAGAAATAAACTACATGCTTTATAATAGGTGTATCTCTTGTAACGCGCGCCTGCCTGAATGCAAAGACAAAGGTTTTTTTTTAGGCCTCCACAATGTTCTACTGTGTAGAGTAACTTAACTTGATTCAATGAGTGCTATCAAACCCCTCGCTGCAGTTTCTATAAAACCTTGCAATCGACTTAAATAAAAAAAATTGCCTACTGCTTGATTTCCCCAATATGAATAATTCCGAAAATGTGTGCACATTTTGTAAAGTATGTTGAGTCGCGTATTTTCGCTAATGATCGAATCATTTTTGGTTTGGTTTTTAATTGTTAATATAGTGTGTCGGCCCAAAGGGTGCACCAGGCCCACAAGGCCCAAAAGGTGGTGTGGGCGACTCAACTGACGCTGACTGGCGTAACGTCTTGCCCGTCCGCAACTGGCGACAGTGCACGTGGGATTATGGCGACGGTAGAGATTCTGGCGTCATTTACGTAAGTCCACACACTACCAAAAAGCAGTGATGGAAAGCCAGAGGAGAACTGGCGAGTGGCGAGTAGGGTTAATACCTGTGTAAATTAGATGTAGACACTCCTGTTACCAGTTATGAGAAAACGAGACTTGCAGGATAGCCATTCGAGGAGGTAGCTAGCCAGCTGGCTAGGTAGGGGAGGGGCCTATACAGTGCGCCATTACCAGACTGGCCTGCAAGTTAAAACTGCCTAATTGGTCGCAAGCCCCAAAACTAGCAAACGGAGTTGATACTTTTGGAAAGGATACACTCTTGTTATTATTAACAGAGAAAAGGGAAACTGACAGGAAAGTGTCAAAGACCGGTGATGACCGATTAACGGTAGGCCTGAGGTGCGCCTCAAAGCACTCACTTCCAACGTGCCAAAGTTAAGGTTGACTTTCATTGTTTAAGATTTAGCAATAAGTCAATCAAAACAGGCTCTGACGCGATTTGTTGGGCTGGGTCAAAAGTGTGCAAAAAGAAGAGCCAATTGAAGATAGGAAAATGATCGACCCCCCCCCAATGATTCATACAAACAGTATAACTTTAACTTTAATTTAAACAGTCAAATGTTTCATTTTTTATTAACATGTCTACCAGACCTGTCAGTTCGAGAAGAAATTTGACAGTACTTCCATATTCATGGCCTACGGTGGTAACACAAGAATAACCAACTGCCACGGTTGCTGCGGTCGCTGGTACTTCACCATTAATGGTGCTGAATGCAGTAATCCTCAAGTCATAGATGGGACCGTGTATATGGCGCACTTTACTGCGGCTGACCTCCACCGCCACCGAACGGTGCAAGGCAAGTATGAACCTTTCTTTGCTATGTCAAGCCGTTTGATTTTACGGAGGCCAAGTGTCCGGGAAAAAAGTGCTTACATTTTACCACGGATGTGCAAGTGCCCCTTTTAAATTGTTTTACCCCCCCCCCCCCAATCAATATGACCGTGCTACGCCACTGCAATTGGTAAGGATGGCCACTGAATAATTCCACAAAGCCCTACTAACAAACAAACAAACAAACGCCCCAACACCCCAATAAACAAACTGGCGATTACCAACGATACATGTAAAACCCTGTACATAACAGAGAGATATTTGTAAAATGCCAGCGTCTTTGGTTCACTTCCCACACGAACGAAACCAGTATTCAGAATCGAAGGTGACATGTCACAGTCATGTGGGTCATTTGTTTATCGATACTCATCGTTCGGTTTATGTCATTCGATTAATCGATTTTCTTTCCACTTGAAAACACTGCAGGGTACTGTAATGGAATAAGTGCCGGTTGGATTGACGTCACCTTTAACGTGGGCAACTGTAACGGCTATGGCAGTTATGATTTGTACACGGGATGGAATAGTGTGTCTCGGATAGTGGTGGAAGAGTTTCCTGCCTCCCCTTATGGCTAAGCGTAAATGGAGGCAGAGTAGTCTGGTGGTGCCGATTTGTTTCAGTTGTGGACGTATATAACTTGAAATTCCTATCGAAGCCTATAGTTGACCCCCCCCCCCCCCCCCATCCTAAAGGTGCGCCCTCTGACGTTTCCCCAAGTGATTATCGCAGTCATGTGATCAGGTGGTCTTCACGCAAAATGGTCTCACGTGATCCTTTTTAAACGATCCCGAATCCCATACGAGTCATTGATGAGGCGCATACCAAAACTTGCTACATTTGAGTTGAGAGAATCAATTCCGCTTTAACTTTATTTCTTTGTTAGAACAACAGATAAGTTAATCCCAAAATAATACTTTTTTGTGTGCTTTACTTTTTGTTTTGTTTGTGGAAAAAGAATTGTGATTATTATTTCGAGGAATGTTGTGCACAAAATGACCTCTAACCCCAATTTCCCCTTATCCCACCCCAACGAGTTGGTATATGCATGTTTTGGACCACGAGCAATCGATCTAGCCTATTTGCGACGGTAAACTTTTGCCTCTAAATAGGAGCTGTGACATTAGGGAAACATTGAAATGTCTTCTTAATGTCCGGTGTCTCCCTAAGGTATAACTGATGAGGAAAATGTCTCCTTAAGGGTACATTTACACGGAATTTACTAAATGTATGTTAATTAATAATTATGAATAGGTATATTTTGACGCACTACGTTGTTGTCTATATAGATTCAAAAAAGAGGTTTTTAACACCAATCGAATTATATACAACGTATTAATTATTAGAGTGCAGCTTTAGTTGGCTGCGACAAAGCTTCACTTACTAGTCTTGAAGTTATACGATTTTGTCCATAGTCATTTAAATTAGTGTTGTCTGAAAATACGAGGGGACTTAATTAACCATCAAGGAAGAAGGAAAGAACATAGCATTTATTACCGGAGAAACTCGGTGGAATAGCCGAGACAATAAAACATTACACCTGCACGTTATGAGTCAGTGTCGGGTCAAGTTTATTTAAAGGTGTACTTGCATACAAAATAGGAACCGCATTAAACTGCTCGAACTACCGAATTTGTTTTTAAAGGGAAATTAATCCTAGAAGAACCATTCCGTTACCAAGTGACACCTGTGTATTATGGTCATTGACTATATTTGGTTGCACAAACAGTTGCCGGCTGGGGAGCCAGGCGCCAGCCGACAAATCAGCTGGTTCTATTGGACGGATAGGAACCAGTTAAGGCTTCAGTTTTTTTAGTGCTCTGACCGGCTCTGAGCCAGCTAGCAAGCCAGCTTATTTTCCAAAGGGACACCGGTCCGAAAAACTCACCTTCAGGAAAAAGCCGAAAATTAGAGTTCTGTTTCATATCCATACATACCCATAGTGACTAGATGGATTAAAATAAGTTCTCAAGAACTAGTACCATGCAGTCAGTAAAAAGACTATTTGCCGTGCGAAGAGTAAAAATACCTTAGAGAAAGGTAGTTCCAAGAATTATATTGACATGCGATCAGCAGACGTTGGTCACGGATGACTTCATCCTTGAAATCGATCGAGACATTTCATTGTAATTTCTTTTTGTTTATTAGTCAATATTTTTTTGTCCAAACTAGACGTACAATAGGGCTCACTAGACAACATAAGTCAACAGTTGGGATCCTAGTACCGATTGGGTCGACCGATCTTGATCTAGCATGAAACTCGCCTGTACAGAGTGCCACTCAGGTCGGTCGAGATAGGACCGACGGTTCCACTAATTTCCCGCCGCTATCTCAAGAACACACTCCCAAATGGCGACAATTACTGTCCAAGGAATACTGTTTTTCGTGGCGATTGTTTTGGAGTTTCAACCCGCAGATGCCTGGGGCTCGGTAAGTCACTGGTTCGATTTTACAAATTTACTACATGGCTTTTTGTTTTACTGCTGAATTGTTACGCAAAACAAACATTGTGCTTAATTGGAGTAAGTTACAAGTAATGAAGCATGTTGACTACGCCGTAAAATCTAAAACTATCTTCTCCCGCCTCGATTTGGGATGTTGGTCACAATAACCCAAGTCATAGTTTGGGGAAAACAATTGATATGGTAGAGAGTTAATAAAATATTTAATCTTAGAAAAAAAACAGAATCTGAAAGCAAAGTGAGGTTGAACACAATATTTTATGGACTTGTACTTTATAGTTACCTCTGTGTTCCGTTTCAGTTCGATTAAACTATTCGATTTCTTGGCACATTCTCCTTTTCCTCGCCAACAGACCTGCGACCAGGGTTCTCCTGGCCCGCCAGGACCCCCGGGCCCGCCTGGCCCCAGCGGTGACTCAGGAGCACCTGAATTCTTAGACTATATTAACTGGAGACAATGTGCTTGGTACTCGGATAACGGCAACGATTACGACAGCAATATCAACGTGAGTACATTTCAATGTAGACTTATTCATGCATTTATTTTGCTATTGACGACCGAATGAGCTCCCAAGAAGTTAAAAGTATTTAAATTTGAGAAACGATTATCCAACAGTAAGTCATTTTTGGAGTGTTAGAAGTTGAATCCATATTCATGAGGTTATTAACAATTGCACTGTGTAGAAAGCTCGCCGAGTGCTAATGCATCCTTCCATATCGGCACTCTTTCTCAATGTCACCGTTGAGGGGGTGTTTTGATTAAAGTCAAAGAATCTCTTTGTTTTCAAATGTCCATCAATGCAGTATCCCTCCTCACACTCTATACCTTCCATCACAACTGTCATTTTTGGGATTTACTGTGCCGTGTTCCAGGGGTAAGCACTGTCGTTAGACCTATCTCATCTCTTAAGTACGCGTGAAAACATCATTTAAATCAATGCCCGCCACATTACTTCAACCATGGGCGTCGCCAGAATTTTTCTAAAGGGGGGCAAAACATATCCCCCCCCCAAAAAAATCTTGTATTTCTCAACTGGCATATTCTTGAATTCTCAATTAAGGGGGGGGGAGGGACATTTTGCCCCCCCCCCCAAACTCATTAAATATACCCCACTATGACTTCCCGCCTCTTTTTCTTTTCTTTTTTTCTCTCTTTTTTGTTGTTGTTGTTTTTGTTTTGCTTTTCATTGGGAGGGGGGGGGGCAATCTCCCCCCTTGCCCTCCTCGCGACGCCCATGACTTCAGCCAAAAGTCCTGCTGTCCTTGGATTGAACAGTGACCACGTAGTACGCTCAATATTCATATTAACATTTTTTGAGAATTTATACTGTCTAATTAGACGTGTACCATCCAGAAGCGTTATTCCGACAGCGCCCTCTACGTCGCCTTCGGGGGCAATCTTCGGCTGTACGGTTGTGACGCTTGTTGCAAGAGATGGTACTTCACCTTTAATGACAACGAGTGCTCGCCTGTACCGATAGATGGCGCTGTTTACCAGACCAACACGTACCATATGAATCTACACAGACACCGCAACATCGAAGGTGAATCGCGTTTGTTCAAGTTGTGCCGTCTCTTCCAAAAGATGATGGCATTGGTTCTCAGTCATTGTATGGAGCCTTACGTACAGTTCCAGAAATACTAAATAAATGTTCCTATAAACATTAACTACGATAAACTCTTACTTGGTACTGCTTGTTCCCAGAACCTCACAAATTCACAAGATATTTCTGCGACTTTCTCGTCGTCACCATGTAAACCTCCAATATCTTCGTGTGCAATACCCTCACGTCTCATAAAAGCTGGATTTCTCATTTTTCAAGTTCGGTTCAATAGTCTGATGACAACAAATCACCGGGTCTAAATTATCTTAAAGGGCTCATGCAATGTGTTTTTCTTTTAGATACACATTTTGTGTCTCACCGAACCTTATTTTCAATTTTCGTTTTGACATTTTTAAGTGTGTCTTGTACCTTTTTGGTGTTCATGCTAGTGCGATTTTACATATTAGCAAAAGTGTGATGTTACATTTGGCAGAAAACTCAATGTTTAAGCTATTTCAGCACTAAAGTTGCCACACGTTTCGATATTTTGCCGTCATAAATTGTCAGTACACGGCAGTAAGCTAGAGAGTAAACTTTTCGCACAAAATGTATTTACTGAGCGAATTTGTGGGTTCACAATTTTGAACAGAAACCCGTCGTCCTGAAATGACATCACAGCAACAGCGCCCTCTGTTACCCACAAAAGCAGGGAAGATTTTAAATGTCTAAAGATAACGTTAACCAAAAAGGGATGTAACATAGTTTTCCTTGTCCCTGCCCCCCTCTAAAAATGATAAATCGAGAATATGTTGGGAAATACAGGAATTTTTTTGGGAAAATATGTTTTGCCCCCTCTAGAAAAAAATCCTGGCGAGGCCCAAGTTAAGAACGATGTGCTCTATGAACCCCCCCCCCCCCCCTGAAAAGACACACAGTGTAAAATCCTGTTCGTAGTGAGCCAGCACAGTATTATTTTGTGATTATAGTACTTATTCTTTTTTATTTCCACGCCTCAGGTTACTGCCATACGCTGGGCGCGGGGCAAATCCACGTTCGTTTTGCCATAGGTGACTGCCCAGGATACGGGAATGCAGACGGCAGCACAGGATGGAACAGCGCCTCACGCATTATCGTTAGGGAGGTACCTGCCTCGCCTTACGGATACTAGATCGGGCCGAACCTCAGAACCTCATAACCTAACCTCATAACAGAAAAACGTTATTGGAGAGTTCCTCCTCGTTATCAATTGATGGGTGCATGGGAGGTACCTGCCACACCTTATGGACACTAGATCGGGCGGAACCTCAGAACCTCATAACCTAACCTCATTACAGAAAAACGTTATTGGAGAGTTCCTCCTCGTTATCAATTGATGGGTGCATGGAGGTACCTGCCACACCTTATGGACACTAGATCGGGCGGAACCTCAGAGCTTCATAACCTAACCTCATAACAGAAAAACGTTATTGGAGAGTTCCTCCTCGTTATCAATTGATTGGTGCATGGAGGTACCTGCCACACCTTATGGATACTAGATCGGGCGGAACCTCACTGAGCCTCATAACCTAACCTCATAACAGAAAAACGTCGGATTAGAGAGTTCCTCCTCGGTATCAATTGATGGGTGGGAGGCACCGGCCTCACTGCCTAACCGCACGGTAATTATCAGAACCTCAGTGTAGTTGAATTGGTTTATTCTCACATTATTTTAGATATGGCACAGCCTTTTCCTCATGAGCCGAGAAAGCTGACTAGGCCATTCAAGCAGATCTTAATAACACTAACTACATGTAGATAGTACTAGAGTACATCACGTCGAGTGGATTCCTATCAGCTGGATAGATTGAGCAGGAACCTCACTGTGTGACAAGTGTCGGCATATCAAATTCGACACTGTTATTATGTTCTTTAACGACAAATAAACCGAACCAAGAGTTCAGTTAGTTTGAGAAGTTTTCAAAGAGTGGCGATAAAATGAATCTGTTGCAAATATTTGTCTCTACACAGTTTATTTCCATCATCATAATATTGAAGACTACGACGCGTTCATGGTACATAATGAATAAACTGCATTTGCACATTGGCTACACTGTCAATTTATGTAACTTGTAGTTTGGCAAGGTGCCACGCAAGATACGGGTCTACAAAATGCTACTGACTAAGTCGTTGATCGATATCTAGATCGCCATCTTCATGCCCACTTTGGAAGACCTATCGATTACGATGCAAATAACACTGGACACTGCACTAGGAATCAATGAAGAGGTGTCGATTGGGGTGGATTTATACCCTCCGTGAGCACGACGTAAATATAACGAACAACCTTTGTGCTTCTAGGCTTTTACAATAATTAGCTTCATAATCAGAACATAACCTGCTGGCGAAGCTTTTCATGTGTCCGTGAGCTTTCGTTTTTGCGGTTTATGTTGACAGTCTGCTTTTAACAGAAATGACCTCAACAGCGACCTTGGGTCTTCTGTTATTTTTCGGCGCCATTACTCTTCTCAACTTTTCCCTTGTCGATACATGGGGCTCGGTGAGTAATATTTGTCTCCATGCATTGCTAAAATGAAAACTTAAAAATACCGAAATTCTATGTATATTTTTTGTTTGGCTTTCCTTCTTTCCCCAGAATTATCAATCCATACTTGTTCTGTCTTTAAATTGCTCTCTTATCTTACCATTACCAGTAGTCTGTGGGAGGTGAATGCGTATTTGTTTACTCGACATTTCGACCTGTATTCTCTGACCATCATCATCAGAGGAATGAACATTGGGGATATTCATGTTGTTGTTGTTGTTGTTGACGACGATCAGAGCATCGTAACCGAAACGTCCGATGATTAATTGATGTATACACCTATCCAGCTTTTGTAATTAAGGGCTTTGGTTAACCTCTTCATTGTCAATTTAATTAACAAAATTCTTGAATGGCATTATTCGGCAGTGATTATTATCAACTTTCCATATTTGTTCTTATTCTCAACAGACCTGCGACCAGGGTTCTCCTGGCCCGCCAGGACCCCCGGGCCCGCCTGGCCCCAGCGGTGACTCAGGAGCACCTGAATTCTTAGACTA
The DNA here is from genome assembly GCF_015706575.1 of Patiria miniata. Classification (NCBI taxonomy): domain Eukaryota; kingdom Metazoa; phylum Echinodermata; class Asteroidea; order Valvatida; family Asterinidae; genus Patiria; species Patiria miniata. Next base: position 14,531,964 of record NW_024037074.1, read on the forward strand.
TAATAACTGGAGACAATGTGCCTGGTACTCGTCTAACGGCAACGATTACGACACTAACATTAACGTGAGTTTGGTTGTTTTCCTAACCCTTTCTTTGTCTATAAACACACTAAAAAGAAAAGAAAAAAAAACAGTGGTGTTAATTTGGATACATTTGTGTTAGATATGGAGTTCAGTTTTACAGCAGTGGTCTCATTACACCGTCGGTGTTGCATTTACACCGCAGGTATTGATTCGGTTTCATCGCCTGTAATATCCAAATCCCTTGAAAATACTCCAAGCATTTGGCCTCATTCATTTCATGTTACTAGAGTTGCATGTTTTTAACGCGTAATATGCAGAGCCTTTTTGAGCTAGTGTCCCCCCCAACAAAATATCAGGTGAAGAATCTCCTCGACACTCAGTGGCGGCGCCGGGGGGGGGGGGGGGGGCAACTGGGGGGCAGAAAATATATATATTTGTTGGAGGGGGCAGTCAATGGTCCAGAGAAATAAGCCACTAGAGCAACTTTAATAGAAATGTAGTCGTTTTTTATGAAGGAGAAACTATAATCAAGCTGATGAATGGTGTTAAACAAATGTATAACAAAAAGTACGAAGACGATTTTTTGGGTGCACACTATCTACGGTACAACTGTATAAATTTGCATGTGTGGCGTGTTATCTACCAAAGTAATGTTTATAATGCTTCATTGGCCCAAAATGTGTCCTCAGAACCGATGACTCACTCTCTAACTTCACCTTGTTATGAATCTTAACAGTAAAGAAAATAAACGTAATTACTTTATTTGTAAATAAAGTGTTGGGGAAAACTGAGGGAGCGGGCAAGGAAACAATACACACATGCCTCCCCTCCCCACATCGCAGCTACTTCATTCATTGTTGAATAGGGTTTGGGGATGGGGAACAGATCGGCATGGTTTCAACAAATTTGAGGAAAAAAAGAATGTCAATACAAAAATTACCCTAACACACACATTGACTATAAAAAATGATCAATCAATAATTATACCGTCGCTCATTTTCAGTCGTGTACCATCCAGAAGCGTTATTCCGACAGCGCCCTCTACGTCGCCTTTGGGGGCAATCTTCGGCTGTACGGTTGTGACGGTTGTTGCAAGAGATGGTACTTCACCTTTAACAACAACGAGTGCTCGCCTGTACCGATAGATGGCACTGTTTACCAGACCAACACGTACTATATGAATCTACATAGACACCGCAACATCGAAGGCAAGAATTTCTTTTTTAAACCTTGCTCGACATGAGAAAAAAAACCAAATCACATGTAATTGTTGAAATGTGGTAATTGTTAAAAGGTGGAGTTATTTCCACACTCTCCATCAAGAGCCGGGAAACCATGCCAACAGCAATCATTTTATTTTTGTCTGAATGTCATAAATCTTTGATTTTGGACTGTATGGAAATGGGACCCATATAGTTCATAGTTGTACAGACTCTTGGCAAATATAACACATAATACCAAATTTCCATTTTGGCTCCAAGTCGGTATGTTTTTGGTTAATGCTGACGTGAGGAGAAATATACTGACCCTTTCTTTCGATTATTAGTAATTTGACAAATGCATTATTTTGTCTCATGTAATCAGGTTATTGCCATACGGTGGGAGCTGGAGAGGTCATCGTTCGCTTTGCCGTAGGCGACTGCCCAGGGTACGGGAATTATGATGCGTACACAGGATGGAACAGCGCCTCACGTATTATCGTAAAGGAGATACCTGCCTCACCTTATGGCTACTAGACAACCTCATAGACCTTACCAGTCCTTAAAGAAATCTTGATTTCTTTGTGAGTGATGAGTGCGACTTTAAATTTTACAATTATAACTGTGTGCCAAAATTCCTTCAAAAAAATATCACTGAACATCACGACTTACGATTTTTTTGCTGCCTGACAAAAAAAAATCAGGTGGATTTCAATTTATGCGTCAGGGGTGCGAAGACAACCCAAAATAAAATCCTTTTTTTACGGGGAGTTGCAGACGAACTAAGGGGAGATTTTCCCCAATAAATCAAACACAGGCCTTTAAACAAATCAATCCGTGAGGAGAACAAATCGAACCGTTGAGGAGCACTTGATAGAAACTTTAGATAAGAAAATCCATGACGATGACATCACTATTCACGGTACTACATCTGATATTATTATTTTAACATCTAATTGCATGCATACAACTGTACACCACGAAATGGACAAGTGTCCTATTTACAATTTCAAGAATGGGCAATTCACACACACAAAACATTGTTACAACACTTGAAATAAAGCATTTGCATGGCACTATTTACAGTAATACCACATTATTCGCAATATTCACCAAGAATGAAAGATGTCGTTATAGCGTTGTACCAAACTTAACGCGAAAATGAGTGAATTCAACTGCTGCAAACTGCTTACTGATAAACAAATCAACAAAATAAAGAGGTTCTGATATTCAGGTCTTACCAAGACCTTGCCTCTGAAGAAGGTCTTCCTAAGACCGGAACTTCAGAACCCTCTGAATTCTTTTGGACTTGACTTAACGGTAAATATTCTCCGCTAATATCCGAAAAAAATTCAAAGAATTTCACGGGAAAGTCGCTCAAATAAAGTCAACACATTTATTGAACAGAGAAGACAGAACACCGTCCTGTTGAATGAAACGCAACAATTGAGTGATTCGCTGAGAAATGTTCTCTTGACTGTATGCAGCAGTCTTCAAATAATCATAAAATAAAAGTCAGTTAGCTTCTCGACGTTGCCTTTGCACAATATTATCCATATAAGCTGCAGTTCGGTTATCTCTCCAAAATTCGTACCTCATCTGAAACCTCCACTGACTTTGAAGCACGCAATGTCATTTGTTTGAATGTCTGAATGTTCATAGATCATTGTACTGAAGAACAGATTGTTTTCGAAAAAATTTGACATGTACATTGTACATATGTACCTGCTTTAGAGATAAAGGCCTATAGCGTACAAACATTTTAGTGCTTTGATTTTTTACACAAAATGTTCTCTATAGATTTTCTATATGCCGCGATGATATTTTTAATTTAATGTAAGGTGGCGATTATTAATTTTAACTTAAGACCAGTTTTTATTTGAATTCTTATTTTAAATGTTTTACATTGATTATCTAGTTACATGTATATTACTGTTTATACATTTTAACTTACCATACTGCTTTATCGTTTGTCTCTAAGGTTGCATTAAAAATCAATGTGTATCCCTTTGTTAAAGTTTATGTTCACATCTAGTCTTAACCCAATTAATTTTTGTTTGATCATTATTTCCTGTGCTATTTAACTAGAACTAGCCTGTGCAAATAAGACCACAATCTGGAAGAGAATGGACGAATAACTACAGAAATACAATGAAACTTACCCGATCCCAAGGCTTCCCAGAATTATTCCAAAGCACTGTGTTTTCCAAACAAACTGTTTTCCTGTGGTGAGTGAGATGGTCATATTCCGATGTGTACTCCATGGGCAATGACATGTGGTTCCTTCAGTCAAAGAGCTCTATGCACATATGAGGCGCTTGCCAAGTTTTTCTCATGGTTGGTGTTAAAATCTCCTCAGCTCAATCCCGTAAAAGACAGCATCCAAAGCATTGGATAATTTCAGAATCCAGTATATCATCCCAGCTGTAGCGTACATGTATAAGCTCCATTTGGCTTTGGGAGCTAGTAAGGGCAAACAGCGTGTTCGCACTAAACATGTGTGATTGTGAATGTGTGTGTGACTTCCATAAGACAAATTATGTGCAGCATGTGAAGAATGGAACAATTTTTATGTGCGCCCATCCGAAGGGTTAACAATAGGATCTTGCATGTAGGCGCACGCGCAGGGCCAGAAAAAGTTGAATAGATGGTACGAATCTAATATTCACAAGGTGGAGATTGTGGTAGTGGTATTTGCATAAACTATTGTAGATTTAAGAAATATGTTAAGTCGGAGAATAGACTCGGAACTGTAGATCGTGCAAGGAATGGACTCCACATTCCTAGCACGAATCCACAGTTCCTCGTCCATTCTCCTTATTACTGAATTCTACCATGCGCCTTTATCTTTTTGTCGGGCCAAGCGACCCTAATACGAGGCGTATCATCAGGCCTGCCTCAATTCAATCGTATGCGTACAGAAGTATGTATCACGTGTCCGTCACAGACAGTCCCCAGATACAGTTCTGACAAAAAACCAATTCAGACAGCGCCCTCCCTATGATAAAGCGATTGAAGATACTCAGCCAATAGAGGGCGGCCTTTATGTATCAGCTTATCTTGCATGAACTCTGTTTTAACCCCAGCCCCCCCCCCCCCTCTGGCCAAAATAACCTAATAAAATAAATAACACAAACACAATTAAAAATTAACGTTTTCTCCGTGTTTACTTCTTTTAATAATGCACCACGTGTTGACATGTACATGTACATGTATTGCATTCAAAAATAAATTTTTGCACATAAAAATTTGGAATGAAGAATCTTGTTAGGAGTTCTGATGTTGCGAGGTCCTACTTAAAATTTTAATGAAATACATGTACTTTTGGACTGCTGAAGGAGATAATACATGTAGTCTACACAAGCTCTATTCATTTTGTATCGTGCATTCTACACCCCGACCTATTTAAAAGAAATGTTAAACCCCACCCTGCTAGACAGCTAGCACCAAATTTCGGCCGACATTGTAAATTTGAATGGTTCAAAAATAGGGGCTTGTCCAAATTGAGCATAAAAACCCCCCACATTGTAAAAAAAAATAGTTTTTGCCTGCACATCTGATGTTGTTGCTTTTTCTGAGATGTTTAAGAGAAAATTATAATTGTATTGTTCAATGCAAGGAATTATTAAATGACTTCTCACATAACATAAGGATCAAATCAAGAAGAAAACTGTAGATTTATAACTATTTTAATATCATACAACCATTCTTTAATGTTAAACATTTTTTTCCATCAACACAATAATTCCACTCATTTGTTCACGGTCAGAAAGAAATGTCCAAGTAACTTTTAGTTTCTGGAAGTGTTGGCTGCACTCAGTACTTGAGTTTTTTTCTTGTTGAATTAAGAACTTTGATTTATCTTTTACTTAGAATATTTTAGAGGCCTTGATAATTTCAGCGACACACTAGCGCAGGTGGGAATAGCTTTTTAATGAATAATATTTCTGGTTTGTGAAACCACGACAGATAGCTGTGCATGTTTGGCACTTCTTTGAATCAATAAATAAATTAGTTAACATAATGCAACTTATGCATACTAATAAAATACAACTTGTCTTGAACAATGTAAAAACTCAAACACATTTCATTATCAAATTTCAAACACATTTACAAATGGTTTATAGTCGGTTCGTTGCAAGTGTTTGGTTGTGGGATAATGTAACCTCAATCTTTTACAAAGAATCTGGTTCTCAAAAAAAAAAAAGGAAGGACATGTACATTATTTCTTTTGGCACAGTTTTTTGCACTGGAACTGTTGAGGTACAGAGTGCATTTTACTTATAATTTATTACACAATATGTACAGAATGACCAAAAAAGCCTTTGTTATACAATTGTGCATTTTATTAAGGTTATGGGCTGTACAGTTTCAGTTCTGGTTGCATTGTTCGGTTCGTCATAGTGAACCATTAACGGTCTACCACTGCTTGAACTTGAGTTCAGTGAGACAGATTGCTTCTTGCAAGGGCAGCAACCGTGTGAGATTTCAATGATCTTAGTCAAGACTTTGTCGATAGGCTCCAGGGAGTGCATCCAATGGGGGAATTCCTCCCACGTCTGCAGCTTCTTGGGCAGGATTGATTTCTTCTTGCGCTGGAGGATATTGACGATGATGACAAAGATCATGAGGAGAAGGAAGGGAATCCCAACGCCCACTAGGACCCAGATGCTGATGAGAGACAACCCAAAGACAAGAAGAGGAAGCAAGAAGAACATCACGACCAAGTAGAAGATGGCAAACCAGCGATACTTGGCCGTGGTGTTGCCCAGCATCTTGGCTAAGTTGATGGGCACCTTACGCATGAAGGGGAGTGGGTACCAGATGAGGATGCCACTGATGTTGAAGAACAGATGACACAGGGCAATCTGGATGCTGTTGTCCAACTTGTCGCCAGAGCTAGCCAGGGCAGCAAGGATCCCAGTAGCAGTGGTGCCGATGTTGGAGCCCAGGGTCAACGGGAACATGCGGTCAAGCTTGATCACACCCAGTCCAACCAGAGGGGTCATGGCTGAAGTGAAGACGGAACTGCTCTGAACGATGAATGTGATGCCAGCCCCGACAATGATGGCCAGGGGGCCAGTAAAGTAGGCAAAGGGACCAGGGAGGTCCGAGTTGATGGTCTTCTGGATGATGTTAGCGATGCGACCCTTCAGACAGGAATGGAGGAGTTTGACCATCAAGACCAGGCAGATACAGAGCATGGTGAGGGAGAGGACGAGAAGGATGCCACCCACAGCCCTCTCAGACAGACCAGCATCAGCGATGTAACGGAACAAATAATTGCCTGCAAAGAGAAAAGGTTAACAATAATAAGTACTTGAGCAAGAAATGTATTTGAAAGACAAGTGCAAAACGAAAGACATTTTCTTCAAGACAGAATTTAAAAAAAAAAGTTGAGTGCCAAAACTAAACCCATTATAAAAAGACAAAACAGCGGTACCCGCTGCTATGTACATCAGATTCGAACCGGCCAACCGATCCCGTTAGCTCGGTGGTCGAGTGGTAAGACATCTGTACTAGAAAGCAGGAGGTCGTGGGTTCGAGTCCCACCCGAGTGATTTTTTTCAACTTTCACTCGGGAGGTAACACACTGAGTATACAGTGTTTAAAAAAACGTCGGTGAAGGGCAAAACCTAATTTGATTTATATCACCCCGACGCAAAAATTCCATCTTATAAGACAAAACCTCTTTCAATTTTTCAAATTAGTTTTGCCCTTCACCAACATGTAAACTGAAAACACTGTATACTCATAATATTATATGTATAACTCTTTCCATTTAACAAATCTAAGTTTTAGTACTTTTTTAGAGCAATAAAATAGACTACTAAATTAAAAATTATTTTTTGAAATGAACCAAAAATATATGCTGACCTTTCTTCAATAGCTTGGCATCAGTGGCATTCAACTCTCCTGTAGCAATCTTGCTGACAACTTTGCTGTCAATCTGCAGAAATAACAATTTCGAACAAAAAACCCAACAAATTATTCATTACATGTATTTATAATACAGGGCAGTGTTTATTATTGTTTTTTGTTTTATGAGGTTTTCTTGGTTGGTTAAAACATCACCAGGATGTGGATAAATAAATATAAATAAAAAAGTATCTACATCGAGTGAGACTAACTAGAACCGAGGTTAAGACTGATATTTTGTACTTACACTGATGATGAGCTTTGAGAAAGGCTTGGTCAACACCTTCAGTAGCTCCACCTTAGCCCCGCTCGTCCCCTGAATATGGAAGCCTTCAACAATGGCGTTGGTCAGGTGGTACAGGTAGTGAGTGGTAACTTCCAACGGCAGAAGAACGATGACAGAAAGCCAGTTGAACATGTCGTGAATGGTGGCACCAGCAAAAGCCCGGCGGAACTCATTGCGGTTGCCAGACTGGGTCAGTGAGACGATGGTGTTGGTGACCGACGTACCGATGTTGGCACCCATTATGATGAAAATGGCAGGCTTGACTTCAAGGACTGTGAAAAATGAAATTGAAAAAAAAAACCAAATAAGCACAATTTTCAAATTTAAACAAGTAAGCATGGTATTGGTTTTTAAAGTGAATTTAAAAGATCTTTCCTCATTTGAAGACCCCAGATGCAATAAATCAGAACATCATTTTGACTCGGGCACATACACGTAACATCATTGATGCCCATTGAAAAGTTTGTACCATTTGCAATTCCTGCACACTGGTGGACTTGAAATCTTGGGGGGAATGTTCTTAGGGAAATGGTTATCAATCAAAATTCAATTTCAGGAAAGTGGAGGCCAAAATGATCAGACTTTGAACTTACTTCCTGCAGCTACGATAGACACAACGATGGAGGTTGAAGTGCTGGAACTCTGGACCAGGACGGTGGCTAGGATGCCAATCATCAGGGCACAGATGGGGTTGCTAAGTAGCTCATTCTCGCTCAATACTTCCCCTGCCTCTTTGCCTCCTAGAAGACGGAAGGCAGAGCTCATCAGATCTAGAGAGCAGATGAAGAGATAGAGGAGAGCCAGGATACAGACAGGTTTGAGCACCCAGTCTACCAGGACCCGATGTGCCTTGCCACCAGTCGTCAAATCTGTACAATTAAAAATAAAACAAACCATCAAGTCAAATGAGAAAAGGTCCAGGCTTAATATATTTGAACAAAAAACCTGAATTAATCCACAAAAAAAGATGTTGTAATAGAATTTAGAATTTTGTTCCAGAGCTATTTAACCAATTAAAAAAAAAAACAGTCAACAACAAAAGACAACAATTGAGAGTGTTTTTTTTTTCGTGTTTCTTCAAGCTCAATTGTTTTTTCATTTTAAAAATTAAAATGTTCATCTTCCCGATATTTATTCATTTCAGGGATGAGATTGTCAAATTTAAACAGATCTGAAAATTTGATAAAATGTCTGAAAGATGTGTTGCGTTCTATTTCTGACAATGTCTTTCCATGGTCTTTCTCTCAGATTCAAAAGTACAAACATGACAAAAGTTAAGTAGGCCCCCTATAAAAAATCTCATGCCTGTGAGTGTGACTGACTAGACTGTGTATTGGCGGGGTAGGACAAGCTACATTCATTTTTAAGAGCCGACAATCATTTTTAACATCAAAATTTCATGCTGTCAGTTCAATGAAAAAGCATATCCGGCTCTCTACTCCCCTCAAATGGCTTTCTTCGAATGCAGTATTTATCAGCACTATGCCGGAGCCGGTTTCGATAATTCCAGTTAATCGCATGCATGACGTAGGAACAGAAAGTCTGACTATTGACAAAAGAATGTGTGGTGTTAATTTCAAAGAGTCTGGATGCCAGACTACTTTTTGCGGTTTGACATGTGAACACCACGCGCCGTCGTGCAGCAGCTGCTCGATCATGAGCTTGAACATCACACCACATATCATGCACACACGTGGCCACGTGTGTGCATGTCAGCATGATATGTGGTGTGATGTTCAAGCTCATGATCGAGCAGCTGCTGCACGACGTCGAAAATACTATAGTACAATTTAATTATAGTACAATGACAAACGGTGTGCAATTTTTTTTTAGAACAGTGCAGTTTACCATGTTTACTGGACAAATTTGGATTTTGATACAGTCATGACAGTGGAGGAAAAAAGATGTAATGCTAGGCCTATTTTATGCATTAGGTGATGAACATGATTAATGGTCGATCTTGATGATGATGATGGTAAATTTACCTGACCACTTCACCCCAAGTTGCTGAATATCTGGCGGTTCCCACACATCGATTGCTTCGACCCCCTCATCCAGATGACCCTTAGCCTCGTGTGCCCCTAGTTGACTGTCCATCATCAAGACCATCTGGTCAGGCATGTCAGGTGTAGCGTCAAGTCTCGCCAGATTCCCTCCCTTTTTCGTCTGCCCGAGAACTTCGGTCGTGAAGGGGAAGTCAATCTTTGTCTCCAATGCAAGTGGGGAATGGGGGCAGATATGGCCCAACATTGGTTCCACCTATGATACCGATGGGTGAAAGTTGAACGCTATATCAGTACCTAGTCCCTAATGAATGATTTAACATGTTTAACTTAAGTTTAAGCCGGCTTTTTAAACCGAAGTGAAGAGAAAGAGAAAAACAGATACTTACCGCCGATACCGGTATGGCTTGGGAAACCAAAACGATCTCCTCTTGTGGGCCGGCTTCTCGGGCATAGGCCGGTGGAGGCCCCGTGAACGGACTCTCTGGCACTGGTGTCACATGCAGTTGGCCGTCAAAGTTTGCCATTTCTAATAAATTATTCTTAGCAATGTCGAATGGACCTACCGTTTACTCAATGGTTTTTGCAACTGACGGTTTTCCGAGAGCGCGTAGTATTTTCTCCAAATTTGCCAGCTCGTCATGCACGTGGAATCCTGGTCCGTCGTCCAATCAGAACGCACGATTCCGATACGTCACCATACCTCGCCCGGAACTCTCCCACGGTTCATTCACAAACGGGCACATGTGAGGCACATGATCAGCGTGTGCCGTGCACGCAGTGCAGTGCTAGCGCAGTACGCGTAGTGCAAATCGATGGATCGGCAAGGCGGTCTCATTTTTTGAAGGGGTGGCAAATGATAACTTAAACATAAAGACTTTTTGCGTTGCTTTTCTGACTTTGCTTGGGGAAATCAAATTATGAAATTATCTTGAAAAAATCTATTTCAATTATCTTTAATAATACAACGTGATAAAACTGTGTTATACATGGAACGAATATTTCCCCCAAAAATGTCATCTGCGTCCAGCAGAATGGACTGGTCCAAAAGGGGGTTCCCCCAAAGTTAAGTTCCTCCAAAATTTGTTTATGTTGTGACTAGCTTCGTGAAAGAACCCGACCAAACATACTACTCAAATGTTGCGTCTGATGTCCATGTGACAGGCATACGTAAAATCTAAAAACGGCTGCAAATTTATCTGCAGGAGTTTGGCCCAGGTAGCAAGGAACAGCGCTGCGGTCTGCCCATATATGGACGCATGGGCGTCGCCAGGTATTTTTCTAGAGGGGGGCAAAACATATTTTTCCCCAAAAAATTCTTGTCTTTCTCAACATGTTGTCAATTTATCAGTTTTAGAGGGGGGCAGCGGGGACATTTTGCCCCCGCCCACCCCAACCCATTGAATTTACACCACTATGACTTCGCGCCTCTTTTTCTTTTTTCCCCCTCTTTTTTATTTATTATAAGATGGAATTTTGCGTCGGGGTGATATAAATCAAATTAGGTTTTGCCCTTCATCGGTGAAGGGCAAAACGTCGGTGAAGGGCAAAACCTAATTTGATCTTTTTTATTTCTTCCTTTTTTTCTTTTCCGGGGGGGGGGGGAGGGGAGTGCCCCCCTCCCGTCGCCCATGCATGGATGGGAGGAATCCATAGTCTTATAATGGAGGAAGGAATCGAGTCGCCTCGATTTAAAACAGCTCGTCTCCACTGATTCCTCTTCTATTCGGGTTTAATCATTTTGAACAATGCATGTTGCCTCCCCCAGCAGGCTCCCGGCGCCATCCCTCGCGCGCAATGGAGAAAAAAACTAAAAGTTCTATCTTGTTCAATATTTCAAAAAAATAAGGCCCACGCTAAAAAAACACCCGACTGACCTACTTTCCACCATTGGTCCTCTTTTGATCATATCAGTCTCAGTCGCCGTAAATCACCGTATAAATGAAAACAGAGGAGCTCATTACGTTCAAAACGATTCACCTTATTGCAAGGACATACGCTGGTGAATTAAAAAATAACGACTTCAAAATAAGCACGCGTACATTCTCTTAAAATATTTACGCAAAGCTACAGTCAACTCCCGTCGCGTCCCGACCCTTAACCGAATTTTAATATTGTTGACAGTTTTATCAATTCCGATGTTTATAAGTTTGTTGTCACTGCGTGTGTGGGGCCGGCTGTGGGCGCGCTCATGGTGTTCTCGTGATGTTGTATGTTGTGCATGTGACGGCCTGCTAGCAGGTAGTCAAAGGGGAGGCGATGCATGGCCCGTGAACTCTTATCAATATTTGCTAATAAAGTTCACAAGTTGACTGGGTAAACTTCAATATCATTCAGAGGTTATTTGGTAAAATGGCTATTAAAGCACCAAGGAAAAATTAAGATTGATGTTTAGTCTTATACTGTACGAAGTACGAACCTGCAGCCCCGCGTGCAGTATAGTGAGCCGAGAGAATACATGTACATTAAACATTTTCCTCCTCCGGGGGGGGGGGGGGGGGCAACCGAAATGAGACAGCTCCTGATAAAGCCAAGAAAAAGAAAATGAAACGGGGGTCAATTATCATACTGTTAATTTACATGTAACTATTATGTTTAACTAGGCGATGGGCTACGCACCTTCGGAAAAACGGCTTTGCCAAAAATTCTGGCGACGCCCCGGCGTGACCATATTTTTTCCCCGGCAACAACTGAATGTGTGTGCGCGGGTTTGTTTATGGTGTAAATCGAGGTGAAACAGTCACGTGAAAAGGCACGGTTAAATTGAGGACATCGACAGGAATCAACTGACCGAGGACGTCCTCGATAAGAACACATATGCAGATCCAATGCTGTTGCAAAACAGAGTATGAACAAAAGATCAATGATCTGGATTTACACCATAAACAAACGAGGGTGCTCATCCATGTACTGGGATAGAAAACACCGACTGCACCACTCAGACGAGATGTGCACTATTCTCAACTATAATTGTTACAAAAAAAGGCAATCAACAAGAGCTTACACAAAGTGCATAGGCGTAGCATGGGGGGGGGTCCCCCAATAATTTGTAAAGACTGCCCTTATCCATGCACTTTTTTTCCACCAGCGCTTACCCCCACCCCATAAATATTTTTAAAGAGTGCCCTTCTTTTGTTGACAACTGTGCCTTTTTTTCTGAACAAGCGAACTTTTTAAAAACAAATTTGTGCCTTGTTTTTGTTCCGTCGGCCGTTACGGGTGCCTTTGTTTTTGGAATTTCGCGCAGTGTATTGCCCTGCAAAGCATGCATTATATTGCCCCGGAGAATCGTAGGTTTTCCCACCCGCGACAGACTGACGGTACCAGGCCCCTCTCCCCTATAATTTGATTTCACGGAGGCCAAGTGTCCGGAGGGAAAAAAATGTCTAACTCAGCACGGATATGTGCAAGTGCCCTTTTCAAGAACATTTATCCCCCCCCCCCCGCCACACACACACCAAAAATGATTACAATAATTTCGCAACTGGAACTCAGTGACCAGCTGCCTATACATATTTATGCTGATCACGTTCAGGGTGCATCACCAAAATATTGTCCTTCTGTTCCCTAACCCCGCCCCTTCCGATCTTGCGCTTCGCAAAACAAGTGAGGGCGCTAATCATATATTACGGACATTGTCGGCGGACGGTGCATGTTGTGTAAACACAGGTAAAAACAGACCGGTGTAGTTTGTGACTAATTTGCTTTATTTAATTTGATCTTTAATCTTAAGCCTGACGGTACTTGTGCACATCTACAAAACATCCATCCATCCATCCATCCATCATACCTCCACGATGATGATGGCATGAATGATCAGATCAGCAATGCCTAATGCGATGGGCATTAGAGCTGGAGAGTTACCAACTCAAGCTAGTGCCGCCGACGGTAATTACGAACGAAAGCTACAGCGCAGAATACTGTACAAACTAAATCACAACTTGTACAACTACAAGTAACTTGGGATTGTAATTGCCAATGTCAATAAGTCATTATCTGATCATGATTGAAACTGAAAGGCCTATGTCTTCGTAATCATGCAAATGCAATAAATGATAAACTGCTGGCAATGAATTTGAGATTTTTAGTCATCGACTTTTGAAGTGCTGAGATAGTCGTCAAAGTAAAATCAAAATTTCTGCTTGCACTGGTTGCAGAAATTGTATTAAAAAAAAAAACGGTGTTGGAAGTAATACCTAAAATTCTACTAGCAGAAAATGGGAAAACAGGGTTGTCCACTTTTGATGCTCCGGCATAGTTAAATTGACAATTAGTCTGACTCTCAATGTCATTTAATTTGTGAGGGATCCTCTGGAAAGCAGTTTTCTTAAACTGAATGGACTCCCCTTGTTAATATTACAATAAAAAAAAATAGGTTACATTTCATCCTCCTTGTTTCATGTTTTTCATACAGCAGTTTTGAGGTAGAAAAGTAAGGATGCAAATAAGTTCAACAGTTACCATAGCAACGCAACCTCTACCCTCACGACTCCATGATGCAAGATCCTGTGCAGGTGGAGAACTCCTTCCAGCAGAATTCCGATCAGGAACAATTGCTTGATTCAAGAGAACTACAGTTGGAGAAAGGAATTAATCCTACCATTGGCGCTCATGTTTCATTACAAAGTACAGGTGGGCCTACTCACTATACAATCACTTTTTAGGCTGTGGCTTTTGCTACATGTCATCAAACAGAATTATTTGCTTGGTCCTAAAGGGTCAGCCTTGGGCCCCCTTTGTAAATCTCAATGACTGACTGACTGACCCCCTGACTGACTCCCCGTTTCCTACCTCCATGGACTGATGGACTCCTCGACTGACGGACTGACTCCCCAACCGACCGACTTATAAGCACTTGTGACTAATTAGCCTGATTGTAGGCTGACGAAGAGAGTCTGGCAGTGCTATTGTATAGGATTACCCTGTAATGCTAATGAGTGGGCTATACTGGCCCATTGTACAGACTAGTGCATGCAAAGACTTCTAGTGAATAGTCATTCTGAGTTTGACTGGTCTGAGCCCAGCTTAATGAGCAATGCCTGGTCTTGTTAATTATGCTTTTTTGTTTTTATATTCTTTTAGGTTCTGGCAGAGTAGAACACATCACCTATACAAGACGCTGGTACATCCTAGCCATCTTTGCGCTCCTGAACTTGGTTCAGTGTGTTGGCTGGAACACATGGGGACCTATAGCAGACACAAGTAAATACAACTTCTCTCAAGACAATATCCTGGCTTAATTAGTGGTGAACCCTTTCACTTTAGCATCTTCAAGAGAAGATAAGTCTTAGTCCTTGACAGTAACCATCTTCACTTTAGCATCTTCAAGAGAAGATAAGTCTTAGTCCTTGACAGTAACCATCTTGTTAACCAGAACTTTGCTTGTGGTGTTTTAATGTAAACCCTCCATGTGGTAGTTTTTTATTTGGGGGGGGGGGGGGGTACTAACTGCCTGCCCCTCTCAGACTACCAGTTTTCAGTCTATTCAGGCTCTTTGGGATGATTTTTTTGGGTTGTTGGAATCAAGAGAGAACATTCAATCAGAAATTTATCATTGTAAATTTGGTGCATTGTGTTAGTGTCATTCAGCTGGTAAACAGATCAGCAAAACATGAATAGGTTTGATGCTTTTAATTTCCCTGATATTACTTTTTGCAGGCAAGTTGGTTTTCAACTGGACTGATGGCGACATCGCCCTGCTGACAAACTGGGGCCCAATAACCTATGTTCTGACTGGACTCCTCTTTTCTTGGGTTTTAGACACAAAAGGTAAACTTTTTCATTACTTTTCATTTCCCCTGGATTTGGCTTTACACTTTTCTGTTGTAGTTGGATAAACTTTTTTAAGGCATGGGGGATTCCAATTCCAGCTCTTAACTTCCAACTGCATGTGTTTCTAATGGAGTCAAGAGAGATATGTTTCTTGTTTGTTTTTGTAGGTTTGAGAGTCTCAGTTGTCATTGCTGCAGTTCTGCTTTTCCTTGGCCTTGGTATACGATGCTTACCTGTAGGCATCAACAACACTAAATGGTAAGAGTCTAATTTGAAATACAACTTTAAAATCACTCATTAACAGATCCTGTACATCAACCATGTGTATGCTATTTACAAACAAGCATTTTACACACAACTTAAGTGATCCAGAGAAAGCTCAAAACTCCAATAGTGTTGTGCAGTTCTGAAAGGTATTATGTCACAAATGAAAAAGTTATGGCGAAGCCTGCAAGCATTCTGTGACTTTTGATATCATATTTTGCCATCCAAGTAGCACCCACATCTAGCTATACAAACTGATCTTGATAATAAGTTTGATACAGTAAGACATCCTCACAAGTATGTAGGGGTCTTGGGTGCGAGTCCCACTGAGCATGTTCATTAATTTTTCACAAGCTATTGTAATTTGTTTCTTACAAGCAGTGTTGTTTTTCTCCCCACGAGCTCTCAGTATTACTCGTACATTACGTCAAAACCTTGTTATGCATTGATCGTTATTTTGTTTCTACAGGACAGCAAACGTGGGTCAAATATTCATTGGAATTGCCAGTCCAGTTCTCAATGGTGCTCCAACTATCCTCTCAGCTGCTTGGTTCCCTCCTCATCAACGGACAACTGCTACCGCTGTGTCTACAACCTTCATCTATTTGGGTTTTGCAGTCTCGTTTCTGATTGGTCCACAAATCGTGACTGATATTGGAACAGCCAATGGGACAAAGTAAGAGAAAGGAATTTGTGAATTTGATGTTGTATTCATAATTTGTACTTACATTCTATTAATGCTTTATTTCCAAATGCGTAACTCTATTTTTCAGAGAGTTTAAGATTTGATATATCTCATGAAAACCCAGATGGCCAATGTTCGATTGTTTGTTTGTTATTAGCATTGATCCAGGTAACAAGAGTGACGGTTTGTTTGACTGCGAGACGTCCCTCGATCCAGGAGTCCGACAACACCACTTCAATCAGATTATGCTTCTCATATATATTGGTAAGAAAGCTTCTTGAATGTAACATAAAGTCTGGATAGCCGTGTTTAGATCCACATTTCACTCAAGTTGTTATTCATCAGTGGCTGTGAATTCTACAAGCCATTGTGAACATGTACAAAAAAAACGATTGAAGACATTTTTACCATTTTGTAGTGAATCGTGTTTCTTTTGTTCAATGCTAATATAAATTTCATGACATTTGGAATGATTGTCTTTTAGAGTGCGGTTTAGGGGCCATCTTAGCCTTGTGTACCCTGGTGTACTACCCAGCTAAGCCTTCCACGCCACCCAGTGCCTCAGCAGCAACGTCCAGAGAAAGCTTCAAGAAAGGAGCTTTTCATCTGGCAAAGTAAGCTCTAGTGAAATGTCTCTCTCTTGCACATTTCATGAGATGTTAATGAACATAACTTTCTGCAAAGTTCATATTCAGTCCCTTTCATTTCATCCAGACGCAGATTATTTTATTCTTTTTGTGAAAATGGATATTTTTGAATGGTTAGTGATTGTCTATGGTCTTTTAACTATCTGAGTAATGTTATGATCTTAAATCTTATGTGTAACACTTAGAATGACAACTTGTGTTTATTTTCGTTGGCAGAAATCGTCAGTTCTGGCTGATAAGTCTTGCCTATAGCATCAGTACAGGAGTGTACAGTTCATGGAGTACTCAGCTAGACACGCTTTTTCAACACACAGATGGTGTCAATCAGGTGCATATAGATTTGATACGTTCAATGATTTCCTTATTAAGGGACATAATGGCCTGGAATGTCTCAAATTGGGCTACAAAACACATTTGAAACAAAATGTTATTAATTGGAAAGAGCATTTAAAAGTAGGATATAAACTTCCACACAGCCATCCATTAAAAACTGGGCATTTTTGCATTATCCTTGTGAGAACCATGCAAAAACAAATTTTGGGGGTTATAATTTTGACTTCGAAAAAAATTGAGCTTGAAATACTTGTATGCCACAACCTATTTATTGATGTTGGTCATGTTCTGTTCTGTGCATTAGGACACGGTTGGATGGATTGGTTTCTATGCTAACATTGCAGGATGCCTTGCAGGCCTGTTCTTTGCAAGGTAATAAGTAAATAAATAAATAAATTTGGGAGACCTAACTGTGGACACTTGTTACACTAAATCCCTTAACACAAGTCAGAAAAAAAGTCATTCACAAGTCATTAAGTCTCCAATGAAGCGCCATGCTGTTCAAGCAAACTATGACAAAGGCATCCATCCTTTTTTCAGTGCTCATCCTCCGGTACTTGTTACTATATGATCTATATCAAGATTGACTTGTATTGGTCTTGACTTCTCCCCTGCCTTTGTTCAAATAAACCCCATATGCCCTTTTCAAACTTGAATCTATGTTGAGACTTACTTACTATTTTCTCTCATGCAGAATAATTTGAGCTTCATATTGTAAAATAAATGAAAAAACTTTCTTTCTAGGTTTGTGGATCATTTTGGCGGCATCATGAAGCGAGTCCTACTGCTATTGGCCGTTTTTGCCACTTGCTCCAGTCTTTGGTGCTTGCTGTTGTCCATGAAGTATATCCCATTCCATATAGGTAACATTCACAATCTCGGCACAGTCTTATCAATCTCATATTAGCAAATTAAGGTAATTTAGTGGTCTTTATCAACAAATTGTGTAAGTACTATGATTGTCATTGTAAAATTGTCAATGCATATTTACTGCTAAAGATAGGAGGATGACTGGGTAGGAGTCGAACCGAGGACTTTCAAGTGAACGTCTTAAACAACTCAACCACACTCCCAAGTTCCCAGCGTGAAGATTATTCAACTCATCAATTAGACAAAACAAACTAAATTGTATCAAATATCACATAAATGGAACGCAAGATAAGTTGAAAATACAATATCTACAAACTGAAAATCTTGCCATGTTCCCAGGATATATTTAATGATATGGTGCGAAATAAAAGTCTTATTTTTGTGGTTTTTCTCTCTAGCGTTCCTATATGTTTCCTGCATATCATTAGGCTTCTTCATTTCTGGTACCGTTCCCATCTACTTTGAGATTACTGTGGAGGGCATGTACCCAATAGCTGAAGGAATCACTACGATGGCGTTAACGCTGATGAATAACATGATGGGGCTTGTGTTCCTTGTACCTCCTCTCTTCCCTGGAATAGGTAGGTGATGGACACATTATGGGCCTTGCATCCTAATCCAGGGTCCAATTTCATAACACTGCTTAAAGGGCCCTTGAAGTGACTATAAAAAACTCATTGACATCCCTTTTTGGTTAATTCTACACTGCCCCAGTGGCGTCGCCAAGGGGGGTCCAGGGGGGGCACGTGCCCCCCCTGGAAAACCTAGTGCCCCCCCGAGTGCCCCCCCATCAAATACTGGTGCCCCCCTATCCTCTGCAAAATTCTGCGCGTTGTTAAAATCATTACCTCAAAAATAGCAATTTCTTGAGATATCTTCAGATCGAATTTAGCATCAAATGTGGCACCAATTTTCGTCTAGCCCATCCTCCGTATGCGAAAATTTTCCAAAGGGGAGGGGGGCACCCCCTCCCCTTAGACCCCTCCCCCAGGACGGCGATCCGTATCCACCTAAGTGCCCCCCCCCCATCAAATGCTGGTGCCCCCCCTGTGCCCCCCCAGACTGAAAAGTCTGGTGACGCCACTGCACTGCCCTCTTAGAGTTGTGATAATGGAATTCCATGGGAGACGACCCACATTCGCTGACCAGATTACAATCGCTTTTTTGAGCAGACAGACAAAACTTTGAAACTCTGTCAAAGATTTTGATATGAAAACTACTTGACATCCCTTTTTGATAAATTTTGTTAAAAAGTGCAATTCGTTCCGACATTAAACATTTTACATGCTTTTTGGACAATCGAGGGCGCTGTTGCTGTGATGTCATCACAGTAAGACACTATTCATTTTAGGGGTTTCTTTTCAAATTGTGATTCCGAAAGTTAGCATAAAACACAAAAAAGGATCAAAATATCCCTAAAAAAATGACAAAACAAAAATTGAAAGTTACGTTAAATGGGACACAAAAGTTCATTTTAAAGGATTGCATGAGAAAAAAATGAAAGTACAAACTGTCTTCAGATGTGAATCACAGAGGAACACAGACATGCCCTCGGATATGACCTCAGATGCAGGGGGTCAGTAGCCTTGCGTCACAATTTCATTTGGTTTTTGTTTTCAAGGTGTGACCTGGATGAACTGGGTAGTATTAGCATCAGCAAGCCTGCCGATAGTCATGCTGTTGTTGTATCGAGAGCGCTACAATCGCTTGAAACGAGACGAGGAAGATACATGCAGTGTGAATGCAGACATACAAGGTACTTGATCCTCGTGTGCTCATTTTAGTCATTATAAATCAAACACAAATAATTGACGTGAAACATTTGGATCACCATGAATTATTATTATTTGTCTTGGGACCATTGCTTCAATTTTGAATAAAAACAGGTGCGCCAAATTATATCACATATTTGAGTATTGGAAAAATTCCTTCAAATGTCTGAATAATAGTTTCGGATTTTAACATTTAAAAACAATGTTGACGATTTTATATATATTTTTATAATTCTATTAATTGAATGGTTTTATTATTTGTCAAGTGGTGCAATTCTCAACAGCAGATCTTGACCAGTGTACATTTCAAATATTCAAATCCAAGTTTGAATAACCAAATACGAAAATGTTAGAAAATGCACAATTGCACAGCACTTACGTTACTTGATTGTATTTAGGGCTGGTTTATAGGCAGGTGAAATTTAGCAGGGTAGGATCAATTATATTTTTGTCGTTCATCTTCAGTAGCTAGGACCAAATTGTATTTGCGGGATAGCAGGGTATGAAGAATTTATTCCAAATAAACTTGTTACTTCGTTGTTTGGTAATTTAGTAAGGGTACTTCGTACTTTTGTAATTCTATGTTGGATTATATGGTGCAAGTTAAGTGATGTATAGTGTACATGAATGATCACAGTACTATTTGCGCAATTCTGTAACTCAATAATTTGCTTTTGAAATGATAAATATTGAACTAACACAAATATACCAGTTTCTTAAAAAAAGCCAGAGCATAAACGTGACTAAATGATGGAAAGATTGCAGTTCTGTATTACAAATGTACAAACGAAAATTAACGAATGCCTTATGAATTGTAGAATAAGCAATTTGACTTTCATGGTTTTTTGAAAGTTTAACATTACTTTGCTTATTTCTGTTTATGTTTAAAATATACTTCCGAACATGTATACTTGAATTTAACTTATTGAATGTAAATGATTGACAAGTGACTTTAAATTTAACAAATGACATATTTTATATTGGTTTAATGAGTTTTCCTACACAACTATTTTACGTATTTTTTTATAATTTATTCATGACTTGCCATGCAGATTTAATAGTGAAAATATTTCTTTTTCTAAGAACACATTTGTTTTTAACACTAACTGGTTCTTGTGCTATGTTATTAAAAAATTAGTAAACATGATTTTTTATTTACCATCTCGTTAAAAAATATTTCACGGGCAAGATTGGTTGACAGGGTTACATAGGTTGTACAATCTAGAGAATAACGCACAGGTATGTGAAAGTTTCTAGTTTATACAATGCATATATTTATCATGGATGCTATATTATTTTACTTGTGAATTTATTTTGCAAAATCACTAAATTTTGCTATTGTGAACTGTAAGTTATGTTCAACAATCTTCATTGCATAGTTTCGCAACAACAAACATTGCAAATTGTTCCTCTTCAAAACGGTTCTATACCTCAATATTTTTTTTTTTTAAATCGGACAAAAGATAATAGAGGGGATTATTGACTAAATATTTCCTACGTCTTTCATAAAAATACCCTGGGCATTTGTAAGTTGTTATTTTGCAATACATGCATATGGATTCCTAAGCCAGTACAACATTGAATAATAATCACTATAGAGGTTCGGTTATATGCTCTCATGATTGTGTATATTCATCTTACAAGGTTACAAGCGAAGTCTTTTGCAATTATTCCTCTAATCACCTAAAAAGGTGACAAACTAGGAAATATGTACATTTTAATGAACTTAAATCCACCATAAGGAAATGAATATAATGTATGAAAATATATCTTAAAAGGAATGAGATGAAGTGTTATGCGTAAGTATACTATTTACTAATCAAGCTAATTGAAATGTAAAAATAAATAGTTATATAAGCTATTCTCGACATTGTTTAAAAATCAGTAAGTTAAGCACTTAACTAATACGCATTTGAAAATAAGTTTTAAGTAAATATAGAAAGTAGGTGAGCATAAGTAGTGAAAAAAGTTTATTATTAAATAATATTTTTGCGAAATCACATTTGTTAAATTGTGAGCTCGATTTGAAAGTAATAAACATATTTTGTCACAATGAAATTACAGCTGAAATCATTGAAATGAAAATTTCAAATCCACCTTCGTTTTATAAGAAGTATATAAAATAGGTCTCTTTTTTTTATTCGAACAAATACATTTTGGAACACTTGGCCAAAGCTCACCCTCTGTCGGCAATGTGAAAAACTCTGAATGTTTATTATTTGTACAGCTTAATAAGCTTGTCGCTCCTCTCAAGGGTAGTCATCTATGGATTCTAATACCAAATTTTTGGGAGTGTAATCGTCACCAGACAGCATTTCGTAGATGTAACTCGTGGTTTCCCTGTTGCAACCCCTCAGACCGGTTCCTTGTACGGGGTTGAGGGGCGTGGCGTAGCTGGGATTCTCCACGATGATTGGTCGAGGTCTTGGGAAGGTTCCCTCGGTCGCAAGAGGGCGATGTGTTTCTTTCCTTTCCATTTCTACGCCGCCTTTCAAGCTGAAGACGGTGTAAATTTTATTCTTTGATCTGTTGTACAAACATAAAATGTATGAATTAAGTTTAACCTTGATCTTATATACCTTTAGATATAACGTTTTTGAGTATCACTAATAGATTGAAGAAAAAAAAAGAAATTTTCCTTTTCGCCCAATGATAATAGGGTCACTTACTGTATTCTTTTGATGATGTACACAATGAATGCTGTGCATAGGCACACTGATGCAATTCCGATTGCGATAACGTACCAGTACTTGGACAGCCAACTCTATCATAAAAGAGAAGAAATGAAACAAAACAGTAACAAACTCTCACAAAACCTTCAAAAAAAATGAAGTTAGGCTCGTCTTAACACTTACTATTTGCAAAATGAATCCAACCCGTAATGTAATTAATTTATTCAAGTTCCATTTCAACTCGGAGACGTTTATGAGGACAGTGTTGCTATTAACGCCTATTCTTATCAAATGAAGGAGTTAGTTGAGTTGTGTTCATCTTTCGTCCTAACCTATACGTTTGTATTCTGGACTGATGAGTAAACGATCGGAACACCAGTTTTCGAAAAACAAAAGAAAAAAACACTGAAAACACAAACCAATTCCGAAACAAATATGTGAATGGGACTTAATTAGTTGACAATTTGCATTTCTGCTTTAGTATTTCTGCTTAAGCCACCTTTGGTCAAATGTACGTCAAACTCACAGGAGGTATCTCTGTAACCGTCTCCCCTTCGTAGATCTGATAATCGATTTCGGCTTCGATGGCCTCATTGGATATGCCTGACAGAAGCTCACTGATCCTCTCTGATGTCATGTAGCTGCCGTCACGTGACGCTACGAACGTCACACCAGTCAGTTTATCTCTGTTGAAGAAAAAGAAAACGGCACCGTCTCATGGGAATTATAATGCGAGACTGGCCTGCACAACCAAAACTTTCACGTCGTTACGCATGTTGTTTGTTAAGGGATGGTCATGACCTTTCTACATCAAATTGGAACACCATCGTCTAGCCTCCCTATCAGCTCAGGCACTGTCAACTACAAGGGGCCATGAGAAGGTGGCACCAAGTATAGCTGAAATAGAGAGTTGAACATGTTTTCATTGTTTGAAACACATGTAGTGCTTTGGATTGACAGGTGCTCAACAACAATTGATATTTTTGACTATCTCAAAAGTATTTTCCTACCCAGACGGCACTGCTACTAAGTCCTCCAGCGTTGCCACGGTAACATTAACCGAAACTACGTCACGTTTGCGGATGGCTGATTTCCGTTGCAACAAGGCTGTATCTAGTATGACGGAGATACCGATCTCGAAGCGCAATTTGTTGTCCAGGACGCCGATGATAATGATGATGTAGCCGTAGATCTTGAGATCTTGGATCGTAAAAAGAGAACATTATAATCATGACATTAACATTGTTATTGTAATGTAATTCTGTAAGGCTAACCGGCCTTCTTGTCGATGAGAGCGTTGTATAAAAACGTAATTTCCTGTGTGCCCTACAAACAG
Source organism: Patiria miniata (assembly GCF_015706575.1). Lineage (NCBI taxonomy): Eukaryota > Metazoa > Echinodermata > Asteroidea > Valvatida > Asterinidae > Patiria > Patiria miniata. Next base: position 14,555,746 of record NW_024037074.1, read on the forward strand.
AACCAAGATATGTTAAAGCAATTCAGCAATTTCATTTCAATCTAAAATTAGCCTACACATTATAGACAAGGGCGGATCCAGGGGGGGGGGCCAAAGGGGGCCATGGCCCCCCCCAAAACGAAACCAATTTTTTTTTTTTTTTAATGTGACATCGCAATAAAGGCAGGCAATGAGTACACCACCATCTTTTCCTCAAAAAAAATTGGTTAAAGTGGTCAGAAATTGCCTCAGATCGCACCACAGAGCATCTAGAATCCAAATTTTTTTCGGGGCCCTCACGGGCCCCGAACCCTACGCCGTAATTTTTGAGACCCACTTTTTTTGGGGGGACCAAATTTTTTTGGCCCCCCCAAAAATTGTGTTCTGGATCCGCCCTTGATTATAGAAGTATAACTTTTGAATCACAGCAATATTTAAATTAATGTCAATCTCGGATTCGCGTCTCTTAATACGGCCCCCAAATGTCATCGTTACAGCGCTGTCACAAAAGGACATTAAAGCTGCTTGAGGCTTGAGCCGAAGGTTGATTTTGAAGGGGGGTTGATCAAATTCTTACCCATGTCACAATCCTTGTCGAAGTATCCGACATCACACGTGCACGTGTAGCCTCTGTCATCGACGGTAGATAACTCACACTTCCCGTGATTGCATGGTTTGACGGAACACGGGTCGGCAATAAGGGACTCGCAGTGTTGGCCAGTATGAAGTTTGTCACATACACAGCTGGTCAATGAAAAACAGTGTTTTAATTAACAACAAAATCTAACTTATAACATGCTACGGTTTTACAGGTATGGGGATGCTTTTTGGATCGCATATGCTGTGTGATGCAGTTTCCCACAAAATACTAAGGATTTTAGTTGTACCGCGTACATTTAGCCAACATGACACTGGAAAGGGTGCATCTTTCATTGATAGGTCTATTACTTAACGTAAGACGTCATTTACATAGATCTGCATCGCGCCTAAACGCATTTGGTACGGGTATAATGGTTGCGCCGGTTGTTCTCCTCAAAAGACCTTATGCGTAGCAGCAGCCATCTTAGAGGGCAATGTCTTTGCTTTGCTGGAATAAGCATGGGTGAGCCTCTGGTGCATTCATTGTTACTGAATTCAAATAACAAAAGATGCCCTCTGAAATGGCCGCTGTGGTACGCATAAGGTCAATTGACAAATGAATCAAATATTTTTTTTTTATTAGACTATAGGCCTACCTGTATCCATTGAATTCTGGATTGCACGTTCCCGTGTTGCAAGGCGAACTCCGGCAGAAATCGATCTCTTCGCTGCATGTCTTACCCTCGTACCCATCAGCACAGTGACAAGTGAAACCATTCACTGCGTCCTGGCACGTGGCCGTGTTAGCGCACGGGGTGGAGGCGCACTCATCCACGTTTATGTCGCATTGAAAGCCGTTGAAGCCTGGTGGACATAAACACTGGTACCCGTCAAGCTGATCCACGCACGTAGAGTTGTTCATGCAAGGCTTACTTGCACATTCATCCGTTTCTGTTCCACACGTAGTATCCTCATAGCCTGGAGCACACAAACATTTGAAACCACCGACAGTGTTTTGGCATGTAGCACCGTTCTGACAAATTTCACCCAGGCATTCGTCCACGTCATCCTCACATAAGGTCCCGTTGTAACCATTTGGACATTGGCAAGTAAACCGGCCAACTTCGTCAACGCACGTTGCGTCATTGGCGCAAGGGTTGCTGGTACATTCGTCAACTTCCAATTCGCAGTTGGGTCCTTGGTAGCCGGCTGTGCATTCGCATCTGGTACCGTTCTCGTCATCTCGACACACGCCGCCATGTTGGCAAGGATCGCTGTCGCAGAAGCCAGTCTCGTTATCGCATAACCAACCATGAAATCCATCCAGACACAGACAAGTAAACTTACCAATACCATCCACACACGTTGCGTTATTCATACACGGGTCATTCTGACATTCGTCTATTTCTATGCTACAGTTGTACCCATCGAATCCAGACGAGCAGTGACATATAAAGCCGCCAATTTTATCTTCACACAGCCCGCCATTTTCACAAGGTGCAGAGGCACATTCGTTGATATCAATGTCACAGAGATCACCTGCAAACCCTTCCGCACACAGACACTGAAAGTCATTGACGAGATCTAAACAGGTGGCATTGTTACGACAGGGAGCCATCAGACACTCATCCAAGTCAACGTCACATGTGGTGTTGCCGAATCCTGGAGCGCAGAGACATCTAAAAGCATCGAAGACATCTTCGCAAGTGGCGTTATTCAAACACGGCGCGCTCTCACACTCATCCATATCATCGTTACATAAGACACCTTCAAATCCTGACAGACAGTGACATGTGAATCCATCTATCTCGTCCTGACACGTAGAACCGTTGAGACAATGGGAGTGGGCGCAGTCGTCGATATCAGTGTCACAAATTGATCCCTCAAACCCATCCACACATGTGCAGTTGAAAGAGTCGATTTCGTCAGCACAAGTTCCATTATTCATGCAAGGGTTGCTTGCGCACTCGTCGATATCAGTGTCACAAGTTGATCCCTCAAAACCATCCGCACATGTGCAATTGAATGAGTTGATTCTGTCGATGCAAGTTCCATTATTCTCGCAAGGGTTGCTTGCGCATTCGTCGATTTCAGTGTGACAAGTTGACCCCTCAAAACCATCCACACATGTGCAGTTGAATGAGTTGATTCTGTCGCTGCAAGTTCCATTATTCTCGCAAGGGTTGCTTGCGCATTCGTCGATTTCAGTGTGACAAGTTGATCCCTCAAAACCATCCACACATGTGCAGTTGAATGAGTTGATTCTGTCGCTGCAAGTTCCATTATTCTCGCAAGGGTTGCTTGCGCATTCGTCGATATTAGTGTCACAAGTTGATCCCTCAAAACCATCCACACATGTGCAGTTGAATGAGTTGATTCTGTCGATGCAAGTTCCATTATTCTCGCAAGGGTTGCTTGCGCATTCGTCGATATTAGTGTGACAAGTTGATCCCTCAAAACCATCCACACATGTGCAGTTGAATGAGTTGATTCTGTCGATGCAAGTTCCATTATTCTCGCAAGGGTTGCTTGCGCATTCGTCGATATTAGTGTGACAAGTTGACCCCTCAAAACCATCCGCACATGTGCAGTTGAATGAATTGATTCTGTCGATGCAAGTTCCATTATTCTCGCAAGGGTTGCTTGCGCATTCGTCGATTTCAGTGTGACAAGTTGATCCCTCAAAACCATCCACACATGTGCAGTTGAATGAGTTGATTCTGTCGATGCAAGTTCCATTATTCTCGCAAGGGTTGCTTGCGCATTCGTCGATATTAGTGTGACAAGTTGACCCCTCAAAACCATCCACACATGTGCAGTTGAATGAGTTGATTCTGTCGATGCAAGTTCCATTATTCTCGCAAGGGTTGCTTGCGCATTCGTCGATTTCAGTGTGACAAGTTGACCCCTCAAAACCATCCACACATGTGCAGTTGAATGAGTTGATTCTGTCGATGCAAGTTCCATTATTCTCGCAAGGGTTGCTTGCGCATTCGTCGATATTAGTGTGACAAGTTGACCCCTCAAAACCATCCGCACATGTGCAGTTGAATGAGTTGATTCTGTCGATGCAAGTTCCATTATTCTCGCAAGGGTTGCTTGCGCATTCGTCGATATTAGTGTCACAAGTTGATCCCTCAAAACCATCCGCACATGTGCAGTTGAATGAGTTGATTCTGTCGATGCAAGTTCCATTATTCTCGCAAGGGTTGCTTGCGCATTCGTCGATATTAGTGTGACAAGTTGACCCCTCAAAACCATCCACACATGTGCAGTTGAATGAGTTGATTCTGTCGATGCAAGTTCCATTATTCTCGCAAGGGTTGCTTGCGCATTCGTCGATATTAGTGTGACAAGTTGATCCCTCAAAACCATCCGCACATGTGCAGTTGAATGAGTTGATTCTGTCGATGCAAGTTCCATTATTCTCGCAAGGGTTGCTTGCGCATTCGTCAATATTAGTGTCACAAGTTGATCCCTCAAAACCATCCGCACATGTGCAGTTGAATGAGTTGATTCTGTCGCTGCAAGTTCCATTATTCTTGCAAGGGTTGCTTGCGCATTCGTCGATTTCAGTATGACAAGTTGATCCCTCAAAACCATCCGCACATGTGCAGTTGAATGAGTTGATTCTGTCGCTGCAAGTTCCATTATTCTCGCAAGGGTTGCTTGCGCATTCGTCGATATTAGTGTGACAAGTTGATCCCTCAAAACCATCCACACATGTGCAGTTGAATGAGTTGATTCTGTCGATGCAAGTTCCATTATTCTCGCAAGGGTTGCTTGCGCATTCGTCAATATTAGTGTCACAAGTTGATCCCTCAAAACCATCCGCACATGTGCAATTGAATGAGTTGATTCTGTCGCTGCAAGTTCCATTATTCTCGCAAGGGTTGCTTGCGCATTCGTCGATATTAGTGTCACAAGTTGATCCCTCAAAACCATCCGCACATGTGCAGTTGAATGAGTTGATTCTGTCGATGCAAGTTCCATTATTCTCGCAAGGGTTGCTTGCGCATTCGTCAATATTAGTGTCACAAGTTGATCCCTCAAAACCATCCACACATGTGCAGTTGAATGAGTTGATTCTGTCGATGCAAGTTCCATTATTCTCGCAAGGGTTGCTTGCGCATTCGTCGATTTAGTGTGACAAGTTGACCCCTCAAAACCATCCACACATGTGCAGTTGAATGAGTTGATTCTGTCGATGCAAGTTCCATTATTCTCGCAAGGGTTGCTTGCGCATTCGTCGATATTAGTGTCACAAGTTGACCCCTCAAAACCATCCGCACATGTGCAGTTGAATGAATTGATTCTGTCGATGCAAGTTCCATTATTCTCGCAAGGGTTGCTTGCGCATTCGTCGATATCAGTGTGACAAGTTGACCCCTCAAAACCATCCGCACATGTGCAGTTGAATGAATTGATTCTGTCGGTGCAAGTTCCATTATTCTCGCAAGGGTTGCTTGCGCATTCGTCGATATCAACGTCACAATTTGATCCCTCAAAACCATCCACACAAGTGCAGTTGAATAAATTGATTCCGTCGATGCAAGTTCTGTTTTTCTCACAAGGGTTGCTTGCGCATTCATCGATATCCACTTCGCATGTCGAACCCTCAAAACCATCCACACATGTGCAGTTGAACATGTTGATTTCGTCAGTACAAGTCCCGTTGTTCTGACAAGGAGTGCTTGCGCATTCGTCGATGTCCTTTGCACATGTTGAGCCTTCAAAACCATCCACACATGTGCAGTTGAAAGAGTTGATTGCGTCAACACATGTCCCTTTGTTCTGACAGGGAGTGCTTGCGCATTCGTCGATATCAGTGCCACAAGTTGATCCCTCAAAACCATCCACACATGTGCAGTTGAAAGAGTTGATGTCGTCGGTGCAAGTTCCACTGTTCTCACACGGGTTGCTTAGGCATTCGTCGATATCAACTTCACAAGTTGACCCTTCAAAACCATCTATACATGTGCAGTTGAAAGAGTTTATTTGGTCAGTACAAGTCCCATTGTTCAGACAAGGGGTGCTTGCGCACTCGTCAATATCAATGTCACAATTTGACCCCTCAAAACCATCCACACATGTGCAGTTGAAGGAGTTAATTCCGTCGATGCAAGTTCTGTTTTTCTCACAAGGGTTGCTTGCGCATTCGTCGATATCCACTTCACATGTCGAACCCTCAAAACCATCCACACATGTGCAGTTGAACATGTTGATTTCGTCAGTACAAGTCCCGTTGTTCAGACAAGGAGTGCTTGCGCATTCGTCGATATCCACTGCACAAGTTGAGCCTTCAAAACCATCCACACATATGCAGTTGAATGAGTTGATTTCGTCAGTACAAGTCCCGTTGTTCAGACAAGGAGTGCTTGCGCATTCGTCGATATCCACTTCACAGGTTGGCCCTTCAAAACCATCCACACATGTGCAGTTGAACATGTTGATTTCGTCAGTACAAGTCCCGTTGTTCTGACAAGGAGTGCTTGCGCATTCGTCAATATCCACTTCGCATGTCGACCCCTCAAAACCATCCACACATGTGCAGTTGAACATGTTGATTTCGTCAGTACAAGTCCCGTTGTTCAGACAAGGAGTGCTTGCGCATTCGTCAATATCCACTTCACAGGTTGGCCCTTCAAAACCATCCACACATGTGCAGTTGAATGAGTTTATTTTGTCAACGCAAGTTCCATTGTTCAGACAGGGGTCGCTCCGACACTCGTCGATCTCAACCTCACATCGGTCACCCTCGTACCCAGGGGCGCATGTGCAGTTAAAATCGTTAATAAGATCCACGCAAGTAGCGTTGTTCTCACATGGCATCGTCGCACATTCATCCACATCTATTTCGCAGTCGGTACCTTTAGAATAATACAGATAGTCAGCAAAAAGTATCTCTTTCGTGTTGAGGAGATATTTAAGCCTTGTCAGGGCAAACTCATTGGGAATTTCATTAAACAACTTTTGTTTTTAAGTTATTTTTCCATTTGGTTAGCACAGTGTCGTCTTTGTAACTGTCTCGCAGACTGACCGAACGACTGACTACCTGAATTACTGACTGCCATGCACTTGCGACTTAGGTCTGTATAATGTTGCTGAAGAGAGCCGGGCAGTGCTCTCGTATAGGATTATAGCTTGCCAATTGTGTAGACACGCTGCATGAAAAAAAGACTAGTGAACAACCGTTCTGAATCGATTTTGTGTACTTTGTGACAGAGTGATCTTTGCCAGTCTTAGCATAGGCTTGCTTAGTCGTGTTTTAAGAACTATGACAGTATAATTATGTGGCTTACCTTCATACCCATCCAGACAGGTACAGTTGTATTCATCACTACCATTGAAGCACTGACCACCATTTAAGCAGGGATTGGAGACACATGCATCATAATCGTCAGCACAATTGTCACCTGTCCAACCACTCAAACATACTTTCTCACCAGTTGTCATGTTGCAGGTGTAATGGCCCGTTTCATCATCGCGAGCAATGCACTGAGTGAGGCAGTCTTTACCGTAGAATGTCTCCTCACAATATACCGTAGTCGAAAACTGGAGGCTGTTGATGGGATGAGGGAAACACATTAAAGTAATAAATAAATGTATTAACCTTTATAACATTTGCTTTCAATGTCGCGGCATGTTGTTACATCTGAGGGTTGTTACATGCCCAGTTTAATTGAGCTTTGATTATTCGGCGGAAGTCTTCACTTACCTTTGCGATCCTAGACCGGTGTTAAGACTGTTGAATGGAGGTTCACCTTGCCTAGGAGCAGCCTCTTGTTCCACTGTTCGAAACAATTCTGCAACCTTTTCTTCCGTTGATCCTGGGTCGTCCACATCCCATACTTGCACCTTCACCCGAAAACTGCCCTGAAATGATTGAATGACTCTTTTTAGTTCCTGATTGCATACCGTACACGGTGTACGATATAAATGGTGGTAACGTTGATAATATCAATTAATTAGTAAATATCAGTAAATGATAAAGCATCCGATTGGTTGATTCTGTCGATAATGATAAAGACAGGCAATAGGGCTATGATGATCGATGGGGATAGTAAAGATTGATATTGTTTAGTGACTGTTTGTAGAGGACAGTTTTAACAGCCCATCGCAGAACCGAGCTTAGAAGTGTAATCCAAAAGATTATGTCATGCTTGAAGAAGGTCAACAATATATATGCCAGCAAAAAACAATGAAAGCAAAGTGAAGACTCACCGTCCATGACGAAGTAGTTGTGTACGTGTGTGTATTCGGAGGAGCATTCGGGAAAATCAAAACGCCATTGACCGCGACTGATAGTATCTGGTCGATGTTAATGACGGCAATATCACAAGAATCATTTTTAAAGGAATCGGATGTTCTGTAAAAAAATAATAAAGAAAGAAAAGAATACAAGTAGAAACCGCGATTTATATTCATCATCCCTTAGCCTAGTGTCTGGTAGTGAGGGAGCGCAAGGGGCCGAATTATGTGCGAGGGTTTCCCATCTTTGTCTTTTTGATTGCGGCCAAGAGATTGTGCATTAATAGTCTGTCCACTCCTTCACGAATTATCCTTTTGTTCTCAATAATATGTTTTAGGATTCTTCATTTCATAATAGTTTCATTATCCAACCTAGTTTGAACATGAATAGGCTTTGGGAGTGGTTACATAATAAATTGGTCCACATGAATCATTTAATCGTTTTGGCGAGTAAGAATTACATTTGCATTATTAAGTAATATTAAACAAAACCCAAACAACCCAACAAACAAACTCACGTGTTTGAGTCCAAGCATATAAAGAACCGGTTATCACATGGGTTTGTGCAAGGATCCTCATATGGAGCATCACAACAGCTACCATTTAGTAGTTCATGCACTGTGTCCTCGTATTGCACGGGCCGAAAGTAGACAACTGTGGTAGAGTATGCTGCAAATATGAACTGCGGCAAAACAGAAGGTACCGGTAATCTAAAAGCTACTTCAACCAATAAATTGCTAAAATGTAATATATATATATTTTTAAAAATAAACAAGCATATAGCGTGTTTTGATGAAATTTTGCGAACGGTAAATTTGTGAACGTTAACTCCAGATGTTAAGCAAAGAGTATACAATGATCATGTTTCATCCATGCAAGATTATGTAGCTTGGTCCCAATTCCCCAAAGGCTTATGGCGTCCCCTTTGTTTCACAGATAACTGTGGTGTTGAAATCACGGGCATTGTCCACTGAGGCGTTTCCATTGTGTTGGACGTTGACTAATTAAATTTAACCATGTTGTCTTCATGTTCAAATCTTTAAAACATTGTTGAATCACCGATAATAATTTGAATCAAGTTTAAAATTGTGCTTTGTTATGGAACTGAAAAAAAAAAACAACCCGATATTATTTTGATCATTTCGTTAAAACGGGTGTCAATTTAATATTTTCCGGAAAGCAAAGACCGAAGTTGCCATTGAATCTTTCCCGCTATAGTTACTTCAATCTTGCTAAAATAGAATTTCAAAATGGTTTTTAGATGTCAATCATTTTCAGTGCACGGTTTTAATTCACCAAGGTATATTTTCGGTACCAATTTTATCACTTTACATTATATGCCATGTATGTTCGAATCATACCATATGGATGAAACTAAACAAACTACATTTCAACCTTTTAAGTAGGCTAGATTTGATCACAGTTATTTGTAAATACGTATTTCTCACCTGAAACAGTAGAATGATCGGTAACAATCCCCCGCCCTGCGCCATGATGGTGTTAGAGTAAATTTATGAGGTGTTATGGGGTGTATACACGGCCGATTGCAGGTCAAATCGTCAATAAGTTAAAAAGTGGTTAGAGTGCTGCATAATTATTATTTGAATAGCTAGGCCCCGTATATACCCGTCACTTGACAACGTTCGATGAGCATCACACACCCTATGCGCTATTGTCAACATTGGTCGAAGCAGATTGGTTGCTTGCGGTTGGATGATTGACAAAATGGCAGCCAAATACTGGAATGACGTCACGAAACCCGATATGGAATGTAATGAGGAACAACACACGACCTCTTCAGCATGTATTACGTCCGATGTGGAAACCAAAATCTCACAACCTTTATCAAAGCAGAAATCTCTTATTCTATAATCCAATTTTCCTTAACTCAAAATTCACTATAGGCCAAATATCAATGATTAAACAAATAATTAAGTTTCCAGAATTCTCGTCTTTCACGCCCTAATGAATTTTAATCAAAATCTGAGCACTTGTGTGCTTTCAAATTCACGTGATGGACAAGGTGTTCCACTCGTGGGACTTTGAACCTTTTAAAGTAATGACAGAGAACTGCTCTGTTTTGGTCTATAATTGTACAAATTCAGCACACGATCGTATACTAGTTTAAATTTACTCGAGGTTGGTAGTTGCCATTATTAGTGCTTAGATCGTGTTTGCAGGGTAAACATTTCTGCTTCTATAAATGGGTAGATTTGTGTCGACAACTTGGGGATGATGGAAAAATCCTGGAACTTTCCGGATGTCGGAAATTTGAAAAGGGGCGTAAGGGATCCATTTGACACTAAGTGCATGCAGCCGTTCACGATTTTAAAAGTTACTTAAAAAAAAAAAATCTGTTGTCTGATAAAAAGTATTATAAAGTAAAAGAAATTTAGATCTGATTATCAATTCAAGACTCGACTATACCTTGTCCGATTATGAAGATCTTTTATTGAAATGTAAGGCCTAGTCAACTTCAGAAATATAAATCACTGTTGTTTCTAGCTGATGATTTTGAAAGGCCGGTCACTGGACAAATATTGCTTTTTTTTACCATGTTTTATTGCAGAAATGACGATGAGCCGAAAGACTGGTTTCCGAGTCGCACAGAAGAACATAACTACCCAGTGTAGTTGTGTGTACCAAACACTTTACCATTGGCAAAAAGCCCCCATCTACGACACCTTATCTTGACACCTTTAACCCTTGATTTCCCACCCTTCATTATCAGCGCTTTGATGTGAGTCCTATGTTATAATACACGAAGCAGGGCCGATAGCTGCCTATCACTATTAAGGCGGCCTATATTATTGCCTGCGGCTGTCAACATTATTTCATACGGGTTTTTTTTGGCCATGCACTTGAAGCCATTTAAATACGGATCCAAGCTCGTGAAAGGGGTATAAGCTTGTTATTTTGAGGGAGTGTGTAAAATTAGTCACAGAACAGGATTTTATGTTTTCTTAATGCACATTTTTAATGATAATTGATTATGTTGAAGATAAATGCCCAAAAGAAGGTGCAATTCCGCTAAGGTCTGAATTAGATTAATTAATTTTTTTTCAACCTTGGAGAGTTTTACATAATTTGTCACGGCCAGGTTTTTGCTTATCAACAGCCTTTTTATATTGCATTAAGATAGCCATACAGGTGTGACAATGTCTTAATGTTGATTTAGGAATATTTAGGAACTGAGTTCGTATAAATGACAAACCCTTGTCTATAGCTAGCTCAAAATCACTTTTGTTCCTCTTTTTAAGTTAAAAAGATAACTTCATTCTTCTGCAACTAGTGTTTATCACGAGCATTGACACTCCACAGCAGAATCAACTTCACACACACTCAAAATTCTGCAGCCGCTTCCATGGACACGCTTATTTGTAGGACCGTTATGTGCTGCGTTCTAGTATGGAAGGTAAATATTGGAGTAGACAAAATCAACAGTTTCATTGAAAATAATGAATTGCACCTGCTGATGTTGGCCTGCTACACAGAAAACCCAAAGTGAGTAATTTGACTCATTATCGCAATAAATGAGTCCTTTTGTCCATGTAGTGACAAGGAATCGCTTCTCTTGCATTGAAGGATTACAAAATATCATAACAATTTGGTCACAATTCTTCATTTTAATACCATATTTATGAGAACATTATTTTTTCCCGAATGAATTACACATAATTTATAAACGTTATCTATAATGGGGCTGGTCATTGTTAAAATAGAATTTCTATTGCTCTTGGACAAACAAGTTTCAGTTAAATCAATTGATAAAATAATTATCATTTCAGTTAAAACTGTATACATCATATTTTAAATGTATGCGTAATCGCGAATATTTTGCTAAAAACATCACCTATTTGATGGGTTTTATGTATCCCTATGAAGAGTTTTAAATAGTTTATTAAGGGAAAGTGTTCCTTCCGTTGTTATTTAGAACATTGACAGTTTTTTCGATCTGTTATAGATACATTCAAACGTTATTTATTTCTGTAAAACCGATCAGATAATCTATGCTATATTTAAACTTCATCTATACGATATGCCAGTGAAACAACCAAGATTGCTAGCCCAATAAACAGTTTGCATCCATCAGTGAATTGTGGCCTCATCTCGATCGATTCAAACTGAAATAAGAAAGAGAAACATTCATAAATAAAGATACAACAAAATATTTTAAAGTTTGTTTGCCGGAATAAAAACCACAGAATCAGGCACGACAACCCCATCAACATGCATGCTTGATGTTGGATTAAAACAATACAACTTCATGATCAACTCAGACGAAGAGATGGTTTTATACCTGTAAGTGATGTATGGACGCTTAGAATGTCAATTCGATAGGATAGTGATCACTGACCGTCTTTGCCTGCAAATCGAATCAAATCGGGGAAATACAAAGCTTTGTTTAACATTAGGCTAATCTTTTCAATTTTGAAGATTGAAACATTAGTAAATGAAAACAGTGTCCGCAATCAGACATCAGAGAGTGGTAGACGCGTCCTGTAGATGGCGCTGTTTACCAGCTGAACTATAATTTTTGGTAATGCTCAGCTGAAATCCAGAGTTGTAACGAGTCACTGATTTTTGTGACTCGAGTCGAGTCGAGTCATTTTAAAGAAGTGACTCGAGTCGAGTCGAGTCATTAGGTCAACAAGGTCGAGTCGAGTCGAGTCGAGTCACAGAGTGTCGTCGAGTCGAGTCGAGTCGAGTCAAGTATTTAGCTCGAATCAATTCGAGTCACAAATATTTGAACACTAAATTACAATAAAAAGCAACAAACACAAGAGAGAAGGAATACAAGGCACCAGTCTATTACGGAAATCCAAAGACATAAAGTATGCTGTATGGTACCCAACCAACAGTTTCCATTGCTAGCTCACGTCACAGATAAGAAGATGTGAAACTTCGGTCTTATAACTGGTTTGGCTTCGAGTCTAGATTTTGTTGTTCGCTGATCGCTGACAACTTTAAAACCTAATTGCATTATACAAAACTGTTTCTGATTATTTAAAGGTGGGCCCGTCCGTATCCATTTTTTTGTGTGAAATCGGGACATGAATTTAGCCAGCGTTCCACCAAGAACTTCAAAATCGCCCGAAACCAATGATGAAACCACGGATTGAGAAATGCGTTTTAAGTCTGGTTCCGGGTTTAGCATTACATGCTATAGAACCACATGTTTATGTGTATGTTTGTTGTTTCATTATGGAGGAAGGAAACAGACTGCCGCTGTATATAAACGTACATTATTCGCGAACATTAACGTGACGTGAACAAAAACTGGCAACGCGAACGGCGCAGCGTAAGTCATTGCAAATATTTTTCGCAAGTAAGTTTTGCTTTTATTTTGGGACTCGAGTCTTATTAGCCTTCCTCGAGTCGAGTCGAGTCATTCTGATGAGGGACTCGAGTCGAGTCGAGTCATTTGCTCGCAGTGACTCGAGTCGAGTCGAGTCATTTACCCGTCGGGACTCGAGTCGAGTCGCCAAAAAATGTGACTCGAGTCGGACTCGAGTCGAGTCATTGACTCGAGTCATTACAACTCTGAAATCGTGCGATGGAGAATTAAATATACAAAAAACAATATTTGCAACATTGTGTTACGATTACATGCAGCTAATTTAAAAGGAACCCTCTTTTGCTAAAAACCTATATCTGGATATTTCGGTAACAGGTGCATGAATGGATAGGTACGCCTTATTTCATATTGAACCTCAGGCTTATGATAAAAGTCCCATAAAAGACCTTAAAAGGGAAGCTTGAGTATCGAATTGTATTTCTAAAAACGTTAAATCTTTAGTCTGATGGGAAAAAAATCCGAGAGAAAGGGAAACACATGTAGATGACTTACGGTATCTTGATCCAAGCCGTAAGCATTGTCAAAGTAGAAGACACGAGAGCTAGGGAGATTAGCGGTCATCTTAGATCCTGCAAGCACGAATCTAGGGAGAATTGAATATTGAAGTACAGAACAAACATTAATGCATGCATGCATAGCTACTATTCAGTAGCGGATCTAGGGAGGCGGGGGGGGGGGGGTGTAAACAAACCCCGACCCCCGTTCAGCCACTGACTAACAGTACGAAACTATTAAACTGATGCAAAAATTATAAATATATACAGTTTTAACATTTATCCCTAAATTATCGTAGAATGCAGGACAAATCGTCGTCAACTCCAACAGTTTCCTGCCCCCCCCCCCCCCCGGCAGGGCGTGCCTTCGACACTCCTTTAACTTAACCCCCACCTTAATCAACCTCCTCATTTCCTGAAAGGTAGATCCGCCCCTGCTAGTTGTCAAGCTAGTTAAATTTTATTGCAGTTGTAGATATTGACCGTTGTGATGTTACCCATGACAAAGAGCGTAACATCACATGACTCAATCTAAATGTTTAAATTAATCAAAATGATTGGCAGAGCTGCCTGAGAACGTACAACGTTGACGTCAACACTCAACTTTCTGTGATGCCTGCACAGGGCAGACCCCGAATTTCTGTTAATGGAATAAAAGCGTGGGTGTAAAGAAAACGTTACAATTATAACTTGAGGAATATACGAAGAGAAATTGTCTATACCTGTCGTATGCGCAGTCTGTATTTGAAACAGTCGTATCAGCTTCATCAGGCGTCAGCCAATAGAAACGACTCTCTGTTCGCAACCGGATAGTTGGCCAATAGGATGCTTTGACGTAATCGCAGTCGGCGTTGTAGTCTCCCGTGATTATAACATCCTGAATGACAAACACACAAAAGAAACTTTCTGTTAAAAGCGTTTTACTCACCCCATGGTGCCATAATTTATTCCCTAAGATATTGCACAGCGCCCTCATTGGCTGACCAATTTCAATATAATCTTAGGAATTTTACTTTCCAAGAAAAGTAAGCATTCAAATTGCCAACAATTGTTACTTTTTGTTTCACTGTGTCACGACCAGCTATTACTCTATCCAAGAAAATTCGAAAATTCTCATGGAGACATAGCTCCCAATCCTGGACGTTACCTGTAATTACCGATATCTTAACGGAGTCCCATTTGCAGGGGGAGGGGGGGGGGGGGGGGTGCGTTTCACTCATGGAATGCACACAATGGTTTATTTAGTTGAAAACAATACAAAGCTATTTATTGCCTTCTCCAAAGTCAGAGGGTGTAGGGGGTTTAAAAGGTCTCGATCGGAGGGGGGGGGGGGGCGTGCCCCCTGGTTACATCACTGCCCAGCCAATTTGTCAGAGTAGCATCATTATATCTGTGGGTCTATATAAAGTTTAACGAACCGTTAAACCCCACTTGGAGACTACATCATCATAGACATCAGCCAGGGCGTCGACCTCATAACGAGTGTACTTGTAGCCAGGTTTGGTGTGGATGTTCACAACGGCAAAGTCCGTAGGCAGAGCTGTTTGAACGAGGAGTAAATTATGACCAAAGAAATTGACTGTAAGTGGCAATCGAACCTGTAATTTCTGCCATGGTTGCCCCAAATTCAGTGTCTTTTTTTCAACAGGCGCCAGTGAAAATTCGTAAATCTAGTCAGTTTCACTCTTACTAGTCCAATGATTTGAAATGTTTTAAGCTTAAGCTCCACCGTTTATTAAAAAAAAACCCGGCATAACCAAACTTCGTAATATATTAGTTTATACTCACAGGAAGAAGTCAAAGATTCGAAACGCACGATGTACGGCTCACGCTCAAATTCATCATTTTTCTCGACGTACGCATATTGGTCCTTCACTCTGAATAGGTCAGTCCTATAAACAAAAAACTGACGAGCTATAATTTTTTATGTACATGACTTCATAATTTCAATATTGCCACCATTTGATCAGTAGTTTCCGCAATGAATTCAGATATCTTAACTTTTTAATTAGAGAGAACTTCATCATAGACCTATAATGAACATAAATACTGAAAAATTGTTTTAAGCTCATTCATACTGTCCGAATTTTAATTGTTCTGGACTAAATTTACCCTTCAAACGAGCATTGTTGATCTGAGAATCATTGTTTGCAATATCTACTAGGATTTTCTGAGGATTGTCAAATGCTGATCAAGAATCAACCCGATAATTGTTTACCTGTAGAAGAAGACATACTGCTCCTTGGTCGAGGAACGGCCCTCCCTCGGACCTACTACCATGCCATAATTTTTGCTGGAATATCTGAAAACAAAAATCCAATATCGACATAATTATCATAAAAATATCGATCACGTAGAAAATCTGAGAGTGCTCGGCAACAATACAGTTTACAATAAAATACGTGACATGGATAGAGCTCGTTCCGATACTATGCGGAATAACGCTAAGAATATGCAAGATTTTAGGGATGTCATTTAATAGTCCCGCAATTGGTGAAATATAATATAATGGTTTCTGGTATAATCCACGTCATTAAAACAAGATTTCCACAAAAAAACTTACTGGTTGAGTCCACTCAGGAGTTCATTGATGGGGTCAGGCGAGGAAGATCGTAGTTCTTGTACCATGACGAGGTCGTAACGACTCAAAATCTGAAATCCGAAGCAAATTGGTTATCCGATTATTATTATTATTATCCATATCAGGAAATGTGACATTGCACAAAAAGTTGCTAGATTTTTTTATATTTTGCTGTCGAAAATTTCCTCTTCTTTTGGGATTTGTTGTTGTGTGATGGCAGCAAGCCAATGAGCAATACTTTTCTGACTGCCTTTCTCACACATGTTATCAATGATCAAATTTTGGGTTCACAATTTGAACAGAAAACCTCTAAACTAAACAGTGTCTTTCTGGAATGACATCACAGCAACAGCGCCCTCAATTATCCGGAAAGCACGGAAAATATGTAATGTGCACTTTTTAATAAAAGTTATCAAAAAGTGATGTCAAATAGTTTTCATACATTAACGTGGAGTAGAAAGTTGAACAAAATGTGTTCCAAAGAAAAAACACCGTATGAACCTTTTAAATTGGTTCAATAAAAGATCATCTTTTCAAAACTTAAAATGGACGACCCTCGTAACAGACTACGAAGAATAAATAAAAAATTTAAAAAAAAAGTCAAACGAAAACACATGACGGACTTAGTTTCATAAATTATGCATGAATGCAGAGATTTTAAATTGTGACAAATATGCCTACAGGGCATCAAGACAATCCTAATAATATTCTGCTGGTATCATGAGTGTGGATATTACTAGTAGATACACTCTCTCCATAGTAAGATTTTACATACATGTACTATTTTTTCTGTTATGCATCTTTTAAGACCTTACCTGGTGCAAATAGGCCACTACGTCAGGTTTGCTCATTTTGGATACCCCCAGTATTTGAATGTTGAACGACGCCACTTCGATAGCTATAGCGTGGCCCGCCAATACGGCGGCCAGGAAACACAGTCCAAACACGGTACGGAACTGCATTGTTTTCCGCTGGTTACTTCCGTAAATCAACACGATTTTGTTGTGAGTTGTAACTGATTGTACCTTTGGTCGTCCCGACACTGAGCAGGTTTTGAGCGAGAGAATGAACTTGTCAGGTCCAAGTATCCTGCTTTTATTACAAACGGCGTTTTGGCAGAACAGTAACCGAAGTTACTGCATGGATCGTAAACAGCGCTAAGACATAGTCATCAGCAGGCAGTCACTAATAAGCAGCTATCAGTCGAGGAAATAAACAACAGTCGTAGACAATCGGAAAGAAATCACAGACAGTCGGTAAAGATATTCGAACGACATGCGAAAAAAGCTGACCTGGAAGCCTGCATTATCGTTTGCGGTTATCTGGAGTAATTGTCATAACCCGGCGATATTCTTGTTATATTCTGCTAGCGTGGTAACAATTAATATAGCACGGAGCATGCAAGTTCGTGCCTGCTTTGATGCACGAACTACGAAAATAACTTCAATTTGATTGACGACAAATCCACTTCAGGTAAGTATAGTTTTACAAAGAATTCGTTGATTTCCTTTTCCCCATTTTATTCGTTGCATGCACGCATAATTTATCAATTTGCGTCAGCTAAGATAGTGCTAAATCAATACAGATAGTCAGTTGTTTTGTTTTTAATTTAAAAGGCATAGTATTGCATATCAAAATATTACAAATGGGTCGTGGTAAACGATGTCCCACTTTGTATGAAATTACTGTGCCCGTGTGGTGTTCGCATCTTGCACAAGTGTGCTACCTTATCTCTTTGATTATGGACAATTTGTTCGTGCAGAACTTTGGTCTTTTTCGAAATAAGAAATTTTTCTCGGTGTCCTTCGCTCTGACGTCTTAACAACATGCTTAAGAGCACCAGTCAGATGCCCATTATAAGCCAGTAACACGTAATCATCGTATTTTTTTCACTTTAGCTTGGACATATACAGGATAACTCTATCGACGACAAATTTGAAATTATTTAAATATTTATAGTGCAATGACGGAAGTTTCTTTTGAGTTCGGTTGATGCTGAAGTGCAAATGTCGTTAAGGCCTCTGTGCCGGACAGACTGTCACATGACTAGACAATACTGGGCTCATTGCCTTGTCTGGTTTGTGGTGATGAAAACCAGTAATTGCCAAGGGCGGATCCTGAACACAATACTTTTTTGGGGGGGGAGAGGGTAAACCATTTATTGTTCCCAGAAAAAAGTGGGTCCAAATATTTTCCGCCCCAAATTTAATATGAAAAGCAAGAGGGGGGGGGGGGGGGGGGAAACTAGGACTCGTTATAGCATCGGTGCACGGTGGCTCAATTCTAATGCTGTCCTCTGAGGTTCTCAATTCCTTAAGCATGCCGAATAGTGGTGTACTCGTTAAATATGGCTGTCAGTTGTTTCTGCGACTTACAAAAAAAAACAATATAAAAAACCCCAAACAAACAAACAAAAACTGTTCGTAGGGAAAGTGTTCTCTGATAAATTTACGTTGTAAGGGCGCCAATCGATTCTTAAAAATGGGGGGGGGGGGGGCATACCTTGACCAGAACTAATGTGAGGGCAAAGCACGAAGCCCCTACGGCGTGGGGTTCGGGGCCCACTCAAGGGCCCGAAAATGTTGGATTCTAGATGCTCTGTGTGGCACCCGGCCGGTGCATCGTGACAAAACGTGCAATCTGCTTTTCTGGTAGTAGAAAAACAGATGTCCATTTTTTAACCGTCCGCAGTTTTCGGGTTGCAGAAAAGTAGAAACCGGACCCTCAGTATAAAACACAGTTTCATCATAAAAACATAGTTTCACTATAGTAGAGTATATCACAAAACGTTCAATCACCATTTCTGCTCTTCTGTTAGAAGAAAAGCAGATGTCCACATTTGAACCTCCATTATTTTAGCATGTTTGTATTTAGATCAAATTCTGGTTTGAGCACTCGTCAAAATCACGTGATTTCTACTGTCCCTCTGAGGCTACCAGCAAAAAAAATCTTTCAATCAACTAACAAATGAGACTCCGGATATAACATGTTCGGGCAGTTTCCAATGCAATTTACTTTCTAATCCTTGAGTTTAATGAATTGGTTAAAAAAAACCTCAAAACATCAACTCCTTCAGCAAATAAAACATTTTATATGTGAACGTGGGGGGGGGGGTTGAAAGTTTGGGATGTTAGTTTTTGTTTGTTTGAGGAACCGTCTTAGACGCGTGTTTCACATATTACAAACTATTCCACTTTCCAATCGCATGGAGTGCAACGTGATTTTTTTTTAAACACCATATGCTATGCTTTGGGAATATGGTTGCCCTATATCGTTCAGGGTAACTCACAATGCAACTGTGTCTGTTTAAACTGAATATACATTATCACTCTTAGATTTCACAACTTGTCTACATACAGAAGATGTAATTAAGATGCATCTACGATTCAAGTTCGTCAACAGTTCAAGTATACAATGAAGTGTTTAGTGATGCTGGTAGGTATTAAGATGTGGGCCAGTAAGAATGTCTTTAAAGTTGACAATTATAATAAACCATTATTATCTTTACTGACGTATCCAATAACATGTTTATCGCTGAAGGAGTTCATTCTTTTGAAGAGCTTTTTGAGTTTTTTCCCTCAACGATTCATTAAACTCAAGGGTTAGAAAGTAATTGAATTTGAAAGTCATACGAGCATGTTATATCCAGAGTTTCATTCAGTGGCCTATTTAGTTGATTGCCGCGTTTTTGCTGGTAGCCGTAGATGAAACGTCACGTGATATTAACGACATTGAAGCCTGAGCGTCCAAACCCAGACTTTCATCTAAATACAAACATATACTAAAACCATGGAGGTTCAAAAGTGGACATCTGCATTTGTTCTAACAAATAGCAGACAAGCTGATTGAACGTTTTGTTAACATGCATTTTCTACTTTGGGGCTTTTCTGTTACCAGAAACCTGACGGTTCAAAAAGGAACATCTGCTTTTCTGCTACCAGAAAAGCAGTTTTGAACTTTTGTCACTGTGGTTTAAAAGTTCACGTCTGCCTCTTTGCTTTCAGAAAAGCAAAAGAGGCCATTTGCTTTTCTGCTACAAAACTGAGCAGATTCAACGTTCCACAACGCAACTATGCCACTCTAGTACCCACCAAAAATGGTGGGTTCCAAGTCAAGTCACTCCGTCCCCGCCGTTACGTCATCACAGTGTAAGCCCGAATCTCTGTCCAATCCACAGAACGTTTTGTGCGCGAAGCCAGGCAATGAAGAATTTCTCAGGCTTCACACTAGTGATTGCCACAATTGGAGCTCAGGATACGGAACTCAACGGGAAAAACATCGGCTAACAAAAAAACACACGAATTGGAGGGAAAAGTCCTTTGAATCATTTCCCGAGACGGAGGAAGTTTACGCTCGAGAAATCGGGTCAGACAGGAAAACATTTCCAGCTAGTAATTTTCAAAATTATTTCTTGAATCTAACATTAAAATTATAAGTAGCCAATGAAAAACAATCCCTTTAAATGGAAGCAGGGTACTTTGCACAACACGCGCGACACCCGCACGTGGCGCTTAGCTCAGTACAATAGTTACTTCATATTATTCGTTTATACGCAATTTGTTTTTCAAGTTTATCTTGTCGCTTTTTATCATCTAATAGAAATAACACAACTAACCAACCAAAAACAAAACAAAGCAAAACAAAACAAAAAACACAGCGAGGTTCTGTATGCCCATACCGACCAGTGTAGCAATAAGCGCCGCCTGTTCGGTAGCAGAGAGACACATATCCACTTTTGAACCGTGCCACCGCGGTGGTTGTGGGAGGGGGGGGGGGCATTATGAGCGTGCCAGCACGAAACAGGGGCAAGGTGGGCCTGCCTTCGACCACTTTAACCCTTTCTTTTTGTAAATAAAATATCATCATTTAAACATCATTTCGCGCTAAAAAATCAAACCTAGGCTACAATTTTTATTCGGGGACGAAAAAAGTGTGTGTGTGTGGGGGGAGGGGCAAACGATATTAGTATTTCTTACATTTTTAATTAGAGACGACAACATGTACATTTCCAGTTTTTGATCTATGAAAGTTTTATCTATCTATCTTATCTATCTATCTCGCTCTTCTATGGGGGTTTTGCAGTTACGCATTTGCTTCGATATAGGCCTATCACAATATACTTTTACATACTAAACAACCACATTATTCGTTCATGGACATCAAATTTTCTGACATTCCGTCAGGGAAAAAATTAAAGCAAATTTTCTAAATCACACATCCCAAACACGGTACGGAACTGCATTGTTTTCCGCTGGTTACTTTCGTAAATCAACACGATTTAGTTGTGAGTTGTAACTGATTGTACCTTTGGTCGTCCCGACACTGAGCAGGTTTTGAGCGAGAGAATGAACTTGTCAGGTCCAAGTATCCTGCTTTTATTACAAACGACGTTTGCGGTTATCTGGAGTAATGGTCATCCGGCGATATTCTTGTCATATTCTGCTAGCGTGGTAATAAATAAATGTAGCACGGAGCAAGTTCGTGCCTACTTTGATATCAACACGAATTACAAAAATAACTCCAATTTGATTGACGACAAAACCACTTCAGATAAGTATAGTTTTACAAAGAATTCGATGATTTCCTTTTCCCCATTTTTATTCGTTGCATGAACATATATAATTTATCAATTTACGTCAGCAAAGATAATGCTAAATTAATACAGATAGTCAGTTAATTTTTTTTTTAATTTAAAAAGCATATTATTGAATTATATCAGGATATTACGAATGGGTCGTGGCAAACGATATCCCGCTTTGTATTTTATTGCTGTGCCCGTGTGGTGTTCGCATCTTACACGAATATGCTACCTTATCTTTTTGATTATGGGCGATTTGTTCGTGTAGGGCTTTCGTCTTTTTCGAAATAAGAATTTCTCTCGGTGTTCTTTCGAACTGAAGTTTTAACGAAGTGCGAAACAGCTAGTCCAGATTCCCATGACAACCCAGTACAACATAATCATCGCAAATAGTTTTCACTTCAGCTTTGAAGGATAATAACAGATAACTGTGTTGACGACAAATTTGAAATTATCGAAGAATTTACAGTGCAACAACGGAAGAATCTTCTGGGTCCGGCTGAAATGTTTACTCGATAACCACTTCTACTGGATAATGGTCGCTCACCGTCTTGGCCTGTGGAATTTAATACATTAAATGTCATGTTTTGGAGGAAACAACTAAATGTGATTTCTAAAATCAATCCTTTCACTTTTTAGTTTGTTTATTCGTTCGAACCCATCTGCATACTGACTTATACTTTAAAAGAATCCCTGAAAAATGAAAGTTATAGTTTGTATCCTTTGATGTAAGATCTCATAATTACTGTATTTTGTTCACAATTTCCAGAATAGTTCATTGCCCAGATTAAAATTAAACACTTAATAATCACTAAAAAAATACTAAATATCAGTACTGACCGTTGTCTGGTCCAGCCTAAGCTGGGAATCAAAGTAGTAGGTTGCAGCTGCACGTGAATTAGCGATCATACCAGATCCTGCCACAACAATCCTGACAAATCAACAAGATTTACTTGATTATAATGATACTCTAAATTAAAGGGGGAAAAGGACTGTATACAGATTTGACCGGATGAAAAGTCGATTTGACGGAAACGTCTTTACTTACACATGGTTTGCTTGTAATTCAAAAAGAATTTTGTTTGTTTTGTAACGCTTACGTATTTACTACTCAGACATAAGCATATTTATTTAATATTTTATTGCATATCAATCTCGTTTAAGGTTAATTCCTTAACACGCACGTAAGTTTGTTTTAGTATTTGAACGCCCAATCTCATTCACAAAAAAAATATCATCATACAGTCACTTATTTACGACATTCAAACCTATGAATATGGTGCAGATTGTTGTTCGTAATCCATTTTCGTCAAATCGAATCCTTTTCCAATCGTAAAGACTACTGATCCGCACCTATCGTACGCACAGTCCGTGCTAGAGACAGTGGTGTCAGCAGAGTCAGAGATCAACCAGGCGAAGCGAGACTCAGTTCGTAGACGGATGTTGGACCACTTGGAGGAACTGACGTAGCTGCAGTCAGCATTGAAATCGCCCGCTATCATCACATCCTATAGAAGGAGTACAAAGACACCAAGTATGACTGGAAATGAAGGTCAAAGGTCACCAGAAGAATAGGACGGAAAAGATCACGTTAACAAATGAGCCAGGTGAGGCGAGGACCATTAGTCGACCATTACGCCTGCGCACTGATGGCAACGCGCGAACGCCTCTAGTCGAACGATGGTCGATGCAACCGTGCCGCATGTTCCGGTTCCAAATACATGTAGTTGACTATAGTTCAACCATCCTTCGTTCGAGCGAAGTACTTCGAACTGTGGTTAACTATTTATTTCGCCCCGAAATTGCTCAAAGTTGTTTAGGATGATGATATTGATAATGTGTATGAATAATGTTTTGTCTAGAAGTGGGCCAAAGTGCTCCACTTGCCCTTGATTGGAGTTCACATTTTCTTTTGTTGATCTTAGTTCGAATGTCCTCTTTGTACTCACTGAATGACTGTCACCAGTTACTCTGAGTGCTCTGTGACCAGCTTTATAGGCTTGCCTTGTCTTGTTCTGGTGGTGCAAACCGGTAGTTGCTTCATTGTCTTATGATTGTGTCTAAATACTTACCTGCAATCCCCAGGTGTCTACAATGTGGTCATACACCTCACTAAGGTAGTCCAATTCAGTGACTGCATCATCTGGCTTGATATGAATACCGGCCACAGCAAACTCGGACAGACCTGCTCCAAACATTGCACCAATGAATCAACAAGCATCTTTAAAGTGGTAATATGATCATTATTTAGGATTAGATTAAACCTCCTTTTCCCCCGGGGTTTAACGAAACGTCTGCCGTAATACAGCAGTAGGCTGATGTCTTAGGGCCTATGAGTGGAGTAATATGTTTGATATGAATAGGCTATCACTTGCTATCTAGGGTCCGTTGGCTGTCTAAAACATTGAGAAATGGAATTTGAATTAATTTATAGCCCGCATAAAAATGTTCCATAATCGCGAAATGCAACTCACCAAAGCAATGGCATATTTTTTGGAATCGAACAATGAATGGTTGTCTCTCAAATTCATCGTGAGATTCGGGATATTCGTAGGCGTCAATCACGGATACCTTGCTGGGACTGTTTAAGAGAGAAAAAAATGCATCATCATGACTTTTTTTGGTCCAGTCGTGAGGTTTAAAAGAACTTAAGAATTTTAAAGAACTGAAGACTTGTCGTGGATTTTGTAATATTCTATCGGCCAAACCAACCAAATATCGGGATGATTGATGGAATAATCTGATTGAGGGAATAATTAGTCATGTGACTTCTGGTTGAAACTTGATACAAAATTATGTAGGTTTTAATATCGGATTTCGTTCTTTATCTATGCAATTTTATCGCAACTATGTCGGTTAAAGGACATAATTTGGAAATTCTGCCTGTCAGTCTTGTAGATTTTGTAAAGGCTATAAAATATTAATGTATTGACATGAAGATTTCGAGGTTTCCTTTTCTATTTGATCTGTTGTGCCTCAGGTTGTTTATTTTATCTCTCTCAAACTTTACGACTTTCAGAGTAACATTGTCGTGGATTGTGACAACATTGAATGGAATACAGTTGAAGAGAACAGCCCTCCTGATAGACAGACGTATAGACAGCCCGACAGACAGACAGACAGACAGTACGTTATCTACTACGACAAAGTTAACGATCACAACAGAGCTTCTCTTACTTGTAGAAGTAAACATACTGCTCCTTGTAAGATGATCGACCCATACGGGAGCTGATGATGAAGTCGTATGTGTGTTGGGAGTATCTGCAATACAGCATTAGGGAAAATGCAGATATATTATGATGGAGTTTTACCTAAGACTGGATAATTATACAATAAAAAGAAGAAGGGCAGTAAACTCTTCAAATTTATTTGACGAGAATAAAACAGTCGAGGTATTGCAGATCAGGTGGATGCAACTCAAAAGCAGTGACAAAAACTCATTGTATAAATCGCACGTCAGGAAAATCTACAGTGAACGGGAATCTAGCCCAAGCTAAAGTTATTGGCGCGTGTTTTCCGTATTTGGTGAGGCTAGATTTTTCGGAAAGATAGTCATTACTTATGATATGATTTGTTCTTATAGATTGAGAGGACCTCAGGAAAAAAACACCAAAATTACAATTATTTAAGGCGGGTGACAATTTAATGAATCACAAGCCAAGTTGTACGTGTGTTCAGGGACCCAAACCGCCGCCACATGTGGATGTTTACAAATTTCACATAGGCTAATCGGACGGTTAGACGGTAATGGCCGTGTATGGACATCTTCGGGCAATGGACGAACTTCAGCAATAAACGATTTGATTATAAACTAAAATATTTGCTCTACACACAGTTTGATTTTGAAAACTGCCGAGGAACGTTATTACCGGCGAACCCGATCCAATAAGCCTTCGTCAACCTTTGACATAATTTCATGACCTTATTATTTTTTTTCTCACTCGATTAAATTAAAAATAAAATATATAACAAAAATAAACAGATATGTCAATAATAATGTTAAACACAAAGAAGTGACTATTAACGTTATTGTGTCGACGTGTCAATCAACGGAGCTGCGTAATCAGATAAAATGAAAGGGCTTAAGAGGTAATCAGGAGCTGGATAAAGCCGGAAAACATTATGCGTGAGAGACTGTCAGCTGACAAACCACCATGCGATACACAATCCCAAGATGAAACCAATGCGTCTGGCATAAAAATCCAGTGTATAAATTATGAAGGTATAGACCTATTACGCTCAAAACTGTTTGTTTATTGAATGAGTGGTTGTTGAATATAAATGCCATTTGTAAATTTAACACTGCAGTTTTGCAACAGAGAGGTTGTGCGAATCCTTTCCTTGGCTCAATTCTGTTCACACAGCTATACTTTCATAAAAACTCACATTTTGTTCACATGCAATACGCTAGGGGGCGCTGTTCAAATATAAATGTATGCTTTTTCGTTTATCAATGGTTTAATGTGGGGAGAATTACTATAATAGTGGTTATGAAATTCTGGCACTTTCATTTCCTAATAAAGTTCTTACAAAAACAGAAAACGTAACCGCCTTTTTGAATTTGGATAATACATTTCATGACTCTTAATTCTTTCTATAAACGCTGGTAGTGAGGTAACAATAAATTGCAAAGTTAAACTGTATGGTAACCTAAAAATGCTAATAAAAATGAGGGATTAAACATCATCACCGGCGCAAAATATTTCATTATGATGACTTTAAAGTGTAAAATTGTCTTACTCGTTCAGTGCGTTTAGAAGGTCCACAATAGCTTCGCCAGATGCATCCCGTAGCTCTTGTATCAGAACCACGTCGTAACGCGCCAGAATCTACAAAATATAAAACAAATATAGACATTATATTTCTCCTCCTTTTCGAAGTCAAGTCGCCCCATTATCTAACGCCGACTCCAGAAGCTTGTGACTAGTAGTTGGCGGTGTTAATAAAAACAAAACCAAAGAGATAGACCCAAAAAGTATTTAAAAGAAAATACCATGGAACAATGTTAAGCGACCATGAATATGACTTATTTTGTAGCATTTTGAAAGTTATCGACTTTACATTGACGAAAAATCGGCTCATTAAGTTATTGATTTATGTTGTTCAGCTTTTAGAGTTTGACGCTCGTATAACCCGTCGCACACGGGAGCTATCTGCTGAGCAAAAAGTCATTCGTGGCCGTGTGCCTTGAATAAATGGTTGGCCAACCGTAAATATATATGATGTACCAATAATCGGTACAATGAGCTCGATAGCAGTGCCGGACTAAATAGTACCTGTCTGGTCCAGTTGTTTTGCAATTTCTTCTAAAGCCTGCTGGCGTTTGTCCCTATTTTTGAAATCATGCTAGCGACAAACAAGGATAATATGGCCACAAATCAACCAGCTTTTCCTCTATAATAATCGCTTTGCTCACGAAGTGACAAAAACCTCGAAAATCGATAATTATTCGATTTTGAGTTTTACTAGCCATTTTATTATAGTTGTCTCAAGGAACAATTTGACCAAGTTTCAAGGCAAAATATTGTTTACTTTCTTAATTATTGTAAACAAACAATTGACAAAAAGCCTGAAATCGGTGATTTTCATTTTCACCAAATGTAAAAATGTGTAAAATGTTCTCACGAGTGACAAAAAGTCACTTCGTGAGCAGGGCCAGAAATTATACAATGGTCTACACGCGGAAGGATGGGAGCATACACGCGCGCGCGAACGATGTTGAAAAAGAACAGACGCGCGCGCGCTCAACTGTCGTGACGCGCATAAGTAACAAGTTTGTTGCGTCAAAAAAAATCCCACGAAGTGACAAAAACTGTGTACAAAGTAATTAGCAAAATATGGGACCCAAAGTTTTGATGTTCTCACGAAGTGCAAAAAAGTTTCATTAATGAATTACTGTTTAATTACGAACTATTGTTAACAAACAACTATGAATTAACAAAGAGCAAATCATATCCTATCGGACAATGCAAAAATTTCCGAATTCTGTTACTGCAAAGTGGTCAAAAATGTCTTTTGAAAAAATGAATAACTTCAAATGCGATTATCTCAGAATAAACTTTTGTCAAATTTTTAGGTTTTTGTCACTTCGTGAGCAAAGCGACGAATATACAGCCGTTGACAAAGTCGCTCGCACCTTCGTTGGGGGCCGCCATCTTGAAATCACGTGAATAGAGTATGTGCTTTCATTGGCTAGTCATTTTTTAAGGCTGAGCACGTAGCTCAGGTTGCCGGCACACAGTGAGTTTTTCTAACAGGGGAAATATTTGCCTCACGGTCTCGTGAGGCAGAAAACTCAGCAAAACTTTGACCACACACACAGAGTTACGTGCTGATGAGCAAACGGCCATGGATGAATGTTAGCTCAGCAGAGAGCTCTCGATCGTGTGCGGCGGGCTTAATCGTTCGGAAGCAGTGTGAAACCATAGAGATACATGTGTAATAATGTTAATATATCTCTATGCATGAGACTACTCAGCGAACATCACGGATTGTCGATTCACTTGCAGTTTGGTCATAGTACACGGCTACACGATACACGAACGACGATAACACGTACATGGGGAAAACTCCCAGACAGAAAATGCGGCTCAATATTTGTAAATAAAATAAAGTCACGAATTAAATGCTTAGGCCACGACTGTTATCCTACAGTAGAACATTAACTTTTTTACTTTCTAAATATCTTGTTTAGTGTGAGCATGACAAACAGACAACCAAGAATAAGGAATTATTACCTCAGTAAGGTAGTCTACCACCTCCGGTTTTCCCATCTTAGTCACGCCCAGAGTCTGAACGTTAAATGCTCCAAATAGCAGAGACCCGCTGATGCAGGCCAGACTACAACTAAGCAGAAAGGTCACGTACAAAATGGTCTTGGCAGCCATCTTGGATTCTTCAACAACTATCCACTAATTTCAGTGGTAATTTTGCTATGAGTATTCGGACAAGCCAATTGTGTTAAAGAGGTAACATTGGCTTAAATAGCAAAAACGTGTGTTACTTATCACAAGAAAACAGCTCAGTCAATATGGTATTATGTAATTTATGGTATATTTAGAAAGTATCTTTTAATTATCCGCGGTTTAATCATCTCTATGATGATACAAGCGAAAAGCTACTTCATTTTTAAAGCATGGCCATCACTCATGATCATGCTATCAAAATCTGTCCCGTCACTAAACCGTCTCAACACACAAGAGAAAGTTGAGACAAAACGTTGCACAAATTTGATTTAATGAATTAGCAAATTTAGTCAATTGCCGGCCTGGGACTGAACAAATTTATTATAAACTGAATGTCAGGAATTGAGCCAGATCTCGACAAAAAGTTGTGACGTATATCATAATTTATAGCCTACATTCGGAAACTGCAATTGTACAAAATAACGCACACAAAAGTTAAAGAACTCTTCATAATACGAAGTTAAACAAAGAACTTGAATTGGCAACGTTCGGAATACCGTAACGATGCTTTATCCGGCCCTCTATTGGCAGTTCCCAGTTTGTCAATGTCTAATTTGTTCCAGGGGGGCTAGTCAAAAGCTTTACACCCGTATATAGCCGGGGATCACGTCCAGATAGTCACGACTACCAATATTAGCAATGCTGCACACCTGGGAAAAAGCAAACTGTGATCACTCGGAGAGGATACGGTTCTTTTGTTACAAAGACATAAACAAATTGGGATGAATTACATTGCATTTTAAGGCTGGATACTCAGCTTGTCAATTTACAAATATTTAGTGTTGCAGAATACCTGCAGGATTGAAGGGGGCACAATCTTCTTATGGGGGCGCTGTTCAAAGTGGACGATCAAAGACAATATCGTGGTGGCGCTCTTCATTCCTGCAAATTTGCCGACGGTACACGATTTTGCCGAAGGACGACGATTTCGCCGTCCCGATTTTGCTTCTATCAGCGTCTCGATTTCTCTTTGAAGGTATCTTTTGGCGCGTTACTCTGCCACTGCACTACGCACCCCCTCAGGCTTAGCTACTGGCACGGGTGCATGTCATCAAGATTTTAAGGGGGGTACACCCAAGTAATTAGGCTAGGTCAAAACTCCGTCCACCGATCTGATGTATAAAAGTTATACACTCAAATTCTATATTAGAGAGTTTTGAGAGCCATGGAATGGGGAATTGAAGACATAATTATGGCAATGCACCTCTGGCCTGAACCTGGGGCTTCCAATTCTGAGCAATTTGGAGGCAATGGGGTCCGAATGTGGCGCTATATTTAGCCATGTTGTGGAGGGATTTTTTTTCAAACTGACTACTTTCCCAGTTTGGGAAACATCAGTCGTTTTAGAAGTGGTCGTCTTTTGGCGAGAATTTCTCCAAAAAAAGTAATTGGTCAACCAACCAAAAACTGAAAAGAAAAAGAGAGGTCACATGTTGAGCATCATCTTTCGGTGCTGCGTAAACACCTGTGAGAGTTCTGAGTATTTTAAAAAGAATCTTGAAGTATGGCGATTTAACATTAGTGTGGAATGTTTATACGGGGATGCACATGCAATTTTTGTATCGTCGATAAGATGGGACATTTACAGGTACAGCACCCTCATTCCCTCAACTGGACAGACGTTTCATCGTTAGTAATCAATGCCCCCCCCCCCCTCATTCCCATTGACTGTGCGCCCAGTCTGACAACGTGTCACTTGCATGTCAATGTGCTAGTAGGCCTATGAATACAACACAAATGGGTGCTTATGACGCCTAGTCTCGGCTATATTGTGCAGGAAACGTAGAGCATTGTTGGTAACATTATCAGTGCGCACGAGTTCTGCGCATGCGAAAACTTTGACCAGAACATGAATGATTCAAAATCTGTTCAGATCAATGGGGAACTGAAAAACGCCGCCATTACATGCACCCTTGGATAGGCCGCAAAGTTGGTACAAACAGACAATGTTGAATACAGGCCCTTATCAACAGGGTGTGCACACGTAAATTGTCTCTGTTTTCAGTGAAGAAGTGAAAGCTTCATGATACCGAGAGCCGTTAATTGGAAGATAGTCCTCAGGGCTCTCACACTAGGAAATGAAGCCCAGCATCCAGTTACTTGAAGTGCGGCGCCGAACGGAAATTAATTTTGAATGCTTCCGATTCCCAAAGATCTATGGAATTATCTCATTTCATTATGTGTGACATTTGGGCCTTCCCGAGGTTTATTGACCACCCTTTTGCTATCTGATCACAGAATCGAGAGGAATTTTAGCCAGTCCCTTTTCAGCTCTGTGAGAGTAGTGCTATAATTCCCTTGTAAGCTTTGAACATTAAAAACTCAGCCTCTTCAAGGCATTATTGATTTTTACCGCATCAGCTCCCCTTAACGAACTAATCTCCATCTTCTCACCCCAATTCACCTCGACTCCTCAAGATCATGAAAATAAAAAAAATAAATGCACGGTCACATCACCTTGATAATTGAAGTGGAATTTGTGTTTAAACATTTCCCCTTTTCTTTGCTTTTCATCAGCCATTCACCAGTGGTTTTAACCAGGAACTGTGCTCGTACCGGCGTGAAGCTGAAAACCTCTCCGGGGAAATTTAATAATTGCCGGTAAAGAATTTCACCAGTTGCTGGTCCATTCAGTCCTTCGATGCCGCATGCGCAAAATCATTAAATAAGCATGAGATCCCTTCAAAACGTGTCTTGATAAAGTACAGCTTAATGGTTTTTCAGATCACCAGATATAAATTGATGTATTTAATTTGCCGTCATTTCACCATGCATAATAAATCTACAAGGAATTCAATGCTATCTATTCATGGTCGTTTCTTGCACACAACAGCTGCTAGACTGCTAGTTATAGTTATGGGTTGGGGTTACATGATCATTGAATTCATACCTGATTTTTTTTTGGGAGGGGGGCTATAGATTAAAACAGGACTTAGCAAGTCTATTAAAGCTGGTCGCAGACCCCACAAATTATATTTAGTTGATTCAAAGTGGCTATCCGCTGGAAGGCTTTTACTGCATGTGTTCTTCAGAGCGTGCTATGGATTCATTATATATTTTTTTGACGTAATGGGGTAATCCTACACGAAAGCACTGCTCGGATCACAAAGGAAGGACAGTCGGTCGGTCAGTTGGTCGGTCGGTCGGTTGGTCGGTCTGTCGGTCGGTCGGCCAGCTGTCGTTTACAGATGTTTATAATGTTGATAGGTTCGAAGGCGCGTTTCATGAAATTTAAGGGCACCAATGAAGGAACTCCGTCTTACGCTATTTCCATTTTCTTCTGTTTTCAGGATCACTTTAAATCTTGCAACTGAAGTAGGCCAAAGTTTGGAGTACTTTCATTTGGTTTGACGTTATAGGCTTTAATATAAAGTCTCAGATAAACCGAAGCCCAAAAACGAAACCGAGGCTAGGGACCACCTGCCCTCATTTCTACTTTCAATTCAAATCTGCATTAAGTTCTTGCAGGACAAAACAGGTGAATTTCGAGTAAGAGAAACCACCTGTAGCGACACATACTGTCAATGGTTTAAGGAAACCTGTAAGATTCCCTTTGGCATATTCTTATTATTTTAGTCAGTGGTGTCCCCCCAGGAAATTCAAGAGCAGCCTAACAATACACTATGAAGCGTGACATCGCTCATAGTGGACTGGATTACGGCTGGACTAGGGCAACTATTTAAGAATTATTATTACGAAATAATATTTTATTCAAATGTATCATGGTGATAGGCCACTAATAATGTAAACAATATCTTTAGATTTGTTGATCCCTTTTCTCAGTAAAACAGTTTAAAATTAGGTACAGAAAATGGCATGCAATGATACAAACACGGACACTTCCATTCAGGCAAGTCGTTATTAATATCTGTTAGAAAGGATTGTTGAAAACTTCGTGTTTCTGTGCAAAAACCCAGCAAGATTGATTAAGTTGTCAACATCGCCCCCCCCCCCCAAAGAATCAAACATGCTACTTGATTGATTGTTTGAATTGCAAAATTCGTCGTGTTCATATATCACTTGCAGTGAAGATTTTGCTCGACCGTCATATTTTAACTTACCCGGAACCCATAGGTCACTTTCTGAACGCTTTTTTTTTAAATTTTTGTCCTTGGGGATTATAGGATGCACCCATCGCACCTTGGGCTACACATCGGGGTGGATGGGTGTCCCCATGGCCTGTAATTCCTGCCCCTTCCCACACTGAGCAGTCAACACCTGTCAGGTACGAGCAATCCATTATTACAATTTCTAAATAGCTCAACAGATTTGTCATTTTTATTTGATTGGATTAATTCTCTGGGCATACATTTCAACTGTTTGAAGAGAAACATTCGTCGATATATTAAAAAAAAAAAAAAAAAAAAATAAACATTCTGTTAATTTTGTTTGTTTTTAAAAGTCTGATTCCGATTGTTGATAAAAGTATTGGCTCACATGGGGGTTGCTCGAAGTGTTTCTTTTCTCCGAGGAGAATACGGTACATTCAGATTGACTCAGTACACGGTGAAATGAGAGAAAATGAAATTCAGCACAAAATGACATTACATTGTTAATGTTAATGTTAATGAGATGGGCAAATTGATAGCGAGGAAGAGTGGCCGTCGGTAGGTGCCAGAAATTGCCTGTGGGCGGAACAACAAAGCGTGAAATCGCTGGTTCTATAATGAGAACCAACAATGGATTACATTGAACCCTTCCACTCATTGACCACGTTTCGTTTTCTCTCTGTTGTGCAGCGCGTGCGTCTTCTTTTGCTCGACAGTTCGAATGACGCCATCAGAATGATGACAAGACGTCTGGAAAATTTTGTAGACTTGTCACATTCAGACTGAGGACAACCATGTATGAAGAAAAGAACAAAGGTTTATTGTTCTTTTTGAGGCAATCTTCAATGTAGAAAACTGCCCTTTAAGAATGTGTGCTTGTCCCATCGGTGGTGCATCTAATGATGGAACATCCGGAACGTCCATGTTCGTTAACCTACTGGCAATACATGGATGTATGTAATAAAGACAAAAATTTTTCTTAACTCGATTCTCTTAACTTGAGTTCACCATCACTGTTAACTTCCTTAAACACTGAATGAGGATTGAACACGCCGCAGAAGTGGTTACATCATACGCCGCCGAGGTCACGCGTTGGCCGAGGAGATGACTGACCTTAAGTAGCGATACGCAATGGTGCCCACGTTTTCATAATTTTTTCATCCTTTTAATAAAATAGAAAAATAAAGGACTCCATCTTGTTCTGAGTGATAACTGCAGTCAGCTACGAAGCACCGTCCCATATCCCGGTCTTATTCTTAATGTCTGAGAAAATGATAATTTTAAGTAGTTAGAAGCAAATCATTTGAGAAGCAATTCCTATGAAAGGTTTCAACCCTATGGTAAAATGGCGGACGAGACACACTTCACTATTGGAGACGACTCTACGTGACGGTACACTTTTACGGTGTATACATTAATTTAAATATTCCCTCCCTAAACACGTGGCTGGAAAATCGAATCCCCGTCTCACTTACAGAACATTCTTTGTCACATGGAGAGAAAACAAGGTCTGTACACGACCTGTCAATCATTCAAAATATTTTCTACTCAAGATTTGTTGGGACTTGTGGGGCCTTTGTGGAGAAAGTTGCATGTACTTTCAAGTCAAAATGCCAGTTGTAAAAACATTCATCGGACAAGTTAAATTATCAATTAACTTTAGGTCCCACGACAAATAATGGAAGTTTAGATACATGTCTTTAAGTAAACAAATTGTACATTCATAATGCCAAATATCCAAATCCATTTAAAATTCGACAGAATGGCTTTTCTTTTAAACTGACGAAGGGCAGCTGCCGTTCGATATTATTCAGTCCAGTAATTATCCATGTTCTGTGATTCATTAATGCATTGAACCTTATCGCACAAAGAACCGTTTTTATATGTTATCATGTTGCAAACAGCAATATTAAATCTAGTGAAAGTAACACCTTATCGTTCAGTTGGATCATAAACGATGATTTCCTTCCAAATAATTAGAAAGTAATTGATACAGTTCCCAAGTGGCTATACTACGTATCATGCAACTCCCCGTTGACTGCATGCAACATCGAGCAAGCCCATATTCTTTATCACTTCAGATAATGTTTCTTAATCACTTTAATTGGCTCCCTGCCAACTCAGACTGTCGTGATTGAGCAACGAATCTTGTAAATTAATAAAGCATGAATAATCAGGGTTCTGCGAAAGGCAAGGCATCATGTACTTTCTGGTTGCTATTTTGTCATATTCTTTGAATCACAACTTGAAATTTAATATTTATATATTTAACCTATGACTTTTTATGAGAAGTTTTCATCGTAACGGAATACTGGTACCCCCTGATCGATCCCCGCCCCGCCCTGCACAACCCTTTCACACAAGTCTCTCCACCTGCCTCATATCCTAATAAGTCATGTGATTTTAAGGTTCTTTCCAAGATGTGCATGGATTTTCACCTCTATATTTGAAGGGAAAGCGATTATCATGTAATTCCCAACACGTCATTACATTTGAATTTGAAATTCGAATTTGTAGCAGTGCATTATTTTGATTCCTGCTGGAGTCTGTTCATCGTTTGTTTCCCTTTTCTCAAAATGTTAACATTATTGTTACCCTTGTCACTTATAGAAGCAAAATCTTTCTTTGAGTCTCTTTCGAAAAACACGTCAAATGTTTTTACCCACGGATTTCTTTGTTTTCATTTGATGTCTTTTGGGTGCCAGTTTGACGTAGGCTCCTGTTTGTGTGGTCATGTGTTTGGGCTTTCTTAAAGAATACAAAAATAGACTGAAAACACAGTCCGTAGAAAAGTCGAAAAACGTACAAACACGGTTGATATGATACTTGATAAGCATCGCTGCGTAAACACAGCTTGGTCTGCTTTTGGCGTTCAGAAATGATTTTCTGCAATACTCGACTCATATCTTCAAGCACTCGGCGTAGTACGTTCCAGCTACTGGCAACATCTAAACATGTAGGCACGCCCCCACACTTCCAAGAAACACAGCACACAAAATCATATATGCATGTATAAAAAACTGAAACAACGAAAGCATAAACTGACCAAATAAAAGAGAAAGATTGAAGATTATAGGGTGGAATATATCACTGCATTAGTTTCTTACCCTGAGACAATAATTCTTTACTTGAACGAATAAAATGACCAGGGCGGGATCATAACCCGTCACTACCTGAATTGTCTGAGTCGTTGATGGTCTTCCAATTTGCCATTTTGTTTTCGTTCCGATCAACTATAGGCCTAAATAACATGCAATCAGCTGATTCCGCATGAAACAAAACCATTTGAAACCCGAGTCTAGAATCCCTCATACTACATTTTGATTTTTCTCTGACATCAAACAAGAATGACCATATTTTAATGTTATTTCTCAAAGCACCTAGGCCTATCCTTTCATAAAAAAGAAGGTGTCGGCTGATGAACTTGGGCAGTGAACGCAACTGCTCAATGACAATGTCTTTTGACAGTTTTGATGAAAGGTCCCTGTCTTAAAATAGAGACGATATCAATTTAAACAATCGTTGTCTTGAACTGTACTCCTTAGTTGAATATACCTTCATCTCACTATTCAAAGGTATTAAACTATTCCTTTAAACTCGAGGATATTTGTACACTTGAACAGCCGGTGCTGAGTCTCGTCTTTTAGTGACTAGTAAATTGCGTTAGAAGAGGGGGATTGCAATAAATTTGCAATGCATGTGTTCCGGGCCGTCGGTGTGAGTAACGTCTCCTCGTTTGAGGCTTTATATTTTCCCGCGAATTGTCTAGCTTCGTGAGTCATACAATGGTTTAAAAGGGTCCGAGGTTGACTTACACTGTGCATTTTCAATTGCTGTAATTCAAACTCGACCCCAGTGTCATTTGCATTGATATATAGACGGTCGTTTTCGACAACCCATCTGATTCTTAATTCAGAGCAGATTGACAATGTGGTTGAAGAAAATGAAAAAAAAAAACACCCGGACGCGTCGGAAAAAGAAACAAAAGATTTTATTTACATCTTGCATGCCCTTCTACGATTTCCCTGAATTCGTATTTCATTATTCACATGGCTTGAATTGGAAGGTTTTCTTTCGTTATTTAAAGCTTATTATGTGTTGATATAAATCCGAAATTCTCCCTGTCGAAATTCCCACATACCGCATTAAAGTATTTGTTTCACAATTGTACCTGCAAGCCATCATAACTGAATATTTTCAGGCTGGTTTTAAATTCAGCACAGTGGGTTTTTCATACTTTGACATTTAGAAAAGGGATAACAAAGTATCCATTTCATTTTCCTGAAAAAAAAATATATCATTTATTTAATGCCATCAAATGCGACGCTTGAGGCAAAAATATTATTCCAAAACAATAAAATCCGAATTTTCAGATGATGTTTTCAGGCAATCATGAATAATGTTTGTGGAGTCATCTGACGTTTTTGCCATTGCACATGCACACACATATTTGCATGCGATTTCTATGTATCCTGATATTTATTTCTCGATGTAACCGAACAAAATAAAGATTACAAACGATGCACCCGCGATTTTATGGTACATGTAGTAAAATTGTTTCGCTTATTTTCGATGCGATTTTAATTTCATGAGTAGAGAATATTCAAAAGACGTACATATAACATTTAGTAATCCTGAATGAATATACATGTAATTGATAAAAAAACTGGTGGGTAGCCATGGCAACGAACAATAAAAAAAGCTACCATGACCACTCTGTCCTTGGCTGTATACTGTCAGAGTCGACATCTAGCGGAACGCTTAAAAACATCGGTATATACCAATTCTGCTAAATATCGCCGAGTCGGAATCGTGTCTAATGGTTTTTCGTTTCGGATGACTGATGCCGATTCACAGAACAATTGTGGTAAACGTGCCTTTTTTTTTAATTAGCTCGCAAAATAAGTAATTAATGAGCGTCGTATTTTCACCGGAAACCAAGACATGTTTTTTTTCAAATTGCAAGGGCAGGCTCGCCAGACGGAAGTCAATAAACATCAGGAAAACAACGACAGGAAACCAGATGTTAATTGTTTAACCAAAGCAATGTTTCACTTGCAGTTAATTGTGTATATACAGTTCGAAATGTAAAGTACGGCGCGTGTGATCCGCTCGGCACAAAAAGTCGCTTTTTAAAATGTATAAATCTTTGTTTTGAAAATTTAC
The DNA here is from genome assembly GCF_015706575.1 of Patiria miniata. Taxonomy (NCBI): domain Eukaryota; kingdom Metazoa; phylum Echinodermata; class Asteroidea; order Valvatida; family Asterinidae; genus Patiria; species Patiria miniata. The sequence continues at coordinate 14,593,747 of NW_024037074.1, forward strand.
AAAAGGAAGATTTATCATTTCACCGTTTATCTCAAATTACTCCGAAGAAGATTTTTGTTATTATTGAATGTCTTTTTCTTAACTTTTCAAAACATTAACGATTTTCTGTTGGGGAAGCGAGAACCGCTCAATTACGACTCTAAAAGGAACGTTTTTTGTTTTGTTTATTTTTTACGAGAAGAGGCCGTTCAATAACAATGAAGAGAAACCTGTTGTAATAACAAAAGTGTATTTTATTGCCCATGTGTCTGGGCTACATTGAATGGTAATACATAGGGCCTACAATTGAAGTAGCGGAACCATGGGCGTCGTCAGGATTTTTTTCCGGGGGCAAAGCACATTTCCCCCAAAAATTCCTTAACTTTTTCTACATATTCTCAATTTATCATTTTTTCAAGCGTGGGCAGGGGAACATTTGCCCTAACAACCTTCCCCCAATTAAATTAACGGCAATTATGGCTTCACATCTCTTTTCTATTGTTTTCCCTTTTCCAGGGAGGGGGGGGGGCGCAATTCCTCCTTACCCCCACCCCTCGCGACGCCCATGAGCGGACATTATTTATTCAGGTATTATTATAACTTGTTTTTGAAAGATTTAGGGGAACTTATTATTAATTAATAATTCATCAGATTTAGTAGAAAATAACGCGCAAAATACAAACCCTGCCCTGAGTGCAGTCGAGCCCTCAGACTTACACTCGGCCTCAGTGAGATTTGGGAAGAAAGAACAGTTCTAGAAAAAAAAAAGTCTTATCCTTCAGAAATTTTGTTTGGGTCATGCGCATGCGCCGTTGTATCTTAGTGATCATTTCAAGAGAAATTTGGTCCCACGCAGAATATACGCGTTGAAGTGTCGGGAGCCATGCCATGCACACCCGCAGCGTATTGGTTTAGCAGCCAAGCTTGGGAATCCACTAATTCCATATCATCATCAGAGAAGAGGGAAAACAAAACGATCTACTATCACAGGCTAGGAGTGACATTTCTCCAGCTATTATTCGTCATACCTGCCATCAATCAATTAGTCATCCTCCAGTGGGCCAACCTGCACACATCTTGTGCCGTGCTGGGAGTGTTTATATTTAAACCAATCACAATCGGAGATAAGTTGTTCGGTCCGTCGTTTATTTCGCCTGGGTGCGTCCACGCCTGCCACTGGCTGCATAGATCTCGCCAGCCATTCGGCGCATACCCACTCAAGAAATTACTGAATTTTGTCCGCCAGACAAGATATTTTCAAGTTTATGAAAACTTCTCTGCTGTTTCCCTTTCTGTCTCTTTGATAATAACGAGGCTCGGATAATTTCCATTACGTTTACGGGAGGACTTGTGCCCAGCCTTGGGGAGGACATTCCAATGGCGTGCAGCAGATTGTCTTACGGTATTTTGGCTGTCATGATGTGTCTGGCTCTGATAACATCAATAAGTGCAGCACACAGTAAGTAAACGACTTAGAAATCGACAGTTCGCTGATTGTTATTTCCTAGAGAGAAAACTCCGTCCTTTTTTTTCAAAGAAATGAAATTGTCAAATTCAGTGAAGGAAAACATTGTTTGACTTGTTGCTCAGAAAAATTAAAAATCGTCCCCTAGAGAGAATATAGTTGTATTGAATAGTGCATTAATTTATAAACTGCATGATTTACTGTTTTTTATAAAGATTTTTTTGGCGAGCCATTAAAGACGATTTTACCGTTATTAAGATATGTTTAATTTAATATCCAGATCTTTCGTGTCTATGTAGTGTTCTGTGAGGACTAAGTAATTGCAGAAACCAAGTCTGTGACTTCAGTTGTTTGCTTTATCCAGAGTTGATTAATTAAGGGTTGTTCACGGAATGTATAACCAAAAAAAGAGAGAAAAATACAGAGGAAACATGTTGCCCTTGTCACCCGTTTGATTTACGGAGGTGAGGTATTTATAATCACATTTTGTTTTTAACTCCAGGGTGCGATACTTGCAACAATGCCCGGTGCCAAGAAGTATGTGGTGGTTCACGTGAGTATTGACATTAATTATCAAAATAATGAAGAGAAATGAAAACGTAAATTTAAATGTAAATTATGCTGCGTTCTGGAATCTTCATATAGATCAGTGTACTTTTATTTTTAGCCATATACCTGAAGAAGAAATCTCATGACAAAGCAGACATAATGGCCTATGAAAAGGGCCTTTGTTGTAAATATTTTTTTGAGAGTTAGAGTACCGCAAAACATGGACTTAAAAGTGTCTAATAGAGGGGTGTATCCGCGGCATGCGCCGTTCTTGTATTTGTATTGCCCAAAGGCACTTCACTTACCGTGGTTTCAAAAGGCCATTGTGGCAATGGTCTACTTTCCTCCGAGGGGAATACCCGTCAGAGCATAATGGAGATAGATATCCTCGGTAATTCTAAACTCACGTGTTTTATTGCAGTTGGAGTGGTGGGCAAGCGTACTTTGCCCAGGTATCCAGACTTCGCTGCCTATATTCAAGATCAGGTAAGCTGAGGCTTATATACCTTTATCATGCTGACACCATTTCAGCCATGTTCCCTGTATCAAATAAACGTACTGAATTATGTTTTCTGTGCAAAAAGGAACCAGACTATTTTTCCTTCCAGCCTCGCTTTGGTTACGTTAATTTGTGTGTTAAAAAATCAAGATGGCCGACACAAGATAATGGTCTATTGGCTGGTCCCAGAAGGCCAGCCGAGTGTCACGTTTGTACCTATCGCACTGACTGACTGACTGACTAACTGACTGACTGTCACTTAATGTGGTTGTAGACTGATGAAGATAGCCGGGCAGTGCTATCGAATAGGTTCACTCCGCAATGAATGGTCAAATCCTGCCAATTGTAATGCATAAAAAGACTTCCAGTGAATAGACATTCTAAATCATCGCTCTGGGGCTGCTAAGATTGTCTTGTTAGTGGATCATCGACCCATATCTAGTTTGCATTTCATCCTATTAATTCTGGAGGAAATCCTATATTATTTTTATCAGTTCATTGCAAATTATCATCACTCGAGGTCTTGCATTCTGACGTCACAATATTTTGTTTTGTAATTTGTATAGATCTCTTCAATATTCGACCAATGTCTAATACCAAACTATTACCTGCCGATTTACTTAAACGAGCTCTTGACTGTATGTCTACTCGAATTGTCATCTACAATAAAATACACTACTCTGCCAACCAGTCAAGAAATCGACTTAGCATTAATTTTCTTACAAGTTCCAATTGTACTTTGAGAATCAATGTGAGGTTATTCTAAGGCTTTTGTAGCCGTCCTTGTACATCGTCTTGTGGGCTAAGTTGACCAAGTCTCATAAAGGCGTTTAAATAGCATAAGCATAACCAAAAATAGAGACATTTTTTGTTTTTACCTCTGGTTGTGATTGATATTTTCGTTATTGGGCCGATTTTCTTCAGATTCAAAAGCGGGAACCAGAATCGTGTGGAATGTTGGACATTTATCGTGCAGTTCCTCCGTCCTGCTATGCCAAACTGGACTGGGTAAGCTCTCATCTTTTTATATTTTAAACTACGACCAAACCCATGGAGAGCCCTCTAGAAATTTAGGCTCCTCAAGCCCCCCCCCCTTCAAATTGGGCCCTTGTTATGCCGATGCAGTACATCGGCTTACATGTTCCTTTTTAAAGTACAAAATGTATACTGTAGGGCCTACTGCTTTATTGCGTATAGTGAGGATTCCAAGGTTTCTCTGAGCAAAACAATGGGCAGAAAAATAGGGACATTACATAAAAAACTTTCACAAAATCCCATCCTATTTGGAAGGATATGGAACTGCTTGAATTAAGAACATAACAAAATTTCACAAAATACCTTATGAATATTGTATCATTGATTAATAATATATAATTTTACTGATGAAAAATGTCAGTAAAACAAATAATTCATGATACAAAAATTATAATATAACCTTGCTCAAGTATGTTTCTTCGTTTAAATACACGCATGCACTTGGCATGATCAACGATTATTGCAAATTATGTACAGAGTAGAAATCCATTTGGTATTGTTTGATAGCTGCATGCATGGCTGATGCAGCACAACAGGCCTACGGCTTGTTAACTAGCTGACTCTAGATGGAGCGTTGGGGCCACATTTCGCCTGACTTGCCCAGACCACTCATAGATCAACACAATAATCACAAGATAACTACAAAAGGATTGACCTAACTTTGGGGTGAATGTTTTGCTTGCTAAATATTTTCACCCACGCTCTTTCGTAGCATCAGTTTGATAGACGGAAATTTGATAAAAGCTTGACGCACGTTGTGCTGTGACATCCAGCGTTTTATTGCATTTCTGTTTTTAATTATAAATTCGTCTCTCTTTTCAGCACAAGGCGTTACATCATAACAATCTTTCGTAATTCTTAAAATAACCAAAGACGAAATAAACAACACGTTTACCAAAACAAAATAACAAAACAAAAACTACAGGATGGCAAAAGTAAATGCAAAGACTGTGGTTCTTACCCAAACTACATTTTTAAAATTTCTTTCCACAAAGTAATACATTTGAAAAACAACCCTACTCCCTTGTTGAGTTACCCTAAGAATAAAACGTTATAAGATCGGTTTAATAAAATGTAAAGTTTTTCTCGAGTAGTAAAAATAAAAATTGGGGTACATGAATCGAAAATCTTTTTTTTTCTTGGGGGGGGGGGGGGGGGTTAAAAACATGGGACCGCGGTAAAGGCTTGAAGAATAGGAAGTCCTTAAAATATGAAATATATGTGGACTGATTTTTACCGTCAGGTAACTCTCGTACATGCAAACGCCTCATTCCTGTGTGTTTTTAGTCCTTGAATTCAAATCCGTTGTTTCTTTTAGAGAGAAAAATATCTCTACGACTCCAAAAGCATCGAAGATGGAAACCCGTAGTCGAGTGCTACGTGTATCTCAGTGAAATGACAGTGTTTATTGTCAGTTTGATTGTCACCACTTTTTACAAATCAAATTAATTTTTTCTCACATTTATATCGAGTTATCTTCGCAAGTTGGCAAGTTGTGCATACATAACCATGCAATGAATATAGTACATCTCTGTTATTTTTTATGATGGAGTAACCTTGACTGTCCAAAAAAATGTTTAAACAATGAAAGGAGTGCACATTAACATATATCCTACCTATTGTATTCAAGGGCGGATGCAGAACTCAATTTGTTTTGGGGGCCAAACAATGTTTGGTCCCCCAAAAAGTGGGTCCAAAAAATTACGGCGTGGGGTTCGGGGCCCGCTAAAGCCCCTGTCACACTTGTCCGAATCGTCACTCCGTTCATGTTCCGAGTAAAACATTGTGGATTCGGTGTTTAATCGGTTTGAACTGAACTCAAACGGGTTTCCCTCGGTTTTCCTCGGTTTTCCAACGCTATATACTCGTGTACGTTCGGTGATGCACTGAGGAACTCGGAGAAATTATTGAACCTGTTTAGTCATTTCTCCGAATTGTCGCGGCAACCTCAATACGGACGGTATCCGGTATACACACGGAATATGCACGGAATGCACGGAATACACACTGTACTCATTCGTTGCCATTCGTTGCAATGCGGAATAGGTACGGAAGAGTACGGAACAGGCCTCCGATTCCGATCGATAACCGTATGTATTCAGAGTTCATTCCGAACCCATACCATTGTAATGCCGATCAAAAAAAGGACGCACCGAATATAAACGGAATGCTCGGAAAGCGGTCGGTCTTGAGATCAATGAGTTTATTAGGCATGTCCGGTGATGATCGGAGAGGTTCTGAATATAAACGGATTGCAATCGGAATAGCAACTTATTAGATCCGGAATAAGACCGGATTATGATCGGTGTATTTTCATTTCTGGCTGGTTTTTGACATTTCTCTCCGAACGTGTCCGAATTAATAATATTTCAGATCGGTTTATGAACGGAATTATAGATTCGGACAAGTGTGACAGGGGCTTAAAGGGCCGCTAAAAAGCCCCGAAATTTTTTGGTATTCTAGATTTCTGTGGTGCGATCTGAGGCAATTTCTGACCACTTTGATAAACTATTTTTGAGGACAAGATGGTGTCGTACGCAGAGCCTGCCTTTAAAAATTGGGTTCTTTTGGGGGTTTGGAGGGGGGGCGGGGCAATGGCCCCCGTTGGCTCCCCCCCCCCGATCCGCCCTTGATTACATCGAGTTCCCTTCTTGAATGATCCTCCTTAGTGGGCGTTCGCCTACGAAGCCGCCTCCCCCGCGAAGCAGGCGAGGCAAACGACACCTCCTGACACAAAACATCCCCTCTCAAACAAAAGGCGGGGGAAGGAATTGTATAAACTGAATAGCTCTAATTTCGCATTCTTGTCGCTGTAATTTTGAAAAATTGTCGATTGTCAATCGATTCTGTATAATTCCTCCATACGACACCGAGTCCTCAACTTCTTAAAACATTGCCACTATTATTCAGAATACAAGTCAATACACTAACTGAGTATGTACAAATTCTACACTGCGCTGTAGCCAAAGAGGAGTATTCACCATTCTAAAGCTTCCGCCCTTGTATTATTTACCCACAAAAATCAAACGACTGACATATTTCCACAATAAATTTGAAGGACGTAGTGCACTGATCCAATCAGATAAGCCAACTTGGAATCCAGCTTTGACCCTTCACCTTTCTTGGGATACAGTGAAGATAAAAAGACTACTTCCTTAAAAGCACAGAGCTTGACAATTCCTGCGTCTTAGCCTGTTAATTAAATTCATCGGGCATCGATTTTGTGGCTTTCCCTCGTGCAAACCCCTCCGTATCAATGTTGCTTGATTCACTCACAACCAGAGGCAGTTTGGACACCCCTTCTTCACTCCCCAAGCATCAGCTGCCGACAAATATCTCAGGCATCTTGCAAGACACTCAATTTATATCAAGGCGCTGCATCTGCAACCTGCTGACCCGTGTATTGCACTATTGCTTGATAAGGAAAAAAACACATCCGCTAACTCAGTGTACACACAAATTATGTTATACAATAGTGGGTAATTTCTTCCGTAAGGGTTTCAAATGCAATTGGAGGCATTCTCCAATGCAACACATTTTGTTGCCAGCTTCACTTCATCTTCAGCTTCGATATCATTTAGAAGCCTTGCGTGATGAAGTAAAAATGATATATTGTTTGTCCCCATATCATTATAATTTTATGTTCAGCAGCAAAACAAAATCCCTAGTACGCATTCCGTGTATTTCTCACCAGGCATCTTTGAATGCACCTAGATTTTGAAGAAAAAAAAGGTCACAAAAAAGCGGGTTAACGCCATAAAAGAGACAATCGCTATTGATTTTTCAATGGGAAAAAACGAAACGAGTTGTAGTGTTGAATCAATTCAAGATGTATTGCTAAAATGAAACTGAAACGGATATCCATAATATTGCTTTTCCTTTAACAGAACTTGTATGGCAAATTTGCTGGTCAGAAACACCCGTTCAAAAAAATTGGAACGGTAAACTTTTTTATTTGTAGAAAAACACTGTCTGAAATGAGATATATTAATAACATTGGCCTTCTTTTCTTCCATTGTGCCCTTGCCTACTTCATTTGACTCTGTTTTTTTTATTGGATTTATAGTCTTTCTGTTTCCTTTTCCTCCTCCTCCTCCTCCCTCCTTAATTCTCCTCATATTTATTTCCTCCTGTTTTTGATTTTTCCTCTTTTGGGTTGTCACTTGCAGTTGGTGAGCAAGGCAGAGGATTATCTTCTCCATGACGAGTAGGAGGAAACGTGCTGAAAGCCTGCACGATGCACTGACGAATCAACTACACCTTGCGTGCACACATCGACAATCTACTGATCAGAGAACGAATTTCTCGATTCGAAAACTCGTCTTGAATGGAAGGAAAAATCTTTCATTTGATTGAAAAAATTATAGTTTCATTTACAACTCTATCAAAACGTCTTAACGGAATGTTGTTTCGGATTTAGGCATTTAGATTTTAGAATTTCGATCTATAGGTATTAGTCAAGATTCATGATTTTCAAAAGAGGTTTGATGTTTTGGATTGTAGATTCATGTAAACTTGTTCAGAAAAGATCCGACCCATACTTTGGGTGGTTTTAAATCTGATTAATGTATATTTTGCTAAGGTTTGTTTAAAGGTGCTCTACCCATACTCTGGAACATACTCGGTTTTTTTTTCTCCTCACGAATTGGTAGGATTTATCTAAAAATATTTTTTTGATTTTTCAACCCTCTGAAAATATGCTTTTATTTTTGATTGCTTTTACGCCCATATCGCAAAAATATGTGTCTGGATTATTATCATGCCGAATATAATATGAAATGTGTAAAGCACTAAGTCCGCAATTAAACGTTGTTGGATGAGATTGCTAGATGTCTTATTTAAAAATTAAAAATAAATAACTTTTGGTTTGCTTGGAAAAAAAGACAATTAAACAGACATCTATCCACGGAAGAGCAACGTTAAAACAACTTTTGAGTTATAAGGTGGATTAAGTCTCAAGCTTATCTTTCCGTTTTAACATTGTGTTTTGCTAATATTGCTAAAACTAAAGTGCCTTTGTGAATTATGTACAATACAACATGCACAGAAAATATAGATTTCTGCACACACACAAATTGTGGCCTGTCTGTGGTGAATAATAGACTATATAGTTCGAACGAACAACAAGCAAGAATTCCTGAATTTCTTTTGTTCGTGTAAATTATTTATTTTGTTCTTTGACATCATTTTCAAATTCAATGAATTCATTAGTGCGAAGAGCTGCATGGTCACACGTTGTCATGATAGATATTAATTTACAGTAATTTATATTATAAACTGAACTATTGACACGATTGAGGCTCCAACAAGTGTGGCGGCCTGATGATTGGTATGGTTCACTGCGCCGCAATGGTTACACAGGTCGATTGCAATTATCAAAATAACGATTCGACACAGTCATATCGAGCTAAAGTATTTTTTAACCTTCGTTCTTTTATTGCCTTAAAAAAATAATATTTTAACAAAAATACGAAATCATCACACAATGAGAAGTGTCCCTATTTGGTTGGTGCCAGACTTTAAAACATGGAGGGGGGTGCATGGCAAGGGAGGGGCAAAGAGATAATTTGGGTGGGCAACAAAGAAAAGTCACCAGCCGTGGGAAAAAAACCCGAAAATCGGGGGAGCCTAATTGGTAAATCACCCATTAATGGGCGATTTGTACACGATATAATTTTTTTCAACTATTTTGTTTACTTTCTAAATAAACATAATAACATATAAATGTAAAAACTTACATGTTCTGGCAAAATATCGTAATCATGTGATCAATTTCATCTCATGACTGGAACAAACTTTACAACAGAAACCTCAGCACAAGCAGAAAATCATTAGTTTCTTTATCATGAACAGTTTAAAGCTGATGGTATTTCTGTTTGCCTAAATTCTTATTAAACTTTTTATCAAAACAATTATTGACGAGGTGTATTGACGGGGGATACCCCGAGCGGATCCGCTTATCCCCCGTCCGGATCCGCTAATGTGGATGCATGACAGTTGATATACATGCCAAACATTGAGAACAACAGAAGTGTGCAAATGTTTCGATTTGACTTTCGAACCTTAATGAGCCTGACATCGTCATAATCAGGCTGATACAAAGTGCATGTCGTTGTTTTATAATGCGTCAATGGACTTTTCTCATGAGCATTAATTATCTGACTAAAATACACGTCCAACTAACTAAAAAAATGATGTCACAGGGTTTCCGTCATTATTTTGTTTACTGTATGCCAAAATGAATCATCGAACCGAGACAATTATTGGCTTTAATTATGTGTTGTCCTATATTTTTTTCTCGTGAGGCTCCCGTAATGGCTCTAGATCTCCCGAGATCTCGAGAGTTTCCATCGATTCTTTACCAAATCTCGACACTCGATCCACTGCCTAGTTAAATCAATTCTGTCCATTTGGGTTTCCAAATGAAATAACATCAGTGCACTGCCAGCCTAGTCCGCGGTAGCTTTGGTTTAGGATTACTCGTAGAATATCGCATAACCATCAATGATAAGACGGGAAATCCAACCTGACACCTGAGGGCGGGCTATAGCCTAGAGGGGGTTCAACAGATCAATAATAAACAGAAAATTGCTCTGTGTTGTCCATGATGGGACGTATGCGGATTACAACCGCTCGAGAAACTTAAGCATTGCTAAGTACTTGTCTCATTGCAGTCCCCTCTGAAGATTGAATGAAAAATCGTTACAAGACCAACGTTCCCCCGCACCTTGTGAATCAAAAACGAAGGGAGAGAATTCAACAATAAAAAAATCTTTATTTATTTAAATTGATGCAGGCGTCCGTGTTGAAAATGATAGCGCGCGTGACGTAGCTGAAGACTCCAGAGGAAAACCTACTCAAAAAGTAACGAGTGAGGGCGGTATGTACACTCACTGATTTTGCACTGGAGATCATTTCGTGGAATTTTTGGCAGGAAATTATGATTTGCCTCATGACAGGACAGTAGCCCTTTGGTTCATTATACGCTATTGGATCCATGTGCGCTTTTCTATGGGCTCCGCGCACAAGTACCCCCTCAACGATAACAAAGTGAAAGTTGGCGGAGACTACTCGGAGGGTCAATGGAACGCATTGCCGACGACACCTGAAGCTCATCCGAAGACGCCATGGCTTGTGCACATTCAGAATAAAATAAAATGTGATGCGTACAATGACAAGTACGCGCACGTCGCACGAGATGTGTCTCGTCAATGGCGCTCTCGAATTAGGTTTTTTTTTTCAACCTCGTCCCAGGGCTTACCTTATTTTCAACCTCGTTTCCAATAGTAAGCGACGGGATGGGCAGTTGCTTCCTGTATCCTGATTCGATAGCGCAATTAGAAGATTTATATCGTGAACTTGGTGTTCAAATTTCCTACGTGTATTACGTGTTTTCACGTTCTTTGTTGTTATTACATCCACACCTTCGCAAAAATAATCCTTTTATTTCCAATTTGCTCATATTAATATGAAATGTGATACTGCATATTGGCATGATAAGATTGCAACATTTTAACTTAACAAAAAAACCGCGACAAATTGAAAGGTTTTTTTGTACCCAGACACCTCATACAACAAACAAACGCTGATGTAAAGCACAGTCAGGAACCAGACTGTTCCTCATTGGCTACGACACCCCGGGAACGAGGTTGACAAAGATTTAATAACAAAAAGGCGTTCTTTAAAGAGAAGAAGTGACGTCATTATGTCACAGGTTTTATCAGAAGGGTCGAAGGACAGTGAGTAGGCATTTAGCATGGCTGCATCACCCAGTACGCTATTAGCATTACCTTTGACATAACTGTGACTCCATACCGTTTCAAAAAGGGTGTGGCGTTTAGAAACGTAGTCAATCAAAGATATTAGTTACATTACCAAAAATGCCAGTCCGTCAATAGTGGTCATACTTTATTCAATAAATCAACAGATACTTTAATAATATGCGCAACAGAAGTAAAGTCACAATAGCATTTCGATAATCGTCTTAAGATAGGCTCATTTAGTGTTCAATCATTGAAAATGTGAGTCTATAATATCTAGGCACGCATATGATATGAGGGCGCCCTCATAAACGATCGAAGCGTTATTGTTAAACCCTTACCCTGTTTTATACCAAAAACCACGAGGCGTATGAAACCATGATTTTTTGACGATGACTATTTCAGAGGCATTCGAAAAGCCGAGCCTTAGGCATACGAACACACCAAAGACTTGGTTTACATCTACTTTTTAAATCACGAAAATTCGTTAACAACTACTGAATAGCGCCCTCTATCATCAATTCAAGAAACACTTGTTCAAGCTACTAGCTCGTACCTATACCACCAATCATAGGGCAATGGTGACGAGCTCGTCATTTTGAGGTCTCCCATTAGATATATATATTTTTATCTTAAACTTTGACTCGGATTCAGCACTTTAGCGTGTCTATGGATTTACATGGCTGTGGTGGTTTGCTGCCCATAATGCTCAGTAGCGGATCGGGGAGGGGGAGGGGGGTTGGCGCACCCCCCCCCCCCCCCTGCAGCCGCTGACTAATGTTATGATACTTGTAAAATTTGGCCAAATAATAAACGGATTGAAAATTGACCCCCCGGAAATCTAGATCCTCCCTGACTGCTGCAAAGTTACGTTTCCGCCGCAATATTTTGTAATTATAGTGATTTATAGCCGCCACCATGGGGCAATGGGCATTACATTGGAGAAACTAAAATCACGACTGCACATTGACGCGTGTATTTTGGTGAGGGCAAGGTACATTAAGACACTGCGGTGAGTTCCGTTTTCTGTGCACAGTAATGTCACTTCTCTGAATACAATTACATCAGACTAAAAGCTAAACTATATAAGTCATATTATTATAATTCCTATCTGTAGAAGTCTTCAAAGCCATGTTATAAAGTCAATGTCCAAGACAGTCCAGACACTAGACAATATTATATCAATATATAATGGCTGCCTGATAGCCGTCCTATGACGCATGCGATTTGAAAAGTGATTAGGTTGTTCGATTAATAGGTTTAATGTGCTTAATATCAATATAATGCTGTCATACTACATGGCACATAAGCATTCAAAGATTTACATCACAATTTGACAATAGTCACATTATCTACATAATAAGTCTACACTTATACAGAAATAACTTCGATTTGTTTTCGGCATAAAGTAGCAATAAAAGCGGAGCACGTCGTCCAATACAGTCTTCGTCTTGAAATATCTATTACACATCCATAAAATAACACTGGACATCTGAAGAATTGGTAGTAATGCAAAATCTTTATGTTACCTATAACAGAATAATTCTCAGTAATTTGATAACACGTGACGTCAATGTTTTGCTGTTGTCAACTGGAGTTACTATATTTTTTTCAATGGCGGCGTCCTTCGTCTTCACGTCATGAATGACGATTTGTGACGTCGTTAAGCTTTCTAAAATGCATTGCGTTTATGCTACATGCTAAAAATTTTATATCATATTTTAAACGTGAAGAATAATAATGTGATTGACAGTACATGCAATAAGAGCTTTATAATTTTTTTAAAATTAAATTCAGACATCTTTTCTTTACTTTGTAGAGTCTCATTCAAACGAATTTCTATCGAAAAAGACCAAAATAGTAAATTATATGAAGCCCTTCTATAAACGAGTCAGCTTTCAAATTACCTTACAATGAATTTATAGGCGTAAACAGAATTGATTGTCATTTCTTGTTGGTAAAATTTTTCAACAAAGTCAAGTTGTTCATGAGCAGTCTTTGTCATCACCTGTGATAAAACTTCACACATATTGTAACTCTAAACAACAGTGTTCTTTCATTTCATTTTTCAAAAATAAAATCCCAAATTAAAGTAAAACACATTAGCGTCATAGTCTGCTTGGCCACTCGTCTTGTGATTTCACATTAATAATTTTGACGTTGTAGTCATTTCTGATAGTTTCCAAAAAGTAATTTCATTGCTTAATTCGTTAATTATTTAAGTTGTTATGCTTAAACCATAAAAGTTCAAGTTTCAAATTGATAATTGCAACTGTGTGAGTTTATTGTCTCCGTGAGGAAAAACGTGGGTCCTCTCTCCTTGCTGTTCCCATTGCATCAAGAATTGTTCTATCGGTTCATGCTCAAGACCAGCTCTAAAACCTGAAGATATAAAATAAGAGACATCTTAATTTAAAAAGTCACAGTGTTTTTTTTTTAATTTCCCTATCTTATTAACCTTAATTTCATTAATTAGCTTCAAAGTATTATTTTGTTACTGGTGGTACTTACCTTCATTCTTTTTCTTTAGTTAAATATGACTTTATTGCACTTATATTATCCCACTTTGTATTTAATGAATGAAAGGTTTGCGGAAACACCATGTGGGAATAATTTCTCAAACTAAGAGAATGGTTCTGAAAAGAACTACAGGTATAAACTCTGATTCTTTGTATTGGTTTATTGGAGAAAATATATTTCTACTGAATTGCATGTTTAAAGAAAGGTTGTAAAACAAAATGCACTTATATAAAGAACGCACTTCTACACATCCGCATTTTCCACTGCTTATGGACGCTATTAAGGCAATTGTTTATTTGTTTCTTTCTTCTCTTTTTTCTTTTTCAAGCAAAGGCTAGGGCCCTCTGTCTTTTTGCTTCTTCGGTGTTCAACTGCGTATCTAGTCAAGGAACCATTTTGTGGGCCTTTAATGTCCAGACCAAAGGTGGAATCCAAACTTTGGCTTCAAATAATTCGGTTGATGTAATTATAGCAGAAAATGAACCCATGCATATTGATCCGGAGGCCCCCCCCCCCGTCATGTACCACGTAGTGGTGCAGATGTAATTTTTACTGACAAGAGCGATGTACGCCTATTGTGTAAGGACGTCATTACAGTTGTATTCATTTAACAACGTTTTTGAACATTATAACCATTAGGAAGTAACGTGCGGTGGATAAGGAGGGTTGTGAATCACCTCGAAAACTTGCTCTTGTAGGTCATGAGGCAGGCTGCCGATCACTGCATCCAGATAGCACTCTTTCGTCATCAGTCCTCTCTGAAGGAAAGTAGGTGAAAATAGCCAGTTCGTTACAGGACTTTGTAGCCTAATTACACTGTTTAATGACACCGCGGTAGCTTTTTGTAAGGAGAAAACTTGCACAACGTTTAGCAGACAAGGGCCCGTAATTTGCCAAGAACGATAATGTGCTTAGCAAAAATAAGTTGCCATCCAATCGTGCTTGTGACTTCTCGGCTGGCAGCATTTCTGCTAAATAGCTCCACGGGATTGGGCCATCTCAGCTCTAAGCAGCTCATTACTGCCCGATTCTTGTCCTAAACATCAAATCCAAGATCTTTACGTGTCCAACTTTAAAGCAGATGCATTTTGAACTCGGCTGAGCGATATAGCTAGTAATTTGCAACACTGTTTAAATAATGATTTGTATAACAAAGAAACAACATCATTACGTCATTCAAGTTGTTTGAATCCCTGTCGTCTCTCCATGCATTGTTTTCTGTCCTCTTGCCGACTAAAGACAAAGAAAGAATGACAAAAAAAGCAACCATAAAGTGGTGATGAGTCCTCCAATAAAGTTTAGTAACACAATAATCTAATTGCTTAACAATGCTGAAAGAAAGTGTTATTTTTTTTGTATCACTCCAGCACAAGTTGTTGACTGATGATCGTTACTTTATGTGATAGGCCAATGAATGAATGAAGTATATACATCAGTCTGTAGTCATCACTAAATACCATTCTGTACAGTATGGTAAAATAGAAACGAAACGTTTGAGGCAAGACATAAAGTTTCAATGTTACGCTTTTATATAAAATGTTTGAGGATGTTTATTCACAATCGGATAAAGAAGAATTAAGAGAAATCGCAAACTTTCTGGACGTTTGCTCAATTGTCACATTTGTGACCAAATAACCAAAAGTAGCTTTTAGTGGAAATCGGTAGGTGAACTAGTTTGAGATATTGCTCATCCATCCAAGAAGATGTACCGCGCCTACTCTATAGTGGCTTTCTTCTCCACGGGAGTAATAACATCGTCAGAGTCCTGGCCTCGGATATCCAACCTGATGCGCGCCCTGTCCAACTTGAAAGCTCACTAATTAAATGATTGAAAGTACATGGTAGAGGCATTGAGTCAGCCACCCTAAACGCTTGTAATTTGTGATTCGATTCCCATTTCCGGGCCGCACTGCATTACCAGAAAACCATAATGATAGAACCGAGTGATGCCTGTTTTCTTCTTTACAAATCACACTGCTAATGTTAAGTGATGAAGACTTTCCGCACGCTATATGCGTACTGGCGGCAGCATGACGAAGTAGGCTTGGCTCTTTAGATTTTTTAAAGTGTAAATTGGGTTCACTAGGGGGAAAAGACATTATACATTTACTGGCCATGTACTGAGAAGATAAGATTTGATGCGGAAAGTTAGATGTTCGTATGGCTTATGTCAATGTATTGGAGTCAAATACGAGTCATTTGAACGAAAAACCACGGTTCCTTTTAATAAATAGTTTACTTTTTAGTATGAAATGTTACCATCAAAATTTACGATCCACTGATTGCAAATTTATCTTCGGCAAGTTTTGACGAGAAATGAAAAGGTCGAGGTTGTTTTACCAACACTCTAAAGTCAACGCTACAAACCAAAGTGATTGAACAAGATAAGTGTAGCTAACTAGTTACCAATAGTTAACTCAAGCTCTCGAGCTCTGAATTGAAATGTGGTTGCATCTAGAGGAGATCGCTGATGGTTTTAGCTTTCTAATTTGTACAACCATGATCTCAAATGCTCGGGCAAGTTTGATTTTTTCTATTCACATGACTACATTTTCAAAAAGTGTACATCCAGCGTACGCACACCTATATTTTGTATATTAAAATTAGATCTGGGTCTTTAAAGAAAAGTTAGTTTTAGGCATTAATAGGCCTACAGATGGAATAAGGCAGGCCTGCACTATTTATGCAGAGGGAAACGCAGAGGTCGCGATCCGATCGATAACTTCATGCTTATTAAACAGCTGATGTGATTGGCTATTGCTTCATCAAGTTCATGGACGCACTTCAAACAGTGTGATTGGTTTATGATGCCTCATTTCATTTGTCCTTGGCCAATCAGATAATCATTCCATTCGCTTCTATTCTCCCGTCTACTTTAAAACACCCGACAAGAAATGTCAAATGTCATGTGGGGGGTCATTTCCTATAAACATGACAGCGAGGCAGCTTTTTGTTGGTGAGATGATGCGTGTTACTACTATAGAGCCTGAAAGTTGACCCCTGGTGGCGTGCTTCCAGAATTTCTCGAATGGGAAAGTAGCGGAAAAAAGTGGGAGTTTTAAAAACAGTTTTAGTACATTGATTTCTTATGAAAATCACCCTGGGAAAAGGCCTTTGTAAAATTGTTACTTGCATCTCAATCCATGGAAACTGAAAAATCGCATGACGTGAAAGAGAAATATCGTGCCAAAAACTGACCTCCAACTTCTAAAATACATGTGGACTATTGGAACTCGGTGCACTTGTACAGAGATGAAATTTTTTAGTCATTGGGTAAAAACTGAAACTTAAATAGGAGACTAACATGTCTTTTGGGACACACTTTTTTTTTAATAACATTGAAGGACTAATTGACATTTGCAAACAAATCTAAAATGACCGTTGATAAGAACTGTATTCAAGCAAGCCTGACTAAATCTAGAGTCCATCGGATGTACGTACGTACATCTTCGTGTCGTTATCATTTTCGTTCTTACGCAAGTACGCGATATGAAAACAAACGTAAACGAACAAAGAGACCTATAGGTACGAAAATCCGGATTTGAAAGGTTGTAAGAAAATTCGTTTTTACCCATCTCCAACTGATTTCTCATCATTTTTTCTTGTGGAATGCCGAGATAAAATTCCAACATGAATGTTTCTTAGGGTGATTACGGTTAGAAATAATTCTGTCAAAAATTATAGCAAGAGAAAGAGCAACCCCGTGTAAAATGCCCATAGAAGGGTCGCGGAGGGGTCCGGAAGCTCAAAGACAGAATGGCGTACTTTCGGGCTTTATTCTTGTGTTTCTGTCTTTGTTTTTGTATTTTGTTATTTTGTCGTTCTTGTGTATATAACACTTCAGACTTCGAAGAAAGTCGCAAGTTCTTGTTGCAGTTGTGAAGGGAAACTAAGATACCAAAAACACAATTTACAATCTCGCATTGCAGTTTTTTTCGGAGAAGGTTGCTTCCTATATACCTTATTGGAAAATTCAATGTGTTGACAACATTTAAGTCGTGGTAATTCACGCAGCAGATAACGTAGGTGCATCAATGATAAAATACACAGAAGGGAGTAAAAAACGTGTGGTCACCGAGAACACAGTGAGTTTTATTCCTTAATGGAAATCTTGGTGTTTATCTGCATATTGTTGACCCGTTTGGCCTCCCATCCAGCGTCTTGGAGTCCCTACCCATCCGGTTTTGGATCTCTTCAGACCTCGGCACGAGGGAGTCCTTGGGATGGTGCTATCGAAGAAAAACACGGTACCACAAGTCTGCGGTTACGGTACACTCACGTCAGTAAAATCCAGGAATTTCCTAAACGCAATCATTTAAATACTGAAGAAATATAACGGCTAATGCAAACCACAATGACGAAAAATAATGACGCAACTTGGCGTTTATGACGGACTTTGCTTAAAAGACAAATATAAAGCAGGCGCCCGAAGTTCGTGTCTATTAAGAACAGTTTCATCTCAAGGCATTGTGAGGATTCTGCTACAGTAAAGTTGTCTTAATGCTAGTTTGTCCGAATCCTATCGTTTTCCTTAGTTTGGCAGTGTCATCGGTTAGGCTTCTTTCAAACAACCTGTCTTGAAGTTGAATGCAATCGACCGTTTAAATATAGTGATATTATTAAACATCCTGACAACACATGAAGAGACTAATGTCATATTAATAGAGATTAATGTGTCATGATCAATGACCAGAATAATTATGTGCATGCAGCTTAAATTTGTTATAAGTTTTTTAAACAATATTCCACTCAACGTTTCACATCATTACATTTCCCTGTGATATGAAGATTGTCGTATTGTCCATCAGAATTCACTTTCAATAATGCATTTTCTCATTACATAAATTGTATATAATAAAGAATTTTACAATTTTACAACATAAAAGATAAATGTGATCACGAACAAAATGGTCGCAACTATACACGCGTTGGATAGGAATACGTGCAAGAGGACCAAAAAAGAGAAAAAAGATGGCCCCACCTGATGAATTGCAATTGAGTCATTTTGCTTTAATCACCTTCATAAATCAGTAAGGCTTTCAAGCACTTTGGTTCCTACCCATAAAACCGACCATCCTCGATACTCGCGCTCGTGTTCTTTATTATCTGGTCAGACAGTTATACAGAGGCCAAGCGATTCATTCATTACGAACGGACTCACTCAGGGGAACTACAGGATTCCTACGTGGCTTTGCAAATCATGCGATTGGCCTATATAATAATATACCTAACAAAGTTTGGCCGCAACTTGAGCCGTGTTTGTCTCGGTTTGCGATGCTGGCTTCTGGCGAAACGACTGTTGTTTGTGGGCCCTCTTGTAGCCGCTTATTATCTGCACTAAGTGGCAAGTTGTTGGCAGCGCGTCGCAGTTGATTCTCTTACTGCTAGAAAGGCCTGTCGATTAACTGCATCCTACAAGACAGTAATTTGTCAAAGAGGTCTGCTCAATGTATAATGCGTCCTTGGAATATCCTTGGCACCATATGAATCCTGCGTTAATATATGACAAATGGAATTATCGCAAGTTCAATTTCAAATCAGATAAATATTGTTCGTTTATCTCTAGTGAAATCATCTCAAAATGAAAGGATTGGGAAATTTTACTCTGACTGTTCACCCAATATAATTATTCTCACAGTTTAAACATAGGCCTACTGGTCCACGGATTTCCTTTTCCTTGGTGTACTAGTCTGGCCACAGTTCACCTATCGCAATACAATTGACTAATCCAGCAAGTCTTTCTTAGACAAGCAGAAGAATCTGATGTCAGAGATATAATGCCTCAGCAGCCTCTCACTAAGTCGAAAGCTAATCCTAAAGTACAAGTACCCAACTTGGTGTAACGAAGTCTTTAATTTGTCTCTCAGAAATCAGCCAGAGATTAAGTCCTATACAAATGGCCGTGAAGTGAAGGCTAGCTTGACTCATGGATGAATGGAGTCCCCTTGCCAGAAGGTTCGAGTCGCAAGGATATTTAGGAAAGGTTGACGTGAAACAACTAACTTTATTTACCTATATGTGCATGCATCCAATAATACGATTCCACAGCCTCTACACCCTATCACTCTGACTATACATGCGCTTGGTCGCTTACTAGACTTAACCAGGCATATTTTCGCTGATGGGTAGACATTTCTGCGGAAACCAAGCTATCCTTGATATAACTTTGGTAAGTAAATGAACTGACAGTCGTGTACAAAGACACAAATCATGTACTTTCGGTGCAGGGACGTGCAGAAAACCGATTATTCTAACATAAGAGGGAGAATTTCGGATGACTTGCATGGTAACCGGTGTCTTATGAAATCCGGACTCAGTCATTATACAGACCAAAACGTGACATTTTGTGCTTTTGATGTTTCTGTGTACTGAACGTGCGCAGTGTGGTAAAGGATTGCGTTTTAAATTGGGTCCAGACTTCAAGACATACCATTATACACCAATCGGCTTAATAATAAACCTTTGGAAGGAAACTGTCGTGCTTAAGAAGGGCTTGAAATCCCTGCTGAACGACATCAACCTTGAAATCCACTTCCAAATAAAATAGCCGACATATCCCAGACGGAAGTATTTTTATTTATTGCCGACGTCTCTTCCAAAAAAAAAATTCATATGTGTACAGCACAATACCTTAAGATGTCTTCAATCCAATGAAAAATAGTTCAGATCAACAGGCTTTGAAGGAGTAAGTGCTGTTTACTCGATACGCATTATGTCTTGAAGTGGAAAACCCCATCACAAATGAAATCGACCATACGGAAAACCGTGCGTGTAAAAAGGCTTTTTATTCTGATCCCCCAAGGCAGAGCTGAGATTTTGTTCCAACGGTTAAGTTTGGTAGAGTGATTTCTCTCACTTCGGGCTTTTATACGCATTTAGGTCGTGTATAGTGCTGCTTATTCGTCGCAGCCGCAGTTTTTTCCCAGTCTCTGTTTTGCAGTAAGCATGAAAGGGGATAAATCGTGGATATGACGCGTGTGAATAAATCCATTTTGTACCTCTTTCAAAATGTCTGTTTGAATTTTGTAAGATTTACTGGAAACTGAATCTAAAAAAAAAATGTCTACTCACCTCTTCGGTTGCAAACCCTACAAATGGGCGTGCTGACGTCTACACATTCGACATTTGAACACGAAATTCCTGAAAATTAAAAAGATGATTATTTATCAATTTATGTGCTGCATGTAACGAGACAAATGTACTTGAACTTGTGGACCAATAAATGAATATTGAAATTGAAATTGAAAACAAAAAATCAGTACCTAATAAATATCTCAGTTAAAATACTTAAAAATATTAATGGAACCAGGGTACCTCAAAAGGGCACTGTAATTTGCCAAGCCCTAAAAAAGATGGAAAGAAAAACGACGAAGAATCGTTCAGGTTTTTAGAGGAAGTTGGGAGGGGGCAGCCCGCCGCAATTATATGCCAGGGGATTCATTTTTGGACTAGACACCAAAACTGCATTCTGACCTGGGAAGGTGGGGGGGGGGGGGGTATTCGAAACCAAGATCGTAGAAATGAGAGACCGGGAACTTAAGCTGAGTCAACAAAAAGGGATAATTTGGAGTTACATTTTGGATCACTTCTTATTTGCTATAATGCCGTCTTTTCTTATTTCGTTCATGGAAAATTTAAGGGAGACCGAGTCAATTTATAGGGAAGTTTCCATAGATATCGAAAACAATGGGTCCAAATAAGCAACCTCGTATTCATGATTATTTCCTTTGAAATAAACGAAAATCAAATAAAAACGATCAATTCCTCTCTAACAGTCTTCGTTGCTATGCATTAATGCAGAGGCGTCAGCTCATGGCCACAAAAGTGACAAATTGGAAAATGATTTGTGAAAACCGCCACTTTGCAGATATTCAGAGGTAAATAACTGCTGCATTACGGGGCTTATTGGGGCATATTACCGGGCTTATTGGATTATTGTTTTCAAAACTCACGCTATTTTTGAATTTTTTTTTCTTCAATTTTGTAGCAGTTTTTCTGATACCAGTACCATAGAGTGTAAACCTTTTATTAATGCCATTGCTAATACCATGCACTTTTTCAGTACTAAAAGCTTCTTTCCAGTCGACAAAGTAAAATCGACCTTGAATCTTAAAAGCTAATTGTTGATATTGCTGTGCTACCTTTAATGTTCCTCTATATAGTCATTTCACGCTAAAGCGTATTTTCCTCATTAAATGCCTTAACATCTATTGTGCTATGAATGGATGGTATCGACATTGGCTCGGTACTCACGGGCATAGAGTCATGATGGATCGAAATTAATTTTGGCACAGTAGATCGAACCAAGGTTGTCTTGCTTGGAATAACGGCGGAGTCAGGAATAATGGCAGTTAGGGAATAAGTTGGGTATCCTTATGACGTTAATGCACTCTCCAATTTCCATTTTTATTTTCACTTTGGGGGCTATAGTTCTTGATTATCTGGTTCTTTTCTCGCAGTTTGCGCCTCCCTTCTTCCACATAATGTGTCCATCTGTCTCAAGCCTTTTTTATCATCGACAAACACATTTTTATTTTAAACACCAGCATCAAAATTTGTGTAAATTGTCTTAAGGTAAAAAATTTAACCGGAAAGTCAGCATTACATTATAACTATCCATATACATGAAACATTATCTTGGACTTAGAGTTACACCAAGTGACATGTTATGCTGAAAAACAGGATCAATTTCCTCGATGCAATCAAATCAATGCGGAATTTCCAAAAATTGACATTAACAACAAATGATGAAAGAATAGAGGGCATTTTCGGGTAACACCATGTGGAAAGAAATATCTTCTTGGAAGAAGTGTGGTTCTGAAAAGTCATAAAAACAGAAGTACGTTTGCATGCCTCAAGGAAAACTGAAATTGGAGCAATATCTGGCAGACCAAATACTTATATATGACATACGAGAATATGCCCTCCTCTTTAAAACGCGATTAAGTTGCATTTGAATTTCACGATGACATCTCAAATTCAGCAAGTGATGGACACTGAGTGTCCTCTCTGCCAATCACAACAATTCAATTAAAGAAGCCGCCGACTATACAGCGAGCCGCTGGTGTGTGGTGTTTGCACGGTACATCAGGGTTAAATATACCCGCCAGGAGTGTCCGACGGCTCTACGAAAACATTCTAATTGGTTTTGCAGCTTTGATTTGGATTTCCCGTTTTCGTCTCGTTTTAATTTCCGCAACTCGAAGAGGTAAGAGTAATTGATGGAGTTACAACTTTGTATTTAAAGGTACCTTCCTTGGGGAAAACATCTTAAGGCGTTCCTTTTTACCCTTTTTACCAAGGTTCATGTTACGAATCGACATGCTCAATGAATAACTTAAATCCTTATACCATCACTAATATTCACTTGATACGACACATTTACATGAAAATGAACAACTTTGTATCATTGCATACGAGCATCATTAAAAGCAAAAGGTTTGCTCGACAAATAAGGAAATATTAACCCAAGGAACGAGACTGCCTGGACTTTATTTCCTTTGAAAAGTCGTTTACACAAAATTAAAATGCTAATAAGTCTTCAAATTTATTTCAATATGTTTTTTTCTACGTAATTTTTTTTTGGTTTTTACTATAGAAAGCTTTTATAAATTTACGGAAAGGCTTTTGGATGATAAAGTTGATTGTCAAACAAAATGATATGATCACATCCGACATTTTCTGTAACCCAATTTGATGTAAGCCTACTCTGAAGTTATTTTATTTTAATGGTATAAAGGCAACTAAAGATTATTTCTTTTCAAATGGCAGAAAATCGTTTGTTATCCGTTAGTCCAAAGAGCCACCGCGGTAAATCTAAGCACACTTCAAAAATAGCGATGCTATCCACATAAGACCAGCAGTATAACATTTAATACGCCACTGGTTCTTATAGGGATACCGCCGGTGTTAAAATTTAGACATCACATTTAGCGAAGTGTTGTCTTAAAAATCTAATCGATTTGACTATAGAAACGGTCTAAGTAAGCCAGAGTGTAAGTAAAAATTAGTCAAAATAATAATTCACTCTCCGTGATTATTGAGATAAAAAGTTTGCGCCTGAAGGAATTTAAGTCTTAATCTAATCGAAATCTAAAACGATCGCCATGAGTTTTCTAAAACTAATACATGTATGACATTCCATCAGCTCTCAAGAAACCAGTCAGTATTTTGACTACGGTTTGAAAAGTGGTGTGCACAAATCAAGAATGCTTATGTGATCTCATGGGGCCAGTGGGCAAGCAAAATTGCATTTTGAACGGATAGGAAAAGTGACATCCTTACCATTTACTGTCGATGTGTTTAGGACGAGGGCCGCTGCCAAAACCACCAGCACAATCATCTTGAGAGAAGGCCACCTCATTGTCATACAGCCCATGACTACCAAACACTTGGCACTTGCAATCCCTCTGAACCAACCGATCCGTCTGCAAACACCAACAATTGGCTGTGTTTTGTTTTGGTTGTTTGGTGACGTTCAAAAACGCAAATTGCTCTATTTCAACACTGAGCTCAGATCGTAATGAGCACTGTTGCGTCTAACGGCCGTTTATGTACTGAGCGCAATCGGAAGGCGTGAATTTTATTTGTACCCTTTTTGGGGTATTAACAACCATACGCATGCGCAAACGCATTTCTATCAGCCATTTTATAGTTCCAATTACGACATATTGCTTGCGGAAACGATTTGAAAGAGAAGGGATCAAACCTGCTTGTTGAAGTTAGCATACCTGGAGACTTATTACCCGACAGTAATCACGTGATTGAATTTAAAAAAAACCCAAGAGAGATCGTTGGTGTCCAGTTCAACCTGATTAAGCTTATTGCCGCATGCCCTCGGACAACACCGAGTGTTCAGTGTTAATGAACTTGTGTCGGTGATGCAAATCAAAATTTGATTTAATCTCGTGTTGCACATGTATATACCTTCGACCACGTGGTAAGCGTTTAGGCATGCGCGTTTCGCTTGTAACTGAACAAGGATGCAGGAAAAAAAATCGGTTTGCCTGACCACATGCAGATCTCTTTAAGTTCATCCATTAATCTTCGGTTTCGTTCATTGTGGTGACGCGAAATAATGAAGACTGAATTTGATTTCAAAGAATATGTCAGCGGTAAGCTCTATACGTGATCAGTTTTTGGATTCTTTGGGCCGTTTTACGCAGGCATAGATATATGAACAATGATAGGAGAATATGCAACAGGTGCCTGATAACTGAACTCATGTAACATCATAACAAGTGGTGTAAGTATAGGGCCACGGGGGACGAGTCTTCCAGTGGACACCCCTCCCCCATGCACCCATTTAAAATCTTGAGTTTTACAAAACAAATGATGTGAAATATTGAAATGATACGTTTCATTGTCTGAAAGAGTCTCCGTGAAAAATTAAAGCACCCGGTCCCCCGCCAGATGTTTGCTTCTAGTTAGGCAGCTGCAGATATAAGTCAACTAACATGTACTTATTCTGTATATGCGTGCATAGCAACTTCACTTGTGAAGTACATGTTAAACTGGTTTTGGGTATGGCCATCGCAATGCTTAGGACCAGCAATGCATTTTATTTTAGGTAAACTAGTTTTAAAGGTGTATGCACACGTACCACATTAACTTTCCCTGGGAAAATGAAATTTGATCATATTTTCTGCCTATATGCCTTAATCTGTTAGTTCAACAACAACTATGTATTATACAAGTTGAAACGATTGAATTCCATTTACAGTTCGAATGTCCCGTGCCTACGTGCAAATGCAGCCGGGTTTTTGGTATGTTTGATTGGTTTCACGTAGCCTTTTATATCCGGATTTTTTTCTCGAGCCAAAAACAGTTAAGTATGTAAGAGGATATACGAAAACCATATCAACGTTCAGGCTTGCTTATACTGCAGTCGATCTAACTCTTTTGACAGCCGTGAAATTAGGTAACCTTTCAGAGAAGATAATGGTAACAACTGGTGCAATTCGGGCGTGGTGAACCTGAAAAAAAGGGTAAGCCCCGATTTGGGCAGTGAAATGATTATTTTAGGAAAAAATGCCATCGTATGCCTAATCCAGTCACGGCATTCACAACCAGACTGTGAGTCTAGCAAACGAGTGGATGCCAGGAGAGTAGCTGACGTTCGTACGTCATCCAGATAATTTGCATAATAGAAGAAGGATTTGGGTTGAAAACGGAACTTTAGATTGGGTAAAACGTTGGGTAATGTGCTGTTTTTAGTATTCCAATCAAGGGCGTGTACAGGACCGTACTTTATTTTCCACTCACACCGCAGGGCCGTAGCCAGCCTGGTGGAGGGGGAGGGTAGTTTTTGCTGACACTTTTTTTTAGGGGGGGGGGGTCATTCGACCCGCGACCCCCCCCCCCGGCTACGGTCCTGCAACGTTGGCAGTGATTCATTTAGTTTTCCATGATGATGTACTGTGATAACGGTTCCCATGATTTCTCAAAAGTGTTGTTTTAATCGTATTTGGGAAAATAGAGGAAATGGCTTGTCAACTTGAGCCGGAAAATCATTAAAATTAAGAAGACATCTTTATCTCCACTGAATTTCACGGGCTAAAGGGAATTTTGGTCCACTTTACGATATTTTGCGCTACTTTCCATGATTTTTAATACTTAATTTATTATTATTTTTAAATGTTTTGTATGATGAATAAAAGGCAGATCACCATTTCAGTGACGAAAGGGAAACTTTGTTTCCTTTTTTTTCGTTTTTTAAAATATTTTGTAACATGGTGAAAATGAATGACGCCTTCATGCTCTTGAAATGGTTTACTCGTATATATGAGGAGTTGGAAAAGACTCCCAACACTAACAGTCAATTTTTTTGTAGACACTGAGTCCGAGGCCCAAAGTGGCTAAGCAATCGTCATTTGATATCCAGACCGTAGTACTCAATCCTCTGCAGAGAGAAAACCTCATTTTACGGCCGACCCGTCTCCCTGCGGGTCCGCTTTAATGGAACACTCACCCTCCCAAAACGACCCTTCACTTTTGGGGGTTGCAGGGAAGCAACGCTATGCCATAATAACGTGATTTGTCCATGCATACTTAAAACATATATTTGTGTTTTTTGCAGCTATCATGGGAATGTTTTGGGATAGAATGTTCTCAAAATTCTGATTTATTTTAAAAGAAACAGACCTCACCAACATTTTGTAGGAAAACATGAGGCAAAAGGCAATTAAAGGGAACAGAAGTCTTTCTTACCACCAATTTAAAAAAGGTCCTTTTGATAACATACTTTTAATTCGAAAATCCGAATAAAAAGAATGATTATAAGGTTAAGACAATATTAAACAAATTGGAATTCACAATGCCAAGATTTGATGAAAACGTACCGAGAACATGCGAGCCTCACTTACAAGAGGCATTGCCAATCTTGTTTCATCATTTTTATTTCAGTACGGTGCAAGAACGAACCGGTCGTTAATGTTGATGTATTAATATGACGAGCACATTCGAGGTAATAAACATTCACTTTGCAGGTTATTTGTCAAATGTACGTCAAAAACAACGTAGATGTCGGAAAAAAAGTGTGATTGAACAAAGATCAAATGCTTTTATCGACGTCATGGACTTCTGTGGTGAGCAAACAGCGGCAAGTTGAATGGCCAGACAGTTCCGCCAATTTCGTAGATCATGTGACATGGATTATCTTTGTTAATCTTTGATAAAAGCTCAACTTTGTTTTAAAAAGCCATCGTTATGAAGTTTCCGTGTTTTTTGATGGCCGTAAGAAATAATGTTTATTATCAAATAAACATATTGCCAAAAAAAAAAAATGAACGAGCAATGTACATTATATCAAAACTAAATCCAATGGAATAATTTCACAACAGTGCGCTATGTTAAATTACATATTTTCAAGCACTAAAATTTTTTTGTCAGAGTATTTTGCAGGTTTGGTGAGAAATATACTCAGTGCCGTGTAGGCTACTCGCAGTGTCAGTATAAACCTTTGGCTATGAGTGACGAACCACCTTCCATAATCAATGACATTTTGATACCTTCAAATTACGTCTTCCCCACTCAAAATAAAATCATTTCCAATCAAATAGGCTTCGGCTGAATAACTGTCATAGCCAGCAATGTTTTGCAACTCTGTATGAAATCGATGTGAATTTGAAAAACAGGATTGTAGACGCCAACTAGAGAAATATGCTGAATCGAAAGCACATATCAAGTAGCAGGAAGATGATTAAGTTATCCATTTGGGGAAAGAAAACTGTGCAGTGTATAAACGACATCATCACAATCTTGAACACGTACGTCTTATACCAACTTTGTTTTCTGAGAAAGAGAGGCAGTGTCGATACTAAGGACGCAAGTAGTGCACGTATGAGTGAATCTGCATGTCGATTTGTTTTCTCTGTTTTGTTGGATCATTCATCTTCACCCATCACACACTGCTTATTTTCAATGTTGCCGTGCGTTGAGGAAACCAGTGCGCCGATAACTGCTTAATCCTCCCCGCCTAAAACAGGTCTTTGACGCAATATTTAAAGGTCAGGCCTAAGCAAATTCTGTTCCCATGCACAAAGCGCTATAGCGAAGCCAATATTGCGTATGTAAGACGTCAAACGAGAAGCGTTTACAGTCGTCTTCACCGCTGCTTGTTTTAATCTTTCACTTTGGGATCATTTATTTCTCTAACGAATTACCCTGACTTTTCCTAGTCAGCTTGAGCAGTAATTATCGTTAGTATTGGTGGCTTCCTTACCACGCGTCGCAACTAATTAATGATCAGTGCTCGGCTTCTTGCTCCCGATCGGTTACAGACTTGTATACTTTCCCTTGTCAGGCACACTGAAAAGACAAACTGCATTCATTATATGATAGTTTCCTTTCAAAAGAATTAGGTACTCCCACGATGTCTTGTACATGTTCATAAAATAATAATCTTGCTCTTATTACACCTTTCCCCCGTGATCCAAGTAAAATTCAAGCTTACCCTATAATAAATAGCTTGAAATGACAAAGAAATAACTATATCTCACACATCTTGGCATGAGAGCATTACTCTATGAGACATTGTCAGTGCACTTATGCATTATTATAACTATTACTAAAAAAATACTGCACTGCGAATGTCACTTCTCGTGCTGTTATGGTTTCTTTCACAATAGTTTCCTTTTACATTCATGTCTGGTGTCGATTTAAGCACAATACTGGGACCATTAGATATAGTACGCTAAGGGACAGATATGCGGCTTGGAAAAAAGTTGCTTGTTAATTCACCATTTTGCGTGGTAATTTCATCTGGCACAGGACTGGTAATGCAACACGTAACGGGGGATTATAACTGACAAACGAATGTATTTGTCACTGTTCACTTCAAACGTATGCCATGGGACTTAAGACTGAACAGCTACAGGATTAGCGAGTGCAGTGGTCATCATGGAAACTGAAAATCGTACAATTTTAATCATCTCCGCTAACTTAGTGTATTACAATAGATCATTGCTTTTTGCTGCATGGTCCCAGAGGCCAAACCAAGCCTATATAGTTTCCTCTTTCTACCTGACTGACTGACTCACTGACCTACTCTCATTTGTAAGCTGGGAAGTACTATCGTATAGGATTACGCCGTAACGCCAAATGGATGAGCTAATTGATGGCAGTGCTATCCTATATCACGCCGTAACGCCAATGGGTCAGCTAATGGATCAGCTTCAATTTATGGGCAGACCAGAACGGACTTCCAGTGACTAGCTGTGACCAGTTTTGACTAGCTTGATCTCTCGTTTTTAATTTGCGGTTATTTTTTTATGTCTTGGAGTCGTATGATAGGGAGATGCGTTTGAGGTTGGAATAAGGTCATCATCCCAATTCCGAGCAACCGTTGCTAAGGAGGCGCACCCACACAGTCTCTCCTTCGTAAAAAAAACCCACTAAGTTTCTCGGTTTGGTCTCTGTGGTAAATGTCATCTCCATTTTCTGAACTATTCACGTTTTGCAAGTGAATCACGTCAATCTTCAAGTGAATATCTTCAAGGGGAATTAAGGTCAAGGCTAAAAGTGCTAGATGATAAATAATGGCCTACACGACTTTAAGCTACAAGTAGGAAATTCCCAGAAATGGTCATGATCCAAAAGGAAAATAACTTAGCAAAAAGTAACAATCATATAATTATTAGAAATCACATTAAAAAATTGCATAATTTCTCAGTGATGGCAGGAAGAAGGTAATGGACGAAACAATAAATAAAAAAAAGATGTGGCGACGCAGAAAGGCTGTGGTGAAATTAATGCCAATTATTTCAATGTATTCGAGGGAAAAGAAGGCCAGAGAAAATTTAATGGGCTTTTTCTGCCGCTTTTTTTTTTTACTAAAAGCAGTGATTAGTAATTCATGCAATTCATTTGTGCAAAACCCTTTTCCTGGATTTTAACTGAGAGAACCATTTATTATCATCATCGGTGACGCTAATTCAGTTTGGGTGTCGGCGTTTGAAGGGCGTCGGAAGAGATAGTCACCCGAGTTCGTCATTGAAACTTGAACGGTTTCTACCGCCCATTCGATTTTTATATTTTTCATCGTTATAATGCACGTCTATTTACCGTACGGAATAGTACCCCAAAAGTACCTCAGAAAGTATTGATTCACTTTTTTCCCATCTAAGCTGGCACAATAGAAACCCAAGGACTCCTATTATAGTCATTACTGCCACTTGAGCGGAGTCGTGGAAATCGTGCTGATCATCACTGCGTTTAAAATGTTATCGCAATTTTTAAAAAGTCCTCGCCCGGGGCTGCACGAGTACTAGAAATGGGCTAAAACTGGTTTTTGAAACTGGCAATTGCTGGTTTTTTTCTGAAGCTGCAAGACACGTACGTACCCCATGCTTGCGTCTGTATATTGCTGTAATATCGCCATTTTAAGACCATAATAATACTCATCGATTTGGTGACGATGTTTATGTGGGACTCCGTGTGCTTTAGGGCGTCGAACACACAGTGCGCACAATGGATCGCGCATTTGAAACGAAGATGTACGACATTTCATTAACGATGCATAAAGACGGAGTCGAGAAAAACAGTTAAGCAAACAACCCGACTGTCAGACAGACAAACAACAACAAATCAACAAACAACCAAAAAAAACAAAACCAGGAGAATAGACAGATCACAAATTTGCATTTCCAACCGAAGACGGGACCTGTTCATGGACTTCTGTGATTATTAGAATAATTGACCATTAGCGTATGCAGTTTTTATGTCTGATGAATCACACAATGCACTTATCAGCGACAATCCATCTTCATTTGCAATTCTGCAGTATAACTGCCGGACTAAATACTTCCGGGAACGCACAAAGATTAGGCCTACCATACGCCATTACCTGTTGATTAAAAACTACAGAGTTGGTCTACAAATAAAAACAAAACCGCTAGAAAAATGGAACAGCAAAAACAGTAGCAACAGCGGTACTCGAGTAAAAGCTTTAACAGCCTAAATGCACGCAAAAGTAACATTAGCACAAACAGAGAAAGACAGAAGAACAGCAATGGAAGAATGTCCAATGAGCAGCCAGCCGAGGTTCTGGCTGCTTATAGTCATCATGTATGACATGGCATGGGACCTTTTTTTAAATCAATGTAATATAGTTTAAACGATAATTTGAAATATCGTCTATAGCAGTTGCAAAGGGCAATTAGCATTCACAACATTAGTGGCTAGTTACCATGCCAACTTGCTGCAGTTCCAGCAGCTGCAACAGCAGCAGTATACATGCCAGGCAAGTTCTTTTGTTAGCACTGTCCAATGGTTTTTCCAGTCACGTGGGCAAAAAAATATGTTATCAACATTAATTGACTTTTAATGGATGTGGTGCCAGCACATGAGTGGGTCAGGAAAGGGATTTCAAATCAATTACGTGTTTTGGAGTTGGTGTACCTCACTATTAATTTGTTGTGACGTAAAAGACCTCCGTGCAAATAGTTATGAAGCTGACAAACGGGCCCAGAATCAAGAATGATGAATGAATCAAAAAGGCTTATAGGAAGTCGGAAAATAGCAGCAATCGCTCTGTCATAAACACACCCACATAATGAAAGACTTGTTTTAATTGAGGGTGCAACTCTAGAGACCTGGACTCGCAGAATTGCCGCAAAAAGGTGGGCAAGGGGCAAGCACAATTGGCGGAGAAGCTGGAAGATTTTTTTTTTTTTTAAGTCAGTGCCATGATTCTGGACGGTCTCAGGGTCCGGGGTGGGTTTGCTGCGGTGTTGGAGTCAAGGAGGAAGGAGTTAGTTGATGAGGTTTTGAGGTTTTGAAGCATGTGGCTCTAGTTCGGGAAAGCATCCCCCGCAGTAAAATTATGGTAATAATTCACATCGTTCATACGCAAGAGGCCACGCGTATGCCATACCCTACCTCTGAAATCAACCCTAATGGTATCTATTTGTATGTACCTCTTACCGGCATGCATAAAGAGTGGGTCTACAAGCGTCCTCTATTGAAGGCAGATATTAACTTATTATTTTATTAGTGGAATGGGCAGTACATCTTGAGAATTTTTAAAAACTACAGTTCTCTACACAAAACCGTCATATTGAAGCAAATACGAGGCTACAAGTGTGAAACCAAGACTCTTTCGTATCATTGTTGTGTATGTTTCTCACATTACTAAGAAACGACTCACTGCAGCCTCTTTCAACCAAACCAGACAAATTCAAAGGGTTGTTTTGAATTTTCTGCAGGCTGGGCCGGGCAAGCTCACGGGGGATCAGAAAGGAGCCTTGTTCTTATCAATTGTAGGCCCACTCCGTTTTCTTCCCCGTTACATGAGCCAATGACTCGAGAAAGGAAGCCCTTGTCAATAAGGTAGTTGGCCTTCTCAAGAGCGTGTATTTCATCAGTATCTGACCGAAGCCAGACGGCTCTTTAACCCTACGGCTGAGAGCC
Source organism: Patiria miniata (assembly GCF_015706575.1). NCBI lineage: Eukaryota > Metazoa > Echinodermata > Asteroidea > Valvatida > Asterinidae > Patiria > Patiria miniata. The sequence continues at coordinate 14,626,463 of NW_024037074.1, forward strand.
GTCTCTTGCAATATCCTGTAACTACCAACGCGGCACTGCAATGGTTTCTCAAACAAACCATGTACATGTACAATAATGCTGCCGTTCTTGCAATTTCAACCTGGCCCGTGAACTTATAAGGTGGGCCAAAAAAAAACATGCATTACCGTCGGAAAACAGTGTTCATTTTGTGAGTTTAACTAGTACAGTGCTCGGAGGCAACAGCGGCGATTTCTTGTCAACATTAGGGGCACGGTGGACCAGGAGCTTGGGAAATTCGAAAAGTACGGGGCGGGGGCTGGGGTGGACACAATCTGACTATAGAGGGCGCCTTTTAAAGCTGTATGCACATAATTACATGCTGCACTGTACCAGTGTCACGTACGGCTGGTGGCAAGTGTCGAAGACAGCTTTCAATTTTCATCACCGTACTTTTTTACCGCTCGGTACCTTTACGTGAGACGTGGTTTCGGTTTGTTAATGACTTTCTCAATTTATTATTCATTTCAGCAACATATCTCTTCTTATACCAGTACATTAAATACACGTGAATTTCATTTTTATTCTTCAAGGCTCGGTGTATAAGCCGCCCTGTGTATAAGCCGCAGTAAACATTTTCATGGGCAAAATAAACGTTTAAGCCGCGGCTTATATTCCGAAAATTACGGTACACGAATACACATTTACGTCCCCGCTCGAAAATTATTGGGCGGGGGGCGCAATCCCGGGATCCCTGTCCATGCTCGGAGGATATGTGAGAGAGGAAGACATGAACAATGTAATGCTACATCACAATGATAAATACGACAACATCCGAGTAAAGGGTGCTCACGGCAACACAATTTCAATACAAAATGCAAATGTTTTTTGCAAAAGTATTTAATTGCTTACGATTTCGGCAGTACGGTATTGAGGGGAAGGGAAGAGCAACTTGCTCCCCTCCTTCCAGGGGCATGCTGCTTAGCATTTTTTTTCAAGAAAATTAAAGTATCATCACCTCACAACTGCTACCAGCATTATTACCATTCTCATTTTTTTAAACCAATTTTAAACGACAAAATCATTATAGCTCAATCCCCCAGCCGACCCTGGACACAAAACCTAGACATGCTGCTGGGGTGAGCTTCTTGAAATAATTTAGACAAACACAATATTTTACTGAATTCAGAAACTTCAGTTTTTATTAGATGTGTATGTGGCTTTTTGCAGATTCTTGTAATTTTAGATTTCTGACCACTTCTAACCCGGGCAGCCTTATGAGCAGGACGATAATACAAACTTCATACTTTGAGCTTCAAAATGAAATCTTAACCAAATTATTCTAACTTGTTTGTTAAGAGAGACAACAAAAAGTGACTGTTTCAATAAATGCTGCTATGCTTATGTGTTTGATCCTTCATAAATGATTTCCACAATGTACTTCTTGGACTTCTTGTGACTTGTGCTTGATGCAAGATGAATACCACTTGAATAAATACTGTGGATTGTCCGTGGATGGATATCAATGTCAGAATGAAGCTGGGCAATTATCAAGTTCTTTCCAATTCTACTCTTGTTGTTACAGGCTGTGACACTGCACCGTGGTGATGTGAGGTTTGACATCTACTTCCCTTTGCCTTTGGGCTGTTTCTTGGCCTTGGCCTTGGTGGCCTCTGCAGGCTTCTTGGCATCAGCAGGTGCAATCTGTCAACAGAATGAGGGTCAATAAATTAACCAGATTTGCCTCATGATATAACAGACAATGGAAAATCCCATATAAGGGAATGAAATTCTCATATTTTGAAGGCAAACTTATGCACATTAACTAGTAATTCAGGCAGGTTCAGAGATTATCATGTGCAGATTAGTGCAGAGTGATATTAATGAGGCTTGGCCTTGTCTGCTTCGCGGGGTGGGCGACTTCTCCGCTGATTGCCCCGCCGATTGCCCCTTAGCAGGCGATCAACTCATGAACACACATACATTGTACTTTTATAGTATAGCCATGATGTGTTGACACAAAATACTCCTTAAAAAAGATCTAAATATTTACCCGAACAGTCCTGAATCCCCCAACGTTAATATGATGTTTCACACACCCAAGGGAGTTAGGACCATAAATGAATGTAAATTTGAATATTTGAGTTCTAATGGATTTTTCATATTGACTTAGCCTCAAAGCAGTACACACCCCACGTTTCTTGTCCAAGTAAGCCTGTTTCTGAGCCTTGGAGCGCTCCTCAGCCAGCTTAGCCTGTCGCTTCTGTGTCTTAGAGTAAGGGTTGAGCTTGAACATGACGCGAACATTCTTCAGCGGGTTCTTCTTCAGCACCTTGCGCTTGTTGGCATCCAACCTGGAGTGAAAATAGAATGATAATAAGTAAAATGTTTGGCTAATAACCTAAGTTTATGCAGTGGTTCAAGATCACTGCCATCTTCTCTGTCCTCACAGGTACCCATGTATACTCCTAGGTGGAGAAAGCAATTGTAGAAGTGTGTCTTGCCAAAGAACACAAAACCCATGAGCCCTACTGGTGTCTGCACTCCCATTCTACTGCACATGATGAATTGGGCTCACATGAATTGGGCAGAGAGAGAGAAACAGATAGGCGATCACAATCACTCTTTGAGAGGCACTGGGTACGAGTGAAATAAACAATAGCATCACAATGGCCAACAGAGATAAAAAAAAACTTTGACCATGTGTTCAATGTCTACCTTTCTTCTTTGCATTGCTTGAGATAAACAGCTAATATTTATACACACACCTAATGGCAAACGGTCTTTTCCATACCATGTATTTTTTTTTTCAAGCAGAGATCAGAACTTGAAAATCGTCAATGGTTACTCAGAAACACGGAACCAATATATAAAAAGTTCATCATATCTCCACTTGGTTACATCAATTACTTTAATAAAAGATTTCTTTAATCCATTACCATGGAAACATCATTTTTCAAAAATCTATTCTCATGGAAACCACAATGTGCTTACTTCTTGGGTCGGAGTGCTCGTCTGATCTCCTGACTCTTTAGCAGACGGTTAAGGTCAGAGTTCATCATCATCGGCATCGGCAGGCTGTTGAAGACAATATGAGAAATATTTGTACATGTTTACTTGCTAATTATTAATAAATGTGGATTGATTGAAGGAACATTCAACGTAACCACCTGTGCACAGGAATGGTACCATCTCACACCCCTTCGTTGGCAAAAAACCTACATTGTGACATGGCATTTTGAAACAAAATAGCCTTTGAAATTTTAAAGATTAAGATTATTTATTCGTCGTGCATTAAAAAGAAAAGTTACATGAAAATTGTTTTCCTGATGTACAAGTTTTTTAGACACGTAGAATTTCAAAAGACAAAAGGACAACCATCAAAAAGGCTTAATGGCAAACGGTCTTTTTTTTTTGATGTATTTTTTTTTCAAGCAGAGATCAGAACTTGAAGATCGTCAATGGTTACTCAGAAACACGGAACCAATTTATAAAATATTCATCATATCTCCACTTGGTTACATCAACTACTTTAATGAAAGATTTCTTCGATCAGATCAGTGTGCAGATATCAGTTATATCACATATCGTCCAGTAGTTGACCAACGGTCACTGATCCGACATGCTCAAGGATTGCAGTTGATCTTTGGCTTACTTGTAGTTCTTCTTTTCTGCTGATGGTTTCTTCCATGTGCCATAGAGCGAGTCTAGTCTACGGAAGGCGCTTTCAGTCCAGATGCAGAATCGGCCGACATGACCACCGGGAGCCAGCCTGAGCAGGTTCATCTTGGTCACATTCATCAGCTTGATTCCTAAATAAAAACAAACCATTCACAGAATGCTTAATACACTCCCAAATTCTTCATAATCCATCACGACGTCTGGGTAGATTTGACAGAATTGTATCGAGTCCCACTACAGTTAACATGGGGCTTCATGCACCGTTTGTTTACAGCACAATGCAGGATTTTTGTATTCCAGATCCCGAACCGTTCTGGTAAAAATGCCTGTGGGGATGGAGACTAAGTCACAGGATGAAAATGACATGGTACATATAATTCATGTCAAACTGACTGGTAATGAGTCAATACCACCATTAATCTGAACCAACTTCAACCTATTTCATTCAAACCCAGGAATTGCCATTTGATTCAAACCCAGGAATTGCAGTATATTAATCTCTTTTATTTTGCCAGCAATAACACAAAAGAGGCACTAGACATTAGCTCTCACCCATGTGAACTAATTCTACTGGTAACAAATACGACTTGCATTTCCAATGAATGGGATCAGCAATACATCAGCAATCACATGTCATCAGAAACACGGACTAAGTATTATCTCATCATATCCCTTTACAAACGAACAGCAATTAATAAATGAGACCATCCTGACAATATGAATCGAAGGCAATTCGACTGACCTGGGATGTTTCTGAAGGCTCGTGTGATTCCGTTGTCCTTCTCAAAGATAATGAGGGGACCCAGACGTTGGACGTGTCGCCGGTTACGCATCTTGCCCTTACCAGCTCGGATACGCTTGGACTTGTACACCTGTTAATGGTCAGGCCAGAAGCAATCCATGAAAATAAAAAGTTCTTGAGGACGACTATATACCCATTAAGATTTTCTTCTAAGTTTCTTAATGAACAAAAATTGACAAAACAACTGACTAGGTATGTCCTTATTATTTAAACTTGGGCAAATAAAATTGACTCGGCAAGATTCGCCCCCGAGACCTCCGATATGTCTTACATGTACTCTAGTGACTGAGGTGTCTTGCCGTGTATTGGGGACCTAACTAAGTTGGTAGACTGCCAGTAGAGTGTTCTGAATGTCTAGGATTTGAATCTTGCATCAGTCAATGTTTAATTTTCCGCCAGAGATTTTGCACACATGGGACTATACTAAAAAGAACAGTATTCAAACCGTGAAATTATATTATAAATAACAGCTTTTGGAACAGAGGAGGGTGCCAGATGTATTTTTTTTTGCTCCTACAATTCTGAGGAAACTTTTGATCTTTGGCACCGAGTGGAGATCCTAGGCTCACCTTCTTGATGTCTGCCCAAGCCTTGAACTTCTTGAGGAAAAGGACAGCTTCCTTGGTGCGCTTGTAATCCTGAACGGCATCACTCACGACAAGGGGAACCTCAGGGATGCGATCGATGACGTGACCTGATAACGCAATTCAATTCAACTTATTTGTAATTGTTCAATAATTCATCCAGACCCAGTCAAGTCCCAAGTTTTTTTTCAAAATTAACTATGACAAAGGCATTCCTTAAATGTGTTTGATAAACAAACACATTCCTTCACGATTGCTCATCCCCTGTTTACACTTGTAATTAGACCTGTGAACTGACTCTAAGATTGAATTGTAATCAGACTTGTGATGTAGTTGTTATCTACCACAAGTACTTTGACTACACCACTGTAACTCAGAGTAGGCAGGTGTGAGTTCTTAGCTTAAAATATAAAACAAATTATACTTAAAGAGGGTCAAATCTGACATTTATCAGCAAATACCTGAACAAGACCATTGCGTCACACTATTGTTGTAGTTAAATGGCTTTGGATTTTCACTATGTTACAATGTTGTTCATATCCATAGCCGGATCCAAACATCCTGAGTTAGACACCTTGTCGCTCCAGTACAATTGTGGAAATGCAATTACTGACCCTTTGACATGACTAGAGCTGGCACAGCAGTAGCAGCCAGAGCAGAGCACATGGCGTAACGTTTCTGGTTAACGTTGGTGCGGCAATGCCACTTCCGCCAGATCTTGGTAGGGGCAAACATGCGTCCACCACGACACATCTAGAGATATCACAAGTCAAGGCAAACTGGCAGCAATAGGAATACGGGGAAGCACTCTTAAAGGTATACACACTATGTGAGGGTTTCTATGTTAAACCTAAGCTCTCCCAAGTCCCCTTTAAAATCTGCCAGCTTTGAAGGATTTTGAAGGATTGAAGAAGACAGAACCTATCACCTAAACTAACTCGATTACTTCAAACAAAAACCCTCTTTGTGCAGGATTTGTGGGGAAAAGCACGGGTCAGGATTTTACCAGAGATCAGAAACATTTCTTGATTGACGTCACAGTACTGTCGGAAACACGGACGTTTTGATCATCATTTCTCCGGAATACTAAGACTTGACTTGACTTGACCTTTTAGCTAAAGTTGAACTTCATATTAAAGTTCCTGTATTTTAGGACTTGGAAAGGTTTCCTAAAATACATGAAACATGGGGCATTAAGATCTATATAACGTAATAGCTGATGAGATGTACCTCTTCAATCCTGCTGGATTTCAAAGGACCCGAAAAAGTGACGGATTAATCATTATGAGGTACACAATGTTTGGAGGTTTTCAAAGGATACGTTTCCAAATGCAGCTTGACCAGATCGATGAGTACCTCCACCACGGACACGGGGGATACGAGCCACGGCACGTCCAGTTCCCCACGACTCTGCACTGGTCTGATGACCTGTCAACAAAAGACATCCATTTTAAGATGAGTAAGCAACTTACATTGAGTGTCACTATCTGATCACTTTGTTTAAATGGTTGAGACAAAGCCTGATCTGACTGCAACATTGCCAAAAACTTGATGTATTTTTCATGTTTGAATTGGGTACAAAAAATGAAACCTGTTCAAATCAAAGAACCTTAAGTTTCAAGTCAACTGTTGTAATTTGCTTGGTTCAGATCAGCAGGATGCACGCTGCTGTGATTTAACAAAGTGCTACAGGAATCCGAAGACAAAAAATACAGATTCTTAAAAAAAAAAAAAAATTAATACCTGCTAGCTTGTTGACAGCATAGGGTTGGCGGCTGTTTTTACGCATGTTAGTGTGGACAAAGTTGACAATGTCAGGGCGGATGGGGGCCTTGAAGATAGCTGGCAACTTGACATTAGTGCCACTTGCTTCATTCTTCTCGGTGTAAACCGTGATTAGGGGGCGTGCAGCAGCAACAGCCTGAACAGGACCAGGGAAAAAAACAACAATGAATTAGAGAAAGGCTATTCTCATCATCACGGCTTGGCTTTGCAAGCGAAGATTATGAAGGTTGTCCATGTCGAATGCAAGCACGCTGATGGCTCAGGAGACCTATCCAGGAGACAGATCCTACTGCAGCGGCTGCAGATACAAGATTGATCATTGGGCTTGGCCTGGGGGTTCTTTCGACGGTCTCTCTTGTCCTCAGCAAGCTTCCTTCTGTTGGGATTTGTTAGTGATTCCTAACAAAATTGGAAATGTTTTTCTTGCATTTGTTGCTTTAAAAAAAAAAACGTTTACATGTATTTGACTATTTCCATTTGATTAGGCCAAGTAAAAAAAAAAAAACATGTTTAGCGTCCTGCCTTTTGGAAAAAGGAAGGAGGCCTCTTTTTTCTTCTCAAGATGGCCACCAGCTTTTTTCTTAAATGGCCGCCGCCAGGCGCCACTTTTCTTGGGCTCAGGAAATTACGTAGGGCCTATCAGCTTTCTAAATTCTATAGTGCTATATGCATGGGACTCGGGAGCAACTATAGAATGCAGGGCCACACCGGAGCAAGGTTTTTTAATTTGCTTGGAGGCGTGGATGGATAGGAGTAATAGATATGCAAACCTGCAAAAAGTGCTAAGTACAGCGAATGCACTTGTCTTCTAAGCTTCTCATGAAGGATCGGAAGGGAGGGCGTGCTTGTAAATGTGTTGGGGGCACTGTCTGGAGTGGCGGAGGCGCGGAGTCGGGGAGTCGCAGAGTCCAGTCGCGGAGACGCGGGGCACTGGAGTGGCGGAGGCGCAGAGTCGCCGAGTCGCAGAGACTCGCGCCGATAGAGGGCGCAATTCTCGGCGGAATTTTTTTGAGAACGAAGCATCCGTATCCATTTTAAATGGGCTCGCAAATTAGGAAGGGAGGAGGGCGACGGGGCACTAACTGGAGTGGCGGAGGCGCGGAGTCGGGGAGTCGCAGAGTCCAGTCGCGGAGACGCTGGGCACTGGAGTGCAGTGGCGGAGGCGCAGAGTCGCGGAGTCGCAGAGACGCGCACCGATAGAGGGCGCAATTCTCGGAGATATCGACGGCGGCTCCACGACTCCACGATCGATTTTCGGAGGTAGGTCAACTGCGGCTCCACGCCTCCACGCAGCCGTACGGAGGCGTAGATGTAGAGTAAAGTGGCCCTGCATTCTATAGTTGTACCTATGCATGAATTATGGGCTAGATGCAACAGAAAGAGGCCAAAATCATGTCACAGTTTAAACATTTTAATTTTGGGGGTTTTTTTCCAACCAAAAAAAAGGAGGCGGCCTCCAAAAAGGAAGTGGGTGGGGACGCTAAACTTTTTTTTTTCGATTTGGCCTTTGATTCTTTGAACTTGAAGTTAAATTTAGTCATTTAATTATTTTCTATCTATGCATAAATTTCCAAAAGATTGTTTAAATATAACTCATCCTTGACGAATAACTCTAATGAATAATGATTGACTGCAATAAGTGGTCATCAGAAATATCGGTCGAAATAAAAATGCACGTGTCGCCCAATCAAACCTAATGCAAGATGGCGGCGACCACGATTGCACTCATTTCATTTCACGTAACACACTATCACTAAATTTGTCTGTAATTTGACCATTAAGCGTCCAAAAATATTCATTGTATTGTAGAAGAATTTCATCAATGGCTATTCATGTTCATAAAACCAACATCCCTTTTCCAAGATTTGTCTTAAATTCTCACCATATTGAAGTTTTTGGGGGCAGTTTTTATCTGCCTACACGATTTTCGGCTGCCACGGGATAAGAGGATGAATACAGGATTCACAATTAGTGATTAGGTCGAACTCGTGAATACAATTTTATAGAGATGATATAGTAGAAAAGCAGACAAAAATTGTGAGAAACGACTACGATGCTAGAAAATTGGATCAAAATAAACCTCAAAGTCATCTCAGATTCCTCTTAAATGAATTAATATGATCCAAAACCTTTGTACGAACTACTTTTTTACCGGGGTACAAGCATAAAAATTGTAAGCTCTTTTTCAAACATCGGAACCATCTTCTGTGGGTCTATAACTAGATCGAAAATCATTTAGAAGCTTTTAAGTTTTATGCCCAAACTAAATAAACGTAGAAAGAAAACTGTACAAGACGGCCTCGTAATATATTATATACTCCTAAAAACGTGGCATGGATCCTAATATTGGCCAGAATCCCCCAAGTTATGGGGTAAAACTCCTTGCAGCCGAGTCTGCAGACGAAGCAGAGGTTTCGAAAACCTAAAACATGTTCGCAGAATACTCAAAAGAGGGCGCTAGCGGCTGATATCGATCCCATGATGCTCTGCGACATGTTGCGCCAAGTTTGTCTTGTTTGTTTTGCGAATAAAATAGATAGCAAAATAAATTTCTTCTTTTCTGGGCAATATGAAAAATTTCAGAGCAGATGTAAAGAATTTCCTGGAATCAGTTAAAGAGTAAGAATTTTTTCATGTTTTGTCTAGAGTGTGTAAAATTGTGAGAGCAAATGTTTTCAAAATTTGTCCAGTTTCCGGACAGTTCAACTATAACTTGATTTGCACTACTACTGGCGTGACTGGACTGCCACTGTCATGACTGTGCCAGTACTGTGACTGTGTGCCACTGCATGAAAATATTCTGTAATTTTTAGTGTCAAAGTATTATTATTTTTAAAGCTCTAAATTTCCCACAAAATTTCAAACTTATCAAAGACAAAGTGTTTAATAATATTAATAATCATATAGGAATCCTTAAAAAATAAACAATATTTTGTTTGATTTTTGAATCAGCATTTTTTCTCTCATTACAAAAAAGTCATGATTTTTTCCAACATGTCCGAGCCATGCATGTCTAGGCCCACACCACAAGGTGACCACACAGCCTGCCGTAACACATTGGTAAAAAAGCCAATGTCAAACAAATGTTCGCTCCCACCTATAAAGTATAATGCATCGGAATCATCAGTATGTTATTTTTTTATTAAATTAAATCCTTGATGATTGAATTTTGCAGACTTTTATCAAAATATCAGAATGATGTGCAGGCAAGTGTCATCTTCAAAGACTACAAGTTGTCCCTTGTGGACTCTGAATCGCAAGAATTAGCAGAACTACTTGGATCTGCTCAAAATCCTCAGAGGAATGCAAACGTTATCTTAGTTCAGCAGGATGACTCTTTCAAGGTTTGTTGATTGTCAATCATTCATAATCATTCATATTGTCAAGGGGGGTGCATATACCTATATTATAGTGTGTATATTGCACTGACAACTGGAATGGGATCTCTGCAGTAACATCTTGCTAAATAATTTTGTCTCTTGATTGGCTTTAGAGCATGTCATGTGTTGGATAGTTTTGTTCATTGTTTTCATGCCCATATTACATGTAAATACTACAGCAACATCAATCTAAAAAGATCTACTGCAAAAAAAACGTGTGCAACTAACCTTATTTATGGAATAGAATACTTTGCCTCAGCATGGATCAACTCAGGAAGGATATAGTTTTATTAAACCACTGAGAGCAGTCATTATTTGTAGAATATATGTTGTCATTCTTGTTGCTCTTTGTCGTTGTTCACTATGCTCAGTACTTCGGAAAAGATGAAAATAGTTTGGCAGATGAGTCACTAGATGACACGGATAGATCCTATGTTGGCAGCAATGGCGGCAAAGATCCAGAAGAATGCAGATCCTTTAGCCCGGTAACTCTGGACAATGCTAGGTAAATTAGTTTAAAAAGCCAGTTGTCCACACTTAACACAATCAAAGTTCCATTCAATCAAAGTTCCATTGATTGAATTTTGTAAATAAGCTATGAAAGGCAAATATGCCCTATGAAAGGGGAGGTTTTACACCCCCCCCCCCCAACACACACACACACACCCAAAATGAAGACCAAGGTTAAAGCTTGGAAATGTTAATTCCATCACCTACAGAACACTTGCCGTCTTACTGGGCACTTGTTCTCCTATTTAGTTGCTATCAACTGTGGACCATTTGTTGAAACATGTCAGTTCACTAGGTTGAAATTATAGTTAGCTATGTTTGCAATGTCCAATATGATGGAACTAATAGCATTTGAAAGGTGCATGTTGTCAAAATTTTGTTTTATCAGGAATGAGTAATCACTTGCCAAATTTGATACTACAGATATGTGCTGTCTCTCCACAATGTATGCAACAACCCACACCTTGCCTCATTACGCGGCGCAGACGAAGAGGCAGAGAATACATTACCAGAAATGGTGGTGTGCTGCGATGGAAAGGACCCAGACCACATCGCTGTGATGGCATGCTCATCAGCCAATCAGAAGGCAAGGTCATCAGGGGAGGGTAAAGGTCAAAGGTCACCTGGTGTGTCAGTGACAACTGTGTCATGCTTTGGTAAGTGTGCTTAAATTTCTGTCACTGAAGATGAGTATCCAATTTGATGCAGTGCTGAGCAAAGACGTTTGTTGAGCACAGAAAAAAAATGTCAGCAAAACAGATTTTGGGGCTTTTTAAAATTGCATATGGCTTTGGAATTGGATTTGCTATTATTGGTTGATGCAAAATGTTACTATTTCACTCTTTCTTTAGGCCCTGTGACATCCAAGTCTAATCTACTGACTGTTGATCAGGTAATACAACAGAATGGAGGACAGCCACACAAGGATGATGTAAGCAAGTCTTTTTTTGATCTCTTTAATATCTGTCAGATATGAAATCAGAGTTCTGCTAGGGTTGGAATCAAACCAGAGTCCTCTTGTTACTCATAGTTTATAAACAATTAGCTTGGTGACTCTCGACAGGCCTAAGATAACATTACAGTTCTGCCTTTATACCAATCTGATCAGTTTGTTTTCTTGTGCCTCTATTTTAGGTGACTACCTCTGCATTTGCCCAGTATGAGATTGTGGGAATGACATACCATGAGATGTCAGTCCTGGAGCCAGCCAGTCACTCTCATTATACGTCGGTCACTATGGATTGCAGCTGGGAGCATGTCAAGGGCATGTTGGAGAAACCTCACAGTGCCAAATGCAATGTGGTGAGTGTGCAATCCTCAATTTCATTTATCTTAATATTGATCTCTGCAAAACATAATTAGATATTCATAGAATTGTAACAAAGACTGCCATTTTTTAAAATTTACAACAAAGTGGATAATCTTATCGTAAAATTTGTAAATTTATTTCCAGCATGTGAGTGCTGTACCAGGAGATATGAGAAGTGCAGCCTACAGTGTGTATAGAGAGCTCGCAACATTAGTGGTATGTGATAATATAACCCCCACCCTATTCTCAAACTGACCCCCTAGGGCCCCTCTCCCCTCCTCATAACACCCCATGTCACTACACATCAGCTGGTTCACCCAGGGTGTAAATCTGGAAGTGTGGGGGAATGGCCTGTAGGATCATCCCACCCCCATCCCCCACCCACCCACGAAACTCCACAATTTTTGCTTACAACACACAAGAATAAAAAAAATTTTTAAGAAAAGTTGAATGAAAAAAAGAACCCTAGACCTCAAGCAGAAATTCAAATTTAGTTTAAAAAGTATTGGTAGAAACTGCCAGGCATGGACATAAATAAAGCTAGTGTCTTATGGTGTCTTGCCCTATACAGGTTTTACTCAAAATGTGCAAGTTGTTTTGGGGATACCTGGTAGTTAAATGAAAGTATGGAAGTACAAAATGTAATATGATTAAAAAGTATGTTACTGAAAGCAACAAATCTATTGTTACCAATATCACATCCCGGTGTAAGTTTGAATAAGTGGTATATTTAGGAATTCTGATTCAAAGTGATGAATAAATGCTATCATTTTAAAAACATGTGACTGAAAGTTTTTTATTGAATTACTGGGAAAATATGATGATCTTGTGACTTATTATAAACTTATACTTTAGTTTGTTATTTTTGAAGGGTTTTGTTGAGGGATTAAAAACAGAAGAACTGGAATGGAATACGAAGGAGTCATCAGGTGAATCAGTAGAGGAGGCTGTAACCAGACTGATAGAGAGAGAGAAGCAAGGGCCACAGAGAAAGCAGCAGCCCCAGGTGAAGTCAAACTGACCAGGTTGAGTCCATTAAATCAGGGCACACAGTTAAGAAGGAAAATGAGAGATGATTTCACTGCTGATTGTATGTATTCCTTACCAGCACCAAGCCAGTCACAGGTATTTGCATAATTCTTTCCATCCTCTTGTCCTTGTTCTAGGTTGAAACATCCCTTGAGAGCGGTGAGACTGATTTTGATTCCGTCCTCCGTGGTTACGTCATTCCTGAGCGTCAAGACCTCTACTTCTCAGAGAGTCTCTGGAGTATCTTGTGGTCCAAGGCAACGTGTTACAACGACGCCATCAAAGCCTTCTCCACCGTCTTCTGGGAACTCAAGACTGGAGAACTACAGCCTATTGTAAGAGTAAATCTGATGTCGGACCAAATCCGATGTCAAATTTTTGGACAAGCAAAAACATAATCTGGCATGGAAAAACTGATTTGAATCATTCTTGGCAACTAAATCTTTATCACAGCTTCATCACTTTAGTTCTGAATTGTAAAAACCTCAAATCTTTGTCATTATCTATTGAATTGTTTTACTGCTTGCTTGCACAGGTGCATAGTGATAACCAGAGCACCTTAGCTAAAGCCATCCGTGCTTCCTACCAACAACAGATGCACACAGTCAGTGTGGATGAAGTGGCTACACTGACCATGCTGGTTGAGATTGGTCTGGACAAACTCAGACGAGACTACACCAACTTCTTCATCGGTAGGTCTTCAACCATCATCTGGTCCTTTAACTTGGAGCTTGTAGACAAGTATTAAAACAAGACTTTTGTAAAGCCTAGTAAAGTTAGTCTCAGACCAGTATCTGTCTAGCCATGGAATGGCTGGCAGTCTGTTCATGCATCTGGTCTTCACGATGGGTCCAGGTTAGCACATTCACAGGGCAATCTTAAACGATAGAAGTGCCCAGAAAGACCTATGATGTCAAAGTATGGTTTTAAGATTGGTCCAAACTTTCTTCTGTCTCATTTTAGCCAGTGAGTTGACAACATTGAACCAGCTTCAGTGGTTTCTGCAATCCGGCGAGACTTGTCCATTGCCGGAGCAGGTGTCTCGTCTTCAAGCCTTGCATAACGTCTTAGAGGTTGCTGTGGTCTCAGTGACATCACTGAAACTACCTCCAGAGCACCGTAGAGTTCTTGTCAGGTAAGCGAGTACATTAGGACACGGCTAGAAACAATTGCACCTTCAATTGTTGCATGTGGGCTCCGCATTTGTAGATCAAGATGGTGTTTCGTGACCACTCATCACTACAGCTCATGTGTATGTGTAGGCCGCCCATTTTTTTTTTTCCAGTGGGCAGGTGAAGCAGTTTTCATAAATAATTCAGTAGTTTTGATGGGAAAATTTTTTTTTTTCTAAAGAGGAGCAGTGACAACAACACCATTGTTATAGACAATGTTACATTTATTTACAGAATTGTTTAATATGTTGTGGTCCCGTGATGCCCATTTTCAACAAACAGTTCTCTTCGGCACTGCATGTGTATCTCTTGAATAATGAATGGTTGAAAAGTGTTGACGTATATTGTCTAATATTGGCCAAATATCATGCCCAAGATGCTTGTTGCTTGTTGGCATGACGTCACAGTTCAAACGGTCTATACAATTATAGCAACTACATTACAGCATTTCAAAGAGCGGTTGTGTAGCTGCCACAGTAGTCTTGTGGATAGTGAGATGAGCTGTGGATTTCAAGATCCTGGTTTGAATCCACTAATGATCTTTTTTCTTTGACAGTTTGTGTGCTCCAAACTTATGATTAGGATAATTTTAATTTGAGTGAAATAATCAGAGAACCTGGATGTCTTGCAATAATTTCATCTCGACTACTGAATTATACATGGAATGACTCACGATCACTTGCCAATGGAAAGAAAATGTGCATGCTGGCCACACTGTGTGGCCTTTAAAAAAAAATTGTTTCCATGCGAGCATGTACATGTATGTGTTTGTAATGAGCCTATCCTCAAATGCATGTAAAAAATGTATTTGCCTTCATAGGGTTGCATTAATTATGAAAAAAACAATTATCAAAATTATATATTTCAAATTTTTTTGATAATTGTCAAAATTAGATTAAAATTTTTCTTTATTGGACACCATTCCAAGCCCAGCAATGATTTAAAGATTGTGTGCAAAGTGTTTAATCTTAGAGGCGTATTGTTTTCTTTGTATTTTGTCCCCAGGTCAGCCTTAGCCTTCTACCAGTCTCACCCTCATGATGACATGCATACATTCACTCTCCCCGTCCAGGCAACTACAGTACAAAGCTTGTATACAAGGTAACATTGCACACAGGTTTTCTCATGTAATGTGCTTCACAGCATATGGTTCACCCTAGGGACCCATACACCCCACGCACCATTAGTGGGTACATGAATAATGCACTATGCAGAGTCCTTATATGGTGGTACGTGCACTTCTGAAATGTGTCCGTTTTGATAGAAACTGTTCTTAAGTAATGAAATTTCACAACCTTAATCCGTGATATATCATGTCTAATGTCTCTTGACTATCTGATCAGCATCATTAGTTTCTCCACAGTTCTATCGTACTTCTCTGAGCTCGTCTCAAGGTCTAGAAATGTACCGCTACCTCCTGTGCTTCATTATGGCTTATTGCCCATGCATCATTAACCATGACATAGTACACTGCAAAATGATAAAATATTCACTAATAATTGCTGGGCTTTAACAACCTGTAGGCTGTGGTTCGTTTCATCCTCGCTTTGAATCGAGGT
The DNA here is from genome assembly GCF_015706575.1 of Patiria miniata. Taxonomy (NCBI): domain Eukaryota; kingdom Metazoa; phylum Echinodermata; class Asteroidea; order Valvatida; family Asterinidae; genus Patiria; species Patiria miniata. Next base: position 14,642,232 of record NW_024037074.1, read on the forward strand.
CATTTCCATCATGAATTGGTAATCATTGCCATTACAGTTGATTGCACATGAGCTGCTCTGTCATGTCGCTCGGTGAAATAGAACAAGACAAGTCAAGCCTATTAAAGCTAGTCCCAGAGTGCACATAACTCTATTCAGGTGATTCAGAATGGCTTTTCACTGGAAGTTGGTTTTCACGTACCAGTATCTGGTCTGCACAATAAGCTGGCTTATATATTGAGCCCATTCATATCACTGGTGTTATGGGGTAATCCTACACGATAGCACTGCCCAGCTTACAAGCGACAGTCAGTATAAAATTGCTTAAAGCAATAGTCCCTTTTTTTTTGGGGGGGGGGTGTGTTTATAATTAACTCCTAGCAGTATCTAGGGTGCATCTTTCGTCAGCAAATACATTTCTTTGCCAACATCTTCTTCCAAGCAACTTCATGATATTAGTTTTTGGATGATCATTTTTTGTGTGTGTGTCTAGCTTCCAACCCTCTTTGTGGCGATTAACAGTAAAGGGTGGTTCAGGCACCAGTGTTTCCTATCAACTGTCAATGAAGCTACCCTTATCTCATATAACTGGACTAGACCAAGGTAAAATTCCTCTATTTTTTGAATTTTTATTTTTCTAAAAAGTTTCAGTCAGTCATGGTTATTTCATTGTATGCTTGCTCCCTTTTTTGTGTTTTGAATTTTTATTTGAAATGTACAAAAACATGTACAGTTTTGTAATATATAAGAATGATTGCCATTGTAAGGAACAAAGAAAAACCTTTTATCGCTGTGTGCCAAAGTGCTTTGTTCACGTCCAGTCCTTGGTAAAAATGCAGATTTTTTTGTCAAGAATTCTGGCAAATTTATATTAAATTATTGGCAATTTGTCCACGAATTTAGCTCGGCAGAGAACGGCCCAAAGCAATTATTGCATCAAACGCATGAACAGTTTCTAGTGCACTTTTGAAAAGATTCCATGAAAAAAACACGCGGCCAGGCATGCAAGGACATTGACATGAGTTCACTTTGTGCCACCACCAAAAAAAAAGCAGAAAGAAAAAAACCCGATCAGATTATCCTGCTGCTTTTGCAAACTCTGTGTATTGTCTCACTCGGCTTTGATCAAATTACAGGCCAGCAATGCAAACAAAGCTGAGGCAAAAGCTGAGTCACTCTCACGTGCGCACTTCATTAAAAGTGAATTTCTTTTTTTCCCCCTATGAGTGAAAGACATGAGATTGGCAAACATAAAAATTTAAACTGAACAGTGAACCGTATGCTTTACAGTGCATTGCACGTTGCAACCAAGTTGTAAAAATCACAGCTAGATTTTCTTACTAATTCATGTCTAAAGACTAATTTGGTCTGGTGTGAATGGGGAACACCAGTCTGACACGGCAGGGAGAATCAAAAGAACTTCTAATCATTCTCTGCAAATCTTGCCAAACATTGGTGCAGAATATTCATGTTGTCGATATGAAGCAAAGATGTGTAATGTATTCTATAAAAGTGTATAACAAAAGACAGAAGACAACAGTTTGTATCAGTGTAATTTGAAAGAAATTGTCCCATTGGAACTGACTCATGTATTGAAAAAACTCAGTGATGAAAACAGAAGAAAAAAATTCTTTAAGACTACATAATATTTAGGAAAACACTGCCATCTTTGCCGGGAGCAAGACCAAAAATGTAAACGACCTTATATTATCTTTTTTTTTTTTTCTTTAATTGTCATCCTCTGCAGATATAAGTATGGGAGACCTTACCAGCGCTGGTTCTTTCTGTTACTATGTGACTCACACAAAAGAAAGTACTGCTTCATTTCTATGACGATAAGAAACATTGAACTGACCGAACTCTACTGAAGCAAACTCATGCGGCAGCAACTTTGACCTAGAGGGTGCTCTTCAACATGATGAGAAAAACACCAATATCCCATACCAGACCCCCCGACAGTTTTCACAATGTTCAGTCTTGTCCCAGTTTGAATGTGGTTTACTTCTATATAGCATGGGCCATTCTATAACGCGGTCCAGCCTTGACATTAAGAAGCTTATAGCACAGAGTGAAGACCGTATACGTTCCACACTACACATGCTATCACTGCCATATGGTCCCAAAATCCAGATCCATGTACACATGTATAGCTTATGGGCTAAATTCTGTTTATTGCAGTAGCTGCCGTTTAACCATACCAATAAAATGAACAAGTTAAAAAAAAGCATAACAGCTAAAAACGAAACATTGTTTATCTTTTAACTTCACATTGTCATAGCTTTCTGTTATTTCCAAATGTATTGTGTTGTTAATTTATGTAACAACATGGTTAACAACATGGTTATCAGTCATAAGCTATAATAAGAATAATAATAATAATTTGGGAGGCTAATCATCCTTACTCGCAGCTGGTATGCTGAATTGCGAAGGACGCGGCTACTACGTTTTTCATATTAACTATGATTTATTTTTCATTGATTTTCCAACATAATGCTCGTTTTCCTCTTTGTAAATATTAATTTTGTCTTTTTCTATACATTTATATGAACAATCTTGCTCTGTTACATATGTATCCTACGTGCACACATTAAACAGCATAGATATGTACATGGAGCCGTTTCTTATACATTTCTTTTTTTGAATGTCATTTATTTTGTAATTTAATAATTACTGATTTGAGAGGTTGTTATCTGATGTAAATTACAGTCTTGCGGATGTTGTCTCAGACTTTTGCTCCTTGTGTATTCATAATCCCCATTCAAGCTTCCTCAGTCCTGCCTTCTTGCAGTCATAAATTCTCTCCATCACCATATGGGAGATATAATTACTCCCTCCACGAAAAAACATTACATTACTAGTCATCGTGTTCAGCAATTACTGAATCTACTGCGCTGTATCGGGAGAATAAAGTCATTACGTGTACATGTATAGCTCTCCAGACAATATGGATTGAATTTTAATCGACCACATTGCTGCAGGCTACATTTCCTAAAGATCTGTAAATCCTGCATATCCCGTATCTGGAAATCAAGACACTTCTTTCCACGTTTCCCAGTTGTTCATGTTTACAGTCTTTAATTTGATGGAGGCGAGCGCATTTACTGTTCTTTAAATTAGTATATATTTTTTTCGATTTGATTATATTGCGAGATTGCACAAAAAAATATTGACGTTTCGTCAAAACTGCCCGCCAACGTCTTAACCAAATCCCCCTTGAATAACAACTTCCTCAAGATCCTCAGGGTCGAGCTATAAATGAGATACCTAATCCAGACTCAATTCCCAATCTTATTCATCCAAACATTCCGACTTTGCAAATCCCTCCTTGCACAATCTCCGCTGAACACGTCTCATCCGTCCCCCGGCCGACAGTCCTGCTGAAATATTAAAGCAACAAACAAGGGGCTTCATTCAATAAAACAAGAAATCTCCCTTCATCAGCCCGCTTCGACGGGGGCCCTAACACCGCAAGCTTCAATACAATCACCGCCACACAGGCTGCTTATCCTCTAACGACACGCGCGTTTCTATGTTCGCATCTCTTTATAGCAGTTGCCATAGTAACGGATGCAAGAGTACGTCAGTAGGAGCAGTATCGTACGTCAGCGTGGATTGTAAGGTGGGGGGGTGTCTCTCGGCTCAGGAGCAGCAGCTTAAAGCGTTTACGGTTGGTGTTGTTGAGCAATTGGCTCGTCTTTAATGGTCGCCATCCCGGTGCACGGTGCCGCTGGGATGGAGTGTGGTGCTGTCCCCAGACTGGTTATAGATGAGTCAATTGATGGCTGATTTCGCACAGGTGATGGAGTAAATTAAATTTGTCGCCTCTCCCTGTCCGGGGACTCCAGTGATAATGGGACTATGTGTGTTAATTTGATGGAGACCTGCTGCTGAAAAACAGTCTGGTTATCTCAGAAACATCGGGAAACTCGCGTTTTATCACGTACGGAGTTGAGAACAAGAAAAATGGACTAAAAAAAATAAGGACAAGCAGACTAAAAAGAATGTCAAAGGTTTTTTTCGTGGACTGAAGGAAATCTGCCCTTTGAAAATGTTGATTCCAAAAAAACAAAAAACAAATTTGCCTGATGACTCCAGTATGCTCACCGCATGACTGACACTTAGAGACTTAGATATACAATGTACATGTACTGGCAATTTATAAATTATCATCAAACAAGACAGTCATGTTATCGTTCGTAATGCACAATGAGCATCCCTTGTCCAAATAAATGTTGATAGCAATATAGCCGTAATTTTGTTCATATATTTATTTTAATTCATTGGTAATAAGAAAACGACATTTGGTCTTTGTACGCGTGTAAAGTTATTTTGCAAGCGGGACGGACTGCATTTCTTTGTCATTTTTCTCGTCTAAAAAAAACTGCCGGCGGCAAAGTCGGATATTTTTCTTGTCTCCTCAAGCGATGACGTCAACGATGGTTTCCACCTCTTGATCAAGTTTCGCATTGCCACGGTTATGTCGAGTGGAGTAACTCGATGCAGCCTGTGGATTACGTACGGGAAGAGACGTGGCAAGCAAGCAGCTAGGTATAGCGACGCCAATAAATGCCAAAGCATCCGCCTTGTGTTGCTTACATAACGAGTCTGTTTAAAGGTTGAGTCTGGCATTTGGGTTTGTGTGCGTGTCTGCCTGCTGTTTGGCTAGATTGCTGTATCAACCGTCAAGGGTAATTACACCTAGTGTTAGTCTCCTCACGTCGTCCACAGTGTGCGATTCTGCATTACAAATGGCAACATTAAGGGGAAAAACATACCTATATCTCCTTGTCACATTTCAAGGTTGTGACATTACACAATGCTTCGTACATAGGATCATTTGCTCTTTATGCAAGTTTTCCATATGAAACAACAAAATTGCTTATATCTCAACCACTTATAGGGCGCATAGCAACGATAAGATCAAGGTTGACTGATAAAGAGAGACCATTAAGTATGTTTTGGGGGTCCTAATTCCGTTCCCAGCACGTGGAAAGTGGGCCCGATTTTTTAAAACCAAGCTTCAGTGAGTGTTTTCTTTTGATCGAAGTCATTTCTAGCGGAATAATTTTACAGAGTGGTTAGAAGTAGCCCTGCCTTCACTTTGCAAAGGTTTAGCTAATCGTTAATTTGATACATAATGTTTGCGGGTATTAATTACCAATGTCCAATGTGCCTTTAAGAAGACAGGAAATAGGCGCCTTTTGGTAAAATTACTGCTCAAATCTGCGTATTCTGGCAACGCACTCTTTTGTGATCACAACTTAGTCGGGCGAGGCCCGTGTATTAAAAGAAAACCTTCTCCATTAAAGTCTTCATAATTTCTTGATTACTAATTGTTCTAAAGCAACATACTCGAGTACATTAAATGTTAATGTGTCGGGAGCAATACAACTATCGATGAAAGCACAGTGACAGTGGCGTTTGACCGACTACACTCGTTAATTATGAACACAAGCTGACCAAGTCGTTCCCGATTCACTTTAAATTATGAGCGTGGAGTAAAATCTTGGTGGCCCCCAGGGTATTGGATGAATAATGGACGGTATGGCAGGAACAGGCACGTCTGGCACGCTCTAAATTACCCCCGAATCTATAACGACCACAAAGACCTTACATTCGTTCACCAGATTTTTTTCTTAACCTTATGCCACTTTCCCTGAATTCCCTCTAATCTTCGCCAACGCTTGCAAAATTGCATATGTGAGTCATTGCACTGCTCATAGTGTCACGTTAGCAATTTAACACCGTTTATCTTAATGTACTTCAAAATTATTAATTTTTCCCGCGGAAGCCTTTTTAATTATTTTTTTTGGGGGGGGGATCAGATTAAGGTTTTTCTTGTAGAGTAGCGATTTAATTCTGTGATCATATTGCTAAGAACATTCATCACCAATGTGACGTAAGACTATCATTACGGTTAACAAAAGATAGTAACAGTAGACCGTACCTCTCCTGAATTGGCTGTACTGAGGGGGCCTAATTGCAAGAGTCGATGAAATAATCTTTAAATGCTTAGGTTCTTGTCTTATATAAACCAACTCCTTTGATGATGAAAAATTGAAAAAAGCAGCCTTTAATTTCGATATACATTTACGTCCATATTACTCAGAGAAATCGCAAAGATTTGTTTTACGAACTCGTTACATAGGAAATCAAAATTGTAATTTTCAAAACATTAATGCTTTGTTCGTTGGCGGCGCTTTTGCAAATTCGAGGTTTTTTTTACAAATGGCCGAAAAAAACGATGTTGTACTCCCAGAACTTTTGAACATCGTGTGTAACTTTTTGGTTAGATTAAGCATAATTTAAGCTAAAACTCTACTTAATACGTTCCTCCTTCGTTGGAGTTGGTCTTTAAGTTCATTGACACTATAATCAGTGAAGCTCTGCACTTTTAATTCTACCATTTTTCTGAACATTATGCATTATTTATTATCATTGTGCATAAGTTCTTTTGCTTTGAACCGATCATTAATACTAAGCAAAATGAGCTTGTCAATGTTTGATAGCCACTATAGGTTTCCGCACCTGCTAAAGACTGTCGCGGCGTTAGACCCGGCCCTGAACACAAGGAGATCGTGTGGCGAATTGAACACCATCAAACAAATATGAAGTATGGTTCACTGTTTCCCTTCAATCTTCATTTCTATTCCGAGGTTTTTTCCATTAATAAAACACTACCAGTCAGATCTCTAGAAAAGGCTAAAGCAGATTAATGGTTTTTGCCATGGCAACCGAGCACGTGATATGACGTCAGCCTTTGCCTCATTCTTGTCAGTCAATGATAATGAAGAGTACAGTATTTTAATTTTGGAAACCATTATCTGAGCTGACGGTAACGAAGTCATTTCCTTTACCACAAACATAAGATCATTATAGTATATCTAGGCCCGAAGATTACCTTAAAGGGACTGCACGTCATGGAAGAAACAATGAAATCGATTTCTTAGAAGAGCGCCCTCAAGCGATTGTTTATGAAGTTGTTTTCAGTGGCCTAATGTAGAGTACATGTACATTGTTATTACACAAATCGTGGAATGAAATAAGAGTTGACATAATGAAAATGCTGAGTGTGACTTGGGAGTAGAAATGACAGGTCACATCTTGAACAGATTCACTTACATCTTAAGAGATAACAGTCACGGATGACCTGATGTCATTGACTCGGTGAAGAGGTCACTTTAAGTTCATCGTGAAAACCCCCCAGCGTACTCACACGACACCACTTTTCAGGAAACATTAAGTATGAGTAAAGACCTGATTTGACACGTATGGGTAGATATTATCGGACAAAGAGTGAAAAAAGACACGTGAGATGACGTCATCACGGAACTTAAGTTCTCAGTTCAGAGACTATCCCATCCCAGCGGATACAGCTGATACAGTGTGAGTTAAAAAAAAAAGAGTCGTTTCGCCGTGCCTTTGTTTTTATGATGTTCATTGAAGATAAGAGTTATTCATGTTGATTTCAAACTGTGTAGACGTGTTGAACCTAAGTTTACATATCGTGATAATTGACTGTTACATCTTCCGAAGAATAGCCTGCTCTAGTTTAGATGACTATAATTTTGACCTAGTTGCGGAGGTATGTTCTCTGTGTTATGTGTTTTTTTTTCTTCCATATTCCAAGTTTCGCTTCATTCTGTAATATCAAACATGATTCGGTATGAGAATGGAACATAGACGGTCTTCGACTTCATTAGCTCTGTTGAACAGCTAGCTTTTAAAAAGTGGACTTTCCTTGAGGATGTTACCCTAAAGCAATTTGTCTTTGTCTTGCATGGTGGTCATCCTAAATAGGCTGAAGTTATGAAAATACCGGACAACTCTCCACTTTGTTTTTCCTCAAGCAGTTTCTGTTATTCTTCCAAAGTTGTACGAAGCTGTTCGTATGCGGGTACACGGCCGTGTCAGTTATAAATAGCGCTGGATCGAATATGAACTCATTACTCGATAACAAGAAATCACCCACTAATATTACAGCAGTACACTGGCTGTATAAGGTGGAATGGGAGACGGGCCTACGTCGACCTTGTTACAATCATAGAGCTAGGTCCGCAGCTCTATGTTATAATTAACCCATCATTGTGCTCACATTTCGTGGCTCTTTTTATACATCGATTTTGCTATATTTTTACATCAGTTGGTTAATGGTGTGGTTGGCTTGATTAGCCAATCGGACGCCGACGTTGGCCCCGGAGCGATCCCTGGATAGTTGTTATTAATTCCGCGCTCTTGTGCATTGCTCCACACGCTGCACGCAGCAATATTCTTGGAGGGGTACGGATGCAGCAGCCTCGCCGCTCGTTGTAATGTACGATGGATTCGACTGACGCAAGTGTTTACTGCGTTATACTGCTGCAGTGACGTGGCCATCAAAGCATTGACGTATACGCGCGTAGCTCACTCCGTCTTGAGTTTAAGGCTTCAATCAACGGTAAAGATCGTCGTGGAAACCGCGCTCAGTGGGCATTGTCATTGCGTGGGCCGCTCCTGTGCTTTCGTACATCCACTACAGTACCTACCATTCCTTCGCCAATGTCGAGACAGTGAACATCATTAGAGGATTAAAGACTCGCTTTTTTGTTACCAACAAACATTTGAACAGCGTAAACTTGGTGCCTTTTTTAATTTCTTCTTATATATTTTTAAATCTTGTACCCCTGAAGGGTACCGCAAGAGGGCGTGTCTACCCACTGGGATTGTAGGAGGAGTTTGTTGGTTGGTCTTGCTGTCTGTCTGTTGATAGGAATCGATCATCATGACTCGGTGGGGGTTGTTGGTGGTAGTTCTCGCCGTGTTGGTCCTGGCTCTGGTCAGCGCTGCGCCCGTACAAGGTATGTATTTCAATTTACATTATGTCTCAAAAAAGGTACAAAAAATCCATGCACTCCAATGTCGTAATATTTCGTTCTTTACCTAAATATTCTGAAGTGTACTTTTATGTTCTGGTTATTTTTCAACTGAAACATTTTGCCATATGGTATAACAATTTTAACGTAAGTATGACCTTTGAAAGAAAACATTTTATTGGATTTGTTTACTTTATTCATTTCCCTTCTTTGTTTTAAGGAAATTTGGTACTGTTCGTTTCCTCTGTCTGAATTAAATCCATCAATTCTTGCTTTAGCGCACATAAATTAATATTCTTCACCGTGTGCTGTCGGATGTTTACGTCTACTTTCGAGAGGACTATTATGAAACACGAAAGTAAATCAGTGCTTTTCATTAAATATTTTTGAACTTTTTTTAGCAATCCCCACAAATTTTCTTCACACTTTTCTGTATTGACTACATTTGTGAATCGGAATATGACATTGTTGTGAAAAGTCTCCGGAAAGAAAATATCGCCTGGCTAAAGCCAGCAATCGTCACGTGGCATTGTGACATGAAGCAATGAAATTAGCTGTGTACAATCCCTCGAGAAGTCCAGTAATATCTTGACTAAGTCTGGCCTGGGGAGACAAGCCGAGAGCCACTCTCCCATAATCTGTGCAATCCTGTCTGATTGGTTCGCGATAGAAGCAAAATTAAGCTTCAATTTTTTCTTTCTTATAACGCCATCTTGCTGCATGACTAGTCTTCTTTCGTGATTCCCAACAGGGAGTTTCTGTCGATCCTGCGTCGTGCGCCGAGCATTTCGATATCTCCGGCTCAGGATTTGTCAATCAAAGTCGCTCTGGTTTCCCGGCACGACAGCACGAGGCAGCGGCGATGTCATACGATTCCAAACAGGCTGTAGATTAAAGGGGCAAATATAGTCATTGTAGTCAACAGAAATTAATGTTCAAACGTCGCTCGTGACGTCATGCCAAACAGCCGCCGATAGGCAACACAACTATTTTAGTATCTGTCTCGTGTTTTCAATCAGCGTCAGTTTAAAATCAGCGTCACGTGTCCAGATTAGAAACAATCTTTGACAACATACCACTAGTTGACGCTACTGGAGTCGTACTCGACTCAAGACGTTGTGACTAATTGTTTTATCTAATGCAAATCATGTGCAGATCGAACGACCATTGTTTGTTACATTGAACTCTGAATAGAAAAAAAGAAAGATTGAAGTATTCAATTCTTCAATTTGATGGTGAAAGAAAACAACTCAGAAACCATCAGACAAAAAGTGCACAATGCTGCAGGGATTCATGGCTTGAAGTGCAACATCGGCGTTACGAGTTTAAGAATATACAAAAGATTCATGAGGACATTTCGTCTGAAATTCAAAGTTCACTTTTCACGACCTCCTTTATTCTGCATAATTATGATATGGCACGTCGAAGTACACAGTCACATGTGGAATGCAGTTTTTCGTTGGTTTGCACTTACGGTATTGCGTCTCGCTTTACCTCCCACTTCACTGTATATAACGAACCTTCAATAAAAATACGCGTTTCAGGTGAAAAAACCACTGCCTATAGTTGAATACTTTATCAACCAACATCAAATTCCGTTAATATCCGAAAGTATAGTATAAAGCTATGGTAACAATGCAAAAGGGCTGCTTTGACATTTATACTTCCGAATTTTGTTATTTTAAATCCTTGATTTGTTGGCAAAATCCCGTTTATTGTGGAAGGCAGGCTCATCCACTAGACCGGTCATCTCCTGAAGACGATCAGAGCATACTAATCAGAACCGCACATCTTCTCAAAAGAGATTCTCCCACATGGTTTTACCGCAAACTCTCACTAGTTATACTACTGCCATGCAAAGTTTCAAATCTTACTAAAGGCAGGCGAATTGCCTTTATTTTATTCCAATTCGAGCCGCATTCAACTTTGTTGCAATTTCAAACTTGCCAGTTGAAGTTCTTACTCAAATAAGTCACTTCCTCGCTACAAAATAATTTGTCCCCAAAAGCAATTCAGAGTCGACCTCCCCTTTCGATAAAATCCCATGTGTCTTAATGAAGAAACGCTCAGTCTAAATCTCCCGAGAACGCTCTCCTCCGGGATTCTAGATTTACAGACAACGAGACAATACAAAATAGACCTTGCAACTGCAGTAAGGCGACAGAAACAGGAGCTCCAAGCGTAATTACTGAGCTACAGATGGGCGGACTAGAAGGCTCGAGTTACAGTTCCTTTGTAGTGAAGTTTTGGAGAAGGCTATTTGATGAAACTTGAGCTATTCCTTGAAATTATAGAGTGCCGCGTCTCCTTTCAGTCGCTTCCGGGGAAAATATATATGTTTATTTCAATAACAAGACTTATGCTTGTTACATTTTCTTTTATGAATGAGCATGTTTCTTGAAATATGACGCATGCAATGGCGTGCGCATACAATTTACATTTTTGTAAAGGTTGATCCATGCAATTATCTGCGAGATGCACACGACTAGACGCATTTTGTTGCAGATATTATTAATTGGATGAAGCATTTGTTTCACTTTCAAAGGCTTTTTGTGTCTGGAGACGATTGTGGTTCAAGAACCATGTCTTTAATCAATGATCATTATGTTTTGGTAAGGATCAACCCCGGTTGTTTTATTAGCCTGCACGGATATTATTGCTTTCTGATGACATCTTACAGAGATATTGATTTTCTTAGAAAGAGGAACCGTTCTTGATGCTGTCTTTTTATATTGACTTGGGGATATAGTCTTAGCTAGAATGCAATCCATCATTGTAATACAGTTACCGTCATTGGCATTAATGGAGCAAATCATGGGCTGGCAATCAAAAAGCAATTTTTTGTATCCACTCAAATCTACCTTTAAGGGCACATTCAAACAAGGAGATTTATCTTCAAATATTGACCGAAAGAGGAGCAATATGTTAGGAGCCCCCCCCCCCCTTCCATCCGTCAAACTAGCCTGCTCCTTGACATACTGAAGTACGTGGTTTGAATACGCGGTGCTGATGAGCAGTTGGGTGTCGCTGGTACGCACGCAAGCATAGCTGATGTGAAGGACAGACGATCGGTGTTAAACGATGGTAGAGAGACTGTAGATTACCAGTGATGATAAACACGTTTCAGTGATATGCTGGGAACGAGATGATAAAAAGCAGGAAACCAGGAATATAATTTGTCAGTTGGAAGATAAGTAGTTAAATTATGAGGGACCAGTGAGAGCTTCATTTGTACGTGCACCGCAAGCGAACAAGCTAAGAAAATTGCAAGGTGTGGACACAATGGAAAACATGGCGACCAGCTGACGTCATGTTAATTATGCATAAAGCAATTCACTGTTCAACTTCAGTCTAAATTTGGATTGCTACGTTTTAATTTGCCTGGTGCCATAACAACAGCAGGGACCTTGGGCAAAATCAATATTTAATTCTGATCAAGCTCTGCAAGATTTTACTTGTAACATTGATACGTCATGTCCAATACAAAATGTTTATAAGGTATATGAAGAGCAGTTTTGACATTTTTGTAGGAAAAAATCCAACATATTCATAGGTTCTAGATTATGATCACTACACTTCACAGACGTGCTGGGCTCTGCGAAATGAATCGCGCTTCTTCTTTTGTTTTTAAGTAAGAAAGCATATACCAAGCTTGATGTTGCTGTATGTTAGACGCATTAACCGCCAGTTTGAAATCAAATGTCACGTCGTAATTTCTGTAAACGTTTATCACGATAGAGTTTCCGTTAATATGCTATTTCAAGCTATGCATAACTCAAAGATTTCCGTCACAAAAAGCAACCATCAGCATTAGCTGCACCCAACAGTTGTCCCAAACTTTTCCCCATTCCGATCGCATGTGTTGCTAACATCAACTGGGAATTTCGCAAGCACAACGGCGGACCACCGTGCGTCCTATCGCCACATCTCCACTCACGTTGACTTCCAGATTGATTCCAGTAATTGAATTTCCGAAGAAAAGGCAAGCATCCACTCCCGAGCTAGCTGCGCGGAGAGAGGGAGAGAGCGCGCTTATTTTCCAATTCGGGAGAGCATTTTTTTTTTGCAAGAGCCATTACGGAGATACAATTGTACCAAGCCTGTGGGGCAGTTTTAGTGAGATTTATCTCATCCACGCGGGCGATAAGCTGTAGGGAATCTCTCCTATACCATTCATGATCTTGAATATCACTGGAAATGCGCAGTAAGGCCATGTGGTAGTTTATATTACCTCTTGCAGCATATTGAAGAAACGATACCCTTTCATCGAATAATAATGCTGGGGTATATTTTGTTGCGCTCCGAGCGCGCGGCATTTTTGTTGATGGACGACATCACTTCTGTTTTTCTGCTCACAATTTCTTTAAGTAATTTAGTGTGGTTAAACAAATCCGACTTTGAAGAGAAATAGCCGAGGTAAAAATAAAACTACAGACCTTCTGGCTTGCGTTCAACATTGCGCGCCATTTTGTATGGGCGGCAATGCAGTTTTCAAATTTCAGACGTTGTTTGCAACATATAAAGTTGTTAGAATTTTTTTTTATATTTATTATTTTGGTTTTAGGTTTTGTTAGTTAATATTTCAGTGATTGAAAAAGCAGGTTTTTTTTTTTAACTGACTAGACTATTCTTTAGATTTATGATGTTTATCCACAGTTGTGCCGTAGCACAACAGTCTATAAAAATTATCTAACAACTTATCTTAACTTAAATTACGTTTCATGCAGTGCCGATTTCTATACACTTTAACCTATAGTCCTATAGTTGTGCATCTTCCAAATGCATTAAGCCATTCCAAAGACCCTCGGGCAATATCATTTTAGACAATTAGCCCCCACCCCACTCTCTCATTCTCTCTCCTGCTGTCAATTTCGGGCGTCCGTTAATCATTTCAAATGGCTGTGTCCTTGCAACAGCGGAGACATTTTTACAATTAGTCTAATGAGAAGCGTAATACTGAGCGACCGCCGAATGCAGTATATGAGGCGATGTACGCTTGATAATGCTTGAGACTATGACAGATTTCCTTTTAAAATATCAATGTTATAAATCCTTAGGCCCTACCAATTTTTACTAACAATTGTTATTTTTTGCATCCAGGCAAGATGGAATGTTGGATCTTGCGAAGATAAATATCTTGTCAGAAAGGCTGACAAATTTAATCCCGTCAAATTTTACACTCTGTGAATCCTCGTCCGCTCCACAAGATTTTCTCTCTTGTTTTGCACGAAGTAAGTTACATCGTGTGACTTGACATTGCACCGCTTGTTACGCTTACCGATTGAGCATGGTTCCTCGCATCTGTACATTGCTTGCTTTTCCCGGGTATCATTTATCAAGATGCGCGCACGCGATGGATCATCCTAGTTCAACACTGCGCTGTGTGTTTTTCATTCTGCGTTGTGCACAATATACATGTGCCGGGAGGATACCAAATTCTTGGGAAACCAAGACTGTGAGGTTTGCTCAGCTTTGCTTGGTATCGTCTAATGCAAACAAGACAGCAAAGTCTTTCCACACGCCTCGTCTAAGGTTTCAACTCTTTAGCAGAGCCTTTGATATTGTTCAATATTCGTCACAATTTCAATGTGAAACACAATCCATGCTAATCTTAAACTGTAGGTCTAACAATATTAAAGCGACAAACAATGTAATTTTGATACAGCAAATAACGTTTAAGAAGGCAATAAAGGATGTTCCGATGGTGTATGTTTTTAAAATATGCGTTATCATATACATTTAGTATTCAAATAAAAAAAAATACATCTATTAAAATAGTCAAAAAAAAGAAGATTTTTTTAAAGGCAGGTCAACATTGTTGATTGTTGTCCAGAAAGCCCCACATGTTCGATCTTGTACAATTTTTGCCTTCATTGTGAACATTTGACGTTGATTCCGATAGCGTGTAAACCTAGTGCATTATGTCTAAGGCAGAGTTTAACATCTGCAGCCATGTATGAATAATTTAAACCTCGTTCTATTCCTGCCATCGTCATGGCCGCATGCTAATCGATTTTCTAACGCGTTGCAGTTTGCGAATTCCTGGCTAAAAATGCATTCCGTATCTTATAATCAAACCTCAGTGATTATGTCGCCAGTATCATCTCAGCTAACAGAACATTATAGGCATAGGCTACGCAAATTATATACTCAACTAAAAATCAGTTGAGAGTCAGTCGCAGGCACTAAACCTTTTTCAGTTTTTCTTGATAACTTGACTTTGGTATTGTGTGTGTGGTTTATTTCTACTCGGAGGTTTTGCTTATTAAATATCATTGCGAAATGTACTGCTGGTTTGCTCACAAGATTGATGATCACTGGTATTTTCTTAATATTGAAAAGATCGCATACGGTAGATAGGTAAAGAAGTTGGTCGATGAAAGTTTAATTTTGGTTTTGATTGAACATCGAGACAGGTGGTTTGCTTACTGATTACGTGGGTTAGTATAGTGAGATTTATCAATTTGAAATTTTCATCTTCCTTAACGTACGTGCTCAAATTTCAGTTTAAGGTGTTTGTTGTTTGGTCCAACTATACCAATCGAAAGACTTCATCCTGATAATTAATAAACCTTTAATCTAATTTCAAAGGTTCTGATATCATTATGTTTGTCGTTGGTAAGGTGGCACGGAATGAACATCAATATTGAAAATACCTTCTGCTTGATAATATATCGTTCGGGCACACGTCACTTCTCCGGTACATGGCAACACGCTTGCGTCACATTTATTGCGCCATTTCGAGCGTCAATGGATGATAATCTTCCGCCCAATTAGATGCCTAAATGAGAAAGAACTCGGCAGACTAGAAGACCAAATGAGAAACAACTCGGCAGACAAGCAAAGTAATTGGAAAGACCAGCAGCGGCTTAATTGGCGTAAATTGCTTCTCTAGCGTGCATTAATGTGTGCATTAAAGGAGCCAGAAGGGCTATCTAGTGTTTAGCGAAGGGGTATCACTAGCAAATACGGCATTTAAGACGGTAATAACTTGGGCTCGGATCTTGGGGAAAACTCGCCGTCTGCCTTTCCTTAAGTAGTACGGGTTATTGACTAAGATGCGATCGAGACATGTCCGTCACGAATTATGATTCTGGTTTTAAAACAGATGCGCTACAGGATGTTCTAATGCCGTTCGGTATGGAAACTTTCGTGACGTATTAATTATAATCCCTAGAGTGTATGGAGTAATTAAGTTGTGAAATATGAGCCTTGGGTGAGCCAGTGTGCCAAACAATGAATAAGGATTGCTTCCTCTCGCGGTGAATGAACGCCAAGTTTCCTTGGAGTGTTACGCATCAGTGACGAGTTTATCCGTGTTTATGTCCCACAAGACTCTATTCACAATTGGCGTAGTTTATGGCAGGAAGGTAATTAAGAATAAAAAATGCATGAAACCGAGCCATGGTTTTCAATCCTTCGCATGTTCTTTTTTACGATCTTTAGGCCTGTACCAAAATTATTTTTAAAAATGTATTTAGCCTAAAATGTATTAACTGATTAAGAATTTATCAAGAAATCATCAATTTTAAAGCAAGAAATCACATTTTTATATATATTAGGTTTTGAAAACTCAAATAGTTTATATAGTCACTACTGACACCACGAACCAACAACCTTTACATAACGGTCAGATGCGCTACTATGCAGAGGGTGTCAGTTTTGTGGTCTCAGTAACATAAGACGGTAGAAATTGACAAACATTGGACGAAACATAATCTGCGTAACTCCACGTTCAACAAACCACGTGGTAATAGTATGCCAACTCTTGAGACGTCCAGATAAAAACTGGAAAGCATTACCTTTCAGCCCTGTCGATACATCAACAGGCGCCCATTTCTCCGGCTTCCACTTAAGAGTCGACATTTTTTCAGGTATTGAATATTCCTCGCATGAAACGTGCTGGACGTAACACAGAAGATGAAGAAACTTAATATCGCGCTAACGGCCAATTTCCTACGACTCTCAACTCGGCTCGCGTCATATCGCGCATAAACCCATCGACACATTGGCGCCTGCATTATTATTCAGTGTGATCATTGATGTATGTTTGGTCAACGCTGGGGTAATGAGATGTACTGGATCTGCGTGGAATAGGAGCGGAAAAGATGAAGCCAAATTACACACAAATTGTCCATTGTCAAAAATAACGTAGGGTCAGTTATTAATGAGATTAGAGCAAAATCAACTTAGTCACATCGGAGATGTACTTGTTTTGCATTTCATTATTGGCAGCGACGTCAAAGTGGCGACCCAAGATATTGGATTAGAAGGTTTACTTAAAAAATGAAAACTAAATGAAAAAGTAACTTTATTTCCTTTTCATCACACTACAATATTATTTGTGGAAAATGTCATTCACTGACAAGCAGAACAACATCGGGAATTCTCTTTCAGTTAAATCCTGTGGAAGGCTCTTTGAGTTATTGCAATATTCTTTCGGAAATGATTTCAAATGCCTTGTTCTTAATAGCGTATCTTTGGTTGTAAGATTTGTTTCCCACTGCGTCATTTCCAAGCTACTTTGTGTACCATTATAGGATAAAAAGGAACGTTTGTATGCAGGTGTCTGCCAGCCTTTAGCACGAAAAACACAAGAAACACCATCGATTTTCTGTCACCACCCGTATTGCGTACTTAGGCCATAATTATATCGCCTGAAAATAGCACCTCCGCTTCTCTTACTTTGGGAGAATTACAACAAGGAATCCTTTTCAGGTAAAATTTAAGGCATTTTTTAAAGAATAGCACTCTTACACTTGTAACAAACGTGAACAAATGTAAACGTGACAAGTAGGCCTACTTGAGATAAGAAATTTCTAGAGTTATTGAGGTATACACAAGTAAAGTCTTTGGTTAGAGTGTTACAAGTGCCCCGTTGGGTAATTATTAAACAGGGCGATATTTACAAATACAACCCATACTTAGGTATAGATACACTTAACCATTCGATCCCTTCTGACTTCAGGATTGCAGTCACATAAAGTAACACCTACCAAAGAAAGTTCAGTGTGTATTATTCAAGGGGTATCTCTGTCACTGATAGAGCTCCGTTTGTACTTATGGTTGTTACACGTATATTCACAGCTATTAGGTTATAGCACACTGCTAGTGCATTAATCACACAGCCGTTAGGAGGCGTAAACACAATTACTCTACGACTCCACCGCAGGGAGTTAATGCGTCACTAGACCTGGCCCCAAAGCCGAAGCCGGGGTTCGTGTTAGGAATTTATTTCAACGAGTTAGCCTTAATGTTACGAATTGCTCAGATGAGCTATTTTTTTTATGCTGGTGAAAGTCCTCGCGAAATATCCACAGCACCAGTTTGATGCTGACATTTTCTTTTAAAAAAGGTTTAAAATGCGGTTTTGATATTTGTGAGTTTTGATGTCTTTTAATGTTGACAATCGTCAGTGATGATTTTGATTGACATAAGAGTACACATCGGTTCTGGTGTAATTAAGATTGGAAGAATCAACCTCGATGTATAAACAAAATCTCTTCGTAGTTTCCAATTTCAAAGAAGACGATGCAAATAACGTTTTATCTTTTTACGAAAAAAAATGGGAGACACGTGGAGGTTTAAAAGGTACAAAACAACTGTGAAGTTTATTTTTTTTCACCTGGGAAACTAATAAAGCGCGCCAATGGCTGTTTTCCCAATCGATTCTTAAAGCTATAAATAGTATCATCCACATTTAGCATCATCTGTCTCTATGCATACATGGAGCTTGCAAAACAAAGACTTCGGCAAAATAGGAAGAAATAAAATCACCTGTTTTCAGATGGTCTTACGGCAGGTTTATAAAAATACTAAGTCTTAATATTTCAAATAGAGCGTGGGTGTGATTGTTGGAGGAAACGTGTTGTTCCCGGCAAGGATGTGCGGCTTGACGTATTGATTTGCTTGTCTTCACACAACCTCCTCCTCATCCTCCTGGCAAATAGTGCTGGCAACTTGGGGGTTTCGTTAATGTTTATGGAGGAAGATTTGCGGTTGCATTGGAGGCAGAAGCTGGAACCTGGAGTGACGGTAGTTCTTCAACCGCACTGCACTTTCACTATTTGTGTTTGAGTATTTGCTCGTCGAAATCTCAGATTAAATTGCATACAAACAAACGAAAACCACAACTTCGCCCCCGTGTGTCTGGATGTCAAGAAACGTAGTGGAAAAATTGAAAACGTGCTCAGAGGTGGTTCTTAATATCCACATGTATATGGGATTGAGCTTTTTACAGTTATGGAAGCTTTGTACACTGAACAACAAACACGACCAAAAGCGAATACGAAGACAAAAACTAAATGTAAAGAAAGATAGATGAAAAGCTATAACACAGGAAAATAGTGGGTTTTTGGGGTGTTTTTTTTTTACTATAGTTTCAATGAACAAATACCGTCTAAAGCTATATTCAATAGTGAACCAGTACTTCATTTTATGTACTCAAAGTTGTCATCAATAAATCAAACGAAGATATCATATTTTCCCCCCTTAATAAAAAGCTACCCTATCCTTTACCTAGTCGTATTTTTTTTGCAATACCTTTATTTGGCTATGCGTAGAAATGCTGTATCTCCGTGGACCTGTGCGTTGGCATTTGATCACACCTTGTCTCGTCTGTGGTTCTTCCTAGCCAGAGGTTATATCGACGGAACCGAGCACAGTCCACGGTTTGTGGGTCCTGCAAGCGTTAAGTGCCAGGAATTGAAGTGACACACGGCTGTTTGATGTGTACGTTTTATTCAGTAACGATTAAAAATACATTATAGTTTTTTGCTTAACTAAGTCAGAACATGCAGCTGACGTTGGGCAGGGATTTTAAAAATTAACGAAGTCGAGTATTTTCGATGTGACCGTGCGAATCCTGTTTTTATACCGTAGCAAATTTTCTTGTATTATCTCGATTTACTCAGAAAAACACAGCTTAAATTTTTTAGCAAATTTAAAATTACAGTAACGGTATTTGTTTTGTAAATTTAAGCTTATGCTGCGCATCCATGTCTCCTTAAATGCTAACGTACCCAAAAGCGCCCTCTAGCGGTCGTGCTTAAGAGTAACTGTATATTGCAGTTTCATTAAACAGTCACGCCTCGCTATAAAGTAAACAGTCGTTAAATGTCATCCACCATGCTCACATCAGCGACCTTTGGTAAAAGCTCTGTGTGACATTTTGAAGAAGGGCAAAGATTCCGACTCAGTGCCTCTGGCTGTGACGACCACGAACTATACTGAATACTTGATCGCTGTCTGTGTGCCGCACCGTAGACGAATATCGACGATGTTGTCTCCCCTGCGTATTGATGGGTTTACGAAAAGATAATTGGCAATTAGGGAAATTGTTTAGCTAACACTGTCATATCTTTGTGCAATATATGATGTGTACACGTGGAATTCCCAAATACGTTCGTTTAACTTGAACACTTTCCTCAGAATTGTATTGAAAAATGTACAGTTCCCCGACAAGAAGTTGGAAAGTTGATACTAGGGAAATAGGATTCGGTTCACTGCAAAAACAGCGGTGTTTAATTTAATAGCACAGGTGGTATGTTTATAGGACCATAGCTTTAGAATTGTGACACCACCGGTCATATGTAGATATCATCCGTGTTAAATTTGAACCGCAGTTTTTGCAGTGTTGGGCAAAAAGATACCTGATAGTATTTACATTTAAAACAAAAAACGTTTTGGTTTAATATGCTTCTTTTTTTTTTAATCCAACATATACAATATTAGCAGCACGTACCTTTGAATTCTGTTATCATTTCTTTTATTTTCTGGTAATTTGTCCTCATAAGATTGTTGTCATCTCGAACGCAGTAAATGCATTCACATCCTCAGATATTTGCATCGAAACCTTGTTTGAAACAATCCGTGTCTCATTGACATTATCACAGCCCAGGCCAAGATCTCTACGATCAACTCTGGCACTGTGGCCAAAAAGAAATAAAATCGTCTCATTGGTATTCCAGTTAATTCTCGATCGCCCCGAGGACATCTCAGGCCACATAATGGCATCTGGAGTACCTGACTGATAGCGCCTGCAGTGCCAATCTCAGGTGAACACATAACACTCGGATAATGAGACAGGATTTCTGCCTCTCCATCACTTACCTACCAACCGGCCTCTCTTTATATTGATTTAGCCCAAGGCATGTTCGTCTTAGAAAATACAGCGTATTCGGCGTATAGAGGGAAAGATGCGCCCGTGAATTTCTTGACGACTTTGCGATAATCTTCGTCAAGGCCAAAACCTTTCAGCTCATGCCTGAAAAAGCCTACTTTGAAAATCAGCAAATTGACTGATTTGAAGAGTGTTTTCTTCCCGCGTACTTATCATTGCACTCTGAAAACAGACATTATTAATGCTGACAAGATTTCACAGAGTGCATAAAATAAGAGGATGCAAGTTGTCAACCCGTCAAGATAATTACAATCTTGACAAAATAAACGTTCAATCTTGTCCAGATTGTTTATGCGCTCAAGTTTAATAGTCAAATCCTGTACATTTTCAACACATGTTGTGAAGCGTATTTTGTTTCCACGCACTGAGGCACACAGATACGGAGCCCTGGTAGGGACATTGGAAATTTGTTTTGATATCGATCTCCCGCTGAACACCTCACTCCCACGACGACAGATCTTAACCAAAAAATACTTGAATATTGCTTTTTAGCATAATTTGTACCTCATTCATTGTCGTTTACGCAGCCCAAAACAGCTTACCTGAGGACTCGGGGGATTAAATAAAAGAATCGCTTAAGGACAACTTCTTAATCTGAACTCCATGTCCATTATGAAAATGATGGCTAACGACCCTGTATATAACACTGCACTTTCTTATAGGCTAATAGGACAATAAAAAGGTAGAGTATATCATTTGCAGCTATCGACAAAGTAACTGACGAAATTCTTGTTGAAAAGCGTACTTGGTTTAAAGATAGTAATGACACTAAACTCACTGTAAAATTATTCTTTCAGGCAGGCTGCTATTTTTAATACTGTTTTCTCGGAATGTAGGCCTACAGCATTCACTGAGCAAAAACTTCATCATGTTAGTTGTTAAGCACACTTCTTTAGATTTTGAGCACTTTTGTTGCTTCAAACGAAACAAATCCACAAATAATACTGTACCTTTAACCTAGTTGAACCAGAACATCGATTTTTTTTAATACACCACGATGAAGGGATGCGTTATATTTCTTTCTTGTATTTTTAAAAATGCGTTGTTACTTGGTATAATTAACAATCCAATTTCTGTGAATCGTGGAAAATAATTCTGTTGGCATATTTTATTTTCCTTTGTGTCACCAGTATCGTTTATACCAATGCGCAGAAACGTTAGTAGGCCTATGCAGTATCCGTATTTCAACGGAATTATAATGTTTTAAATGTTTTTCCAAAGTGCACGACGTGTAAGTTTTGATTTTATTTGACTTGTTGCTGTCTCGCCCTGAATTATAATAATGTGTAAATCGTACACAGATGCTAAACCAAAAATGGTACCGTTTGTAAAATTGAATCAGAAAGTGAGTGGCTGTGGTAGATTTCTGGGCTTTCAGCTGACTGCACCAACCACTTAGGCATATAGAATGCATATTTCCGCATCTCATGTATCATATTATCTGCCATTAGCTTCTACGGGCGAACCATAATTGCTTAATTTCATTAAGGACCCAAGCCGCGTTCGGTTGATGCACCCGGATCACAATCAAGTCCGTCATTACGTCCTGCTACGTTCCCAGCGTGATGATGCTGTACAACGGACTATTATAATGGATGTATTCCATTAAAGAAGTCTACCGATCATTCTCGGAGATCCGTTAAATGTCTTTATATCACGGCAGGATTCAAGGTTCAAGATTGTTTGTTACTATTAAAATAAGAAAAAAATCCGGCCCTCTTGTGTTACTAAGAACTAACTAACCTCTCATGCATTCAAACTCTTCGGGAGAGTTGGTGGAGCATGATCCCTTTAAATAATGCATTTTGCAAAAAAAATGTCTTTTGCGGAATATTGATTGGTATGGCCTACTTTCACTGAGTGTTGACCCATAAACAGCGTGAGCCTGAAGCCATTAATGGAATAATTGAGGCAATCCAACATTCATCGATTTACTTCAGGGGAGATCTTGCTGTCTATAGTTAGCCCCTAGAATTCAAAACGTAAAACAGCCGTAGATTTGATTTCAATAGCTGGGAATCTGCCTTGCGAATATATATCGCAATTGATGATGAACCATGCCCGGGGGAACCACAGTGGCAAATGAAGCCCAAAATAGGAGCCTCTTACGCACTAAGTGACGCCTTGGAGTATTTCGGTACGCTACTGCCGCTTGAGGCGGCACATCTAACACCTGTCTGGGGCGCACTTTCTGAGGCATGGCCTGGATTTATGACCGAGTTTATTCGCTGATTATCGCCTTACGGTCGGATTTATGATGTCAAATAACGCAGTAAGGCACGGCAAAATGCAATGCGGTTTGTTTGTACATTCATACCATAACACATTGAGTTAAATTTACCGCCATCCCTTTAGCGAGCCTTAAGGCGCGATCGTACTGCGCTCATCACAGGCGCCATTGCAGGCTGTAAGTTGTATTTGACACCTCTTTCGAGACACGCGTCCATTTGTATAAGAATTCAGACAGGAACTATGATAAATAATTCCAATCGCGCACTTTTAAATAATGTATAGAACACAAAGAGGCTGTGAACACAGGAACGAGAAACGACTTACCCATCGAAGAATCGAGACTGTCCCTCAAATGTATTTTGGTATAGGATCCCATTGCGCTATACGATCGTGCGTATAGTCGCACATGTGACCCTTTAAGTGAAAGATTCATACCACATAGGAACCCTATGATGTTTACGATGAGACATTAGTCAATTTACGAGGCTTTTAAGAAAGGGCAATATAAGATGAATTTACACAGAACTAACACTCAATCGATATTACACGGTGTTCATTCGCAATCAATGCGCAAGTAATTCGTGCATGACTGCAAAGCTCGGCCACCACCAGAGGACTCAGACAGTCTGTATAAATAAAGACAGCGCTCCAGCTCGTAAAAATCTCATCCTATACGAATGGTATTAAAATGTCTCTTCAATCATAAATGCGTTCGATAATCGTCACTGTTAAGATCTGACCGTGCTACATGTTTGCAGAAGCTTCAACTGTCATACATGAGATTCGATATTGATCGAGGCTTAAGTACCTGACAAAAACTATAGACAGACTAAACATGACAGAGTACTTTTTTATATCCGTGTGCAAATACGGGTATAAACTTCACCACCGATTGCAATAGCCTTGTTTCCAAAAATAGTAAACCAATCGAAATTACCATAACACACGATGGAGAAAATGAGCTGGCATAGTATTTTCTTTAATAGTGAAACATTTAATTGCTTTGTTGTTTTGCAACTGGCTTTGCCTTTATTTTAGGAGACATTTGGTATGTTTTACAGTACGATGAATAGCGCTGTAAAAATTGAAACCCATGTATTTTCTCTTGATAGCATTGGATATTAGTAAGAATCCAAATGGTAGAGTACATCAAAGCATGGAAGTCGCGGGGGGCAAGGAGGGGCCGTTCTTGCAGGAAAAGCAACCAAAAAAAAAAAAGAGGAAAAAAGGAAAAACAAAACAAAACAAAAACCCATGCGGACATGGGCGTCCGCAGGGGTGTCAATGGGGGTGGGTGCCCCCCGCAAATCCCCCAACCCACCCTCGAAAAATTGATAAATTGAGAACATGCTAGAGAATGTACAAGGATTTAGGGAAATCTTTGCAACCCTCTGGAAGAAATCCTGGCGACGCGCATGCACCCAAGTCCTTGTGCGTTACCTACAAGTGTAATCTATAACACTTCGGTTTTCTTTTAAATTTAATTTAATTAACTACCATTCTGCCTCTTCACTTGTTTTGTTTCAGATACAAAACAGGAAACATCAGAAGATTCGGGCCTTACAAAAGTGAGTATTATTTTGCCATCAATTGAAGTATAGCACTCTCACTATATGAATTTTATTGAATACCAAAATGAGTGACTTCCTCAAGCGAATGATAACCAAAAATTTAATTCATAATTTCGCTCTTTTGCAAACTCAACATATCAAGATTGATGTTTTTAAAAAATTGCTCACAACCTCAGCCCGTGTGCACGAATAATATATCCGGTCTTCAATCCGGATCTTGGCTGCCCACGTGTCTGGGACCAAGCATAATCGTAATACAAGCTCGGATATGCATGGGTGGATCTGCCTGAAAACATATTAAGCATGGTGTTAATGCGACACGACCTCCAACATAAAATGCACCCCTTTACCTTTATGTTCTCATCTTTTCGTAAATTACACGCGCAACAAATTTACACATGAACGATTCAAGTACCGCGTATATGGGTCCTCGGATTTTAATTTAAAGTCCATTTACGGCAGCCAATTGCATCTTGAGGTATAGGTGGTAATGAATCAATCTGCCCTGTATAACTACAGCATAACTATTTTTCTTCTTGAAAATATACTTGAAATTGATGTAACTGCATTTATCAAATTACTCTTATCATTGGCACGCATCGCCAAGATCAATTTTCTACCTCTGAAATTGCTTCGGATAAAATGATACATTCTATAGGATGTGTACAATGCTTGCGATAGTGTTTTCGAAATGATGTTTTGATGTGTTTTTCATGACATGACATTTTCCTTGTGTATAGAGTATGGGACTATGGGTGTGTCTTTTGATTGAAAAAACAAGTCTGATATTTTTCTGGCGAACCAAACCATTTCGCAATCTCTATTCATACTCCTCATGTTTTGGTGTCAAGTTTCAACTTCAAAATCGTCCGTGTAATTAACTTTGTCTAGCATGCGTCCGGTCAAGCAACTTCATTAAATCATCTCGGAGGAAAATTAGCCAGCCTTCTGGACAAAATGCCGCTGCTATAGCACTCCAAAACACGCGGAGATTCGCAGCAGAAGACACAAATACGCCCACGATCTGGACAGAATCCACCTTAATTGATGAAATCTAGGGGGGATTTGAAGCCGTAAACCCAGCCAAGCTTTGGTGTCCACAACAAGCTTGAAATTTTTCACATGCGTGAAATCAGTTGTACCTCTAAGTGATATCGATCAAAGACAGGTGTTACTTTTTCTAAGAGATTTCTGAGTTGGTTTCCACCGAATACCAACTTCTCTCTCTTACTGATCTTGTCCCAAGATTTGGGATTTGTTTCGGTTGTTAGTTTTCCTTGCTGTAACTGACGTCACTAAAAGCGACATATGTTGTCATGGCAACCACATTATCGCGGATGTCATTAGGTTTCTGGCTGGTTTATTCGCCTCTAATGCGTTGTACCTTTCCGCGTCTGGAGCGCGTTAGGGCAGATGGCAGCTTGTTATAAAACGTCTTGGATAGTGTTCCTTCAGCACTTTGCAGATCATGTGTGAAATCGGGCTTTGTTCCGGTTCATTTCAGGAAGAAAACTGAGCGAGCCGTGCATAATATGGCCTGCAGCTGTAATGAACATAGAAATTGCTCCCAGAAATTGATGTCAACGTTTGATTAATATGTATGTTACCTCAAACGGATGCTTAAGTTATGTTTATGTTTCAGTTGATTAAAACTCCTCTGCCATTTACATTCAACTTGAAAACTTGTGTTTGTTTTTTCATCAAGTAAATGAGAAATTAATTTTGCAGTATGTTAATCATTGAGCTTAACTTTGTGCTATATAGGCCTATACGGAAGACGGATAGTGCCACTCAATGAGTGTGAATATATTTTTTTGGTACGTGTGGAAATATTTTTTGTACGCCAGATAATAAGTGGCACCCAAAAAATACATTCACACGCACCAAAAAAATATATTCACACTCATTGAGTGGCACTATCCGTCTTCCGTATATATACAACAAACAGATTAATATTGTATATTGACTTGTGCAATTCTTTCTTTAAACATAATCAATTGTTATAGAATGAAATAAATGTCGTCTCCCGTGGTAACTACAGACATAATTTAATTTATCTACGTTATCCTTGGTTTAAAAAAAACAAGCTGTATATCCACAATGAGGTCACGTGATGAACCATGAAACTATCGACGATTGAGATAAATTGCCGGAGAGAAACGGGCAAATTGACGTAGAATGTTGGTGATTGCGAAGGAACAAAAGTAAACCCATCGGGTGCACTGAGGTATTGCTCGATTTACAAACAGAATGAAAACAGTTGATTAAACAACTCCAGAAAAAAAACCTGAAGAAAGTAATTGAGTATAATATTTGCCGAGGCCTGTTTGCCCGCAAAACCCCCACTGACCGTGAAATTGCGGCATCTGACCCGGACAAATCTTCCATAATAACCCCTCGAGTCGCCATCCATTCGGCCCGCAGCTTTGAGGTTCTCCTTGTGGACTTAAAGAGTTAAATGTCAGAAAATCGAATTTCGTCTAAGCCGGTGTCCCATAGGAAAAACCGGCAATTAAACTCCATCGTTGTCTCCCATGACTGCGCCTCTAGCTTTAACCGTATTTTTTTTTTTCATCGTCGATATTTATAATATTGTCTAAATCGCACATCACATTCATACCAAGTGCGGTCTATACTCTTTTCACTACGAACCAAATGAAGTTTTTGGTTGCGATTGCATTTCACCCGATCAAAACTAAAATCTTCATAGATGAAATGTTGACGTGATAAAATGATGTGTTTTCGACCCTTTTGTCTGGGACAAACGTGTTTAAGATCGATAGCTTATCAAAGTACGCGACGCACAAAATAGATCGAAACTAACAGGCCATCAAATTGGCTCGGAGAGGAATTTGGGCAAGGAGTCTTGGCATTGCTAGATACTAGGCCTACTTCTAGCTGAATTTGCCAATACTTCCATGGTATCGATTTCCTTCACTTTGTTTTACTCTGTTTTGGAATAACCCTTACCTAAACAGATTGTCTTCCTCGACCATTATATATAAAAGCTGGCGCGGGAATTTGAACTTAACTTAGCCCTTGTCACATTCTACAAGGTATCCATATGGATACAAGGCAAAACTCTTAAGGATTGGCAATTCAATGAAACTTGGGGTGTAAATTCATATTTTGGTCGAACGGTTTGTCGTTTTATACCTACCGGTAATTTGTTTATAGGGATTATGTTAAAAATATCATTGTTTAATTTATTAACTGTCCAGGGATTTGGTATTCTCTAAAAGGTTATCACCATGATGACATTATTGCTAACAATATCAATTGTTATTTAATGTTTCAAAACGGATATTTTTTTCTTTAACTCGACTCGTCAATTGTATTACATGTACTCTATTAGGTTATATAGCCAGTAGTTCAGATTGAATTGGTTTGCGTTTCTATACAAACCGCAATATAATCTCAATTCGTTCAAAATGTTGTTTCCGTTCGATTCATCGTTGTTGTATCTCGACGTTACCTAAAATAAACGTACCCAGTTGAAAATTTCTTCAAATTACAAAATACAATACACGGTTGAGCGCTGATAAGCTAAAGGGCAAAGGGAGTGACGACTCACAATAATAGGATCGATAGAGCCTTGACGTGTGTTAGGGCGGTGTTCGGAAATGTCATGTTTGTCAAAAGAGACATTTAATAAAATATCGTCATGATTGCTATTGAGCTTGATTGCAGGAATACTTAGGGAGGGAAATTGACAAAAAAAACAAGTGGGATATAGCTCAGCAAGTCTGACTGCTGAAAACGACAGTTTATCAAAACAAACTGTATGTTCACATTATTATTTATAGCATTGCATGTTATTCGGCTTTCAAACTGAGGCGCCTTATCTTACGTTCATTGAGTGATACTGTCAGGAAGCAAAGAGCTATAGAACTGCCACCGATTGGTAACTTTTCAGATACAATCAAACTGGAACGATAGTGAAACATTAACTTCAGGAAAACGTGCACTTGAGATTATTGCGTTGTCACCAAATATATAGGCAAAGACCAGAGAGTACATTGTTTTCTTTTCGTAGTTGTCTTCCACATTCTCTGAAATATTTTTGAGCTAGCCAGGCGTAACCAGATATCAAAACAATGTTAATCGTTTGATGTAATAGTCCATGAAACACATTTCAAATCGTTGTTCAATATACATAATATATTGCTGTGCTGTTTAACAAATAAATAGACTTAAAATAAAATAATTGTTGTGGTTTATTTTAAAATTAAACAAATAAAATAATGAAATCAGCACTATACTCACATTTTACCGTAATTAAGAATAATTCTTTTGGATGGATGTGCTTTTAGAAATAGCATGTAAATGAAGTACCTATATCAGCACCATATGTTCTTTGCACTCAAAAATGCCCTATATGGAAATTTGAGTCCTTTGCTATGGTAACAATCAATTGTTGTCATTTACCTGTTCAGCATGAGCAAGGCAACAGCATTTGAGTACGTGTCTTATCATCAAGGTCAAATTGTTATTGTGTCTATAGAAATAGGCGCGTGCGTCCAAGTTGCCCGCATCGGCGGGGTCGAAATTTCAAGGTAAATCGATGATTTAATCACAATGACAGAGTTGGAAATTTAAGATCGAGTCCTCGGAACCACAGCACGCGGAGAGAGGAAAAAGCAGCACTGATAATTAAATCTTATATTTTAATATTATTAAGTTGTATTTCATATTTTCTTTGCTCTAGTTTGATAACGCTTCGTTGAGACCTTGGGAGAACAAAGCAAAATCCATATCTAAATGGAAAGAAAAAAGACACGTATACATTCAAATTTCAGTAGCGCATGTACAAACGAATTGTAAATTGCATGCAGTTGGATGCTACATTATAATGCCTTGTTTCCTTAATGTTTTCACTGACATCAAAAGTATTTTTCATGCTCCATCTTTTTAAATCTCATCTGTTAAATCTCACCATAATATGCCTGCAGCTGCGCATTCGCTAATAAAATAAAATTCATTTTCAAAAAAAAATACCAATTCCGTGTTCTTTCTTGAAATTTACAATTCTCAACTCTTTTTTTTTGGGGGGGGGGGGAGTTCGTTCGACTTTTTAAAGTTATTGTATTGTCTGTTTCCTTTGTTTGTTTTTGTCTTTGGAGGATGTATTTTTCCATTGGAAATCGTTACACATCAGTTAGTTTTCATTTCATGAACCGTATTCAATGCAGCATTGCAGCTAGCTTGTAGTGTGTCATTTGCAATGGAATATGATCAAGGCGCGTGTGTAGGCGTACTTTAATCATAGCTAATGCCCATAGGTGTAGCGTGGGTGATGTTGACGAGTGAAAGCTTTAGTCAGAGTACTGTGGGTGGACATCTATGTATTATGAGTGTCACGAATAACATATTGCAGGTTAAGAATCGCAAAACTCATTAGAATCATGTCCGCATTATGACAAAAGAAAAGAGACAGGTCGTGATCGAACTCCTGCTACAGAAGTGTTGTTTGCATGGGTTGGAAAAAAGCTTCCTATATCAGTAGTATATACGCTACCTGGTTCGAATTCTGTTTCGAAAACGATGAATGCTATTTTTACTCCTGCCTTTTTTCCCTTGTCATTCTTCATTTTTTTCTTCGAGTTTTTGGGTCCTGTAATGTTTCCCTGATTCACACAACCATAATGGGTAACAGCTATACGAGCGATAACTAGAAGTGAAGAGAAGTACTGCTTGTACCATCCTTAGATTCAGTATATTCTCAGTGGCAAGACTAAGTCTTGTTCGTGGTGCATAACCCCTTTAATGATTTAGACATATTGTATAAGTGATGGGTTACGGCAGTGAACATGGCAGTTTTAATTTACTAACTCCTTAATGTCTCGTGTCGATTCTCCTGCAAGTTGATCACCAGTGTCAACATACGGCCTTTCTCGAACCGTCACCAAGCTAGCTGCACGCCCATTCATAATATGTCACTTGTCTCCCAATTTGAAGTGCATGAACAGGCAACATAAGATCGCTGTCATCACGACTCCCTACAGTCCCTTCCTCTCTCAACACGATACCGATGAATTCTGAATCCAAACACCTTGGAGAGACAACTCTTCATTAATCATGTCTCATCATCTCGTGTTTATATCTCAAGTCCCCGCATCAAAAAGCATCAACAATTCAAGTCATGCGCTGCGTAGGTACGGTGTGCATCATCCGTTCTGATCTTAAGCTGTTTTTGGTGACGCTTTTCCTGTCTGGCCTAATGTTACTTGACAGACCATATATATTTTTGCAGTCAATTATTTGGTAAAAATAAATGTCTCGGTTTTGAAATATTACCCAGTTTAACATCCAATTTTTAGATTTCAAAATTGGCACATCGGTGCGTACTAGCAAAAGCTCCAGCGGTTAACAAACACGATTTAGGAGTCACTAACCCATCACTTGTTTTTCATAAATTTGCGAACTCTGATTGCACTGACCTCAGTTTCATTTGTATCGTTCATCTAGCACTCTTGTTATCGCCACCCACGTAACGCTAATGCATAGGATAGAGTTTCAACTCGTTATTTCCCACTAGATTAACGAGGATGGCCTTTTGGGCAGGTTGTACAGGACAATAAATTGACCGGTTATATTGTACCCACGGTTTTTGATTGATGCCATTTTCGCAGAAAATGTTAATGGTGTTGTAAGGAAAGGTTAATGCGTCCATATCCCACAGAATGAGACTTAGGGTCATTTTTCACTTACATGTTGCATTTTTGTATGCATTAGAGAGCGAACTTATTATTTTTTTAGCCCGTTATTTGAGTGTAATGCATTTTGACATCCTGTAGAATATGAACATTTTGTGGGTAAACTCGTTGACATTTCAAATAATTGATTTCCAGCGTGGAAGGTTTGTTCAAGTGTTCCAAAATAATAGCTCTGGCGACTTCAAACTCGTTTCGTTTTGTTTTGTGTGCTCGTGACACCAATGAAGTCCTTATAATTAAAACCGTATATCGTCTTTGGTATGATTCAAAGCTGGACATTTACAAAAAAATAAAAAGGGGGAATTTTTTGAGTTAAAAAAGCCATCAGCTATGTCATCCGAAAACAATAAAAGCATTCACCGAGCCACAGTAACAACAACACCTAAATGTGAAAACAGGATGTTTTTATTGATATTACAGCGGCGGATCCAGGCATTTTTGGAAGGGGGGGTTTCATCAGCAAATCAATGCTGAAATGTAGAAAAAAAAAATTTTCTCCGCACACTTGGCCTCCGTCAAATCAATCGGTGGTGTGTGGGTGTTGGGGTGGGGGGGGGGGGGGCTCGTACCATACTTTTAATGGGGGCGCTGTCCAAATCCGACAAGTTTGGAGAACATAACAAAATGTTGCCGCACGAAACAAAGTGTCTTAGCATACGATAGATGCAATTGCATTTCATTTTCACCATTTGGATTTATTATTCATATCAGAAAAAATGGTATGACTAATTGACCCTGTGGTTATTGCTTGGAATTTTTTTTCAAAGACACTTATACGGAAATAACCCGGGTATTTGGCATGGATGACTGATTTTATTATCGTCGATCGTTTAAATATTTAACGAACTTAAAAGTAGAATGTACGTTTTTTTTCTCCCTCAACTTCGTCTACTGACGATAGCACTCATTCTGATGAAGGCGGTAGATCTCAAGAATGCCTATGTGGCCTATTAATTACAATCGTCTTCAAGCAGGTGATCGTCACTCTGTGGTGTAGCATTACAAGTGGCTGTAACATTAGAAGACCGGTGAACATGAACCGTGCGCGTACTGGCTTTTTACTAACTTTGAGAGCAGATACTTGTGCACGTTCTGCAGGTTTCTTTTTTTTCAGAGGCCTTACGGAGATTTACAAAAAGACGAATTGTTACAGCGATATATCTGTCCCTATAGGCGCTTCAGACTTACCTTTTAGTTATGTACGTTCTGAAATATACACATTTCTCAATGAAATCACTTTTGTTACCCATCAGCAGTTGTGCCTAAAAAGTCATGCATTATGGCCACATTTGCTATTTGTTGTTCAAATTTGTTGACGTGACAGAGAATTCCAATAGTTAATGAGAGATCTCCAATTGTACGTAAATGTAGAATGTATTTGTATTTATTTGTTCTTGTAGGCTAAGGATACAGTGGAGACGGGAGTAGAACCGAAGGAAAGCAAGAGTAGTGAAGAGGAGAAATCTTCAGAAGAAACAAAAGGTTCGTTTCATATAGGGCAAGTCATCGTTACAAATTCATGTACATACGGCTGTCTTCGATGCAGATGAAAATTATGTAACAGCTTCTCTGAAAATGGAAGTCGTAAAGTTGAAGTGGAGGTTTTGAAGTTTGTTACTAATGAATAAGGAAGAATGAAAATTTGTAATGTACAACCTTGTCAGATGATTATTCAGGTCTTTTAAATATTAATAAATCAGACACATAAAGAGAATCAACTTTTGTTTTTGCAAATATTGCGCAATCGGCTCCAACCAGGATTTGCTTTCAAATGCTTGGTGTAAAGGTCTCGACCTTCTCAAGAAAAAGCCCTTTTTTAATAATCTTATGTCAAATTTATTGGACAGAAGATGCAGTGTCGAAAGAGGCGACAGAGGTTATAGAAGGCTCAGGACTTGATGAGACAGATGTAAAGGAAGACACAATCGAACCAAATGAGGAAGTTACAAATTACAAGGACATCGAGACCGATGACAACAGTGTCATCACCAATGACAACAATGAGCCGTCGTACACAGGTATGCATCCAATTCTCACAAGCTCAGTTTTTTACCGATGCATTTCAGTCTTGCCAATTAGAGAAATGACAGCTTATTACAAAACATATTAACATCAACAGTTGGCTTCAAATTTTAGGCAATAAAATACTTATAGCCCTTGCAGAAGAATGCGTTTGATATCACGAGTTATTTTCAATTAAAAAGTTAAACCAGACAAGGCATTTCCAGTAAAGCTGGTCTAAAAGCGCAGAAATTTCTATTCAATTGATTCCGAATGGAATGAAATTGGCGTTAAGAGGTATGCGATAGCACTGCCCGGCTTGCCCAGCTCACAGGTGACACTCAGTGAATGGGTCATTCATTCATTCAGTCGGGGAGTCAGTCGGGGAGTCGGGGAGTCAGTCAGTCAGTCATTAGATTTAAAGAGGACCACAGGCTGGCCCTCTGGGACCAGCAAAAATATATTACATGAAACACGAAATGTATTTGTTATTTATTTTGTTAATGTTCGTTTCCAAGATAGTAAGCACGAATTGCCAAAAACACCTGCCCCTTTACGCTGCCGAATATGTCACCATAAATGGTGGCAGAAGTGGGATTAGCTTTGCTTTCTTCTAATTCTCCGTCGTATTTTCAGGTTCTTTTGGCAACGACTTGGAAGACTACCGTCTCACCGAAGAAGACGCCATGGAACTCTTGCGGGAACTCGCCAACCCAGCTCAGGTGGCGCTCTTCATCATGGAGACTGATGACGTCACAGGCTTCCTGCGATCAGTACAGATGCTGCAAGATCAGGGATTTGTAAGTGAAGCATTAATTTTGATGATTTTTGTTTTAGCAAATAAGGCTTTGCCAAATTTATTGATAATAAAAAAAATTGAACTGTCATTTCTATTTTTTCCCTTTTGAAACGATATTTTGCGGAAATGTAGGAATGTTTCAACTTTATTTTATTTGAACTGTTGGAACTGTTTCAAGGAAAGTCTATTCAGAAATGTACGCTAATGGACTGTCATTTTCTTGCGGCGAATGGTTTAATCTTTCCTTTTTTCTTGTTTTACTATACTCAAAGTGAACATTTTCACTATGTATATTCTGCTGACATTATCTCTATTTGTGCCGTTACTCGTATCTATGGCATCTTTCCATTATGCATTATACTCTTGTTGAACTGCCATTTTCTGCGGACATTTTATCACAGAAATCTCTTTTCCATTTCTTTTTTGATGAATGATTGACGATCTTCTCCTCAGATCAGCGAAGAGTACGCCTTCTTCCTAAAGGAAGCAGTATCCCAGGAGTTGGAGCAGCTTCTTTTGATGCAAGATGAGGAGATGTATGGAGATCCACTGGAGCTTCAGAATCCACAGCCCATCGAAAATGATTACGTGAGTACACGGTCTGACACTGAGGAAGATCGAGGCTGGATTTGGAAAAGTATCCACGTTTGCTCTCCGTTTGCCGTTTATTATGTGGGCATCACTTCTAAGATTTATGTTTGTGTCTTCACGTCAGTGGTGTGCGAGTAATATTTCCAGAGCACATAATCAATTTTGTTTTCTTGTTTTGGTTTTTTTTTTTGGCAGGTTAATGAGATAATGAACAGACCCATCCCTTATTTCCCGGATGATTACTTCGACAACGCCCTCCCGTACCAAGACACCGATTTCTACCCCGAAGTTGAGAACTATGACATCTTTCAACAACCGTACTCGGAAGGTAAATTATCACTGCAAATCTTCATTGAGATTTGTGTTTTAATAAATGAAGTTGTCCTTTATTAACCAGATGTAAACATAAACAGCAAACCTTGCCTTGGGTCCTTCATAAAACGAACAAAGGAATAAACAACCCAACGAACGTATAGATACAAATAATTTGCTTCTGTCTGTTATCTAATTCGAAAGTTTTGTATTCTTTTTTATTTTAGAGACAATGGCACTTGCAGAAATCGCCAACATTATTGCCGACCAAATTGAGAATGGAGAGATGTCAACAGCAAGAGGAGAAAGAATAATTGGTGAGACGAGACGGGATTTGTTCAAATCGGTGAAGTTGGTTGCTAACAGCAGCAGCGTAAACGAAATTCATCTTTCTTTTATAGCAACATAAAGGATAAACATTTTAGATTTCCTGTGTTGTTTGTGTTACAGACATACTTTCACAGCTTCTACCCGAGGGCTTCTGGCAAGACGATGACATCTCAGATGAGATGATGGAGGAGATGGGAGAGGCCTTCGCCAATCTGTACCCGGAAATTCCGATGGGGGAAGGGTACCAGACCTACGAGACGGAAAACGACGAGCCGCTACCGGGAGGTGAGCGACACACGGAGGAGGATGTGGTCGTAGATGAAGAGGGGCGTCCTGTGGCTAAGATGGTTAACATGCAGGAGGAGCAAGAGATGGAGACAGGAGGTGAGGAAGCAGGAGACGAGGAACTGGAGAAGGAACTACTGGAGATGGAACCTGACACAGCAGATGAAGTCGAAAAGGCACTTCAAGGTCAGTCAAGTAAGGTGGATGTTGTATATTCAGCCTGAATGAGATTTCAGGCTTGGCTGATTGAGAACAGAAATCAGGTGGATGTCAATTGACTTAATGTGAAAGTGAATTATAAGTGTGAAGAACTTTACTCGCATGCTGACAGGGTAGGGAAAAACATGTTATGGGCCCTCTAGGCTAACCGCCGAGAGCATATCAGACCAAAGGACAATTGTGTTATAAACTGTGGTTCTCAGAGCAATGATCGAGCTAGTTACTTCGATTAGTGTGTTTGCAAAGGTCTCAGAAATTACACAGATACATGAAACGAAAGTGTTACAATTCAGCAAGATTTTGATGTAGACCATGATAAGTACAGTTCTGTATTAAGTTTAAAAAAAGAGTAAAATACAAAATATTAAATAAAAAAGTTCAAAAACAAAAGGTCGACTGCAAAGCTTGATTACAAACACGACTGAAGCACAAGTAGCGTTGTTGTTAACACTATTGTTTTTATTTCACTTTTTGGAACAGATGTTGAGAAGCTTGCAACGGCTGATGAGGAAACTGAAGAAGAAATGAACGAAGAGACTGCCAACGCTGGCTTGGAGGATCTTGTCTTGCTGCTGGATGAAGGTGGGTGGCGCTTGTCAACATCAATGCCAGTAGGCGCTTTTGTGCAGTCTCAATGAGTCATTGGGGGCCCGGGCGGGAGGGTTCAAATCCTTTGGCTCATCTCCAGATTCTGCTTTAAGAGATTTTAAGCCTCTGCCTTGTGAGAGTTTAGCTCAATATGGACCTCGATCCGCTTCAGTAACAGTAACTACTATTATATGTGGCCAACTGTTGGAGTATTTCCATTTAATTTTGACTTTGAAAGATTTAAAAGTGGAAGACAGAGACAAAGCGAAAACCTAAGACGAAGATAAAGAAGAAAAAAAGTAAGACTGCTGCAAACTGCTTACTGACTGGATGGACCTGAAATATATAAATCTAAAAATTGGTGTGGCCTGACGTTGCGAAATTAGCAAGTTCTTCTTCAGAGGCTGAAAAAACCAGCCTCTTCAGCCTCTGAAGAAGAACTTGCTAAGTTCGCAACGTCAGGCCACACTAATTTTTAGACGAAGATAAAGAATACAAGGATTTCTCTTTCCTAAAAACAACAGTGAGCATATCCAACGAATTGAGAAATGACGCAGTCCATCCGGTATTTCTAGAAACACTTTAAAACAACTGTGCGGAGTTAGTTATTATGAACGAATTGTAAATAAAAAAAATTGTCAGTTCATACGGTTATTTGACCACAAGGAAAATGGTTTGTTAGATTGTATGAATTTTCCCAATCTCTCTTTCCCCCTTCTAAACCTTGATTGAGTTGTGTCGGTTTGCCCTGGTGTTTCCCTTTACTTTTTGTTTACAATGCAACACCTGAAATGGCAGGTGATATCAGGTCAGACAGGTGTGCTTGTTGCGGCTCCTTGTTGTTTCACTTTTGGTTCTGTGGTTTTTACATCACGCCTGTGATCGGATTGTAATTTCTAGATTACAGGTGTTGCATTGAATTTTTCGGTTCTAGTTGCGAGTGACAGGTGAAAGGGGCTTCCTTATTTTGTAATCACGACACCTGCGGCTACGGAATAACGAATTGCCGCTGTCTTGAGGCTTGGAAGTTACACCTGCTTAATTGTGTGTTTTTATTCCAAGAGTTTGAGCTACTGATGTGTTTACGCATTTCTTGCGTTGCTTTGATTATAAAACCTCGTTCATAACCCTTTGTCCAATCTCTTGGGATCAAGGTGTTCGTTTGAAATGATAGTGATTTTTTTTAAACCGATTCGTCCATGTTAAGTGGTATACAAGTTTTGGGGAAAAGCAAAATACACATATTTAATCTGATCAATCATTCTCATTCCTTTAAATTTTCTTTGGAATTATATTTTGAATATTTGTTGTAAAACTAAAAGTGCCTTATTGCAGCAGGCCATGGTATTTTCGCCCCTTGCATAAATGAAAGCATTCATCTTTTAAGCATTTCGTACAACGTCAATAGGAATGGCACATATTGTTGTTATGGGCTCTGTACTGTTTCAATTTTGTTTTCTTTATGGAAAATGGATTTTTCCTTTAAATTTAGTTTGATTTTTTCCCTGCGATTTCAGGTAAGATCTCGGATGAACTTCTTAAGGAGCTTGGTCTCACCAAGGAAGATCTGATGGAACTAACGGGGAGTCAGCACAACACGGACGGCGTGGAGGGAGACTCCAACAAGCCCTGAGTTACCAAGACCGAGGATCTCAATACATCCATGTTATTTTACGTTCTAACATTCGTAAAAACAAAAATACGACCAAAAGAAAAAAAAACACCTTGATTTGCTGACCGTAACTATACATACAAATTTACAACTCTTAATTTAGAAATTAAAAATTATCACAAATTAGTCGTCAATCTAATTTTTGTTTTAATGCAATCGAAGTGTAAATACTGAGTTTGAATATCGGCACGTGATTTTACGATAAACAACCCCATTTACACATAAATGTTTAGGATTTAAGTGATCCAGTTTAAATGATCGTTAGTCTAAGTTGGTCAAAGTGAAGATATTACTCCATCACAAAAATAGATAAAACATCATTTTAAAGAACCTGTGAATTAATTGACATTCGTAAGATTACATAAGTATATGAGTATAATTGTTGATGATGATTTGTTTCATTTGTGTTATTTCAGTTGATTGCACTATGTGTATATAACTCTTATACCGTTTCTTTTTCGTAGGTTCCACAAGCACTTGATTATACGTTATGTGAATAGGTGAATTTTTTCCCCATTCCTTTAATAGCTACATTCTTTCTTAATGAAACAAGAAACATAATACTCGCGAACGTCACACCTGCTATGTTTTAACAATAATTCATGATGAAATAATGCTTGTACTCAAGGTGTTACATTTAATAATGTGTTCGAGGAACGAAAGAGGACTGTTTCATACTCTCACATTCACCTTCTTTCAAAGTAATTGAATACAACATTGCCAGAAATCTACACATTCGTGAGAAAATCGCACCTTGTGTAATGATCGTTTCATACCTTTTTTCCTCACAATAGTTTTAAATCTTATTATTGGGTGGTTGCCGTTTGCCATTTGAAATATGTATCAGTTGGAAATTAAGTTTAGCACATTGTTTTAACTGGCCTTAGCCTATGTCATTTGAAGAAGTTTATTTATATATTTATCGTTTATTTGATTATACTTAAATAGAGATTTTCGGCTGTATTTTTATATTTCCATTATCGTGCAATGGCCGATGCGAAAGAATATAGCATTTTAATTAATCAGATGAAGTATTTGAAAGATGCAGTTCGATGTCATGTAATGATGAAACTTCCTGATAAAGACGGGAGAGTTGGTTGAATTCGAAAAACCAATCAACGTTCATGCAGCTAAAACAAAACAAACAAATATTAAACAACGAAATTGTTAAATGCAAAGGCTTTTGTAAATAGCGTGAGTATTGCAACTGTACTGCTTTAGACCTTTAGACAGTTTTAATTATTGATGACCATGGATGACGTCACTCTTGACCATCATTCTCTACCTATATGCATGGGGAGGGGTTTGGTTTGAGTAGCAAGTTGCAGCAGATCTGCATGGGTCGATCCAATTACATACAATTGCTAAGAAGAAACCTGTTGGTTAGCAAATCAGACGAGGACCAGTTACAAGCCATATACATGCAAGGGCGGATCCAGAACACAATTTTTTTTTTGGGGGGGGGCAAACAAAAAATGTGTCTCCCAAAAAGTGGGTCCAAAAATTACGGCGTGGGGTTCGGGGCCCGCTTAAGAACATTTTTTGGATTCTCGATGCTCTGTGGTGCGATCTGAGGCAATTTCTGACCACTTCAGCCATTTTTTTTGAGGAAAAGATGGTGGTGTACTCATTGCCTGCCTTTATTGCGACGTCACATAAACAAAAAATTGGTTTCTTTTTTTTGGGGGGCGGCATGGCCCCCTTTGGCCCCCCCCCCCCCCGGATCCGCCCTTGTATACATCATGACTCCTTGGTTGCCTAGCCTGCTTGCGTACTCAAATAATATTTAGAACTTAGCGGGTTCATTCAAGTGGGTTCTGGTGTAAAGATTTAAAAAAAATGGACACAGTATCAGCAGAAACCAAATGCACCAGATCGAATCCAATGTGTGGTTCAACAAGTTTGAGAACGCTGCCTGAAAAAGCGTAGGAAGTATTATTGTGGGTTCATGTACAAAATACTGAATTAAGCTAATGAACACTTTGCAATTGGATTAGTTTTGTTTAAAGATCTTGAAATGTCAAGCATGCTATAGCTATCAAGATCAATTTTGCAGTCAAAGTATTCGCCTGTAATTCATGGAATAAAGAGTAAGATTTCTATTTTGCCAGGAAACAATTGCGCTGTATATAAATGCCGGAATATTATTAAATAAACATAAACATAGTTATATAAACATAATCGGCACGCGTTGTAAATAATGGCGTATTTGTAATTTACCAAATTTATTGAGGGGAAAAAACCTATAAAATAAAGATCTATATTATTTACTGCTCGCAGTGTATTTTAAGAAACGTTATTATCTCTAAGATATGTCACCAAGCCATGCATGTTGTAGTATAGACTTACCATAGCCACAGCTTATGTCCTTGCCTGTGTAGATCAGACTATGATTATACAATTATTTATTACCATAGGAAATACTTTCTGGTGCAAATATATGGCCTGTAAATGCATTGCAAACGTATACTCGATGCATGGCGATTTGGGCGCTGTTTTCGAAACCTTTGCATCTTGACCGGCTTCGGTTTGAAGGGATGGGATAAACCTCTGATTTGGAGAACTCTGTCTCATATTAATGGGTCCATTAATGCTCCCGGACGATCAAATCTGTAATATGGGGCCAAAGTTCAGAGTCTGGATGTTTAGACATATGTAATAGGTTTTTTGAGTTAGTGATCTTGAAGCCTGAGATATATGGAGCCTCAGCCGGATACGAAGCCGATGTTTCGAAAACCACCGTAATCCACGAAAATGTGTAGCTGTCTCGATGTGTAATGAATGGTAGAAAACTATACCATGATATAGTCACCGTGTATAGCTTATTATCCCACTTTAATACTGAAAAATATACTCACAGCAGCTGATTGTAATCACGCTAAATGCATAGATCACCGCACCATAGTAAACTGTACATAATACTCATTAAAAAGTTTCACCTAAATCACCACGTTGAGAGTAGTTAGAACCAATTGTAGTTACAAACCTTAATAATTATTGATAACTGATAATTGATCATTTTGTTATCCTCATCAGGGAACCGTTGGTTGAATTTGCATACAGAAATGCACTAATGGTAGTAACCAATTGGAGCAGAATTAATTACCTACTAACTCTCACACGAGTGAAACGATTATCTCAGATTCAAAATTGGGAATTAAAAATGATACCTTTCGTTCATTATTAGTTTCGTCAAGAATTAAAATTAAAAAATCACTCTCTCGATTTGTGTTCGTTGAGGGACATTTTATGTCTTGACCTCAAAGATTGGAAAATGTGTAATTATTAAAGTGAAGACAAAAAACGATATATTTGAAGTCCTTGTGCCTGAATATTATGAGCGCAGAATCGCAATGTACTGAAGAAATAAATCAGTGTGAATAGTTTATAATGAAGGTGTATTAAAGTCCATTATTTTTGAGCTTTTGTAAACGAGTATGTCTATAAAAAAGGTTTAAAATTAAGCCTAAGAATCCTTGCCAGTTTAGCTGTTGAACTTAGTGGGATGATTTATAAAGAAGATGGCTGAAGAGGGGGTCAAGTTAATTTAATGAGCTGGGTCTCCTTTTTAACCGGGGAGGGGCAGCTGGGTAGCGAAAGTTATGGGATCTCGACCCCCAAAATGACCCACACAGGATTTCCACTAAAACCTGACGATGCGGTCAATATGTGGCCCTAAAAATAGCGCCCTCGGATATTCGCCCTGAAAAAAAAAAACACTGAGGATTTCCACTAAAAACCTGACGATGCGGTCAATATGTGGTCCTAAAAATAGCGCCCTCGGATATTCGCCCTGAAAAAACCCACTGGTTCTGGATTACTGTTATAGGCTGAGCTATCATATCCTAGAGTGTCACGTATGGTGGCGCTATCTTCAGAAGCACAGATATCACACACATACGCCCGTGGTCATGATGCCGATCACATCCTCGATTGGATGTAAGCAATGTACGCAGAAGGAAAAAAAGAAGCTCCAATAACCAAGAGGACATCATCTTTTCATTTTGAGCTTTTTATTTTGAGGTTAGCTGACGTTAAATTCATAAAGAGGTACACTCTTCAAACCGCACCTAAGAAAGTTGGCTCAACATTATGAGCCTAAATAAGTCCAATAAGTGTAAAACCTTGAAGAAAATAATAAATTTCCGCTATGTACAGTGCCCGCTTTTTGGAGAG
Source organism: Patiria miniata (assembly GCF_015706575.1). Taxonomy (NCBI): domain Eukaryota; kingdom Metazoa; phylum Echinodermata; class Asteroidea; order Valvatida; family Asterinidae; genus Patiria; species Patiria miniata. The sequence continues at coordinate 14,684,736 of NW_024037074.1, forward strand.
TTTTTTTTTTATCTTCTGACTAACAAAGGAATTTCGACAGAGGGCGCCCTGAACAAATAACCGGAAAATAACCCAAAATACGTCTGGTGTCCTGTCTTTGTAATATATAAATCCATACCTATCATATAATATACCAGCCTATTAATAGCAATCTAGGCAGCGAAAGGGAAGTGATCGCACAGTTTAGGATTGAGTAATTTCCTTCATATTTCTCGATTGTTTTGAGGACGATTGGACGCATATTTTGGGTTGCAGACGAATCGCCGCAAACCATGTCTACCCAGACGCAAAAGGGCGGTGAAAAGTCGCTTCTAGGCATTACGAAGAAGTCGTACGGAAGGTCGTACGGGAGCACCAAGAAATCCACGCAAGATATTTACATCAAACATATTGTCACGCCAAATGATACGCTTGCGGGCATTGCTTTGAAATACTCTGTATCGGTAAGTCGAGTTTATAAAAAGGAATATCCGTCCACATTTTAACGCATTCAACTTGATCAAGAGAGAACGCGGAAAGTCAGTCGGCGATCGTGTAGTGTAGCCTAGGCCCCCTGTTTTGTTTCGATCAAATAAGAATCAAGAATTTTTTTTTTTTTTTTACTAACAAATGACATTTTCAACCTAAAGCAGACTTCTCTCAATGTAGTGACACCTTTGTGGTAATTTTTTAACGGTTTCTTGGGGTGAAAATTACGATTTCCTACGCGGTTTACGGTTGGTGCCATGCGATTCAGCGCGCCTGCACGTTCACGGTACATACCGGGGGGTGATTGTCATCTATATTTTCGTGTTGCGTTTTGTCATTGTCATCGTCATTTTACCCCTCAAATTTCCCTCAAATATTAAAAAGTCTTCCCTTTATTTACATGTACGACATAGGTGCATGTTATTAATGTCGCCAACTAGTTTGGTGGATTTTGTTCCCTTATGGGAACTGGGCCCGTAGATACATGATCAGCAAATAATGTGTACAAATTTACAGTCATGACAGTAGGCCCAAATTACAAATATAAACATGATAAACACTGTTATTGCCTACTGTAAACAATCAGGTTGGGGGAAACAAAAGTGTCATTTTTTTTTTATGTTATAAGACTATGTGTATGATTGTATCTTTTTGTGTATTGAGAGTGGGTTATTAGTTTTTGGTACCAACAACACTATTGAAAAGAGGGAAGGACTGCAGAGGTTTAGATTGCAGGAAGCATTCTGGAATGATAAAACCTGTTTAACTTGAAGAAAAGGAAATGTAGACAGACCTTTGCCTGGTTACAGTTTCTTCTTAAACTATATATTTTTCTTCTATTACTAGGTTGAACAAATTAAGAGAGCCAACAAACTTTACACCAACGATAGTATCTTCCTGCGATCAACACTCAGCATTCCTGTTGGTGACCAACCACTTCCAGCTCATGTCCTTGAGAATGCAACGTCAAGGTAAATATCCTTCCCTGTTGCTCTCGAAACACTTTCGTTACTTGATGAATTAATGTGCACAAATGAAACGATTATGACTTCAGATCCATTAATTTTGTTTTCTATCAGTCATGCATCTTTTTAAGAAATTAGCATGATGAATCAATTAAACCCTTACCATGCTATTCAATAAGATTCCAGGTGATTTACCAATGTTCAGTGATTGGGAAGGGTCAACACTGTAAGTGGTCAAGTTGAACACAGCCCTGCCCTCTGTCAAAATAATTATAAGTAAATCACAAGTTTGCGATTGGACTGTTTCTTGACAGGGCAAACGGAAGCCCAGTCCACAAAGTGGCAGTAGACACGGTCTTGTTTGACAGCTCAGATGAGGAGGCAGATTCAGAAGAGAAGAAGGAGGATGCAGTCGTCGTCGATGAAACCAGAGACGTTCAGATGGACTTCTTCAATCGCATCGATAGACAACTCAGAGAGAGGAAAACCAACTTAAATGCGATTGAAACCACCAGCAGGTAGGCAGTCCTATTTTACAGGATGCATGTGTGACTTATTACAGCTGTGTTTTATAGTTGATGGTTAACAACTGTCAATCCTGGTCTTCTGGAAGGAGTAACAGTGATAATGTTGAAAAATGAAATGATGTGCAAGAAATGATACAATGTAAATCAAAGCTGACGGCCCATCTCCGATTGTATATCTCATAATTTATCACTTCTGACATTTAACCCTAACCTCACCTAAAGCTACAAAATACTACTCAGTAGTAACCTGTAGTATGCATTTCTTTCCATACAAGTGTGCACAACTCATTGTAGTATTCTGTGGTATTTGGTCCTTGACCCCCAAAGAGCCCTTAGGACGTTTTGGTTAATTTTATACTTTTAATTTGTTATACTGAGAAATCAGTAAAGCACAAAATGATAATCAAAGAGAGATTTCTGCTTCTGAGCAAGTGTTGTTTTTGTCTTTGGCAGTGTTCCAGAAATCGAAGCCATCTCACCGCATGTGCAGGGTAGTCCTACCAAGCAATCCTCATCAAGAGTATCCTCCACGGCCGGTGCATGCACAAACAACAGCTACCAGTCCAGCATAGTGACAGTCAATACAGACAGCCCCAAAAGGAAGGGCAACGAACTCAATGAGATCACCAGGGGCGGAGTCAGTAAAGGTAGGGGGCGGTCTTTTACTATGAAGCGAGTCCGTGTGTTGACCATTGACGCACACAACTGGACGGAAATGGTCGAGTTTTGAGTGTACACTTGTAGTAGTAGAGCTAGAATTAGGCTTGGGCAATTCCAAAATGTTTAAATCGATTCCAATTCCAAACAGGTGTTACCTGTACAACTCCATTTAGAATAATCACTCAGCGAGGACAGACTTCCAGTGACAATTTGAAGTGTCTGCAATCCATTCTGGGGAGAATTGAATTGTTACTACTGGGAAATCGATTTGCTAAAAAAAAGTGGAATCGCGATTGGGAATTCCAACTTTGGAATCGATTCTATTCGATTATGACTTGGAGTCGCCCAAGCCTAGCAAGAATCATTGTCATGTTGTGCTGTGCCCTAGCTGTATGTAAGCACTTGTTTTCATGCTCATCTAAACATCGCATTCACAGTCATCAGATCATGCAACATGTCATTTGTGTCCATACATGCGCTTGCCTTGCTGCCAATGTTCACATTTGGAAACATGCTCTAAACATTCTCAACTATTTCTAGACATGTATGTGTACACACGCTCAGCTTGCTTGGATACAGCTGTAAAAATTTGGTGCTAAAACATATCATTGTTAAGAAAAGTTGTAGTTGAACAAATCATCAGTCGATCACAAGAACTCAGAGGTCTTTTCAACTGTCAAATGAAGACATGTAGGCACCTCCCTTATACCCATGAAAAGTAGGCCAAAGTTCAACCTCTACATGTACAAGTTTAGGAATATTTATGCATGTACATGGGAGTAGCAGTAAAAAAACCCAGTGAAATGAACAAAAATGCAATTTGTAACACTTAATCTCTAAAACAGTGTAATAGCAAGAAAATATTTTATTTAATTGTTACATTTTATAACAAGGTACATTTGTAAAAACACATAGTAATGAAGTACATACATGTATGAAGTGTTCAATACATGTATGTTTTCAGAGATATATATTTCTTAATTTATATTTATGAAAGACAAGCTTTACAGCATATTTTTTTTAAGTATTGATGTATTTTTCCATACTGTTGCATGTTTATATTATGTATTATTTTCTGTAGATTCAGTCATATTTTGATGTTATGTGCACATATTTGTGTGTGCCATGTGTGTTATACATGTACGTATCATATACTATGGACTACGGAACAAACAGATTAGTTTCTGATATTGCAGATAAATTTGTAGGTCATCATGGTCATGGGTTAGTCATTTCTGTGCCAACAAAAGCTAAACTTGAAACAGGAAGTAAAAGTAAGAAATTGCTGGCGGGTGGTTTTGGTTCAACAATGAATAATTGTACACAAGGTCAAAAAAAAAAAATTAGTTCTACTTCCGACAATGTGGTACAATGTAGGCATGTAGGGAATTTTTTTTTGGGGGGGGGGCAATTTATTTTGTGCACCGTCATATGGATGCGTCTGTGCAGTAGAGGGTAAAACTAAAAGGTAACAATTGATGTTTTCTTGGTTTTTCTCCTCATTTTCCCCTCAAAAAAATTAGGGTAGGGGCTGTCAAAATAGGGTAGGTAGGATATTCCAAAGCAGAAATATTTTTTTGGCCTAAGGCGAAATAAAAAAAAAAACATGTTTAGGGTCCTGCCTTTTTGAAAAAAAGGAAACGGGAGGCCCTTTTTTTTTCCCCCTCCAAAAATGTCCGCCATTGGACTCAGAAAATGACATAACAGCTTTATATGGGATAGATGCAACAGATAAAGAGGCCAAAATAACGTCACTGTAGAAAATTTATAATTTTTTCGGTTAAAAAAAAAGAAAGAAAAAAGGAGGCGGCCTCCAAAAAGGAAGCGGGCGGGGATGCTAAACATGTTTTTTTTAATTTCGCCTAATCATTTATGACACAATTCAACAATGAATTATTGTACTAAGCGTTTTGACTATTATGCATTTAAAAAAAAAAAATCAGATGCGTGTAAAGCAATTGACCTATCGTTGTTTGCGAGTTAGCCACGCCCCTTAGACAACCCTATGGAATTTTTGTACGCTAAGTTGTGGTTACCTCAGCTCAGATGTTGCGCGTTCCGCGTCAATTTGTATATCATGTAATTGGACAATATTTCACAAGCTGCGTTGACGCGATTCTAACGGGATAGGTCAATAGTATATGTATTGTACTATTGTACTGTATGTTTACATGTATGTACTTGTACATGTACATACATGAGCAATATCTATAGGTCGCTTGGTTCATACTACATAAACGAAGCAAGAGGAAGAGGTTAAAAACCTCCAAATGACTCGTCTTGTGTAACTGTACGTGAGTCATTGGTCTTTATGTCATGTAAACCAGGAAGTCTTAACCATTCCTGTCTTAGTGACAAAATGGATACCTGTAGATATCCTACATGTATCTGTCAAAATCAATCAAGCGGCAGGTTTTAACAGTTTAGTAAATTGGGCTCATATTGGTAGAATTAACAGGCTGTGGCAATGTTGCCATGCCTTGACTGACAGTAATAGATATGGTGGGTTTAACTCCTGCTGAGTGCCTGGCAATGATTGATTTAATTCAGTAACAATGAAGGCACAACAGGTTCACTCGTGCACATCCCAGCAAAACAAAGCCATTGCCCTCTATTAGAGGGCAATGGCTGCTGTGCATAAGGTCTATAGAATTGCAGTAAAAGTTGTAGCAGTATTTGAGGGCACTCTATCCATCAAATCCCTTCAACAGGTTTGGACAGTTATGTAGTTTAATCCATAGGGTTCCAGCAGTTGGTGACCGGCCTGTACAAAAGCTATGGGAGAGGCAGTGGGTTGGTTTTTTTGACAGTTTGAGACGAGGCAGGAGGGCTAATAATGTGAATTAATTTGATGTGCTCTAAAATGAAAATCATGCTTTCATGCTGTATTTTTAACATGATTATTTTTTTTTTATAAATAAATCATTCATAAGCAATGCAGGCTTTGTATTTGTGTCCTTGTCAGTCCGTCTTGTGTGCCAATTTAACCACCTGGTTGTCATGATCAGAAAGGATCCCAAAATCCCCCAAACCTTTGCTGAATTCATCATCCATGTCATTTTGGACTCCGTGCACTATCAGTAGGGGTGTTTTGTGACTGCATACTTAGTGGAGTTTCATGTGCAGGAGTACAGGTCACTTGCTTTCAGGCACTGGTTTGCCTGAATATGGCACAAAGTAAACACAAACAATTGTCATCTGAGTGTGTGCAAACCTGATTCATCTACATGTTTCTTTCTCACTGTAGAGCATTTTCCTTTACACAGAGTTCAAACATCATTTGGCATTCAGTGGCCGCGGGCATCCCATGTTTGGTCCTCTTCCTGCAAAATGCTGATTTTGTTTCTTGCACTTTGTCATGTATGTTGCTTTTGAGTTGTATGTACATGTAAGCAGAACTACCTGCATGTACATCAAGTAGAAATGGCATCCTATATTCCAACTGCTTCCATAGAGTCGATATTTAAGCCTTAGTTCTACAAACTGCCATTTTATTTGTATTTTTACCCAGAATAACGTTGTTATTTGTGTGCCCTGCTGATGCATTTGAAGAGAATTGCTACATTGCACAAGCAACAAGCAGTACTTTTATCTAATATATTGAAGTAACAAATATGCACCAATTTGGCTTATTATATTGCAAGCTGCACTTTTGAAGCCATACATTTTACAGCAACACTTTATCCAATTATTTTCAGTTTATTCATCGCTTATAATCATTCCCTCTTCCCTGCTCCCTTCCCACAATCCATGTCCACCACAATGCAAACCCCCTCCCCTTCTGTTGTGACCCCGCCCCCAAAACTCATGCCACCTTCTTATAGGAAAAGAAGGCAAAGTTGAACTGGTGTCATGTGATGAAAAGGAGGCGCTAACAGCTGGGTTGCCTAGCAACAGGAGTCGGGAGAAGCCTAGTGTTAGATTGGTTTAGAGGCATGCTGGCAAATAACTTGATAATTGGATAGAATTCTCAGGTGAGTTTTTTTGTTCGCTTTTTTTAACACATAATTCTACTAACAGTTTTTGCCGGTCCCAAAGAGCCAGCCTAGGGTCCTCTTTGCACTTGAGAGCCGGGCAGTGCTATCATATAGGATTACCCTGTAATGCCCATGAATGGGCTAAGTCTGGCCCATTGCATAGATCAGATGCATGAAAAGACTTCATCAATAGAATTTTGCTCACTCTTAAGGCCAGCTTTACTTGGCTTGCCTTGTTTCGTTTTGAAAATTGTCTCATAAAAGGCACAACTGCATTGTAATTTGTAGTTGTGTACCGTGATTACATGTAATAATACATTATAAAAAACATGAAGTTGGATTGGGGACATTGTATTATGTGGGAAAGGACTGCTTCTCTGCACTGCTTCTCTGCAATTTTTTTTTCTCTGCATTTTTACCTTTTTTTTACCAAAACAGTTACACACTTTTTCGGACATTTTGCTTCAACATTTAGGTCCCTATATACAATTTGGAATCACACTTATTCAGTGTTCATAGTTGTCACATTTTCATCTGAATTCATCTGTGGTGATAGTCTAGTGTGTTTTCTGACTGCATGCATTGATGTACATTTACACGTAAATGCACACAGCATGCGCCACATGTATGTGATGTTCACTCTGCTTATAGCTTATCTCGTATCACATGTAAAATCATTGTTTATTGATATTGGTGTTTGTTTTATTTCGGTGTGTTCATTGTGTTTTTGATGTGTATGGGGCAAGGTTTGATTAACATACTTAAATGTACTCTGATTCAACCCGTCTCAATGTCATGGTCCTGCTAAGCAGAACGTATTGCTTAACAAATTCATCAGCCGAAAAATCATGCAAAGCATGACGCTTTAGGTAATAACCCCCTTTTGGTGAGCCAATATAGATCTTTTGTAGCTCCATGATATGTGTTCCACACATGGGCATCGCTAGAGTGGGCTTCTCCCCCCCCCCCCCCCAGTGGCCCCCACCATGTATCATTTAATTGTGTCACCTGTTGTCTGATCATCTGCCTTGAACAGCAGCCCCTATAGTAAGATGATCCCCCCCCCCCCCGGCCCCTTCTCCCCCCCCCCCCCCCCCCCCGGGTCTGGGTACAAAATCCTGTCTACATGTACCTGTTAGCATGGATGGTCTGCCATGGTTTCAAACCCCCCCCCCCCCCAATCCCATTCAAAGTGGTCTAGCGCTCCTGACCCCGGAACATTCCGAATCCACAAGGAGATTTTAGAGAGGATTTTACATGAATGAGGAAGCCTCAGCCCAACATTTGTCTCTTTACACAGGGCTGGATGACCCCTGAAAGTACAAGTGCAAAGAATGTGCCTTTGTACAGTGATTTGGCTCCAAGTTTTTATGTTTGTCACTTTATCCCAAGTTGGGTCCAACGCGGTAAACATAAAAAAGTTAACCGATAGATCTCTCTGTTAAAATCCTAAATGTTGACCTTTTGAAGACTTTTTGTCCTCTTTGTGGACAAATGAATGACCACAGATCTTTTCTTGCGTACAGATTTTGAGATGAAGACAATCAGCAGGTGATGTATGATGGCCCCCTCTGTTGGCCACATTGTGAGAAGCTACTTCTTCTGTACAGCTGAGCTGACTGTCTCTGAGGTAGCTGTACACTTCTCTTACAAACCCTTCTTAAATCCTCAACTCAAGAAACTAATCTCTTTGTTTATATTCCACACTACTAGAGGGGACATGTAAGTGTGTAGTTGAAGTACATTTATAAGGAAAACTATGACTAGATCAGGGTGTAATTCGAGGCCTGTAGCCAGGATAGGAATGGGTTGGAGTGGGGGGGGGGAATTCCCAGGAGCAGACATTACCGTGTGCAGAGCTACGTTCGAACATCTAATAAAGTGTACACATGCAAAGTTTAGGTGACACCGCGCCCAAGAAAATCGGAGTTGACATCATGAACTGTGATGTCATTTTGATCAGAAATGTGGACTACATGTAAGCTGTTGAATGGTCAAAATTGGATGCCATGTTTTTGTAATTCAACAACGGGTTACTGAAGACCGATAGAAGGCACCCGCTGAATGGTCAGAATCATCCAATTTGACATGTGCCCTTTTAAGCTGTCCACTGTCACTTTTCATGACTGGCTTTCGTGGTCATAAAACAACAACTATGTGTACTTAATTTTGTTGGAGTAGGTCATTTGATATTTAAAATGTTCTAAATGTTCAGTTCACTATTGGTCCACTTTTTCAATTAAAATCACCCTCCCTTCACACCAGACTGGCTACTGGTCTAGATTCATTTATCATTGAATGACATTGGGTGGATGTGTGAACGTAATGCATGCTTTTGACAGTGTTAAATCCCAGCCTATGCCTTCAGAACCTTTTCCTGTTCTGTGTACATGTCTGTAAATTTCTAAAGTTTCAAAATATCGGCTATAGGCTCGTGAGGACTGTACATCCATTGTATGAGCTACTTTGTTGTACATGTAGCAAAAACTGTAGTTTAATTGTTGGATGCGATTTTACCTGTAAATAAGAATTATGTATTATCCTGTTATCAAATGCATGCCTTTGTTCCTATTTCTTCCTTAATCATATCACTATTTAAAGGGTGGCTACTAGAATCTAGGAAAAGGTGATTTCTCCAGATTTGGGGAAATAAATTGTAAGTGCAATGTGATTCTGTCCTCATCATGTAAGAAGTGATGATGACATCGGAGAGAAATTGGAAGGAAAATTTAGCGTAAAATTGAAATAGTGCATTTCAGCACCATGTTTTGCGTTAAGTATTTATTTAAGCTGTTGTGTGAAAATTGCACTAGAAAAGCAACGTTGCCAGGGTAATTTACTCCGATGAATAAATACAAAGAATTTCAGGTGTTTTAGTATAAAAAAGATTTTTCTTACCAAATAATGTTTATATGTAGCTACATGGATGCAAAGAAACAACAAACTGGATTTGTAAAAAGAAAGATTGTAAGAACAGGAAGCTTCTTTCCTGATGGCTTTTAAAATGAGAATTTCCATTCAACTTTAAGGGACATTTATTTTTTCCCTGGTGTATAGGGTTTTTACTTTTATCGTCTTGAGAAAGTTAAATGCGAACAAAGTCTGTCATTATCACAGACGTGATGTTTGATAAAGTTTGGGGAATATAAAGAATTGTATCTGAGAAGGATTTCAATTTCTGTATTCAGAAGGCTTTTTGTATCAAAGATGGCGATTTCTTTGGACTGCCAATACTGTTGGGAGTGACGCACGTGCTTTCGACTTGTTTACTTCCACAAGTCAAGCACAAACAATGTCCAACTACTTTAAAAAAAAAACCGCGGTGTTCTTTGGAAATAGAGGCACAGAATCAAGAAAAGGGTTTCATTGAGGATTTGGGTTCAATTAAAGGATTTGCTTACGGCTTACAAAAACTATAGCGAGTCGCACAGAAGAAAATACAAACTCAAAAAGCATGGTCATTGTGGTCATTGTATGCAACCTTGACGGACAGAAATCATTGGACACAGGGGGATATGTACCTGATGTCTCAAGAGGATTTTGGTTCAATCAAAGGATTTTGAAAAAAAAAATGGGCCTATAATGAAATCGGCGAAGTTTTCTTCTTTGTTTGAAATAGCCTTTAAAAAGCGAGTCGGTGGTTGTTTAAAAAAACATTGATCCTAAGAAGTTTTGTTAATAATTATTAGTATTCAGCCTGGTTTGAAGTACCCGATAAATTACGAAGGTAATAAAAAGCTGCCGATTGAATTCTTTGTCGCAAGGGCTAGAGGTAATATTTTTTACCCACCGCGCCCCCCCCCCCAATTTTTTTTTGAACCGGAGTGTTTTTGATAATTTTAATTACCTGAAGGCCCTTACTCGTCCGACGAAAAGACGCTATAAAAGATCAGGGACAAAAGAATTTTATAACATGATTTTATTTTTATGTCCTTAAAATTAATCAGCAATCAGATAACAGTGTCACTTTAGAATCGTTTTTGAGTTAAAAAAAAATTATCTCAATTCATACTAATTTGTAATATTGATCAGAGAGTTCTTTGGTTGATTAGTATTCCACCGAAAACGCACCGACCATTTCTATTTGCAGTTGCTTAGGAAGTCATGTCCGATTCTGGTTAATGTGTCGTCTATTATATATCTTTGATTGCAGAAAGAAATGGTGCAATGGGAAAATGGTCCAATGTTTTTATGGGCATTCTTCGGTAGACAGTCTATACCGATGTCTTCAGAACAGATTTTGGGTCAATATGGTCATCTCAATATTATTAGTCAGCGAGAATTAACATTTACAATTCAAAAAAGGGCGACTTAAATTGATTCACATCCTTCATTGTCCTTAGACCCTTTGTAAGTAATCCCTCCTTTTTAATTGTTTGCATCCAAACTGGCCGCCATCTTTCTTTCCGAGCAATTGATAGTGTGTTCCCCTGTGTATGTTTTTTTTTTTTACTACAACAACTCAGACGTACTCCAAAGCAAGCGGTTGTACTTGCACAACATTTCTACCTTTTTCCACGGGATTGGTGATTAGTCGTGGTGAAAACGCATCATCATCATCATCATATTTACAGGGTTGGAAGCCAGTTAAGATGGAATGGTTAAATCTCTTCTGGGTTCGTAATGTATTCGTAATCCATATATGAAGTCACTTGATTTGAATTTTTCCTTGAAGGTGTGCCGTTCTGTTTTGTGCCAGTTACAGTACAAGACCATAATATACTTTCAGTATAAATAAGAAATGTGTAAATTGACAAAGTACCAAGTGAACTAACGACATACTTATAGGAAAGGCGTCTTGCATATGTATACTGATCCAAAATGTCTTGCCACATTATCACATATCATGTAGGTCTGATAGTGGTCCTTAATAAGTTCCCGGTGCAGTTGTATTTGCCACCAGTCAGTCAAATGTGTTAGCGTATACAAATGTACTTAAGCGTCTAAGTAGTTTTAGCTAATGGCAATTACAACAGTGTAGAAGATGAGAATCTAACTTTCAAAATGGAAAAATATATATATAATTTAAAACTCATTTACCCAAGCAATATCATTATTTTCCTGAATGTGATGTCTTTACATCATTATGTATTGTCTGCGATTCATTGTTTTCACTGGAGGGTTATACGAGTGACAGTCATGTACGTTTAAATTGTATATGTTGCAAATAGCTTTAAACTGGTTATAGCGCCCCTTGTGGGTGTGCCTAAGGGCCACTTTGATTCCAAATGATAAGCAGTTTGTATTATGAACGTGTGTGTATCGTGTATAATTTTAGTAAATATTGATAATCAGAAATAAATACAAGTGTCGTGTTTGTAAAAAAAAAAAAAAGAGACAGACTGTTTTCAATCTTCGTTTTCTGTGTTGTCCGTTATACGTGCCAAGACATTAAAAATAAAATATCGAAATGAATGCACAAATGACGTAATTTCCAAGATAATACCTTTCTGTGTAACATTTGCTGAAAGTTGATCGAGATGCATATTTGGGTTTGAAACAAATGTCATCACGTGGCTTCCTATTTGTGTGATGGGGGAAGATTGTTACTGAAAGTTAACAAGCTAGAATTAATTTAAAAAAAAACAACATTGTCTTGGACCCTTGCGGCGACAAATTCGATCAACATGACCCGCCGCTTACTGCTGATTCTATCACAATTATTACTATCACACAATGCCAAACGACATTGTGCATATCTTTATTAGACTTGTGAAAAGCTTCAAATTTTTGTTTGACTTCGCGTACAATGTAGACAAAATTAATGTAGCACATCCCCATCATTTTGCCTTTGTTAAAATTGGTATAAACATGTACATGTACATGCATTTTCATAATTTCAAATTTCTTTTCCGAACGGAATTTTAAGGAATAAAATGGGATTATAATGCCCTATAGTTCCCCCTCGTGACGGACAGAAACAAGCATCCCACCCCCATTTTATCATCTCCCGCTCTTTGGTACTGCTCACCTAATCAAGTTATTTCTTGTTGCTTGCCCTGTTTCTAACACCCCCCCCCCCTTTAACTTGTCACACTGGCGTGAAGTGTCCCCTTTTGTTAATGGAATTTTCAATCAAATTAGGTTTTGCCCTAATGGGCAAAATGAATTATCATTGAGTCGTCGGGCACAACCCGAACACTGTTTGGAACTGTTCTCATAAATCTTTCCTTCTTTTTTTCTTATTTTTATTTTTCAATAATTTTCCGCAGGTTTTCTCCTAAACGGTATATGGTATGAACTTGTAACTTTCAACATATATCGACCTCATCCCGAGTGGTGCATATTACTCTGACGTCACGATGACGTACGCCATTGGGTGTCAAATTACAAGCTAAAAAGAAATGTTGGGGCACGGACTATTTTGACGTTGGTGGCGCCGTTTACACCCCTATTATACTACTCGAAAATAGGCCACATGCATATCACCATGGTCAAATCGTGGGACTAAAAGCTATTGACCCCCCTCCCCCCAAAAAAGAAAACAAAAATGACAACCTCGGGGGGGGGGGGGGCTCAAGCCCCCCGATCCCCCCCCCTTGGGTGCACCACTGACCCCCCCCCCCCCCCCCCCCCCCCCCCCATTTTAAAAGAATCCCGATGGCCTGGAGCTTTTAAAGGTTTCGATTCTTGGCCTTGCAATTATTATAGTACACTGGAAAAACAAGCCCTCGAAGGCCAAGGGTGCAATTCGATTTATTTGACTTGTTCAGACTCGTCAGTCAGGATCGCCATCTCAATCCACTTTAATACCGATTTTGTTATTCATCACTCTAACGTGAAATTTGATTTCAAGTCAAACGACAAGAAACCGGAATGCTTCAATTACGGTAATAGTGCATGTTTATTAAAAGTGAAATAAAAAATGGGCATGAGGCATAGAGTTCAGATTATCTGCTCTGACCAAATTCTCCGAGTAACCCTGGCCCTTTTCGAATCAAGTTGAAGACTCTGAATATTTCTTTCTATCCAATTTATTTCAATGGCAAGCCTTTGAGACTTTTACTGTCGTCAGTCGAATCTTCGACTTAATTCAATTCAATTCAAGTTCGATTATTTTATTCATCACTCAAGAGGTGGAATTAATTTCATTTCTTTTTTAAAGGAACGTGGTACTGTGTCAATAGTAGAACCAATGTTACGGGGGTGAGTAATGAGAAGACGGGATCTCGTCACCTTATTTCATTCGTTTGTTCATTCGTTCTTGGCTACTTCATTCGTCTTGTTTATTTGTTCCTTCTTTTATTGATATGTTTATCCGTTTAGTTGTTGGTTTTTTTGGTATGACTATATTGGATTTAGGGATTTTATTTTTCTTGACTGGCTATCGCATAAGTCGTTTGGTTATGCCCGAATCGTGTTCGCACTGTGTTACCAATGTCGGACCATAACTAGCCCGTAAGTAGTATACAAGGATAGGACCTCGCTATCAACGTGCAATTGTTGAATGATTAATTTTCTGTAATAACATTGGAGAATGAAATGTTATCCCACCACGACAAAATGGCAGCCCGACATGATCAAGTCTTTAAAAATACTAACGGGAACCCTGAACCTAACCCCCCAAAACCCCAAGACTAAAACCATTCTTTTGCAGAAGTTTCTTAAGAAAGCACAACCTTTGGAAGTTAAATGTATTTCTCTCGGTGAACCACGGTGACATTTACAACGCAAATATACGCCGGCTCAATCACATGGGCTCAATTTATTGCTTAGCCCCGTACAAAAAGGGGGCGTATCAGACCGCGCGTTGCCATGGAAATATTCACCGATACCTAGTCTCCTGCTGAACTCCGTCTCTATGTCCTGCTTCCGAATCCGCTTCATATGTATCGAGTACACCGACTGCGCATTCCTACTGCCTTCTCAAAAAAGTATTCCGATTGAAGCCATCGCACAGTTTTATGAAGTTCGTTAGCGAAGGCATTTGGTGAGCCCACACACGAATCCTGATTGTTGTGTCCGTGCGGTGGTTGTCGAAGCATTGCTTGCCTCGGAGACGAACTGTTCCGCAAAGTTTTACCAACGTTACCGCTGTCATGGAGGCGACTACAGTTGGAAATCAGGAGTCTGCGGGCAGCACGGGCGAGACGGCGAATTTCTATGTGTACATCGTATTGAGTACACTGGGGCTAATTGGTAACGCCTTCGTTTGTCTGGTGATGCTGCGATATCGCAAGGTTTTCAACTCCTCAACCAACAAGCTCATCCTCCATCAATCCTTTGTGGATTTCTTGGCGTCGTTTGTATTTATTCTCAACCGATTTCTGAGGGTAACGACACCGATTCCCGCTAATGCGATTGGTGCGCTCTACTGCAAGCTCTGGTGGTCTGAATGGCCACTATGGGCGCTGTATGTCACCTCTACCTACAACTTGGTGGCCATATCCATGGAGCGATACTTCGCAACATGTCATTCGATTGCTCATCGTAACATGTTGACATCCAAGCGTCTCAAACTCATCATGGTGGCTGCTTGGCTGTGTGGCTGGATACCAGAGGCTCATCTTGTACCCATCTCCTACCAGCTCGATGATTCCTGTGAAGGATTCTGGCCAAGCCGTATCATACAAGCCATCGGTGGAGTTTCCATCGCTATCTGGGAATTCGTCATCCCGCTTTCCATCATGATCTTTGCTTACACCAGAATCATCATGGAGCTTCACAAGCGCTCCAAAAACAGAGTCGGCAACAACAGCAACAACAACGATGCCCAGAACATGCTGTCCAAAGCCAACAAGAACGTCACCAAGACTCTGTTCGTGGTCGCCATCTTCTTTGCCATTTGCTGGGCGCCGACTGATGTCAACTACATCTTGTACCACAGCGGACTGAACGAGAACTCACTAGACAGCGTTTTCTACCAAGTTGCGGGCGCGATTGTCCTGATTAACATGTGCATCAATCCTATCATCTACTGCTTCACCTATGATCGCTTTCAGAAGCAAGCTTGGAAGATGGTGTCTGATGTCTGCAAGCGGCCTCAGAATCGGGTGGATATCATTGAGTAATCAGCGACGATGCGAGGTAAACAAGAAACTTTCAAGTAGCCATAATATTGGTTGGTCATTCTCGGGCACATTTTAAATTATGATTACTGTGGTAATGATAAAGTACAGGGTCTCGGAATTGTTGCAGTCATTCCACTAATATTAAAAATACTAACACTCTCTTTTTGCAGAAAGTATATCTATAGATCCTGAAGGTTTAGTAGATACTCTACACAATGGTCTTTATCCCATCTCATTTGGACACCCCAGTCTAGAGATACATCTCATTAAATGAAATGACTTAATTGGGCCACTTGGTATTTAATAAAGGACATTCACTTAAGAGGGTGAAGAAAGTGGCCCACACAGATTTTGACAGTCCGCACAAGCTTTGCAAAAGGTTAATTCATTAATCACACAGAACAAACATCCAGTCGAGAGTAACGAAACATGGTAATTTTTTTTAACAAAACCGATTTAGTTTCCTCCGAAAAACATGTTGTTTGAGTGGTTCATTTTGATGTTTCGATCTAAATCGAACGAAGTTTCAAGTTTCATTGAAAGGTGCGAAAAAATAACCGTTTAGCTGCCCTAAAGGCTAATGAAATCCAAGGCAAATAACGAGTAATTTTGCCACTTTAAATAAGTTATGAAGAACGAAACTAAAATTTACACTCGAAATAACCTCATATGCACTCCCAATTGTTGGACTTAAAATGTCCACGAAAATATGGGCAGGGGAGAATTGTGTAGTCAAATTACTGAAGTACAATGTAGTACTTCCGATCAGTTGTCCGGGAACTGAGAAGAAGGTGGTGGCTTAAAAAGCTATGTAACTGTTGCATTGAACAGTCTCATGCAATTTCATTTCCTCTCAGCATTATAGTTTGCCCGATTTTTGGCTTAATTTCCTAAATCAGAAATTTTCAACAATTTCATTTATTAACAAGAATCCATCAGCGCAAGAATTTGTAGGGCAAGGATGCAATATTACATTGGTTTCATCTATTGGTACAAAAAATCAGTCGTGCAATTCTGCCATATAGGAACATCATTGTGAAGCCATGCGTATAGTGTGCATTTTACCGGGTCTTAATGTGCCGTGCTGGTAGAACATTGAGGTTCCTGGCTGATGGCCCCTATCTCACGCGGATCTGGGGTTTGCTTGACAGACAAGCAATGCTGGCCCTGATGGAGTGATGCATTACGCACGAACAGTCCATACGGAACAGCCAAATATAGATGGCGCTATGCCCACTCATGAACGCCATAACATGACCGAAGAGATGAAATAATTGACAAGCCTACAATACGCGCCGGCGGCCTTGTCTAAAAGTTAGTGCAAGTCATGCGCTGAGAACGTCACGTTTTTTCTAAACCGCCACTTATTCCACGACTTGTGCGTTCATATGGGCTCCGTCATTGATCTCCATTAGAACGACTCAAATGGAGATCATTGATCTCCATTTGTAAAGCCCGGTTCATACTTCATGCGAATGCGAAGCGAATTTCACGTCTTGAAACATTCGCTGCGAACTTTGCCGGGGTTGGAATGTGTTCAACTTTTTTTACGAATTCGCAGCGCGAATACTATAGGCCTATGTAATAGACCATGGTCTATGATTATGTGAGCAGATTCGCTGATTAATTAGGCAAGACAACCGCCTCGGATAAGTAAGTTGTTCTACTTTGCGCGCGAACCCGTCCAAGGCCGCCCTCCATTGATCTTTATTAGGAAGACTAATGGAGATCAATGGGGCTCTCAAAAGTGGTAACAATAAATTACGCGCTCACTTTTGTTGGCGCACGCAGCCCATTCGCTGAGGCCGTCCAAAGCACGTCACCTATGACGTTAGCCAACTCTCGACTTTATTAATTACAGGGAAAACATTTCTGATCTATGTTTTTAATTTCGTAACGACGTATGAGACAGACCATATACATGTATATTTAAAAAATAAAATAACTAGATTGGAAACCCATGCATAATGACAGCATGAAGTGGCTACGCATGAATCCGCATGATGTAATAGAATACCCGCTGCGTCATTGTCTGCGCACATGCCCCCCCCCCCCCCCCCTCATCAAGTCCCCTCTCTCACTTTCACCGATGAGGGGGTACTTGCGCACGGAACATCTTTCCTGAATAAACCGGGGTACTTTATCCATATTCCCATCATCGAAGATGAACAAGAACAAGTCAAGTAGTCATATCTGATATTTTGGCAAAACATTTAACAACAAAAAGTCACTTTGTTGGCGTTGCCTTGCCTCCACCATATTACATCAGTGTTTTTTTTAGCGGCTTCTTTGTTTATTCTGCGCCGAGGCCAAATCGACTTGTTTTAACTATAGGGACAATTTGAATGTAGATGATTATTTTGTTCGAGACTTGCGCCTTGCAACCTGCCACGTCCCTAGCCACCACACGGAGCGTATATACATGTACTCCATCTAATATACTGAAGCGTAACTTCTGACGTCACTTTCACTGATGAAATTACCGAGCTCTGCAAACATTTATGTATAAAAGAAGGTTCGACAGTAAAACTCTAAAGGAAGTATAGGGGTAAGCTATGAGGCAATTGAATTTGTAAAAGGGGCCCTGAGGCTTGTACATTTTGAAGGCAAACAACGGCATAACTATCGTGTCGATCTTGTAATATGTGAGTTTGATTTGGGCCACTTCGCACAGACGAGGTTTGGAGGTTCAACTGATTGGGCCGATCGACGGTTAACTGAGCGAAGGTAAATTCTCAACCGGCCATGGAGGCATCTACCATTGAAAATCAAGGCCCCGAGATGACAGCCGAAGATTCCGGCAGAAAATCTTATTTCTATGTGTACATCGTATTGAGTACACTGGGGCTAATTGGCAATGCCTTCGTCTGCCTGGTGATGCTGCGATATCGCAAAGTTTTCAAGTCCTCAACCAACAAGCTCATCCTCCATCAATCCTTTGTGGATTTCTTGGCGTCGTTCGTGTTTATTCTTCGTCGCCTACTTGTGGTATCATCGGCAGTACCTGACAATGCAATCGGTCTGATGTACTGCAAGCTCTGGTGGTCCGAGTGGCCTCAATACAGCATGTTCGTTACCTCTACCTACAACCTGGCTGCAATATCCATGGAGCGATACTTTGCGACTTGTCACTCCGTCAGCCATCGTAACATGTTCTCTTCTTATCGTCTCAAGTTCGTCATGGCTGCTGCTTGGTTGTGTGGTTGGGTGCCTGAGGCTCACCTTGTACCCATCTCACCAAATCAACGACGCCTGTGCTGCGTTATGGCCTAATCCTACAATTCAGGCCGTCGGAGGAGTCTTCATTTTCCTCTGGGAACTTTTCATTCCGCTCTCCATCATGATCTTTGCTTACATCAGAATCATCTTGGAGCTCCACAAGCGCTCCAAAGCCAGGGAGGGCGACAATAGCCAGGTTGCTCAGAGCATGCTGTCTAAAGCCAACAAGAACGTCACCAAAACCCTACTGGTTGTCACCATCTTTTTCACAGTCTGCTGGGTGCCAGCCGACGTCAACTACATCTCGTACAATCTCGGATTAAATGACAACTCTTTTGACAGCATTTGGTATCAGGCCGCAGGCTCCATAGTCCTTGTCAACATGTGCATCAATCCGTTTATTTACTGTTTCACTTACGATCGCTTTCAGAAGCAAGCTAGGAAGATGGTATGTGGTAGGTGTAGGCCTCGTAATAACCAGGTTGATACCTCGTACGATGCAACAACGCGTACCGCAACGATACAGACAATACATGTAGACGAATAACATGCACGGCATGGGTGCACGATAGAGAGGAAACAGGTACGTGCATTTAGAAGGATTGGAACGGGTACATTCGTCAGTGAAAGAAATCTGTAAATAATAATCTCAAGTAATAAGCTATACCAACATTATTGTTGCACCTCCTTACAAACGACTAGTACATACTTAGTTTTAGCCATTGTGCGTGTCTAATTCCCCATAAAGATGGTGTACTATTAGTGTACTATCGAAATCCCACATATAATTTGGTTGTTCACCATCATTTGTTTTTTTACCGATACGCATTGACATATACCTATGTATTACAATGAACCATATTCCTAGTCCATAAATTAATGAAAACGTCCAAAGGAAAACAGACAAAAATCGCCAACAGCCTTTCAGAAAAAAGACTTGATTTGCTCCCCAAACACAAAAACTTACAGAAAAAAAACAATGCTTCAGACTTGACTCAAATTATTGAAATTTTATTTGTATGTGAATCCAAGCTCCTAATCTCTGGCTCTCAGCTGAAGAGCTTCAAAGCATTTAGCATTTCATGGACGGATGTACAAATGGCTTCTTTTAGTAAAACATGCGTAACATCTGATTACATGGATCAATTTCAATAATTCTCTTTCTCACATGAGTGGAAGAAAATGCTAAATTATATGCTTCATTGATGTATCAAATTTAATTGTTTTTTTAAGGGAAACCAAATAATGACTCACCTTGTGTTTGGACGTGGACTTAAATTAAATCATCAGTGATACCTATTGTTTTACGTCTTTTCTAGAAGTCACAATGAACAAACGAACTTGACAGGTAATGTTAACTTCATGAGGATTTTTTTATCAAATGGTCTGAACTATAGACGGTCTTGCGTCATGTCAAACACTTTTAGTTGATTGCAGAATACACATAGAAAATAAAACGATTTTATAAGTCTACAAAAAACATAGAAATATGACTACCAAGTGAAGTATATAAATGTATTGATATTGATTTAAATCAGCATTATTTAAAACCTTGATATAATTGTGAGATGTGGTAGTCTAGGCCTACGTTATGCAATTAATCATACTTTCAGTGTCTATCACAACGTCG
Organism: Patiria miniata; assembly: GCF_015706575.1. Lineage (NCBI taxonomy): Eukaryota > Metazoa > Echinodermata > Asteroidea > Valvatida > Asterinidae > Patiria > Patiria miniata. Next base: position 14,705,193 of record NW_024037074.1, read on the forward strand.
GTCCTAAAAGTAGACAATCTGATGGACACTTGTTTCCCGCCATGCCTGTACACCGATTCACTCTTTTCAACCATTTGTTGGCTGCAAAAGAATACTGCTGAGTTTAAGAATTTCTATCTTCTAAAAGCAAAACACTCACCGAATTTGAAAAATGAGATCACAAAATTCGTGTTGCCATGTATTAAAATGCCCTGCCATTCACTTCAGCCTGCGCTACTCGCGAAAATGCATTAATTTTAATTTATTAGTAAAAACAAATTGTATATCCCATTTCTACAAGGAACCGACTGTGTTCCAAGTTTAGAATAGGCCTAATTCACCCAAACAGTCTACTTTGCATGAACTGCCATCTCCCGTCAAAATTGATCACGCGAGGGCGGTGTTTGGAAAATCGGCTGAGTAGCTTAGCCTGAGTGGCAGTCAATTGTCGTCCATTTAAGTCTTGAACAGAGACTACTTGAACGCCTATACAGTGTACGTGGGACAAACAAAGAAGACGTCGTAGAAGAAAACGTCAGTTCTGAACGTTTTCAATGCGATGGCTGAAACTATCCTCCAATCACATTTTACAACGGAATTAGTCACCGACGTGATGTAGGCTTTACACTCGACATCCGCACGGGACCTTACAATACCAGAGGTAAGGAAATTATCTGACAATAAAAAGTAATGTGCAATTTAATAAATAAAACAAGACTGCTATAATTGAAGGAAAATATGACTGCATCACGCTATACATGCCTTGCATCCTGTCCGCACATAAGATTGAAGCTATACGTGGTACGCACCAGGCTTATTTATCTTGTCAGTCTGAACCTTGTCGATGTCGAAGCAACTTCTTTATCTACAATGGAGGCATCTACAGTTGAAAATCAAAGCACTGATATATCAGTTGACGATTCCGGCAGAAAATCCGATTTCTACGTGTACATCGTATTGAGTGTACTGGGGCTAATTGGTAACGCCTTCGTCTGTCTGGTGATGCTGCGATATCGCAAAGTTTTCAACTCCTCAACCAACAAGCTCATCCTCCATCAATCCTTTGTGGATTTCTTGGCGTCGTTCGTGTTTATTCTTCGTCGCCTACTTGTGGTATCATCGGCAGTACCCGACAATGCAATCGGTCTGATCTACTGCAAGCTCTGGTGGTCTGAGTGGCCTCAATACGGCATGTTCGTTACCTCTACCTACAACCTGGCGGCAATATCCATGGAGCGATACTTTGCGACTTGTCACTCCGTCAGACATCGTAACATGTTCTCTTCTTATCGTCTCAAGTTCGTCATGGCTGCTGCTTGGTTGTGTGGTTGGTTGACTGAGGCTCACCTTGTACCCATCTCGCATCAAATCAACGACGCCTGTGCTGTGTTATGGTCTACTCCTACAATTCAGGCCGTCGGAGGAGTCTTCATTTTCCTCTGGGAACTTGTTATTCCGCTCTCCATAATGATCTTTGCTTACATCAGAATCATCTTGGAGCTTCACAAGCGCTCCAAAGCCAGGGAGGGCGACAATAACCAGGTTGCTCAGAGCATGCTGTCTAAAGCCAACAAGAACGTCACCAAGACCCTACTGGTTGTCACCATCTTTTTCGCAGTCTGCTGGATACCAACTGACGTCAACTACATCTTGTTCAATCTGGGACTAAATGACAACTCTTTTGACAGCATTTGGTATCAGGCCACAGGCTCCATAGTCCTTGTCAACGTGTGCATCAATCCGTTTATTTACTGTTTCACTTACGACCGCTTTCAGAAGCAAGCTAGGAAGATGGTATGTGGTAGGTGTAGGCCTCGTAATAACCAGGTTGATACCTCGTACGATGCAACAACGCGTACCGCAACGATACAGACAATACATGTAGACGAATAACATGCACGACATGGGTGCACGATAGAGTGGAAACAGGTACGTGCATTTAGAAGGATTCTCAAGTAATAAGTTATACCAACATTATTGTTGCACCGCCTTACAAACGACTAGTACATACTTAGTTTTAGCCATTGTGCGTGTCTAATAATTCCCCATAAAGATGGTGTTTATTGTGATGGAAAGCCCACATTATTTGGCTGTTCACCATCATTTGTTTTTTTTACCGATACTCATTGACAATTACCTTTTAATTACAATGAACCATATTCCTAGTCCATAAATGAATGAAAACGTCCAAAGGAAAACAGACAAAATCGCCAACAGCCTCTCGGAAAAAAACCTTAATTTGCTCCCCAAACACAAAAACTTACAGAAAAAAAACCAATGCTTCAGACTTGACTCAAATTATTGAAATGTTATTTGTATGTGAATCCAAGCTCCTAATCTCTGGCTCTCAGCTGAAGAGCTTCAAAGCATTTAGCATTCCATGGACAGATGTACAAATGACTTCTTTTAGTAAAACATGCGGAACATCTGATAACATGGATCAATTTCAATCATTCTCTTTCTCACATGAGTGGAAGAAAATGCTAAATTATATGCTTCATTGATGTATCAAATTTAATTGTTTTTTAAGGAAAACAAAATAATGACTCACCCTGTGTTTGGACGTGGGCTTAAATTGAATCATCAGTGATACCTATTGTTTTACGTCTTTTCTATAAGTCACAATGAACAAACGAACTTTGACAGGAAATGTTAACTTCATGAGGAATTCTTTTTTCAAATGGTCTGAACTATAGACGGTCTTGCGTCATGTCAAACACTTTTCAGTTGAAAGCAGAATTCACATAGAAAATAAAGCGATTTTATAAGTCTACAGAAAACATAAAAATATGACTACCACGCGAAGTATATAAATGTATTGATATTGATTTAAATCAGCATTATTTAAAACCTTGATATAATTATGAGATGTGGTTATCTAGGCCTACGTTATGCAATTAATTATGCTTTCAGGGTCTATCACAACATCGGTCCTAAAAGTAAACAATCTGATGGACACTTGTTTCCCGCCATACCTGTTCACCGATTCACTCTTTTCAACCATTATTTTGTTGGCTGCAAAAGAATACTGCTGAGTCTAAGAATTTCTATCTTCTAAAAGCAAAACACTCACCAAATTTGAAAAATGAGATCATTCATTTCAGCCTGCGCTACGCGCGTAAATGCATGAATTATAATTTTTTAATAAAATCAAATTGTATATCCCATTTCTACAAGGAACCGAATGTGTTTTAAGTTTAGAATAGGCCTAATTCACCCAAACAGTCTACTTTGCATGAACTGCCATCTCCCGTCAAAATTGATCACGCGAGGGCAGTGTTTGGAAAATCGGCTGAGTAGCTTAACCTGAGTGGCAGTCAATTATCGTTCATTTACGTCTTGAACCAAGACTACTTGAACGCCTACAGTGTACGTGGGACAAACAAAGAAGACGTCGTAGAAGAAAACGTCAGTTCTGAACGTTTTCAATGCGATGGCTGAAAGTATCCTCCAATCACATTTTACAACGGAAGTCACCGACGTGATGTAGGCTTTACACTCGACATCCGCACACGACCTTACAATACCAGAGGTAAGGAAAATATCTGACAATAAAAAGTAATGTGCAATTTAATAAATAAAACAAGACTGCTATAATTGAAGGAAAATATGACTGCATCACGCTATACATGCCTTGCATCCTGTCCGCACATATTAAGATTGAAGCTATACGTGGTACACACCAGGCTTATTTATCTTGTCAGTCTGAAACTTGTCGATGTCGAAGCGACTTCTTTATCTACAATGGAGGCATCTACAGTTGAATATCAAAGCACTGATGTATCAGTTGACGATTCCGGCAGAAAAACCGATTTCTATGTGTACATGGTATTGAGTGTACTGGGGCTAATTGGTAATGCCTTCGTCTGTCTAGTGATGCTGCGATATCGCAAAGTTTTCAAGTCCTCTACCAACAAGCTCATCCTCCATCAATCCTTTGTGGATTTCTTGGCGTCGTTCGTGTTTATTCTTCGTCGCCTACTTTTGGTATCATCGGCAGTACCTGACAATACGATCGGTCTGATCTACTGCAAGCTCTGGTGGTCCGAGTGGCCTCAATACGGCATGTTCGTTACCTCTACCTACAACCTGGCGGCAATATCCATGGAGCGATACTTTGCGACTTGTCACTCCGTCAGCCATCGTAACATGTTCTCTTCTTATCGTCTCAAGTTCGTCATGGCTGCTGCTTGGTTGTGTGGTTGGGTGCCTGAGGCTCACATGGTACCCATCTCGCATCAAATCAACGACGCCTGTGATGTGTTATGGTCTACTCCTACAATTCAGGCCGTCGGAGGAGTCTTCATTTTCCTCTGGGAACTTGTTATTCCGCTCTCCATCATGATCTTTGCTTACATCAGAATCATCTTGGAGCTTCACAAGCGCTCCAAAGCCAGGGAGGGCGACAATAACCAGGTTGCTCAGAGCATGCTGTCTAAAGCCAACAAGAACGTCACCAAGACCCTACTGGTTGTCACCATCTTTTTCACAGTCTGCTGGGTGCCAGCCGACGTCAACTACATCTTGTTCAATCTGGGACTAAATGACAACTCTTTTGACAGCATTTGGTATCAGGCCGCAGGCTCCATAGTCGTTGTCAACATGTGCATCAATCCGTTTATTTACTGTTTCACTTACGATCGCTTTCAGAGGCAAGCTAGGAAGATGGTATGTGGTAGGTGTAGGCCTCGTAATAACCAGGTTGATACCTCGTACGATGCAACAACGCGTACCGCAACGATACAGACAATACATGTAGACGAATAACATGCACGGCATGGGTGCACGATAGAGAAGAAACAGGTACGTGCATTTAAATGGTTGGAACGGACACATTCGTCAATGCGAGATAAATCTGTAAATAGGCTAATAATCTCAAGTTATAAGTTATATCAACATTATTGTTGCACCACCGTACAAACGGCTATAGCTATATGCATGATGTCATACTTAGTTTTAGCCATGGCACCAGATCGAAAATATAAATGCAGCGAAGATGATTTTTAAAAGATGAATTTATTAAATTAGAAAAATACTGCTTAATGAGTTGTGTACGGTATTCAACCAATTAGTATAGTAAAATCTGTCACCAACCAATGTGGCCCATCAGGCCGGCCTTTATCTCCGGTTTCAGTGGCAGAAACGACTGAGAATATTCCCCCTAGCTTACCCCAAGCTAATGCCGGTACCCATTTATACTCCTGGGCGGAGAGAGGCAAGTTGGTGTAAAGTAGCTTGGCAAAGGACACAACATTACGGCAAGCAGCTGGACGACCCCTCCCCTGTTTAACCATAATAGTAAAAATAAAACCAAATTGTTCGTATTATAAATCTCAGCCCTTTGGAATTATACTGCTCATTTAAGTCTGCGAGACAAAATGTTTAAATATTGTCTTAGTTTTCTGGTCTTAGTTTTCATCATTTATTCAGAGGTTTCACAGATTTATCGATGTGTTAATTTTGATGACAATAATTATTACAAAACACTAGATTAGCCAACAATTGCAGGTAACTCGAATTAGGCACAAATTATTTGAATTTGATGGGAATGGGAATCGACATTGAAGGACTCTTTTCGACGACTAAATGCCAATACAAGTGATCATACTTTGTTCAAATGGAATTTAATGGGCTGGTATTAAAATTAACGATGTTTTTGTTTTTGAAATTTTTCTGGGCAAAAATCCTTTATTTCACATACTTATATTTGAACAAGATGAGAAATCTTTCATCTAGGCCTATAACACAAAAGTTTCCCGTGTGTTCAAAAAAAATAGAAAAAAAACTATATTTTCAATCGTCCGTGCCCATCCCTGCCTTTGTGATTGGTCGATCTAATTTGATTCGCTATGCATGCGGCATGACAAAATGGCACGCAGATCGATTTTCTATTCGGCGAAAACGTTCTCATTGTGTTTGACAAAAAGCTACACAAGAAACACAAATTAAATAAACCTGGCTCAAACGAAATCCAAACAAGTCAAAAGGACCTTGGATTTTTTTTAATCACTGTTTCTACAATTGGTCGGAAGGAAACACAGAAATTTGTACGGCACAGTCCAAATTATACCAAAATAAATAGTAATAAAAAAAGACGCTAACTTGGAAAAATGGAACAAAGCAACCTGCGTCATTCAACTGTATTTCAATAATTCACCCAAAGGTACGATTGTTATTGTAATTGTTCGCCATTGTCCTTGAAAATTGGAATCGCGTCTTCGACTCTGAGAAGGTAAAAAAAAACACCCGGATGTTTCAGGTTTAAATTCTTCTATGCTGGAGTGACGTCAGTGACTTCAGACCCTGCACTTTACTTTTTGGAAAACTCGCCATCGTTTTGTGTATCCAAGCGAAGTCCACTAATAATATAATTTTAAATATGGTCCCTGAAAACATTCTGTTGTCATTGCTTTGTGTTATCTTGAGGAAAAGGGCCAAAAGATAACAAAAACAAGCATCCTAGGGACGGAGCACCCGCAAATATATTTCTTCCATTTCCACGACTGTACTTGAACAAACACTGGTTGGAGCGATTTTCTTTATTTTGTCCTTTTGACGGTTGTGTTCTGTGCAAGAAAAACAGAGGCTAGCTTTCTTCGACAAAACAATAGTTGCTCAGACGCAACTCAAGGACAACATCAACACTCGACGACTTTTCCCTATACACAAGACATTGTTACCATAATTATTGCATATTTTTTTTATATTACATCTTACTAAAAATCACTTTGAACAAATGAAATAAGCTGTTCCCTTCGATTGAGTACTCATGTGGAATGTTTCTAAAGATCGGAGCTTTACAGTGTCGAGCAAAATAAAGTCATGCTTTCTTTGTGGTTTACATGCCTACTTTCTATTAATCTTCAAGTTTAATTCCCACCATCTTATTTGCAATAATTGTGCATTCAAATCATCACACTTCATTTTTTTTTCTAACTTAATTTATGCCAATTTCAACTTTTATCCGACCTGCCGTGTACAGTCCGTTGGGTGAGGTGCCGGTATGTGTGTCTATTGGGGGTCCAGGCTATAGGCCACAACCTCGTGCCACTCGCTACCGTACGTCGTACCGAGAGTAAGATGCGAAACAATTTACTACAACAATTTACTTAATTAATTGTTTTCTTTACAACGAGTCGGAAAACAAAGAACACAGCAACAAATTTGAAAATAATTAAATTCGCCAATTGGTGAAATCAAATCACCATCTTGCTTATGGCCGCCTCGACAAAACTAAATGAACGTACCGATCATTTGAATCTGATGGAACTGCCAACTGACATTGAATGACTCTTTTCGACAAGAGATAATCCTAGTTTGCCGAGGCAAGACGTCATACTTTGTTCCAACTTAATTAATGAACCGGTATTGTATTTGAAGGACTTTTGGGTTGATTTTTTTTCCGAAAAACACCGTTATTTCACATATATTCGAACAATTTAACCCTATGAAAATGATAGCAATACGTCGACAACGCCACGGTAATAAAAATAATATAATAATGTCAAGACAAAAAAAAAGATGGACTATCAAAATGTGTAAGCCCCTCGAGACTACCTTACCGTACGAGAACGTACGAGATCAAAAATCTTTCATCTATAACACAAAAAAAGCGACGAGTGACCACCGATAAAAATGGCTGAAAACAGCTGAAAAAATGGTGTAAAAAATGTTGAACTTTAGAAATCTCCTATACTTTTGTACACAGCAAACAAGGAAAAAACTGAAATCCCTAAAAAAAGGTGAAATCAGATTTAAATCTGATATTTCACACCCCTGCATAACACACAAAAAAATATATCCCGTGTTTGTCCCAGAAAATATTCTAAAATTTAATAGTTTTCTGCACGCCTCCGTTTCAATCGTCCATGCGCACCCTCGGTTTCTTGACTTGCAATAATTGTCAATTTTATACAGTTCGTTATGCACGGCGGCATGACAAACACGTCACGCGTGTCTATTCATTTCAGAGAAAACCTGTCAATGTATTGTTTGACAATTTCAAATAAACATAATACCTGGTTCAACAGAAATCCAAACAACTCACTTTCACCTTAGAAACATTTTAACACTTTTTCTATAATTTGTCGGCAGGAAAGTGAACACTTTCTATCCAAATTCGACCTCAGGCGCAGTCAAAATTATGTAGAATTTTAAAGCATCTTTTGCGTTGGACCTTTAGTAAACTGCGGAAACCAAGACCGCATTCGAACCCCAAAACAAGACGCAAACTTGCAAAAAAATGAAACAAAGCAACCTGCATCATTCAACTGTATTTTAATAATTCATCCTTGACATAATGATCACATCCATCCTCATGTATATGATTATTTGTACATTTATTTGTACATTTCTTTTTCTTGTCTGTGCGTGTCTAATTTCTCATTAAGATTGACCGTTAATATACAAAAGATCATTTTACTGTAATTTCCTTTATATTCTTTTTGCACACAGATATAGCTTGATGTACTAATTAGCCTAGTAAGCTAATTAGTGAGCCTTACACTGGCCTCCCTTTCAACCACGCAGATTTTGTTTTGGATAAACATTTGGCAAAACAAGGATTTAATTGTCTTAGGCTCATGTATTAAAACTCTGTTTTCAACAAGATTACCTCAAGAATGCATTTATACCACTTGAATAAATTAAAACGTAGAAGCACCAATATTCAATCCCATGCCTTCCATAGAACTGCATGCACCGCATTAATTAAAACCGATCACTCAAAAGTATTTAAGTCAAAAGTAAAGTCAAATAACTTCACACACAATCCATAAAAATGGGCCTGATTTTTTGCCATTTTTTAATTTACATGCAGTCATTATCACCTCACGAACCAAAAAAACCCACCCTAAAATTATCTAGCCACTGCAGATTTTAATTTCAACAGGAATGGAACTTTATGCTCATTCTTTGAAAGGAAAACATATAAATATTAAACTGCGCACTCAAAGTGACTGGAGCGGAACCTACATTTGCGATTTCCGGTGTCATATGAAATGTTGACTCCCATGAAATATGGTCTCGTTTACCTCATATGGACTCTAACCCTCATGTGTAATATCTCTGTCCTAATTATATTCACCAAGGCATGTGCAATACAATCAATGAATTGGTATTTCATAAGTCCAAATTTCATACAACACCGAAAGATTGTTGTACCTTACGGTGGATAATTTGCCAAAACAATGAATTAGATTTAGTGTCTGTGAACCCGACAAGCGTTCCTTCCATTATTGCGTAGTGACCGGTGAAAGCAAAGGCATTAAAACGCAGTATGTATACCGAATGGTTCTAAAACATAGGGAAATGAAAGACCAAAAACTCTGAGGCGCTTTCTTACGATGCCACGCTCTTTTCTTCACAACATGCGAAATTCCGTCAAAACGTTGACTCGATCTAATTTACAGCAGTAAAAATCTTAATATACTGACGATTCTATTAACAAACTTTTCCAAAACAAAAACCTTTTTCAGCCTACCTTTATCTTTAAGTGAATTTTCAATGTTATATTTCACTGCAATTTATGTATAACAATAACGACAAGCTTGTAAATCGCCCTTGTAAAATTATAGGGTACATTGTTGTTATGCACTCACGTTAAATTTGCCGATCTTGTTTTTCTCAATTGGTGGAAAAGAAATACAGATTGAAATAAAGATGAACATTTAGACCTGGTTAAATAAACATTCCAATGGAGCATACATTTATTCCTGGAGTGTTGGGTTTTGGTGTACATTTAAGTCAGTCTGGTAATTGTAATATAGCTTTAACAATTAACTTTAATTGTACAATGTATTTAGCTTTAATTTATGAATGTTACTCAAATTTTATCTGGACGTAATGAATGTTTAAGTGCTTTTTCCCCTGTTAATTATTCCTTCTTAATTATTTTTAATGTTTGTATATCTCATGTTTTTGAAGATGGCCAATTGAAAATCATCCTAGAGGTGACAATGTGACATCGCTACCATCAGTAAATAAAGTTAATATTATGATCTGTATACATGTAGTTGTGAAAAAAGACCGACACTTAAAATGTTAGAGTACAAATGTAAGTCCAGTATTGTACGTTATTTCAAACTCTGCGAACAATTTAAAGGTGTAGGACTGTTCAGCCTAGTTGAACTGTGAATGTCTACTGAGGTTCTCTCCGTACAAAACAAAAAAAATCAGAAGTGCCTGTCCAAAAAGTAGCAAAAAGACAAAATCTTCATTTCTTTTTCACAAAACAGGCCTGCCATTTTATTCAAACTATCCAGTAGCAAAATGTACAATAACCATTGCACCTACATTTCAAATTGAAGAAAGATTCGAGCTATCAATCACCCATACTTATACTTGGAAATTGTTATATATCTAACTTAAAAAGCCCAATGCAAAAAACAAACATCTTCAAGGGTTGGTAAAAACTTTGTAGCAAACCCACACTTTAATGTCTGTTGAAGTATTAACTAGGTTTTTTCCCCTTCAAACAGCCCTTCTAAGCCTACACCATCTTACCATGTAAACCTTGCATTCTTAATTAAAACCACACCAAATGCCTCATCCTGGGTACAAACTTTGTCCCACAAATTTCTAAGGTAACATCAACAGAATGTGTAGTGAATGGTTAAATGAAATACCCAGTCACATGGTGTTTTTTGTAAATAAGTGGCTATCACTTCAAACAAAAATGTGACTGCTTAATTTTTATCGTCTAGTATTTAAAATATTGTATTAGTTTATATACACCACATGAAGTGGAAGCCTGACTGTTTTCTCTCTTTTCTGTAGTGAAGCCTCCTATCTTTGTAAAGATGTTGTGATGATGGTTTTCAAGTAATTTAGTTCATAATTTATACAGATAACAATATGATAAATTACTAACACAAAAAATGAGTAGCCGAGTGCTCCACAGTAGAACTAGACATGTATAATCTATACGTTTAATTGCATTGGTACTCATATTCAGATCTTGTTTATTGTTGTACTGTGATTTTCACTTAGACAGTGACACAATTTCGATATTTTGCAAGGTTTGCATAAATAATTTCTTTTCACATCCTACCGTAAATGTATATATGCACTGGATTTATCGTTGGAGTTATCCAATACAAAACATACCAATAGGCGGATATGAAACTAGCTGCTGTAGTGGTGACCTTGTGGTCACATGACTTCATGGTCACATGACTTCACAGTCACATGACTTTATGGTCACATGATTTACATGTGTACAGGGTGGTCGTGCAGGCAGCTGATGAGATCAGTGGCGGGCAGACCTTTGTAGCAGATGTTGTAGATGGCTGTGAACAATGGGTAACTGTGAGAAAAGAAAGCAAGGGGATCAGGTGTGAATAAAATCTCAACCAAAAGAGGGGAAGCCATTATTTTCACACATTTTTGAACTTTGATGGACTCCGCCACCAGTAGATGGTACCTGGTAAACACTAAAAAAAACTGGGTGGGGGAAGACACAATGCATTCGTGCACTCTCATGTGGTGTGGAGTACGTACATTTAATTTTACTCTACATGTGTACAAGTGTAGAGTATTCACATGAGCGTCAAGCATCATCGATGATGCTTGCACTGGTGCCCCCCCCTCAACTCTCTCTTTGTAACCATTGAGGGGGTACTTTATCACATTTATTTGAATACCTTGTGAATTGACTTGAGAATGGAGGACTGATTGATCTATGACTTGAGAGGATTTGTAAGGACTTGTGATGGACTCAACTACATCACTGATATTTGCACAAAATCATTCTCAGAGTAAAAATTCATGTCTTTGTTCATCTTACTTGGCCGTCAAATTTTTGCTGGTCAGCATGATATTGATCTCCTCAGCAGTTTGAGGTCCTTGCAGTTTCTGACCGTTCAACATCTCCTTCTCAAGCTCTTCAATACTCTAGCAATCAGGTGGAAAAAAAACAGGAGAATTTAAAAGACTATTTTTTATTGCAGGAATGTATTTGATCATACAGGAATATTCAATTGATAGAGCAATATGATGCTTTGGTGATTGGTGAAATGAATTCATGCTAAGCACTCATTGAGGATGAGAGGTTGGACAATTTTGTTTTGAATTTTTGTAATTTTTGCCTCTTCAATTCTATATTTTGCTGCAATATATCGTATTGCAAAATAGGCCCAACTCATTTTGTTAATTTATCAAAATGTCATTTTGTAGATTTGTCACAATGCTGGAGTCATGCATTTATCAGTTTTTATAGCTACACTGTTCACGTGTTAAGTCCATGGTCAACAGTGGATGTTACTATATATGTAATTTAAACAAATAGTGTATCCTGTTCTTAATGTTATGCATGTTTAGTTACAATATTAAAATGTCAACAGTATCATAGTTCACTGAACTTCTACAGCTTATGTATGATTGTGTTAGTTTGTAGTCATTTAATTTTAATGCAAATGCAAGGCCCTAATTAAGAGAAGAAAAAAATTATAGAGTAAAAAGATTACTTACGTTGGCCTGAACTGGGTCATGAAAATAGCAGGGAAACACAATGCAGGGTAGGAATTACCAGATGAGGTAAAGAACAAGAGGTATGAATTGTAGGGTTGGCCATGGAGACAAAGTTCTGGTGAACCCGATGGCAAAGCATTTTTTCACTGACAGACTGACTGACTGACTGACTCCCCGACCGAGTCACTTAGTATACATAATGTAATAATACAAATAATAATAGAAATAACAATAATAACACCGTGGTGCTTATATAGCGCCTTAGGCCAACGGTCTCAAAATGCTTTACAATTATTTCTCCTGGTCATCAGGCCTTGCATGAAACTATTTCTTTCTTGCAGCAGCAACAGCTTGAGATCAGAGCAATCTGATCTCTACCTTCACAGGTACCCATTTATACTCCTGGGTGAGGAAAAGCAATTAAACTGAAGTGTCTTGCCCAGGAGTGTGATGGCCTAGCGGTTAAGAACACCGGACTCACGTTCTGGTGTTTCAGAGGCAACAGTGACGTGGGTTCGAGCCCGCCGGCGGACACTTGTGCTCTTAAGCAAGGCACTTAACCATTATTGCTTCGTCCTTCGGATGGGACGTTAAGCCGTAGGTCCCGTGTGTTGTATAAATGCATGTAAAAGAACCCAGTAAACACTTATCGCTAAGAGAAGGGGTTTGCCCCGGTGTTTCTGGCCTCCTGTATAAACTCCCACGTGGAGTATGTAGGAGAAGAACCAACCAAGAACCAAGAACACAAGCACCATGTGCCCCCTCAGGGTTCAAACCTAGGTACCATGGTACATGAGTCAAACACCGTAACCATTGAACCATGGTGCTCTTAGTCCTAAACTAAGAATTTCAGGCCCACTTCCACAAGGCCAGCCTCGTCTTACATTACCTTTCCTGTCCTAACAAAGGCCTCAGCTACGCGTCGATTTCTTCCCCCGTAGCACGTAGTGATGAGATCAGCAACCCCGCAGCTCTCAAGGAAGGTAGCAGTCTCAGTGTTGTGATAGAATGCCTGAGAGAATGCTACCATCTCCATCAGTCCAAGTCGAATGATGGCTGCTTTGGTGTTATCACCCAAGCCCAGGCCATCTATGATTCCGGCACCCACTGCCACTATATTCTGAGTCAATCAAACAAACAAAAAACTTTCTGTGAAATCAAAATTCAGTACAATGTATATTATTTTCACATCAGACTTTCCCATGTGTATGATTTGAAGTGTTAATTATATGTTGAGTCTTGTACCTGGAGTACAGTGAAGCACGGCAGACCAATGCTTTAAGACGTTTAAGTCCACTATTAAAGAAGAGTTTTTGAAGGATTTTGCAAGGTTAAGGGAGGTATGACCCAGCCACTATAGGGCTTGTTGCCTTATGAAAGAAAGCTAAATACAAATAACTTGCCATTGGGTTCCTACAGTGGTAGATATTGTAAAAATTCTGAAAATGATTCAGGATTCCATGCAAACATGGTTTAAGGGGTTGAGTATTAAGACCATACAAGTGTCTATTTAGTGTGTGCATCTAGCTTACCGAAAGAGGAAATAATTGTAGCAATCTGTTATTGCATGTTGAACCCATAAACAATGGATAATGTGGGGTTTTCTAAAAGTAACAAAGATCTCTTCATTTGAAAAAAAAGAAAAGAAGAGAAATCATTGAATCAGCTATTGTACAAAGCAACTGCCCATGATGGATTATCTGAACAATAGCTAGCACAACGCTGCCACCATTGATGGGGGCCTTTGTGATACAACTGACAGCATTTCCGGATTGGTGTATATCCAAGTATTGAGAATCCCTGCAATAGCGCCCTCTGAGATCAATGTGTGAGAAGCATGACTCACCTTTAGTGCTCCACATAACTCCACTGTTGTGGCATCCTCAACGACTACGATGCGAAAGTACTGTGCTTCAAACAATTTCTTCATTATCTTCCCAGCCTCTGCATTCCTGCAACCTGCCAAAAAAAAGACACTACATTGATCAGATATTTATATTCTACTTTTAACAATGGAAACTTGGCATCAGGGAGATAGACATATTTTAATGTTGGGTTTTGTCCTCTAATGATATAATTCTATTTTTTGTGTGAGCATTGCATTCTCAGTGCTGACTGAGAGCTTGCTAAATAAATTCCCACGTTTCCTCGGGTGGAAGCTTGCCAACTGACCAACTGACAGATGGACTGACAAATGAACAGATTGATGAACTAATTTGCTTATTGATTGATAAACGGATGGACAGACTGACACATCTGATGGACCTTAAGGACCAGACCACCTGACAGACTGACCAACCAACCAACCAGCTGCCCATCCAACCAACCAACTGACCGACTGACCAATTGACTAACTGACTGACATATCGTACCAATTGTAGTTTCACAGAAGTAGCCTGCAGCAACCTCAGGAGCCAGATTAGCACCCATCAAACAGTTCACTTCAATGTTCAGGTGTTCCTTGATGACTTCTGTAATCAGCTGAAGTCCTTTGTCTTTAATGATCATACCCTGTCAACACAACACGGAAACATCCGTCAGCAACACATATTACATAAAAATTATTTAATTGTCAATGTCACTAAATTGATAGACAACGATGTTGATTAATACCACAAATTCAATACCAAAAAGAGAATGTCATTTAGTATAGAAAGGACATTGTGTAAATGTCTTGGAATCTAATGCTTTATTTTATTCACTTTTATTATGGAATTTTGTGTCAGATTTAATCTGAGATTGTTCTCTTCTTTAACATGAATCACATTGCTGAAGGGCACAACCCAACATTAATACTTAGATTATTACCCACCCCCAAATAACTTGAATTTTGTCTAACATAAATTTAAAAAGGTCACAAAATTTTCAGTTACTGGAACTGTCTTAAGAATGGGCTGTATTTTCAGGGTGGAGATGGGAATACATTTCATCCACACACTGCTAAGATTACATCTAAAATCCTGCACTTATTTGATTCCAAATGCAACTTGAAAAAAAACTGCAATGAAGTGGACTTTTACCTTAATCAGAGAAATAGCCATTGCATCCTTCTCAATGGTATCCTTGATACCTAAGCAGATTCTTTCGACAAACTGATGAGGTAACACAAAGATGAGGATGTGTGCCCCTTTAACTGCTTCCTTCGCTTCTGGGACTGCTACCTGCAGTAAGACATGAAAGAGGAATATAATTGATCTCAAATACTTCAAGGAATCTTGAATCTTCCGTGGTAATTAGTAGCAACACAGGCAGGCAAATGCTGCACAGGCTTGTGCAGATGAAATCAATGGACCAGTTTGGACAGTCAAGTGACTGCACAGCTTCTGTAAAGTACACCATGATCTTAAGTCCATTGATTGTACCGCACTTTGTTATTTTGAGACTAGTATGAAATGCAACACGTGTGAGTACCAACAGTCTTTACAAGTACATGCATGGGATACATGTAGTTGTAGAAAGCTCATGAAATATAGAAAATATAGCACATCAATACATCATCAGCTTATTAACATGGGTCACTGAACATTTGTGTTTCCTGTGATGCGCTAGTTATGCTCACATGATACAAGTTGCATATGATCTACATGTACATTGTATGATGCTACATGTTTACAAATGTACATGTACATTAATGTACAGAGGCTAATCTGAGAGGGGTATACATATACTTTACTTAGATATACATGTGCATGTACATGTGTATCATCCGTCTACTTAACCCATTAGTATATCTGTCCCAAACTGCCCCAAGATGCCCAAAACACGATGATTGTATGGACTCATCAGGAAGAAAATAAAGTACATGTACAGGTATAGTACAATGTAATAAAAATGCTGATGGATTATCCTGAAATACCAGAGTCTGGCTTTTCAGAATGGGTCAAATGTCAATTTAATCCGAGTTGAATATTAAATAGGCAAGGGGGGGGGGGCTTCAAAGAAACAGGTATAGTCGAGGTAATTATCAAGCATCTATAGAACTACAGAACAATGCAGTCGATCAACTGCATGTGAAGGAAAAAGGGGAAAAAAGTAAGGTGTGTTGTCATAACTTGCTTCCCCATCTCGATCTAGATTGTAATTCATAACCAAATATGACCACATTGTTAGCCACCACAGATAACATTCACAGGCTTTAGAAAAAGAAATCTCAAAATAAACATGTACCAAAGTCCAAGCTTATGGAGTTTCACGAATACAAGTGCTAGCAGGCTAGGTCATGTGCACTTTTGTTCTGAAGATCTGAACAAGATAATGAATTACTTATACATATGTACATTCATCTATAAATTTCACATTTGGCATATTTTCGGTGATTATATTGGGGATTCCCATATTTTGGTAGTCTATGGAAATTGGAACAGTCGCTTGCACACAAGCGTCTGATACTCCAGCAGATTCGGCAATTAATTATGCAAAACTAGACTGTGTCTTGACCTACAGATTATGACCATTCAGCGGGTGCCTTCTATTGAGTCTTCCATAGAACACTGTTGCATTACAAAAACATGGCAACCAAATTGACCAATCAAAAGCTTAGTCCACATCTCTGATCGAAATGACATCACAGTTTTGAAAGTTGTCATATCATGCCTAACTTAGTATAGTTTGAGGAGTTTACTTACGACATTTTCTGGGATCTTGTAACCTTTCAGGTATTTGACATTTTCATGAGTTTCGTTGATGATCTCGGTGAGTTTCTTGCCGTCAATCATCTCCTCAAACACCCACATGTTGACGACAGTGTCAAAGGCATCATGTTCCTGTGCATTCTTACCGACTATCCTCGCAATGGCAGAACCCCTGCACAAAAGAAAACAAAATTACATTTTTCAACCGTTAAATCACAAACAAGAAGTCAGACATGAGTTCTAGGTTTGGGCATTTTTTATTTACAACTTTTTATAGAAAGACATGAATCACTTAGAGAGAAGACAATGAGAAGAAATGACAGTTTTAGAGGTGGGAGGAAAAGTCCAGAAAATATTCTGAGGCAAACCCACGCAATCGGACCCGGGTCATAGCGGTGGAAGGCGAGGAAAATACTGCTACGCCAACCGGACTGCCCGTGGTTGTGTCCAAAGTCTATAGTTGAGGGCATTTCCAAAGTTTTTTTTCTATCAAAATTGGAAGTGTTTCTCAATCCCAAATTCATGTCTTTTCAACATTTTTGCAAGGACTGACCTTCATCACATGTTATCATGTTCATTTAGTTAATAATTATGATGAAAAAAAAGAGGCGTCAGGATGCAACATTCAAATAGGGCGTTGTACAATCTAACCGATTTGAATCTTTGATTTAGAAAGCCGGCTAAATCTAGCTGTCTATACTCTATTAAATTAGGCTAGTACACTTCCAAATTCTTCCGCGCTCGGCAGCTCTAGCCTAGGCCTATCGTCAGGGCATGAAGGAATAAAAACACACCGGTCCTATTTCTACGCACTCACCTTCAATGTGTGTGTGACAACGCGCGCGGGTATGCGGGTACGGTTACCGGTTGCAAGCGTAAGTACTCGTATGTACCTGAGCTGCGCAGATTATTTG
The DNA here is from genome assembly GCF_015706575.1 of Patiria miniata. Lineage (NCBI taxonomy): Eukaryota > Metazoa > Echinodermata > Asteroidea > Valvatida > Asterinidae > Patiria > Patiria miniata. Next base: position 14,723,185 of record NW_024037074.1, read on the forward strand.
GAGGGTCGAGCTCGAATCGAGGATATCATTTCGCTGAACATAAAACAACACGGATATCTTACCAGTTGCCTGAGCCAAGAATGCACACCTTCTTAGGACCCGCAGTAGACATATCTGAACAACGATCAGTGCTTCAGCAGCAAATATAGGAACAAGAAACAATTCAGAACTTGCAAAGTCGTGCAGCGAAGGCAGTACCGGCGGCCGGTTATATGACCTTGACCTGTGAAATGTACCAACAGAGGGCGCTGGACTGCAGCGCATGCATAGCGCGCGCATGCACCTTGCAGCAGTCTAGTCGTCATGCACGCGTACCCAGTTCGACTCTGTGGGTTTGGCTAGAATTTGTAGGCGTAATATCATGAAAATAGGCCTATATAGTATCACCATGACATTTTTTGCAAGAGAGGACTGTGTTTACACAAACTGCTATTGGTATGTCAGATCATGGAGGTAGAATTAGAACAAAAGGTTCAGTTATGACGTTCGCAGAACCAGAACAGAAGTTCGCACTGTCATGCAACTGTCCTGACGGTATCAGGTCAACTCGGACCCAAACCAAGTCGGACCCATGCCAAGTCGGAACCATGCCAACTCGGACCCACGCCAACTCGGACCCACTACCAACTCGGACCCACGACCAACTCGGACCCACGACCAACTCGGACCCACTACCAACTCGGACCCAAGCACGACCAACTCGGACCCAACAGTTTTAGTTTCAGAGATTATAGTTATAGGTGATCTTAATGTTAGTGCTTATAAAGTGAAGATATTCTGTAATTACATTGGGCAGAATGGGGTTTTTAGTTTTGTTGTTTTCTTGTATTGCCGCTGTGTGGAGTTTTTCTTGCAGTGTATGCAATGGTGTTTATGTGGGTTTTTTTTAAATAGAGATTAGAATAGACTTCGTTTTTATATCTTATTTATTTTATTTAGTGACTTATGTTTACTTATATTTATTGAGTTAATAATGTTATGTTTGAAAGTGTTTATGTTTTAATGCCATACTTTCCAATTTTATTTTTCTATGAAGATCTGTTCTTAATTTGTATACTTGTTACGTTGAAGTTTGGATTAAAAATGAAATAAATTGCTGTTAAATTTAGCAAGATGGTGTGAACGATGTCAATTAATATGTTTTAATGAAAATAAACAATTGGTTAAACTTTTAAAGCGCAATATGTTTTAATGGAAAACAAATGAAAATAATAAATAATTAATTACACTTCAAGTTAAAGTGCATTTCAAAATAGCATTTTAATGCGCTTAAAAATGTTATACTGCTGCAATACAGATATGAGATAATTTACCTTACAATTACAATGAAAATTTATACTAAACAGCATCACTGTAAATAATAACAGATGAGAAGTGGACAAACTTTTTGAAATGAATGATTGAAAACGATTTCGAATGATTGAAAACCATGGGTCCGAGTTGGTCATGCATGGGTCCGAGTTGGTAGTGGGTCCGAGTTGGTCGTGGGTCCGAGTTGGTAGTGGGTCCGAGTTGGCATGGGTCCGAGTTGGTAGTGGATCCGAGTTGGCATGGGTCCGAGTTGGCATGGGTCCGAGTTGGCTTGGGTCCGAGTTGGTTTGGGTCCGAGTTGGATCGAAACCGTCCTGACTGACTTGACTTAAGCATGGACTTAAGCTGAAGACATCAAATTAATGTAATTCACTGAAATTAATGGGGAAAAATTATTATGAACCGGCATGATTACCTTACCGGAAAATAAAATTGGCACTCCATTAAATGTTTAACGATATGAACGTAGTTTCTGTCTAGGCCTAATTGATTTCCCGAGGAAATTTTGAGATAGACCCGTGACGCGTGACGTGAACATGTCCTCGATCCTCCTATTTCTAATTCTGCGCAGATAAGGCTTTGCAACCAAGTAGCTTAAAGACAGCAAAGCAACCACTCTTTTTCCTCAACAAAACTCATATTATTGGCTTACGATCATCCACCATACGGATTAACAAAGTTAAAAGTTTATTTGACAATTGACTGGTCATGCTGGTTTTAATAATTGCCATGTGAGTGAAACAATAACACTGTCCTAAAACAATTCCTACAGTGAAGAAAATGTGTGGAAATTATGTGAGTATGCACAAGAACACCACCAAGACCAGCTTGAACATTTCTTGGCCGTGTTCATCTCCAACTCTGCAAAAACTGTAAGTCCCAGTACTAGGCCTACATGTATTTGGTAAATTTAAGCTAGAAGATTTTCAACATATAAAAGTTGAATGAATGAATTAATAAAATGTCAAAGCTGTTAATGATGTCCTTACAACTGACAAGGCATCACACTTGTTAATTATAACTACAAGTCTTTGCTGCTATGCTACGAATTCCAAATCAATTTTATGATACTTATTGATAGGGGCATTTCTTTGTCATAGTTAGCACTTTTACCTGAGACCTATTTCACTTGCAGAGATGATCTTGTATATTTCCAAAGATATTATTAGGCCGCACTAAAATATAGAACATAAAAATCTTGTTTTCACCATTCGAAAACCTGCAGTATGTGTTGAAGTTATACATCAAAGTGTATAATGTTGTATTTAAATACTGATTTAGCATGAAATCCTTTCATTTTTGTGTCTCCTTCAGATACCTATTTGGCATCAGAAAGCAGGAAATGGCCCAGATCAACCAGTTGTATGGGTAAGAAAAATCTCGGATCAGCTATTGTTTTCGTTTACCATGCAAATGTTATGTTAGTGGCTAAATTATCTCTGTTTCTGTTTTTTTCCCTTCTTTTTTTCAGGACTACCATGTGATTTGTATTCATTGTCCAGAGGTCAGTGACCCCCAGGTCTATGACCTTGACTCCTTGCTGCCCTTTCCATGCCCCTTGGTTCAATATCTACAGTCTGCTATACAGTCAGATGCTTCGCTGAAAGTTCAGTACCATAGGTAAATAGATTATAGGTTTTTTGCTTGAACCGAAGGGCCTGTCTTCCGATTGACTTCCAATTGACTTATTCACTTACTGATTGACTGACTGACTGACTCCCCGATGGATAAACTGAGCCACTCGGTATAAATGTTTTCCTGTTTCAGTTCAGCTTGACTTGGCCAGCCTCATCTTATTTTACATGAGACATCACTACTAATTGAAATAGAATTGAGATAGAGCTTAAGGAACAGGAAAACAGGAGAAATAAATAGACCAAGGCGATGGCATAGCCATGTCTCACCGAAGTGAGCAAACCACCCATCTTTTCTTTGTTCAGGAAATTCCGAGTTGTACCAGCCGAGTTGTTCTTGAAGACCTTTGCCTCAGATCGATCTCACATGAGGACTGCAGATGGCACATGGATGAAGCCACCACCGCCATATCACTGTATTGCAACCACAGGTAAACCTCCTCCTTTCCCAAATCTCTTATAATAGTTATTTTCAATGGCTGGCTGCACATACTTGTAGATATTCTGTAGATATACCCTTTTTGGCATAATGAATACAAGCAGATAAATTAACTTTGTTTCTAATAATTAAACAAATGGTTTTTTACTCTCATTGATTTGAATTTTCCATTCATTTCAGAAAGTACGATGAACTTGGATGATTTCATATGCATGGATCCATCTGTTGGTGTTGGTCAAGTTATGGATTTAGCAACGTTCACCAAGCAATTCACATGACATCTTGCCACTGTTAATACCTCAAGGTGGCGAGTTAAACTTGTACAGTGTGGTCAGTCTGTCAAACTATGTATGAATCTAGTTTGCTGTCCACATTCCACAGTGGAGTACTTGTGTATGAAATGTAAATACTTATATGACTATTTTATATACAAATTCTTGTCAAGAAGACAAATTAGTTTTATAAGTTGTCAGGAAAACAATTTTAACGCAACTCCGAGAAAAAAATGCACTACATGATAAAATAAACATATTTGCTATTTTTCTGCCTACAAAAATTTATTGGTCAATTTCTAATCTGCGTATTAACAAGTACAAGACCACATAGTAATTACACTGTCATAAAACTCTCTACATTACAGACATGCAAATTGATATCAGTATTGTATGTTTACATTCTCCCTCAACCAATTATACTTTACCTCTAAAATCAGTGAAACTGAGAAATTAATTCATTCAACCTTACAACCTGTGGACAATTTTGGAAACCAATTCACCGTATAAAAAGATTACTTTGAATCTGATAAGTTTTTATTAAAAAACAATTGTAGTTATTTGATCAGTGAATTTACCAAGTGCATGCTACTAAATGTAATGTCTGTAACATTTATGTTTACAATGTTGTAATAAATATGAGTAATATGACATGCAAACAACTATGTGTGCTATTAATTTAATTGTTATACCTGTCAGGACAAGCTGGCTGCTTAAAAAAGAAAAAAATACTGACAGGCGAACAAAAGATCCGGTGTAATAAACTCACATAACCCCAAATGACTAAATAAAATCAACATCTATTCCACTGCCACTGTAATAAGATGCAAAATGCCAATCCATTCGTTGTGTAACAGATTCAAGTACATTATACAAAACTACTAACATCTACCGTTTGATTTCATGGTAGAATTCAACTTTGAAAAATAAAAAGTTGTAGTACATACATTTAAAATGCTTGAGTGGTATTTGACATAAGAAGGATACAAGGAATACGACACGACATAACAGTTTTCTTGTTCATAAAATGCACGCGACATACTTGTGCAAGAAAAATATTTTCTCTGTCATTCCATAAGAGTCGCCTAGCCTATAAAAATAAATGAGCGCCATGTACGAATCTTTAATTTGCAGTGTTATTAGGTGCAATATATATTTGTATATACCTTTTATTTTCTGTCCAGTGCTCCCTAGAAAGTCGTTCAGTAAAAACCAAGGCCAGTAAATTTCCTGAAAGGGCAGGAACCAGCCTACAGACCTAAAAAGCATTTTCCCTACACAGCAATTAGCATTGGACTGTCCGGGCACAAGACGGCTTCAACAATAAACATAAGCACTATTAAAGGAAACAATACTCTGATGAATTGGCACAGCATGTGGACAATTTTATAAACTGCTCGGAAGAACTTTTGAAACTAAAAAAAAAAAGATCTAAAGACTGTAGCCTGTCAACAAAATGATAATTTTTAAATATTGAGTCCTTCACCGTATACATGCAATTACTATTTTTTTTGGGGGGGGTGTTGAAATGAACACTTCAATTGCTTGTTTTATAAACATCACAAGAAATTTTTGACTTTGAGAAATTTTCAGCAAACTGTTATACATTTAAGCAGTTTTCTTACATACTATATTCATTTCCAAGGATAATTATTTTAAATTCTATTAAAAACTATTTGTTGTTTTTGTACATTTTGTTCGAGAAGTCCCTGCACCAAACAGTTTTATTTTAACATTAACTAAGTACTGAACTACCACAATAATGGAGTAACTCTGGAGTAAATAGTATTTCTAAGGCTGTGCTGGTATTAGTAAGTGAAGGGGTGGAAGGGTCGGGGAGGCAACATTTAGGTGATTTTTAATGGATGAGAAGGGTGACTGCAGTTTGGCATGTGACTGCTGAGTTTAAATACATGCAGTTATTGAACAGGTGTACACACCATGCTATGTGGGTCTTGGAGTTGAGTCTGGCAACAAGACCAAATCTTTGGTGATACATTGGCGCTGGACAATGCAGACAAGTATGCCTGTTTGGTTACCAGGAGGGGCACCAGGGGAGGGGCTGGCTGGAGACTCCGCCCATCACAGTTGTTTCTCCTCCCCGTCTAGTCATGTGGCATCCTTAGGCATCTTGGTCTCAATATCGACCCGGCAGATTGGACATCGCTTGTTGGTACTCAGCCACTGGTCCACGCACTCAACATGAAACAGGTGCATGCAGGGCAGACGACTACAAAACCAAGGGAAAATCAAAAAGACCAATGGTAACAATAAAGCAATTGGGTATGCATAGTGGTGTTTATTATTTTGCCTTCCAATTCTATGAGCCCCTAGTTTGAATCCCACTTGGAGCACTGTTGGTGACATAAAAGAAATACTTGTTTCCAAGTAACTGAAAAAGCCAAAAGACCTACATGGAGAACACTGTCATGTATGAGATTTGAACACACCATATCTGAGAACTTCTGATCACATTCCACAAAAACAGGTCATGAATGCATACATCCCCAAATCACCTCTCCCACCCAACCGACCCCCCCCCCATAAAAACCCGCACACACACACCCCAAGAAACACACATTCCAGCTTTTTTTTGTTTCCAAACTTGGAAGATTCTGACTCACCGAACGTCTTCGTTCTCATCAAAGTACGACAGACAGATGGTGCATTTCTCTTCATCATCGTCATCATCAGTGATTTTAGGTTTTGAGCAGTTGGTCTCAGATGATGCTCCTTCCGTGGCATTCTCTGATGAATTCTCTGCCTCGGCGCAAGAGCTCTCCTCTGCAGGACGCTTTCTCTGTGAGTAAGATGACAACATGGAAACTCAAACAACTTTGCTGGAGTATGACTGAATGGGAAGATTGACAGACTGTTCTGATGTACTAAAAACAAGATTTTGCTTGCCGTTTGGGAGCTTGACAAGCAGCAACTCAAGGTTGAACCCCGATGAACTCAGTCAAACCTTGTCAGTGACTCAGTCAGAGGACAGTAGGTTGGCCTTCTCGAACCAGTAATAAGTTGTTTTATTGTGTCAGGGTCTGAGAATGACTCGGTCAAAAGGTTTACCTTGTGATATTTATGAGGGAAGGTATTTCTCTCAATAGTGATGCGACTAGCTCCACGGTTCACTTGGCCCATTCGCTCACTCAACTGAACCAATTCCTAAAAAGGGAAAAAAATATATATATTCAAATGCGCTGTACAACAATAAAACAATAACTGGGTATAAAAGCTAGTGTTGATTAAAATTCATTAAAACCACCAGATACATTACAATAAGAATCAGGACCAGAAGTACATCGTTAAAAAAAATAGTATTAGGCCTACATACAAGTTAAGTTCAATAAGAATACTTCTAACGGATTAAAACACGAGAATCATTAACATTACCACAAATTCATTAAAAATACTTACTATAAAACCCATTACAAATCAAAAGCATTTTGGAAAAGATGCGTTTTCAGCAGCGTCTTAAAACGGCTTAAGCTTGTGGCATTTCTGACATGAACCAGTAATTTATTCTACAGAGAAGGGGCAGCATTTTAAAAGGCCTGATCACCTAAGGAAGTGCTGCTACGAGTGGTTGGGTGTTTAAGAAGAATGCAGTTGTTCGGATTAAAACTACGAAGACCATAACGAGACAGAGGTCGAACAGTGATAAGCTGAGTCAAATATTCAGGACAGTCACCATGTAGAATTTTAAAAACAAGCAACAAGATATTAAAAACAATTCTCGACTTAATTGGAAGCCAGTGAAGATCAATAAAAACAGGTGTGATATGACAGAACTTGTACAAGACTTCAAGTCTCACTCCTACAATAATTCAGAATGGCAAAGTGAAAAACTGACCACTGTCTTGTTCAGTCAAAGCATTAGACTGGCGCCTGCAGGATATAAATGTGCCTGCAGGCACACTCTTTTTAAAGCTACCTTCAAGTATTATTTTCTTCTGAAGGATACCATTTCAGGGGGATAAATTCACAGGGTATTTGGTGCCAGCTTTATCTACCAATAGTCCAACATGCCTTTAAATCATTAGACTGGTCTGATAGTCCAGTCAGTCATAAATCTATAGGTACATACCTCATACATGGGACCACGTCCCATCCTACGCATCAGCGGCACCCGATAGGCACGGTAAAATGGATGAGCCGTCAGAGGAGGTAAATCAGCCATGCTGGGCTGCAAACAAAATTGTCAAATACTTTGGTAAAACTGCACATATGGTAAGAATTCCTGCACATATCGATCAGGAATAGACGAAAAAAAATATACCTCATTGATCACTGACAGCAGTTTTGAGTTTTCCTCGAATTATCTACATTTTAAAAATTGCACTGTTCTGATTTCATTAAACTCTTTGTGTTTGCAGGGCGTATCTGTTCTGACTTTAATTAACTCTCTGTGTTTGCACTCCTAATATCCATCAACTCAAAATAGCGCCCCTAGAGACAAGTTGACATAACAGCTTGAGTGTCATAGCACACTGTTTTAATTCCGACAATTTCATACTTAAGAGTGTGAAGGTTTAGACAATGTTTTGAACACTTTGTTCAGTGATAGAGGCGGCATCCGAATTACATGGCTACAGCTTGCAATCATACATGCGGCTATGGATGTGGCTGAAGCCAATTCCCATAGACATGTATGTTACTGCCAGTCATAGCCAAGTGATTCACAGACACAGCTTTAGCCATCACTGGATATGGATGTTGGCAGGCATAGTCAGTGGTTACTCACATAGTTGCCATAGAATGCAGGATGGAAGCCTCCTGTACTACGCTGTTGGGGTGGTGCCGGTGGGGCAGTGTGGTGATAATGGTGAAGGTGGTGATGTAAATGACGATGTTGAGGAGAGAAGTTACTGTCCAGGAAAGGTGGTGGTATGGTGAGCGGCTCGCTGCTGTCACTGTAGAGATAAGAGATCAAAAATATGTAATAAACTGCTGACTGCAATTTGAAGCGATTGAGGTGGAACCAGGATCTATGACATTTAAGGTGTAAAGAATCATTTTATTTTTTTTGGAAGCAACAAAAATGCTCAAAGTCTTAAATAGAGCAGATAACAACTAACCTGTTGAAATTTTGTCTCAGTGGATGCTAAACATTTGAAGAAAACAGAACACCTATGCCAATATTTATGGTCTCAGAAGTGGATTCCTTGCCCACGGGACCACTTTTTTTATCTGCCTTCAATGAACATTTTCTTCCGAACAGGAAGAAGTGAAACTTTCTTCACTTTGAGCAGGACTTTTCTCAGTAAATAAGAAGAATTATTTCCCGGTAATTACCAATATTCCTATGACAATGCAATCAATGAGATTTGACTGTTAGGGTTGGCAAAACTTACATACACGCCTCAAATTTCAGAACGTGCGCGTGCAAGGTACCACCAAATGTCTTCACCAAGATGTCAAAGTGGTTTACTGAAAATAGTCGTATTTAAGAAAGAAAATCCCACTAAAAAGAGCAAGGTTAAACGCGGATACTTACATGTTAGGAGCAGGACCGACCACAGGCTCAATGTGTTCCACTTCCATTTGCTGGGGTTGTGGTTGGACCGGCTGCAATGCTGGCAGTGTAGGGTGAAGATGAGCTTGGGGCAAGGCATGGGCTAAGGGGTGTGAGTGGGGCTGGGTGTATGGGCTAGGGTGATGGAGTAGAGGGTGACCGGGTGGGTAGGTCGTGTGGGCCTGCGGAGGCTGAGCATTGTGCATTATACGCTGGCAACTTTCAGACTGCTGTTGTTGCTGCTGCTGCTGTTGTTGTTGCTGTTGCTGCTGCTGCTGCTGCTGCTGCTGCTGCTGCTGCTGTCGGTGATGGTGCGGTGCAGAGTAGAAATGCTCCAATTGTTCCAGAGGGTTTTCCTGCTGCTGCTGGTGCTGCTGATGTTGCTGCTGCTGCTGCTGCTGTTGGTGGTGGTAGAGACGCAGCATCTGTGCCGAATATGGCGTCACGGCGTCAAAATGGGAATCTCTCATCCTGGACGGAAAGATTAAAGAAAAAGCCAAATGTGAGAAAATGTCTGATGTGACATCTTCTAAATTATCCTAAATGTGTATGTGCGAGATAACACACTATTGGGACTATGTTGTCACACAGCCTTTTCACACTTTGGACAATAGAGGGCACTTTTAGTTACCTGGACATGTGCAGTCTCTGTAACTCCCTCATTCGATTCTGTTGCTGATACAGCTGCTGGTGACGTAAGGGAACCGAGGACCCTTGCTGAGGGAGTCTGATCTCAGCGATGGGTTGCTGGCGCTGAGTAGGGTGGTGATGGTGGGCAGGTGGAGGCTGGGGCTGGGCTTGGCCATGGGTTGGGACCTGGGGTGTGGTCTGGGTGGGGCCCTGCTGGACAGAGTCACTGGTTGGTGGGCGTCGGTGGTTGTGGGAATGATGGACATGAAGCTGGAAGGAGGATGGTCTTGATCCACCTGATTATTAAAGAGAAACAAATGTTCATTTACATTGAAGTTTCAAACTATACAAGCAATTCAATTAAATTTTAAACACATATTTCTATGACTTCATAAGACAAAGTAAGAGTGACAAAAGTTATTCCACTTCTTCTAAATATTCAACATTGACAAATATTTCACACCGCTTCCCTCAACCATAATCAATCTACCAACTATTTAAAACCCAGACTAAAGCCAATAAAAATCTCTGTCCAGATTTAACCTTTGTTATTGCTGGTGAAATTGTAGTACAAAGCAATGTAAATTATACAGGTCTGATTGTCCAAAGCTGTTTGTGCACAATTATGTAATTTTGTTTGAAGTGATATAAAACAAAGTTGTACAGAAATTTCCAAAACCAACAATTATGTCAGGCCCGTCCTGGAGGTTGTATGTCACAATGCTTGAGTTGACCAACTTGGAAACAAGCTCCAGGTTTAATCATGTCCAAAATTGAGAAAAACAAAAATTGTAGGAAGTAAAAACACAAAACCAATCAGACAGTGCCTTACTTTGTTGGACTCGAACAGAGCAGCCAGACTGATGAACATGTGCATGATGATTGTGTGCACGGCATTCCTCACTGTGACCTCGCCGACCGAGTTGCCCCTGATAGCTGTGAAGATCACTGACCTGTGATGACCTCTGGGGGTCAGGGGTCACATCAGCAGATGGGGGAAGGGTCTCTTTCTTCTCCTTGGATTTGGGTCTTGGAAGTTGTTTTCCGAGGGATACAGGTTTCTTGGTCTGCAGAAAAGTGTTAGATTTTAGTTTAAATGTTTTGAGGGATCTCAGATGGGGTTCAAAGCTGTAATGTATGGTATGCACAGAGTAACGTTTATTTAAAGTCAGTGAAGAAATGGAACAACTTGCATATGGCAGCTCAAGATTTATTTTGTTAGTTAATTTGTCCAGTTTTTGTGTCAACTTTTCAATATGTGAAATGCTGAGTGGGAAATTGATGGGATGCCACACAATGCATTCTATAATCATACTCACCCCTGCAGAAGACTTCTGTTCCCTCGCTGGCACATCCTGATCTCTCTCACGGGCTCCGGTGTGATTGTGCTCTCCGACAGAAGGGCTCCCCCTCTGGAGCTGAGTTCTTGGTGAGTGGCAGGCACAGGCAGCTCGGCCACCAGAGTAGATGCAGCCAACATGGTGCAGCAGTGGAGCACCAGGAACAGCGCCCTCGTGCATGCAAGCGCGGCGAGGGTGAAGGTGTTGGTGATGGTGATGGTGGTGACGAGGTAAGTGGTAAGGTGGAGGAGGAGTCGTCGTCACTGGGGATGAGATTACAGGCTGGGGACTTAACTGACGACAGCTGGTGCACGGGGGAAGCGGCTTAGCTTGGGATGGAGGCGGTGGCGGTTGGATGCTGGCTTCATCAGACAATGCTTCTTGGTTTGTATCAGGAACTGGCTCTAGCTCAGGAATGCTGGACGATGGGTCTTCTGTTAAAATAATTGACAATAACTGATAAGCAACAAAATAGATCTGAAAAGATTGCAATAAAAACTATGAATATAACGTCCGCAAAGGTGCCAAGTAAATTACATGTACATGTCACTGAAGTTAGCAAAGTGAGAAAGTACATGTATTGATTGAGAAATTCAACATGATCTCTCAAATAGTATGTTACCATTGTTAAAATCTTCAATAATGAAGTAAGTTAGTCAGCATCAGTGAACTCAATTTTCATGTGGTTGGGGTTCCTACACAGCTTGGGTATTTTCTCTCAAAAGCACTCAGCATTGAGAATGCTGAGTCTTTTAATGTTTAAAAGGTTTTTTTTAATTGTAAAAATTGATGCAATTTAGCCATTTGCTACAAGTTCAATTTGAAATAAACCAACAATAATAAAATGCAGAGCTTGGAAAATGACACTGGTAAAGGACAAAACAAAACATTCAAAATTACATCTCCAAGAACAAAATTCCAAACTGGTCTGCAGACAATAATTTTTATTGGAGAAAAGGGGCCATTCATGTGTCCTTTTAAACTAATATACATGTACATGTAATTACGACTCATCACAAGAATATGATTCAATATGTCCTTCACATATGTGTCCTTCAAACAGCTGCATACATGTACTTACCACCATCGGATTCAGTCAAATCCACAATGAGGGGTGATAGAGGGCGCTTCTTCCTTTGACCTTTGACCAACGGATGCTTAAGGCCACCACTCATCTTCCTAGGGCAAGCATTATTCGACTGAACTCCCCAGCTGATTAAAACAAAACAAAAAACTGAATTGTGCATTCAAAATGAAGTAAAGGTCTTCTTTGTAGACAATTTTCAAGAAAAGATCCAAAAAAGATTCAGAAAAGGACAACCCAGAAATATACTTTATGTACCACTAGTTTTCTACAATGTGTTAGATTTAATTAAATGTTTTTGAGCACAAATGGCTAATGATCTGCATTACTCAGCAAAAACATTCAATCACTGATTGTAGCTGGACATGCTGGAGGGATATGTCTGAAAGTCTTCTGCATGTTTTCAACTTCAATTTACAAGCAAAGTTGGCAAGATTGGTACACAAGTAGAAAGCTCTATTGATAATCTAAACTTCAAGAAGCCTTCACAGACATCATTCTGTCTTCAATAAAAATGCACAAGTTTATCATCATTGAGGGAGTAAGATGTCTTGCAGACAAACGGGGAAGACAGTTATGAATAAGACATAGACTTTGTTGACTCACCGGTCATTATTGGAACCCATGTCCACTGACACCACTTCAATGTCATCATCTGCTTCATCGTGACTCTCCTCCAGATTGAGATCGTCGTCACTCTCATCGCTATTCTCTGAATCGGAAGACTCTACCAAGTCCACCGTCTCATTGTTAGAGGGTCTCATGATGCCACTAGGGCCTGGCAAGGGTTCATCATAGGGTGGGATGAAATCTAGAGCTCCTGATAACGGTAGTAGAGGATCGTCCCATGCCACATCTCTACTGATGGAAGGATTATTACCGTGGCCAGATACATCAAATTCATCCACGCTAACCACATCGATGTCGGAGTCTGAGTAGTCTGCACAGCTAGGGGCGGGGCCAGTGTCAGTGCTGGAGAAGGTAGGCGTGGCTGAACCGTGAGCAACTGAGAGACTGGTACCTGGACTGGCCCATGGATCCTCTTGATCCTCCAGATCTAATGAATCTCTGTCTCTGACAGTAAGGTCAATGTCTACTAGCTCAGGTTCAGCAGGATCATAGGGTAAGGCATGGTGGTCGCTGGATAACCTGCGGTGTGCTTCGGTGTCCTCCTTGGTGTTTGGAAAGAGGTGACTGCGGGCCTCGAAGGCCGAGTTCTCACTCACGCTGAAGGAAGAGGAGCTGGGGCCCGAGTTGCTGTGAAGTCGTGGTTTCTTGTTAGAGAGGACGATTGGATGTTGCCTGCGGTATGGTTGGAATCCCTGTCCTTCTGAGGGTCCGGGATGCGCATCTGTGCCTTGAGGTAGCCAGGCTCCTGATGGACTGATGGAGTGACTGCTTAACCTGTCAAGATCGGAATCTCCGCTTGCTGAACTCAGCATTCCGTCACCACTACTGTTTAGTATCTTGGGTTTGAATGGCTTATAATGTCGCATGGAGACCAAACCTGGGATGGGCTCGTCAGAGTAATCACTGTAGCTCTCGCTCTCCAGAGGAGGCACCGGTGAGTTGCCCACTGACATCATGTTGTAATCACCACTGTCTGATATGACCACAGGTGAATCTGAAGCAGCAGCAGCTGTGGCACCAAGACAAACAACCTCACTAGGCTTGGGCTGACCTTCCCTGTAACGAAGACGGCTGGAGCCCGGGTCAGAGAATATCTGGCATGCCACGGCACTCTCAGCAACCTGCTCAATTTCTCTCAGGTGTCCCTCTATGAGATGGGATGGCACAGACTGGGGCGGGTGGACTAAAGGTTCTGACATGACAGGAGAAATGTCTAGCCCTTCATCTTCATTATGAGGACTACATAGATCTAGACTATCGTCCGTTTCAAGAACACCTGTAATAGAGCAAATCATTTACGTTTATTATTGTTAATTATATTTTGAGAACAAATACATTATTCTCCACATTTTTCTCCAAAAAAAAAGATACACTGTACACTTACACATTTAGACATGAAAAGTCTTTTCGCACTTTTACATGTAACATTCTCATACCCCTACTGTGTGAAAATAGGGGACAAGCATATAATATGCATGTATATTTTTTTATCACAAAAAATGGACAATTTTTAAGTACATGCACGTATGCATGGGCATTGTAAATAACATGTATGTGATGTATTCCCACGTAGGCAAGTGCCCGATTCCATGCCTCTGCTTACTTAACCTACGCAAGAATACCTGCATTCAATTTTGTGCCAACAGCATTTCAGGCTTGCAACTGGGAATTTAGAAAAAAACGAGGAAACTCCAAACCACACATTTTGTACACTGTTTTTCAATTTGCAATGGCATTCATGAGAAGTAAAAAACGAGGAAATCAGCGGATCCGAGGAAAAGTTGGATGCCTGGCATTTAGGTTAGCAAGGAATTTTGGCTTGTGCACATGTGTACGGAAAGAATGTAGTATCCAGACGCCACTTCGGCGGTTGTGCACAAAGTCTATAGAAAGTCAAGGAAACTATCTTACTATTTCGTAGCAAAATTGGAAATGTTTCTCAGTCCCAGATTCATGTCTTTTCGACAATTTTGCAATGACTGACCTTTATTGAATTAAAATGGAGAAAACATTGGCATCAAGTTGCGACATTCCTTCCCATGTGAACATCCAGTTATTAACGATTCTGTGCTTACGGGTCAGTACAGAATGGTGATGGTAGGTGCAGAATAACATTTGGCTCGTGCAAGGTAAGAGCATTCTAAGTGATTCAATATGTGAAGCGCTTCTTAAACCTTGATGAAAGATGACAAGAATGTGTTCTCACCTGCTTCAGACTCCATAACAGCGCCCTCTCTTGTCTCGCTAGTAGAGCATGGGCCCGACTGACTGCCTCGGTCTAGTACCTGGGCTTCAACGCCTCCACTATCTGGCAGACACGATGCCACTGCCATGACTGGGTTGCTAGAGTAAAACTCCATGGCGACGTCAAGATGCGTTGCTAAGGAAACTTGAAAAGTTAGCTGCAATGACGCAGAATCAAATGTTGATCATCTGCAGGTTACTAAAAATAAATTGTGGATATCTTGTTTTTATTTGGCTAAACTTTGATATTTCTTTTGATTTGTTTACTAAATTCATTTAAGTTTTCTCCTAACATGGTGTTAGTTTTAATCAATCAAAGAATATTTTTAAACACATACCTATATTTATCTGATAATCAGAGATATCTTTCAAGCAGAATACCTCAACTGTTCTGTTTGTTAAATCCCAGTTGTACGTGTGTCACCCCACGACTGAACACCAATTTTAAAACAGTGACACGCTTCCAAATCCAAGTCCTAGGACCTTGTCGCTGTCTTTTTTTTCCTATACGTGTACATGTAGAATCTTCTCAAGATTTTGTAATCCATGTAATCATTGTCATTTTCCCCCCATTTTTCACCTTAAAATTACTTATCCTATCCGCTTCCAAAACATTAGCATCATTAGCCTTATTTGAGAAGCTTGGAAGAGGCAGTGCAGTTACATTGACGCAGTGCTTTAATAAAAATAAATAGGAGTCAACATTCCTCTTTATATCAGGACATTTGTTTTATTTTGAGAGCCATGCTGATACAGTGATTCTTAAATAGTATCACTTCCCACATCCAACTAATTTTGCGTGATGGACTCCCTTCATAATCAGGATAATGGCCTACAACTACATGACAATACAAATGAATACTGCCAGACTGCCGAGTGCTGATGTACGTACACGTACAAAAACATGTTGAATGTTAATTTTAAAAGGACAAAATGTCACATACAATATGCCTATTTCCCCCAAAGAAATAACACAGTCCAAACGTACCCTTGTAGAATGAAGAATAATCACATTTCTTCCCAAAACTCAACGGTCCAACATTGGGAAATGGTCGTAATTTGTGACGAATTCTTCCGTCATCGTTGGTTGAATCACAAAATACTATGGCGCATATTTCCTGTAGTCTGGTGACCGGAACCAAATGTTGTGCACGAAAAACGTACAGCGGTACGTGTACGGATATTTCAGAGGCAGGAACCATATCGTAGTTGCGAGGAATTATTATTGCCCACGCAAGTAAAAGAGGGCGCTGCGCACGAGAGGCGATCGGTACTTCATGTACTTTTCATCCGCCTAGCTCAGCTCCGCGGATCGGAGTTGAGCTCCACTTCGGCTATTTTACAACAAGCTGCTTTTAAATCAACTGAAAAACAACAAATGCTAAACACGCTACTGCAGCAGCGCCACTTTTCTACTAGTTCAGTGAATTTGCAGTTTCTTCTCGTTATCCTTTCGAGTGTGTGTGTTGATTGGAAAAACAATACCCAGTAGGCGGGTTCTGAATATCATCACTCCTAACAGTCCATTTTTAACCATGAATCACGTTATTCCAATTATATACGGGTTCCGTTTTAGCAGTTATAATCAGAGATTCAAGGATATCTTGGGAGGCCAGTCTCAAATTCATGCATAATTACTGGAACTCAGACACTTTTGTCCTTTTTTTTTTTAAATGAAAACGCCAGCACTGACCTCAACCGCGATATAGCGCGCGGCGCGCGGCCTCCTCGCTTTGGATCATTTTCTTTTTACAAGCGACCAAAAGAAAATATTCGGTCCAAACCCCCCCCCCCCCAAAAAAAACACCACCAACAAAAACTTATCAGGCGGATCCCATTTTTGCCCAGATATTGTCAAATAGAGTCCCGGCGCCCCAAGGACGAAAAGTGGTTAGCGTTTCGTGGGAGGCCCCCCCCCCCCCCCGGTACAGAAGACTTCGCCAATTAATATTCTTGATTTTAATTCGGCATAAAAATCAGCTGCTTTTATTTTGACAATGAGGCCCGAAAAGAAGTATGAAAAACAAACGGGCGGCAGAAAAACAGTGAATTTTATCGGAGAAAGGAGCCGCCGGCCGATGTAGCTTAAAACTTTTTCAGTCACTTTTTCTTTGCGTTCACGTAGAACTTTAAAAACATTCACAACCATTTTAGGAAACGTAATTATAGGGAAAGTAAAATTATCGAGCTAGTGCTCTCAACTTTGATCCCGACTTTCATATCATGAAGGCCGGCCTAGCCTACGACTCAATGGAACAAACAAACAGCGCCAATGAGTGAACTGACTAAACAAAATACATACATTTATTCAGTTTAGTAATTTGACAAAAATTTACAAACTATTTAAGTATATTCTAGCTTAAGTAGATATAGCCATTAACTTTGCATGTACTGTATATAACGCCTCAACTATATAACACGATACCCACAAAGTACTGCAACAAGGTAAATAGCCATTTTAAAAAGTACATGTTGGAACATGTTAAAGTTAATGAGTGTTTCAACAGGTGGTAGTGTAAGGGGACCTATTTGTTCAGTCTATTAATTGTTACAATTAAATTAAGCAGGTGGTGGGATAAGTCACAGACTTTGAATTTACAGAAAAGGCACATTATGTATGATTCATTACTGATTACCTATTAATTTAAAATTGTTTTAGTTGGTGAATCTGAACTCTTTGCTAAGCAGTGGCCTTTGATGAAATTAGTCCTGAAAATTTGCAAGTTGCCATTGCTAGCGGACACAGTGGCTCACTATTGGCAAAGAGTTGTATTGGTTGTATTACACATCACAGATGTGAACTACATAACATCCATTCACTATATTCTTGTGATTTCATATTAAAAATACCAAACTGTTATAATAATTTCAGATATAATTCTTTGGTCACAACTGACAGCCCTGTCTGAAACTGTTGAATACTTGTCTCTCTTTAACTATAAAATTCAAAGACATATTAATGAAAGTTAATTTAAGTCTCTGATTGTTACTAAGCAAATACACATCTCTGCAAGCTAAGTAGACAATTCAAATCAATTGGGCTATATTGGTTTTGTGTTTGGACCAAGGTGGAATGTTTTCATATACATTTGTATTTTCATAGAATTTTTGTTGTACTTTACCACTGCGTTTTTGTATTATTTTTGGGTTTTTTTTGTGGCATTTCCCGTTCTTGGCAATTGGATGTTGTGTATTGCTTCTTCCCTAAAATATGTTTGTTGAGCTGACACACCCTTCTTATTTACTTAAACACCTACGAATAAGCAGCCGATCAATATCTCCAATAACTGCATACTGTATGCATTCAACAAATAAATAAATCTAACTGGAACTTAAACACAGATGTCATAAGTATCCTTTAATTTACCACCGGGCTATAAACCTTCCTGTTGTCTAAAATAAACTTAACAAAAATGTGTACAGAACTCAAAATTCAAATTGAGAGAAAAAATCCATTATTTTCTAATGAATCCATTGAGAAATAAATGAATTACAGGATAATTGCTCTGATTTGTACAATGGGAGACTTTTAAGGTGCTTGGTGCCAGCAAACAAACTCCTTTTCAATTGTTATGTCATGTTTAAGGCAGCTAATGCGAGCATGTTTTTAAAATGAAGTAAACAATTGAAAAGGACCAGTGTGTTTGCTGCCGGCCACCAAGCGTCTCCCATTCTAACAATTGCAATTATTTTACCATTTTCCAGTGCAATCTGAATCTCCAATGACAGCTTTCTGTAACGCGAGTCCCTTGGATTACCCTGATGAAGCTTTCATTATAATGGACTATATGATAGTGGCAGGTTTAAAGGGAAGATACCACATTTGCAAACATCAAAAAATGAAGTGGTCAAATTATCACGAAATACCTTACTGGATTGTTAGGGAATGACAGTCTAAAGCATCCTGTAAAATCGTGGCTCCTGGTGTGCTGACATTTTCGAGAAAAACTGTATTTTTCCAACGCTGGTCGGCCGACCAGCATTGGAGAAAACTGGCATTTTTTTTTGGAAAATTGCTCCTAAATTTTCATATTTAGTTATTCCACATTTTCTTTGCGATTGATTACACAACAGTAAGGGGTACAAGCCTGCTAGACTGATTCTCTGACCTTACAATTCCCCAAAGTTTATAAATTGCTCCGCTTCATCTTAAGTGGGGTCAGGGAACCAGACTACAAGAAAATGATTGGTTTTCTTGGTTTTTCCACCATCTACAAGCCCAAAACGTGAAACAAGTCAGTTTAACAATAGCTGCTATAACATACTAATCTTCCAAATCCATTTATTTCTGAAAATTGCACCAAAAGCAAATGTTCTACATTCCCATTTAAAAGACTATGAAATGACATTGTTAAACCTGATTGGCAGCTGTGTTCTAGTTGAGACCATTACAAGTCCAATCACAAGTCCAGCACAAGTAACGGAATAAAAAATTACAACGGAAGGCTCTTGTCACAGATCATTTAAACAACTCGTGACTTGACTCAACACAAGATGACTTGAGATGGACTTGAGAGGACTTGGCTATCCGGTTCGTTTGTGAGACGTCACTGCAGTTTAAACCACGCCCACTGCCATTAAGTAGCGTTGGAACCATTGGTACCGGAAGTTAACGCAACTGGAGTGTTTATCCAATGGGCGCTAGTATCAGTGGTGCGCGCACGTGTATGACGTTTTTACTAACGAACCGGATAACACTGTGTCAAGGGGAGACTTGTTGTATTCGAGTCCATCACAAGAAATCACAAGTTATCATAGTCATCACAAGCCATCACAAGTCCGTCACAATTCTGATCACAAGTAACAGGGGATGAACAATAACAAAGTCATGTGCTTGTGAGGATGACATGCGATGGACATGTGATTGACTTGTGATGGACTTGTGACTGATTTGTGATTGACATGTGATTGACATGTGAAGAACATGTGATGGACTTGTAAAGACTTGAGATGGATTTGATTACAACAATAGCACGCAATGCTCTGAGCTGTGTCATACATCGTTTCTAGTCATCAGGTTCATATGTTCTTAGTCGTGACCGGAGTTCTTTGATCTGATCATTCTTCTTTGACAACATGGACTTGAGGTTCTTGTAGGCTCCTGTCTGACTAAACTTCTTCTCCAATTCCTAGAAGTAAAAAAAGCCATTTTGAGATTAAAATACACAAAAATTCAACAATACACAAAATACAACAAAATGAAGAAACACGCAAGAACAAATATCAAAATACAGCAGCACAAATGACAGAAGCCTTCAAGGGCAACCTAAGTAAATCAATGGTGAATTTCAGTTTTGAAAGAAAATTCACCAAAAACAAATTTCACAAAACAAAAAACACAACAAAGCATGAAGACTGGGAGACAGACATGTGCACTATCAAGTTGTGGCTACTCTGGCCAAGTTCGGGCAAGGACCATTAGTCGACTAGTGGTTGATTTGTGACGTACCTTACGCCTGCGCACTGATAGCAACGTGCGAACGTCTCTAGTCAAACGCTGGTCAAAATGTCATCGTAAAATTTCTGGATCCTGGCTCTCTGCTAGCGTTATGAATGCACGCGGCTATTGGTTACCAGCGAAGCAACCAACCCCAGTAGGCTGGTTCCAAATAGTGGACTAGCGTAGTCAACCACCGTCGACTAGACAGAGTTCGGGCAAACGTTAGTTAACCATTGGTCAACTATAGTCCTTGCGCGAACTTGGCCTAAGCTGCATTGAAACATCCCCAAGTGTGAACATTATGTCGTCATTGGCACTCACGAGTTGGCTAAAAAGCGCCCTCTATGTTCCTGGGAGGAGTCCATAGAGCAAATGTAACTTAAGCCGCATCCGTATTACTTTTGTTTGGCTCTTGCTAGCAGTTTTACACAGGTCTATGGGAAGCCGCTTCAGCTGCTTTCATAGACGCGTGTAATTGCCAGCCGCAGCCAAGTAATTAACCAACAGGAGTAACACATGCATCTATGAGCAGTGGCTTTAGCCGCTTCCATAGACATATAAGCCAACTAGTTGAGACGCAGCCATACCTTCTCAGTCATCTCCAGCTGTTCTTGCATCTCCAATAGCTTGTGTTTAGTTTGAACCAAGTCACCTTCAAGAGTATCGGCCTTCTGGGAACTCAGCTGCAGATTCTACAAAGCAAGCAATGAAATGTCCTTTGGTTTTAAACCTACATTTGAAGCCCCTGGAGGGTTTAGGGTTAGCAAAGAATTCTGTAAAGGCTAAGACAAACGAGTCTACAACTACAGGGTAACTGCCTGATGCTGGTGTGTCATTATAGCTATTACACACTGTGAGTACTCTGAGTAGGATGGCCTTTTCAAAAGATTTATGAGCCATAAAATCATTGGGCAATTAAACTGCAGCTTTGTTCAGATTTGTATAGAGAGATCTGTTTTTCTTAAAACTTTTCTTAATGTTTGGTCTTGGAATGTTTGCTACAAGAGAGTTGTAATAATCGAGTCATCACTAGTCAATTGAAAGTCAGTCACAACTCAATCACAAGTCAATCAAGTGACATGCTAGTTAAATGAACTACAATGTCATTACTTCTCCCCTGTTTCTTGTAACTGACTTGTTATTTGACTTGTGATTGCCTTGTGCTTTACATGATTACAACTCTGCCTCATCAACAGTCTGGAGTTGTCTTACCTTCTCCATTTGAGACTTGACAGCCGACATCTGATTCTCCAGCTCAGACAAATCTCCCGAGTCCTTGACTGGCTTGCGTGATCTGAGATTGCCCAACTCATCCTGAGTACTGTGTAGATCAGCCGCCATGCGAGAACGTTCTTCTAGTGCACCGGTGGCCTTAACAGTGGAAACAAATTGCTAATACATTAATGTGTTACATACAACATCAAATTTCAACTGATTATGCAAGGTTTTTTTCTGGCACATAAACATTAGGTGCACCTTGAAATGTACATTACTTATTCCAGATTAATCAATTTGTCTTCAAGACTTTAAACTGATCATTCCCTTTGCAATGCAAAACATCATCACAATATACTCATTTATATCACAGTCTGATTTTCAGTAATAGTAGCCAGTTAATGTAGACAATTTGTATTTTTGGGGCCGAGGGGAAAAAGGAGGAAAAAAAACAGAATCAAGTTTGGAATGCCACCAAAACCTCTATCTCATTAATAAAATTTTGTCAGTCTTAACAAACTACCCCAAATTACCCTCCTGGCATGTTATGTCAATCAGATGATGATTATTTTAACAAATGTTTGTTGTGGTGAGTATTTAGTAGACTGAATTATTGCTTCTCTGACACTCACCCTGGCTTCAACTTGCTTGAGGCGCTCCTTCATCTTCTTATTTTCCTCACTCAACCTCGCTATCTCAGCATGCAGGAGTTGTTCTCCCTCCCCGGCCATTGGGTCAAGACGTTTCATCTCAAATGTGGGCTTCCCTGTCATCTATATCATCATTTAAAAAAAAGGCTAATTTGATAAAGGTTTACATATAAAATTGCTAATCTTGCTTTCTGACTCTTGTTTCATTGTCTTGATTTATGAAAAAAAAATACAATTGAAATACATAATCAATAAAAAATAACCTATTTAAGCACACTAACAAGATTCCAATAATAAAAACCTATCAGAATATTTAAACTTTACATACTGATTCAATCATTTTTTTTTTTTTTTCCCAGTGGAAGTAATATTTTAAACTTAGACACTGTGTAAAAAAGCAGTACAAGTGTATACAGCCTTTGATGTAAGAGATAAATATATTATTAGCGGAGAGTACTAGTCTCCAATTAAAATGTTTACTAAATAAAAAGCAAGCGTACTCACAGCTTTTCCAGAGAATTGGCTTTCCTCAAAATCTGCGATCATTTCTATGAGCTCTCTGGAACAAAAAATATGATTTTTGTTAACAGGGGAATAAAGTATGACACTCGATGAAAAAAGGTAATTTGTTAAAGCACTAGATGTTGCAAACCACTACATTGAGTCACTTGTTTGTTTCAATTTAGTTGTGATTTTTATGTTAGCCAAAAAACAAGAGCAATTTTAGAAACATCTAACATTTGATCATTGTCAAAAAGTGTCAGTGCCAACATTCAGTGCAAGTGAGATGTTCACTTTCAAAAATCTGTTTCCAAACAAGAACTGCAGCAAATTATTTTTCACTTTCAAAAATCTGTTTCCAAACAAGAACTGCAGCAAATTATTTTTGCACTTATAATGTAATAGCATATTTCAAAATGTAACAAGAAGTTTAACCCACAGATTATTAAAGCACAAACACAGTAAGGCAAGCACAGAATACTACGGTTAGTGGAGCCATGAAATAAGGTCCTGCCTTTCTAACTCTGCAATACCTGTTTTCAAGTTCAGATATGTCAGCTATCAGTTTGAGGTGCCATTTCTCAGCTTGCTGGAAGAGCTGCCGCAGCAGCAGGACGTTAGTGTGAGCAGTGTTGATTAATTCAGACTCGACCTCTCCCCTGACTACAGCCTCTAAGCCGTCCAGCATGTCAGTGACTTCATCCGCAGTGAATGTATCCTCAGTCAATCTATAATGAGACAAGAATCCTATCAAAAAGGTGATGCTGTATGTGAGTTGTGGTTAGCTTATATGAGAATGAATGACTGTTTTCGACTGCTAAGTCAACAAAATAAAGGTCAGCATTGAAGTCCTTTTTCAAAGACTGTCAAAGTTTACTAACAAGGTGTTGCAGTATGAAGTACATGTAAGCCTAGAAAACTAGACAGCATTGTCTAAATACGCAGGTTTTTGTATGCGCCTTTGGATACAAAAGCATCAGCAGAAGAGTTGAGAAAATCCAAGAAGCCATCCACCTTCTTGGAAAATCCACCCTTGGGGGAAAAGGACTTCCTTCCTTTTAAAAAAAAAAGCCAGGCTAGAAATATATTTTTTTTTACTTGGTTTTACACTTCAGGTCTGTTTCACAATGCTTGGGATTTACCTGCTATCCTTCAGGTCTTGGAAACATCCCTCAACTCCACGGAGATTCTGACTGCGTTTATAGCGACTGAATCGCATATAATTGACCAATGACTCCTGATGATGGTCGTTCACTCCTAACTGACTGGCCTGGTTATATGAAGACAAAACACAAAGAAGCATTTCAGATCCAGATATATAATGCTGATGCCAATACACTGGTTAATGGTTAAAGGTGCCATCTTGGCCAGGGGATAGTGACGCAAAGTGCAGCGCTAGCGCTTGTGAGTACGAGTGTGGTCATGGCTCGTCAGCTCAAGTGGCTCAATTCGCTATGCACCATAAATTGCGCCAAGATTGTGCCAATTAAACTGTGAACGGGTTCCATTATTAAACGAACAAAATGAAGCCAACCCCCCCCCCCCCCCACACAAACACACACAAAATAACAAAGAAAACAACAAAGAAAACTAAAAAAAACAAACAAAACCAGCCAACATCCTCCCCCCCCCCCCCTTGCGCGCCTGAGCGACAAAATCAATTTGCATAACTAAGCGCAATGTCACAGCTTTGGGGTCATCGCTTCTTACATTCAAAATGGCTGCCAATTGCCATCAACAGACGATTTTCGTGCACATGATATGGCAGTGTATGGGCTCCAGAAAGATTCAAAAATTTCTCCGAAAATTGGATATTATTATTACTATAAAAAATAATATTACACCTAAGCATCCCAGAAGTGAACAGCTGAGACATCATAGAAACAACCAATTGTAAGAAACTTTGCGTAATTTTTTGAGAAACTCCTCAGTAGTCATGGTAGTGGGCTAGCTTGAGTAACTCCAGCTGACATGCTCCATATTCATTCACATGAATGAATATGGAGCATGTCAGCTGGAGTTACTCAAGCTAGTAAGTGGGTGAGAACCTGGCGTGTGGCCAGAGATACAGCGCAGCAATATCGCGGCCACAGTCATGACAGTGGGCTACACATCATGATTGAATGTTCCCAAATGACATTTGACATGAATAAACTGATTTAATTCACTGATTTATTTTAAGCAATCCACAACGTCAAAAATGCATAATACATTTTAATCAACCATTTGTCAACGCTAACAAATGCGACACTACTGACATACCATGATTGGAAATAGTGTTTTTCTAGCTTCGAATTCAGCCAACGAATCAGCAAGAAATCCGCCAAATGGTTTACACTGCAACTATGCCTACGGTACGAGAAGTTTGGCTCCTAGACGTTGTTGTATTCTTTCACGCATCAGGTGGTCAACGTACCCATGCTAATCAAACGTGACTAATCGATAGAGGGCGCTGTATCATAAAAGCGGTCTGTTTTTTCGAGTTCACCTCAAAAAAATAATGATCTCCAATTATTTCCAATTCGAATACAACCGCCCAAACATATCGGATTGAGAAGATATGTAAAGAAAAAAAGATGATATGCTTCTTCCCGAAGACTAAGACAAAAATTGAAAATGAATAAAATATGAAAACCCTTTTGCTAAATTACCTCAAGAATTGGTGAAGACTTGCTCTGCAAGCAGGTCATCGGTCCTTCCGTCGGTCCTCCTCCCTGCTTCCGGTTCCTTGGGATTCAAAAGTGATCGTATCTTCGTCCAGAATGGCACCTCATCCTGCAGACCGTCATCTCTGCTAGAAGATTAGAAGGAACACAATGTAAGAATGGGTGCTGGACAATTATTATGCGCCTGTTGCTCATTTTTTTTTATTTGTGGATTTGTGAAGTTGTTACAGTGATTATCATTTCACATTAAATTATTTTCCTCTAGATTTATCGGTTTTTTTTTCCCAAATAAGCTATCATTAATTAATCGCAGACACAACAAGCAGAACAACTTGAAACATCCTAAGACATTTTTTGAAAGGAAAATAACGGTTTTTTAACCTGAGAAATCAGTAATGGGTTGCCCGACAAGCAGGGTCGTCAGTCATCCGTTGTTCCTCCTCCCTGCTTCCGGCTCCTCCGTGTCATCAGCTCCTGACATGAGCACTCTAGCTTGCTGGTCCTTCTTATCAAATTGCAAGTTGCTGAAAAGAAAAGAAGTATTCCTAGCGGAGCTAGGTTATGTTACAACAATGTACAGTGGTTTGTGACCGTTGCTGTGTTATAAAGAGAAGGAAAACGTATATTAATGGTCCTTACCTGACCACTATAAAGACACAATCATAGAAAAAGGAAATTTAATTTAGGTCTACACTACTTAGATCTCTAGGCCCCATGGGGTCCATGGGAGACCAGTGGATTCCACTGAAATGGGCTACCCAGTTGAAATAAGAAATAAATACAAACGGTGAAGATAATCAAATTAGTGGCCCTTACCTGACCGCTGTAAAGGATTCAACCGTTGAGAAAAAAAAAAGTTTAGTTTATTTATTATAAACAGATAATTTGGTCTACTGGCGCGAAGATGATAATTCCAGTAGGGACACAGCAACGCGCATCGGTTCAAAGGGAAACAACATTCACATCAGAGATTTTCATGTCGCAAAATAATCGTGGAATCGTTGAAGCCACCATTCTGATTACATTACATGTTTCAAGGAACCTGTAAAATCTGCGCATGCATATGGCCCTATACACGTAGAGCATTTTTAAACAATAGATCTCGAAGATCTACGACAAGTAAAGTAGATTTTTAAACATGGTCCTAGAGTATTTCACTTCATGAACCACGGTGAAGTTACAACAGGTGAGGAATACACAGAGTATATACAACAAAAACTGAGATCCAACACAAAAAGTTACAGCTTTTTAAGCTTTAAAATAGTTATTGATATTTAACACATATCACTAGAGTGTTCTTACACAATGATTCGCACTCAAGACAGGATGAATGCACATTGAGCAGTTTTTAAGAAAATACGCATTCGGCTATTGGAGAAATTTACACCGAACGGAGAGTATAAGATCTCTACACTGCACCACATGGCCCTACAATTATTTTGCATAATAATTAAGAAGGATTTTGTTTACAAAAACAAAGTAAGACATGTTCACATGGCCCTGGAATCCTGTAAATAATCCGTCATACAAGAACAGAAAATAACGCAAGAAAAATTGGGTTTGGGGCAGAATCCTCTACAAAACGGCGATAAAAGTTTTACACACATGGCCCTAGGATTTGCTTTACAATGAGAATCAATGTAGAACGACGAGAAAATGCATAGACGCGACTGGAATTTTAAAAAGTTTGATTCGTACACATGGCCCTAAATATCTAACACGAATTGTTATAAACGGAACAGAAATATTCCGTACAAACATGACACAATACATCTCACAATCATTGTCTTTAAAATATCAAGCAGGAGACATTATTGCGCAAGATTAAACCAAACTGTGCAGATGTTGCGAACTTGGAGGAGGCAGAACGATTTACTACACATGGCCCCACCATGATTTCGAAATCAAAATCCTTCCGAGATAACAGGTGCTACGTTGTTTTAAGTACTTGTACTCGTGTACATAATCGTCTACCAACAACTTGTACTAATTAATTTTTTTCGCACTCGAACTCTAAACGAAGTCGTAATCTTTCTTGCAGTCCGAACTCGAACTGTGAATAAATTTATTCACATTTCAGCCCGAACACGAACACTGTTATATCTGCACATGGCCCTATATACACGTAGAGCATTTTTTAAACAATAGATCTCCAAGAAAAAAAATTGTCACATTGACAAATAAAGTCGATTTTTAAACATGGCCCTATAGAGTATTTCACTTCATGAACCACATCGAAGTTACAACTGGTGAAGAATACACAAAGTATAAGCCTATATGAAAGATTACTTAGATTGAACACAAAGATTCGCACTCAAAACGGGATGAATGTACACACAGGTTTCAAGAAAATACACGTGCAGCTACTGGAGAAATTTATACAGAACGGAGGAATATTATAAGATCTCTACATTGCACCATGGCCCTAAAACAATTTTGCATAATAATCACGAACGATTTTTACAAAAACAAAGTAAGTAAGACATGTTCACATGGCCCTGGGAATCCTGTAAATAATCTGTCATATAAGTACAGAATATAACTCAAGTTCGGCAGAAATCTCTACAAAAACAGCGATAAAAGTTTTACACACATGGCCTTATAGGATTTGTTTCACAATGAGAATCAATGTAAGGACGAGAAAATGCAAAATAGACGCGACTTGAATTTCAAAACGTTTGATTCGTACACATGGCCCTAAATATCTAACACGAATTGTTATAAACGGAAAGAAATATTCCGTACAAACATGACACAGTTCATCTCACAATCATTGTCTTGAAAATGTCAAGCAGGATACATTATTGTGCAAGATTAAACCAAAAGACATTGCAAATTGGAAGAGAAGCAGAACGATTTACTACACATAAAATACTTCCTATATATAGCAGGTGCTACGTGGTTTAGCAGTTTTAAGTACTTGATTGACACCAACTTTGTTTGCACTCGAACTCAACACGAACTCGCAATCGTGAACGAACGATACATTTATTGTTTTAATCCATACCCGTACAACCATCGTCTTATTATCTTCCTATACACAAATCGGACAAATGCTTGACGAAATTTAATGATTGACACCAACTTTGTTTGCACTCGAACTCAACCCGAACTCGTAATCGATAACGAACGATACATTTCCTGTTTTAATATACCCGCAAGTCGATATCCATCATCTTATCGAACAAAACGTTTTTTTTTCGATTTCACGGTTCCGCTCCTAGAATTTCTCCTCAATGATTTATTTTACCGTGGCAGATTTTTGCCTTTTAATTCATACATGTTATCTTTTTTTCAAAGTCATTTTTAATCGAACCGAGAGCGCGCTAGTACTCATTTCGAAATCACAAACAATAATGTCCATAAGACACATTTATGTCACAAACAATAATGTCCATAAGACACATTTCGACAAGGATCAGAGACTATTTCATGTCGCAAAATAATCGCGGAATCGTTGAAACCATATCATGTTTCTAGGAATCTGTCAGATCTGCACATGGCCCTATGTACATGTAGAGCATTAGATCTCCAAGACAATTGTTGTCACACATACAAATAAAATAGATTTTTAACAAGGCCCTTTGGGGTATTTCACTTCATGAACCACAGTCAAGTTACAACAGGGAGGAATATGTACACATACAAAAAAACTTAGATCCAACATTAGTGCTTTTTTAAGCTTCAAAATATCTATTGATACTTAATAATTATTTGTCCCTTGAGTATTTTACACACTGATTCGCACTCAAGACGGGATGATCTGAGTGCTCAAACAGTTTTCAAAAAATAAACATTCGGCTATTGGAGAAATGTATTAAGAACCGAGGAATATAAGATCTTTACACTGCATCACATGGCCCTTAAAATCATTTTGCATAATAATTTACTACTTCATGTCGCAAAATAATCGCGGAATCGTTGAAACTATCATACTGATTACGTTTCACGACCGTTACAGTTTTCAAAAAATAAACATTCGGCTATTGGAGAAATGTATTAAGAACCGAGGAATATAAGATCTGTACACTGCACCACATGGCCCTAAAATCATTTTGCATAATAATTTACTATTTCATGTCGCAAAATAATCGCGGAATCGTTGAAACCATCATTCTGATTACGTTTCACGACCGTTACATGTTTCTAGGGACCTGTTAGATCTGCATATGGCCCTATATACATGTAGAGCATTAGATCTCCAAGACAATTGTTGTCACACTTACAAATAAAGTAGATTTTTAACAAGGCCCTTTGGGGCATTTCACTTCATGAACCACAGTCAAGTTACAACAGGGAGGAATATGTACACAGTATATATATACAAGAAAACTTAGATCCAACATTAGTGCTTTTCTAAGCTTCAAAATATCTATTTAATACTTAATAATTATATGTCCCTTGAGTATTTGACACAATGATTCGCACTCAAGACGGGATGATCTGAATGTACAAACAGTTTTCAAAAAATAAACATTCGGCTATTGGAGAAATGTATTAAGAACCGAGGAATATAAGATCTTTACACTGCATCACATGGCCCTAAAATCATTTTGCATAATAATTTACTACTTCATGTCGCAAAATAATCGCGGAATCGTTGAAACTATCATACTGATTACGTTTCACGACCGTTACAGTTTTCAAAAAATAAACATTCGGCTATTGGAGAAATGTATTAAGAACCGAGGAATATAAGATCTGTACACTGTACCACATGGCCCTAAAATCATTTTGCATAATAATTTACTATTTCATGTCGCAAAATAATCGCGGAATCGTTACGTTTCACGACCGTTACATGTTTCTAGGAATCTGTCAGATCTGCACATGGCCCTATGTACATGTAGAATATTAGATCTCCAAGAAAATTGTTGTCACACATACAAATAAAGTAGATTTTTAAACATGACCCTATAGGGTATTTCACTTCATGAACCACAGTGAAGTTACAAAAGGGAGGAATATGTACACAGTATATACAAGAAAACTTATAATAGATCCAACATAAGTGCTTGAAAACAAGCATTCTGAGCCATGTTATTTCTTGGGTCAATATTGGTCAAGACATCCATTGGTTTGTTAACAGTATGCCAGGAGGTGAGGAAGGAAATTTTGACCATTTGTGACCTCTTAAATAGCAGGAGGGTCAAGCTTCAAAACATCTATTGATACTTAATACATGTCCCTAGAGTATTTTACACACTGATTCGCACTCAAGACGGGATGATCTGAATGCGCAAACAGTTTTCAAAAAATAAACATTCGGCTATTGGAGAAATTTATTCAGAACGGAGGAATATAAGATCTCTACACTGCACCACATGGCCCTAAAATTATTTTGCATAATAATTTAGAATTTTTTTTTTACAAAAACAAAGTAAGACATGTTCACATGGCCCTGGAATCCTGTAAATAATATGTCACATTAAACTACACAAAATAACGAAAGAAAAATTGGGCTTGGGGCAGAAACGAAATGATTGACAAAATGTAATGATTGACACCAACTTAGTTCGCACTCGAACTCAACGCGAACTCGTAATCGTTAACTAACGATACATTTCCCGTTTTAATATACCCGCAGGTCGATATCCATCACCTTATCGAACAAAACGTGGGTTTTTTTTCGATTTCACGGTTCCGCTCCTAGAATTTCTCAAGGATTTATTTTACCGTGGAAGATTTTTGCCTTTGAAAAAAAAGATAATTTCAAAGTCATTTTCAATTGAGCCGAGAGCGCGCTAGTGCTCATTTCGAAATAACAAACAATAATGTAATGTCCTTAGGACACATAACGACAAGGATCAGAGACTATTTCATGTCGCAAAATTATCGCAGAATCGTTGAAACCATATCATTCTGATTATACATTTCACGACCGTTACATGTTTCTAGGAATCTGTAAGATATGGCCCTATATACATGTAGAGCATTTTTTTTAACAATAGATCTCAAAGAAAATTATTGTCACACAGACAAATAAAGTATATTTTTAAACATTGCCCTATATATAGGGCATTTGACTTCA
The DNA here is from genome assembly GCF_015706575.1 of Patiria miniata. NCBI lineage: Eukaryota > Metazoa > Echinodermata > Asteroidea > Valvatida > Asterinidae > Patiria > Patiria miniata. The sequence goes on from NW_024037074.1 coordinate 14,754,787, forward strand.
TGAACCACAGTGAAGTTACAACAGATGAGGAATACACAGAGTTTATACAAAAATCGTAGAGCCAACAATAAAGCTTTTTCAAGCTTCAAAATAGCTTTTGATATTTTTATACATGTCCCTAATTTAGCACAATGATTCGCACTCAAGACAGGATGAATGCACAAGCAGTTTTCAAGAAAATACACACTCGGCTATTGGAGAAATTTATACAGAACCGAGGAATATAAGATCTCTACACTGCATGGCCCTAAAAATTATTTTGCACAATAATTTAGAAAGATATTTTTTTTCAAAAACAAAGTAAGACATGTTCACATGGCCCTGGAATCCTGTAAATAATCTGTCATTTTCAATTGAACGGAGATCAATTTAAAGATTACTACACATGGCCCAATCGCAATTTCGCGTAATAATTCTTTCGTAGTTTGAGTGCTCGTACTCGAGTAAATATCTCGTCTGCTAACGTTACGTGTACCCGTTTAACTTTGTTAGCACTCGAACTCAACACAAACTCGTAATCGTGTACAGTAATTTGTTTTAATCTATACCCGCAGGTCCATCGTCTTATTTTCTTCCTATACACTAATTGACAAATGATTGACAAAATTTAATGATTGACACTAACTTTGTTCGCACTCGAACTCAACACGAACTCTCACATCGTGAACGAACGATACATTTCCTGTTTTAATATACCCGGGCAGGTCGATATCCATCGCCTTATCGAATGGTTTTTTTTTTTCGATTTCACGGCTCCGCTCCAAGAATTTCTCCTGAATGATTTATTTTACCCTTGCGGATTTTTGCCTTTTATTTTATACATATTATCTCGCTAGTACTCATTTCGAAATCACAAACAATAATGTAATGTCCATAAGACACATTTCGACAAGGATCAGAGACTATTTTATGTCGCAAAATAATCGCAGAATCATTCAAACCATATCATTTTGATTATACGTTTCACGATCGTCACATGTTTCTAGTAATCTGTAAGATATGGCCCTATATACATGTAAAACATTTTTTAAAGCAATTTCGAACCGAGGAATATAAGATCTCTACACTGCATGGCCCTAAAATTATTTTGCACAATAATTTAGAAAGATATTTTTTTCAAAAACAAAGTAAGACATGTTCACATGGCCCTGGAATCCTGTAAATAATCTGTCATTTTCAATCGAACGGAGATCAATTTAAAAGATTACTATACATGGCCCAATCGTAATTTCGCGTAATAATTCTTCCGCAGTTTAAGTACTCGTTTTACTTTGTTCGCACTCGAACTCATAATCGTGAACGAACTATAATACAGTAATTTGTTTTAATCCATACCCACAGGTCCATCTTCTTATTTTCTTCCTATACACTAATTGACAAATGATTGACAAAATTTAATGATTGATACTAACTTAGTTCGCACTCGAACTCAACACGAACTAAATGTTAACGAACGATACATTTCCTGTTTTAATATACCCGCAGGTCGATATCCATCGTCTTATCGAACAAAACGTGTTTTTTTTTTCGATTTCACGGTTCCGCTCCTACAGTTTCTCCTAAATGATTTATTCTACCCTTGCGGATTTTTGCCTTTTATTTTATACGTGTTATCTTTTTCAAAGTCATTTTCAATCAAAACGAAAGCGCGCTAGTGCTCATTTCGAATGCATAATTATTTACGGAATTGTGCATTACTGACATTTATTTTGCTCATCCAAACGGCGGGATTTTTTTTTATTCCTTTCCCATCTGGTGCTTGGTATTGTGTCTTAATTAAGAATCGTGCGGAGAGGTTCCTTGGAAAAAATATTATCTTTAACTCTCTTTGTCTTCTTTACAAAACATTGTCTCTTGCTGGTTTAACAACTTTATACATCAGTAATTCTATATTATATCCATTAACAGTATCGTCTTTCTCAATAGAAGCACCCATCAAGGGTGTCGCATTTCTCAATAGTAGCACCCATCAAGGGTGTGTTGTTTCTCAATAGTAGCACCCATCAAGGGTGTCGTTCTTCTCAATAGTAGCACCCATCAAGGGTGTCGTTCTTCTCAATAGTAGCACCCATCAAGGGTGAGGTCTTTCTCAATAGTAGCACCCATCAAGGGTGAGGTCTTTTTCGATAGTATCGCCCATCAAGGGTGTCGTGTTAATCAACAACTGAGTAGTAGCACCCATCAAGGGTGTCGTTCTACACCCATCAAGGATGTCGTCCTTCTCAATAGTAGCACTAAGGATGTCGTATTTCTCAATGGTAGCACCCATCAAGGGTCAGATTATTCTCAAAAGTAGCACCCATCAAGGGTGTCGTGTTAATTAATCAATCGTAGCACCCATCAAGGGTGTCGTGTTATTCATTAGAGTACATGTAGTAGCACCCATCAAGGGTCAGGTTCTTCTCAATAGTAGCACCCATCAAGGGTGTCGGCGTGTTTACACCCATCAAGGGTGTCGTTCTTCTCACTAGTAGCACCCATCAAGGGTGTCATCATTCTAAAATGTAGCACCCATCAAGGGTCTCAGTCATAATACTTTAACGGCATTCCAATGGACATTATCCAACAACAGTTTACATAATTATTTCGCAATTTGTTTTAAAGGAATGTATAATGAACATCTTTACACCATTAATTCTTCAAGGTAGTTTTTTTGTCTTATACAAAAATAATCAGCAAACTTATGGTTGTGATGTGGCAAAGCTCAAAGCAATGCCATTGATTTATGTTGATATAACATCTCTGAGAGTCCGTCTTCATCGCTGATTCTTCAGTTTGTATTGTTCAAATAAAACCCAAAACATTAAAACATGCATTGTTAGGAAGACGTTGGTAAAAATTAATAACGTTCGTTCCCTCCCCAATTCCCAAAGTTCCTAATTGTCTTGCAAGCTGCTATTTGCTCGCGTTTTGCAGCACGCTAAAGCTCCCTAAACTTTATTTATTTATTATTATTATTATTATTTAATTATCACCTGCTGTTTGTACGCTTTTATGTTTATAGTTTATTTTACTACATATAGCTTTGCCTTAATCTTTTTCTTGAAAAAGGAAAACCTCATCGAGCTTTTCTGAACTTCTGATACACATTTTCATATAACTTTCCAGTTAATGTATTATTAAAAAAACTGTTTTATGTTTTTTTATTCAGTAAGAGATATTTGTTTTTACAAAAATAATATTTTAAAGAGCTCCGTATGTGTTGATAAAATCCATTCATTTTTTTTTACCACGGAGGGTAGACATCTATCATCCGTTTTTAATGAAATAATTAACTGATTTGGAATCGGGAAAGATAAACATAAAGATATCGTCAACCAGTGAATAATCATCTCTGGATGACGATATCCTACATGATATCATCAACCCGAGAAATATTTTACTTTCTCGAGAAGATAACATCTCACCCAAAAGATATAGTCAACCCGAGAAATATTATTTTTACTCGAGGACGACATCTCACCTAAAAGATATCACCAATCCGTGATGAAATAGTATCTCGGAAAGACGATATCTAACCTACAAGACATCATCCATCCGAGATATACTTTTTCTCGAGAAGATGACATCTGACCAACACGATATCTTCAACCCGAGAAATGTTTTCTTTCTTGGGAAGAGGATATTTCGCCTACAAGATATCATCGACCAGAGATTTTTTTTTCTCTAGAAGACAACATCTCACCCTACAAACAAGATATCACCAACCCGTGATGACACAATATCTCGGGAAGACGATATCTTATTTACGAGATGTCATCAACCCGGGAAATATATTGTTCTCGGGAAGACGGCATCTCACCTACAAGATATCACCAACCCGTGAACACTTTCTCGGGAAAAGGATATCTTACCTTCAAGTATAATTTCGCGAAAACTACCCAAATGATGTCCTCCTATTTTATAAAATGACAGATGTTCATCAACCCATGTAATCCTAGAGCTCAGTAACGTGTGTCTACCTATTTAAAAAAAAAAATGCATAAGAATGCACTTCCTCGATAAAGAATTTCAATTGACTATATACTGTTAATTATTTTTCTTTTTGTAAGGATCAAGCTACGATTTGCCTAATGATTTTTATTGTGCCTCGAACAGGTAATGTTTGTAACTTTGAAATTATTATATTTTTTTAAAAGATTTTTTAAAGTTAATTTTTACACCATGGCTGTGCCAGGTCAAGCTCCCTTACGCTGCTGCTGGTGTGCTCGGCTGCCTACGCGTGCCATGTGCCTATATAACCCCACCCACCCCGCCTTAATCCTACGCCTTAAACCTGAACCGTAATCATTCATTTAATACAATCATAACTTTGCCTTATTTGCCTTCTTCCAAACGTCGAATTTCGCTGGTCTCGATCTCAACAGCTGGTCCTCTCCAATTCTTATGTGCTCCAAATGATTCCGTTGGCCATCTTTTAAAATTTAAATTTATACAATCATAATCAAAATAATTCAGCTCTCAGTATGTTTTTCTTCTGCTGTCCTCTTGAACTTATAGTTGCATTTATAATCTACAAGTTACCCTGAAGCTAATGGTGTAAAGTTCATTATTTTGAGCAATTTATACAATTTTGGATCCGTAGATACATTGTCCATAAAATTGATTTTGGTCCATTGGAATGCCGCCCTATAATACTCTAAATAGTGTGCTTGCATTAAATAATTTCAGGTCAATGATAAAATCCGTTGGCTCCGTTGTTAACTCCTCGAGTTCATGGTGTTGATGTTTTTCATTTCATCTTTAAAGGGAATATACAACATTTGCAAACATCGAAAAATAAAACTACCAAGTTTTTGCGAAATACCTTAATAGGATGTTGGTAAATGACAGTCTAAAGCATCCTGTAAAATTATGGCACCTGGTATACTGTCATTTTCAAGAAAAGTGGTATTTTTGTATCAATTTCCAACGCTGATCGGCCGATCAGCGTTGGAAATAACTGGCTTTTTTTCAAATACTGGCCCCAATTGACCATCGCACTTGTTTGCAATCGATTACAAACCTATGAACGGGTACGAGCCAGCTAGACTGGTTCCCTGACCTTACAATTCCCCAATGTATGTAAACTGCTCTGTTTCTTCTTATATGGAGTCAGGGAACCAGACTACAGGAAAATGATCGTTTTTCTTGGTTTTTATAGCATTTTCGAACCCCAAACCTCCAAAAAGTCAGTGTAACTATATTTGCTTTATATTTCCAACCCCCCAATCCCATCCATTTCTGAAAATTACAGCAAAAGCAAATGATGTATATTCCCTTTAAATAATCAAACTATTTGTTCTGGTATGAAAGGTTTAAACCAGTAATTTAATACAATTATAACAAAAAGGCAAACCAAATTCCAAGGAACCCTCCGAACATGTTTACTCCAACTTTTGAGTAAACCCCTAAAAGCCCCTGCCTTAGCTTGCTGGAATGTCTTTGAAAGTTTAGCAAAGACGATGCACCTGGCTGCATACCGCGCGCGCGGCCTTTCAACTTTTCGACCAATAAGAATCTTCGGAATCTATGGACACGCCCACACCACGCCGGCCACGAGCGGCTCACGTGCCATCTCCACCGCTGCACTCACTCTCGATTTTGCTACTGTAACAATCCGTGAAATGCACAATGCACCAAAAGGCGTGTACATGTATATGTTTTGACAAACAAAATTTAGCAGGTATTCACATGCAAATTACTCTAAATCAAATGGGCTTTCGCCTACAGGAATTGAATTTCAACGTACAATATTCAGCAATGCAAAAGACAAACTCGCTGCACAGCAGACTCAGAATGGACGCCATTTTGTTGGCAACAAACACATTGTGAGGTGCTTATTCTAATATCTAGATATATTTTTAAAAATGAGATGCTAAGTAAAGAGAAGAATTGCAGAGTCTTATCGCACAATATTCAACAATGCAAATACAACCTCATGTACAAAATGCAATATATTACGCTTACTGTAAATAACATTAAACTGTTTTCATTACATCAGATTTAAGGACCAAAGAGAGGAATTTCTCTGGCTTCACTTAACTACTTCGAAGTGAGATTAAAAATAAAAATACCGGCAGAAATATCAGGTGCAATATTGCTCAAAAGGCAGAATATTCAGACGTTTTTTTCTCTTTTGGTTCTGTGTGACAGGAGAAGATAAATCTTCACTCACCTCGATAGTTCCTTAATTAATGTTGGACTTACCCCGACGAACTCCCAAAGCTTGACTTCAGTATATTCCATAAACGTCATTCAGATCATTCGACAAAATTATGAGTTCACAAACATTCCATGTGTCCATCCTGTCCAGTTCAGCACAAAATGAGTATTCAAAGGAATGCAGTTGCGAAGTCCAGTTCAGTTCTGTAAAACAAAAGTTATGACAAGTTCTGTAGGCCTACAGCAAAGTTCAAGTCAGTTTTTCAGTATGGTAGTCAACGACGCAACATGTGTCTGCGTCGAAATGATGCCGTGACCCCGAACACGAGGCCGCTTTCCTGGTCGAATTGCAAGACTCCAAGCGTCAAAAATTGATGTTTTATCGCGCACATGAAGACTCCAGGGTATGATGTACAAGTTTCCGCGTTGATGGCTTGAAGCTAGACGGCCGACTCGGAGGTTAAAAACTCAACTTTTGCTCGTGAAATTTGAGGCAATTGTTTTGGTGATTGACCAAAAATAGCGGGAAGACATTGCGTGCTGGCCCAGTGTCCGTTGACCCCGTTCTCGGTAATTTTCCATGGTGTAATGATATGGAGGTGAAAAGTGTCATTTTTATATCGCTGGCTGTTGCTCCGTATACTGGGGTTGGACTATACTCAGTGTGTATTTCTCCGCACAATAATTTTCTCCGCTTTGACCTATTTAAACATAATGTCAAAAATTTCATCGTGAATGAAAATTGTCCATTAAAGAAAATGAAACAAATATGAAGGAATAATCTTCATTTCCAGATGGAGTAGCATCAGTTTCGGGGAAAAAATGCCCTATTTTTTTTTTAAAGACGGGAGGGCATTTTGAGGAAGTATCCGTGACGTAGCGCGCGTGGCTCGCGTGGCCTCTTTCTCATTGGTCAGCAATATGTTGGTGACGTCTTCTCGTCAGTCTAGCCAATTTGATTGGACGAAGGAGTCTGGTAAAAAAAAAATGAGCAGACGAAAATGTTATACATTGGTACCGCACAGGATGATGTTTTAGCAGATTTTCGGCTAGATGTGACGGAAATCCCGAATCTAGCAGAAAATCCAGCATATAAGGAAAGTTTTAACATATTTCTAACACAATTCTGTAAAATCGGTAATCCTATTAAACAAATATAGCAGATTTTGTTTTGAAGATGCTTCAATCACTTGAAATAAACCCTTGATTTGAACTCACTGTGGGAAAATAACCTTTTATCTTAATTATCCTGATTATATTTTCGTTTATAATCTCAAAGTTTTATAACAACTTCGTTTTATAATAACAAAATGAAGAACACAGGCATGAATGTAAAACAAATTGTACGATATGTAAAAAATATAAGGTATCTATAACAACGGGAGAAAATAACTCAATGCCAGAAAAAAAAAACTATTTTTAATACCGACTAAAAAATACAAGGTTGCCATCCATAAAGGTTTATGAAAATAGGCCTCATTAAATGAAGTAATTAGCACCAAAATGAAATACATATCTGAAAAGATAATCAGGACACAGATGCATGATTCTTTTCAATGCATTTCAAACATAATCCAAAACACTTAATTTTTTTTCTGATTTGTGCTTCAACGCCACACCAATGCAGGGCGCCCCCTTTCGAAGGTATAGTTGCTAGAAATTAAAGGGGTGTAACATTAAAGGTGGCGCAGGCTGAGCGGCCGCTGGCCCAGACGCCTGTTCTCTAGAATTTTGGAAACGAAGATAGGTTCCTTGCTCTATGGGAGATGCAAATTTTATTTAAAAGAAGCCAACAAAATATAATAATAATAATAATAATAATTAATAAAAGATAAAATAATAAACATTGGCACCCCTAAATTTTGCCCAAAAATGAAAACTAAAAATTACAAAATACTATCATACTAACTCAGGCTAAAAAGAACCATGTGATTCAAATGTGACTTAAATGGGATTTTTCCCACCCATTATATTTATCATAACTTTTTTTAAAGCAGAAATTTAGCCATTGTAAAATTAGGTTATAATAGCTCGGTTCGTCAAAAAGATAAAGTTGTGTATGTCGCTGTAGTATTTTTGTTTCACTTTAAAGTATTTACTGAACAGTCTGAACATCTTTCAAGGGTTTTTCACTGAGGTTCATTTTCAGTAAACAAGATTGAATAATGTACCGTTTACTGCTTATGTTTTTGCGATCGCCGATAAACCATAAAATAAATAAATAATCTATGAACAGATTAAAGCGCTTGGTGAAGTTTATTACATCCGGGCAATTGCAGTCGTGGTTTCTTCATCCAAGATGGCTGCGCAAGGTGAGCATGTTTCCCGCAAATTTTTGGCAACCTGATGTTTCATCTTTTCGTCGTGAATTCCTCGTTTTTAACAATTTTGTTTTGTAGATGAGAATGACTGAGAAGTATTTTATCCACGTACACGATCTTTTTGTCTTTTAATTGTTTGGAAGTCGCCAGAATATAGTTGGAACGAATTGTAAAGGTGGCGGTGCCTCGGCGCTCGATTCTGTCATTTTCCAGGCCATGTGTTTGCATGATACGGTCATGACGGTACGTGCACGCCGTTTGCGCTTGCGAGCATCACGTGCCGCGCGGGGAGAGTTATTTATGCACGAATTATGACCTTCTTGATTATGCAAATGATTTTGTTCTATCATCATTTTTACCTGCACATTATTGTAATTTATTTCCATTTAGGGCCTATTCCGGTTTTTGCCATCCACCCCCACCATGCCCACGGCATTGTCTTGTTTCTTTCATGTTTGTTGTGTTTATTATAATCCATTATATTTGTATGATAATCATGCTAATTATCGGGGTCCATACCCACAAGCTAAGCTTTCTTATGGATTCCGCATCTCTATTAATTGTATTTATTATCTGCCTATCACCTTGTAGTTGTACTCATATAAATTATGAGATGAAATAAAGTCAAGTTCAAGTTCAAAGTGAAACCACTTAGGGCCTAAACCAGTATTCACATTCATGACATTACTCATCACTAGAGTAGTACAGTAGTAGGCCTGTTGTGCGGTTTCTTGTGATTTGCACAATGAATGCGCGCATGCGCATTCATATTTGCACAACTGGCATGACTGGATCCTTATTCCGTGCTTTTCAGGGCGATACATGCGCGAAATTAAAAAAAATTGTGGTTTTTTTAAATGTGTTTTCAGACGATCGAATATAACTTATAAGTTATAAGCTTTATGTGGCCTCTGGGCTCTCATATATTTTGCACTATATTTAGTCGGGCACCATTCGCAGACAGTGTTGTAATTGTGCGTCTTGCAGCCAGACTGAGGGAGCGATGGTCGTGTATTTGGAACATGTAAACGCTTAGCGTAATATGTAAGGGAGCAGACTGATGACCAGCTTGGCAGATCATGCACGATGTCAATATCGCTGTAGTGTATGGTCCGATGTTACTGTTTTCTCAGATTTTTGTCTTGACTATCCAAATTTCCTGAAGAACGTTCGTGCAGCGTTGGTCGAGATTGTAATTGGGTGCAGAATTCTCAAGCCTTATGGCCTTACTAGGGTCAATTCAAGCTCTTCCCTGAAGAATATTTTTGAGAGGTTTAAGGGGATCGAAGAGCCATCTGCAACATCATAGTCAGCCGACATTTGAAGAAAAAAAGATTTGCGTTGACGCACCACTTTTGGGGCAAGCTCCATACCAGAAACCGGAGCCTTTTTTTTTGGCCTAAGAGACACAACAGTAGTGGAAAGAATTCTGATTTTTGGAAAACAAAAGCCTAAGATGGTGCCTAAGATTAACTATACTATTACTAAATACTTTTTCCTGATTATTTCATATCATTAGGCAAGAAGAAGAAGGTTAAGGGAAAGACATTGAATCTCAATGACTTCCTGTCTGATGGGACCAGCAATGCGCCGGGTACCAGCTATGTCATGGCCAATAAGTCATGGGCGGAGCAGACAGACGAGGCAGAAGGTAGGAAACCCAACTAGGTAACGCCTGACCGTTGGGCAATTATGGTAACATTAAGCCTTGCCCCATGGTGTGTTGACCAATCACAGCTTTGCTTTATATTTGACATGTGTGCATAAAATACTAATACGTGCACGCACGTATGATGTGTGCTGGTGAAACATGCAATGTGACATTGGAGAGGCACACGTTGTTCCCAAGTGCGCAGTGGCGCAGCTTATCCCTAACTGCCTAGGTCCCTTTGGCTAGGATCCATCCTCAATGTAAAAATACTCCAAAATCATCCGTTATTTCTTGCATTTGTTCAGTGGAAGGGTGACCACTGCCCCAATCCTTCAAGATCCTCCAGTCCATTGTAATACAATGAGAAACTGCTGATGATATCCAGAAGCTGTGCAGATGATATCGACATGTAGTATGATCCAGGCATAGTTTATGCATTGCTAAGCATAAACAACACAAGGTGCAGCTTAAGACCTTGACACACTGCATGATGCATCATCCAAAATCAACTGGCACTAAAATGGTGTCAGCCTGAATCCTCCAAAACCCTCTGGTTGATTTTTGATTGAGGAGGGTTAGAGTGAATAAAGTGCTCGTTTACAGGCCTGGGCCATTGACAAAGGTATGATGTGTTCAGCTTAGGAAGTTGCTGAGGCCTTTAATGAACTGATTTGAAAAAGAGAAGCAAAGAGTGTTGTGGTATAGATGCTTGTGGTTCTATCAAGCAGAACGTCTTCTAATATCCGTAACTGATAATATCCAATTGACTTCTTTTTTTACAGACACAGTCATGCCATTTATGGATACTAAACCACTGCCCAACCGAGCTGCCTTACCGACAGCCCCTCGCAGTGCCCAACCGTCTGAGATTGACCGCTCCAAACTGCCTGATAAGCCACCCTACACTGTCTATCTGGGCAATATTCCCTTCGATGCCGACGAAATGGACATCACCAACTTCCTGGTCAATTGCAATGTAAGTGAAATTGTTTTATGGTTTGATAGCAAGACAAGGTTGCCGTCCAGTCCGTTACATTTCAGTTGTAAAGTCAAATCACAAGGAAGGTGACATGTCAGTATGTAATGGAGGAGACTGATGTATGAATTCCATTGTCAAGTCTTCATTTCAACAGATATGTGACTTAACTTGTGAAGACTTGTGATGGACTCGACTTAAACATTGATCGACAGTGCTGCCAAGTGACAAACATCATTTCTAATCATCAGGTTCATAGTTTCTTAGTTGCGACCAGATTTCTTTGATCTGATCATTTTATCTTTGACATCATTGACCTGACGACAAATCTGATAGAAGGTTCACATTTTTGTTGTGGACTTAACTTATATTAGTGTTCTTATTTATTAATAAGCTTGGTGATTCCTTTTTGTATTGATTTATTTATTGTTTATTAATGGAAATGATGATTTTGCTGCAAGCTATTAAAGTAACTTATTTTCAAGAACCAAATGATATATTCCGCTTCAAATATTTTCAATTGGTAGTAATGCATTTCAAACTTTGCATAATAAAAACAGTGTTTTTGAAACACCTGTTAGAGTTCAGATTTTGGGCATAACTGCATTTTTCCATAATTGCTCGCAAATTGCAAGAAAATAGTTTGATTTGTAGATAGACTAGCTTCAACCACTAATCATGTTAACTGATTTGAATGATTGATTAATTGATTTGAATGATTGATTGATTGGCTTTCAGGTGAGTCAGGTGCGTTTACCCAAGGAAGGTGACAGGCTGAAAGGTTTTGGATATGCTGAGGTGGACGACATGGAATCGCTCATGACTGCTTTGGCACTCAATGACCAGGTATACACATCAAATGCTAGGCTACAATCATTTTTCTGATCAAATCAGCTTCTAAGCTAAATGACAGAACAGCTTAGTCACATTTGCAATCATGCGAGACTTAGGTTTAATCCCAACTCCCGAGGCATATTTCACATGGAACCCTCATTTATTCTAAAAAAATCCACAACTCTGTAAAAACCTGATGACACATTCTTTGTAGGCTTATCTTATGACATGTAAATGAACAATGGTTGGCTCGCTCTGGGCTGTACTGAATTAGCCAAAACCTCCTGGTTGATTTTGAAGGATATTTGGTGGTTAGGGTTATTCATATATTTCAGTGAATTTCGCCTGAAAATGTGAGTTGCCAACATGGTTAAGAAGAAACAATTGTTTTTTTAACATCAAATGGGAGGTGACTGGACCAAAAAGCATTTTCCAGATGGGACAGGATCTTTTTCTACAGAACTAAGAATTGTTCAGCATGTCAGTAATTGCATCTTTCCCTTGTCCCCAGACGATACGAACAAGACGTATTCGAGTGGATCTTGCCGGCCAGAATCATCAAGGTAAGAAATCCTTTCAAATGCCTCAATAAGCTCAACAGAAATTGGAAGGGTTGGGAAAGATGAGGGTTAAGAAGCCCCAAACTACCCTGCCTGTTACTCCCTGTCCGATCCCAAACCACATTGCTAGTTACTCCCTGAATCGCCCTAATCTGCCCCAGCCCTGTATGGTTTTATGCATTCGTCAGGGTTTAAATACAATGTAATACAATGTAATACAGATGCTCATGTTTTATATATATATTTTCCCAGGATCTTTGTTGATATTTGTTTTAACTTGACCTTTTTTTTTCTCAGATGGAAAAGACGATCGTACAAACAGTGACTGGAGAGCAAGAAGCAGCGATGGTGGGTCATCCTTTGGACGAGGTATGGCATTCAATAATCCATGCTCTTGGGTGTTTTCATTCATTTTATTTCTTTAAATCTTAAATCAAGTGGCAGTGTGAACTGCTCAGATTAAAGAGAACTAGCCATGTGCTTTATGTAAGGTGACAAATCTGTGAGGATAGCGTGATTTAGCTGTTCTCAAGAGTGACATGACTGAGCTAGTCCTTTGTCATTTACAGGAGAGGATCGGCGAGGCAATAGATACTCAGACCGTTACCAGGACAGGTCAAGTTATGATAGATATGGTGATGCCGACAGAGGCTACGGCTTTGACAGAAGGACAAACGATGGTAACATCGATTTCCACTCTGTTTGGTTGGCCAGTAGATCGGTTAGATGGTTTGCTGGCATGTGACTCAAACAAAACAGTCTGTCTATCTTTAGGCAGGTAGATTGCTAGTAGTTTTTGTTGTGGGCAAAAACCCTGTCGTGTCAAGAACACAGAAATTGTTGTCATGTTTCCTTACCTTGCATAAATGTTGGTCATAACATTTTTGTTATTTTCTGTTTGCCTGTCGAGAAAGTCAGGATTGCAGAATGTTGATATTAATGTTGCAGTCACTGAATGGTTTACATTAATCTTTCATTTTCCTTGACAGGGTCCTATGGTGGAAGAAGAAACGATGGTAAGCATTTGAACTTTTCTCAGGAAAACATTGTTTGAACACTCTGCAGAAGAATTTCAGATAATTAAGTGAAAGAATTGGATGAATCATGTAACAACTTTTAGTTGCAAATGACATGCAAGGCAGTATCTCAATGGCGTACATAACATCATGTCATGTCACATTTTCCTTCTTACAGATTTTGGTAGCAGCGGCGGTAGCAGTGAAGATAATTGGAGACGTGCACCTGCTGAACCTTCCAGCAGTGCATTTGAGAATCGCAGTAGGGGTGGGGGCTTCGGTGGCGATAGGGATCGTGGATTCGGCAACGATAGGGGTTTTGGCAGTGATCGTGACAGGGGTTTTGGTGGGGATCGTGACAGGGGTTTTGGTGGGGATCGTGACAGGGGTTTTGGTGGGGATCGTGACAGGGGTTTTGGTGGGGATCGTGACAGGGGTTTTGGTGGGGATCGTGACAGGGGTTTTGGCAGTGATCGCGACAGGGGTTTTGGTGGGGATCGCGACAGAGGCTTTGGCGGTGATAGGGACCGCAGTTTTGGTGGTGACAGAGATCAAGGCTTCGGTGGTGATCGTGACTGGGGCGACAGAGGCAGTAGATCACGAGGATTTGAAAACTTTTCTGAACCTCGAGACAGGAGCTTTGGTGACCGGGATCGTGGATTCAGGGATAGAGATTACGGTAAGTGTCTCAAAACCTCAGATTAACAAATAAACACGCTCTCAACCAATAAGAAGTAAAGCTCAGGAATTTTGCTGCACACTAAGCAGATCTGTCAGGTTTTATTCTAAGTTGCTTTCTTCTTGTTTCCTTGTTTTAGGAGAGCGGGATGGCAGGAGGCCTTATGGGGGCGGGGGCTTCTCAAGAGGAGCCGATCAAGATGGTCCCCCAGAAAGCGGCCATGAACAAGGTATGATGTTCAAGTATACGGTGCAGTGCTGTGGTCGAGTCTATCACCAGTCCAGTCAAAAGTAAATCACAAGTTTTGTCGCAAGTTACTTGGGATGAAGAATACCAAAGGAATGCTTGTGTCACAACTCATTTGAATAGTGTGTGATTTGACTTGAGACCGGAGGACTTGTGAGGACTTGTAAATGATCAAAAAGAGCCTCTCTACATCCATGATATCATTTAATTTGCATGCTTTACCATTCACACTTGGACATGGAACACAAATACCAACTCAACTGTGAACATAAAGACAGAGTTGGGGAGACTGCTTAGATCCATTACCACTGTATGCATATTCATGCGAAACGCTACAGGATTGTGCACATTCTGTATAAGCTTAGTAGAGCATTCTTAGCGCAATATGCATGCGCACTAGTAACAGTGGCACGAATACCGCTATACCGAATGTTCGGCTATACCGAACATCATCCTTGGCTCCCGGTTTTAATGTACAAAAGGTACCGAACATTGTTGTTGAAGAAAGTCAACAGATTAACAAAAAATCTACCGGTTGTACATGTATTAAACACTATTTGGGCCACTTTTAATTCCCGAACATCAAACGACCCGAGTTACGTCGTGTTTGAATGTTGAAGAGCGATAGATGGCTACTATTTTCCCAAGGAATAGAAGGGAAAACCACTCGTGAGAAATGCCAGTTCACTATTGGTCAAAAGAGGGTACCGGCGGTTCAAAATCGCTATATACCGGACGATCGTTACTATGAACACTTTCTGTGGATCCCACGATGTTCGTTATAGCGACGTTCCACTGTATGCGTATGCAGCGTGTCCCTTCCACTAGGACTCTTGAATGCTCCATCCACTATTCATGCATGGCGTCCATTATAGGAGTCTTCAGTCGCTGCTACATTGCAGGTGGTTTTAGTTTGTGCACAGATGTAACGGGATTATGTACATTCAGAATAAAATGAGCCAGGCGTTCTTCACGCACTACACATGCGCACCAGTATGCACACAGGGTGTGTCCTTTCCACCAGGGCTTTTGAAAGTGATGACAAAGCTGTGTTCATTCTTGGAGTCCATTGAAGGAGTCTTCAAGTGCTGCTACATCTCAAGTGTTTTAAGCGTATGCACAGTGGTTTGTGGGTATCACAGTTGAAGAAATTGCTGCGTCACCACTAAACCTGTGTGGCAACCATTTCATTTTCTATTAGTGTTGGCTAAAAATTTAGGTGAAAAACCTAAATATTTTCCACCTTGCAGAAGGTCCACGGGAACGCAAGAAGCTTGTCTTAACCAAGAGATCTGATCATCCAGGCGAAACACCGGCACCTTCAAGTAAGCCCTCCTCATCGATATTTGGTGCGGCAAAACCTGTGGACACTGCAGCCCGCGAGCGGGCAATTGAAGAGAGAATAGAGCGAGAGAGACGACTGGAGGAACAAGAGAAGATGAAATCGGAGAAGGATAAAGAGACCATTGTCAGGAGGGAAAGGTAGCAAACAAGATTTAACTCAAGAAAATTTTTTTCCAGAGACGTTTGTTTTTCTCCAGATACACGCTTATGCTTTTGCCCCGAGCCTGAATGACTTCTTTAGGTGATTCCTTGCACATGTTTCCATACCAATTAGATTCAAATCTGATTTACCATTGACAAGAAATGTCAAATTCCAAAGGATGTTATAACATTTGGGATTTTCAACAGAAAAAGGTGCCAGAATGGCACCTTTGCAGCTAAAAAGGCCTATTTGAGTGGCACAGCATTGCACTCCAGCATACATGGCCCCGTCTAAATTACCTGGCTATGACTAGCAGTAGCACACATGTCAATGGGAAGTGACTTCAGCCACATCCATAGTCAAGTAAGAGAGATGCGGCCTACTACTGTCAACGAACATAGAGGTCAGAGAATGACCTATTGCAACTGCATTTTTCTTTCAAACTAATGAATATTCATGATGTGTGCTTTCCCCACCCCCAGACCAGAGCGCCCTCGACGAGAGAGTGAAGGAGAAGGCAGAACAAGACACAGCAGCTCCAGCTCAGGCAAAGGAGGACCCAGGCCAAGTAAGACAAGCAACACTCATTTTAGACTGGCGTCCGTCAGTCGCTCCAAACCAAACTATTTCAGAATTTTCAATTAACTAGTGAAAACAATTGACGTTTGAAACACTTAGGAGTGGCTACTTTGAAAAATCTAATGTTGCAGTTGTTTGAAAGACTCTGGTGTCTAGTCGATGGAACATTAATACATAAAGCCTCTCTGAAACCAAAATCTATTTGGGTTAACGTAAGTCACTTCTAATCTTGTCTGGTCCGGCCTTACTCTGGAGTGCCAGTCAACAGCAGGTGTAATACTAGGACATATCGAAGGAGGGGATTCACAGTGAAGAAGAGCACCAAGTATTTGCATCAGAGAGGAAACTTTTCAACTTTACAGACTACTTCCAGTGAAAACGTCCAGCAGAAAATCATCCATCATTTATTATTGACATGTGGTGCCACATAAAAACAAATGCAATCAAAATCCTCAATTTTTGAAATAGTTGGTATTTGAAAACTCGCTCACACCTTCAGAAAAAAAGGGAAAAGTTGTTCGTTCCTTGACACAAAGTGCAAAAAAGTACCTTTGAGGACATCTATGATGCATTCTGTCAAATCCACCCAAAAGTTTTATCAGTTGTACTTCTTTTTCTCAAATCATTGATCATTAATCCTTTAGAAGCTCTCTAGGATGCGTGAAAAATCGTAAATTTTAAAGGATTCATGACTGTTAGGGTTAAAGACAGGATGTCAATTTTATTTGCTGAAAATGATACAAAAATGTGTTTTGACTGCAGTTATCGCAAGAAGAGAGAGTGAGCGATCAAATGAGGATGACTCGGCGTTCCACAAGGAAGAGCCACTGTCTCCAACCTCCCCAACCGCTCCTAAATCACCCAAGACCCCAATCTCACCAAGGGAGGAAGTCAGCCTGCAGAACGCCATCCCAGCGCCCCCACCCAAGGAGAATGCGTGGGCCAAACGCAGCGAGACTGTCACGTCGCCTCCACCCAGTTCAGTGTCATCGCAGTCACATACATCACCACCTTCTAGAGAGGCTGACGGGAGTAGGCACCGAGGGGAAGGGAGGCAGGAGACTGGTGGATCGGAGTCTGGGAGGCAGTACAGAGAAGCAGGCCCGCCTAAGGAGAATGCTTGGAAACGAGATGGGAAACCAGCCGCAGGGGGCCGGGGAGAACAAGGAGGTTACAGTAAGAAACCAGGTAGAGATGCAAAGAGTATAACACTGATGCATTATGGGCTCCATGCGCCAACAAGAGAGGGCGCTGTTTTACCACTTCTGAGAGACCAGTGGGCGGGGCACGCATGCACGTACTAGTTTGCGCCTGTATTGCACAAAGAACGTACAACTATTTTATGCTGAATGTGCGCAAAGCCATAGCGTCTTCTTGTGAGCGTCAGGCATCGTTGGCGATACGTTCCAATGCCAGGGATCTCCCCCAACTCTCTCCTTCTTACCGTTGAGGGTTTACATGTGCACGGAGCCCAAAGCCAGTATATCTCTGTTCATCTTTAACAATTCCTCTTGATTGAATATTCACTCTCAACAAATATCTGCCAAAAAAAAGGATATGCTATTCTCAGCACTCCATCGTACCAAAAATTTCATCATATAAGATTTTCAGCAATCTTTTTGGTCTTTCAAAAATATCGTTTTCATGGCGTGCTAATAGTACTGTTTGAAACAGGAGAGAGATACTCCCAATTGAAATGTAAAACTTGTGTAATCCTGTGAGTTATCCCAGGTTATCACAACGTTTGTAATACTAGGCAATTAGTTTGTCAGTAACTTACAAAAGGGTAACGGGTTTTAGGGATAAGAAACAGTAGTTCCATCAATCACTCTGTCTCCTACAATCACTCTCTCCCCCACCCTCACCATTCGCTGCATCCAGGTGATCATGGGGGCCCAGGAGCCGGTAGAGGTGACCCACAAGCACACCCTGCGAGGGACAACAGACGCAAGGAAGAACGACCGGTCAAAAAAACACCGGCAGAAATGCCCAAATATGAGAAGCCTCCACCACCCGTAGGTATCTGAGTCATGTCACTCTTTATGTCAGGGTGATGTTTAATATTTATCACAAATTTTGCGTGCGTAAACGTGAAGTGTTAACGATTTATTTTATTCTGAATGTGCACAAAGCCATGGCGTCTTTGCGTGAGCATCAGGCATTGTCGGCAATGCGTTCAAATGTCTCTCCCAGTGGTCTCCCCCAACTCTCCCTTTCTTACCATTGAGGGGGTACTTGTGTATGGAGCCAATACAGCACTGTATGAACTATGCATTGTTAGAGCGTGGGACAAACATATTACATGCTTACCTCAGGCATGCAACTTTTCCTGAGATCCGCTGATTTTCCTTGCTTTTTACTTCTGGTGAATGCCATTACAAATTGAAATATACTGTACAAAGCCTTGTGTGGTTTGGACTTTCCTCTTTTGTTCTAAATTACCAGTTACATGCCTGTTACTTGAGTTGTTATGAAACCACTGACCCGCTAGTAATCTTAGGGCAGTTTTACGGGAAAGGTTGCACACAAAGTCTCACAGGGAACCAAAAATGAACATTGTTTGAGGGACGATGTATACACGTATTTTCAAAGATTCACTTATCCTTACAAACCATAAAGTTAAACTTTTTCCGCGATAGCCTTGAAATTTTATTTTCTGTGACCCGAGCTGTTCTGACTTTTTAGCCCCGAGCCTTGCGCATCTTTTGATACCAAAAACATAAAATTCGGACCACGGGTTGCCGCGCATCAAAAAAGTTTCTGGCGCTATGCGCTGTGAAAACTGAATTTCCCCATGTACGTAGTGTACACAGCCCGGCCCATTTTGGGTTAAAAGGTCATTGAAAGGTCATTTAGGGTTAAAAGGCCATTGATTTGTTTGTTTGATCCTGACAAGCTAGGAATTGAAAAACCAACTAAAATGTTCTTCTGGCCTTCCATGGAATGAAGCAATAAAATAAGTAGTATTTTTCCCTTCAATAGAACTGCAACCAACCTAATATCTATACATTTTGTTCCCTCCATAGAACTGGAGACATCCCAGTATGTTCAATTGTTGCCTTCCAGTAAATGAAGTCAACCTTATTTGTTTCATTTTGCCCTCCATAAAATTGACACCAACCTAATATGTTCTTTTTTACTTACCATAGAATTGGAGTCAACCTAATAAGTTCTCCAGCTTGATGACAGAAGACGACCCCCAAGGCTCTGACTAACCTAGCTTGGGACTCGCCTCCATGCTCCTCATATCAAGGCAGTGTATCGATAGACCCTTTAGTACAGGCTAGCCTCTATGACCGCGCACTGCTCCCATTTGAATGGTATTGTGAGCAATTAAACATATCAAATATGCTTCAGAAAAGATCTTTTTAGAGTAAAACCATAATTCTGAATAAGAAAAGAACTGGGAGAAATGAGAGAAATGTGCTGCTGGTACAAGTCACTAAAACCTGAAGTAAATGAATTATAAAAACTTAATCACTTCATATACATGTACATGTATTTTCCTATTTATTTCGTTCAAATGATATCTGGATTGATAGTGTGGAAATAAGGTGGGATTTATTTTTGAGTTTTCATTTTGTCTTTTTTTTTTCTCTTCAAATCAGTCCATTATGTTTTCAGTTATTTCAACCGGGGGAATTTTAAATTTGGTATGAGGTCTTACAAAATGCTTAGTATTCTTAACTGCTCTGTTCCAATAATGTTTGTTCTAAAAAATTGCGATGAAGTATTTTGAGTGGTAAAACCTTGGAGAGAAAGCTGTTTGACATCCTTGCAAATAAGGTGCTTGATTTTTTGTTGTCTGTGTGGTTGGTTTGTCCCCTAATTACTACTTCAACTGAAGTTGTAAACTTTTGTTTCCTGATCAATAAGAAACAGTCTATTTTCAAGTTGATTCGTTTTTATCAGCGGGGAACTTGGCAGCTGTTATGTTTAACCGATTTGTAATTTGTATGGTGTATCTTAAATATCTGTTTATCGCAGGAATACAAATTGCCAAAATTTCAAAGAAGAAAACGCAACTAAAGGAATTGTGCTGTTTGTAATCAGTTTTTTGAAAAGTAACATTTGATGACAATAAAATTGAATTACATGTTTAACACAAATTTAAAAAAATGTTAGAATTATGAAATTAAATGTATTTTTTGAGGAAATCACGTAATTTTTCTTTTCTTCAACAGAAATTTGCTGCCAGAAACTGGTTTTTATTTCTTAGTTTTCAGAGAATTCTTAAAAGGAGTAAATGACAATAGACTCATTGGCATAGGACACATCTTTATTTTGTAAAGTAACAAACATTCAAACTAATGCCAATTTCCATTGCATCGATGTTAATACGTGAACCACTTGTAAATGTACATTTGTAATAATTAAACAATTAAAGAGGTGTACTTTTATATTAAAAGCGTAGAAATGTTTGGCCCGTAATGGTAGATTATGATAAGCGTCTAGGGAATTTTGCCACTTGAAACTGGTTTATTCAGAGGCCAAATACATACATGTAACGGGAAACATAAAATCGTCCACTGTGTATCAAATGACGTACAACGTTAGTGTGTAGTGTAGAATCGACAGGATTTTTTTCCAGCTCCATTCTTAACTAGTAATAAATCTTAATGGTGTTTAAATTATGGTGTTATTTGAATTGATTCTACTCTTGGTGTTTTCTGACACGTACTTAAAAAATTGCATTACTGATGCTCATAAAAATCGACCTTGATTCTAAAATCTTTCACCATGCATGTGCTGACTCTCGTTCGACATCAGTCTTATCTAGCGTTATTCGATTATTTGAAGCAACATTTTCCGTCTGTCGGCGGGCCCGGAACGGCCGTAAGAGATCAAATAGGGTATGCATAGCCCCCCCCCCCTCTATTTTTGATCAATTTTCAAGCAGCCTTTTCCCGGCTCATATTTTAAAGGGGAAAAAAAATTTGATACATTTTGTACTATTGGAAAAATGACCAAACCCATTAGCCCGCGTTCGGGATATTGCCCCCCCCCCCCTTCCGTCCCCTGCAAATTGGGCCCTAGTTGCACCCAAAGTTTGATTACTACACCCCTTCCCTATGGACACGCACCTCTTTTCCCCTCACGTTGAGATAATTACTTGTCTTCTATCATGATGACATTTGTTTGACGAAACGAAAAATACAAAAGCCTTAACGGAGTTATATGTCCTGGCTGTTTTATTTTTCATTCTTGTAATGAAAATGCAAGATCGGTTTCCTGTGAAATTTAATGATCACATAAAAAAAAACTTCGATGCCAAATATTGTATACAGCTGCGTTTGTTCGGGAGAAAAAACAAACAATTATAAGACTTAAAAAATGACGTTCTGGTTTACTTCGACACAAATAGTATAAACTCAAAAAAAATTGTTCAAGGACATTGATTCACTTTCTTCAAAATCCTCATAATTACAGCTTGTATTTGCATCGTGATTAATTCTTTGGATCAAAACATCTGCTATATTTATAGATATATTTACATACAAAGCTTCAGAGGTGTCATTATATTTCTTTCTTTTTCTCCTCTGTTTCATAAATCATTGTACAAACAGAACATAAACATGTACATGTATACGTTGGAGTTACGAACAAAAATTAAATTCTCCCATTCCAATTTTTCATTTGGAATTGGGGGCAATATTTCTTTTCTAATGAAAAATATCAAATGACACAATTTTGATCACTAATTGAATATGAACTAGCGCGGTTTTAGAACAGTAAACAATTAAATTATTATTATATCGCATTCACACAGATCTTATCTTTAGCTAAAACCTTCATTTCTTATTCAAAGAAAACGTTTTTCAAATAAAGGAAATACCAATGTGCTGAATAAAATAACTCAATTTTTCTTATAGTTACGTATTAAATGCAAAACCATGTTTTTGCAGGTACCCTGTTTATCATTATTAAACACTTTTCTATTTGTTCATTTCTGTTTGGCTCATACATTGATTCAAAACAGACATGAAACTGAACAAACCCAAACCCCACAAAACATTTACCAGACAAAACAAAAACAAGTGAATAAACTCTCAAAAATGGTTCATGATGTAATCACTGAGGCATGTTATTTTTAGGCATCATTTGGGTGATAGGCATTTGCATGGGAATTTGGGCAGGCATGATTGGTCGTTGCTGGGTCAAGAGCTGCTTGAGAGAGTTAGCCTCTTGTCTCAATGTAGCCAGCTGGGCGCGCAAGATGTCATTCTCCTTCTGGAGAAAGTTGGCGCGCATGGACACCTGGTCTTCTCGTCGCTTGCGAGAATCTCGCGATCTTTTGGCCGCCATGTTGTTACGGGTCCGGCGCTCAAAGTATTTATCGTCTTTGTCGTTTTCCGCGACAGGCTTTTTGGAGTTCCGTCTCTTAGAGGTCGAAGCTGCACACTGAGTTGGCACTGAAAAACAAAATAAAGCAAGAAATGTAGATGAGTTTATGTAAATGAGAATCACCCCCCCCCCCCCATCCCCCTTCATAATGGCGCAATAGTTTATGTAATTATGATGAAAATGAAGTTGGTTTGTATTGAATCCAATTTACAAGTCCCTCTCAAGTCATGTAGTTCCAGGTCAAGTGACAAGTTAATCGAAACTCTGAAAAGGGCCAACTTGCGATCGACTTAATTATCATGCAAGATGTGACTCAGTAGAAGGGAGATTTCAATTTAGTTTTCATCTTGACTTACTATTGCTCATCATATCGATGTTGTTGTTATCGGTGATACCTGGTGGTGAGACACCCTGTACCATCATCTGATGCTCCGGCGACACCATCTCTTGTTGGCCGTTAGGTCCCGGGGATTGGATTACCATCTGCGGTACCGGCATGGAGGTTCCCTGGGGGCTGTTCAGCTGGATGAAGTGCGGCGCGAGACTCATGTTCAGATTGGAAGCCTGATTGTTGGGCATCATTCCAGCTGACATGTTTATGGACGGTAAGGTGGCCGAGGCAGCACCAGCCGGCATGCTGTAGACGTTCTCGGGTGAGGAAGCCGATGTCGTCAATAAGTGGCTAGAGTTTGGCGTTTGTAGTTGAGAGGTGGGTGTCAGGGTATGCATAGTGGATGGATCACCGTGTCCAATCGAGACCGGGGTTCCCATGCTTGAAGGAGGCATCAGGTTGACTAGAACTGACTTGTCTTCGTCTCTAGACTCACCGTCATCAGTCGGGGAGGCGTCTGAAAGAAAAACAAGGAGCAGAAGGTGTGACTAAGATTTGTGCCTCATATACGGTAGCTTCACTTTGTTTTGACGTCTTGTGAGCAAAGGCAAGCGAAATGTATGCACACAATAAGACGTCATTTACGTGATGGTCCAGGAAACATAGTATGAGAGGGGCAGTGATAAACTTGCATTGAGAGGCAAATTCAAGTAGCACAAACTGACGACATTTCGTTGGTTATGGGGAGAATAACAGAAGGGTATCGGTTTCACTGGGGGGAAAAAAACGGTGACATTTTTCGGCCTTTAAAATTTCAATAATGTTAGCTTGATAATTGATTTCATTATTCAAAGTCAAAGCCTGCTCACCAGACGGAGGAGGCGACATCATCTTCTGTCCGGTGTTCTGCGCATGCGCAGCTTGTACGGCATGCAGCAGTTGCTGCTGCTGCTGTTGCAACTGCTGTTGGTGTTGGACAGCGAGCTGCAACGCCGACAGGCCGCCCATGTCATTAGCCGCCTGCAATGCTTGACCAAGCAGGGACGAGTGGGTGACTTGCATGGGCAGCAAGGGTGGTAGGGAAGACATGTTCATCGAGGCGGGTGGGTGTGGATGGACGGCGCCGCCTGACACAGAGGTTATTATCGGCACGGATGGGGCGGCACCGGCCGGTGCCATGTTCGCCTCCGCTATGCGCCCCATCTCCTGGGCCTGGGCCTGGGCTTGGTAAGCAGCTGCAACTGCTGCAGCTACTGCTTTGGCGTATTGCTGCTGGGTTCCTGGTTGCTGTTGCTCATGTTGTTGTTGTTGTTGTTGTTGTTGCTGCTGTTGTTGTTGTTGTTGTTGTTGTTGTTGTTGTTGTTGTTGTTGCTGTTGTTGTTGCTGCTGCTGCTGCTGCTGGTGGTGTTGTTGTTGCTGCTGTTGTTGCGCTGACTGCGACTGCATAGTGATAGGAGAGGTTGTGGTCTGATTGGTGTTTGACACCGAGCCGTTTGGATCCATTTCTTCCACTGGCAGTGTAAGCTCCCTGTAAAATCCTGTCGACTGGGAACACTCCTCCGAGTCTATATACAGGGGCAAAACAAATTTAAAACCTTCAAGAATCAAGTAAAGGGCCACGCAAATCCCTAAAAAAACATTTCTTTTCGAGAGAAACGATTATTCCTTAAACGTTATTAAAAGCTGTGAATGAGGGAATTGAAATAAGGGAGCATCTTTCATAACAAATGGATATATCCTTAACAGTTATTAATTACCAATATGTCAACTTCTTTCAAAGATCTTGATTAATAACACCACTGATTTTTGTTTTCTAATGGCAACATAATATGACCAATAACATGCAGACTGATAAGTGAAGCAATCATCACCCATCTGAAAATACCCGCCCAACAAACAGAAATTTGCGAAGGAAATGCGCCTCGTAATAAGTCACAAGAAAATGTTGAAAACAAAATGTGTTCTGTAAAATGCACTACTTCTTAAATGGAGTTGCCGCCCATCCTTTATGAAAACCTATCTGTTGACTAATGATGACATTTTGCGAAATACATGTACTGGGAATTCCCGAACATCCAAAACAAAGGTTAAATAGCAATGAATTTGATTGATGGATTGATTTCCACGGTGTCGCCAAACATTTTGGATAATTCAACAGAGTGAAAAATAAAGTTATAATCATAAAGTGGATTTTAATTTTTATAAAACATTACTACATGTACAATGATTAAAAAAGGGAAATAATCTAACTTTTTGCTGCAGCAGAAATTGGCTCGAAAATTCATGGTGTCGGACAAACTCAAACAAATAGATATTTGGTGTACTTTCTAAATACATGTTCAGTTAAAAGTAACAACTGAACTGTTGAATATTGTTAGAAATATATTTCAATAAAATGCATGTAAACCTTTCACCGTTCATTTTGTGGCATTTAACATTTTGGAATTTTTGGCATGGATGTTGATATTTCCGTGGAATTGCGAATACATTTATTTTAAATATTATGGCGCATCTGGACTACTATATCAAAGCCTTCGCGGCCTTCGGACAAAATGTATTCCTTGCTCCATGGAACAACTGACCCTTGTCCAATTCATGAATGGGCCAGACGAAGAAACACTTAAGAAAATCGTTAACTACAGACGGTTGCCAGACAAAATGCACGCTTATTGATGCGCGTTCAAGAGTAGAACCTCCCACGCAGGCAAATCATCCAAACTGAAGTCGGCAAAACAAAATGTAGTGTATAATTACAAAGTTATCTCTACATATTTCAGAATAAAGAGGATCAGGAGCGGGTCTGATCTTAAAAAAATAAATACGTAAATAGTTATGGCAAAACGAAGAACCCAAAATTAAAATACATGACGAAAGTATACAAACTACAAACATAATTTTAAAAAAACTGGTAACGGCATACCTCCCTTACTCAAGATTTCCTGTAAAAAATACAATGTTTTTTTTTCAAACTTTTTAAGCCAGTCAAATTCTGCATTCTCAAAAATAAAGTTGGCCTAATCCAACAAAAAAATATCACCAAATTCGATGGAGAACAAAAGTTGAGTCCAAAAGTTCGATCACGAACCACGCTAGGTCACGATTCTTACATAAGAATAATACTCTTAATTTGGGCATACTCCATGGTTTGAGGTTTGGCAAAGAACATGCAGTGGAAAACACTTTATCCAATATTATTCTGTTTTCTTAAAATGCTACCACTAGTACCAGTACCAAATGCATACAGTAAAACATACACAGAAGAACACCGTACAGTACTTTATCAAAATATGCAGAACAGGATACAAAACCATACTTATATAAGAATCGTCTTGAAATTCTCTCTGTGTTTAGCCAACTATTTTTGTTAATTCAAAACATTTTAAACAAAACTGAAATATACACATATGGAAAGGCCGTATGATCCAAATGCCATGTTTGCATGATGCCTTATCCATAGAGGAAGCTTTATCTTTTGTGTTACGCAAGGCGTTTCAGACAAAGTTTCCCCATCAACGAATTTTCTCCTTTCCGAATTGCTAATCCATGAATTTTGACACGAGACAAAACCGTATGAACCCCCTAGGCTTACATAACACTGTTACGCCCATCGACCTCCCTCTAATAACATCTCAGGGATGAGCCAAAAGGGATTCGATATGTGTTAGGCAACATTACGCAAGATGGCGACCATTGTTTGTCATGGGTTTATTGAACACAGCAGTTATTCAAGGCGAAGCCTCTAAGCTGGGCCGGCATGGTGGCCGTGGTTATAAGGAGAGAAAATTACGACAAATTACGTAATGAAACTGCTGAAATAGCATCCACAAACCAGACAACACAACACTTGCAAGACACGAGGTCAGAATCCAGCATGTGCTCCGATGATGATGTTGGGGAGAGTTTCAGTCTCTGAGCTAGTCCCGACCGAGAAACAACCGGGGGAAATCTGGGTGTGTTCTCGGGGAGAAATGGGAACAACGGCCGGTGAGCATCGACCGACCGTGTTTCCTCGTCATAGTGTGTCTATTTAGTCTGGTGTGAAATATGAGGGCAGTTTTCGCCAATGGATAATATCTTGGATTAATGATCTGTGGATGGACGGACAAAACTCCGCAGATTTCATCACTGAGCACGATTTAGTAAGCTCAAAACTTTGTTCCCTCGCTCAACAAGGTGTTTATGAAACAAGGTATCACTTTTATTCTATTTTTTTTCCATTTCCTTGAGAAGTTTTTTCCACTGATCATTCTTGCTTCCAAGTTCCATCCAGCGAGTTGACTCTTCACCATTTCTGACTTACCTGGCGATGTTGAAAGTCGATTATTTCTCTTGGCAAAGGAACTGATGTGTGGAATGGTCGGAGAATCCTGCTCTTCACCAAACTGAGAATAAGTCTCGTAATTCGGGCTCTTCTCACTCATTTTCTGGGTTGGCGATGGCGGGTTTAGAGCTAGCGTGTTCATGCACAACACTAAGGGACGGGGGCTTACATTTTCACATAGCCTGAATGTTGCACGGTGTAGGCTATTGGAAGCGGTCGTACATGCACATTACATTGGGCATGCAGCAACGTAACGGGGCGCTGGACCCGCAGGACCGGACACTGCATATGCATGACGGATTACATACAATGCAACGCTAAGCCTACGCATCATTACGTATTCATAAGGAAAGATTATGCAAGACTGACCACAACTATGTTATCAGGCCACACACGGACTTATTAAACACGGGAAGGTGATAAACCTGGGGTTTAGGGATGTAATTCCGATTTAAATACGTCATGATTTTTGGACATGGAAATGGTCATATTTTTGAGGCCGAAAGTTGTCCTCCAATAGAAGTTCCTGCTCCATGGTGATGGCTAAATAATATTAATGGAGGAAGGACCCGCACCCATGGCTGAAGTATGCAAATGAATCATTCAAGGACTTCTGTGAAGCCGTTGCTGAGCACATCAGCACGCCAGAATAATGAGAAAAGCCAGACACATCAAGGACATAGGTCTGGTCAATATGGTCTGAGCATATGGCCTGAGCAGGGAGGCCGAGGCATAAAATCGTTCTGTACTACTGACCAGTAATAGCCTACATGTACATAACAAGGCCGCGCCGCACACGCACTGTCGTATATGCGTATACAAAATAATCGTATATTAATTCCCGCTCGCTTAAATCGTGTAAACTTCCTGTTTATAATTATTAAAATATTCGTTGATGTGTTGGGAAAGGAAGAGCATAAAACTCCAAACATAGAGAAATACTCGGACACTCCTTGCGAAGTTCTAGATCTTGTCTCTCTTCTAGTTGTACCATAGCAACCAATCTGCCCTAATCATGTCTCCAGCATGGATGAAGTGGATGTCAACATGTCAATAATTTCCTTCTCTGTCTCATACTTTCTTCTTTATTTCTTGCTTGCAGCACAGAATATGCACAGAGTAAGAAACATATAATACAACGAACGCATTGTTATTAAACAGCGCCCTATTATTGTAAACGGCGGTGTACAAAATTTGATATCCCAGATAAATTCCTATTCATGCTAACCTATTATACAAATACATGTATATCCCTTTTGAATGAGAAATCAAACACTTGAAAACTTCCGCCCATGTTTGGTTATACATGTAATTAGTTATAATTGGAATAATTATTATTTTACAAATTTCGAACGTCGAGACATGTCAGAAATTCAACACAACCTCAAAACTGGAAGTTACTAATTATGTTTTGATGCCAGAATGAAGCAGTATACCCATACTTCCGTAGGCCTACATGTTCTACATAATTATTTTGCATTTACAGACAATTATAAACGTATACAGAAGTATCCTCGTTGGTTAGAAGGGGTGAGTAAAAAAAAGCGGAACCCAAACCCCCAAAGAGAAATTTCATATTAAAAAAAATTAAGTAGCACCAAAAAAAATAATGACTGGAAAGCCAATTTCATAAAGCTACTTTTAGATGAAAAAAATACTGAAATTGCTCAATCCGTTCAAAGAATATCACCATTTAAACGCAATGACCCTAAAACCTGTTTCGTCTTCCCCCAAAAGTACACAATATCTTTATTAACAACCCTGGTTAGACCATGGAGCCATGGTTAGACAAACAATATTTTTTATATAATCCACTTTAAAGAAAAGAAGAAGACGGGCCTTCAAAAGGACTTTGTTGCATATTTTTGAACTTTTAAACTGAGGTTTAATCGATGGTGATGTTTGAAGACAATTGTGACGACGATTCTTGACATTGCATTTTTGGCGAAAGAGGTTTTAGGTTTATTGTGTTTGAATGGTGATATTCTTTGAACGGATTAAGCAATTTCAGTAATTTTTTTCATCTAAAAGTAGCTTAAGAAATTGGCTTTCCTGTCATTATTTTTGCTGCTACGTACATTTTTTTATTATGAAATATAATGTTGGGGTTTGGGTTCCGCTTTTTTGACTCCCCCTGTATATCCTAATTTTCATTTGCTTGAAACATGGCTTTGACATTTTAACAAATAATTGAATTTAGGGAGGAGGTTTAACGGTGAGCGATATTTGTACGAATTCTAGATTTCACCAATATCGCAAAGACACGGTCCCATGGTTTTATATTTAACAATTCAGTTCATAACTCAGGCAATTTTTGGAAATCCTTCTTGTAGCTTGTTCGGCGGACATAACAATGAAAACAACAGTCGTCAGTTCCATTTTTTTGGCTATTCCTGAGTTTTGTGAGGTAATAGCTGGGAGAGTGGTCCAATGGAATATTCCGGCGCATTAATTCTCTTTTCTCTTCATGCGTACTGTACATTAGATAAAATCAACATGGCAGCTGTAGTGTAACAGTTCTCATCTGCATCCAGTGCCTTCAGTAAACTTACAAAATACATGTAGTATAATAATGAGCAAAATATATACAAAATACATGTAGTCAAATACATTGCAAAAGGCTATAGGTGGAAATGGCAAAAAAAAATGTTCTTAATACATGTACTTTAATAGTAGGCAGATTGCAAGTATATTGTAATCATTCCAGCGTATATACATTTGATCGCTTACCCTTTTTTCACAGATTAAAGGTACTAGTCTAAATTCCATCCGTAAAATATGATTACATTTACTCCCTAAAAAATGTTCCCAACATTGGGACAAATCTCGGATCCAAAATGGCAGACTGGATTGGGTTTCGGAGGGTGTAAAATTTGTAAATACTTGTGCAAAGAATTCTTTGAATTAATGTTCTTGGAATTCTTAGAAATCTCCGGAAAGATCGTATTGCTTAATATCGAATTAAACTAAATACCACGGATTTTTGTCTTAGTTTTCAAAGTTATAATCATGGTATCGTACGTAATGGGTATACAATCACTTAAAAAATCGGGCTGATTGTGCCAAATTTCAGAAGTACGGCCTAAAATATTTTTGCATGTGCGGTTTTCGGTGGTTTCATATCATTTTATTCAACAGCGACAACCTCGTATTGATTGCCATGGTCTTGACTCCGCCTCCCTTTGCTATCGAGGTTGCTATATTCTCCTCCCTGCTCCACAGGTTGGAGCACAGCTCCGCAGTCTTCTGCACTGCGCACGCTCCCTGACCATTGACCTCGGTCCAGGTGACTGTACTGACCATCCGAATCAGCGGCAGTTGCTCCAAGGGCGTTGTAATCGTTGCATTCGTCAGGAATTGTCTTTGGTGATTTGGCCAAGGCGCGATCGAGATGGCTGTATTCTTCAGTCGGGTCGATGAACTCATCGGAAGCTTCCCGCTGCGCATGCGGATTGGACATGGCGTAGGTAGCGCCACCAACGTTGAAGTGTTGAGGAGGAGATTGGAACGCCATTGCGTAGGAGTTGTCATGGTGATGTTTTCCCTCAAGCTCAGTGCACTCTTCATTGACATCTTGAGAATAAATAGAGAATGGATGTCTGTCAGATGTAATTTTCTTATGTTTAACTGTCAAGAAATGACACTGGAATGTCAAGTAATAACATTAGTTGAACGTGAAGGAATGACATTGGAATATCAAGGAATGACATTGGAATATCAAGGGAAGGCATCCGAATGTCACTGACATTAATTTGGTATGAACTGATTATTTCTCAGACAACTGAACGACTCAATCGGGCTTTAAACTATAAAGAGAAACATATGTTGTTACCTTTTGCATTTTCATAATGCACCTCAGGCGAAATGGGGAGATTGTCATCAGTCCTGCAAAGAAAGTAAAACAAATATAAACGTGTTTATATAATATAAAAAAAAATAATTTTGATGCCAAACATCAGATTTCCTTGAAAATATATTTTAATTTGGAAGGACGGCAAGGAAGAAAATATCCTTTTTTTCAAAATATCTCAACATCTTTAAACACCTTGAAACTGCCCCAAGTGCGTATGTTTCCTGTGATAGAGCTGTATACATATTCTGGTCCGATGTCACACCACGGAGCATATCATGGCGGGCCCACTACGCTTTGTGTTTCTTTCACAATATTTCGTCAAAGTAATCCATTAGTGATATAGCAGGATGACGTGCACCAGCGAAACCGATCACTGATAGACTAGACCTTTCTGTTATTTGTAAGCATTGCGCGCCATTTTTTATGGTCCACCGCAAGCGCACGTGGTTGGCAACATATTTTCCCAAAAAAAGTCCTCCTAAATCCCTCATTACATAAGAAAAAGGCATGTTAAGGAATTATTTGGTAATTAATTTTGAATTTTGAACACTAATTTTTTTAATGTAAGTAGGCATAACTGTTCTTAGTGCCAACCACACGTCGCCGACAGAAAGGTCTATATCAAAGCCTATTACCTTTTTTTCGTGGCTTGTTTGCGCCTGCGTCGGATGAAGAGCAGTGAAACAATCAACACGCATACAAAGATACCCGCTATCACTCCACCAATCACGGCGCCCGTTACAGAAGAGCTTAGGCCTCCAGGATCATCTGGCTCTGAACCAAGCGTTGGGGTTGGTAGGCCTGCTTCCTTTACTGAAATATAATTAAATAAAAGAAGATATGAATAGCTAAAGTTGAATTATCTCATTAATCCAAACATCCTGGCCGCGTGAACATTTGTTTTATAAAATAGGAGGAATGATGTATAATGTTATTAGTGAACAAGTGCATCTGAGCTAATAAACTGAATTTTTATTCATTTCAAATTGTAATGCCCATCCAGATGTTTCCAAATCTGAATGAATAAGATCTTGTGATACTGTTGTACTTACTGATACAAGTTCCATTGATTGGGTTGCACGTCTCAATTTGCTCATCACAGCTGCAGTTGTGTCGACAATTGCTTCCGTAGTAACCGTCCGGACACTCTACAGAACAACTGTATTGAAGCAAAGATACATTATGTACATGTACTAATCCATTTTCAAGCTATCGCGACAATAACAAAAATATATCATGGGTTTAGGTCTAGTGAAGATGCTTTTGGAACATCCGGAAGTATTCGTGGCAAGTTTCCTCCTGCCGAACACGCAAGTCAGACAGCAAACTATTAAAATGTTGGTACAGAAACAGAAAGTGACTCATCAGAGAAATACATGCATGTGAAAAGAGGCGAAGGGTTGGCACAGAAACACATGACATAAGAGAGTTTGACGGACGCACAAACAAAAAAAATGACCCTACTTCATTCCGTAGAACCCAGGTGGGCATAGACAGCTGCCATCAATACGGTTGCACTCCAAAGCGTTGTCAGGACATATGCACGTCTTGGTGCAGTTGCGTCCGTACTTCGATGGTCCGCAGCTGTTACTGCAGTTCAAGCCCATCCAACCAGCTGGACAGTCACAGTGTCCAGTCAGGACATCGCAAGTGGCGTTGTTCTCACACTGGCATTGCTTGTCGCAGTCCACACCATACTTACCATCAGGACACCTGCCATTGAGGGGAAAAGGTCAATAAGATATCAAAGTTCAACAGATTTGATAATCCGATCGGTATGTTGAGTCTTTTGTGGATGTGTGTAGTTTTATTTAAAAAAAAAAAAAAAAAAGGAAATAAAGGAGGGATATTTTGGGGTGTTTAAACATATAAAAAGGGGATATGCATCATAATGCAGTCTCTCTTTACAAACCGTCTACGGTAATCGATTGACGTAAATTTGCATTAATGGTGTCCCCGAAAGAATATGATCCTTATTCACTTTTAAAATCGAGATGTCGTGAATTCCCAACTCCTTAACTTTTGGGAGATGTCCATTCCGGGCTACTGTAATCGAAGAGAAGGCTTCACATGAAAATGGTCCCCTTCCATCGATGTTTTTGCTCGGCATATTTTCTGACGAGTGTGATTGTACCCAATTTATTTTTGTGTGGTTTTACGAATTTGGAACTCGAATAGATTTTAATGATTAATTATCAGAATCAAAGTCTCTCAGTCCAACTTGTCCTCGCCATTGATAATGCACATGCACACACAAAAAGCAACTTGTCCCGCACATCCGAGGTTCAGAGATGAGGAGTCCTTGACACATTCTTCAATCTGCTGTGACAATCCATATATGCCTACCAACTGACTGGCTTTGGGGTAATAACATAAAATTCTCACCCGGCATAGAAATTGCAGATACCCCCCGAATCATCCCTCCAGCCTGGCGGACACTCACAGACATTGGTGGTGTGGTTGCATCGTTGCCCGTTGATGCATTCACCGCCACAGTCGGGACACACACCACTGTCACTTGCTACAAGAGTGCAGTTTCTATCGTCGAGTTGTTCACTGACACATCCATATATCCGATCGCATTTGTATCCCCCACCGTCACACGAACATGTCTTTGCACAGTGTATGCCGTAGTGTCCCGTCTCGCATTCTTTTGGGAATAAATAAGTTTATAACTATTGTATTAATGTATGTAAAGTTGTAATCAATAATATGCGCGGTGTGACCTCAACATTTCTTGCGAACCACGTACGATCAGAAATTGTCAGGACGGTCATGTCAATCACCTGAGTCTTCCAGACTTAGGTCACGTGACAAGCTTTCCAAAATGAGCCATGTCAAATATTGTCCTTTATAATATCAATTATGCTGCAAGTCAAGCTTGTCTGGATTCAGACAATGACCTCTTGATCCCTCCTGTATCCTAGCTGATTGAGGGCGCTATTATGCAGTTCTGAGTTCAGTTCGCTTTTGTCTACCCCGTAAAGCTAGCCAATCGCTTTCATCAATTTGCACGTACCGATTTAATATCATATCCCCGCCATACTATTATTCCACGGGCGTTTTGGCGACACCATTGTGGTCTCATTGGATAGATTTCTGCGCGCACACGGAATGTAAGCGCACCATTGCAATCACGACGCTACAAGCTATACCCACAATGCTTTGCGTATCCTACAACGATATCTCAGAGTGAAAAAGATCATCAGCCACATTGATGATTTTGAATTCAAGCTTTCGTTTTAAGTGAATAAAAACGGGGAGTAATATAGCTTTGAATGAAGTCCTCGGAGGAAAATTAATATACCTGCGCAATTTCCTCCCTGCATTGTCCATCCGGGACAGCACTCGCAGGTCTTTTGCTTCACCAATCTATATTCAGAGTACTCTCTGGGAAAGAAAACACACACAGGAAATGTTCACTTGAAAATTCAATTGCACGTATTCCGATAATATAATAATAATGTGGTGCTTGTATATAGCGCTTTATACCAAATGTCTTAAAGCGCTTCGTAACTA
Source organism: Patiria miniata (assembly GCF_015706575.1). NCBI lineage: Eukaryota > Metazoa > Echinodermata > Asteroidea > Valvatida > Asterinidae > Patiria > Patiria miniata. The sequence continues at coordinate 14,789,648 of NW_024037074.1, forward strand.
TTACACCTATTCATCAGGCCATGAGACCAGTTTTTGCAGCAGCTCGAGATCAGCGCAATCTGGTTTCTACCTTCACAGGTACCCATTTTTTTACTCCTGGTCCTGCTTCTGGTGGTTACTGCGCAAACACCTCCTAATAAGTGGTTATCTCGCACAAGTCGGAGTGGTTGGCGCAGTGAACCACTCTATCCTGGGATAGAGGCAATTGCAGTGTAGTCCAAGAACACAAGCACCATGTTTCCCGTCAGGGTTCAAACCCACGTACACCGTAACCATAGGACCACGGGCCGGGCGCCCCATCACAAGGCCTAGATGTAGTCCCAGCATTTAAAAGTATTTCCGGGGGAAATTCGCCTCCGGGGCGCTGTCCAAACATTGTATGTTTGCACACATCATGAGATACAACATACGAGCGTTTTACTACCATTGGCCCTGCTACGTTTGCATTCGCCTGAAAACGGATGACAGACAATCGACTTAATATATCTTAAAGCTATTTCTCTGTGATAAAAGTACAGTGCGCAATTCAATTAAAACCTATACGCACTGGGGGTTACTGGGGTGATAGACTACCAGGTACTAGTGTTTGGGGAAAGGTGAAAACATTTCTTCCCAAGATAAAATAATTGAGCAAATTGTAAAACTTGATGCTTACCGACGACAGAGGAAAAGGCACCACCAAGGTCTTCTTGTGGTCGTCGTTCGAACTGACACATATTCGATATACCTTCAAGAAATGACCGAAAAGGCGAATTTCAAATTGAAAATGGATTGGAAACCGAGACTCAGTGCTAAGCCATTGTATGACATGGGCCTTATTCACGAGTCAGCCATTTTGAATTGAAAGTGAGGTAAAATCTTCATTTCTGGAAAATGCAAGAAATGAAAGCAAGAAAATTACTAAGTATTTAAGCCAGATTAAAAAAAATGAAAGTAAAATAAGGCTTCATAAATAGTCTGGCATCATTCCATTCAACAGTTAACAATTTATGAAATACATTCAGGGAACACGACAAAATGGCCGCCTCGTGAACAACGCCCATTGATGACGTTATATTTTTAGATCCTCTCTACAAAAGACAGGGCTGAGGTCCTCGGTTTCAGTGCATATTTGGAAGTCATCAATAGGACACACGTTTATACGAACATACACACCCCGCAGTCCGCACCAAAGGTAAGGAGCCCATTTTGTTTGTCATTGACACACCAGGTTCCCAATGTTTGTGCACGTAAACGGAAAAGACAAAAAACAAAAAAAACAAATAGGCCTAAGGAACTTCACGCGAATTCAAGCCAACAACCATGAATCTTCTACTCAAGTATCGAAAGTAAAACCAGCATGAACCTGCTTGTTCCTGTGTTGACTCTTCTCTTGCTACATTTTATTTGAATAGTATCCGGGTTTTAAATACACGTAGTGCCTGTGCCGAAAGGGCATTACGGTCATGACACCGTTGCAAGTACATCATCACATGGCGCAACTGATACGGATTTAATTTCAAGGTAAATGTTTTTTTTCGGGGCAAAGGGCCAAACCTTAGATTGTAGAATTAAAAGGGACTTTCCCCAAAGTATACATCGATTTTAGAGGAAAAGCAATGCGGCAACAGTTAAACCATGTCACAACATAATTATAACAAGCTCAGCTGAGAAAAAAGGGGGAAATGATTAAACGATTAAACATCAGGCATCATTTTCTTATGAAATATTGAAACAATGAGCGTAGGAGGAAAAACTCCTTCATGACTATTCCAAACAGCGGCGTAGCCAGTGTTCTCACCATACCGGGTGAGTTGGTAGGGGTGGGGTTGTTGCTGGATGCTACAGTGGGGGAGGAGCAATTTATGTAGCATCCATGCTGAAAAGTAGACAGGTTTTTTTTTTCATCAGTCTCCCGGCTTCCGTAAAATCAAAAAGTGTGTACGTGTACAGGGTTCATTACGGGGTAGAACACACAATAGCACAATAGACCCCACAAGGAAGTCTTTATAATCAACCTGCCCCATAAGGGAAATGCTATGGAGTTTGAGATTTCAATAGAATACAGGAAAACAAAAGAAGAGAAACAAAGGTCTTTTCCATAAGTATCTGTGGGTAAGACTGTGTGTGTTTATGGTGTAAATCAAGGACACACAAAGTCATGACGAGAATCATGGAGTAATTGAGGACAGGAGTAAAAGATCGATGACGAGAAACAATAGAAAATCCTCGATTTACGCCATAAACAAACCTGATGGTGTGTGTGTGAGTTTGTTTCTGCATTGAACAATAGAGGACAATAGGGTCCCCAACTCCCAAAGGTCCCCAATTTGGATTAGTGTACAAAACATATGGGCAGTCTTCCTAAAAAGTTGGAGTACAAACAAAAGAGGGACATTAGGGGGTCCCCTAATTGCAGGCAACTACACACTTGCGTGTGTGTTTGGGGATAATGAGGGGGGGGGGGGAGGGGCTGGATCGGACACCATGTAGATACCATCTTTCTAATGGAACACCCTTCAAAGCGGACCCCAGCGGACAGGAGCTCTCCATGGCGGCACAAATAAAGACGTTCGCGCGACGGCAAAAAGGGTCACTCGTGAAAAAAAGGCCGCTCGTGAAAAAGTATAACAAAATAGCGGTGGGGCCGAAGTTTAGCTTTGGAGCCGAAGTATAGGGGGCGTGTGCCCTCCCCCCTCCTGGCTACGCCACTGGTTCCAAGGTTTCGATCTTCGAATCAAAACACGAGTCTCAGCAGCCGCAATATACCCAGAACATCCTCGTAAGTTCTTATCATTCGGCGTGAGCAGTTCGTGCATAGGATGATGAGAACATAATACAAGCTAATCAATCGACTTACCAGCATCGGTGTTGCGCACTGTCACACTCATGTTCGTCGTCACGGAGTTGCGATAAGGACCCACGACACAGGAACACCAACAAAATCAGAGTCAGGAATAAGAAAGTGTGTTTGGTCATTGTTATTATCTCTGTGATGAGACGCATGCCCTCTCTGATAAATGGATGAGAGGACCGTACTTGTTGCCGTGAAGTGGTAGGATCACAACAAGAAGGAGCTTACTGAACGATGAGTCGAGCAGATACGGCAGAACTGCGTCGTTTGTTCCCACCAGTACACTCTCAGTCTCAACTGTCCTTCTATTCTATGCGCGATGTTGTTTTGTGGCATGAAAACCGCAAACTGTGGTAAATATTAACTAACAAGGAAACGCAGTGTGTTTTCACCCGGCAAGTTTCATTTCTGTCGTATTAGTTCTGTTTTCACGGATCTTCCTTAATTAAGTTCCTTGTGTACACAGTGCCTAACAGGTGCATTGAGCACATAGGTCCCGGTCATAGCGTGAAGGTCTGTGCATGATCACACTGAATGCATGTAATGTTACACAGGTACTGCGGAGTTCGTCATGTATAGAAAGGCAGGCGCATTGAACCGTATCCGGTTGTGACACTAACACTAACAGTGCACAGAGGCTCGATATACCCCTTTTTTGAGTTATACTTCATGGGCAAAAAAGCCACCTGCTCATTGAGTATCCGGCATCAGTAACGGATTACATAGTTTTGTTTAAATCAAAGACGATGCGCGGATGCGTTGTTGAACCCCAGATTATTTGGGGGTGGGGTGGGCATGGGGTGGGGGTTGGATGGGTGAGATGTTGACGTTAATTCCCAAACAGAAACCAACTGTCATAGACCCCAATGATAAATGCCCCCACTTCAGAAATTCAGGAAAAACTCTCCAAGGTGTTCGAGACATACATCCAATTAAAGCTTATTTCATCATCTTTCATTGTCTTTTCAATGTTCGGGGGGGGGGGGGGGGTTATAACTGATGACTTTTAAGAGAAATTTCCATCCGAAGATGATCACCCTTAAAATCGTTCTGAACTAAGCCCATCGCGATTTTGAAAAACAATGCCTACACTCCATTGCAAAATAGAGTGCTTTTAGTTTTAGGGACCCAGTTTCCGAGCCAAATACTGCAAGCTCACAGTCCCGTGCACAGCTTGGCCGGCATGCAAATCGTGATTTGGCCGACGTAGGCAATTTTGGTCCCATTTACTGGTCTGCAACCCTATGCATTATAATATAGACTCATCACAACCGGTTACACGTGACCTCGCTTTTTCGGGAGCTTACACTGGACATGTGTTAGAGCGCCATCAACGACTGGGAGCTGAACAGTGAATTCACGCTCCGTGTCATAAAACAAGACTATTGGTTGCTCAGATAGTAAAGGCTTTGCCAAAATACCACCTGAATATACTTCATACAATACTGACGTGCGGATGATGAATCTTTTATTTATTAAAAGCAAACAAAAAATCACGTATGTTTTTTCTTTTCTTTTTTGAGAAAATAACGATACAAGAATTGTACGGATGATATCTGTTTTATTTGGAGAAATCTGTTTTATTTGGAAATGCGTGTGGGATGTATTATCAATAAAGCCAAACACAAATAAATATGTTGTTTGTCTGTTCAATAAAAGGTACTTGATCATAAGAAGAAAAGATGTACCATTAAATGTATTTTACGACAATTATTTTTCATAAATCGCTTAGAAAACTATACCATTGAAACATGCATAATTGCATCAAACCTATACATGGTTAAGCCCCCCCCAAATAGTCGGTCTCTAGTCAGACCGAAGTTCCGGAATTGATGCGGCGACGCGGGTTTTTTTTTCAAGCTTGTATTGTACAGACAAGGTACTATTTTGCTTTTTTGTGCCTCATTATACATTGGTGTCCTCCAGATTTTGCCTTGGTGCCCTTTATCATTTGCCTTGGGGCAATTTCCCCATTCCTTGGTGCTCCTTGGTACAAACATTTGAGGAGGCGCGGCAATAGAGGGCGCTGTCGTAGCTTCCGTGTTAATTGAAGAAAAAAAAAGGTTGACGCGCATGATTAAAATCGACGCGCTCGCTGACCAGAGACCGAGTATTTTTTTTTTGGCCTTACTTATATTTATCTATGTTTTCTCTATCAATATATGGCGAAATGCATTGGTTAAACAACCAATTTGGAGTTCGTTCCTCCATGATTGATAACGGGCAACTGAAAGCAATAAAATAACTCCCAGACATTCCAAGTGAGCCAAATATACATATAATTTTAATGAACTTTTTTGCAGCACGTGCAGTGGGTGTAGTTAGTAGACCTGTGGCCTGCAGTGTCGCTGCACCAGATCAGTTTCATTTCCTTCAGGCAAAGGACAAAATTAAAAACAAAATTGTAGCGTGTGTTCGGTTACATCAGTTTCTGGAGACAAAATGAATTTGTTGAGACAAAACGAAACAAGCAGTTGTTGTTGATAATGTAGGCTACAGTAGCAGCGGAAAAAAACTAGGATAAAGGGGAGAAATAGTCCCTTGGAATTTTAACCGGAAAAATTCATTGAGCATTTTTATTATGAGGCTGGAAATAGGTCACATCGTTATATAATTTTATCCATCTTGTCTATTTTCTTATAATGTTGCAAAAAAGAGCTCAGGCCTGGGAGATAACATCTGTCTGATAATTGCATTAATTTTTTTATTGTTTTATAATTGTTGATCTGTCCTACTCGTTTTGTCTGTTTTCTCTTGTAAATGACAGCTGCTTTTGTTTCTCTATTTGCATAAATTATTTGCTGACGCCTACAGCAGTTTAATTAAGTAAACTCGAACAGGTGCTGCTAAATGGCACATATTCCGCTTCCTGTTTCCAGATGTCACATCATGATTTTTTTCTGATATTCTTATTTTTGTGTGTGTCAGTCTTCTTCGGCACCAGCGTTAATTTCCGTTATTAATTAGGGAGTAAGACTTGAAAGTCTTTACAACTTTCAATGGGTTTTTGACATTTTGTACGACGACTATGTGTAAATAAGATACAAATTACCAGATAGGGTCTTCAGTATATAGTGCTACAACAGAGATATCCAAGTGTTGAGGCTTCAATCACACCGTCTAAATTGATCAGTTCATTACAATGTGAATGTTAGTAGGCAACACTGGTAGATTGTACTTGTAGGATTATAGGCTCAAATAGCGGTTTTTAATGTACGAACCCCTACTGTACACATGTACATGTATGCGAGTTCATGGGTGTGGCGTTCTTATATGCCTCTATCATTCTTATAATATTACCACGCAAAGATATTGAACCATTATGTATAGGAACAAGTATATTGATAACATCACTTGACCTTAGTCCTTGTGATTTCAGCAGCCCATCTCATGGACACAGTACTGGCAATAATATCTCTCTACATCTCTGATTCGATCACGAAGAAGAGTGCTTTTGCCTGAATGGTAACATCGATAAAAAGTGTCGATCTTGCCGTGCGTAATTTTAAGATACAATATGCATTTTCTCAGAAGCCATGCGATAAGATTCGCGGGGAACCAAGCGGACATGTAGAGCCGAGGACACCAATGAGTTTTAAGTGATGCTACACTGGCAGGTTTCGGCCACATGTCCTTAATAGTATGGTGGTATTACCTACCCATAATGCTTTGGGTTTCCTTCACATGCAGTACCTTGTAAAAAATAAAAGCACCTTTCAGGAAGCCAGTCTAGAGTGTATTGACAGTAAGCTCTGAACCACGTGGAAAACTCAAACAGAATAATTAACGATGTGATTACTTAATAAGAAGCTAGTATAAAACGTCATAGCATGGCTTTATATTTTACAGAAGATAATTTATGCAACAATCATAATTAACTTTACCTGTATTTTCAAATTTATATGAGCATTTAGCTCTGAACTATGTGAAAAACTCAAAATAAAAAATATTCGCGGGGTGTTTTATACTGAGAATCTAGACATGCAGGCTATTATTTTCCTTCCGTTGTGTCCACTTCACCCGCAGGTTTGCTCCAAGCAGAAACACAACCCTAATCACTGGCAGCCCCTCCCGCAGCATCTTGCCTGAAGACATCTCACTGAGATTGCATCAACCGACGGCCACCTGGCTAGAGACGAAATCACGCGAAGATTAAGACTACAGACAATCAATAAAACGGACTCCATCGACGGGTTATCGGGGAACGAGAGGTCGACGTAGCGGCGTGGATGATTACTCAGTCGCTACGGACACGCTCACCAAACGCGTGTATGTTTAAGGCACTCGTGCACACACGGGACATGAAAACCGGTGTCCTATATGAAATCTATATACTCCTGTAAACTAGTCCGGGATCATTTGTTTTTACCTCACCCGTAGAACAGTTCATTTGGCTTCTTCATGAGATGTAGGCCCTTGAGTTTGGGTATGAAATACAGGTTCATTTTATACATCAAATCTTATCACATTAACACAAAGGGTAGGCCTCTACCCGTTGACTTAGAAGGGATATGCTTGCAAAGCATCAGCCAGAGATGTAGCCGAAAACTGTAGAGCAAGCCCACCTGACTGAAGCCCCACACGTAAACATGCATGACTGTGGATTGTTTTTAAATGCGGGATACAAATTATTATGCGGGTCGGGAAAATAAACTTTTATAGCTATTATATTTATCACCATTTTGTGTGACTATTTCACCCAAACGCATTTAGATGCCTTAACTTAACATATTGATGTGCCAGATAAAATAACCACGCAATATTTCAAAGCACCTTTTTTCCGCGCTGCATTTTGCCACACTGTGACTATAAGTGAGACATGCGCGTTACATTCGATTGGACTGTACTGCAGCAGGCCACATTTCACACCAAGTACTATCAGTGAGAGGACGCGGCAAGCTAGGCGGCTGCACGAGGTACAGTGCTTCAGATTCAATAATGTTTCATCAATAAAAGGACCGAGTATCCAGGTAATAGTATCGTGTGGTGAAGTCCGTGACATTTTAGCTTTGTTGCTGGCTGGGGCCATCGGAGCTAGCCGCTACGTCCCTGTGACACTACACCGTGAGTTCACAGCCGATAAGCCACGTACGTCTCCAATCATTGCACATCTTCGGTCCGGTCATTATTTTTCTTCGAGCAGTGTTCACATTTTGTAAGTACAATGTATATTGGTATACAAACTTCAAATTTACTTTGTAGTAGTCGACGGCTTTTAAATCGTGCATCGTTGGTTTTTAATACATTGGTAAGATTTCACGATGAGACTGCAATTAAATAAAAGCAAACTGACTGCAATCATTTTTTTCATCGATGCTCATACTTTGATGTCAGTTTGAAACAATGGTATGATTTTCAGTCACTTGTGCAGTTGCCGAAAATGCTCACTTGTTGAACCATAGCACCTGCAAACACGGACATGTCAGGATGCAAATAATTATGATAATTAATTCTCATGTCTAGTTACTTACGCCGGTACTTAGCGCAAATGACAGTGGCGTGTTATTGACGTACACCGTGAAAGCAAATTTACAGACTGCACTACCTTAATGAGTCAGGCAGGCGGTACCGCCGAGTACGTGCGCTCAAATCCCTCGCATTAACCATCTCATTGTGTACACATCTCACTATTTGAACACAGATATTCTTTTGTGGAACTTGGAATCTTTGAACTTGAATCTCTATGTGATACCACGAATCGATATCTTGAGTTTTTGTCTCATAATTATTTGCTTTATTAATATGGAGCATGTAATAAAGCAACCATCCTAGCGCACCAAAACGTCCCCCTTTAGAAAACTTTCTGTAGAGCAGAGAAGAAAGGAAATAATTTATTCATCTTAAGTCGCTGTTATAAGTCATGGGTATGTGGGTGTTATCACTGAGAAAATCAGAGGCTTCAACTGAAAATTTCCACTTATTCCCGCTGTTAACAAGTGACCAAAAGGAAACTTTGTAAAGCCTCTCCGTTTAAGTTTGAGACAATTTAATAAACCACAAAAGAAACGGGACTAGGCCCGCTACTGATCGTGAACTCTAAGTGTGAGAAATCGATTTGTTAGTGCCTTGTGTCCTCTCTGATCCTACGCACTGCAACGAGCTTACTGCATCTACCAGAATTTCCTGTTGTATCTCCTGATTCCTTTTTCACTCAATGAAAATTTGTTTCTAGTAAAAATTGAAGGAAAATTGATGCTGAAACTTACCTTTCAGATCTGAGTCATTTTCATGAAATTATTACATGAGTAGTTTTCTTATTTTGATTTTCCCCCCAATAATAACAACCCCAAAGCTCATTGAGTATAATGCGCAATATCTGCATAAACCCCCAGGCAATACATTTTCCGACTCCAATGAATTTGAAGGTTGCATAATGAATGCCGCAAGGCTTATATTTGCAATCATCTCTCTACGCATCAAACCAATATAAGCTGCATACAAAACCACGGTCGATGATGTCCTACCATAGAGGAATAAGACGTCCCGGCCCGGCAGTTAGGAGGATTGTGGTCCTCCTTGATCTTCTTATCCCGTGGGAGAAAGCCAGAACTGAAAAACAAATTTAATTCAATTTATCATGGAATTTGATTACTGAGAAACAGACTTTTGGTTTTCGTCAAATGGAACTAGAACTGGAAAAGAGAACTGAGATATTCACAGAGTGAAGCATTATGCGTTGATGAGACCAACGATGGGAATATGAGCATATTATTAAAGAGGGAAAGGTTGAGGATTGACTTTCATGCATTAGTGATGCTTGTTTTCTTGTATAACATGTTGTTTTCCCCTTGTGAATGTTAATGAGGTAGCGGGACCAGTGGGAGTAAATTATTCACGGAATTAATGGATGAATAACTCATATACCGCCTACGACTGGAAGTTGTGTGCCGTCTATTATGGGAAAGTACTGAAAGAGAAACAGCATGGCGAAGAGAAGGGCGCCCTTAGGAGTGTTGTCATTCCGAAGCAGACTCCTGAAGGCATCGGGATTCAGGTGGGGGATTCAGTTGGGGGATTCAGGTCGGGAGTCAGGTTGAGGGTCAGGTGAGGGAGTCAGGTGGGGGAGTCAGGTGGGGAGTCAGGTGGGGGAGTCAGGTCGGGAAGTCAGGTTGGGGGTCAGGTGGGGGAGTCAGGTGGGGGAGTCAGGTGGGGAGTCAGGTGGGGGATTCAGGTCGGGATGTCAGGTTGGGGGTCAGGTGGGGGAGTCAGGTGGGGGAGTCAGGTGGGGAGTCAGGTGGGGGAGTCAATTGGGGGAGTCAGGTCGGGAAGTCAGGTCGGGAAGTCAGGTTGGGGGTCAGGTGGGGGAGTCAGGTGGGGGAGTCAGGTGGGGAGTCAGGTGGGGGAGTCAGGTTGGGGGTCAGGTGGGGGAGTCAGGTGGGGGAGTCAGGTGGGGGAGTCAGGCAGGTGGGGGAGTCAGTGGGGGAGTCAGGTGGGGGAGTCAGGTTCGGGGAGTCAGGTGAGTGGGGGAGTCAGGAGGGGGAGTCAGGCAGGTTGGGGAGTCAGGTTGGGGAGTCAGGCAGGTCGGGGAGTCGGGTGGGGGAGTCAGGCAGGTCGGGGAATGTGGTCGGGGAGTCAGGTCGGGGAGTCAGGTTGGGGAGTTTAGCGGTACTTCCTTCGCCTTCCACCGCTATGACCCGGGTTCGATTCCCGCCTGGGCCAATGTTGATTGGGTTTTCAGTCTACTTGATTCCGTGGATTTTCCTCAGAATATTATTCTGGGGTTTTCCTCCCTCATCTAAAACTGTAATTTCTGCACATTGTCTTTTTATATGGGAAACCAGTGGATTCCACTGAATGGGCTACAAGGAAGTTAAAATAAGAACTAAATAAATAAATAAACACATTTGCTAATTCTGCCGGTTTAATATAAGGTTAATTTGCACTCTTTCATCACTGTGACAATATATGAAGATTCAGGATTTTGCCCCAACTCTTGAAAAAAATCCTCTACACCATGTACGACTGGGACGCCGAAGAACTCCGGAGCACTACGTCATTACTCAACGCACATTAATTGTACCATAGTGCTCTATGATTGCACATCTCATGTATTTAACATTTTTTTCAGGATCCAATGGCGTGTGCTGTAAAGTGCAGTTCATACATCATCTTGGCATGCCAATTCATCTATATGCCAATTACAAGAATTTTCACGCAAGTACATATTTATACATGTACACATGTACATGTACATGTGCACATTTACCACTTACAAGTGCATGCTAATCAGAAGCTACATGTACATGTACATGTAGGAAAAGCTACATCCGGTATGCAGTGAATCACTGCAGTGATCCCGGCACTGTAGTTCTCTATGCATGTTTACGTAGGCCTGTAGCAGGGTACAACAACATACCAGATTATCCCGTCAATAACGTGTGGCCTGTGCGCCAAATATACGAGTATCGCCACTACCCAGGCCATGCCCAGTAGTTGAGCACCGACTGCTGCTCGTACAGCATAGAGACAATAATGGATCGGTAGTGGTAAAAACACAGTGACTGATGTGACCCAAATCTTTGTGGAGACCCCAATGATACCCATGGCCAGGCAGCAACAGAATGTAGTGAACAGTAAGTACTCCTATACTATGTGATATGAATGAGTGATCATAATAAGCTAAAGATTCTTCCAACCATGACAAGAAAACAAACGTTGGTTCAAACGCAAGGTTCAGGGATCGTTCGTTGCACCATGGTTGCACCTTGTACACTTCTCACGACCCGGCTATTGTATACTAGAGTGGTAGACCATAACACACGTACAATGCGGAATAGTCAGTATCGATTTCCATTAGTTTTTGGTCAATCTTCTCGGTTACTTCATGTGAAGTATTAGTACACACACTAGAACTGTTCTATATGAAATGACCATAGTACATGTACATGTACAACAATGGAGGGATTCCTCCGTGGTACAATTAGCTCGGTAACTTAGAATGTGATGTTGTGTAGTCAAAGAAGTTCTAACGCGAAAAATCATTCGAAATACGAATAGTTTTCTGATAGTTCTGATAGTCATTTTGTCCTGAGCTTTCAACCATGGAGAAATAAAACACACCCCAACCGACAGTGTACAGTAGAACCCAGATGCGAAGCCATAATGGTTTGACTTTGACCATGGAGAAAGGACACCACAGTTAAGGGACATTTTTGGTTTGGTGGGACCATGGAGCTATAATTAAAGGCTCCATGGTGGAACCATGGTGGAATGGAACCACAGTGGATGATCGGGGACGTCATGTTTGTGGAATTACATGTACTTGTACCATTGTGCCAAGCGATGGTGATAATATAGGGGCCATTGGTGTCACACTCCGTGCTTGGTCGACCTTCATGTCAGGGTCTGCTTGCAGCAGGTCATAAGGGAGCAATGTGTATTCTCTGTCTATTTCTGCAGAAATTTAGAGTTAGAACGAAAGAAATATTCATTACGCAAACTTGAATTGTTTATTTAAAAGACAGTGGTTACAATACAACATTACTTAATTCTACCACAAATTGAGCCACAAGTGCAGAGAACATGCTTAACATTCAGTCCAACTTTTCTCGTTATTCCCGAAGCCAACCAAATGCTCAAATGTTCATAATGGGACAATTACTTATTAGGTCTTGGCTGTTTCGAAAAGTGTGAATATTAAAGTAAATGATTTAAGCGGAGCCATGAGACTAGACTGGCACATGTCCAACACTTTGAGATGATGCCCCATGTATGAGTCTGGTTGCATATTAAACTTACATGAAACTGTACACAAAGGGGACTATGTACATGTACTAGAGGGTTCTAGTAACTGCTTACACATGTAGTTGTGCAGTACTGAAGAAGTTTTGGACCTAACCAGTTTCTAGTGCCAGACGTTTTTCTTTCACATCAGTGACGTCATTTGTTTTTCACGGATGTTTCCAAATTTGCGGTCAGGACTAATTCACATCTTGAGAGTCCCACGTGATTCGTGCTGGTCCCAGAGAGCCAGTCTAGTATCCTATGTGCATCTCTCTGACTGATTGACTGGTTGTTAGTTGTGAATTACCCGTCTAACACTGTCTTACACTGGTAGACCAGCTTTGGACCTTGCCTATTAATGTACGTGACGTAGAGCATCTACACCACAATGTGCATATTAGTCCGGCGCCGCTTGTTTCATACTTCCGTTATAATAATGTGCCGGAATTAAGTCACGTCTCCATGCCAACGGCGAAAGTGGATTTCTCGTTTCCTTCATGTTACTACTTTACTGGTTATTCAACAAAGATTTTAGCCATACTGAATCAATTTAATAGATATGTGCGCTCTTTGGCATTAGCTTAATAGCTTGCCTTGTCTTTTTCGACTCTCTCTCTCTCCTTTAAGAATTGGTGATTTTCAACCAAGTGATCCCCTCAATTATAAGGTCCACTATTCTGGTATAAACACCACCGTCACAGTCTGAACTCACGAGTGATTATTATAGCTTGGAGGATGGCCATCTTATTCCACCAGAGACCCTCGAGCTGTCACTCAAACGAGCATCAAAGCCAGCGGCAATTCGCCTGTCCTTCATCAAATCTGGCCTTTTTTCCCCATCAAAAAATAATGTTACGGAATATCTCGTTACGTGTTCCTTAGGCAGCTGGGTACTCACCTCTGAAATCGGATCTTGAATAAAGAGCAGTGTGCCTCTCCAGGGGAAGGGACTCGTTTCCTGTATAAGCGAATTGAGTGTCTTGAATGTTTTCATGTTTTCTGCTGAAACATGCACAGAAAAAAAAATCTCATCAGGTTTTAATGTAGTAGCAAATATAATACTATCAACCCAAATTGTTATCAACATTTTACAAAATCTGGAATATCGTTGATTTGATGTTCCTAAGCTCGTTCGATAAACGAAATTATTCCCTTTTCAATTAAAAAAAATCGTTTTAGTGCACCATAATTCCCGAGAGTGTTTTGGAGTCTTTTGACTCATCTGCTAATGCGAATTTTCATATTATGTGCATATAAGCGGGAAGGGGGGGGGGAGGGGGATGTCATATTGATCTGACGCTGCTTGAGCATAAACATATCAAATGTATTTTTTGTTTCAATTTAATTGTCTTTGTGTCTGTTTCACTATTGGTTCAGAACATGGAAGGCCAGTCATGGACCAAACGTGTTTTAGGTCCTTGAATATTATGCTTAAAAATTAGAAAATAAAATCAATAATCTGTGATTTGACGTCACAGGAACAGCACCCCAATAAATAGTTTACAAGAAGGCTCTTCACAAAACGCTTTAATCAAAATAGAATGTTCGACTATACTCCCTACACGCGGGTATCTGCAGAATTATCTTAAAATGGAATATTCACTTCATCAAGGCTGTGCACTTCCTGTCAATGCTGTCTGCAGTACAGTGATTTTGATTAAAAATAAAGATGCTTCCAATTCAGAATAATATTATGCAGACTCTTTGGAGACATGCCAAAATATTAATTCCTACATGACATTAGGCTGTAACTCGATTGAACTCTATTTCCAACATGTCATCTATCTGCAGTTTGATTGAACTCAATGAGCCATTACACCCACAAGTCAGTTAGCGTCGGTTCATGAAAGCAGCCTCAATTGCATAATATGTCATTTTTCATAAATAATACGCATGGGAACACATTCGGATGAATAGTATTCTGTTGGAAACGCGTTATTACCAACGGACGCGAAACGGAGCAGTGCCACGCTTGACGGAAATTTCAGAAATAAGAAAAACGGTTTGCGTCAATTTAGATAGACCTTTGTGTTCACATCATGGGCAGGAAGGGTGTAGGGCACTCTTTTTTGATGTTCAGTGGTAGAGGCCCTTGTAATATCCAACATATTAGAATACTAATGAGTCAAATTTTATGACGGATTCCAGCACGACGTTTGTTGTGTGCTCATTCAACTATGTCTTCTTGTTGCTAGAACTTTTCTTGTACTGCATAGCAGTTTCTTGAAAGCAAGAAATTTTGCACAGACTATAGTTTAGCGTGTTTGCTTTTGAAAAGAGGCTTATGTCGACGGCTAGGTGAAAGTAACCCGAAAAGGTAAACAAAGACGCCAAATGACAAAAAGGCGAGCCAACATTGGCAGTTGATAGGCTTCGCAGTTCACTGAAGCAGTCAGGTTCTTTATACCAAAATATCCAAAGTTAGAGTTGCGTGAATCATATTGTGCTTGTTTCCCCCCCCCCCCCCCAAATTGTAGGACAAATGACATCACTGGCTCTTTGGCTTACATTGTTTTCAACTGAGAGTATTTCAGAAAGGACAGTGACAAATGTAACCTCTGCCCCCCCCCCCCCTTTTAAAAAAAGGGATGATTACCAAATACATTACCACTGATATCCTTTTGGCATCACAGTGTTTCCTTCGGCTATAATGTTATACAGGTATATTTTTTAATGTGTTCTTCTTTTACGCCTTTAATGTTGTCGTTGCAGTTTAAATTATGTCAAATTGTTCGATATGGAGTTGTATATAGCTGTTATTTTGTTCGTTTGAAACATCTGGAAAAGAATCCCTTGCAGGAAACTACAGACTCTTTTCCCTACGTTTGTGTTATTACTCTTTATTTGGAAGTCTCTGGTTTTGCAAAGACGTCATATCTCGCGTAGAGTACATCCCTATAGAGACTTCATGCTAAAAATTACGCTCCCAAGAACAAAGTAGATATTCCATCCTTTCGGTCCATAGGAGCAAACTTAACTCGCATGAATTCGCGTTACCATGGAAACCTACATGTATCAGAGGAACTCATGCTTGAGACTCAACGCAGATGTCATGCACAGGATAACAATCTTCGATAAAGTAGCATGATAGTTGTTGGACTGGTCGAGTGCATACATACATTGTGCTTAGGGCGGGTCTGCTTAAGAAGGAATAATGTGTAATCTTTATTCCAATGATGTAAATATCGTCAGAGCAAATTTGCTTAACGATTGGCAATGAGTGTGATGTCTTGAGTTTGCTGAGTCAGTTTTCGTGATATGAGATAAGAAATATGCGCCAAAGCTGAACACAGATTTAAGACGACGATTATGATGGAAAGGAGTTTCTCATTAAAATCATTATTAAATGCATTGTTCCGATTTAAAAACGAAAACAAACGAACTAATAATGTTTACATAAACGTGTAGTAAAGTGATACCTGCTGATCATTGCTTCGTCAGTTAAATTTCCATATTAAATTTGGTTGGGCAGAGGCATCAAAGTTATTGTAATTTACGTCCGGCCCAGGAGACTTTGAGGGCGTGAAGATCATTAATATGAACTGACATGGCTTTATTTCCTTCGTGATTGACTCTGTAATGATGCGCGAAGTTAAATAAATATACAAGTCGAGCAGCCGAGAGTGATGCGTAGCGCGTTGGATAAAACTGTGAGTCAAATTATTTGTTTTATCGCCAGTCACCAAAGTATGTATTTATTATCTTGATTCCTCACGTTGCCGGCTGGGTCGGAGAGGTGGCAGGTTTCCTGATGTACCATTTTTAATACATGTAATATCCACATAGGCCTACAGACCCGTTATCAACTCCACACCGTCCATGCTAATCGTGTTGACGTACTGCCAACGGACTCTGCTGTGTGAAGCAAGATAGGCCAGGCAATCTCCACGCTGTTCGACTTCGACCCTCCCGCCTCGTCTTTCCTCTCTTGCTTAATTGAATCGGATAATTTGCCTGCCAATGCGTGTAGTGTTGTTAGCGCAATTTGCGTCTACGCCCGTACCTCATAACTAAAAGGGCATTTCAACTGCAGTCTTGCTCGTTGTTTACGTGACAAAGTCATCACAAATATTCATTGGTGTTCCCTCTTTAACGTTCATTACATTTTTTTTCTCACACATTCTCGGACGCACTGATTTTAGAGTTCTTTTAATTGAAGGAATTAGGGACCTACGTTGGCTTAGCTTAGCGCAACACCCAATAACCTTTTAAATACGTCTCCCGACCCAAAATTTCAATTTCGTTCAAATAAAACACATAGACCATGCCTTCAATTCAAATACTGCGATATAAATTTAACGCTGATTTGTCTATATGTATAGACCACTACAGTGTCAAGGTTTTACATCAATGGTCCTATATAGATACCACTGGTGTTAAATTTAACACCGCTATTTTTGTAGCTTGCATGACAGCCATCTTGGATCTGCAGTGTTTTTGTTTTGTGCATTAATTTTCTACATGTGAAATTGGGCATTCGTTATGAATCAAAACAACGAAAACTTCTTAATTATGGTTTTCTGTTCCTCCGCGCTTAACTTAGTGCGTCAAGGACTCGATATCTCCATCTTAGCTTTGCGCATCTTTTGCTTTAAAATCGACAAAATCAGATTCCATGTCCGTAAATGCACGGACCGAAAAATATCATGCCGTCTCAACTCCAATATCTGAAATCGCTTCCATACCATAATGTTTATGATGTTGGTCATTCATAACATTGCATGTTATTTCTGTGAGTGTTATAGGGATTTTCCTTTCATATTCAGTGATAGCAATTGGAGCGACGGACTGTGGACCCAGGGGAAATTACGTTACCATGGTGATTTGACACGCCATTTTGGATGGATGTGTTAGTGATATTTTGAGTTCAGTTCGGAGTACTTATTTCAAGTGACTTTTGTTTTGAATTTCAGGTCTCATTTTGAGAAATTAATTCAAAGGTAAGTTTGTTTAACTTCAAATTAAAAGGTAAAAGAGGTGAAAACATAATGAAAGTCTTTTCATTAAAGGCTACACATCCAATTTCTATTTGTATTTCAATTACCATTCAATTCAGTGCTGCAATTCACAATAGCAACCGAAAGTACATAATAAGTGGTTTCGATTTATTCTCCATTACTGCTGGTTGTTATAGAATTATGAAGTGGAACCATGTCCCTAGATATAATCTAAGAACAATCAAAAGGAAAGACAGTTAATTAATGATGTGATGTAATCACTACTGATACTTTTACATCATGTTCAGAAGCATGTCCTAAACATTTTGTTTCTGTGAGGAACTTGCCGCACGATTCTCCATGTCACGTAGTCTCATTTCCTGTCGTTCGTTTTTTTCTGGAGGCCCTGGTAATATTGTCGGATCTGATTGGGCGTACGTGCACAGAAAATAGCCGTGTCTCAATCGAGGCAGTCGTCGTTAGAAGTAATAAATTAGTCGTTATTGAAACATGTACCCACACTATACCATCGGTTTGACTCGGGTGTCACTCTGACGACCAAGCGGCACTTTTTCTTTTCCCGCCGACGTGACTCGCGGAGCAATTACCGATACAGTAAGAGTCTTTTAGTTGGCATGGCAACGATCCCTATTCATTTCGAGAAGACGCTTGATGGATCCGGCAAATGGCGTTAAAATTTAACCCGGGATAAATATTTTGTGCTTTGGGTGGAAATTGTGGTCCTACAACTTGTGCATTGAAAATGTACGTGGTAATAACAGCGCGGTTGTGTGTAGGCGTATTTTGATGGTTCGTTCTTAGAGTACAGACCAATTCGGGCAATTATATTACGAAGGCCCCCTTCTATGGCGAAAACATTGTGTTATGGCTGTTAAGATAATCCGTCACGTGACAGTTACTTTGTACTCTGGCGTGCATAATGTTTCTCCATTAAAGGGGGCCTCGTGAATGTACAGTTATAGAGGAATCAGTTTCACACTCGTTTTTTCCGTAGCCGGTTTTTTTCACATCGAGGTTAATTATTGGTAGGCAATCATGATAGGCGATACTATAGTTACAATGTTTGCTGCCCATATACGCGTGTTCTAGTGTGCCTCTGTCGTCAACTCACTTCCTTCATTGGTTCAGCTGCGATCCAGACGCAGCACATTCGGCTCCGATATTTGCATATGAGAAGCAGCTCTTGTACTGTGCTGCTTTTAAAAAGTAGCGGTGCAGTTTGCGGTCTGAATACAGAATTATTTATGGTTGGGCCCCGAGGGAGAAGAACACTCTAGATTACGAAGATACAAGAAACTGAGTCATTTATCTCAAAAACGCGACGTCAAATTTCCTGAAATATGGGTCGACATATTGAGATAATGTGTCCTTCCAGGGGGAAAATAGTTTATACTTATTCAAGATCGTTCGTTTGAACGTGACATCTTACAAAAACTAAGAAGCTAATAATTCATTTCGCAAATCGACTGACAAAGAATCAGATAAATATTATCGAGTCGCCTTGGTACACCAGTAGTAAATATTTTTGTTTCAAATAAAAATGCTTTCATCGGATGCCCCTTTTAGCTCAGGTTTGTTGTCTTAAAAGGATGAACTACCTGCATCATTATGTTGACCAATCGCTTGGAATAAGCGTACATAGCAACATTAAACAACGATACTGTTACTTTCTCAGTCTGTACAATGTAGAAAAGACCATTAGTTATAATGAGCAACCAGAATGCCTACCATAAACAGCAACAACTACATGCATGAAAATGTCAATGATATGAATCTATAATTAAAGCAGAATTCGATTACAAATGAAAAGTAGGTTGACAAACAGCGTTGGTAAGCGTGTCCATTAACGCTGAGCTTTTAGTAAAGGCTTCGGTGCATGGTCAGAAAAGGGATGGTGAACGTGGTGAGACTCCTGATGTGTGTGTTAATGTTGATGATCTAGTGGTGAAAATGGTGATATTGCTGAGATGATGGTGTAAACGAAGATGATATTTATGATGAGGAAAATGATGACGATGTAGGAAATGAAGACAATGACAGAGTAGCATGAAACGCCTCATTTGATGAGGATATTAAATCGTTAATTATACGGGTTTCCGATCAAAACAGGATAAAATGTATGGAAAATCCATTAGTTGTATCTTCTGTAATGGGTCACCCTATATGAAAAGAATAGCGGCCTGTGGTTTAATGTGCTTCATTGAATGACTCACGGCCATATGGCATAGGGCCCGTTTAAAAATTAATATTTTATTGTCTCTAAAGCCCTATATATATACTTACTGATATTACGTCCTCTGCACTGTGTAAGTGCACACACACGTGTCTAATAAATATCACCTATAGACATGATGGCAAATATACTCAGAGAATTGATAATTCATAATAGCAGTGTGTGTTGATCATTGTGGCGTTATGCAAACATAGTTCTGCGAACCGCTGTTCAAACAATCATCACCACTATGGCTCTGAAATAATATAAGAAAGTTAATTCAATTTCCAGATGATTATATTATATTTACGGGTCGTGTGCAATGTAGCAGTATATTACGTGTGAGTAATTCAGACGTCCCTTATCCGAATGGATATTCGATAGTTTTGCATTCGTATTGGGAAAGGGCAGTTTGATAAGTTGCTTCACTGGACACACTACTATCTCCGAAATCTACCATCGTCAGAATACAGACCCAACTGTCTTTCTGTATATGGAAAGGAAACAGTCGATAACGAGTTAACTTTTATCACAAAATTTATCTGTATACTTGATACCTTCCAATCTGGGTGCAATTTCTTCAGCGAAGAATCCCCGCTATAGGGGGCCTATAGCAGATAAATTGTTGTAACGGTAAGCGTATTCCAGGGGTATGACGGGAAATTATGGCTGCATGCTTACATTATTCTGTGCTTACTGGGTGAGTGTGTAATTGCTATGCTATTGCTGTAAGCTCTGAAGTATTGTGGTCATAAGCGCAGAATTCCGTGGTTAGCAGAACTAAGACGTCAAACTCATCTTCTTTTATTCTCCACAGTAGGCAGCCAATCGGATGTCGGAAAGATGACGTCACGTTCCAGACTCTCCGTCCTTATACTGATGCTCGTCCTGACGTTGCTGAGTATCCTGGCGTACTTGCAGAGTCCGCTCCAAATTGGTCTTACCAAGAACATTGTCGTCGGTAAGGACACTTGTGCCAGTTAACCCAGTTTTCGTATTCCCGATGCTTTGGTTTCTTGGTCAAAAAGGACGAAGCTTTTTACCTACAAAAAATAGCTGAAATCCTGAGTATATTCCCTACGATTTGTCGTGTTTGTGTGCAATAAAAACACCACAGTTTGACTCATTCTAAATGGTGGTTACAAACGATTCCTGGGGCCGTAATAATTTGGTACTTAAAGATACAGTTAATAAAGTTTTAGATAAACAGAAAATCAACAAATCGGTTGGTCCTTCAGATGCTTCGCAAGACACCTTGTACAATAGTCAACTACAACCCATTAATAGTGTATACGTTCCTTGATGATAAAATGTCACTTGAGAGTGTAATCGTATAATTCAGATTGAAATTCGATACATTAAAATGTCAATGACTTCTCAGGGTGCGTATATAAAGTTAATGTATTTTCCTGGTCATCATTATTATGCAGTGTTGTAGTCGGTATTTTCCCGAGTCCCCAAGTAAAGTGTACAACAAGGTTGAGAATTGATTCAGTAACCTTGAACTCAATAACCAAGTTTATTCATACGTCGACTGAGTATTCTGCATTGACAGAAACATTTGGAAACCAAGTGGACAGTTGAATGTTTTTTGAAGAACGCTATCCCTTGTTCCATTTGCAAAACATAGACCCGGGTTTCAGCAAAGCTTTTTGTCCAGATACGTAGATTAACTCATATACCCATAATCAAAAACCTACTACTCAGACGACACTGCGTGCTGGTTCAGGATAAATCCACACCGTCTTATTTTTCAGAATGATGACTCGACTTCAGTATGCATGTTGTGCATGGAATGCATAAAAAAAATACACCAGCCTTATTGAAAATGTACCCTACCTGCACTTGGGCTGTTCACAGTAATTGTGACACCACCTGACCCGACCTGTGCATGACTCAGGATGGAGTGGGCTGGGGTTGATTTCCCTCTTGTTCTGAGTCTAGTCGTGACAATTCTGGTACAACTACAACAACAGGATTACCTTCATCAGAATAATCAGATTCATGTGTGCTAGACAATTGTTGTAGTCATATAGGAAATCGGTATAGGCCTACATGTTCGTGGTACTTATATTGCAAGGTGCATGTTTAGTTAGTTTTAGTTCAGTAATAAGCTCTTTATGCCCCTTTCCCCCCTCTTATTGATGTTATTGCTTTGCCTGCCTGCTTTCTTTTGACTACATTTTGTATGGTGGTTTAAACGCATATTATTGTAATGCAGTTCGTCTTTCTTTTTTTAATGAAAAAAAGGGTTATTGTCATATCGGGTTTTTTTTTTTTTTTTAATTTGACACACACACCATGCTACGAAGATAATAATAACCAAGAATAGATAAAAACAACCGAAATAGCCAAACATTGCATTTATTAGATATGAAGTCAGTATGTTACTTATGCTTTTGAAATCCACCTCAACGCCTCAGTTTCAGTTGTGTTTTTTCCCCTTCAAAAATCAGTCTCTTTTTGGCGGCAATATGAGGAAATGCGAAAAATAGAAAACCAAATTTATTGTCACATTGTACTGACACAGGAAGTGTTGTCTTGTTTATGCAGGGAATTTCCCGCCACGTCAGAGGCATCTAAATGACATTGCAAGGACGACACTGCCACAAGACATGCTGGGCAACAGCACGGTAAGTATCAATTATCGTCTCGTCTCAATCTCAATGAGGACATTCAATTTCTTAATGATCTCACTGATTGCCTGACTCAAAGACTGACTGTC
Source organism: Patiria miniata (assembly GCF_015706575.1). NCBI lineage: Eukaryota > Metazoa > Echinodermata > Asteroidea > Valvatida > Asterinidae > Patiria > Patiria miniata. The sequence goes on from NW_024037074.1 coordinate 14,812,099, forward strand.
GCTTGTGAACCGGGCAGTGCTATCGTATAGGGTCACCCCGCAACGCCAATAAATGGGATAAATCCGGCCCATTGTGTAGATCAGATACATGGGAGACTTCCAGTGAATAAACATTCTGAATCGATTGAATAGATGAAGGATCTGGGGTGAGCTTTACGAGGCGTCCCTGGTCGTGTTCATGGTAAACGAGGAGATCGATCACTATTGAAGCCTGCGCAGACCTCTTGGCTATGAGAATGAAAAAAATGAAGACCACCTCCTACCTGACAATTCGTTCGATCGAAGGAAGATAAAAATGAAAGAAAAGAGACTTGATCACAGAAAACTTGTAGAATAATTTGGGGCATTTAACTCGTGCAGATCGTGGTTAATTCTGCAGGTTGTGGGTTCGAGTCCAGCCTGGGGTTGTGGTGTGTGTGCCCTAGGCCGAGTGAGCAAGGCACTTTTTTTGTCACTTATTGCTTCTCCAAACCCAGATGGGTATTTGAGAGGGCAGAGATGATTATTGTGGTTGATTCTAGCTGCTTTGCGCCGAAATGGCAGCATCGAGCTGTATACTCCCCAGGGAGCTGAGATGGTATTTGGAATGTTTATTGGCCCAATGATCAGGGATAATAATTTACTTAAAGGCGCTTTTATCTTAGCTAAAAGCGCCATTATAAATACCCGTTATTAAAATATTATTATAATTAGATTAGTGCAACCATATAATGTTCTTTGTGTTTTATATTTTTATATCAGGATGAGGACGTTTCCAGAACTATTTTTAATATCGACAAAGACAAAACAGCCCGTCCAACCGAAGACTTGATGGTCAAAAAAAGCGAAGAACAAAGGACACGAAAATCAGTTCTTCATGAAGCTTGTAAACATTATGATAAGCAGACCAACTGGTACTCGCAGATGAGAATACCCCCAAACATTATAGTGGACGATGCCCACAAAGTTGTCTACTGCTCCGTGCCCAAAGTAGCCTGTACCAGCTGGAAAAAAGTCTTCCTCGTTTTAAACAAATCCTTCAAAAATACATCGGAAATCTCGCAGTATTTCGCCAACCGGGATGGGCAGAAGATGCTGATCAGATTGAAGGATCTCCCTGATGCAGACATCAACAGGATACTGAAATCTTACACCAAGTTCCTGTTCGCCAGGCATCCATTCTCGCGAGTGCTTTCGGCGTTTAGGAACAAATTGGATCCGGAGTCTACCTTTGAGAGAGCCGAGATCTGGCAGCGGACGGTAGGCAAACGGATTCTGGATGAATACCGCGAGAGTCGCAAGGCTGGTGCTCCTTTTGACTTGACATTTGAAGAGTTCATCAGATATCTGACTGACCCAGAGGTACCGCGTAAAAAGTCCAGCAATAAACACTGGTCGCGAATCTATGACCAGTGCCTGCCATGTGACATTGACTATGACGTCATCGGTAAGTTTGAAACCTTGAACGAGGACAGTGAATACATCTTGAGGCTCATTCACGCCGATGACGTCATCTTCCCGGGTTCAGACTCCAGTAGCCCCACGGGGAGTTCCAACCAAACTCGGCTAGAGTCTTACTACAAAGGAGTTCCACTTGTCGACCTACAAAACCTGTACCAAAGGTTTAAGATTGATTTCGACATATTTGGCTATGAACCGCCTACTCTTGCGTTCAAGGGAAGTTAACATCACGTGTTTAATATGCATTCCTATAAATAGCACAGTGTGTGACTGCAGAGATTTACTGACCGAAATTATGGGCGAACGTTGAGAAACGTTATTGATCCTTCCTGAAACACTAGACAAAAACCAATCTATAGGTTATACCATGCGATAGCCGCGTGATCTCACCACAATCCAAATTGTTGCTACTATAATGCCAAGCAAGTTTCTACGATGGCCAACGTCTGACGTCATTATTGCATTGAAATGTTGTTTTGTAATTTGGTTGATATTATTCCGTGATTAATATGCATGTGACGTCATAGTGACGGAATGGGCAGTTGGCTCATTTCACCAAGTTGAAGCACTGTCGAAGGAACGATCTTGTTCGGGTCAGTAATTTACATGTGACCAACAAAATTGTGTCATGTGATAGTTTGTCTCAACTTACTCGCCAAATAAATATTGGTCCTCTGGTGTCACTTACCCAAAGAGAAATGTTTGCTTTTAGAGACTATATTTTTACATATATTTTTATCCATGTATAAAGCAACAAGTGAAGAAATGACGAAATGCTTACATTTATCATATTAATGCGATGGCGATAGCTACAAATATTTCCAGTTTGGCCCGTGTGGTCTAGCGGTGGAGCACAGGATTCATGATCGTGAGGTTGTGGGTTTGAGCTCCGCCGTGGCCATGCGTGTTGTGCCCTTGAGTAAGGCGCTTCACCTCAATTACTCCTCTCAACCCAGGTGTTAAATGGGTACCGGCATTATTCAATGCTGGGAAGGTAACAGACTTGCTGTAGAGGAGTTGTGGCGACCCCCCCCCCCCTCCCACAGCAGCTTATGAGTCTGGCCCAATCGCTAATGAAAGAGAGATGGGCACTCCGTTCCTGTTAACACAGGTTCGTCCCCTAATCTCCAGGTGATACCGTTTGAATAACTTAATATACAATGCTCCCAATTTCTGTGAAATATTGTCTTTGTAAGGTGAAATAACATGTACGGTAAGCTTGATGCAACCACGGGTTGAAATCAACTTTCATTATTTTTATTGTCCCGACTTCACGTCTTTTAGTCAAGTCTTCCGCTTCCAATGAAAGTTCAGATCAGATTAAAAAAAAATGCATTTAATGAGAAATGTATATTTTCGATTGAAACTATTTTTGTAATTACATCAGTGTAGTTTATAACGTTTATATGATTGCACTTGTCGATGGTGTGATTTCGGGGGAAAAGAAATTAAATTTTATGTCAAAAAATTCCCGCAAACATTGAGAAAGGGTGATTTTCCTCGTCCGTCATCATTTACACAGTGACGCAGTTTTGCGATTTTAGCATCGGACATTAATTTTAATGGTTTGTATTTTGCACCTTGTAACCCATCAGTATTTATGGCAATTCCTTACCAGAAGTGCAGGAAAAGAATGACATTTCGAAGGATTTTATTTATTTATTTAATATTTTGAATTCGTTTGCTGTGTTTCTCCATGACAAAGTATACAAGTTTGTGTTGAACCTCTTTTATTTCTTTCCTTCATTTTTTGGGGGTTTCTGTTGGGTGTTGCCGGGATGTGTTGGCTACAGTACTCTTAAACCTGTAGGTACATTGGATATTGGCAATGGCTCATAGTTTGCTTTCTTTTGTTTTTAAATAAAATTATGCTGCTAATTATATCACTGCCTTAATAAATGACAATAAATAATATGCAAATCAAATGAAAAAATGTATGCAAACATAAAAGTTCTTTTATTGGTTTAATCATGCTAGGAGTGCTGGGATCCTTTGGGTTGGTCGGGAGTTTTTGGCAAAGGATTATCTCAATGACAAGGCATTCACAATCTTGATGCACTTGCTTTTGAAGCTTTCAAAGAGAAACCCGCCCCCCGCCCCCCTTCAGAACTTTGATGCGAGACGTCCGTGCTTGGAATCTCACCCACGGACCATTATGTTGATACCACTGAAACGTCACGCTTGAATTTTGCTTTCTTAATTACTTCCGTTTTGGATTTATACCAGGATTAGTAAAATTGTTATTTTTTTCGACTCGATATTAGTACGCTCAATTTACTTTAAAAAAAGAGTATTTAATCGTTGAGGGCGTTCTTTTACAGTTTGTTGAGGGCACAGAGGGCGCCCTATGAAAACAACAGTAGGCTGGCACCTTGCACTCGGTATTTTCAATGCTCGATATCCGTACAGAATTCAGGGAATCAAACACCTTTACTTACTGCACAATTTTGTACATTCACTCAATGCCATGAATGCTGTACTGACACGTCACAGTTCACCCGAATTTCGTGTGTTTCTGTAGAGCCACGTGTTGAAATGAAAGCTTGGAGTTGTTGAATTCAACACAATAGGCGAAGTGCCCCTTTGTACCTATGAGTAAGTTGGATCCACACACTGTGGTCTCCATTGCTTCAGATGCAGTAGAAACTCAAAAGTTTAGACCGGAAGTAAGTAATTCCGATCGCCGTCCGGCTTCTTCCGAACTCAACGACAATATGTTGCGTCCAAACGAAGGCTCAGTCCAAGCGCTCATTGTATGTTTTGTGGGAATCTTTGTGTGCTATTTCTACTATGGAATTCTGCAGGAAAAGATGTAAGTATGGTAAAGCATTTGTGAGGAAATAATCGGAGTAATTGCAGAATACCCCGCCACTCGGAAATACACCCCTAAATTCTCTGGCTACGAGGTTGGAATCACTGGAAAAGAAACAGTTCAAGTCCATGCCAGCTATGCGGATACTGAGTGGGGGTCCATTATTTGAGAACGAAGCAACACAAAAGGAACGGGAGTTGCTGAAAAAAAATTCTAAGTCCAAACCAACCACCCTGTTGGCGGCTACGAGGCTACGGAGTGGGAGTCCCCTTGAATATGCTTGAGAACGAAGCAACACAAAAGGAATGGGAGTTGCTGAAAAAATTCTAAGTCCAAACCAACTACCCTGTTGGCGGCTACGCGGTTACGAAGTGGGAGTGCAATGGAGCATGACGCATAGTACATACAAGTAGCGCTGAGAATGTTTATTGAGGTCAACCAACCGTGACCTCGTAGCCGGCTACGAGGTGGATAGATTGAGTGGCGGGGTATTCTGCAATTGTGCCAAATAATCTATCATTATTGTGGAATTAATATTAATAATAAAATTGATTCCGTCTGGCAAAAGTGGCATGTCTGGTAAAACCAGTAGAAAGAATTCCATATATACGGACATCATTGTTTTCAATATTTTTGAAGCGCCAAAATTATACCCTAGTAATTTTAATTAGCATGATTAGTAGGGGATAAATTCTGTGTATGTACATCACTTGTTCAGTTATTCGCCTCCAAACTGATAAATTTTACCTCACGTACCTTGTGTAAACATGGAGGTTTGCTCCATGGAAATAATAAAGGAATCTGACACTTGTTACTCTACTTCTGTTTCCTTCTTGAACACTTGGCGAAACGACAGCCTGTATATTTTCTTTTGACAGAACAAGGAGTGACTATGGCAACGGTGAGACCAAGGAACGTTTCAACTATTTCTTCTGCCTTGTACTTGTCCAGTGCATCATCAATGCTTTGTTTGCCAAATCAGGTGAGGCTTCTGCAGAGTATACTTTCATTTTTTTTTCTTTTTCAACACTGTTCATAAAACCTTTAAAAAGCTCATGATTATCCATCCTGTTATGATGTACATATTTATGTATGTATGATCTTTTGAAAATTGCTTTGTGCACACTACAGTCAATTTGGCTTTGTTCCTGAATTCCTCCAGCCCTGCTGACTCTAGCTTCATCTGCTGGTCCAGACTCAGACCTTGAGTGCAGACAAAATTCTTCAAATTTTCATAAGGCAAAAATAAGGTCCCTATTTCACCGGCTAAGTTTGAGGTCTCAATGCAAATTTTAAAGGAGACTTCTCTTCAAAAGATTTGCACCTGAGAGATGCAAATTGATTTCAATTTGAAGCCAAGACTAGACTGGTATGTATCAAACTTTTTAAAAAGATTGACCCTTCAGCAGTCTGGTGGCATGTCTGTAGAGGATGTGTGGAAATAGAGATTGGTACCAGATGTTTCTTTTGAAACAATTGATTGATGCAGTACTAAAGGGGTGTTGGACTGGTTGTTTCATATGCCAGTCTATGTTATTGTGTTGCATATTTTTACTATCTTAAGTTTTGGGTGTATTGAGAGCCCCAACTTTTCAGACTACTGCTGGTCATACACAGAGTCCATCCACCAGAATGCCTTGCATCCTTTTCAAAACAATTAGGGGACAATCCAAGAAATGATGTGCTACTTTTTAAGCCTCTTTGTTCACAAATTATTGTCTGATGTCATGTGTTCTTTTCTCAGTCTTGTTATTTAGTAAACCAGGCAAGGATACAACGACCACCAAACTCTACGCATTGTGTTCCATCACGTACCTCGGTGCTATGGTAGCCAGTAACTCGGCTCTGAAATACGTCAGTTATCCCTTCCAGGTGCTTGGCAAATCATGCAAGCCCATACCAGGTAATCACACACCAATCTTCATTGACATGGGGGGGGGGGGGAGGGGGGAGGCCTCATTCCCCAGTTCACAGGTCAGGGTATAATGAACAGGGGATGAACAATGACAAAAAAAAACCACAATTTTGTTGAAACTTAAAAATGTTTTGAGTAAGATGCATGGCGGAGATACTAATGGATGAAAGGTTTGGGGAAACAACATGCGGGAATAATTTCTCAAACTAAGAGAATGGTTCTGAAACAAACTGGAGGTAGGAGCTTGACGTTCCTGTCAGTATGCTCTGACTGTCTTCAAGAGAGTGCGTAAACTTCTAAGAAAGTAGACGCATATTCTAAGTACCAAATGCGAATCGATGAAGTGTGAAATTGCATCCAATGGGGATGCCAAGTAGCTGGGAGCCTGGAGCAAGCTTGGTGCGCCCATACCCACTGCAGTGCAACTTTTTGAAATTTATGAACAATAAATGTAAAAATAAACAATATATATAATACATATATTTTTGTCTTATTTCAGTCATGCTACTTGGTGTCCTCCTGGCTAGGAAGCGATATCCTCTTGTCAAATATCTGTGTGTCTTGCTGATTGTCATTGGGGTGGCAATCTTTGTTTACAAGGATAGTAAAGCATCGTCATCGGTAACGGAAAGTTTCTTTGGATATGGAGAAATGCTTCTGGTAAGACTGATAGCCTACATGTAATTTTGTTCCTCAAAATTCAAATCATGGTAAATCCTTGGGTGTCCTAGTCCGAGTGTCAGACATTCACGTGTGCAGAGAGCCACACGAACGAACTTCTGATGCGACCCCGCACGCCAGCCAATCGGAGTCAACTTTAGAAATTGTTTCATCGTTTTGATAATAAATGTGGACTAAGCTGTTGATTGGTCAACTTGTCTGCCATTATTTATTTGTATTGTTTGTTTCAGAGATGTCAACAGATTGAAAATCAGGTGTTGCCCTTCGTTGACGTAATTCCATAAGCACTGAATACTCAGTGGTTGAGGGCTCACGAGAAAACAAATCAAAAGCTTACTAGGGTGGGACTCGACCTCGCGACCTCCTGCTTATGAGTGCAGTTGTCTCACCACTTGACCAATGAGCATGTCGGAGTTGGCTGGCAGTTACTCGAAGTTCAAACTGCAGTATTGAAATATTTCTTATATTTAATGTCTTATTCAGATACTTTCCTTGACCTTGGATGGGCTGACGGGAGTAACACAAGAAAAGATGAGATCGGAGCACCAGACAGGGTCACATTACATGATGGCTAATGTCAATCTCTGGTCTATCGTGTATCTGACCATCAGTGAGTATTACATGTAATTGCCTCTGTCCTCCCTTGGCCCCTTGGATAAACCATGTGACATGACCCTCTGTAACAATTGTTTGAGACTGGCATTCCAGAGTCATGTTAAAGGGAATATATATACATCATTTGCTTTTGCTGTAATTTTCAGAAATGGATGGAATTGGGGGGTTGGAAATATATAGCAAATATAGTTACACTGACTTTTTTGAGGTTTTGGGTTTGAAAATGCTATAAAAACCAAGAAAACTATCATTTTCCTGTAGTCTGGTTCCCTGACTCCATATAAGAAGAAACAGAGCAGTTTACATACATTGGGGAATTGTAAGGTCAGGGAACCAGTCTAGCTGGCTCGTACCCGTTCATAGGTTTGTAATCGATTGCAAACAAGTGCGATGGTCAATTGGGGCCAGTATTTGAAAAAAAAAGCCAGTTGTTTCCAACGCTGATCGGCCGATCAGCGTTGGAAATTGATACAAAAATACCACTTTTCTTGAAAATGACAGTATACCAGATGCCATGACTTTACAGGATGCTTTACACTGTTATTCACTAACAGTCCAGCAATGTATTTCAAAATGATTTGGTAGTTTTATTTTTTGATGTTTGCAAATGTTGTTTTTTCCCTTTAAACTAAACCATTAGGCCAATCAGCATTGATTTTTAGGTTTTCATCACTCGAGATTGAAAAAGATCAGTCAGGAGGGCAATTTGTTTTATGTTTTATAAATTTTACTTCTTCACATTCAAAGTAAATTAAGGGGACAACGTCAGATAAACTTAAAAGAAGACACAACAAACCTGAAAACTACTCAATTAGTTAATATTAAGTACCAGTCAGCTGTTTAATAACCTAGGGGTTGTGTCTAGAATTTACAAAGGGTAATGAACCTCACGTGTGCGACACCGTGCCTGTGGATTTGGTGAGAAACTTGTCTGAAAAAAAAGCTTTTTTTTCAGGAAAAAACACATTTTCAGAAAAAAATATAAAATATGAAAAAATCGAGGCAGGACTGAAAATCGGGAGGGAGGTGATGAAATCCTAAAAATCAACGTTGATTGGTCTTAAGGAGATTTGAAGAAAGCACAGGAAATATTTGCCAGTTGAAACAGTGAAGACTAACCACATGCACATCAAAATTCGGACTGTTGCAGCGACTAAGAACAACTCAAGAGTCTTGCCAATGGAAATTAATACATACCTGTAAACCTTGCTTATGTAAAGCAAAATCTATTTAGATTGACCCGAGTTGCTCTTAATGCTGTTTGGTGCAACCCCGTAAGGGGGGTTAAGTTGTTTTTTTATCAAAGTGCTTTTTTGGTCGCGCTAATCAGCAGCTTTTTTCTCACACGTGACTTGGTCATACAAAAAGGCTCCTAAAAGTGTTTTTTATGCATGAAGAAGTGCCTCAATAATTATGTTTCCTGTTATTTTCCTTTTCCTCCAGCTGTCCTAGTGACTGGTGAGGTATTTGAATTTCTGGAGTTTGTCTCCCGTTACCCCTATGTCGTTTGGAACATTCTCACATTTGGAGTTGCTAGTGCACTTGGCCAGGTAATACATGTATTTCATCAAATTTTGTTTCAGTTTTGTGAATGGAATATATCTGTTAATTTTAAACAAAAAATACCTTTTACACTGAATATTCAAGAAATATTGTTTTCATTATGTTTTAAGCTTAATATGTTAAAGGTTCACATGTATCCAAACTGCTCTCCCCGTGCTGTTTTTGAGTTTTACCCTGTAAAATGGAGATTCTTTTTCTATTGCTGTTTTTCCAGCAACACAAAAATTATTCACTTTTTGACGAGAAATATAAACCCTAAAAGTGTACTTCAGAGGGTTTTAAAAATATGCAAAACAGAATTGCTTTTTCCCATTTAAATAAAACATAATTATATTAAAAACTTGTCAGGGGAGAAAATAGTAGATATGTTGAAGTGCAAAGGTAGAGCAGCTTGAATTCTCGTGATATTCAACATTTGAAATGTTTTCATCTTGTTACGTCTCTTGACCAAATTATTGATGGCCCAGTGGAAAGCACAAATATAGGAAATGCATACAGTACATGTATGTATTAATTGAACATGTCAAGTGGACATTTAATGTTTGGGAACGGACAGTGCTTACATACATATGCAGCTTTAAAGTAATGTCAGTGTGTCTTCAATGTGTCTGTTACCGAAGTAAAAACAGTGTGTGTCATTATCCTGTTGCCTTCACGCATTGTTACAACTTTGACAGGTGATATTTCCTGGTACCCCTAGGCCCCTAGCATTCCCCAGCTACACCTAGAATTCTGTCTTTCCTTCCTCCAACCCTAATGATTCAACGCCTGTTTCCTCCCCCTCGCTTCCCTTTGCATACAGCATTTCATCTTCGTCACGGTGACGACCTTTGGCCCGTTGACCTGTTCCATCATGACCACTACCCGTAAGTTCTTCACCATCCTGGGCTCGGTCATCTTGTTTGCCAACCCACTCGTGCCCAGGCAGTGGGCCGGGGTTCTCCTGGTCTTCACAGGGCTTGGGTTAGATAGCATCTTTGGAAAGACTAAACCACAGAAAGCAAAGTGACAGTCAGTCAGACAAGTGTGACAAGGAGGCAACCAGTGGGTTACAGGTGCCAATGTTAAGAGTCCACATTTGCAGTGTGTATTTAATGGTCAATACCGAGGAATTTTTTAATGGGAACCTTAACCCTCCAGAATCATACCAGTTTCCCTATTGTGCTGGACCCCAATGGAATATTCTTGAACTCTCAAAAACCATCAGTCCTTAATCCTACAAAATCAAAGGATCTGGATGGGCTACAGTTAATGTTCAAACAGTTGAATGGATTCTCACCATAGTCTATCCTGAATACTCCCATACCCATCCAAATCCAATAACTGCAAAAACTGTGAGGGTTACGGTTATATGTTAACATTTGAATGGATCATCACCATGGCATGTTACCCGGATACTCCAAATCCATCAAAATCCATTAACTGCAAAAATCCTCCAAAAACTCTTGATGGAGTTTAAAGGATCTGGATGGGTCACAGTTAATGTTAAAACATATGAAGGGATCCTCACCATGGTCTAACCTGGATACTCCCAAGTCCATCAAACTCCAACAGCTTTGACTTGATTTTGATGGATGAAGGACTTCAGAGCCCTGGCACCATTACTGGACTTTGGCAATGGTGACATACATGGATGTTCACAAACCGACAACATAAATCCACCAAGCTCCTACACTGGTTTAGCATTATTGGCCTTGATGTGCCATGTTTATCTTCAGTGCAATCTGTGTCAGTATATCATGTTTATACTTGATGTTCATAGAATTGAGTGAATACTCAGCACTGTGTTACTTCAATACACTGTATTCCCAAGTCCATCATCGGCTCAGACTTTTTTTTCGGATGGATTCAGGGATGTAGATTCCTGGCATCATTAGTTTTCATGAGTGAAGTTTAGACTTAGCTTAAATTTCCATTGAATTCCTACACCTGTTTCCACTTGATTTTGATTAATTGAGGGGGGTGTAGCACTCTGGACCCATTTTACTTGACAATTTTCATCGAACTTTCTTCAATTGCAGTGTGTACTTGTTTTTTTTACAGTTTGAATCGAAGGAATCTTTACAATTGAGGTAAAATGTATCTTCCGTAATCCTTTACAATCAACCTTCATCCATTGCTTGTATTGGGTTTGATTGATTTTGATAGATACGGGACTGTGCAACCCAAGTACCATTTTGTTTTACACTAGTGGCGTTTAAAATTTGTTTGAGGGTAGAATCTGACAATTGTGTATAAAGGAAAACCCAAAATGCTTGAGGAAGGCTCAATATCACCAGGTTTCATCTTGGAGGTTGTCTGGCCTCAAGGAAACTGGCTTTGAGGGACATAAACTAGTGTGGAAACCATTCAGGTGGTGAAGGATTCTTTCCAGAGACTCGCCCTGCTTTTCTTGATTTAAGAAAATTAATAAATACATTATGTTTTAGTGCGTCTAGGTCTAATTTTTAACGTTATAGGATTCACGGTATCATTTTCTTTAGTACACTGTATATGTAGATATATTTTTATTTACGATATTTTATTGTAAATATAATTACCTGGCAACTGCAGTATTATATGTGTCCTATTTTTCACAAATGTCGTAGCATTAACAGAAAAGACAAACAATATAATATTGCTTTATACATTGGATTGTTTCAGTGTTGAAAATTAAAAATATAAAATCAGTAATTATAAATTAAGAAGCAGTGAATACCGAATAACGAACTCAAACTCGTGGTACTTTGTTTTGAGATTTTATTTTAGTAGAAATTAGCAGTAGAAAAATACAAATAAAAAGTCTTTCAAGCTTCCAAGTGCACAAATAAAAATGGAGGCAAACAATGCAGCGCAAAATATGAAATTTAATTGCTAATCCACATGATAAAGCAATTTTTTTTTAAAAGTAATTCCTTTTGTTGTTGTTTAAAATGGTGGACTGTCGTAATGGTCTTTACAGGTCACAGTGAATCAGAAGAAACCGTCTCCTGTATATATATGTAAGAATACGTAACTAAAGCATATTTATTTGTATTCCAATTTATTTTAGACAGGTTATTTCAGCTTCAAACTATTTTCTGCATGTACGAACATTTAAGGATTACAAACTAAAACCACCTCTGTATTAATTACAGTTCATTTACAGCCAGAATAATTAAAGTGAGCTTAAAGTTTGTGATCTAAAAATACATTTTAGAATGATGAATTTGTGTTGGCTAAATGTTTGCACGTTTTGTTCCCGTAGACATATTTCCATTTCCAGAAGCGAGAATTTTAGGTATGGTCTTGGGGCAAGTTTCAGTTGAATATTAGAATTGTATGTCAACTGAAAGTTGAATATCTTGTGTTTGTACTATGATGTATTCTGGGCACAAATCCACGTTTGAATAGGGATGTTACATGCACGATAAGGAACGACATACTTTGCTCACGTAGCATATGAAGTCTATTTTATTTCCTTGCTTTTTTGGTGTGGCACCATGGGTTTCGCCAGGATTTTTCTAGGGGGCAAAGCACATTTCCCCCCAAGAAATCCCTGTACTTTTCAGAATAGTCTCAATTTATCATTTTTTTTTTCGAGGGTAGGCAGGGGAACATTTGCCCACCCCAACTATTAAATTATCAGCAATATGACTTCGCACCTTTTTTCCTCTCCCCCCCCCCTCTTGCGCCCCCCCCCCTTCGCGACGCCCATGTGTGGCACCCTTTAAATGAAAATTTCAATTTCGAATTGATGATTTTTTAAGTATTGGAATAATGAATGATTATAATAATTAGACAACTCACAAGAAGTAGGCCAACGATAAGATACAAACAAAACAAACAAACATATTGCATAAGCGTCCAATTTTGATATAATAGGAAGCCCTTCGTAATTCCAATGGGATTAGTGCATATTAATCTTCGCTCGTAATATAAAATACTAATGGTGTTTTTTTTAATTCAAAAATACAGTTTTCTTCCTTAATATCAGCAAGGGGAAAGTTTCAGCAGAGCACGGACATACAAATTACGTAATATTCAACAAACACTAAAGCTCGCTTCAACTATTTTGTAGGGAGGACTTTTTATCAAATTTAAAATTGTCTAAAACAAGTCATGGCCCCCCTACTGCAGTGTGCGTTTCACGCGACACTGAAGTATATTCCTATAAAGGTACATAGGAACATTATTTTGCTTTTTGTGATAATTTTGTTTGATGCAAAAAAAATTGCTCCAAATCATAAGAAGGGTGCATAGCAACTAACTTGTTGCAGTTTCAGCTCAGTGTGGATATTGTCTACATTTTGAGAACACAGCGCAAACGTATCTAAAATGTTGGGGTTCTTGTAAGTGTATTCCGTTGCTGAAAAACAACCCGTGCCTCCGGGCAAATGCTCTTAAATTTCTGTCAATGATTGTTTTCTTCCGATTGATACAATTTCAGGCGGAACAATTTCACTTGATATTTGCTACCAGTCAAAACTTTGCTTTGAGCAAGGGTTTTATCGTTCAATCAGTAGGTACGTTTCCGCTAATTGCAAATTGTAGCTGCCTGTAAACAAACGCAAGTATTTCAACTTGGTCGCAAGCTATGGCAACTCATATTTCGGAGTGTCGTAGCCAAACAGTTTGAAATCCCACTTGTATCTTTTATGAAGGCGTTGTATGTCGGTAACGGACAGATCGGCAAAGTAAGAAGCCATTACCTTGGAGGTAGAACTGTTTGTAGGACTGCTGCCTTGAGCGTCTGGAAACGAGACTAGTTTGTCGATTTTGGCAAGCTGGAGGATGCTTCTCGAGTCTGCGTTAATTGTTTCTATTTTCCCGATGAACGTGTAGTTGATGTGACAGGGCCGGCATCTGTGAACCATGCTGGTCCAATGTCTATTGGACATGGAACGACGATCAGTGACGAACCTTACGAAGTCAGGGAATGTCAAGTCATATGTCAATTCTGTGGCCGACGACGATCCATTTCGGATATGAGTTTTGATACGCTTAATCCATCCACTCCACAGCCTGTGACCTTCATGTGACAACTTCGGATCCAGCTTGTTACGGAATGCAGACAGGATCCTCGTAAACGGGTTCCTCACGAAGACGAATTTGGTGTAAGTACGGAGTATAGTCTCCATCTCGTGTCGCCCATACGAACTCAACAACCGTAGACTCGAAGCGGCGTCTTTTTGCACAAATTGCTGATCGCCATCGTAGGCGTTGGCCAAGACGCCTTTCAAGGCGAGAAATATCCGTAACCAGCTTGTGCTAGCCACCTTGGGGATGTTGCAATACAGCAGACGGTGAGTATCATCAACGATATAATGCGTCAGCGCCTCTTTGGACAGGTCTTCGAATGATGCAACAGTTTGGGTGGAGTTAGACATTGTTTGGCATCCCACCTTAACTTGGCGTAGACGTTCTTGCTGGATCACCGCTTGCGCCGCCAGGAACTCATCTTTGCTCTGTTTATTCATCTGTAAGAAATATAAAAAGGTATCAGCTTTTACCCCCATCAGCTTGTCAGTGTAGCCTATAAGGTTTATTAGTAAGTTTTGAATGTAGAAACCCGAGCAATTCTAGTACATTCTAGTACAATGTAGAAGTACAAGTACAAAGAAACATAGATATAATAATACAGTGTCTGTACGCCACACTTACCATCACATGGATAAATTAAAAACTTCAATAATGCTTATATACGTTGTACACAACCATTTAGGTGACGTGCTAGTACAATTATCTTTCCAAATCTTGTTAAAAAGTGTAAATCAGAAAAGAATATCAAGACTATGTTGATCAAATTGCAAAAACAATGAAACAATAGAGCATCAACTCAGTAACTTTTTATCCAACATTTTGTTATACATGTATATTAAAGTTTAACACTAGAAATCGTTAAATTATCTTACAAAACTGCACAAATTATGAGGTGAGTTTCATATTCAGACGGTAAACTAAATAGTGGATTGTTCGTGATGCAGTTCTTTCCCTCAATTCGAAATGAAGGAAGAAGTTATTTATTTAAAATGCCCACAGAGGTGTAGGACAAAGTTGTGTGTGCCCCAAATATCTGGGAACCTGACGTATCTGGGGGCCTGAATTTGATGTCGATAATGCATCATGGGAAGAATAATTGATGTCAACCTGTTTGCAAAAGATATTTTTTTAGTATCATTACTTATTTTTTATCATTTTGTTTTAGGAACAAGGAAGATCCAAAGCTTCCTGAATCCTTTGTTTA
This sequence comes from Patiria miniata, assembly GCF_015706575.1. Taxonomy (NCBI): domain Eukaryota; kingdom Metazoa; phylum Echinodermata; class Asteroidea; order Valvatida; family Asterinidae; genus Patiria; species Patiria miniata. The sequence goes on from NW_024037074.1 coordinate 14,827,330, forward strand.
GATTCCCACCCTGTTAAAAGGAATGTCTTTTATATACATTGCCAAAGCTATTTTGGTTTGTTTTATACTTCTGTTTGTCTAGTGCCATGTAAGATGGAAAGTGCGCCCTCTAGACGATGTTGTGCCGTCTTGTGTCCAACATCTATAGATAATAGCATAGAAAGAGAGAAGTGTGGAGAAATAATACGGATTGTTATACAAACCTGCAGTAATATAAACTCTCCTTAGACAGACATAATTTGTTTTACTGTCCAATGTGATTTTTGTTTCGCTTTAGGCCTATACACTGTTTCCCCCAAATGTATTTCAGGGAAAAAGTCCTGAATTGTTTCTAAGAAATTTGAATGGAAAACGTCTAACCATGTTACTTAATTATCATAAACAGTAATGCAAATGTCAGATAATGTAATATCCTCAATTCTTACTTCATAGTTTGCTAAAACTTTGGCTGTGTAAAAGCTCTGAACACTAAGAACTTGTGCCGCTTGGAACAAATCCCTCATTCTCACTTTCGGAACATATTCATAAGATGGCATTTGGCGTCGAGGACCTCCGAGTCGGTGTGATGTCAATTCAATATTGGATTTGGCCCTTCGCCAACGCATTTTATAAACACTATATTCGGTGTTGTCCTGGTGCATGCAAGAAACAAATCACAAACTACTCAGGTAAAATACGTCGATCAACCTTTTTCAGTTGCCTAAATTCAGTGGCAAGAACTAGGAGCTGTCAAAATGTACCATCGCTGAGGATAGAGTTAAAAAGCAAGTTATGTTGAACGTGCATAGCATAGAAAAAGGTACATCATAATGTTGATTCACTATGTTCAATGCAAAGCTTTTGTTTCTAATATATGACCATTCATAAGCTATTCCCATGCCAATTTGCATTCCAAACCACCTCATTTCATAACCTATTCAATACACTGTTCAGGCGACCGTACATTGAGTGTTGGCTGTTTGCATTAGGCGGCCATGTTTGAGGTGTTTGATAAGGTTAGTCGCATCTGATGTACGGCATTCGATCTTGGATAAGATTTGAAGGTTTGCATGGTGAAGATAGCCATAAGATGATGACTTACGTCAGCACTATGTGATCTCTTTTGTGAGTTTGTGAGGTTCCGGAAGAGAACGCACTCTTCTTACGAGGAAGAGTTTGCCCCGGTTCTTTATACCTCACAAACTCACAAACGAGATTTGTCACATAGTGCTCCGTAAATCTTTATCTCGTTGATCTTGGATAAGGATATAGGCCCTGTGTGACCTGTTATCTGTCTTTCATTTTCTGTGTCTGTTAGCATGTCGGCCTAGTTCTGGTTTGTCGGTCGGTTTCCTTCCTATTCATTACCCTATTTGCCTCCAAAACCATATCATTGTCAGTCTTGTCACATTATGATTCATGGTTAATTGATTCAAAAGGAATGGGATCAGACGACTGCATAATATACCTGTCTGCGCGCCTTTAATCTTGCGTTGGTTGGTGTACGTGAACAACAGTAGAAACACCGTCATGCATAGTCCTGTTACCACAAGTCCAAGTTGCTTGATGTGTCTGGATGTTAAATACATTGTTCCCCCGGGGATCCTGAATATGCATGGAGGTCAAAGGTTACTTTTACTGGTTGCGAGTTCTTTATAAACAGATGTTGAATCAATTGAAAGAGAAATGAAATACAATTCTTCCAAACACGCATTACGGTATAGATTTGCTGAATGTGCTCATGTCGTCAAACTAACAAGAAACAGCAGCCCATGCGAAAAGAGTTTATGCGGAGGTTATATTTGGTTTATGAATGAAAACAACGTCTGGAGGGCACGTCTACCGCCAGTTGTTAATAAACTTCACACTTGACAAGAAACTTGGAGAGTGAAATATATGGAGCAATGCCAAGACATCATTTTAACAACCAATCGGATATTTCCTTCCTTATTAAACGAAACAGAAGAAAGACGTACGTTGATTAGTTCAACATCCAGGCACCCACTTATAAATAGGTTATGATTTATATGAGACTTGAGAGGTATACTTTTATTTTCGCATAGCTGTTTGTCTTGTCAGCTCAGCCTGAGTTACGATCCGTGTTTGTTTTGTTTTCGATCAATGGAAAGGTTGACAGATTTATTTATCTTTCTCCAGCTCAACTTGTCTCTGCCCATATTTCTTGAAGCATTTTGGGGCTCAAAGAAAAACACACAGTCAACACGTACACGTACGAGGAAGGATATGCCGTCTTTCCGTCGAGTGTAAGAAATCCCCGAGTGCACAATAACAGGATTGGGACTTACAAAATAAAACACGTTTTATGTACCGAATGCCACACAGATTGTTCCATAGTCTGTATTATTGAATCCTACAAGGAAATAAAACACAAATACATTTTCCTGAGAGGAGATAGTGTATACATACTAAACGTACATTTAATTAACTGGCTGGCCGTAGTGAAATGGGCGTGTTTTCGCTTGAGAACAAAATTAGCACGACCGTCATTTATAATGGGAAAAAAATCATCAATCTTTCAATGCATATTTCATCAGCCAGTAGCTGAAGTGCGGTAAAAATCTTCTGCTTTTGATATTTAGTTTTTCGAAAAATGCAAGGTCTGCAGTAATCAAATTGACACTATGTAAATGATGTAGTATTTTGAACTTCTTTAGACATTATATAATTCAACCTTGTTGTTTAGAGCATACTCCCGCGTCTGAGAGAGGAAAAAGAAAATGCAAAACAAGACCTTGATTTTTGGAAGTTTTATGATCACTCTTTAATGGATTTTCAGCAATAGTATTAAGTAACGATTCTTTTTTTTCCAGAAAAGCGAAGTGTGACGATTTTTTCCTTGCACTACATTCTAACATAACACGCTGAAAGGAAACCATTGAAAGAAATATCAGTGTATAGAAATATCTAGCTTGAGTAACTCCATGTTAGCTGGAGTTACTCAAGCTAAGAAATATCAGTGTTGCAGATATAACTCCGATCCCAATTGTTATCCTAGTACAACCAGATTTAATCTTTCAAATATTTACCAAAATTATGTCGATACTGACCTTGCCCGAATGCCAAGTACTTGGAGCTGGTTACAGGCCTGGCAGACTGCAACGGTGTTCGTCTCTGGTACTCCCAGTTGAATGTGTGTCTTGTCCAGAATGCATGTCTGATGTTGCTCCCTCGTCCCTCTCCGGGGTATGCGCGCCGACGGACGGTACACTTGCCACCAAGTAATCTAACCTTCGGGTATACCGCTGATATACACGCGCAATACACTTGAATCAGATTCTTGTAGTTTCACAAGAATAAAAAAAACCAGCTAAATGTGTTGACCTTTGCACCGCTAGCAATGTGTCTGGCCTTGGCTCGGGCCATGACCTTCGTGAATTGGATTTTTGTTGACAGACATTAAAGGGGAGTTTCTGAAGTCTGAGTTAATTAAAGGCCTTTATTTTATTGCAGACAATTGGTTTCACTCAGTTAAGGCACTCGAATATCAACTGCCTGGAAACATGAAACAAGAGGCATTTTGACATTCAATATTTACATCCTTTGAACAAAAGATTTACATTCAAGGCATATACATTTTGTTTCGTTTGAAATAAAACGAGCATGACGAGTTTCACAGATCCAAATGCCAAAATGTAACAACTTTTCACCGCGTATTTGAAATCGTTCCTTTTATCAAGTTTAAGACAGGGAAGTGATGCTTGTAATCATCTGGTGGCGCAGTTAACTCAGAGTGCCACATATGGAACTGTTGTATAGCGCCCTCTTCAGTTTCACAAATCCGTGGAGGGAAGAGGATATGAGTAGAATATTAACATCGATTTAATATTAAAGGCTTCCTCACTTCTCTGGTCTCATAATAAAAACCAGGATATTGTTTGGGGGGAGGAGGTTCAGCCAGTGTTCAGACCAAGACAATCATGTCAGCAATCAGTAGTCAGAATCTCAGCAACAGCGAAGGATGTACTCTATCCGCCGAGAAATCAGCGAACCTTGGTCAGCATTTGGCCCTCTCAAATCACAGCCTGGGCTTTGATCTCAAACAGTTACAACCTGGAGGGTCCTTATCAACAAGATCGATTTGTCAAAAAAGATGACAGATGAATCTCTGATGCACCTTGACGTCGGAATATGCCGCCTTCTGAGGCAAAGTCACGGTTAAGAGGAACAGACAGAATTCCTCGCTATTTAATGTTTGCCTTGATCGCCGAGGCATGATGATGATGTGGTCGGTTCGCCGCGATAACACGGACGATTTCTCCCCTGACGCGCACCGAGACGTTTCCCGAGATGTTTTCTTTCGGTACGAGAATGCGACAGTCGGTGATGGACCCCATCAAAAACCGATTGAACGGAATTGAGCAGAGTAGGGAACGAGACAAAGATAAACATACTTCTGTTTCCATTGCGTTTGTAACTCAATGCCCCCTTGCTTCCCCGCTTGAAGTCAGTTCTCTCTAAATAGATGGACTTGCACGCTGTCTATTAGTTTGGAAGCTGATCCTGGCCTCTTTTTAATTCATCGGTTAAAAATTTACTTTTGTTTTTAAAGGGGTTCTTGTTCTAAAAGATGATGGAGATATTTAAGGCTAATGTTTTTTTTTTTAATAAACCATTGATTTGAAGAGAAGCATGTTTCCTTCTGTGCCTGTGATCTGACGTTCAGTGGAACAGTTTAAAATATAGTGGACGTGGTAGTTTTCCTGACGGCTTGATCTCCTTAAACCGTCAAATGTCAGCAAACAAGCGGCCAGTTGAAAGAACCAGCCAGCCAGCCAACCAACCAACCAGACAGCTAACTGGCCAATGTACCAGACAGCAGGCCTGCCACTCAGAAAGGGGGAGGAAGTCAGCTAGCCATCCAGCCATCCAGTCATCCAGTCAGCCACCCAGCTAGGCGGCCAACCAGCCAGCCAACCAGCCACCGAGCTGGGGAGCCAGCCAACCAATCGGGGAGCCAGCCGGCCAACCAGCGCGCCCGTCAGCCGGGGAGCCAGCCAGCCAGCCGAACAGCCATGGCCAGCCAATCTGCCAACTAGCCAACCGGCCAGCCAGCCAGCAACCCGGCCAGCCGGCCAAATAGCCAGCCATCCAACCCTGCGGATGCTATTAACATTTAAACCATGTAAACCGGGGAGTCAATCATCACATGCACAACTGACCTGACTCCCATTGAATATTCAGCCCCCAGGCATCCTTCGCGAGTAAGCTATCAGTATTACAAGCAGCTCAAACGGTTTGCGGAACAAAAGTGACAGACAGCTGATTTAAGCGTCATTAATAAATTATGTATTTCCTAAATAGGCCATATAACACCTGTTTGGGGGAAAGATAATTAGATAAAATTTGATAAGATAATTGATAGACAAAAATTCTTTGTAATATATTTTTTGGGGCATTAGACCTAATGCTCATAAAACCTGTGATGTCCTTAAAGGTCAGCTGACTTGGTTCTATTATTTGTTATCACAGATTCACTATCTTGACGAAATAATTGCTTGACATTGCTATATGCGATTGTTTTTTTTAGGCCGCTGTTCCAAATTTCCGAATAGAAAATCCGAAATTAATGATGCTAGAGTGTACACTTCCACCTGCGCTAGCCATGTAGGCGGATATTACGTAAACATGAATGTAATAAACGAGGCAGCGTACACGTTTGTCGCGCTTCACGAGGACGAACTAGCCCAGGGGGAATCGCATCCAATCTACACTGTGTACAAAAAGTCATAAATCAATGATTCATGCGACGGCAGTCGTGTATCAAAGTTGAGGCGGTTGGTATACTTTTATAGCACATCTTGGTGATTTGTGATGGGAGTGCTTGCATTATGTGCCAGCTAGAAAAAAAACACCGTCACCTTGTGGAGATGTTGGGAGGTAGCTCTCCAGGGATCTTAGAGTCGATTGGTTACGGCTAGAGTGACTTCAATGATGCATGACTTGTTAATGTCTAGAACAGGTATCCTACAACCTAGTACAGCATCAACAGTCACATCTGGCAGGCATTGCTACAAGCGGATTGGATGTAGCTGAGTGTAACAAGGCCATCTTATTACAGCCATTTCAGATTCTAGCCCCTTTCTGTAGTAGTGCTTGGAGCACACTGTTCTGCTTCGTGAGTGGGAACGAGTCGATGTAAATTAAGAGGCTTGCTTGCAAACGTCACGCGGTCACACCACGACCATATGGCTCGCCGATGATGTCCCAATACTTCACGGTATTACAACAACAAAATGCGGTGTAAATATTATAATAAAATCACTCGCCATACCACTGTCACCATATATGACATGTGATTGAGACACTGCGGGGTAGTCTTCCGAGGCAGAATCTGATTGGTTGAAGCAGTTGGATGACGCAGGGTGTAAAAATCATTGCTGCTTTGGCCAAGATTCTCCTATGAGCATTTCTTGGCACAGCAAAGGTACATAACGTACTCTTTAAGCGGATACCAATTATTGGGCATCGATTGGCGTCTGGGTGAGTACATTTTATTCCTGTCTTTCATTACAAAAGTTATGGACACTTACGCTTATTTGAGTTTCGATGTGTATGCTGAATATTACATCACTAATTGGCCCCGGACGTCCGTTTTAATGGCAAATATTCGCCCATCTGAAACTTTGTCAGCCGCTGAATAAGTTTAATTAATTTTCTCATCTCTTGGTTCTGGTAATCCTATTCGTTGAAAATGTACGCCAACTCTTCATTTTTTTGTGGCAGATTTGCCCGCAAAACAGTCAAAGTTAACTACCAGCTAACATGTACAATTCTATTTATTGACTGTATAGAGTCTACGGTGTAATAGGAATCTGCGGTCGCCAGCTGAAACGATCGGCCATACGTTTAGCTTAGAATCCTGATCAGTTCGCGAAAACCAGAGAAGTTAATCAGTATGGTTTTTAGAGTGTATATAACATTCCGTGTAAGTTAGCATATTGACTCTGAACCTCAGACGCAGTTTTACGTATCAAAGATATCAGGGAAGTACCATTATCAGGATTTCTAGGTACCTTAGGTTACCTTACTTTAATTTCAACTGTTGCGTTCCCTTTTTATATTTATTTTAGTGGCCAAATTATTTGAAATAAATAAAAGATTAATGAAATTCGACAACTTATGATATATATATTTTTTTTATCAAATCGAGCATGCGAATAAGCAGCGTGCCTCCATTTCGAACAATCTGCAACTGCATATCTAGCTTAACAAACATAATTATATGCGAATTTCATTTGGACAAGACGATGTAATTAACATTTTAATCTATGTCATGTTTCAATGACAACCGAGGATAAATCTGTTTTCATTCGCACAGGAATATTCTCATGTGTACGCTAGACACAGATGCGTCATGTAAATTTGTATCCGGCTATATGGATAATTAATGTACCGTTTCATATCACAAAGATGCGAGCCACATCCGTAATACAGCTGGATCGGATCGGATAACACACTATTTACTGTGCAAAGTTAACAGATGTCGTACTTCTCTCTTTGTTTTTTACCGTCTTGCTCCCCCGTTTTTCAATTTCTTTGTTTTTAAATTGTTTTTATTAAAGAAACTGCAAACGATACCCGTCCCTTTTTGGATTGCTGAATCATACAGATTTATTTTGTTGTTCTATTTTTTTTTCTATAAAAAAACCTTAATGTAACGCGTGATATGACAGCAAAATGCAAATAAATTCAGGTTAAGCCTTTAAGGTATTGAAGACTCTGAACATGTACTTTTTGAGTATTAAAAACGAACGTCATCTGATTTCAAATTTAACGTCAATGCAAGTATCGGAGGTTTAAGTCCTGCTCGGAGGGTGATTTTCTCAACCAAGCTAAATCCGTACGATCCTTCTATAGAAAGGATTTTAAAACGTATCACGGTATAAATCTTCTCTTTTTTTGCCAAATGATTCGGCCTACTTTAGAATGAGGCCAATACCTGAAGTTAGGTCTACTTCCTTTCCGAAATGTTACCCGAAGAAGTACAGTTTAATTTTAACCCCACATGTCAAAACAGATCTGAGTTCTAGAGTAACCCATAAGGATACCTTGAAAAACTTGAAAGGAGAAATGATAAGGGGGGGGGGGGGGGTTGAAGATTACGTCCGGCTTATAACCCGTTGACGACTTGATTCTCAAGGGAGATAAACTCCCACAGCACTGCTTGTCTTCTCTTGATGATGGTTCAAGGTGGCTCTCGCCTCGGCAAACTCCGATGTCTCGTAATCTGAGTCGTAATCTGGTTTCACGGTCGCTCATGATTATCGTCTTACGGAAAAGATCATGACGCCCCGGGCACGCAACAAACAAATATTCCGGGACGAATTCCCTTATAACTTCGGTTTGGGAATAAAAGGAAGAGTGGGAATATCAAATTGCTCCCCAGCTACATCACCGTGTAGGTCCTAGGGATGTGTGCCGACTCTCAAATTGGCTCCACGTCCGAAAAGGGGTGTCGTAATTGATCAGGTTTCGAAGTACACTGTCACGAGCTAGATTTTGTGAGAAACGAACACCATATACCAAACCATGCATGTTTCAATATTGCACGAAACTGACCCGTTTGTTTCAGTGGACCGGTTTTAATTGGCGTTTGCCCTGGTTCGTTTTTGGTTTGAAAAAAAAGTTACTTCAATAAATATCAAATAAAAAGTCAATTAAATTTACATGCTGGAAAAAAATTCCCCAATCATGATCACAGATCGAAGTGTCCTTATCACTTGGACATTTTCTTGAATTTTGGTTTGTCGGTTTTTTTTATTTCTTTTTTTCTGACACTATCATTTGATTTGTCTGTTAACTTATCGGATTTAAAAGAGAAATGTCCCAACAAGGAGGGAATATTAGTGTGAAAAAAGTCTTCATGAAAACACACAAACACGGACAAGACATCGAGAATCCTTGCCTGGATAGTGTGAAGCAGCACTCCCACGCATGTAGAGTGGATTGACGCGGATTTGAACCAAAGTAGCGGAGAGTTATCCCTTAGAGCCAGCTGCACCAGACGAGAGATTTATACCCTGGCTTTACCAGGCCTCGTGAGGTCAATCGTCATATCTATATACCTGATTGTCATAATGATATCCTGACATTTTCAAAATGTTAGTTTACCCGTCAGTATTCCCTTGATGAAAGCTGCAGCTCGTATTGGTAACTGTGTCTACTTGATCCGGAACTTCGGGGAAAATAGAAACAAAAAACCAAACCAAAAGCAACATTTCATTGGTGATCGATATACCGTCAAGTATTTTGAATGGTGCCAAATCCCTAAGCATGAAGTCAGTAACATATGGGCAACATACCGGGGTATCCTGTATCTGTTTGAACCAATTGAGCTTACCTATAGAGGGCGCGATTACTTCGATTTTTCTAATGGATCCGTAGATGGCCCGAGAGAACCTGAAGTGCAATCAATGATCCAAGGAGACATTAAAACGAACACCTGACTATACAAAGCAATTTTTCTTTGCAAAAATAGAAGTTCGTTTTCACCCTGCCACGACTATTTTTTTCCCTTTATAAATTGGATTCAGTTTTCATTCAGGTGTAATCGACTTGTACAGCCTACTATTTGTGTAACACGAATACTAATCATCTGGTCTTAAAATACAACTGCAGAGTAGGCCTACGTCACGCGCGTGATTTTATACGCAATGCTAGAATTTTGCATAATACCATATGTTTGGAATTGAAAAGCAAATTTGCCGTCAAACGGGCTACGGTGGTAAGCAGGGGAGCTTTCTAAACTATCATGAGTCTCTAAATTTGAATAGTCACGAGCGAGTGCGGATGCCCTGCGGATATCGGGGGCTCAATGCCGCATTATTGTTTGATAACTACTATCGGAAGCCGGTTTGGTGTGGTTTCAGCTTCGAGTCATTTTACAGCTGCTGATCGGAAGACGGTAACGACATTCAGCCTACGGCAAAAGTTGGCTGAATTATTAACGTAAGCATTATCATTATTATTATACTGAATTATTTAGGTTCTGTTTGACATTGTGGGAAGTCTTAAGTTGTGCAATCGATGTTTGCATCACCACTCAAACTGCACAGTACCTTAATTGATGTAAATTTCGAAAGATATATCGTGTTACGTGAGCGATGTATGGTAAAGACATAACGACTCAGTTCCACACTCAACAGGTTGAATCGTCAACCCTGTCTAGGCCTATGCAGAAGGTATGGTATGGTATGTGTCGTGTTTTACCGAACCAAACTTCACGTACACTGTTAAAGGCGTTTATCTTACAAATGCATCTTAGAGGTTTAAATTAGCGCTTTCTTTTCTCCTTTTTTCTATTTTGTCGGACATTTGTTGTTCTATTTGTGATGACGCATTCTCTTGTCCATTACCTTGTCACAGAATTCCATTGATACCTAAACAGATAAGTTGCCTTCACTTTAACTGAATTGAATGCAATAGTATATGGACACAGATCTTAAACATTGCTATAGAAATTTGAAAGAACATGGAGGTTATATTACAGCTTCTACTTCATGTTGCGTCAGTAAAGTGTTGATATTATGGGAGAAATATTTACATTACTGTTTACACCATAAGGAGGCGGTCGCGTCGCCTGAAGCTGTGTGTTTGTATAACAAAATGAAAGGCCTATAAGTATTTCAAAAGCGAATACACGGTGAATACTGCAAACAGTCGGCGTATATATCCCTGCATCCATTATAGTGAGTGCATACTAACTCAATAATAGAATCTGACTCAAGCGCCGTTAGATAAGCTACTCCTCTCCTCCCTCGTCATGCCGCCAGCAAAAATACTGATTAATGAGTCAATCTTAATGGGGCTGTTTTGAATGCATAACAAATTGATTTTTCCGAGTGGCCTCTAAAAAAATATGGGCCGTTCACAATCAACTTGAAGTTGTGTTTCAGGAGGTTAAAATTATTGATTTCTTTACGGCTGTTAACTCAATTATTGTGGATGTATAAATACGGGTCTTGGGTATTTCCAGAATGGTTCTTTTGGTTAAAATTATTTGGGGGAAAATCATTTATTTAAGTCCGACCAAATATATTTTTCACCATATGGAATGAAAACCGGTTCTTGGTATTCAATAGCCTGTGTCAATAGGAAACAAGCGGTGTGTATGTTTTATAGTATTTTCCTCTTTTATGTTAATGTCAAATGTCTGGTAAATAAACATTTGTATTGATGTGGCGTGATCGGGAATTGAAAGAAATATTCATAATAATATACATTATTTTACCCTCGAATCTTTGAGTTTGGAATTATAAGCATTGCTGGACAGGCGTATACATATTTGAGATATTATCAAGCCTGTATATATGGGTTATCCCCAGACATTTACCTACCCAGATTCACGCACATCATCTAATTACGAAGCCGAGGGATTCAGATTCTTCCATCATTAATCTTCCGCTAATTCACCCCTGGTACCCAGAATGCAATGGTACACACCGACAGGAAAGCACAGCTTTATCACCCTTTGATTCCAAAGTTTGCTCACTATCAATCACAGAGGACCGAACTGTCTACGCTTCCGTGTTGTCTCATGAGATGGGGAAGACCGGCCTATAAAGTACCTGTTAGAACCTGTTTTAATTGATTGCTTTGTACAGGAGATAATTAAACAAAAACAGTGTTGACTTTCACCGGCGTGTTGCTTCAGTTTACGCCATTAGCAAAGCATAGTCGTCTTCAATGCAACTCATTATGTATGGTCGCCTCAAGCTCATGCCTCAGCCTTCATTACACACAGGAATCAACCATAACAAGCTAATGTAAATTCATTTAAAACAGTGACTTTATCACCGCAAACTCCCGAAGGATATGCTAGGTGCTGACAAGGAAGTGCAAAGGAGAAAAGAATACTGTTGTTGCATGCACGCTTCAAAGACTATGCCATTAGTCCTTGTAGATATAAAGAGGCGTTAGATTAGTCAGTCTTTTGGAGGCCAGGAGAGGTGGCGGAAACCAGATATTTTGTATTCCTCTCGTGTAACACATTGTACAGCTTGCTGCACTCATATTGTAAATTATTTTCCACTTCGTGTTAAGTTGCCGTGTGGACAAAGCCTGAATAATAGATGTAGGCTATGTATGCAAGGAGCATATGTGGCTGTATACATGTAAACCATACACATTCTCACTCTAATATCATTTTCTTGAAACACGAGACCTTGATTACGAATTCACTGTTTTTTCCCCGACATTTTGTATTAATATAAAATACTCTATAAGTTTGTATATTGTACTGAGGCCGATCTTAGTAAAAATGAATTTGTCGTCAATTGTAAAAAAAAAAACCTTTTGAACCTCAAATAATGTCCTGGGACTGTAAAGTTTTGAATGACTGAAATTGTATTCTTTATTTAAAATTCATCGAAACAGGTTTTGTTGTCAATTGGGAACAATATTATAAAACTGTGCAAATAGTATGATTTAAATATAAAATTTGAATCATAAATATCAAACAGTATTTTAACTATGAATGCTGTTTTAGTATTCTATTAAAAACAAAAGCTAAGGATTAATTCTGCAAAAAGCTGAACAAAAACAACATGCATTTTATCCGTCTAGGAATCGAGTTTGTTTTTGAAGCTGCGTTTGACATTAAGAAAAAGCCCCGTGACACCTTGGCTTTGCATTTTGAATTATACCTGTGGGGAAAGGTAAAGTTGGTTAGCATTCCCTAAATCGCGGTGCCCGTCAAACATGAAATAGACCTTCATGCTTTTCGCTTCATTCAATCCAACTGCCTCAAGCCACGATTCGCAATTTGATGCACTTTTCAGCAATTCTTGACAGCTTTTTCCTCCTTTTTTTTTCTTTTAAAGAAGCTCGACTTGTATCAAGTTGGTCAAAACATGACACAGTAATGCGACGAGTTGGTTGACAAATACTACTCACGATTTTGACGAGACTTAATAAACGAAGCAACAGATAGGACCGAGAGGTGTCATTTTAAGAGATGTCAGTAGAACAGTCTACACAACGAACAGTCTGCCGTAGCTTGACGACGATCTGTGATGGATGGAGTGGGCTCTGCCGCCATAGTTTAAATTTCCCAAGCGCGTAGAATCCCCGCACAGATCAGCTTTCTGATGTGTGGAATCAGGTTTCGGGGATTCTAATGCAATAGTACACCCGGTTATAGCCCCTCATTTATTTTAAAGCTTTTGGGAAATGATGTTTTTTTTTATTCTTGCTTATTTCAGTGAGGTTTAGGCTGAATTCCTCCATGCACTTGGAAAAAAAACGTATTGTACGGATAGAGATATGTTACGAATCGCATCGACATGCTCAGATTCGTAGAATTCGATCTGCGCTGCGCACTCGTTCTTGCTTGGTATTACTTAAACTGTATGTTATCGGCATTTACCTTCGCTGATATGGACTCACGTACAGACGGTGTATAGATTTCCCTAAAAGCCTGCAATTAATACGAAGATTTGTCTGGCTGAAATTCGGACTCGTGCTATCCATCTGGGTTTCTGCAAAGTGGCGGCGGGCCAACGATTTAATTCTATTAATTGCTGAAACGCAAGTCTTCGAAGAAACAGACTTCATGTTTGCCGGTTACTTCGGGAAAGCTTCATCGATTACTTTCCATATATCGACTGGTTACCAGATAAATAATTCCGAAAGTTGAGTCTCGAATTGGTCGTTACGAAGTCTGATTGACGAACATCCTTTTTCAACGGCTTGAAAATGCCTCACGCTACTTAAGGAGGACCACTTTTTACTTGAAACTTATTTCCCATTAGTTCCTTTGCTCTATATGCTTCATACCATGAAGACTCAAATCGGTTCAACACGTAGCTTGACTTACTTCATGGTCTCTACGACCACGTAAAGAACTTGATTGTGTATAACTGAAATTGGGGCCCTTTTACTATTCATTTTGACATGATGCCTTTAAGTAAAAAATGTTCAGACAATAAATCAAGTGAGTTTTTCTGTTAGCAGTTGTGTCATTTCATAGTTCATCTGTGGTATATACTTCGTGCTTTTCTGTTATGTCTTTCCTCGTCTGATCTATCCCGATATATCTTATAGCAATGAATTGTATTTAGTCTATTCTATTATAAAAAAAAAAAACCCACAGCAACCTATGGCATTGCGGCGGTTATACAGATTCCCGGATTCTTGGTGTTGCCATGGTAACACCGTCCGGATGGCTTTATGATAATCCCTGATTCCATCTCCTTTATCACAGATGAGAAACGAGAATTAAACAGAATGATCGAATGAAATTTCACAGTGCCATTAGACGTAATGACGAAGTATCGATTCGCCACGTGCAAGAACTCGGTGAACTGATTATACCAAATAGTTCAACCCAACTAAAAAGAAACAGCAGCTCAAACTCCTTACTTTCTGAGTGATTCCTTTAAGATGAAGGTCGTCAACCCTTCAGTCACTGTCCTGTGTCTTCACTGACTATCACATGGGAAGCTCAATCGCACTGTGGCAAAGAGGGAAATCAGTCTGCTTTCTGAGCATTTCCGAATGTCTGTCTCTGAAGGAAACTGATACACTTCCTCGCTCAACTCTGCTCTTCGTAAGTCAAAATGTTATTACCATATCAGATGGAGTCTTTATCACAGAGCAAAGAGCCCTGGGGCTTAGTCAAGCGTTGCTCTGAAGAAAAAAATGGTGAAATGTCACAGGGGTTAACGAGCAAATCGTACTCGCAGCATGATTTAAACAAAAATTTACTCACATCTGTGACGCTCAAAATTATAAAGTATTATCCATATTCGTCTTCTACTAAAGCTACGCAATAAAATATTAATTGGAATGACGAATTGTTCACATAGTGTCTCACTAAGAAAATGTTTAGGTCCTGGTAAGTATATAGCCCCACAACTATATCGTACTTTTCTCAAAATCATTGTGTTATTATGGTACAACTTTAATTTGGATGAACTATTATTTTGTTAGGTGTAGGCCTATTGTTGCTCCACGAAGTGCCGTGCATGCGAGGTGTGGATCCATCAATGACGCCGGTTACGTTTGTAACAATGTTTGGGCTTATTTCAGATTTAATTTGGTATACGTATTCAGGATTGGTACATGACCAATATTATTATCCTATTTTGTTTTATGAAAGGACTCTACAGATTTCCATCGAGTGGTCGTTTACTGTCACTTAAACTGTAATGGGAATATGACTTATTGACAATATTTTGTAGTATATCTGTGTCGCTAATATTGTGGAGCTCTGACGCGTTTCAATCAATTTTATAAAACTGTAGACATTCTATATGATTTTATAGCCTTATTCCATTGACGAGGTTTTGCATTTTGTGTTTTTAAATTAAATCGAACTTTTCACTGTTTTTTTTTCATTTTAGATATGAGAAATCAAGTTCATACAGCATTTACATCGCGAGGAACTAATTCTCACTGAGCAAATCGGTTTTAATCAAGAACGTGACATTTCCGCCACCTTCCAATAGTCACGTCTGCCATTCATGCAAATGCCTTCTTCTTCTTCTTCTTCTTGTCATCCTATTTTTTCCCCAGCGCGCTGTCCTTTTTTATGACACCTTGAAATTAGTAACAGCTCCCTATACGCTTGATTTGCCGTGACTGGCTGAGAATATACCATGCCGTGGTTGCTCCATCTAACACGATCGATGGGTCCCACTTTGGCTCAATGTTGGAACCCGTCCAAGAAAGCCCACGAGGAACATACAATGCCCCTTACCAAGGCGGGAAATAGTTTTCACACAAAATAATATCCGTTCGTCTAAACTAAGAACGGTGCATGGTTAAAACTCTCCTTCAATTCACTGCTCTTTCTTATTCACTGCGTTGAATTTCCTCAGAGGAGAAGTAACCACTAGCCTCGGGCAAACATCAAACCGCGACAAAAGCGTACAAACGTGGACGTATTTTGTTCATGTTCCGACATTCCGGCCGAGCTTTTGCCGATCACATGTAGTATTGTTTGCTACACGTTTGAATTATGCCCTGAATAACACCGACCCGTTTGAAGTGGACACAGAAATGTAGCGGTCGGCGAAAGACGATATGTTGTTTTTGAATAAAAGCTTCAAGGAATGATACAAAACATTACCACAATAGCTTCATCTTGATCTCAACAAATCCATAAATGTTGAAACTGAATAAGCACGTCTCTCAAATGTTCACACGGCTGAAAATATCTTAACAAGAAAAAAACATTGTCCATGATATTGTAACTACCAATATCAAATAACTTGTCGAGTAGTTGTACTATTTTATCTTCCTTTTCCATTACAAATATTCCCCAAAATATTTTGTCTGAAAGATTTTAAATATTTTCGTTAGGGGAAGGGTATTACATCGAAGTCTTTCAAAAATCAAACTAGAATCAATGAGCGAAGTTTATAAATAAATCGTGCGCTTCAACTTGTGATTCCTAGGTTTGATTATGAGTAGATCGTAATCGCCGAATGAACCCACTAATGGTAAACCATGCGCTTGGATCGTCTTGGGAATGCTGAATTGGTAAGCGGAGACGCTCATCCATAAATGCATCCGTGCTTGGGGATGCTTCATGGGGCATGGACTTCTCACTATTTTCCTTTAGATCTTTACATAGCTTTTATTAACAGAGGTAAAAGAGATAGGGACGTCATGTGGCTTTATTATATATATATATATTTTGTACGTATTTTTCATCAATATTGGAATTTATTTGGAAGACAGCCGATAAAAATGCCACCGACACCTCTTTCTTTGTAAATCGCACCCAAGGGGCGACTTTACACTTAAAGACATTAAAATATGTACAACCAGTTCTGAAGATTATTTTGCAATTGTGTAAACTCGAAAGCATCTTGCCCCTTGACAATATTTATATGGGTGGAAAATGAAAACAGAAATAAATCTAATCTAGTTTTGAGGTTAAACATTAACACAGGAGTTAATAAATCGTCGAAACTCCGAAGGCGAGAAGTCCATATATTACGTGTGCGCCAACGCCATAGACGTGTTTATAATGAAAGTAAAATGGTGTGGGCAGTCTAGCGTCACATCCCACACTGTGTTAGCTTATTACGATGGCACCGTGCCGCGCAGCGATGCGCATCAGGGGTTGTTCACTAATTAACTTCAGATCTATTACCGTTCACGCCTCGGTGATTTTCCCATTATCTTGAGTGAAGACCGGTTTTGTACTTAAAATATAAACTATTAAATATAATACTTATATAGCAATGGTGATACTTCCGTATTCCTTACCTTTCCAACATGTTTGGCAATACATTGATGATTTTACTTGTTATTTCAAGCAGGTTATATAATTGTTAAAAATCGGAAGACGCGCGAGATGTAGACGCATGCTACTTTATGATTTTGTTGGTATTACTATATCGAAGAAATGTATTACCGCTTTTCCTTGTTTTATCCTATGAATTTGTCGTTGACAGTTTTGCCATAACCTTCAATTACTTTTATTGTTCTATATTCCCCCATTGTCTGCATGCTTTGCAATACACATTTATTAAAATAAATATTTGGAATAAAAGACATGTGCAGTAAGTGAATGTGAGTGTAGAACGATACAAACTTATTGAGTTTTTAAACTTAAAGCCACAATATTAACGTAACATACCAGAATACAGGACGCCCCTTAAACCACGAATCCCCGCCCCTTTTCTTTTCTTCCGATTTGGCCGTATGCACAATACCATCATTGTGTATAGCCGGCCGTATACACAGTACCATCATTGTGTATATTAGTATTCGGTAGCCTAACAGCCTTCAAACGGTTTGCTTACTTGTTCGACAGACACAAAGTAGTTATTTGTGCTCTGAATAAAATTTCTTTGTCGATATTGTGATAGGTCACGGAGAATTGAACAGACATGTAAATATGCGCATCGTTGCGTATCGGACTCTGCATTGATGGAACGGGCTGTATTGACGTGCAGTGCATGTACATGTACATGTAGGCTGCACAACTAAATGGGCTATGGAAAATTGTATGCAACTTATAAAGCCCAACCATTATTGTTTGCCGTACGATTAATGGTACTGTCTGATAGGCTCTGCCAAACAAACGTTTTGGCATCGGATTTTACTGCTTCGAACTGGAACATACGGGACTAAACATACGATGGATATATAATTTGTTGGATACTGTCTTTGTTGCCGTCTACAGCTTGTGTAGCAATCCTGTGGCTGAAGCCTACGCCCTACTGTCCAAGTCACTACAAGGGTGGACTGTGGAGCAGGCTCGGTCGGTCTCTTACCCGTGTCGCGGCGCAGCCGGTGACTGGACGTGAATTATAAGCCCTTGTAAGTATTCACCTCTATCACTCGGCCCGAGCAAAGAAGGGGAAATGCGCCACTTTAATTGGTGGTTATAATGTATGGGAGTCATGACAATTTTCCTTTTTTTCTAACAACAACGAAATGTTTCTTAATCTGTAGTCCGGCCTTCATTCCATGTTCGACGGATTTGCAGTATGACTGACCATTTTCGAAGTCGAACATTGGAAAGAATGTTGAAAGACATGAATCTGGGACTGAGAAACATTTCTAAATTTGTTAGGAAATACTTTCTTGACTCTCCATAGACTTTGTACACAACTGCTGAAGTGGCGTCTGGATACTATACATTATTTCCCAGAAATTTCCTGACAACATTGTTTAGACTGTTTCTTAGTTCAAAATTTACGTTGTTTCCAACATATTTTGCAATGACTAGCAATGTTGAAGTTAAATGTGCAAATCAGTGATGTCAGGCATGATACAATGCACATGTATTTTAAGATATGATAAAGGGTAATTAAGGATAGTCCAGGGTGCATTGCGCATTATGAATTGTGTATCAACGTAAATGATCTAGCATCAGCAATGGTATCATGTTTTTGATTGGTTCTTAATGTGTTTTTAACTTATCTTTCATCAGTCTCTATACAGTTTAAAATGTTGTAAGATAATTTTGTGTTCTAATCAATGGAAAGGGGGTCAATGCAGCGATAGGGGCGGGGGTGATCTGTTGGTTACTCGGTTATAATTTCTTTGTTGGTTTGGTTACACTTGAATGGTTTTAAGGTTTTAAGGCCTTTTATTTATTTTTGACGGTTTATCTTAAAATATTTAATACATTTTTTTCGCTGTAAAATTGTATGTGTAAATATAGTTTAATCATTACAACTGTAGTTTTTGGTGTTCTGTTTTGGAGCTTTCATCAATGTTTAGACATGTAAATTTTCCATTTTTATCTTTTTAAATGGACAATAAATGAATTGAATTGAATTGAATTGAATGAGAACCAGATAAAAGACACGGCACATCTGAATAGACACATTTGGTTCTAAAACTTATCATAGGATAACTGGTTATAAATATAATCCTCTTCAATTGTGGCCTCGTCCGTTTGTGACATTATTTGTCATTTAAATTCGGTCGCCATGAAAGTAAAAAAAAAGCGTAGTTACTTTACCTTCACAAATGACCAATGATATAATCTCCGAACTGAGACCGATCTAAATTAACCATCTTCATGCTTCTTGATGCAGTAACCTTTAGAAGTTAATACATTCCTCGAGATGTATTTTAAAGTGCAAATAATAATGACATCAGTGAAGAATTTGATATTAATAAATGTTGCTACAAAATCATATCACATCCCTTGTTACACCTCAACAAATATGTGTGAATTTAGTAGAGCCTACAGTAACAATGAATAACCCCTTTAATCTATTGCTGTGTAATACAATCTTATAGGGAAGGCGGGGCTATATTTATTTACTACCCATATGTTAAAGTTGAGGGTACTTCGAGTCCCGGGAACCAGTCTAAATACCCACAAATTCACATATCATTTTTGTCATTTCCCTTAAGAGAAACGAGTCTGATGACAAACCATTTTTATTTGCCTGTAGACCATACCGGCGTTTCTCAATTTATTTTCGACAGCGTGATAATTGGAAACCTCTTCAGATAAATCGATGTGCCAGAATTGTGAATGGCTGATTGTTTAGTACACCCTGTGTCTCATTAAAAAACAAAATCATTCATTTTGTTATGGGGGGGGGGGGGCTGATGAGACAATGATCATATAAATGTATGCGTCATATTTTTTAATGAAAACACGATGCTATGGAAACTAAAGTGATGTTACCCTTCAGTTTGTTCTTATACATTGAAAAAAGAGCTGGACTTAAGCAACGTTTTGAGACGTAATACGATAAATGAAAAAAAAGTTTTAATTTAAACAAGTTGTATTTCATTAATTATAGCACGTTCGAATATCTTTAATTAAAATTGCCAATAACGCTCACACACACCAGCACGTTTACAAGCAAACCAAATTACAAACAAAATACACCCCACAAAAAGCAAAGGACCAAAACACATAAACAAAATTAAAAACAACAGACGTAATAAAAAAGGGACTCGGACGTGAATCCGGCATTACCAAATCTGCTAGAATAGGAATGAGAAAATCCTTTAAATGAATGAATAATTAACAGAGGACAAACAATGCACAAAGCCTTTCCATAGCCTCTTTAATCTTAGATTTTTGAAAAAAAATCTTTAGCACAACTTTCTAATTGAAAAGGAGTACATAACATGTCACGCTAATGAATGTAGTTATCTACATAATGCACTCAGTTTTCAAGAACGAAATTGTGTTTTAAACCTTGGCATGTTGTTTGTTCCTCTGCAGCTGATTGCATCTCCGATCTAAGCAATGATGGGCTTTCACGGACCAAGTCTACTCTTCACCATCTTGGTACTGGTATCCGTTGCCTTGCCTCATGCCGCTGCAAAGTTCCCTCAAAAAGCAACGATTTTTGAACTGGAGATTATCAAGGAGAAAGCACCACATATTCTACATGACCTGTGCTGCCCAGATCGGGAAGACGTTTACGAATGCATCGAGAGAGGTTTTGATGATTGCTGTAGCTACTTACTGGGTAAGTTGCATGGAGTGCGCCATGTGGTTTCACAAGTATTTCCATTCAGGTGGGGATATTTAGAATGGTGGCTGTGTCTAGGTTGGGGAATTGTTTCTTCCATATGGGGGAGCTACAGTTTGATATACACCATCCTTATAGGCCATCAGGCTCGGTCAAAAAGTTTGGCCACCGGTATCAAATGAGGGGAATAATCGTCATAGCGATTTTTGGCAAGGTATACACCTCCAGAGTTGGAAAATATGTGATAGCATTGCAGCAGTGACAGCTTTTTGGGTGTTATCACCCTTTTTTTTTCAAATTGTCCATCAAAATGCTTGTTACCACTCTAGGGGCGGTATACCTTGCGCATGTGCACTATAATCGTTCATGCCCTGACTTAATACTGGCCAAACCCCCAGGCTGAGAATTAGATGTGAGTTAGACCGTTGCGGGCGTCGCAAAATAGTTGTGTTAACCGCTTTCGAGAAAATAAAAAGGGCAGAGCGTGAAGCAACTTTTGGAGTTTGTCAATGGTAGGGCTGATTTGACCATTTTTAGACCAGGGCCCAATATTACGGAACACCATTCTGCCTTTACAGCGCAGTTGGAGCGCAATTCGTAATTCAGGTATATTCAATTATGTACGCCTGCAAAACGAGCTGATATAACACCTTGCTCACTAATGCACTTTAACCATCAACATGAACTTTTCTGTTGTTGTAAGCAAAATTTCTTCGCTTGCGCTTAGCAGCGCAACGAAATTAGGCCTAAAAGTCAATATTTTGCGCTTACCATAACTGGTATTATTCTTTGAACGAACGCTTCATGATTATGAATAAGTTATAGAATGCGTAACTGCGGGACGTTTACATAGGCTATACATAAAAAGAACACATCAAAATCTAAGGTATTTTGTTCAGCAAGGAATTTGGCAAGACGTTTGTCTGGTTGCGATCGTTGCTGGTAACATTTCATTTTACTCCACGTGTCGTCTCATGCTTTGTCGTGCTTTGTTTATTCCCCAAGGCGAGAAGATTACCAACGAGGGCATCGCCACCGCTTGGTTAAAGAAACTCAACTTTCTGTCGATAGAGACGGCATGGGCTGGATCCAATTTCAACTGGAACTTCCAAACCAACATGACAGCTTATAACTCTTGGGTAAATATTCAAACACCAACGATTAGATTCCTGAAGTCTTCTCAAGTCATTATTACCCTGTGCCCACCCTGTGCCCACCCTGTGCCCACCCTGTGCCCACCCTGTGCCCACCCTGTGCCCACCCTGTGCCCACCCTGTGCCCACCCTGTGCCCACCCTGTGCCCACCCTGTGCCCACCCTGTGCCCACCCTGTGCCCACCTAACCCCCTCGGTCCGCCTTTACTACGGGTGTCATGGCTCACATCGTATTTGAACTCTGAATTAACTAATTGCTTTTATCGAACTTCTGTTCCTACCATCCAATTTGTGTTTGTTCCCTGCCGCAGTTTGCCAAGAACGCCTCGATGCTTATCGGTGATTTCTCCCTAGAGATGAAGAATCAAGCTCGTCGGTTCGATACCTCCAGATTTCAAAGTTCTTCCATTAAGCGCATGTTTATGCTGCTATTAAGAGGTGGCTACTTAAACGACAGAGAAAAACGCGAGTAAGTATAGGTGCTAGTCTAGAAACACTAAGTAAATGTCACTGCCAAGTCAATTCGTTGTAAACTGAATTGAATTAAATTTATTAAAATGTAAATGAAGTCACCACAATTGTCAATTCATCTTTTGATTTAATAGAAGTTTGATTCACATTCTTCAATGAAAATGTCATGAGTCCAGGCAACAGGTGCGGAAATAGTACTCCAACGTACTTGGAAAAATAATATAAATATTGAAATTAAAAAAATATATATTTATTAGGCCTATAAATAGTCTCATACAAAGAAGGGAAAAGATACCATTCACTCAAAGAAGTTCTTGAAAAATATTGCAATAGTAATCCCCCGAAAACAGTACCCTTGCTACGTCATGATGCACCCATCAAATCAATCAATTTGGAGAGTTTGTTGATCAGGTGTGCCATCAATTAGTGTACTTCATGTAATGGATGGCTTGCCTGGTCGACAAACAGAAAAGACTCAAATGAAAGGTTGGAAATGAACTATTAATGTTCTCTCTGGAAATAAATACAGAAAATTAACCAAGGTTTCCAACGAGATGGAGAACATTTACGGCAAAGGCACGGTGTGTCGGGAGAGCGGCGAATGCTTGGCTTTGGAGCCTGATTTGGAGGATCTGATAGCGACTAAACGAGACTACGATGAGCTACTCTGGGCTTGGAAGGGATGGAGGGATGAGGTGGGCCGAAAGGTCCGTCCATTATACCCGCAATGGGTGGAGTTGAAGAATGAGGGAGCCAGAACCAACTGTGAGTATAAACAGTAATAAACCTTTGATTACAAAACAAAATATTTTCTAGTCGAAGTGGAAAAAGATAATTGTTAAATTAATGCACTGCATATAACTTTCCAATTTATGGGCTTAGAGGGTTTTGTGATGCAGGCAAGCGGCTATTTTTTAAACTCGCGTCCATATACGTTGCACAGTACTTCGTGCAGTGTTCGCCGTTTTTCTTGATTTCAGTTATCCCAGACAAACATTCAATATGCGGTTAGCTAAAACGATTGGTGTTCAGGCTTTACGTGTTTATATTTCAGTTGTCATTTCAGGAAAGGAAAATATCGACCGAATTTGTTTCCATGTGTTTAGTTATACTGATCGGGTAGCGACAACGTATTTAGTAATGCTTTATAAGATTAATATGATCGAACTCAAAGATCAGGTAAGAAACCGATGCGACTTATTTTCACATGATTCAAGCTAGTAAACACACGCCACCGAATAATTGTTTTCTCGCAGCCTATGCCGACGAAAGCGAAGTATGGCAGGAGAGGTACGAGATGAGAGACGGGAAATTTGAAGCGATGCTCAGCCGAATCTACACGGCCGTCAAACCCATGTACGAGCAGCTTCACGCCTACGTCCGCCGTAAACTAGCCGAACATTACGGCCAGGATAAAGTGGATACTGACAACGGCATGATACCGGCTCATCTACTCGGTGAGTTATGCGTATTACACGGGGATTAATGTGCTAACATTAGCCTTCAACAATTCATTATCTGCGCGCGGTAAATGTCACTTTACGACGTGATATATACAGGACGATCGGTCAAATGACGACCACGATGATCTTTTCAGCAGACTGATTATGCGTGCGTGCTCCAAGCAGTGTATCTTAATGATGTTGATGAGTTGCTATGGGTTTCGTCCCTTGAGTAATACAATAATGGTCTGGCATGTTCTTAGCATTTTTGGGTTGAATACAGGAAGTGAAAGACGAAAATCCACACTTGTATCATATCAAAACTTCCAGAACACAACATTTTTTTTGGGGGGGGGAGCCCTGAAAAAGTTGTGGTCCCCTAAAAAGTGGGTCCAAAAAATTACGGCGTGGGGTTCGGGGCCCGCTTAAGGGCCCCCAAAAAAATTGGATTGTAGATGCTCTGTGGTGCGATCTGAGGCAATTTCTGACCACTTTGACCAATTTTTTTTGAGGAAAAAATGGTGGTGTACGCAGTGCCTGCCTTTAGTGCGACGTCACTTAAAAAAAAAAAATGGGTTCGTTGTGGGGGGCCCGTTGCCCCCCCCCCCTTGGATCCGCCCTTGGATCATTTTCATGATCTCGTTTTTTGCGAAATCAATCGATGCCTTCAAATGGTCTTTTGCATGTGCTTTTTCATCAACCTATAGTGGTACTCTGGCCTAGTGTCAGGGTTTATGAAGATAAGGGGGATATGTTGTGTCCTTGGGCAAGACACTTAACCCTCACTTACCTGTCTCCATAACCGGGGATTAGCATGCAATGCACCTCCCATCATAAGCAGACGTGTGTTTGATTTGATTACTAATATAGTCCTGTCGTTCCCAAGGTAACATGTGGGGCCAGCAGTGGAACAACATTTACGACCTGGTCACCCCTTACCCCGACGTGCCGGACTTGGATGTGACCCAGGAGATGCGTCGTCAAGGCTACACGGTTCATAAGATGTTTAAGACGGCCGAGCGGTTCTTCACATCCCTGGGCATGGATCCCATGCCCGAGTCCTTCTGGGAGGAGTCCATGATGGAGCGACCTAAGGACAGGGAAGTGGTCTGCCACGGATCGGCACACAATTTCTTCAAGAATAGAGATGTCAGGTGAGAATGATGGAATCTGTGCGTAAGAAGGATTGCGACCTCGTGTACTTGCCCAATGTTGAGGGAAGTCGTCTTCATTGTTGCATTCGGTCTTGCCATAAAGTAAATACAATGGACCATTATCATGTTGCGGCCATTGTGCTTTTTCCCATTCAAATCAACATAACCAAAGCGAGGCTGAAAGGAAAAATAATATGCTTCCTTTAACAAAAACATTATCATTCAGTTCTGTTATTGGATAGAGGGAACATGACTGAAATGGTTGAAGCATGATAAAGATCTATAAGTGATCCACTTTCCTTATTTGATGTAAAAGAGGCTAAGCTCTATACCTCCTTCAATCCTACCAAATCCTAACGTTGGATCCTGACGGATTTGGAAGGGTTAGTGTTGGTCGCATACTTTGCTAATGAACACGCTGATTCTTATTTTAGAATCAAGATGTGCACTGAAATCACGATGGAGGATCTGTACACGGTTCATCATGAGATGGGTCATTGTGAGTACTACCTGCAGTATCACGATCAACCTGTCGTCTTCAGCTCTGGTGCCAATCCGGGCTTCCATGAGGCAGTTGGTGACACCATCGCTCTGTCGGTAGTCACCCAGGACTATCTCCACGAAATCGGTCTGCTTGATGAAGTGTCGAATAATGAAGGTGGGGTTGGAATTTGCAAGTTTTACTTTCAAGACTCATAGATACCATTTAACCAGTCTCAGAGTGATTTTCAAACGATAGTTAAGTTGTTAGTTAGATTTTTTGATCGCAAAGGTTAACCTAACATAAACAAGAAAATCACTCCCTTTCCCGTACCAAACTTCTCCGTTCTATAATCACACGTTTCATGTTAAACTACATGTATCAGAGTTCAAGTTAAGCCCTTTAACGATGCAATATGTCTGCTCGTCGCAGAGGACCATTCTGCAATCTTCCTTATACCTATTTTTCTTATTAATTGCGCACCTTTACACGTGCGTGGAAAGATGTCCAGTCAATAGACTTCAATTTTGAAGCGATAAGATATAATTTGTGCGCGTTGGAAACAGCTTTGCGTTGTCTTGTTCCGAGCGAAAACTCAGATTATTTCTAAAAAATGATGATTAAGAGCATCAGCGAAACTGTGTGGTATATCCAGGAATGGGTGTATTGTTGACATAAGTTAAGTTCCTGTATCTATAAGGGCTTTCTTGAGACCATGACTCAGGGAAATTCACACTCAAAGGGTTTTGCCCGCCAAAAAAATGTAAAATGGCAGACACATTTGGTCCGTATTCCTGTGCCTGCTTTCATCATGGTAATAATGAAGACTTATATTTCACACCAATGAATCTAATTTATTTTATGTTCAGCGGCTGATATTAACTACCTCATGAAAGTCGCCCTGAGTAAGATAGCTTTCTTGCCGTTCGGACTGATGATCGACAAGTGGCGATGGGGCGTCTTCCGAGGAGACATCAAACCTGAAGACTACAATAAAGAATGGTGGAGACTGAGGTATGCTGGTTTCCTGAGTCGTGGTAATCAATCAAGTTGTTCGTTACTTCGTTTGTACCTCACGAATTCTTTGAAACCTTCTTTCCGGGACTGATATTGACGTTTCTGTGAAAAGGGTAATCTTAGATAGTTTCTCTAGGATGACTTTTTTTTTCTTTGGGAAAAAATACTTGTTTCTGATATCAGTTTTCACGTGGAAATGAAAAAGACGTGGTCACTCAAAGTCTATCAATTGCTGATCGTCGAATCAATGATAAAAATAAAAGTGATTATTTTTTTCGTTAAATAGTTATGACAAATCGATAAAGCAATACAATGTACATCACTTAAGGAACCATACTATCTTAATGAAGAGTCAAAGGTCGTCGGTCTGATTTAATGAAATGAACCGGTGATGATAAAGGAGAGCTTTCTGTATTTTACTTTGTCAGAGCGGGGTACCAAGGCCTGAAGCCACCTATCGAACGGACCGAAGAAGACTTTGATCCCGGTGCAAAATATCATATACCCTCAGGAACTCCCTATATACGGTAAGTTACAGGACAAATCCTAGCTGGAAGATTGTAGTATTACTTTTACTTTGACGTTATAAGAAGTCTCTCTTTCAAGTAAATGCGTTTTATATCTGAAGTCATTCGTGTGGGTCAAATTTATATCTATGTGTGACCAATATTACGCTATATCTGCAGCAAGCACTGTTCAGAGAGTTTTCATGTAAAGCATTCATCGTCAAAGAAACCCTGAAATGGAGCCCGCTCACTGAATAAAAAAGGGGATTTCCTTTCAACTCGTGTACCCTGCCGGTACCATTTGAATATCAGTAATATGTTTTGATCACTGAAAACAAATACACCTCAAATTGTAAAACTTACTGGCACGGGTATTATGCCTCTTCACTTTAACTTGGAAGTTAAGTATGGTAATAAAGCATTTAATAAATTTCCTCAACAGGTACTTCGTTAGTTTCGTGATTCAGTTCCAATTTCACCGTGCGATGTGTAAAGAGGCCGGTTTTGAGGGACCGTTGCACTTATGCAATACTTACAACTCTGCGGAGGCAGGCCAGAAGCTGCGGTAAGCACATACATGAAACACTAACGTTTATTTCTTTGTTTAATTCTTATATTAACTAGATAGCCCATTCAGTGGAATCCATCGGTGTCATATCAGGCCCAGTATATAAGAAATCAAAAGAAACACCTGTCGAATACACTTATCTTTTCTTGGAATTCAGGTGTTAATGTAATTCATTATTATTGATATAATATTTTCTATTGTGTAGGGTTTTGCAAAAATTAAATGAGTGATATTATTGTTTGTGTAGTGACATGCTGTCGTTGGGAATCAGCGTTCCGTGGTGGGAGGCCCTAGAGGTATTGACGGGCTCTCAAACCATCGATCCGTCCGCTATCGAAGAATACTTCGCACCTCTCGTCAAATGGCTGGAAAAACAAAATGGCGGCAACGTGGGCTGGAACCCCAACCCTTGAAAACACATCAACAGCCCTGTGCCTGGAGTAAACAAAATGCCTGCAACAAACACACATCCTGCAGCAACTTCCGCACAGTATAGTTGCGTCTGAATGTCGTGGCTTCGGCCGGGTGTCATGTGAAATTTGGACTCCTATAAAATCTGGTCTCTTACGAAATCTGGTCTCTTATGAAATCTGGTCTCTTTTACCTCATACAGACTGTTCTTATTCCGTCTTATTGAGGCATGCACAATACAACCACGTTCAATTTGGTTGTATCGCATATTTTGTGGAGTCCACATTTCACACTACATCCGGCAGTACTACATGCATCTATGAAATTTGGACTCTTTATGAAATCTGCAGATCCCTTATATCTTATAATGGACTCTCAACCTCCGATCAGTATTCTCATTGTTCTGGTGGCTCAGCCGCCATGCAGAACACAACCACTGAGTCTGTATTTCATACACAAATGCAAATCAAGATTTGACGATGTTAGAGGGGTAACAACGAAATGGCAATTTTTTTTTTAACAAGTTTGGACATGATCATGTTTTACAGGATTATTTATTTTTTACTTTTTATTTATATCAGAATTTCATTCCCATCTTTTATTTTGATTGCATAAAAACTGCAGATACCATTTCTCCAATATACCTGTGGAATTTATTTGTCCTGTTTTTTCCCCACAGAATAGAAAATCGTCAAACCTTGATTTTCATTTGATCATTTTTCAAAATTGCACTGTTTCGTAGTTGTACGTGTAGACTGAATTGGTGCAGGGAGTCCTATCTTTATCGGTAAAAATGACTTGGGATTTTTGGGATATAGAAGTTTTGTTTAAGATTTAAAAAATAATGTAGGCCTACCCCCGAAGTGTTTCGTAACACTTCGTTCCATCTTCGGAACTTCCTCATACTTCTCTTTCTTTTTACATCCACGACACGAAAAACGAAGTCATCCTTTAAGACACTGTCACGACTTGTCCTCGTTATCGGGGTCCAAGGGAAACATTTACCCCAAACCAAAGAAAGTCTCATCAAGTAGTAGGAAGGTGTACTGCAAAGATTTATGGATGGTATGAATGGTGGTCTGTATTATAAAAAAAGATATTTATTTTTTTTTAACTCTTTAATTGATAACAAAAGGTACTCAGCAATTTCAGCTCAAGTTAACTTTATTAAATTGTTAGGAGAAAATTTCAATGATTTTTATATTTATTTTGGTTAAAAATGTATGTAGGACTATGAAGAGTATAACTCTGCTCATTCGGAAAATAAGTGTACCTCTTGAGATTTCCTCCTATCTGTGATAACGATCTTCCTTGAGTTTTGTTGTCAACGTTTTTCCTTGAAAGGGCGGATTGGATTATTAGCATTTTATTAATTAATAATACTAACCATTTTCAGAATGCTGGATGTATGGCTCTATACGTCCGGGGCTAGATTGAGTTGGATTCTATCGCATACAAAGATGTCTCACCAGACGCATCTTATTGTAAACCTACGTGAAATAACACTTTTCTAAAGTGTTGAAAACACATTATTTCACCTCGTGTATTTGTGCAAGTCGAGGTCATACTCCTTCGTGTTTTTTTTTTTTTTTAATTAAAAACGATTTGAATGAAAAACTCATTCCCGCGCTGCAGAACTTTTTTTCAGATCGTACATCTAAATTTCTGATTTTATTTTTGTATACTTATTGGTCTGGTAAACTTAACGGAAAACGCTCATTTAACTGTTGGTGTATTATTACAATTATTACCATAATTATTAGTTTTTTAGTTTTTTTCTTTTAAGTATTATTCCTTATACATTAGTTGGATGGAAAAACCTTTAAACGTGTCAACGAATATATCTAGAAGTATTCCATGAGATATTTAATCTCCCTGTCAGGACACATGTTTCATTTGTTGTGTTCTCTGAATATTATAACTTTAAGTTAGAGAACACTAACTGTGCACAATGGTTATCAATAAATCTGCAATACACTAAGGTTCTTTATTCCATCTTAAATATAGTTTCCTGTACCGATAACAACATATTTCTATATTCTATTCGAGTTGTTTAATCATATGTAAAACAATTCTACCAATGTACATCAAAAGAGGGCGCTCCTATGAATACTTCTTCGACTTCTGTACATTAACCTCCTATACCCCCCCCCCCCCAAATATTCATCATGAGTCGCAAAACGACAATTAAGTGCAGTGTGCGACCACAGAAAGCCAAAATAGCTTGATGAATGAATATATATTGAACAATAACTCCAACAATACTTGTCTTCAATCAATCACCATTCTGTCTCATCTTCTGATTAATAATATTATAGGCCCCATATTGAAGATATTCAAATTATATACATTTATTGACGGAATTGATGGGATGAACATTAGAAGATAAATGTTTTCTTCAATAATCGATTATTTTTGCCCAAATCATCGAAATTACAGCTGTCTCAATATTGAATAATACTCCCCTTCCATCAAGAGCCATTTCTGCGAAGTTTGAAGAAAACTATTTTGGGTGGCCAAATTTGATCAAAGATGTAAGGTTAACCCCTTGCAATTTTTTTCAATTTTGGCCGAAAAATGAAATTGCTCCAAACTTTCTTGAAAGATGCGTAAGGGATCCTAGAACGCATTTCGACTCGATTTGTGGAGAAAAGTGCCTTTAAAAAGAAATAATGCGTCAATATTTGGGGGCAAAATCAG
The DNA here is from genome assembly GCF_015706575.1 of Patiria miniata. Lineage (NCBI taxonomy): Eukaryota > Metazoa > Echinodermata > Asteroidea > Valvatida > Asterinidae > Patiria > Patiria miniata. Next base: position 14,858,149 of record NW_024037074.1, read on the forward strand.
TCAAAATTATTAATGTTTTCTCAAAAGATGTTTCTTTTTTTTACCCTAATCTTCGAAATTATTGCTGTCTCAATACTGAATGATGCTCCCCTTCCATTAAGAGTCATTTCTGCGAAGTTTAAAGATCAGTCATTTTGTTTGCCAAATTTGATCCAAAGTAAGGTTAACCCCTTGCAATTTTTATCAATTTTGGCCAAAAAATGAAATTGCTCCAAACTTTCTGGAAAGATGCATACGGGATCCTCAAACGCACTTCAACTCGATTTCTGGAGAAAAGTGCCTCTGAAAAGAAATTATGCGTCAATATTTGGGGGCAAAATCAGTCAAAATTATTAATGTTTTATTAAAAAATGATTCTTTTTTTTACCCTAATCTTCGAAATTATAGCTGTCTCAATACTGAATGATTCTCCCCTTTCATCAAGAGTCATTTCTGCGAAGTTTAAAAAAAAGTCATTTTTTTTGCCAAATTTGACCAAAAAGTAAGGTTAACCCCTTGCAATTTTTATCAATTTTGGCCGAAAAATGAAATTGCTCGAAACTTTCTGGAAAGATGCATAAGGGATCCTAGAACGCATTTCTACTCGATTTGTGGAGAAAAGTGCCTTTAAAAAGAATTAATGCGTCAATATTTGGGGGCAAAATCAGTCCAAATTATTAATGTTTTCTCCAAAAATGTTCCGTTTTTTACCCTAATCTTCGAAATTATTGCATCCTCAATACTGAATGATTTTCCCCTTCCATCAAGAGTCATTTCTGCGAAGTTTAAAGAAAAGTAATTTTTTTGGCCAAATTTGATCAAAAAGTAAGGTTAACCCCTTGCAATTTTTTTCAATTTTGGCCGAAAAATGAAATTGCTCGAAACTTTCTGGAAAGATGCATAAGGGTTCCAAGAACGCATTTCTACCCGATTTGTGGAGAAAGGTGCCTTTAAAAAGAATTAATGTGTCAATATTTGGGGGCAAAATCAGTCCAAATTGTTAATGTTTTCTAAAAAAATGTTCCGTTTTTTACCCTAATCTTCGAAATTATTGCTGTCTCAATACTGAATGATGCTCCCCTTCCATCAAGAGTCATTTCTGCGAAGTTTAAAGAAAAGTCATTTTTTGGGCCAAATTTGATCAAAAAGTAAGGTTAACCCCTTGCAATTTTTTTCAATTTTGGCCGAAAAATGAAATTGCTCGAAACTTTCTGGAAAGATGCATAAGGGATCCTAGAACGCATTTCTACTCGATTTGTGGAGAAAAGTGCCTTTAAAAAGAATTAATGTGTCAATATTTGGGGGCAAAATCTGTCAAAATTATTAATGTTTTCTCCAAAAATGTTCCGTTTTTTACCCTAATCTTCGAAATTATAGCTGTCTCAATACTGAATGATGCTCCCCTTCCATGAAGAGTCATTTATGCGAAGTTTAAAGAAAAGTCATTTTTTGGCCAAATTTGATCAAAAAGTAAGGTTAACCCCTTGCAATTTTTTCAATTTTGGCCGAAAAATGAAAATGCTCCAAACTTTCTAAAAAGATGCGTAAGGGATCCTAGAACGCATTTCGACTCGATTTCTGGAGAAAAGTGCCATTAAAAGGAAATAATGCGTCAATATTTGGGGGCAAAATCAGTCCAAATTATTAATGTTTTCTTCAAAAATGTTTCTTTTTTGTACCCTAATCTTCGAAATTATAGCTGTCTCAATACTGAATGATGCTCCCCTTTCATCAAGAGTCATTTCTGCGAAGTTTAAAGAAAAGTCATTTTTTTTGCCAAATTTGACCAAAAAGTAAGGTTAACCCCTTGCAATTTTTATCAATTTTGGCCGAAAAATGAAATTGCTCGAAACTTTCTGGAAAGATGCATAAGGGATCCTAGAACGCATTTCTACTCGATTTCTGGAGAAAAGTGCCTTTAAAAGGAAATAATGCGTCAATATTTGGGGGCAAAATCAGTCCAAATTATTAATGTTTTCTCCAAAAATGTTCCGTTTTTTACCCTAATCTTCGAAATTATTGCATCCTCAATACTGAATGATTTTCCCCTTCCATCAAGAGTCATTTCTGCGAAGTTTAAAGAAAAGTCATTTTTTGGCCAAATTTGATCAAAAAGTAAGGTTAACCCCTTGCAATTTTTTCAATTTTGGCCGAAAAATGAAAATGCTCCAAACTTTCTAAAAAGATGCGTAAGGGATCCTAGAACGCATTTCGACTCGATTTCTGGAGAAAAGTGCCATTAAAAGGAAATAATGCGTCAATATTTGGGGGCAAAATCAGTCCAAATTATTAATGTTTTCTCCAAAAATGTTTCTTTTTTGTACCCTAATCTTCGAAATTATAGCTGTCTCAATACTGAATGATGCTCCCCTTCCATTAAGAGTCATTTCTGCGAAGTTTAAAGAAAAGTCATTTTTTTGGCCAAATTTGATCAAAAAGTAAGGTTAACCCCTTGCAATTTTTTTCAATTTTGGCCAAAAAATGAAAATGCTCCAAACTTTCTAAAAAGATGCGTAAGGGATCCTAGGACGCATTTCGACTCGATTTCTGGAGAAAAGTGCCTTTAAAAGGAAATTATGCGTCAATATTTGGGGGCAAAATCAGTCCAAATTATTAATGTTTTCTCAAAAGATGTTTCTTTTTTTTACCCTAATCTTCGAAATTATAGCTGTCTCAATACTGAATGATGCTCCCCTTCCATCAAGAGTCATTTCTGGGAAGTTTAAAGAAAAGTTATTTTCTGGCCAAATTTGATCAAAAAGTAAGGTTAACCCCTTGCAATTTTTTTCAATTTTGGCCGAAAAATGAAATTGCTCGAAACTTTCTGGAAAGATGCATAAGGGATCCTAGAACGCATTTCGACTCGATTTCTGGAGAAAAGTGCCTTTAAAAAGAATTAATGTGTCAATATTTGGGTTAAAATCAGTCCAAATTATTAATGTTTTCTCCAAAAATGTTCCGTTTTTTACCCTAATCTTCGAAATTATAGCTGTCTCAATACTGAATGATGCTCCCCTTCCATCAAGAGTCATTTCTGCGAAGTTTAAAGAAAAGTCATTTTTTGGCCAAATTTGATCAAAAAGTAAGGTTAACCCCTTGCAATTTTTTTCAATTTTGGCCAAAAAATGAAAATGCTCCAAACTTTCTAAAAGGATGTGTAAGGGATCCTAGAACGCATTTCGACTCGATTTCTGGAGAAAAGTGCCATTAAAAGAAAATAATGCGTCAATATTTGGGGGCAAAATCTGTCCAAATTATTAATGTTTTCTCAAAAGATGTTTCTTTTTTTTACCCTAATCTTCGAAATTATTGCTGTCTCAATACTGAATGATTCTCCCCTTCCATTAAGAGTCATTTCTGCGAAGTTTAAAGAAAAGTCATTTTTTTGGCCAAATTTGATCAAAAAGTAAGGTTAACCCCTTGCAATTTTTTTCAATTTTGGCCGAAAAATGAAATTGCTCGAAACTTTCTGGAAAGATGCATAAGGGATCCTAGAACGCATTTCGACTCGATTTCTGGAGAAAAGTGCCTTTAAAAAGAATTAATGTGTCAATATTTGGGGGCAAAATCAGTCCAAATTATTAATGTTTTCTCCAAAAATGTTCCGTTTTTTACCCTAATCTTCGAAATTATAGCTGTCTCAATACTGAATGATGCTCCCCTTCCATCAAGAGTCATTTCTGCGAAGTTTAAAGAAAAGTCATTTTTTGGCCAAATTTGATCAAAAAGTAAGGTTAACCCCTTGCAATTTTTTTCAATTTTGGCCAAAAAATGAAAATGCTCCAAACTTTCTAAAAAGATGCGTAAGGGATCCTAGAACGCATTTCGACTCGATTTCTGGAGAAAAGTGCCATTAAAAGGAAATAATGCGTCAATATTTGGGGGCAAAATCAGTCCAAATTATTAATGTTTTCTCAAAAGATGTTTCTTTTTTTTACCCTAATCTTCGAAATTATTGCTGTCTCAATACTGAATGATGCTCCCCTTCCATTAAGAGTCATTTCTGCGAAGTTGAAAGAAAAGTCATTTTTTGGCCAAATTTGATCAAAAAGTAAGGTTAACCCCTTGCAATTTTTTTCAATTTTGGCCGAAAAATGAAATTGCTCGAAACTTTCTGGAAAGATGCATAAGGGATCCTAGAACGCATATCGACTCGATTTCTGGAGAAAAGTGCCTTTAAAAAGAATTAATGTGTCAATATTTGGGGGCAAAATCTGTCAAAATTATTAATGTTTTCTCCAAAAATGTTCCGTTTTTTACCCTAATCTTCGAAATTATAGCTGTCTCAATACTGAATGATGCTCCCCTTCCATCAAGAGTCATTTATGCGAAGTTTAAAGAAAAGTCATTTTTTGGCCAAATTTGATCAAAAAGTAAGGTTAACCCCTTGCAATTTTTTCAATTTTGGCCGAAAAATGAAAATGCTCCAAACTTTCTAAAAAGATGCGTAAGGGATCCTAGAACGCATTTCGACTCGATTTCTGGAGAAAAGTGCCATTAAAAGGAAATAATGCGTCAATATTTGGGGGCAAAATCAGTCCAAATTATTAATGTTTTCTTCAAAAATGTTTCTTTTTTTTACCCTAATCTTCGAAATTATAGCTGTCTCAATACTGAATGATGCTCCCCTTCCATTAAGAGTCATTTCTGGGAAGTTTAAAGAAAAGTTATTTTCTGGCCAAATTTGATCAAAAAGTAAGGTTAACCCCTTGCAATTTTTTTCAATTTTGGCCGAAAAATGAAATTGCTCGAAACTTTCTGGAAAGATGCATAAGGGATCCTAGAACGCATTTCGACTCGATTTCTGGAGAAAAGTGCCTTTAAAAAGAATTAATGTGTCAATATTTTGGGGCAAAATCAGTCCAAATTATTAATGTTTTCTCCAAAAATGTTCCGTTTTTTACCCTAATCTTCGAAATTATAGCTGTCTCAATACTGAATGATGCTCCCCTTCCATCAAGAGTCATTTCTGCGAAGTTTAAAGAAAAGTTATTTTCTGGCCAAATTTGATCAAAAAGTAAGGTTAACCCCTTGCAATTTTTTTCAATTTTGGCCGAAAAATGAAATTGCTCGAAACTTTCTGGAAAGATGCATAAGGGATCCTAGAACGCATATCGACTCGATTTCTGGAGAAAAGTGCCTTTAAAAAGAATTAATGTGTCAATATTTGGGGGCAAAATCTGTCAAAATTATTAATGTTTTCTCCAAAAATGTTCCGTTTTTTACCCTAATCTTCGAAATTATAGCTGTCTCAATACTGAATGATGCTCCCCTTCCATCAAGAGTCATTTATGCGAAGTTTAAAGAAAAGTCATTTTTTGGCCAAATTTGATCAAAAAGTAAGGTTAACCCCTTGCAATTTTTTCAATTTTGGCCGAAAAATGAAAATGCTCCAAACTTTCTAAAAAGATGCGTAAGGGATCCTAGAACGCATTTCGACTCGATTTCTGGAGAAAAGTGCCATTAAAAGGAAATAATGCGTCAATATTTGGGGGCAAAATCAGTCCAAATTATTAATGTTTTCTTCAAAAATGTTTCTTTTTTTTACCCTAATCTTCGAAATTATAGCTGTCTCAATACTGAATGATGCTCCCCTTCCATTAAGAGTCATTTCTGGGAAGTTTAAAGAAAAGTTATTTTCTGGCCAAATTTGATCAAAAAGTAAGGTTAACCCCTTGCAATTTTTTTCAATTTTGGCCGAAAAATGAAATTGCTCGAAACTTTCTGGAAAGATGCATAAGGGATCCTAGAACGCATTTCGACTCGATTTCTGGAGAAAAGTGCCTTTAAAAAGAATTAATGTGTCAATATTTTGGGGCAAAATCAGTCCAAATTATTAATGTTTTCTCCAAAAATGTTCCGTTTTTTACCCTAATCTTCGAAATTATAGCTGTCTCAATACTGAATGATGCTCCCCTTCCATCAAGAGTCATTTCTGCGAAGTTTAAAGAAAAGTTATTTTCTGGCCAAATTTGATCAAAAAGTAAGGTTAACCCCTTGCAATTTTTTTCAATTTTGGCCGAAAAATGAAATTGCTCGAAACTTTCTGGAAAGATGCATAAGGGATCCTAGAACGCATTTCGACTCGATTTCTGGAGAAAAGTGCCTTTAAAAAGAATTAATGTGTCAATATTTGGGTTAAAATCAGTCCAAATTATTAATGTTTTCTCCAAAAATGTTCCGTTTTTTACCCTAATCTTCGAAATTATAGCTGTCTCAATACTGAATGATGCTCCCCTTCCATCAAGAGTCATTTCTGCGAAGTTTAAAGAAAAGTCATTTTTTGGCCAAATTTGATCAAAAAGTAAGGTTATAACCCCTTGCAATTTTTTTCAATTTTGGCCGAAAAATGAAATTGCTCGAAACTTTCTGGAAAGATGCATAAGGGATCCTAGAACGCATATCGACTCGATTTCTGGAGAAAAGTGCCTTTAAAAAGAATTAATGTGTCAATATTTGGGGGCAAAATCTGTCAAAATTATTAATGTTTTCTCCAAAAATGTTCCGTTTTTTACCCTAATCTTCGAAATTATAGCTGTCTCAATACTGAATGATGCTCCCCTTCCATCAAGAGTCATTTCTGCGAAGTTTAAAGAAAAGTCATTTTTTGGCCAAATTTGATCAAAAAGTAAGGTTAACCCCTTGCAATTTTTTCAATTTTGGCCGAAAAATGAAAATGCTCCAAACTTTCTAAAAAGATGCGTAAGGGATCCTAGAACGCATTTCGACTCGATTTCTGGAGAAAAGTGCCATTAAAAGGAAATAATGCGTCAATATTTGGGGGCAAAATCAGTCCAAATTATTAATGTTTTCTTCAAAAATGTTTCTTTTTTTTACCCTAATCTTCGAAATTATAGCTGTCTCAATACTGAATGATGCTCCCCTTCCATTAAGAGTCATTTCTGCGAAGTTTAAAGAAAAGTCATTTTTTTGGCCAAATTTGATCAAAAAGTAAGGTTAACCCCTTGCAATTTTTTTCAATTTTGGCCAAAAAATGAAAATGCTCCAAACTTTCTAAAAAGATGCGTAAGGGATCCTAGAACGCATTTCGACTCGATTTCTGGAGAAAAGTGCCTTTAAAAGGAAATTATGCGTCAATATTTGGGGGCAAAATCAGTCCAAATTATTAATGTTTTCTCAAAAGATGTTTCTTTTTTTTACCCTAATCTTCGAAATTATAGCTGTCTCAATACTGAATGATGCTCCCCTTCCATCAAGAGTCATTTCTGGGAAGTTTAAAGAAAAGTTATTTTCTGGCCAAATTTGATCAAAAAGTAAGGTTAACCCCTTGCAATTTTTTTCAATTTTGGCCGAAAAATGAAATTGCTAGAAACTTTCTGGAAAGATGCATAAGGGATCCTAGAACGCATTTCGACTCGATTTCTGGAGAAAAGTGCCTTTAAAAGAATTAATGTGTCAATATTTGGGGGAAAAATCAGTCCAAATTATTAATGTTTTCTCCAAAAATGTTCCGTTTTTTACCCTAATCTTCGAAATTATAGCTGTCTCAATACTGAATGATGCTCCCCTTCCATCAAGAGTCATTTCTGCGAAGTTTAAAGAAAAGTCATTTTTTGGCCAAATTTGATCAAAAAGTAAGGTTAACCCCTTGCAATTTTTTTCAATTTTGGCCAAAAAATGAAAATGCTCCAAACTTTCTAAAAAGATGCGTAAGGGATCCTAGAACGCATTTCGACTCGATTTCTGGAGAAAAGTGCCATTAAAAGGAAATAATGCGTCAATATTTTGGGGCAAAATCAGTCCAAATTATTAATGTTTTCTCAAAAGATGTTTCTTTTTTTACCCTAATCTTCGAAATTATTGCTGTCTCAATACTGAATGATGCTCCCCTTCCATTAAGAGTCATTTCTGCGAAGTTTAAAGAAAAGTCATTTTTTTGGCCAAATTTGATCAAAAAGTAAGGTTAACCCCTTGCAATTTTTTTCAATTTTGACCGAAAACTGAAATTGCTCGAAACTTTCTGGAAAGATGCATAAGGGATCCTAGAACGCATTTCGACTCGATTTCTGGAGAAAAGTGCCTTTAAAAAGAATTAATGTGTCAATATTTGGGGGCAAAATCTGTCAAAATTATTAATGTTTTCTCCAAAAATGTTCCGTTTTTTACCCTAATCTTCGAAATTATAGCTGTCTCAATACTGAATGATGCTCCCCTTCCATCAAGAGTCATTTATGCGAAGTTTAAAGAAAAGTCATTTTTTGGCCAAATTTGATCAAAAAGTAAGGTTAACCCCTTGCAATTTTTTCAATTTTGGCCGAAAAATGAAAATGCTCCAAACTTTCTAAAAAGATGCGTAAGGGATCCTAGAACGCATTTCGACTCGATTTCTGGAGAAAAGTGCCATTAAAAGGAAATAATGCGTCAATATTTGGGGGCAAAATCAGTCCAAATTATTAATGTTTTCTTCAAAAATGTTTCTTTTTTTTACCCTAATCTTCGAAATTATAGCTGTCTCAATACTGAATGATTCTCCCCTTCCATTGAGAGTCATTTCTGCGAAGTTTAAAGAAAAGTCATTTTTTTGGCCAAATTTGATCAAAAAGTAAGGTTAACCCCTTGCAATTTTTTTCAATTTTGGCCAAAAAATGAAAATGCTCCAAACTTTCTAAAAAGATGCGTAAGGGATCCTAGAACGCATTTCGACTCGATTTCTGGAGAAAAGTGCCTTTAAAAGGAAATTATGCGTCAATATTTGGGGGCAAAATCAGTCCAAATTATTAATGTTTTCTCAAAAGATGTTTCTTTTTTTTACCCTGATCTTCTAAATTATAGCTGTCTCAATACTGAATGATGCTCCCCTTCCATCAAGAGTCATTTCTGGGAAGTTTAAAGAAAAGTTATTTTCTGGCCAAATTTGATCAAAAAGTAAGGTTAACCCCTTGCAATTTTTTTCAATTTTGGCCGAAAAATGAAATTGCTCGAAACTTTCTGGAAAGATGCATAAGGGATCCTAGAACGCATTTCGACTCGATTTGTGGAGAAAAGTGCCTTTAAAAAGAATTAATGTGTCAATATTTGGGGGCAAAATCAGTCCAAATTATTAATGTTTTCTCCAAAAATGTTCCGTTTTTTACCCTAATCTTCGAAATTATAGCTGTCTCAATACTGAATGATGCTCCCCTTCCATCAAGAGTCATTTCTGCGAAGTTTAAAGAAAAGTCATTTTTTGGGCAAATTTGATCAAAAAGTAAGGTTAACCCCTTGCAATTTTTTTCAATTTTGGCCAAAAAATGAAAATGCTCCAAACTTTCTAAAAAGAAGCGTAAGGGATCCTAGAACGCATTTCGACTCGATTTCTGGAGAAAAGTGCCATTAAAAGGAAATAATGCGTCAATATTTGGGGGCAAAATCAGTCCAAATTATTAATGTTTTCTCAAAAGATGTTTCTTTTTTTTACCCTAATCTTCGAAATTATTGCTGTCTCCATACTGAATGATGCTCCCCTTCCATTAAGAGTCATTTCTGCGAAGTTTAAAGAAAAGTCATTTTTTGGCCAAATTTGATCAAAAAGTAAGGTTAACCCCTTGCAATTTTTTTCAATTTTGGCCGAAAAATGAAATTGCTCGAAACTTTCTGGAAAGATGCATAAGGGATCCTAGAACGCATTTCGACTCGATTTCTGGAGAAAAGTGCCTTTAAAAAGAATTAATGTGTCAATATTTGGGGGCAAAATCAGTCCAAATTATTAATGTTTTCTCCAAAAATGTTCCGTTTTTTACCCTAATCTTCGAAATTATAGCTGTCTCAATACTGAATGATGCTCCCCTTCCATCAAGAGTCATTTCTGCGAAGTTTAAAGAAAAGTCATTTTTTGGCCAAATTTGATCAAAAAGTAAGGTTAACCCCTTGCAATTTTTTTCAATTTTGGCCAAAAAATGAAAATGCTCCAAACTTTCTAAAAAGATGCGTAAGGGATCCTAGAACGCATTTCGACTCGATTTCTGGAGAAAAGTGCCATTAAAAGGAAATAATGCGTCAATATTTGGGGGCAAATCAGTCCAAATTATTAATGTTTTCTCAAAAGATGTTTCTTTTTTTTACCCTAATCTTCGAAATTATTGCTGTCTCAATACTGAATGATGCTCCCCTTCCATTAAGAGTCATTTCTGGAAGTTTAAAGAAAAGTTATTTTCTGGCCAAATTTGATCAAAAAGTAAGGTTAACCCCTTGCAATTTTTTTCAATTTTGGCCGAAAAATGAAATTGCTCGAAACTTTCTGGAAAGATGCATAAGGGATCCTAGAACGCATTTCGACTCGATTTCTGGAGATAAGTGCCTTTAAAAAGAATTAATGTGTCAATATTTGGGGGCAAAATCAGTCCAAATTATTAATGTTTTCTCCAAAAATGTTCCGTTTTTTACCCTAATCTTCGAAATTATAGCTGTCTCAATACTGAATGATGCTCCCCTTCCATCAAGAGTCATTTCTGGGAAGTTTAAAGAAAAGTTATTTTCTGGCCAAATTTGATCAAAAAGTAAGGTTAACCCCTTGCAATTTTTTTCAATTTTGGCCGAAAAATGAAATTGCTCGAAACTTTCTGGAAAGATGCATAAGGGATCCTAGAACGCATTTCGACTCGATTTCTGGAGAAAAGTGCCTTTAAAAAGAATTAATGTGTCAATATTTGGGGGCAAAATCAGTCCAAATTATTAATGTTTTCTCCAAAAATGTTCCGTTTTTTACCCTAATCTTCGAAATTATAGCTGTCTCAATACTGAATGATGCTCCCCTTCCATCAAGAGTCATTTCTGCGAAGTTTAAAGAAAAGTCAATTTTTTGGCCAAATTTGATCAAAAAGTAAGGTTAACCCCTTGCAATTTTTTTCAATTTTGGCCAAAAAATGAAAATGCTCCAAACTTTCTAAAAAGATGCGTAAGGGATCCTAGAACGCATTTCGACTCGATTTCTGGAGAAAAGTGCCTTTAAAAGGAAATTATGCGTCAATATTTGGGGGCAAAATCAGTCCAAATTATTAATGTTTTCTCAAAAGATGTTTCTTTTTTTTACCCTAATCTTCGAAATTATAGCTGTCTCAATACTGAATGATGCTCCCCTTCCATCAAGAGTCATTTCTGGGAAGTTTAAAGAAAAGTTATTTGCTGGCCAAATTTGATCAAAAAGTAAGGTTAACCCCTTGCAATTTTTTTCAATTTTGGCCGAAAAATGAAATTGCTCGAAACTTTCTGGAAAGATGCATAAGGGATCCTAGAACGCATTTCGACTCGATTTCTGGAGAAAAGTGCCTTTAAAAAGAATTAATGTGTCAATATTTGGGGGCAAAATCAGTCCAAATTATTAATGTTTTCTCCAAAAATGTTCCGTTTTTTACCCTAATCTTCGAAATTATAGCTGTCTCAATACTGAATGATGCTCCCCTTCCATCAAGAGTCATTTCTGCGAAGTTTAAAGAAAAGTCATTTTTTGGCCAAATTTGATCAAAAAGTAAGGTTAACCCCTTGCAATTTTTTTCAATTTTGGCCAAAAAATGAAAATGCTCCAAACTTTCTAAAAAGATGCGTAAGGGATCCTAGAACGCATTTCGACTCGATTTCTGGAGAAAAGTGCCATTAAAAGGAAATAATGCGTCAATATTTGGGGGCAAAATCAGTCCAAATTATTAATGTTTTCTCAAAAGATGTTTCTTTTTTTTACCCTAATCTTCGAAATTATTGCTGTCTCAATACTGAATGATGCTCCCCTTCCATTAAGAGTCATTTCTGCGAAGTTTAAAGAAAAGTCATTTTTTTGGCCAAATTTGATCAAAAAGTAAGGTTAACCCCTTGCAATTTTTTTCAATTTTGGCCGAAAAATGAAATTGCTCGAAACTTTCTGGAAAGATGCATAAGGGATCCTAGAACGCATTTCGACTCGATTTCTGGAGAAAAGTGCCTTTAAAAAGAATTAATGTGTCAATATTTGGGGGCAAAATCAGTCCAAATTATTAATGTTTTCTCCAAAAATGTTCCGTTTTTTACCCTAATCTTCGAAATTATAGCTGTCTCAATACTGAATGATGCTCCCCTTCCATCAAGAGTCATTTCTGCGAAGTTTAAAGAAAAGTCATTTTTTGGCCAAATTTGATCAAAAAGTAAGGTTAACCCCTTGCAATTTTTTTCAATTTTGGCCAAAAAATGAAAATGCTCCAAACTTTCTAAAAAGATGCGTAAGGGATCCTAGAACGCATTTCGACTCGATTTCTGGAGAAAAGTGCCATTAAAAGGAAATAATGCGTCAATATTTGGGGGCAAAATCAGTCCAAATTATTAATGTTTTCTCAAAAGATGTTTCTTTTTTTTACCCTAATCTTCGAAATTATTGCTGTCTCAATACTGAATGATGCTCCCCTTCCATTAAGAGTCATTTCTGCGAAGTTTAAAGAAAAGTCATTTTTTTGGCCAAATTTGATCAAAAAGTAAGGTTAACCCCTTGCAATTTTTTTCAATTTTGGCCGAAAAATGAAATTGCTCGAAACTTTCTGGAAAGATGCATAAGGGATCCTAGAACGCATATCGACTCGATTTCTGGAGAAAAGTGCCTTTAAAAAGAATTAATGTGTCAATATTTGGGGGCAAAATCTGTCAAAATTATTAATGTTTTCTCCAAAAATGTTCCGTTTTTTACCCTAATCTTCGAAATTATAGCTGTCTCAATACTGAATGATGCTCCCCTTCCATCAAGAGTCATTTCTGCGAAGTTTAAAGAAAAGTCATTTTTTGGCCAAATTTGATCAAAAAGTAAGGTTAACCCCTTGCAATTTTTCTCAAATTTGCCCAAAAAATGAAAATGCTCCAAACTTTCTAAAAAGATGCGTTAGGGATCCTAGAACGCATTTCGACTCGATTTCTGGAGAAAAGTGCCTTTAAAAGGAAATAATGCGTCAATATTTGGGGGCAAAATCAGTCCAAATTATTAATGTTTTCTCCAAAAATGTTCCGTTTTTTACCCAAATTTCGAAATTATAGCTGTCTCAATACTGAATGATGCTCCCCTTCCATCAAGAGTCATTTATGCGAAGTTTAAAGAAAAGTAATTTTTTGGCCAAATTTGATCAAAAAGTAAGGTTAACCCCTTGCAATTTTTTCAATTTTGGCCGAAAAATGAAAATGCTCCAAACTTTCTAAAAAGATGCGTAAGGGATCCTAGAACGCATTTCGACTCGATTTCTGGAGAAAAGTGCCATTAAAAGGAAATAATGCGTCAATATTTGGGGGCAAAATCATTCCAAATTATTAATGTTTTCTTCAAAAATGTTTCTTTTTTTTACCCTAATCTTCGAAATTATAGCTGTCTCAATACTGAATGATGCTCCCCTTCCATTAAGAGTCATTTCTGCGAAGTTTAAAGAAAAGTCATTTTTTTGGCCAAATTTGATCAAAAAGTAAGGTTAACCCCTTGCAATTTTTTTCAATTTTGGCCAAAAAATGAAAATGCTCCAAACTTTCTAAAAAGATGCGTAAGGGATCCTAGAACGCATTTCGACTCGATTTCTGGAGAAAAGTGCCTTTAAAAGGAAATAATGCGTCAATATTTGGGGGCAAAATCAGTCCAAATTATTAATGTTTTCTCAAAAGATGTTTCTTTTTTTTACCCTAATCTTCGAAATTATAGCTGTCTCAATACTGAATGATGCTCCCCTTCCATCAAGAGTCATTTCTGGGAAGTTTAAAGAAAAGTTATTTTCTGGCCAAATTTGATCAAAAAGTAAGGTTAACCCCTTGCAATTTTTATCAATTTTGGCCGAAAAATGAAATTGCTCGAAACTTTCTGGAAAGATGCATAGGGGATTCTAGAACGCATTTCAACTTGATTTCTGGAGAAAAGTGCCCTTGAAAAGAAGTATGCGTCAATATTTGGGGGCAAAATCAGTCAAAATTATTAATGTTTTCTTCAAAAATGTTTCTTTCTTTTACCCTAATCTTCGAAATTATAGCTGTCTCAATGTTGTATAATTCTCCCCTTTCATCAAGAGTCATTTCTGCAAAGTTTTAAAAAAAAGGCATTTTCTGGCCAAATTTGATCAAAAAGTAAGGTTAACCCCTTGCAATTTTTATCAATTTTGGCCGAAAAATGAAATTGCTCGGAATTTTCTGGAAAGATGCATAAGGGATCCTAGAACGCATTTCGATTCGATTTCTGGAGAAAAGTGCCTTTAAAAAGAATTAATGTGTCAATATTTGGGGGCAAAATCAGTCCAAATTATTAATGTTTTCTCCAAAAATGTTCCGTTTTTTACCCTAATCTTCGAAATTATAGCTGTCTCAATACTGAATGATGCTCCCCTTCCATCAAGAGTCATTTCTGCGAAGTTTAAAGAAAAGTCATTTTTTGGCCAAATTTGATCAAAAAGTAAGGTTAACCCCTTGCAATTTTTTTCAATTTTGGCCAAAAAATGAAAATGCTCCAAACTTTCTAAAAAGATGCGTAAGGGATCCTAGAACGCATTTCGACTCGATTTCTGGAGAAAAGTGCCATTAAAAGGAAATAATGCGTCAATATTTTGGGGCAAAATCAGTCCAAATTATTAATGTTTTCTCAAAAGATGTTTCTTTTTTTTACCCTAATCTTCGAAATTATTGCTGTCTCAATACTGAATGATGCTCCCCTTCCATTAAGAGTCATTTCTGCGAAGTTTAAAGAAAAGTCATTTTTTTGGCCAAATTTGATCAAAAAGTAAGGTTAACCCCTTGCAATTTTAATCAATTTTGGCCGAAAAATGAAATTGCTCGAAACTTTATGAAAAGATGCGTTAGGGATCCTAGAACGCATTTCATCTCGATTTCTGGAGAAAAGTGCCTTTGAAAAGAAATAATGCGTCAATATTTGGGGGCAAAATCTGTCAAAATTATATGATTTGGTTAAGAAATTGCTAATAATTATACACAATGGTTATCAATACATCTGCAGTACGGTAAGGTTCTTTATTCCATCTTTAATATAGTTTCCTGTACCGATAACAACATACATGCATTTTTATATTCTATTCGAGTTGTTCAATCATACGCAAAACAATTTTACCAATGTACATCAAAAGAGGGCGCTCCAACGAAAACTTCTTCGACTTCTGTACATTTACCTCACCCCCCCCCCCCTAATTTTTTTTTCATAAAACCCATCCCAATTCATCATGAGTCGCAAAACGACATTTTGGTGCAGTGTGCGACCTCCGAAAGCCAATAAAACTTGATGAATGAATATATATTGAACAATAACTCCAACAATACTTGTCTTCAATCAACCACCATTTTGTCTCATCTTCTGATTAATATTCTATATATTGATATACATATTATATATTGACGGACTTAATGGGATGAACATTAGCAGATAAATGTTTTCTTCAAAAATTGATTATTTTGCCCAACTCTTCGAAATTACAACTGTCTTAATATTAGATGATACTCCCCTTCCATCAAGAGCCATTTCTGCGAAGTTCGAAGGAAAGGTTTTTATTTTAGCCAAATTTGATCACAAATGTTTTTCAATTTTGGCCGAAAAATGAAATTGCCCCAAAATTTCTTGAAAGATGCCTAAGGGACCTAAGAACACATTCCAACTGGATTTCTGGAGAAAATTGCCTTTGAAAAGAAATAATCAGTCAAAATTTTTATGTTTTCTTCAAAAATTGATTCTTTTTTGCCCAAATCTTCGAAATTATAGCTGTCTCAATATTGAATGTTACTCCCCCTCCATCAAGAGTCATTTCTGCGAAGTTTGACGGAAAGTCATTTTTTTTGCCAAATTTGATCAAAAATGTAAGGTAAACCCCTTGCAATTTTTTTCAACTTTGGCCTAAAAAATATTGGTTCACTGTGATTTTTCGTCTCAAGTGCCTTTCTCGAGCAAAGTTTTTACCTCATATTTCACAGAAAGTGAAATTTTATCAAGCTCTTAACATTCCCGTTGCTACACCTTTGAGTTTGTCTACCCGTTACGAAGTTATAAGAAAATTATTGGCTCGATTTTCCTATTAATTTTGAAGTGCGCTTTTTAACTGCGCCAAAAAATAAGAAAATTATTTTCTGACGAACATGTTGTGAAATATTTGGGTGGAGATCACAATGGTTTATCATAATTAGTCAACTTAACTGTTTTAATATTCACGTGGGGATTTCTAAAAATGCACCACATTAGTGAACATTACTGAACACTCGAGCGATTTTGTGCTTCATCTCTGGACGTTATCGTTTTTGAATTTTGGAATAAATTTCATTACCACTAAAATGATTTACAAAGGTTCAACAGCAAGCATTGTTAAATGTTATACGTGTAGTACCAGTATTTAACTGAATACACTTGAAGCTTGTCAACAAAGAAGTTTGGCAACACTGCATGAGGCCACGTCAGGGGACATGTTGGAGTGCGCCACGTTAAATAGGAAACCCCAATTAGGGCTTCGCTTATAAGTACTGGGTTGGGCTCTCCTTAATCACCTTTTATTACCGTGAATTACCGTGTGTTTTTTTCCTGATGGAGCAGTAAATTTACTGAACTCTCTATGGCTTGAAGAAGATTACCAGTGACGCGAGCACCACCGATGCCCAGACTGACGTCTGATGTGCGGATATGGCGCTACTAGGCCAGACGGGAGGTTCTGTGTCCAAAAAAGGGCAAACGTAAAGAGTTCTTTATTAACAACAATTTGGACAAAGCTGACTCGATATTTTTACACCTACAAATTTGCTTAGCCATTACAGCCTTCTGAAATAAAATAAAACAGTGAATCAGGGATCCCATTGCAATACAGGTACAGGAAGATTTGGTATAAAGATACTTTTCTTCAGAAGTGAGATATTAGCAGCAGCGTTGCCAAGGTTCTCATGCTTGGGGGCGAAAGGGCGCTGGATTTTAACATGGAGGGGTGGCCAATTTCATCCGTGCTGGAAGTTAGACAGGTTTTTTTTCTCCACCAGACACCTGGACTCCGTACAATCAAAAGGAGAGAGGGGGGTGGGGTGGGTCTGTGAGACAGTGGCATTGCCTCCTCCCCACTCTGGATCATCGAGAAGTACTAACCGTTCGGTGTCCAGGCCTCAGCCCACCCTAACTGTTCCCCACTGTTCTGTTCTTCCAGCCAGGAGATGAGCGGCTGGAAGTAGTCAAGCAGGGGTTGTGCAGTCATCGTACGGTTACCCGTGATCTTCTCCAGGGCTTCGGGCCACTCTTTGCTCTCCCCCATTTTCAGCATATCACTGAAAACAAAATGGTATTAAGTAATGGGTTTCTGCATCACATGAAAATAACATGTACAAGTGCGTTTTTAACATGTTGGTCTGGACTCGACGCAAGAGGGCGCGCGTTATACCGCACGGACGTATGTTACATATGCGATATACGTGCGTTTACTATTGGCACAGACCGAGCGCAAACCAGACTTGGGCCGAGTCTATTATGTGTTTGACCCAACCCACCCCAACGGCTATTTTAAGTAATAGGGCTTTTGACAAATCCCCAAAAATAGAAACAGGAACAGTCAATAGTTTTACCTACATTATATCTGCCCACAACTTTTAGACCAGGGCATGGTATAGGCTTATGCTCTTTCTACTGCACATAACAAAGTTCATAAGTTAACAAACGGCTTCAGATTTCAGGATCAAGACGAGGAAAGCCTAGCAAAGCTTGTCCCAGAGCACACACAATTCTATTCACCTGATTCAGCCAGTGTAATCCTATATAAGAGCACTGCCCGGCTCTACTCACAAGCCAACAACCAGATTGTAAAAAGTGACAGCGAGTCGGTCATTCGGCGAGTCAGTCAGCCTGGTACTCATCAGCGAATACACTGTACAGAATGATGTACATTTTGTACACGTCAATGCATGAGGGCACTTACCCGAGCAATTTTCCAGCCTCCTGACTATTATACACATCACACTTCAGTAAATCACCCGTGTGACCTGCAGCCTCACACATCGCTTTGTGGAACTGGAACTGAAGAATGTGACTCACAAAATATCTGGGGGAAAAAAGAAAATTAAACAGAGTACGACTTGAAAATGATATCACTATTAATCAGGCTCGGATCAAAGACACGCTAGAAGGGCACAAGCCCATTATTATTAAACTACAGTTGAGATTATCGTTAAAAAAATGGAGAACAAAATGATCACCTGATGTAGGGCGTGTCCGATGGGATGTGGTATTTCGCTGCCGGGTCAAAGTTAGCCTCTGTGCGTGGTGTGGGTGGAACGATACCCTGGTACTGGGTTCTGATGGAAGATAGAAATGTCAAACCATGACAATTATGTGACCAAGAAGAAAACAAAACAGTAATTGACTCAAGTTTAACTTGTCGGGTAGGGCGGAGAGTAATATTGTCTAAAGGTCAAACATAGAGCATGCGCAATCGGAATAATGGAAATCCTTTTACTGCGATACTATGAATATCTAGTGCTCATTTTGTACTCTGGCCGGGGTCGCGTCTATTATGACGCCGTTTTGAGTAGGCCTATGGGAATTGCTATATCAGTCCAGGGATTCATGTTTACATTAGTGAATGAACGGTGCCTCAGTGGGAATCAGCTAATTCTCTGATTGATCACTAACCAGCTACATGGATCACTTCCCTCTCATGCCAGTCTTGCTAAGTTAGACCACTTTGCGCTGATACTCACTGCGCTGAAAACCGAACAACTCACCGACGCGTGAGCTCACGTACGCCAGACACACACTCAAAGCACTTAAAGCTTAAAGGGCTCGATTTTGTTTCAAAAAATGGGGAAAGGTGACGTCCAAATCCCGATAATTTAAAAATGAGCGGGAAACATTCTGGCAATTCCGGTACCTCCACCAGGATGGTACCGTACAAGGCCCCATTGGTGTAGAGACATGCAAGAAGACGCAGAATCAACTGGAATGTGATATTAAGGCTACATGTAGCACAGTGCAAATTTCTAATCTTCTCAAAGACGCAAATGTGTAAGCAATCGAGTGTTTCCTTGTCAAGAGAAAGATTGTCGTGGACCTACCTTAGTTTCCACCATTCAGCATTGAAGTTCTCTGGGGTAATGGTTCCATCAAACACCGCCCAACGCCACTTGTCCATCAGGTAACCAAAAGGTAGGAATGCGATCTTATCCAGCGCCATACTCATCAGGAAATTAATGTCCGCCTCTGCAATTCATTGGAAAGAAAATATTACGTCGGATTGAAAATCGAGGATTTTTTTTAGTACGGAGGGTGGATGGATGGACAGTGGTTCTAAGACAATCCTTGAATGAACTTGAGAGAAAAAAAATTGAAGAAAAAAATACAAAACTGTTATAGCCCCCATAACAACCCTTAAATCATAAACGGTATCATTTCACTTTAAAAGATATTGTCCGAAGAACTTAAAATAACCTGAAACCCCCGCGCTAAGACCATTAATTTAAAGGCAGCTGTTATTAAAACTAACTAACTTCATTGATGTAATCGTAGGGCATCAAAAGGACACACATTAAAAAAAAACTGATCTGGAACTGACAAATGCAAAATCGTGCGTTCGTGATTTGTCTCACCGTAGTCGTCCTGTACTTCATCCAGCAGACCCACCGCCTTCAAGTGTTTAGGAGTAGACACAGACAGGGCTAACGTGTCTCCAACGGCCTCATGGAAACCTGGATTAGCGCCCCCACGGTACACCACTGGGAGATCCTTATACTGGAGATAGTACTCAATGTGTCCCATCTCATGATGGATGGTGATGAAGTCGTCCATGGTGATATCGGTGCACTGCTTGATTCTTAATAATACAAAAAAGGAGACATTTTTATTTATTGTTTTCGGAGAACATACCTTAGGTTAACATCTCTCAATGGAGCAGAGACATAATGACGTCATCCTTCAGTTACATGTTCGCTTAACGACTTGAGTCGATGAATCGACTGGAGTCTGATTCGAATCACATTTTTTTGGCGACTCGATTCGACTCGACTCGATTTGACTCGACTCGTGACTCGACTCGAGCCACCTCCAGCAAATAACTCGACTCGACTCGAGTCCCTCATCAAGTAGACTCGATTCGAAGGCTAATAACATTGTAGTCCCAAAACTGTGCGAAAATATATTTTGTGAGCTGTGTGCTGGGCAAAAAGGCTCGAATGAAATTTTGCTCAGCACTTTAATCTCGTGGGCGGTGGGCATTAGGATACTAAAGAATTATGTAAGGGTTTCAGCAGGTTAAAATGACCCAGTGACGTCTGCCAACAAGGATATCGGTAGACCAATTAGACCTGGAGGGAGAACTAAGCAAGATTAAAATAGAAATATATATGTTGATTTTACCTGAAGTCAATTTGGTTAGAGAAGTCCCAAGCAGAGGCGTGGCAGACCACCTCCCTATCATCCGGCTTCTCAATCATTGACTCCGCCCAGAATTCGGGAGTCATTTTCTTCAACCCGAGTGACCCGAAGAATTCATCAGAAACGTTGAACATTCTCCTGGCATCATATCCCTGAAGTCATTGGTAAATTTAAAAGATGAATAAGTGACATGAGCCATCGCCATTATTATTACCGTACCATACCATCGTGAGAAGACACTGCCCGATGTCGCATCTAGTTATTTTTTAAGGAGGATGGTTGCCAACAATGTTGTGTATTATGTTCAGAAAAAGAAACAATAGTTCTCATCCTCAAATTGTGTACAAATATAATTATAATGTTTAAATGGATGCCCTTGTCAGTCCCATTCTTAGGTATGTCATTTGAACAAAATTGTTACCCATGCGTGTGGCTCCCAAAATTGGACAGCCCAATTCTTTTCAACTCTTGAGGGCTCTTTTCCCCAAGCGCCCTCAATATTGCACGTACCTCACGCACCAGCACCGGAGTGACGTCAATACTTGAAGCATCCTTGTATGGTAAAACAAGATCAAGAATATTCAGCCAAGACTGTGACCACATGTTACCTGTGGGACGAACGATAAACAGCAAAACGCAGAGGTCTGTGTTAATCTGACTCAAAATTTTCATTTGGTAACCATTGAGTAACAAGAACATTATCGAAACAAAATTAACAAATGGTTTCTATTTTTCTTGTAACGCAAGTACTATCCTATTTTGGTCCAAATTCTGCCATTATATGGGCCTGCAATTTGAGTCTCTCCACCTTCGGGTTTATAACCACCTCAGGAAAAATCTTGTGTTGGCCCGGTGAACTTTGCAGTGCCCAGTCCGTCAATTCTTTATGAGCTGCAGATAGTCCAAAACTAGAAGGGGAAATCACCACATGATGAAAGATGTGCGTTGCGAGGGATTATCGACTTCGCGACAAGTTAAATTATGTATGGGGAAAACTCTGTCAACGTGAAAACCTCTGGTGTCGCCACAGCAATTTAATTATCTTAACATAAGCGCTGTTGAACCCAAATGATATCACAAAAAGGTTGGATAAGGCAGATTCATACCAAGAATATGTGCCGGAATGGGCCCCTTGAGACTGATGTAGTCAGATCCGTAGATGTCGTACAGTTTTCTACGGACGTAAGCGTGAAGGTTGTCGTATAACGGGCTCAGCTCCTGGTAAAGGTTTTCAAGCTGGTCGGTGAAGTCATCAACCTCATACCAAGACTTCCAGTAGTCGCCATTGTTGGCATATCCTACAGAAGGAAACATCCGGAGAAACTGATTTATATTTCTACACGGAAGAAGTCCGCAAGACAGACACATTACTGGCCTAAGTGAATCAGTAGAGACGCTTCGAAGGAAGCATGAGGCTCATTAATGGGGACATTAAAAACAATCGTTTGAAACAAATGAAAGGTTTCAGTCCTATTACAAAAAAAAAATCATTACTAAAAATTTCAATTTCCAACCGTGACTGACTACACTGTACATCTCTTTTGTCATTTTAACGAAAAGATACAATTTAAAGGGTTCTCTGCGTTCGACAATCTCACATGTAGCGAGAATGTTACGTCCCAATTTTACAAAAGAAAGTCAGCGGAACAAGGTACAAGTCATCAGCCGAAAAAGTAATTAAAATTTGATACGAGGAAAATGCATCTGGAAAAACATCTTGAGGAATTCAGTCACAAAACTGAGGAGATTAAGTTACCATTAGCAACGGATGCTATATTCTTCAGTTCCACGTATCTTTTGTAGTCTTCCTTTGCAGACGGTCCTACCGCCTCCCGCCAGCCCTGCCACGCCCAGTTCAATTCAGCGTAGTTTCGTGACTTCGACATGATGCGCGTCAGTCCTGAAAACAACAGTCGTCACTCACTTCAATAAAGCTACGTAGTTTACTTGCAAAGATCTTTTTTTTTCAATCGGTGACTACATAACTACATTTTCATATCATCGAAAATCAAAAGAAACTCCAATCACTATACAGACACTGCAGAAACGTTTTGCCAAAAAAACCCAAACGTTTCAGAAAACAGCTTCATAATTATTATAGGTCGATTTTTTTCAATTCTTGGAATCAAATATATTGACAAAAGCCAATTTAGATCGGATGTGTGGCGTAAAGTGACTTTGGGATAGAGCATAACGTAAGGTCCTACTTACCAGGCTCCAGTGAAAGACATTCTCCGTCCTCTGGACACACCTTACCCTTGGAATATCTGGACTCCATCCCGGCTAGCACATTGTTGAGCTACAAGGGGGGAACAAAACGAGTATGAAACTGCCTATTACGATCTGTTTCCGTAAGGATTAATAACAGAGGGCGCAGTTCAGACCTGTTTGCTTACTTTTTGTAAAGATTTCTCGCAATCGGGGCATCACCTTAGGAAGGTTGTCATAAGTGTGACACCCTCAAATCGTCGGTGTTGTCGGCAAAAGATTCTTGGCCTAACTATCGTTATAAGAGGCCGTCAGGAATAACGCGTCATATTTTCAGACGGTATCCGGTCCTGTGATCTCAAATAAATTGCTAATTAGTTGTCTTTCAGTTGTCGTACGTACATACCATGCTACATATGACGTCATACCGAGAGGCTATCGTCGTGCAACCCAAATATTTAAGCATCTTTTCCATGTTCTTTTGCCCTCATTTAAGTAAACCGTATAATGTTATCACTTTTAAATTACATTTCAAGAGATACGCATGTAGTGCAGAACAGAAAGGTTTTCTGAAAGTTGTCATCACGTGATCACAACAGCCAATTTGTAAACAAAATGTAACATGACCTATACCAATAATTAGTCTTAATGGGATGCCTCTTTTTGCAACCCAACTTAAGTTTTCATCTAGACATTGGCGGCCAGTTTGGGGTTCTTATCAACCTTTTAACAGGCAATTGAACTGCGAGAATTCATACAAATGACCTCTTTATAAAGACAGACTTAAAAATCAAGACATGTTTGGTTGTGGATGCGTCTATAAAATAATATGTTGCCTGAATCCGAAATTCAGGGTGTCGATCGTCAGGGCGGGAGCCAATATTTTTGACAATTACTTATCCACGAATCCCATCAACTATGAACGCAAATCAGGGCTTCCCAGCTCAGGTTTATAGCCAAATGAATATGAAAAAGTAGTTTGTGTATTATTGTTCGATTCAGAAATGTGGCTCTTTACCTCTTCCAGTTTGTCTTGGTCTTCTATGGCTGCATCTCCAATGGTCTTCAGTTTGGACAGTTGCCTCTTGGTGTCATAACTGAAGTTGGTCATATCAAAGAGAGAGGCGTTGGTTCTGGCTTCCTTAGCAAAGGCGGCCACCTTCACGTTGGCATCAATCTGCAGTTCCAAAACAAAGCATTAAAATTTCCACGGGTTAATTGTTTTCTGGTCCAGGGATTGAGCAACCTCTACAGATAAAATAAAAACAATTCTAATTGACAGTGATATTTGGAAAAAAATTGCAGCAAGCCATGTGTGACTATCTCGCTCCACAGACCCAACAATAACAATGGAGTTTTTTTCCATAAATATTCCATAGAGGTATCGTATCATTTATTTCTTAAAATCTTTTTAGTCATTTAAAACAAATCGCACGTCTGAAAGGTTTATCAGCTTTAAAAAAATACGTCGTAAAGATTTAGCAGTTTTGACCAACACACAGGAACAACAACTGCCATCATCATCTTTGATGATTTTAGCAAAACCCGCGGACAATAAACAGGGGCGGATTCTGGCCCCATCTCTCTATTTTTCCACCCTAGGGGGGATGTGGGGGTGGGGGCAGGGGTAGACCCCTAACACCCCACTGGGATCCACCAGCGGTCAAGTTCTAAGACTTTAGGTTGAACAGGAACTTTACTTGATGAAAACAACAGAAATCAAAGCTATCATACAGGAAATAGGAAAGACAGGAAATGAATGAAGACATAAAAGAAATATGACAATGCCGTGCCGTAAGAACGGCACAGGACAAATTAAAATCATGGAAAATCGATGAAGATGGCTTCCTCCCACAGTGGCTGGAATGAGGAAACGAAATAAACCATAGTTGTCCTTCCTTTTAAGGGCCCATGCTGTGTATTTTTTTAATGCTGTCCTTGTAAGAACACCTTTGATTTTTTTTGGTTTTTATGCTAATGAAAATAAAAAATAAAAAATAAACTGCACAGTGTCTTCCTGAAATGACATCACGGCAATAGCGCCCTCATATGTTTGGAAATCATTGATTTTTGTTTAAAATGTTTAAGAAAGGCACTTCCAATAATATTAACCAAAAAGGGATGTCAAATAGTTTTCATACATTGAAGAGGAGTAGAAAGTTGCGTAAAATGTGTTCCTAACAAAAGTCATCGCATGGAGTCTTTGCGGTTAAGGTACGTAGGCGTAAGCGAAGGCTACCACCCACCGCCCCTATACCTTGTATCAACAAGATGGTTAATTACTCTGAGCTCTCATTGGACTGATTTGATTTAATCTGTGACCTGGGTCACCGAATTTCTTCACGACCGCAGTAAAATAACCAGGATAGTTTTGTATAAACCCTCACAGTGTCGTCTGCAAGAGGTTTACCATGACCTCTGATATGTGCCATAATTGGAATAACAGGTAGTAGGCCTACACAGTGTGTGGGTACAGTATGCCAGGTGGTAAATTGTTGGTAGTTGTGTCTTGCGTTTAATCAATTACAAAATAATACGTTTAATTTATATCTTGCATCGTGGCATCGGCATCGTTGATTTTGAAAGGGAGACTAAACTGGCAAGCTTCATTTACTTCAGCGAATTCTGACGTATTCTGACGTGAAAGAGTCTTAGTTGTGCAAGTACAGCCTCGCTTTGATTCAGTATACGGCTATCCATGCAAGGTCAGAAATTGTTGGGAGGTGGATGGGTGGTGAATATCTTTCTTTTTTATGGAGGATGAAGTCCTGGACACTTTGCCTTTGTGATGACTCTCTACAATCAGATTAAGGTCACTATTTATCGAGTGACCTTCGACACAGAAAAAGTACGCATCCAACCTAATTGTACCATGTCGTGTCAGGCTTTACGATTAGATAAGGCCGTGTATTTACATGGTAGTTTAACTTGTATTTACACGATAGTTCAGTTCAGTAAGTGGTCAAAAGTCAAGAGCCGTACAGAGTATTGATAACACCTTAAATAATTCAACATGTGAAAACCAACAAGTTATTTACAAAAGGTACAACAACAATGAAAGTTTAGGTACCGTATTTCAAAATCACAAAACTCAATCAATCTGTTCGAGTACTACCCACCATAGCTTGTTGATTGGCTTGAGTTAGGTTTGTATTGAAGTTCCATGATTTCAATGTAGACTGGTAGTATTCCTCCATCGCTCGCTCATTAAGCTGGGCCAACCACGCAACAGCCTCCGCCTCATCATCAATTAAACCATCGACTTGACAACCCGATCCTCCAATCAGTATGAAATAGATGGTGAATCTGATCAACAGGTAAACCAAGCACTTCGCCATGTTTGCATCAAACGTGCTGGTATAGTTGCGTAGTACGATTCCTTTCAATGTACGTCGGTTGTATGTTGCAACTCAGGCAAGGATCCTACTATCACACAATTGGCAAAGTAGGACTACCCGCTGACAAAAGGAATTGTTCAAGTACATGACCCCATGACGGGTATTTTACTTTAACATTGCCAACTCATGTCCTTGGTGATTGTATGATTTGGAAGCGAAAAGGAAGGAAGTCTGCCAAGTTTGACTGTACATGCAAAGCTAGGCCTGCTACATTGCCAGCTTTATTCATTTTCCATGTGGCACCGTAGTGCTGGGGTTCAGTTGTGGGGTCACGATGACTCGGATATCCCGTAAAGCATGAGGTTGATTAACTTGATTTGAGTGGTTTATAATTGAGACAATAACCGCTGAAGAGCCAAATTGTAATTTATGGGAAAATATAACTTGCAAATTCGACTTCTATACAAGATATGAAAAGGCACTTTTCCACAGGGTGTAATAATTTGACGGTACAAAATCCTTATTCATTCAAAATGAGTTTTGCGCTTCCGAGAACTATATTAAAAGCAATCGACGCAAACATGTAGGCCTACTGTTTTCATTTGGAAACTGATAAAACCAACTTTGTTTAGTATACATGCATGCATACACCACCATCAACAATAGGATCACAATGATCCCATAGGCCTATTGAAAGTTTGAGTCTACGTACACTCACTCAAATTTAACTTGATGTTAGGTCCACGTACGGCAGCTTTCATGGACGATTACGAATCATCGGATATTCACATTTATCAATTCAAACTCTCCATCAAACCTGCGCAATTATGACATCAGAGTTTCCGTGAAATTGTAGATTTGCTTCAATTTGTTCTTTCTAACTTGATAATAATAATTGACATTATGACGTACCTGGCAACACTTTTATCCCTTTTCAATAAAAAAAAATGTCTGCCAAAAACTTTATATTTTGCACGTTTCTATTCAAAGTACCGGTAACTGGAGACAATACAGTGAAGCGTATAGGAATGTTTGCAAAACTTGACGCTCTACTCTAAAGGCTAGCAGTATATATATATTTTTTCTATGAGTTCAGTATTTTGCACGGATGTAAAGTTCTCTGTACCTATCTAACTGACTAACTGACTTACGGACGAATGTCTCGTGAAGAGAGTAGGGCAGTGCTATCGTGTAGGATTACCCAATTATGACGCCATATATAATGTGATATATACGGCCGCTTTCGTATACGTAAACAGTACATGAAAAGACATGATTTTGTCATTCTGAATCAATTTGAAAAACATTTCGTGCGCCCTGACTTCGACTGGTCATGTGGTGCACGGATAAGCTTTAGGCTAGCCTATAGTCTTTTTAACATAGATATTGACACAAATTGGGAAATCTCGTGACATCATTTATAATGTTCAAGAAATATCATCAATCTTCCCACTCGAGCGATACAGTTATCTTCTTCTAACTGACATCATGTTCAGTCCTTTTTGACAAAGACGTGTCACCAAGAAGAAGGAACTCACCATAGCTTGCTCATTCTGATCAGTAATGTCTGTCTGGTAGCTCCAACTTGCGACAGTACTCTCGAAATAAGCCTTCATAGCCAGCTCGTTGTACTCTGCCAGCCATTGTATTGCCTGTGTCTCGTTTGTATTGGTTCCTTGGCATCTTGAAGAGGAAGGAAGATAGCAAAAAATGCCAAGAAGTAGCAGAACGATGCTGCCTCGTACAGCCATGTTTGAAGCTTAGTCGCTAAACTGAGAATATTGACACTTGACAGATTGCTATCAAGGGCTTAGTTACCTGCAACCCCAAATCCGGCATAGGTTATCACCTAGCTATTGAGCACTAATGTCAATATTTGGTAATGGCGTTTATCTGGCAATAAAGTTTATATAAAGCATTACAAACGTGTTCTGGTTCCTGTATAGACTGCTGACAACCAGCAAAGCTTACGTTGTATAGATAGCTCTGTTACAACTCTACTTAACATCTAAGCCGGAATGCAAGTTCTTTGGATTCTTTTCTGTTACTTCTCGTTGTAGCCAAATAGTGCAGATGTTTTCACTTCGAAAGAAGTCTTTTGTGTACTGGCAGATTATAGGGACAGTGCAACAAGTGAGTTCAATAGCGTTCAATTATTTGCATGGTTCCAAAGAATGAATGCCCCTAACCTAACCCTAACCCTTAAACATGCACTGAAAATGGACACAAAAAGTCATGTAGAACTTAAAAACACATGTACTACGTAGTTGCCGTGGTTGGCAACTATTTCGTCAAAAAAAGGTCCTCATTACACCCTCGTTTACATACGAAAAAGGCATGTTTAGGATTTTTTTGGTAGCGTTTGTTAATAATTTTGTATTTTCAACCATCAAATAATATTTTTGTAATCATTAATAAGTATTCTTCATTGGGACTTTGTATAGTTTGGCAACACGTGGTTGGCAAAATGTGCCAACCACGCGTCGGCGAGAGAAAGGTCTATAATTACGTCTATGGGTAGAAGCGACTGTCGTCCCTTGAAAGTGCGCCCTCTTTATCTGGACGTATTGAAAATAAATGGAATATATTTGCTGTATTGTTAGTATATAGGGTATGCGTACGTGACAATTAAAATGTACATCTGTCAGCTTTGGCTTAGTGTGATCAGTGTTGACTCTAGCTATATCCTGGCCGCAGTCTTCCCTCAAATTGATCTGACAATCTGACTCCATAAAAAGAAATCCGAGTCTCCAATGGCAACCCAAAGAGGCTATACTCTCAGTGTACCACATAATTTAGAAGAACGATGTATACTAACAGATATGTTATGCTATATCCAACATGTATTTCATCAACAATTGGGAAGGATTTTTGGAATTGCATATATAGCCTCATACAGAGAACCGCAGAAGGAAGTCGTTTGAAGCCATATTCCGATCAGAAATGTGAACACCAATCGCTATGATTGGTGTTCACATTTCTAATCGACATGACGTCACAATTTCTAAAGTCGACCCCGATTGGCTGGCGTGCGGGGTCGAGTACAATTTGCAGGGTTGCGTTAGAAAGCGCATGATACTCATTCAAACTACGGCTGCCCCTATTACTACTCAAAAAATAGGAAATGGAAAAAAAGGCCTAGGTCAATATTGAACGTGAATGTACCGTGAAAATACTTCCGAAAGATTCTTGCTTTTGTAGGCGGGGTAATAACAAACAAAAGCTGTTTTGTGTCAGTGAAAGTGTAATATCTGACCATTTTCTTTTGTTTTGGGTATATCATATTGTTTTTCGCTATGTCCATGTTGCAAACTTCCAACAAAACAAACAGAACCTTAATGGGTCATACTAATGCAAACGAACGGGCGTGTGTTTTCTTCGAGTTTACTCCAATTGACTGAACAATATATTACCCTGAATGATTATCCACTGGGTGACCGGTTTTAATTACCGTTGACGTTCTACAGACGGCATACCGCACAATTCCAACTATGAAGAAGGACTAGTTGTCAAACCCCGTATGACTTGAGCCACGGGAGAAATGTAAGATCTCTATCAAGCCATATTCTGCCGACCCCTGACGCATGGTCTTCTCATCAATCTTGTAGCTCTGCAATTTCAGACGTTTCCAAGTTTTTCTTTTCTTTTAATGGATGACATGAGGCGCATGGGTCTGGCATTCCTATATTTCACGGCGATCGGTGCGCAACACCGAACAATTTCTTGTTATTCGAATTGGTCGCTGTGAGTATTTCAGTGAGTGAATCAAAGGAAGTGGAGATTAAAAGCTATACAAGGACATCGGCATTGCTTCAATCTGTGGAAAACCAAGCAAGTAAGAAAACAAACAAGCAAGCAACTAACGAACCGACTGATCGACTAACCAACCAACGGACAGAAATCAGGCCTACATTTAACGATTTTCTTTGGGAAAAAATATACTATTGGAAAATGATAATTTGTTAACATTTTTGTTATGAATTTTGCTTGTAATCGCTAGTTCTATAGAATAGTTACTTACTGAGTGCAAACAAGATAGATAAGTTCGAAGAACTTGACTAATTTAGTCAAAAGCAATGCTGATTAATAGCAAATGCAAGTATTGGTGAACCCAAATCGTAGAATATGTAGTAGACATTTTGGCTTGTTCTATATAGGGCCGGCCTAGTGACTGACTGACTGACTGACTTATTGTCTCACTGCCAAGTGTGAGCTAGGCAGTGCTATCATATAGGATTACCGCTGAACGCCAATGGATTGGCTCAATCTGGCCCACTGAGTACACAGATGCATGATGAGACTGCCAGGGAAAAGACATTCTCAATCAATTGAATCTAATGTTGTGGGTTCTCAAACCAGCTTTACTTTAGATTTGGCCAGTCTTGTTTACTGTTCCCGTCATTTCCATATGATTCTTTTCTAATAATTTGTTATAATACAGAAGCAGAAGAAAAGAAGCACGATGCAGTAGCCTGTATATCTGATGTCATCTGATAGCACACACGAGATTCAGCAATAAATATCAAAATAGTGATGTCCTTTTCAAAACAAACATGAGAGAATTATTGTATCGGTACGTTCGCATCTTAATTTCAATTGAAAAGCTGAGTCTTAAAAGCCCGCGCTTTGGAAGATATTTCATCAAACCTGCTACATATAGAGAGGCATTATTGAAAAATTGAACAAAAAGGTCAAAGGATTAAAAGAGGAACTATGGCAAGGAATACAAAAATGTCAATTGACTGCGATGATGAACACGCATTTTTTGGCGCACTGGGAAAACTGAAACCATCAATAATTAAAATGTATTATGATGACGCTAGCTGAGCATAGGGGAAATAAATCACGTCAGAAAGATGATTAGGCCGGCATTGTAGCCTGACATTCCAGGCGTTGTTTTGGAAGCATCTATAAAGTTCAAATTCCATGTATGATGGGACTAGTCCTGTATAACTATCGAGGACGTGTGTTCCTGTCCTATATATCCCTTGTGTCCGTGCTGGATTGTGGCTGATATGGGGTTGAACAAAACGAGATGTGAACAGACCACACGCTTTGTAGGAACACAAATTATAAACGTAGTAATATATAATTATTTTCGTTTAAATAGGAGTAAACAGATGAGTTATTAAGCAGAGGGCGCCATGGGCACACCCCGGCTCAAGGCCTAAACCGCCTCCCTTGCCACTCAGAATTTTGGGAAGGGGGAAAAAATAAGATTTTTGTTGTTAAAAACGAATTTTAGTGCCCCTCTACCTCAATGCAATGGGCCCCGCCCCCGCAAGTTGAACCCTAGTTACGAAAAAGGCAGTAAATGGAAACATTTCGACGCAGAACATTTTGATGGTTCCTAAAGGGGTGATACAATCAACTTTTGTTGGCAATTTTTCCCCGATATTTTGCATGTTAAATTACCACCTGAAATTGGAGAGCGTGTCGGCTGTGAACATAACATCGACGTTCTTGTGAATTTTAAGGTATGGTTTAGTATCGAAATATGGACAACGATTAATGTCATTACGGGCAAGGCATTAGGGAGGGAGTTATTCCCTTTCGTACTGCATCAGTATCCAGTCAATCAATGCCAATGAATCGGGCTAACTGAACTCGACTCAACAAGACATTTTTCACCATTGATTATAACGTGAGTCTTTTTTTTTTGACAACGACTGAGTGTCCATGTGACTATTAAAGCCCCGAGTCAGACTATACATAATCGCTAGGGAGACTCCGCGCCGGCAGATGTCTTCTGGCTGCTATTGTGAAAACATCTTCGGGGCACAAACAGTCCTCAGACGCCGCGATTTCTGTCTAGCAAGGCCTCTGTAAGGTATGATTTCTTATTTCCTTTATGATAATATATTTTACAATATGAACTGGTGTTATAATTCCCTTGAGGGCATCGTCAGCTGAGAAAAGATACGGGTCCGGTTCCCGAGGGGCGGTTTTATCCAACAATCTTTCACACTCGATTATCTAAAATGAACTTTCTTTATTTTTAAACTGTTAAAGCTTTTCTAAAATATGATTTAGCTGAATAACTTCTGATGGCCGTGCTTGGTGTGACATTTACAGCGTTCGATCTGGATGTTTTTAAAAAGTAATCTTTCCATAACTTCGTCTCTGTTTTAAATCTGCAAGCTTTAGAAATTCCTGAATTACAATCTGTAATCGCAATCCACAACATCGGCGAAGTTTTGTTAGAAAGGCTGTTATTTCATCCGCTGTAAGACAATCAGCCAGCAACGTCAAGTGAACCCCTTGCACGCCTCTCCACTGCTACAATTGGAGACGGAATAGACTGATGTAATGAATATTCAGTCAAGTATTAAATTCGAATTCGATTACGAGTATGCCGTTCCGAGTTGACGTTGATAAAATGACTTTTTTGTGGCGTGGATTTCATTTGAAATGTTGAAGTAGTAATGCTGTTACCCCCCCCCCCCAGTAGTATCCCCCATTTGCCTCGGCCACAAGAGGTAACACTGGGATTTTGCCTCGGCCACAGGAGGTAACACTGTCCCAAAACGTTCCGGAGGTTGGAAACTCAAAAAGGGGTAAGGTTGGGTGGGATGGGGTTGGGTGGGATGGGATGGGGTTGGGATAGGGGAAGAAAGAATATCTGGCACTGTCCAAGATGGAAGCTTGCTTGTACTATGTATACATAAATGTGCAATATTTTAAATAATGTACGCTCCACATTAATTCCCAGCAGTTTGAACTTTTTTTTTATTTGTGCTAAAAAAAGTGCTTAATGATCCGCATGTCTTTATCATGAAATGTATCTCGTGTGTGATATTACAACTGAACGAACACGCCTTGAATTAGGCGACGGGACGAAAACAAGGTTATGGGGTTCAGTTGAATGCCACGGTGCCTATAGGAACTTCTGCAGATGAGAATAATTGCCTGCTTGATACTTGGCTCCCGTAGGTACAGGTGCTACTAATTATGTTG
Organism: Patiria miniata; assembly: GCF_015706575.1. Classification (NCBI taxonomy): domain Eukaryota; kingdom Metazoa; phylum Echinodermata; class Asteroidea; order Valvatida; family Asterinidae; genus Patiria; species Patiria miniata. Next base: position 14,890,936 of record NW_024037074.1, read on the forward strand.
TAGGGCGATGGGTTTAACTAGACTAGACCGCCAGCACAAGTTTCATTGGACCCAGTAGGAGCAGGTGAAATGAAAACTCGGTTAAAAAAAGAGGCCCGGTGAGATAAAACATTACTTCATCATTACACGCACCCCAAAATAGACTAGTAAAAAAAAACCAAATATAAAGCACCCACACCAAAGTCTATTACGAGCATAACTGAGGCAAGTCAATCTTACACGGGCCGCTGGTTATGACAAGGAACGATCTACCGTCAATGTCGTGTTTTCGGTCATTTTCTCTCCCTCGAAAACTGAGGTTCGTATGGTGCCACGTGATGTGTGATATCTCCGGGCTGGTTAGACACCTGTTCCACCTGCGGAGCATTTTCCAATTAAGACTATCTGCCGTCATATCAATATGTGCATTGTCTTAAGGCAGGACGATAATTTGATTTCTTTTCTTTTTGGTACGACATCACACTGTTTCGTGCGGCTTTTGCTATATTATCAACACACGCCGACGCTGATAGCCCCCGGTATATCGCATGGGGTTTCATAAAACAAATTCCAATTTTTCTTTTTACACAACTGAATCGTTGGACATTTCTTAAAATGATCTGACTTAATGGTAGTAAAAGATTCAGTTGAGAATTCCTTTTTTGGTTTCTTTTGTCTCTGCAGTTTGCAAACCTTAAAAACAAAATATTTTCTTTCCGAACCGCTTTTTTTGTTCAGTTGTTGTTTGCTTGATATTCGGCAATCGAGCTTCTGAGTGTGATTATATGTGATGGACAGCGATTGATAAGTTCATGCTGCAGTTTAGTACAGCTGCAGGGTGTCATATCATTATTATAGGTGATATTTTTTAATTTCGCGGAAGCGGTCGCTAGACTACAAGAGGAATGACCGGCGAGAGTCTATTTTTCCGCTCTGTGATTGAGGTGTTATGCAGCCTAAGACACGTCATCATTGACAGCTTACTCGTCTCCGCAGGATGATTATTGTCGATGGTCTATATGACTTCATTGTTAAACAAAGGAATACACAAGTCTTTTTGTAATCTTAATTTCCTAGTTCGTCAGGAAGACATACAAAACGCTGACGTTCTTAGTGAACTTGTTTTGTTCCTTGCTGACGACAGTTGTGCTGTTTATCAACCTTAAGAATGTTTTAATGAGGCTTTTATTGAACGCCTACTCGAATAAAATACACGACACTCGGAACCTTTATTATTTTTTAACTGAAGGTCAGGGGTGTTCGTTTCCAGTATCATGTTTTACATCGAGTTTGGTATTAGCGGAAAACCTCGTCAGATGTCGTTTTCTACGGAATCCACAGAGTGATTCGTGACAATTACATGCGCTTAACAAGTCCGTCGGGTTCCTCATTAATCCATATCTTTCTTTAAAATCAACCGTAATTGATGAGTTTCCCGAGGAGTGTCATTGGGGCCACGACTCATCGGTAAACATATTTTATGATTTCCTCCTCCATTTCCCTATAGATCACGTGACATTCAACTTTCGAAAAGGTTGCAATCTGAAACCGTCCGAATCTTTGCTGGTGCGCATTAGGATTTAGTTGCCAGACGGCCATTGCGTGAAATTCTCTCGGACAGATTTTCGTGATGCAACAGTCGAGGTATCGTCAGCGGTCGGGACGCGTCGTTTTCATCTCGAGTCGTTAGACATCCAGCCGGCCTTTGCCAGAAGCTGTAGTTTTGATCCAGCCTCTCCGTCTCAAGTTATTTCGTCGACGAGGAACATTCATCATCGCTTTGACGTCGACTCGGTGAACATTCAAATGTCCTGCACATTCTTTTTTTTCAGTCCAGGTAAGGGATTTTTTTTTTCTTCTTTTCTCGTAAGCAATGAAAGTGTTATCCGGTAATCTGAAATGTAACCAGCCCTTATTCACAAATTTGGAGGGTAACTAGTTTAGCATGCAATCAATTACAGATGTCATATTTGCTTTATATACAAAACAAGATTTTAATGTATGCAAAGCACTGCAGCGTAGCGAGGACTTTTTTAATTGGGGGTGGCGTATCAAACTATTTCTTGAAATGTCCCTATCGGCCGTGAAACATTCAAAAAACGAGGGGGGGGGACTTGACATCACAGGGGCTGGGGGTGGTGTTGCTATAGGCCTAAACCTGTACATTATGACATGCATGGCACACACAAACGTTTTATAACTCATCTCCAGTTGTTGCTACGTTATTTACATTAAATTTCAATAACAATTTTGGCTCTGGGCCTTCACGGTCGCCGCTACTTTTAGGCGCACGGGGGTGGGTTTCAAGCACAACAATCTCCCGTTGCTACGCCACTCAAAGAAAAGAAGTACTGAAAAAATATCAATAAAAAATATAAATAGCACTCAAAATTGTTTTCTTCTTCCCCTGAAAAAGGAATATTTTAAGGATACAACACTTTTTAGGACTATACAACAAAATTGAAGAGGAACGCTACGGCCGTTTGTTTAATTCGGTTGCGTTTTCGGCGTTAAATGCCAGGTGGAATGATCGGTGCAAATCGGTATTCTCTTTGTTTAGTTGTTATTCTCTGTCTGCACGGGATACTCATTTTTAGTAAAGTCAGTAAAACCCAGGCACCTGAGCCTCCGAGGGCTGAAAGTTCACCACTATTTACTCAGTAGTCTCTTTAGCTGAGTATAGTTTTAATTTTGTCTTGTTCTCCATTTTAATGTTTTTATAAGTAACCTTCGAAAGCAGAATACCAAAACAAGATTCAGTTTGCATAATCTTGTTGTAGCCAGGATGTTTTCAGTGGGGGCCGGGGGGGGGGGGGCACCGGCATGATATGGGGTTACACCAAGGCTATAGAGGGACCAGATGTCGAGGTGCTGCAAATGTTTGCACTGGGAGCGCTCTTTCTCTTACCACAATATTCACATTCCATAAAGCCGTAGGGTCAAGGGAATCCCCCCCCCCTAAAAAGGCAACTTTAGTCCTCTCTTGTTTAATTACTCAAAAACAGATACTTTAAAAGGACGCTTCCTTGGCAAGTGCCTCTGGGGCGGGGAGTCTTTTTGTGCCGCATGCAAGATTACCCACACCCCATCCCCCCTTCGAACCAATTAAAGGATAACATCCACTCCGTTTAATAGCTCCATGACTGTACTCATGAGCTGATGCGCTTTGGTTCTGATGCGGAGCGTAACGAAAGAAGACTCCGTGTATATTAACTGACATCAGACAGGTATTACATGGAACGAATCAACATGGAGACAGAAGCGGGCTGCGATGTTCCAGACGTGTCCGCAGTGTTGAATTACAGTGTGAATTTCTTGGCGCATGTACCCCTCATTTCGATCTGGATCATGACGAGTGAAAAGTGTCAATGTTTCTATTCATCGTGGTGCGACTGCACTGTTGCTAATTATTGTAGTATGCGATACGTCAAGTAGAATACAAGACCAGGAAAGAACCCAGTGGCAAACCTACCGGGGGCGGGGCGTTAGGGGTCAACCCCCAACTTTGCCGCAAAAATAGGACCAACCCCCCCCCCAATAAAAAATAGCACGTGCCTGCTGCTAACACCCCCTCCTCCCTACACAGCACCCCCCCCCCCCCCCCCGAGCTGAAGCTAATCAGAATAGTTACAGACCGTAACGTGGAGTGCACGTATGCCTATATTTACTTGGAAATCATTATTTGGTTAGTCCGTGCCGACGAACCAGATCATAAAATTTAACAGGAAAATGCAATAAAAATACGCTATATCGTGCCTGTTATTTAGAGCCCGTCATTACAGGATGGACTCCATCAGGTAATGCAATAAAATATAATATTCACCGCACCCGGAATGTCACATTAACATTCAATGTAACTGCATTGAACCGGAACCGGTAAAAAATGCATGTATCTATCAGTTTCTCTCTTATTTCTGGAGTCATTCTAAATCTAATTGATTTGGGCCCAGCTTCCTGCATGGCCTATATATATCCTAGAAGTAATCATATAGGCGCGGACTTAATCCAATTCGTTCCATATTGTTACACAATACACGGGTCCATTATAACCCTATATCTTCATATCGCAATGCTAACAGTTTCATCATATTGTCTTTAAGGTCATGTTCGTGACTGGTTGGTTCGCAGTGTTGGTGCGTAAGTCATTTCATTGGTAAATTAATGAGAAAAAAAAGGAGAAAACAGAATAACATAAGCTTCAAAGTAAAAACACAACAAACTGAATAACCCATGCGTAGAAAAGAATATTGGATTTGCATTAATAAGTCCTTTCAATCCGGACATAATTAGGACGTGGATTTTTGGTCTCTTCTTTTCAGCTAATAGAATCACTGTCTGTGGTAAACAATAATTACGGGATGCGCAAAGTGCAGCCTCCCTATCGTACGCCGTCCCTGAGGTTGATTATAGCAAGCCATGCATAGCGAGTCGGTTTGATCTCGCTGATAGAGTAGTCGTAATTATCCGCTCTCGCCATACTCTCTATTTTTCGAAGTATCACGTTCCCACGGGAGCCTAGTGCCACTGTCGCGTGTCCATTCTTAACACATCCCTAACAATATTGGCAGCTCATGGAAAAGTTCAGCAGCTTCGGTCGGATATGGATTTATTTCAACTCAATATAGGGCAGTAGTCTGCGGATTATAATGCAATATGAGTATCACTGTGAGACTGTAATATACCACGTAGCTTGGGTAGATTTACATAATATGTATCCTTTACAGTTTGTCGGGGCCCTGTTTTAGTACTAGTCTCCCACCGGCCGGTCTTACTTCAAAAACGTGATCCATATAATTACATCACAGCTTGAGTTTCAAAAAAGGGGTAAGGACCGACGTTGGGTAGAAAACACATGTCGTCAGTTCTTTTCCTCCCAACATTTATGTAATTATTAGCGCGCCTGAGGGCGTGAAACACCATTCGATAAAATTGGGTCATGGCTTAGGCCAGCTTAGGCGGTCGTGTATCTTGCTGTGGGCAATATGACAGCATCTACAGACGAACTATAGGCAATAGTTGCGTTAGGTTATCGCGTCTTTATCAACAGTTTCGTCGGGTATAGTCTGATTCGCATTTCTCAAATTACACATCTCTATCTTGACGCGGAAATCTGGCTAGCAATGTGGCATCTGCTTGGAGAAATCAACTCGACTTCAAATCAACTCGACTTCAAATCGAATTTAACTGCATTTAATAAAATTTCGACTTCAAACATATCGCACGAAGACGTCAATAACGTCCAAGATTCTGTAAAGCGAGATATCTGTACAGCGAGGTGCCTGATTGAATTAAAGTGAAGCCTTAATTAAACGGTGCTCAAGCTAAACGCAATCTGTGAAAAAGATTTATCCAAGTTTAACCATAAAAACCTCTCTGAAGAAACATGGCAACAGTCCAACAGTCTACATAACCTACACATTTTATTTCTCAGATTTGAGACAGCACGCCCAGTCTTGCAGACAGGCATCCGTTTTTGACCTTCTGGCACGCCTACGCGCTGAACCCATCCATTGATAAGCCAATGGGAGATCCTCCCCCGTCCTTCATTATCAATATAGATAGGCAGCGCCACCACCGTTAGCTTTGCCCAAAGCGGCGGATTGCGTTTCCCTGGAATTCCCTGGCTGTGACATTTATACACCATGGAAACTATTATCCTTGGAAGGAATCGAGAAGGAAAAAAAGAAGAAACTGATTCTGACACACCCTAAAGATAAAACCCCAAACCAGGAACAAGATAAATAGGTTTTCAGACAGTCATGTAGCCTATATAACCTACCCTAGACGTGTTTGTGGGACGATTCAGTTGTCAAAATGGACTCCGTCGTTCCAGTGCAGTAAGTATTATGTCGAACAGATGTTGACATTTTCGCAAAATTATATTTCAAGTTCTAGTTAGTTCTTTTTTCCCCATGAAATATAGTGTTATTGAAAAGGGGGGGGGGGGGGTTGAGTTTGGACATCCCTTTCTACTGAGGGGGTACAACTAGTACTAATTTGAGTACCTCCTGGAGATATTAGTGGAATGTTAAAGGTAGGGATAGGTCATTTGTAATTTGTGCATTTTTCTTTTCTTTTGAAGCAACAAAAGTGCTCAAATTCTGAAGACGGGTGCTTAACAACTAACCTGATGAAGTTTTAGCTCTATACAATTGTTGTATATTCCGAGAAAACAATATTCTAGGATCTCGATTTCAATTCAAAAGCTGCCGAGCTAGTCATATTTTGAATTGCGCCCGAAATCAGCATCAGGGACACGTTCTCATTCAGCCAATTGCATGCAGCTACGCGATGTCCCGCATTGAACCGACGAATAACAGCAATCGCGCGCGCCCGTGTGCGTCGTGTCAACGCTTGCGCGCACCCGTTCATGGATTCGCCGAATTACAAACGACTTACGAAATTTCCAAAAATGCGTCATTTGACGCATCTTTTGAAAGTGCCCTTTTTATTGTTTCCTTCAAAGTGACAGCACGCAAGAAGAAATAATTTCACAGGGGGGTTAGTGCCTCTGGTGAGTTTTTCAAAAATAATTTGGTCAATTACTTTTTGATAGCTGCAAATGATCTACTCTACCTTTAAATGAAATTCGTTATATATCCTCTAATTTTCCACAGTGGAAATAAAGTATAAACATACCCGTCTGTCCTACAGTTTGGCTAGAATTTCCCAACCGATTTCTATAATAATGCATTTTGTTAGTGTAATGGTAAGAATAATTTCATGAGGTTACGGACGGAATGTTACAAGGTTCCGAGTGGAATGAATCATTAAATCTGTCACCGAATGAAATTATTTTCCCCTGAAACTCATAAAACATTCATTGTTTTGTACAACGACTGAATAAATCCTCGTCATCTGTATAGATTGATCGCGGAAAAGAGCCTTTATTATGCCGTGCGCTCATATTAAATGATAGTTTTAAGCACAAATGTACGAAAATATATTCTTTTTTCCATCGATATTGGATGACAAATTTAAAAACGTAATGCAATTTATTTCCGTAAGAATCCGACATACGATGTATTATACGGATATCCGTTTGCATTTAAAACCCATTTGGTTGAAATCCCAAACTGTGACTCACTATTTCAAACAACGGACGTCTGTTTGACGTGTAGAATATCGTGTTCTTTGCTATTTCAACTCTCTCAGCAAATGTACTTAAATTAAGAGAACATCGTGGATTCGATCTTGTCACTGTTTGTACAAGCTCAAGTATATTCATCCAATTTCTGAGCAAGCAAAACCAATCACGAAAAGCTATTAACATTGTCCATTAAAACAAACAAGCTAGACTCGTTTTGCTGTTGGCTTTAATACCGGGGCGAAAAAGAACCAAGTCAGAGTGTAGTAATTGCGAGCTAAGTGTCGATGCCATTTTCGATTTTTCTGTCTTCCGACAGGATTAGCACTAAAGTCGCTTCTCACGATCGACTTTATTCTCAAACTTACAACATCGTCACGGAGTCAATTTTTGTGAGTTTCTACCGGGCGGTCATGTCTTTCTTAACACAACAAGTACATTAGAACCCCGCGGAATCGATGTATATACGCCTGTTGCCGTTTATTAAATTATTTTATGTAATCTTGATATTATCGTGGGACCTTATACAGGATGTGCGAAACGTAATCTGTTGACAGTGAGTCAGAAGAGTTAAAGAAATTGTGATCATCTAACACAATTTAGATTATATGCTCTTCAATGCTTCCGTAGCTTCAAATCAGTACAAACATGGTGGTGAAAGCGTAATGACGGATAAAATCATAACCCTAATCCAATTCTTGAATGTTCCTTGTTTTTTTTTCTTTGTGTTGGATTAGATACACAGATACACCAAGGGTTAACCGCAGTGACTATTCCCTAAAGTCCATGTGACTTGGCAAGTCTTCCGAATTTAGGATCCATAAATATCTCGTCCCAATTTTGCGATGTTTTCATTGACGCTTTTTCCCCCTTTCACTCGGGTGTAAGGCATGCATGGTAGCGTTAAATCTACTGCACGCACGGCCCATCACGTATTCGTGCTTAAGTCCTCGCGGCCTGGTTCATCTCGCTCAGCCCATTTAATGATCTCCCAGCAGACTCAGTCGCACAGGCGACTCGGCTAGTTAGCATTTTGCATAATTTCTTTTACCACATCCCTTGGGCCAGCGCCGACAGAAACAATGAAACTTCCCTCTCGGTCTGTGGTTCTGGTGACATTTTGAACAGACGCCGCGATATGAGGGACGACTTCAACAACATTTAACTTGTGTTTTCAGCAGTAGTGCTTAAATGGAAGATTTCATGAGCAAGAGCATTAACTTTATTCAATCAGAGGTAAGGGGAATATCCTGGTTTTTAGCGATGGGGTAAAATAATTTTGAAACAAGAATGTCTCCCTATTAAGACTGCTAAGAAGATACTTAAGCCTTTCGTGTGGTTCTCCTATCTTAATTTCTAAAGACGCGAAATGTGCAAGCTGGTAATTGCTATGTACGGAAACAAATAAGACATTAAAAAGAGAATAGGAACAAGTACAATATCAAAAGGAAGTGTAATGGAAACCCAACATATCGTCCAAAAAATCTTAAATACTGGTTGAATTTCGAAACTCTGGAATAGGGATTTAGTATTTTCTGTTTTCAACCTACCGTTTTAAAGCTGCTACCTTTGATTCTTGATTTTTTTTAATCGGATGTATAGCACTATACAAACTCAACCTGTATATGTATCGTGTTAAGATGCTGCGGAGCTGAAGCGGCAGCAATGGATGTGGGTTGAAGCTGTTTGTACACGCCTATATGTGCTTCAGACTTTGATTTGTGTGTATTTACCTAGTTCCCGGAGATCCTCCTCAATCATGACATAATTTCAATATTTGTAAGGAGAAGAAGTCCAATTCGCATTAGCACTCTCGGGTGGGAAATCGCCCCAGAATCAATACTTCACTCCATCGCGTTTTGTTTTGAAATCAAACTGGTTTTTGAGTTAATACCTGGGATTACATAGCTGCTGCTGCGCTAAGCCTAGCTGTTCATATCACACAACAGCGCTGCAGCCCCCAGCCAGCGAGTAATAATTCCAACCTTTAGCTGGGAGGCAGGGGGATAATTCCCAAGCTGAAGCCAGGATCCACAAGACTCTCTGAGGCAGGGATGTCTGCCTCAACACTTCTGGACAAATTTTCTCTCTGTGTTCTCCCCCCTCCTCTCCGTTTCATGCTCGGTTTAAGGTGGTGATCCACCGTGCGGTGCACAGGAGACCCGCAAACGGCGCACGGTATAGCGAGGCTGGAAATGAACCATGTCGTTTCCATTATGTTATGGTAGGATAAAGTTGTCGTGTTTGATGATGTTGAGGTCCTGGGGGCGTGTGTGCTTGCTGCACAAGTGAGTGACCTATATACCCATATCTTAGGGGCGTGAGCGGCTGGACAGTTGATGAGGAGAAAAAGAGGGGAAGAGTTCAAGTCGCACATTCTGTAAACAAAAACACCACAGCGGTCCAAAGATTCTATGACACGACTTTACATGAACGCGGATTAAATGAGCACAGAAAAAAATCACCTCGGTGCCAATAAATTACGCTGATTGTAAATTTTTTATGCTCGTATTTTTGCCAACCCTTCGCACAAGACAAATATTAGTTCAAAGCTATATCCTAGTACACGAATGCTTGGTGTTCCATGGCTTATTTATTACCTTCTGAGGCAGTGAATCTTGTGATTATGTCGCCCAAGTAACCCTGGCGCTCACGATAGCAGAGTTGGTATGGAATAAAATATTTATAGTTCAATCCATGCATAATTAAAGACTCCTATTCGGAGTAACTCCGCAGCCGAACGATAAGTCCGTGAAATGCATAACCCGGGGATATTTAAACTGCGATTGTCATTCAGAGCCATGGCAATGAGACCTTTTCTTCGTTTTAATTCTACGTAATTGACAACTATTGATGACTGGTTGTCAAGTTGACAACCCGTGCTGTTCTCATTATCATCCTGGCCTATGACGGCAGCAGGTACCTTACCGGAGAAAGATCTAATCAAATGGTTGCCTTAGGCAGTGTGTTTAGTATCAAATTCAAGTATAGTCTTCTCTTTGCTTCAGATGTGCAACTTTTTTTGTTTCTACTGAAGTTTTTTTTCTGTCTTCATTTAGTGACTTCTGAGCAACCCCAGGTCTTCCGTGTCTCTTCCATCCCACCGTCTAGACTCCATTGTTTGTTTGCATCGGTGAAAAGTTTCAGGTAGGTTTATTTGATCGTATTGCTAGTCCTAGTGGTGAAGGGAGTAGAACCGCTCACTTGCGAGCGCCTTTGCAATACATATGTCACTTGGAGGATGATTCATAGGCAGGTTTGCTTATGCTCTGTCCAGAAACAGCGTGTGAACACGGCTGCAATCCACCTTTGCCCGATGTGCTTTAGATCAGAGTAAATGATAATTCGGTCCCAGCAGTTAAGACTAACAAGGCTTGACTGACTAGCGGTGCCTCAAACGAAATACACACTCTATTTACGAGTTGTGAACTCTTGCCGGCTTCGATGCACTCAAAATAATAACCCTGTGATCCCAGCAGAATCATCTCTGGCTATAATAATACACTTCTTCGTTTCCTGTCTATGTTTGTGGAAGTCTCGACCATAGCTGCGTAATTTTAAGCTGGGAGATATCTGCATGAAGCTGACGAGTTGCATTAGTTTCATGAGACTTGACTGCACGAGAGTTCAATTCGGTTCAGTTGACGCCCATGGCATATTATGGCGTCGCATTGGTGCAGTAGGCAAAGTTCATAATACAAATATTCTTTCGTATACATGGAGTGGGAGAAGACCAACCACATGCCACTTATAATTATGATACGATTTGGATAAAGTCACATAGAATTTGTAAAGGAACACAACAGAAATACAAACACAACTTCAATTCAGCATCAGTGTCTTAGGTATACGTGTTGTCTAGTTGATGCTGCGGAACGAGGTGATCAACATTTTTAAAATGGAAATTGCTCAATATAATTCGAAATCGTGACCTGTAGTGAGAATACCGATAAGCGATATAAAGAGATGAAACTGATATGTAAGCTGCGCTACCCATGCGACCATACCTGTTGTTATAATATTAAATAGCAAAGCCGTTACAAATTAGGTACGTATCAAACTGTGAAATTGACCCAGGTTGCCTTCCTCTGACTGTGTCTATTTCTTTATGTTCTGTAAATCTCCGCGGATAGAATATTCTGCTCCCAACAGTGAACAGTTTAATGTCCCTACGGGATCACAAGGCAACAGCCTGTCTAGAACCCATGGAGTTCAGTGCCGTTTATTCCATTGCTATGCCAAGTGAGATTTTAATATGTCACGATCATTCACACTGTACATAGAGAGACGCTTTATTTACCAGAGTGCGCTCTTGTGCCAAAAAAAGGGAAAATTTACATTCAAATCAAACATGATTACACTGATTAGTTTGCATCTGTCCTGTTATTTTACTGCACTATTTCTAATAAATCCAATTTCACGTTCATCATAATACTCCGCTAATAAATACCTCATTAATTGGCATTACCAGGAAAAGGGACCACGATGTTAATTATAAACATATACATTGTATATATAAAAAAAAGTGGACTCCTCGAGTGGGCATATATATTATTCTTTACAATACCCCGAGGTCAATTTTGGTAAATTGCCACTAAATAGAGTTACGAATGGTTAAGAGCAAAAACACCTGTGAAAATGTCAGAGCAAACTTGAGTAGTGCAGGAGTAATTACGGAGGTTATCGACCGATGATGAACGCGTGTCTCATGTGATCAACTCGACAGCTGGGAAGAGATATATAGTGTGGATACTGGGCGTATACATGAACGAAGACTGTTGTATGTAATACGTCAATTGTTGTCATGGACAGGACCCAATGTAAGGAACAATATCCCTCAGTTCACAGACACCATAGGATATAGTTACACAATTTACGTGACCTAGAGTTTATGCTTAGAGATGATGTTTTAATTTGTTTTTGGTCACATTAATTATCGATGAGATATATTATTTGATTGAAACAACTAAAACGCATTTAAATCGTAAAATTTATTTATAAATACATGTAGGCCTATCTTTAAAATAGAAAAATCCTTCAAAATTTCAAAATTAAGGTTAGTGAACGCTGATTGTAGCACGTAGACAGTGTTTGAGATGGATCCCTAATGCACGACTATGTCACATCGAAATCGATGTGAAGCGTCAGTGAAATTTGTCGTCTCTTACGCTGTGACATTTATTGCCATTAGAAGTGTTATTCGCGCCATTACACAAGGAAAGGGCATCTTCTTACAAAAACATCTCCAAAACAAATACTTTGATCGAATTATCATGTTGTATTGATATTTTAAACAAGTAACGACGTCGTCAAGCTCGGAATAAATCCTATGACCTTTTAGAATTAACAGGAAATAAAATAAAAATCGTATTTATTGATGTCGAAAAAATCCGTTTAATATTCCTGGACGCACGGTACATGAGGTGCAATTGAGCTTGACTCGGCGGCCATTCACCCAATAACTGAACCCAATACCACAAGAAGGCCTGAAATTATTGCAAATATCGACTATTTCCGCGTGGCTCGAGGGTGGCGTGTATATGGAGTGACACTGACCGGTAAATCAAAACCGGTTGTTCCTTCCAGGTACAATACAACACATCATCAACTATAAAGTTGTCAGAGTTACTAACGAGAAGAAAGGCGGATATTTGTTTCCATTTCCCCCGTTGGTACAGCGGGATCGAAAATGCCGACGAGGCGTTGAGCTGTTGATATTATTCCGAACTCTCAGTGTGACATAATGGGTTATCTACTTTGTATTTGTCCAACGGCGGGACTTTCATCTACCTATTTGATACTCTGAATCATCTATGCAAAGGACTGAGTGTCTCTCATCCCTGTATGCATAAAGATCGAGCGGGATCGTTGACGATACAATGACAATATTTGATAGAGGAACATTATTATTGAAGGTACAACCAATAACACCTGTCAGATTATCTAGATCCGACCCGCCACTCAAACCATTCCAATTTAATTGAACAAGTGTTTTTTCTACAGTCTTTCTGCAAAGTATATGCAGTTTGGTTCTATGATCTCGCTTGTGGATAATGAATTTAGCGGAGAGCCAGAATCTATGCTTAATGATATTCAAACTGACGGTTTTAGTATTAGGTCAGCAAGGTAATGGTAAAACAAACTCACTCAAAGTCTATTACAATTTTACTTTAAGAAAAAAAAACCTATCATCCCCCCTCTTTTTGGGGGGTGATGGTTCCTCGAACCACTGTACATAGCATTTGTTTTAGCATATATTTTAGTGGGAGACTGTTAAGGTCGTTAATACTTCTTCCTATTGTCGATGCGAAGCGACATATATTAGGGTAATGTTGAACGTCACCATGAAGCTGCCGTTGTCGACGTCATGAAACTCGCCGCTTTCGCTTTCGCATGAAGTGTGAACTAGCCTTTAAGGCGAGATTATCATTTATCTCTTATGTATGTGATGTCAATCCTGTGCTTGAACAGTGTCACTTTGCTAGTGTCTAGATTGGTTGCACAGTTGACTTGTGATAAAAACAGGTCGTCGAGTAAAAATGGCGTAAAAGGTATATATACAGAATAGCACGTACTATTACATTTTGAGCCTCGCTATTAACCGCATGAGTTGTTTTTGGTGTTATGTACCCAGCTAGATCTGTAGATAGGGGGACAGGCTATCTAGCAACATCGGCCACAATCAGCTAGTGACTTCAATACAGCCCTCTATCGATGGAATGTAACAAGAGTGTAAACCTTGTTGGAAGATCGTTGTCTCTCAGCCTCTTCTCATGTCGTTTATTTAGGAAGTACATGTATCACTGGTTGCGCTTTCGCCCGACCGAAGATGTGTATAAGGGAACATTCGTGTTGAAATAGTCAGATGGATGGTTCTTTCAATGAATGGAAATTAAACTGTAGGCTTACCCTATGTAGGCTGATGAAACGTAACATTATTGAAACAGTGATTAGTATACTGAGATTGTATTATAGCTGGAGGGATAGTGTGCATTAATTGAAAGATATTTTGTTTCACTAGTAGCCCCTCATCAAGGCATTTACTTTTAAATTAATTAATGGCAAGAAACGTATGTATAATCGGAACGTTTAGGATTTCATATTTGGGCAATTAAGAATTAGATTTAGGTATTTTGATATCAGTAATAATGTGCAATTCCCTTGTACAAAAAATTGTGTCCATCGCCCGACCCACACAAAGTTGGCGTTCCTGCTTTTCATTCTTCAATGTACTACATATTTAATCATTTTGTATATTTGATAGTTCATGGATTTCTTGGTTTTCTTTTCCACTTCCCTCTTCTTGCTCCATTATGCAGTCATATTCAGGCCAGTCTGTCTTACTCTAGACATTTAACACCATTTTGAATCAAATACATTAACTTTTTCCATTATTGGGTTTTCCCGATTTAATGAAATCAGACTAGTTTCTGCGCAGTACGGTTACCTTGAAACTCGATTGGGAAACCACACCCCTGAACCTTGTAACATTTTTCTTTCCTGTCAGAAATTGAAGTCGACTGAAGTCTTTTGGGATTTGGAACAGAAACTTGACCCGGCGTAGGGAAGAGCCGCTTGAAATTAAAATTACTTGGAAAAGGGCTAACAGCGGGAGGAAGAAGGTCATAGGGCGTCGAGTGTTTTCGGCAAAAGCGTCTTTAGGGTTTAATAAACACTCCGGTAAAGCGTATTTCATGTTGGCTTTAAATTACCTTCCTGTGTCAATTTTTTCCCTAACTGCCGGGACTTTTTTGCTTTCGATAAAGTGTTATAAGCAGGAAAAGAAAGCCAGCTATGTCCAGGAAATACGTTTTCCATTTGCCTTGGCCGGGCAGGCTCCGGCGGAGCTAGTATTGATCAGGCGAAAGGTTGGCTAGAATTTCAAAGCCTGTATATTGATTCGGTATCTGGTTGGAATGCAAGGCAGACCTGATGGGACGGAGCCGCTGGGGAACATGGTGCAGCAAGTGCCAGCTACAGGTTGACTATTGGGAGACATGGCAGGCATTCGTCTGAATATTGATACCGTGAAGAAGAAAAAAATAGCCCGGTTCATGTATATGCTGTTCACGGGCCAACTGTAACTGCTTAGGGAAGAGGGGATTCTATCTGCGAAATTCACACCAAATGCAACACCCCACCCATCCTCTGAGAAAAAAAAAGCAAACCCCTTTTTTGGGGGGGGGGGGGGTGGTTGAGGGAGGGATAATGGCGAGGAAAAAAAGGATACAGAAGAATAACACCTGAGAACTTACCCACATAAGCGCGGGAGAACAATTTTCACTCTCAAAAATCCCACTTGTTTTGATTGTACTAATATAATAGAACATATTTTTTTTCAACACTTTAAGTATTTTCTTCAATAATTCCTAAATTTCCTGGCGACGGAAACTAACGAGAGATCTCTACGCTCATAGGTAATTTCAAATCATCACCTTTACTCTGAACAAAGTTTTGAAGAAGAAAAAAACCCTCCCGTATACTGTGGTATTCTAGGTGGCCGATAGGAAACACTTTCTTACTTTTATGGTTACCAACTTTTACTGACCGATTCACTGACTGACTCACTTGTGAATTCGATTGGCTTATTAAGTAATCTTATGAAATAAGATTACCCTCGTAACGCCAAAATAATGGGCTAAACGGCCATCGTATAGGCCACATGTGCTTGCATAAATAGCCATTGTGAATCGATTGAATATAATATTGTGTAGTCTGGAAGCAGCTTTACAAGCTGTGTCTATCTTGTCTTGTTTTACATCAAAAGCTGAGATTGTTACCATCTTCAGTTTATTCACACACTAGAGCGCAGTGTTGGTATACATTATGTTGTTATTCCTCCTTTTAAACTATCTGGGGTTTTTTTCGGATCGTCGTTCTTGGTTATTTCTGAACACGACACTGAGCGTGCACCGGACACGTTTCGCTTAGACTCCAAGTGTCTAGGCGAAGCGGAGGGTTTTATGCGATGGAACTTTATGGAATACATCGCATGCATGAGAGTCCGACCACACGAAAAAATACCTGAAGTTCATGTGAATGTTATTACGGCTCCCTTGGGATGCGCATCTCGATGCCAACTATGCAGCCGGTATGGGATATATGGCGACATAGACCAGACTCTTTGTGTGGCATATATGCCTACAGAATGGTTTCCAAATTAGCTGCTATTAAAATACACTATGATGGATATCCGGCTATTATGTATGTCTTCTCCAAAATAGAAAAGAAAAGTCACATGAATACGATTAAGCAAATGGGACAGTTGGAAATTCACTTCAAAAGGGGCCTTAAGAGGGGGACATTAATGCTTAACTGTAAGTGGTGGGCAGCCGTGTTAGTCTGGGAGAAACAAGAAGAAAAGTAAAGTAGCATTTAAAATGACCAACAAGCATACAACTTTGCGTCATTTTAAGTGCTACCTTACTTTTCGATGTGTTTAAATGCGTGTTTGACTTAAAACAATGTCATTTGCTGATGCGCATTTCCATACTCCTTAGCCTGTGTTTCAAAAAGATCGGAGATGTCATCAGATAAAAGAAAAAGTTTGTCATCATTGCGAAAGAGTCGAAACGTTGCCAGTATCTTATGGAATTTGCTTCGTAGGGGATCGTTCTTAATAATGTGATACTGCAGCTGCTAGTGCTGCATCTCTACCGTTATTTAGTGCGTCGTGACTACTCTGTGAGTAAATTTCAACAAATCAAATGCATCATTGAGTTGCAATTTCAATTCAGTTGTAGCGGGAATTTTTCAACTGCACTGGGACCGGAGTGTATAAATTTACATGTCTGCATAAGCGCCATGACTTTCAGAGAAAATCATAGCATTCCGATTACATCGTAAAAAAAGAATACCTTAAGAATAGAATGAAACGGCATTTCATGATTTGTTGTTCACAATTCAAAACAATGAACGTCTTCCTGTCGGTGATGGAGTGACTTTTTTGTATTTTACCGGTGCAAATAGTAATGGAAACCTGATCCAGAAATCACAAAATGTAAAAATCTAAAAGCTCAGTTTGCTTTGAAACATGGCTTCGAAATTAGTACATGGTTACAACAGTTTTTGTTGATGAATTCGAATTTCACGAACTGTAATGCACTCTTTGCATTTATGAAAAGAGCCGTTGTGGGTCGTTCCAAAGTCCTTTTGGTAACAGTTTATGTTACGTGTTTTGCCTGCACATTGGTATGTGGTGACTGTCTGGTAACTCGTAAAAACACATGATATACTGGAATTAAAATAAACCAACTGCATGTCATTCCACCCGAAAGCCTTGATCTAGTAGCCTTATGCAACTTATGAAAACCAAACATAGCAATAAGATTACACCATTCCAATAACGTGCCTTTTTATTAGATTTGTCGAAGACCTAACTTGATATGTCCAAGCGTTTATAAAATTGTCGTTTTGCAACTGTCCTTTTGCGTTGTGAATTTATTTGGTAGAGAAATTGACATCCCAAGTAAACCTTTTACTAAACCTTTTACACGGTGTCAATGCTGATAGTAGCATTGTTCATGATTCGCGTATGCACTGTTCATGCATACGCGAATTCAATTTCCAATCAGAGATTATACGGTACATTATTTTTTTTGTAAAATCTGCCTGAAACATAATAACAATTTTATTGACGGGTCAAGAATAATAAAACACAAAAGAATCATGACAGCAATTACTTCGCTTCTTGTGCAACCAAGCCGTTGACCAAACACCGTTTGTAGTATCAAATAAAAATTACATAATTGAAACAGTTAAAGTGTCTTTTTTGTCATTTCAAATTACATGATCGAAATCCCTAAATGTCTGCAACCAGAAAAGCTGCTCCAAAAACCGAGTACTTAGGGCGATCGTTTCGAAAACAGATGTGGCGTCGGCGTGTCGCACTTGAAGCATTCTTAGTTTTATTAATACAGACTAATGCGTGCCAGAGTCCCCACAAACATGAGAAAGGAGCAATTACGTGACGACTGTATAGGAAGGATTCTAATGGAGTGGGGGCTATACACGATAACCGAAAAAGGGGGGGGGGGGTTGCAAATGTCTGGGCATAAAATAATTGCTGCCAAAGGTATTAATTATACAGATTTCAACATCTATTGAAACCTCTCTGCACGACAGGGCTGGGTTTTTTTTAAGGTCGTCACAGAATGTTTTCATTCAGTACTCTCTCAAGGATTCATTAGGCGTGAGACGTACAGATTTAATATAACATGTTTGATGTCTTCAACGGTTATTTAAGGAAAATGTTTTGTATCGAATGTTCTGCTAAATATGGACACTGCTTTACGGGTTTGACATGGAGGTTTGATTTTAGGGTACGAGCATTGTTGAATACTAAGCATTTTACATGCGCCGTCATGGTCGACAATGAATGTGGCGACAGTGTGTCGAACTTTATGATTCTTTTTTATATATAATCGAATGCAGTACGGTCACTCTTATTGGTTAAAGTCGCATTCACATGTAATACATTCCCAAAATGAGATTTAGCGAGCCGGATACCAGACTTGCAAGATGAGGAAACAGCGCAGCGTTTGTACAACTGTCATTAGGAGGTTACAACACAGTAATACCCCGTAGTAATCATTGTTATTTCCAATTGTCCATCATGGTACAAACACCTGTGGTTAAGTCCACGCCTCATTGTGATGGGCCACGTGTTTAGCAAATATTTATCCTATCGAATTTGGTCGTATTTTAATCAGTTGCACACTTCAACTCTTGGTTTTCCGATCCCTACGTGGTTCCGCAGACGGCCCTAATACTGAGCCACAATTCAATTCCCCGGTCTTGGAGATGTTTTCTCTTATTGATTCTTCTTTTGCATTCCATCATTGCTTCACTCCAGGAGCTTTTAGGGACGGTTTGTAGCTTCCGTACACCCTGTATATGGAAATTCTATAGTAGCTTGAGCCCCATCCGTTTAGTCAACATGCTCGGGCAGCTGCGTAAAGCCTCAGCAAGCATCGGAGAGAGCGAGATAGTGAAAAGGAAGAGACAAAAAACACACTTGAAAATGCACCGCCCTTCGCGCCCGTAGTGACACTTAAAAAAACCTAAAAATAAAACAAAGATAGCAGCGCTCTCTCCGAATCTGTCAGTTTCATATTTGTTTAACGTCGCGACAAGGTAACAAGATCGCATGTTTCCATATTCATAAAGTTGATTTATGATCTATAACTACCAGCTAGCTGTCTTCCTGTTTGATTCCTGTTTCTACTGGCAACGGTGGACGTTCACACCTTCAAACATGGGAATTTGTTATTGGAGATTTTCGTTTGTTTTCCTGTGTTTCCTATTTCTATGAATAAGTTATACTCGACAACAGTTACCTGTTTTTTGGCGTGCAGTAAAAAAAAAATCAATAATCGTAAAGACAATTTTTCTCACCTAGTGCATGGCGTGAAGGAATAAGCTAGGTGTTATCCTTACGGTCACTCCCCTATATACCTCTACCTATCCTTCTGCCATTGACCGTACAAGGGCCGAGTCTCTCGCTATATGCCTTGCTGCCATGTGCTTTATTGATGTACGTAAGTATTGCATATGATTTTGAATATAGTCAATTCCCCTAAGGGTTCTACTATTCTGAAAAGAGACACACTTGACCGTAACTTTGAGGTTGTTTTATTATTTACGCCTGAAATAAAACTGCATTTGCACCTTTTTCCCCCCAGTTCGAACGCCTGTAGCATTTCCCGTTCTCAGTCATTCGTCTTATTGTTCGGGGTCGGAATTACACCGTCCTGTAATTTGAATTAACGGCCGCACTTGTGAGTTTCAAGTGATTGTGACTGCTATGTGGATGATTTCATTATGACTTTTACCGGTGGAAGTCAAGTGTCCATTTGAGCCAGCAGGTGTAAGGCGACCTCAATGTTCGTTCCAACCGCAAGTGATCCTTTGCTCTGGATATGGGCCCAAGGGGCGACGCATGAGGGTTTTTTACCACGCACATTTCAACATATCCCTGGGGAGCATTGCGTGACATTCACTCGAATCATCACAAACAAGTCGATTTGATGCCCCGGTCGACGGAGCACAATTGATTTCTCCTTTGGAATGAATTCGGAGTGAAATTGCAATGCTTTATCATCCACATGTAGGAAAAAAACGTTGATGAAAACATATTGCCCCAAGTTATTCTACTAGACTATTGGTATGAAATTACCCCAACCGTCGGTTAATCGCGAAAAAGAAATACATTTCTCTTAGCCAATGTGTAAACAGTTCAGGTTTGACCATCGTTGGGCCATTGTTGAGCAAGACTTTTTTAAAAGGTGTATATACACTTTTGAAATTTAAACGGATCATTTCATCAATTAAAATTGCTCTATGTATTTGTTTTGCTCACTTCGTTATCAATTCATTAGTATCCCGCCGCAATTTTGTCCCCTCAACATTGAACAGGACATTGAGCCTTCTTTTCCAGGTTTGATAGAGCCAGATGTTAACGTCGCAGACTCAAGATAATCCACAGCACGAACTATCAAATAAGACAGTGATGGATTGTGCACAATTGGTTGTTCCAAATAAAGCTCATTGTTCGTACTTAGATCTGGGCTGTGGAGGAGAATTCTGCCTAAAACATAAAACCGCCTAGATTGGAACCTGGTGACGGAGTTCTGTTGGGAATTAGCGTCCGCTTTTAACGCCAGCTTCGATTTATATGATGATGTATTGTACATATTCCGCATAACATTTGTCAGGACACCCCTAATCTAACCCTGGGATCGCTTCAGATGGCTTGCGGCAAATCACTACGTCACTTCAATATTTGGATATTTAAAATACACTATTACGTAAATAATGTTCACTTAGATAATACGGTAAATCTATAAACATAATCAAGCATGATTGTATAGCATAGCCTTTTTGTTCTCCTTTTGGTTCGATAGAAATCACGCCAAACGCTCCAGAATCGCACCAGACGTGTTGCTATAGTAAAACGATATTGGCAGGTTGGGTAGATCGATGTTAACGATGATAAACGTGCAAAGAATGAAATTCCTTAGTCAGAGTTACTTGTACTTTTCCCCGTCATTGTCCGACATGAACTTGCTATCTAAGCTAAGGAATGGAGCAAGAATTTTGTTTTGTATTTTTTTTCTTCCGAATGGTAAAAACAGACCAACTTCTGTGAGTGACGGTCGGAACGAAGAGTACTGAGAAAGTGCCCGTTTAATTGGGGTGAGTGTTACCGCTAACTAAATTGCCAAAGTGAATCGCCCTAGGAGCATTCGCCGCTCTGGCTTGATTTCACATTTGAATGTTAAATTAACAGGATTTTCTTATCACTCCAAGTTAAGCGAACGATGCAACTTGATGAAACCGATTTATACCGAGGCCGTTTGTATTACGAAGCGAACCGTGTGTTGCAATGATGGTCCCGTATAGTGACGAGAAATACAAGTGCATGCAGTTGGTATATAGTTTAATTTATTTTCACTTCATCTCGTGTTTTTACCGAGAATAAGCAGCAATAATCAGTGAGCTAGGATTACCACAATTTATATTTTTGCCAATACCATTCTGCATTCCATCTCCTTGGATCGTGGTTAAGATATGACGTAAGTACTAGACATTCAATCTCTGCGTTTAAGCAGGTGCAGGTTAGAGACGGCAACGATCCTGCAACGAAATATCAGCGTGCAAGGTGTTCGCCTTGCGGGCCTAGCGCACTGGATGGGCATCCCGAACAAAATAGACTCAACTTGAAAATTGAACACCTTAAAATAAAACCGCTGCAAGAGTGCCAGGAATTCATTCCTTTTACGAAAAATAGTGGTGTTAAAATTTCAAAACCTCATGCATCCTACCGGCTTCAGATGATTTGTCTATTGATCTGGTGGTTAAAAAAATTCATTAGTTGTTTGTGTCAGAAATTAGATTAAACAATGAATATATGTATGTAAACATATTTGACTAAATGCTCTTCGGCAGTATTTACCTAACCAGCCACAATGCACGCGATATTATAATCATTCTATAAATTGAGGGTCCAAAGTGTGACATTTTCCTGTCCCTGTTACTAATTTGCCATTCAAGTATCATTTAAAATGATTTCAACGATTTTTGGGGGGTAGGTATCTGCATCTGTAGAATACTGTGCAAACTTCTAAGTAGGATATCCAGCATAGAATAGTTTGCTATTCATAATCGCTTTTGGAGGACGACTGCATAAGGGAGTGCATCATAATTATAACATCATAAATGTCAGATGTACCAGGGACAGGAAAAAAAGTGGACACCAAATTATAGAATGACCAATATATAAATACCACTTTGCCAGCTTTGCCCATGAAGTCCAGCAAAAGAGAATAGCTTTTAACGTAACATACCTTCAATTATTAGTGCCAACATAATATAATACACCTGAAACTTGTCTGGGAAAAAAGCGGAGGAAATCGGAACGCTGCGAGACGGCGGTAGCCTTGTGATAAATGGTCAAGACGTGGTGCGTGTGATCCATTAGCCTAACGAGTCATTAAGCAGAGGTTGTGGTGTTCAGACATAATATGACGGCATTCTCCAATCGCCAAAGTACCGACTGGAATATCCCCGAGAAATAATTTATAGTTGGGCTATCATCCCTGTTAGAGTCAGAGTTGGACCATGCCCGCGACGGAATATCGGCCTTTAAACAATCTCGCGCTAGATTTTTTTTATTTAGTTGTTTGCATTTCCGTGTTGACTCCGACCTATAGCATGAGCCCCGGTGGGAATTGAACTAAATCAAGTTGGTCGCATCTCGCCGCGGCCAATCTACAGATGGACTAAAAAACAGAGAGAATCTTACGGTTGGCATAAGGCTTGATTTGCTGAACTTGAAAGCCACGTTTTCTCGGTGATTGGGTTAGCAGGCAGCTGATAGTGCTTGCTCAGCGCCGCCTCTGTGTTTGATGTCTTCCCATTGTAAATATCCGGGAAAACCGCCGGGATAATTGGTTCCATTTGCACATAGACTTTTCCCCTTTTCGCTCAAAATTGTTTCTTACCTCGATTACCTACATAATTAAATAGTCGGAACTCTTAATGTAATCAGCGGTATCGCATTCAAACAAATTAATTGAGAGAGCAAATGAGGAAAAAAGCCATAGTCTGAAGAATCTAGAATGACTCAAACAGTACTCCACAATGACAATTGGGAAAATGTTTCTTTATTCAGTTGTAAATAAAATGTTACCCTTATCTTATATTTGTTGTATAAATGCATTCAAAAGTATTTTGCATACAGTGCATGCCAATAGTGAAGTCTCGATGAGCTCGTCGGAATTTTAAATACCTGTTCTTTTTTGTCTTGTATTTTAAATCATAATGCTGCTATAACGATTTATAGTTCCGGACTGGGTATATAATTTATACTTATTGAATTTCCGTGAACGAGGACTTGGAAAACAGGTAAATCGGTTGAAATATGTGAGGCCTCGTGATAAATCGTAGGCCTAATCCGTGTAAAGCTAATTTGGGTGCATATCTGGAACATCAATTGGCGGCAATTTCTGGTGTGCTAGATTCGCCGCCTGAGCCGATTGACTATGTTTTGTTAGTTGACACCGCTCAGGGCAAGACGATCGCAGCATGTAGTGCAAATGCGGTCACCACCTCGCGAATGTGTATAGCATGTGTCTTAGATCTTCTGTTCTCTTCTGTGTACTGCCTAAATCCTCCGCATCATTTCCTCTGGGTGTTTTTGCTTTGAACCCAATGCTTTCAAGACTACTATTAATCGGACGTTTTCCGAATTGTTGACTTAAGTTTTCAATTGTAAGCAAAGCCCTGAGTGTCACAAGACAAGTCTTTGAATTACGGTCAAAAGTTATGTATTAGCATTCAATCCTGTGCTTGCCGGTAATTATCTCCATGCTTTATCCACATTTCCGTGGATATTTTGGAAAACCCTCACTCTCAAGCGTCTATTTCCTCTACTCAAAGGTAGAACAGCCGGCCATCGGTCTTATGCAGTGTTTGAAAAGCTCCTTCTAATGGTAACTTCTGACCAAAGGATGAAAAAGAAAAACACCTGCGATGCGAGTACGAAAGTAGGTACCACTAACTGTAGCTACCTTACGCCAGGTGGCAGCATCGCGTTAAGGGTATGCACTCATTCACCTGAAAACTAGATCATTGAAAGGCAGACTGTGACCATAGCGACCTATTCTAAGTGGTGCAGCTGCTTTGGTAAGGGGACGACCAAGGTGTAGTATGGATTATTCAAGTCGCCTCATCCAATTACTACCTGGAAAGCGGCCAGTGCCACAGCCTGATCAAACGAACATCACACCAAACCGCAGTCAACCTTGCGTAGAAATCACGTGACTGTTACCTCCTTCCTCCACAAACGCAAATGCACAAACTGCACAACCATGATGTGATGGTATTTTCGCCTATCCTGTTAAAAACACTTTTGACCTTCAGAATGCCCCTTAAATTGTTTTACACGGGTGATCTATTTCACTAGGCACTCTGATTAACTCCATATTAGTCTACTTTGTGAGCGTTATATAGGGCAATTATTTGTGGAAGGAATTTGGGGTAGTTTTCCAGGGTGGGCGTAGCACTAATGAAGACTATGCACTGTCATTGCTTCTAGCCTTTTACACTTGCATAAAATGTAAGATCAGATGGGGAGAACTCCATCTATTTCAAGAGAATCTCGTGGATTATTCCCAAGAGATCCGACGCTTCTGTAAGGTACAATTCTCAACAACGTGGGCGCAAAGTCAAGGGTACTTGAAGCTCTGACTCAATTCTTTTGGCGTACGAGATATTTTCACAAATCAAAATGCCATGTGGTTGCCCATGAAAAAAACCATCATAATTCTGGCGAACCTTGACATGAAGGTGGGATATTTTATGCTAATGCCAAACTCTTTGTCTGAGGAACGCTTTAGCTCCTGAGTGGTACACTTGTCTTCTCAGACTGATCCATTGCTAACACGATTTTATCTTACTATAGTATGACCTTCTGTGATAGATTGAATATCACTTGTCTCCTTTCTCGGCGTCGGTAAACATCTTCTGAAAGGTCATCAAAAAAGACTCGAACTTGAACGAAATGCCAATTCAGTTTCCCTGAATGGTTGGGGGCATTTTGACGATTAAAGTACAAGTTACCTATACACGTAATGTCACATGGCGTGGGGTATTATGTATAGAATGCATTTTGTCTCAGTCGTTCGCTCGACTTGCTCTATCGCTCCGGATGCTTTCTCACCGCCCAAAATAGCAGCCAACTCAAGACGACAATGTTTGAGTACAGTCTGAAATGGCTTCCTTGGGTTGTTTTCACAACTAATACGGCAACCAAAGAGACTGCTATCCGGGGGTATTTGGGGGCCGCTATCGATTGGCTGTATTTTTAGCAACTTCAAATTGCCCGAAGTATTTGGAATGAAATGAATGTGGACATTTGCAACTTGTGCACTTGGCGGAACGATCAATGCAGCGTTGACTAATTTCTGTTTCGGCTTGGAGGAAAAACTTTGTAAACCTTTGGGTCTTTTGGGCTTTGACAAGAAACTTTGCCAAGCCCGCTAAGTTCTTGTCAAATCAACCTCTTTCTTGTTTTCGTCATGAAAAAAAATCTGTTGAGATTCCAGAAGCAACCAGACTTTATCA
Source organism: Patiria miniata (assembly GCF_015706575.1). NCBI lineage: Eukaryota > Metazoa > Echinodermata > Asteroidea > Valvatida > Asterinidae > Patiria > Patiria miniata. Next base: position 14,916,629 of record NW_024037074.1, read on the forward strand.
CGTAAAACAAAAGGTTTACAATAAAATTATTCCGTTCCAAATCCAACAAACATTCATGCTCGGGTTTTTTTTTCACTGCTCTGAACAAAAAAGACTGTGTTTAACGCTTCCTGTGTCTTAATAAAAAATGTTATCAGTTTTATATCTAACCAAGCGATGACTTTGGTGTCCATCAATGTATAAGTTGATGTTCGGCGCAGTTTGCTTGGGAATTGGCTGGCTGTTCGTTCGGGCCTTAAATCGCTGGCGCAGCGGGCTCACCGAAGTTAATTAAATCCAATCGATGAACTATTCCGTAGTGACGATCGGAAGGGGTTGTCTACCTCGGAGTTGACCCGAGATCGTGATCAACATTGCCCTATAAATAAAAAAGAAAAAATGTTCTTGGGTTTGATTGATGAGTGTTTAGCGCATCGAGATTGATTGCCAAACACCAATCAGTAAATAGGCGCTGACAGCCCCAGTCAACAGCTGTGTTTGCAGACAAATGCCTCAATGCAGTCAGTTTTATGTTGATATCATTTTCCTCCGTTTATAGGGAGTTTTGATAATAGAGTTGCAATTGGTTATTATTGATCGATCGAACAATAAGTGGGGATCCATGTTTCATAGTTCAACCAACATTCATGTCGAAATAATATCACCAAAAAAGTTATTTCGTGGTTTAATGGATTCTTGACGTAATGCACACATCTCCACATGTCGTGTCCTCCATCTAATACATAACGGCGAATACAAATATTTCTTTTAGGCGTCCGGTTCGGATTTATTGGATGAACAATGCAAGCAAGTAATATCCGGAGTTGCAATGGATGCGTTCTGCAATCTGTGCTCTTCAGTGGCCTACATATACCGCGCTCCTCGCAACAGGTTAAGCCTTCTTGTTAATCCACTGAAGCTAATATTTGGGCGAAAAAAATGGAAAAACAAGAAAACCTTCATCTGTTTACATTGCCAGGGGCGGCTGCAGGTATTATTCATCGCATGATCGAACTCTTCTCTAAGCCATCGGCAATGCTCATGGATTCTCAAGACTTGAGGTCAGTTTGTTACCTCTCTAGCTAGCTCTCCGTGTCTTGGTATGATGAGGAGCGAGGGGGGGGTCGTCTCACCACACGCACTGTTTCACCCCATCTTAGATTCCCCCTCTTGCCTTGGGCAGGTTGGTAGCATAAACAAGCCGTATATCCCTTCACTGGTTGATTCAATTTGCTGCGCAGTCGTTTGATGATGCAAAAGACATGCGGAACGTCAAACAGCCGCGACTATAATCAAGTTGCTGGGCCGGGGCTGGGCGTATATATACGAAGTATTCCTGCATAGTCCTAACTTCGATCGGTAATATTATAAAACTTGAGAAAAAAAACCCGCACTTTCTCATGACTAATTAAATATAAAATACACACAGTGCGTGTATATTGCTTTTCACTGTGATTTTTGAATTATCTAAAGAAAATTCCAGGTGTCAATTTTCAAGTGTTTTCACTCTCTGATCAGAACAGTGGTCGGGCTGGGTCAGGAATTGTTGATCGAAGTCCTGCATGAAGGAGAAAGTGACTTTTTGAGGAAAGACAGTGCGTCAGTAAAGGTTGGCTAGATTCCATTAGTTGCTACGTGGAATGACGCAGTTTCCCTATTCCGCAGTCTGATTGGACAAAAAATAACAAGAAGGGCAATTTAAGGAACTGATGTGATCGTTAGAACAATAACTTCGACGCGTGTTGGCTGTTTCATGATTTCCGTAAGGATCTCTGCGAGTTTCCGAGTGATAAAAATGAGAACTATGAATGTCATGTTGAAGCCGAAAAACACACTCGAAACTCTTTACAAATCATGATTTGAACATTAAACTCAGATATTTGCTGTTAAACAATCTCGCTCAGCAGAAACAAGTTTTTAGCTATGGACGAAACCGGATCAATGTACACACAAGGCCCCCGTGACGGATATACCTAGCAAAATGCTTTCGCCATTGAAGGGGGCCTTCGTGATATAATTGACAGCGTGCCCGGTTTGGTTTATACACCCAATGATTGGCATTGCTTGCGACTACATCTTAACTAACCTTTGCTCGGCGCATTAACATTTTCTAAGCAAGAATTTATGCTCAGCAGTCCCGTGAAATTAAGTCTTAGGTGTCACAAAGACCAGGTCACGTGTCATTTCCACCACGTTGGGCATAGCTTGATTAGCGGAAACCTCTTTGTAAGACTACTCCGATACCCGAGACGTGTTATACAAAAAGGTACTTTCAATTTGACCCCCAAAAGAAGGCGAGTCAGATTGAAATGTACTTTGCTTGTCCTGCCTCTGGTTAGGATAAAAGGTTTAAACACACGCCGCTCCTGGATTCTGTTTTATTTCGAGCTGGGTTTTTTTTTTTTATTACCTATGCTTAATTGCATCAGATGTATCAGACCGCTACGTTGCCATGCAAGTATTGATATTAGTAAATGCATTGCTTGGTCTCTCAAAAGGCATATATAATGTAGGTTACCAGTTTCGTAAAAAGAGCAATTATCACCGCCCTGTACAAAATTAAGATTTCCGAGGACGCGGTTTCTGGTGTTTTGATGCGAAATAAAACCACGCCATATCATGCGATATTCTTCATTAGCCGTTTTGACAAAATATACCGGTATATCTCAACACATCACAATGATTGTTCACACATCATTTGTTCGTGAAGGATAAATGTCTTACATCAAAAGAAACAGTGTACCAGACAGGTTAAGCAATACAGAGACGTATCAAATGTTTATCTCGTGGAGATCACCTAAAAAAAATTACGAGCTAGTGTGCTTTTTGTTGAAGATATCATTAAAAAAAAGTCATAAGTCTTGAGAGAATTTTTATGATGAAACTGGTAATACGTGACTCTACAAGGCTGCGTTCTTTCTTGACCTTTCGGTCACAGTTCACGTGTTGGCTTTACGACAAAAATCATAACAGCAGATCATTAAAAAAAACTGAATTATATGCAGATGCTACATTGAATCGATTCTCCAAATTTGCATATGAAAGAGAAATAATTACCCTTTAGGCCCAGATGCTGCTGTTTTTCCTGAACCTAGTCTAATTTGTGTATTAATAGGAAATTATCTTGAACCTCATCAAACGACTCTTTCATTGTAAAGAAATGTCGTTCACATAAATTAAAGGGCCTTGACGCCATGCAGATTAAGAGAGTATAACCATCTGCTGGCTCTGTCATAATACTCGTAATATGGAATATAAAAACACAACCATTTCCACTACGGTAAATTCGTATAGGTAAATGATAACGCATTTACTGATCGATTCCTTCATTTAGGTATAGGAAATTATAATGCAAATTTGATTATTTTTTCGTATAAAATCTTATCATTCATACAAATTCTGAAACTCTCCCTCGCCCAAAAAAAAAGTGCCGGAAGATTAGGAAATGGTAAATGTCTAGCAGTCGCGATGGCAGCCTCCTTTGTATGGGATGTGAAAAACCCAATCTGACCGAATTACATTGAAAACTATTGAAGTTGATATTGGGACAAAATGGAGGCATTGTTGCAATAATTGGAAACGAATATTGGAACGAAGACATTCATTTTTCATTCACACCAGGAGCCTAATCATAAAATAAATGTTGCAGCAGTCATATTGTGATATTGAAGAGTCTATTTAGGAGATGAGACTAATAACTGAGCGTGATGAATTGATGATTGAATATGACAACCAGGGCAGTGCTAATGATTCTGTTCATTAATACTTGAAACTATAATTTGATTTTGACACGCGAGGAAAGAACAATATCTAAAGTATTGACATACACACCAATGTATATTTCCATACCCACACATATAATCACCATTTATCCAACCGTATAAATTACCGATCGACCCTCAAAATCCTTCAAAAGTTCCTGGCATTCATTTATGAAAAAAGAGGTTGTATTTCAGAATACTCGTATATAATAAAAGGTGGTCACGATTTGTTTTCCGCTCTCTGTTTTTGTGCGCGCGCCGCACTAGTTGCTGGTTGCTATGTAGACGTGTGACGTCAATCACCCATCTTCTTGCCATAACTCCACGCGATAGGTAGTATTGACACCTAGCGCGCTAGCCGCCTGACGTGCAGTCGAGGCCAGCGAGGAGACGAGTACGCATCCCATGTTCGCATTACAAGAAGACATCTCTCCACCGCTCTGAGTGGGCTATGTTTTTTTCCCATGGAATGTGGACGAGACAGTTGTAGCTCTAGTTTGTGTTGGAGTTAAGTGTGAATCGGTGAGTAGAATTTGCTTTTTGGGTTTTTTTTGCGTGTGACACTTTATTTTATATTTTTTCATGACGTTGTGTTTAGAAGGCCTTTGTGCAAGAGTAGAAACGTAAGCTGAAATTGCCGATCACATCTTTTCGTAGTTGCAGAAAATGAGACTTTTATTAAAGTGAAATATCATTTATTGATTTATTTATTGAAAACGGCAGGCGACGCAAAAACGTGCTGGGAAAGCTGTAGATTTAATCCCCCAAAGCTCACAAAATCAGCCAGGTAATAGTAAAAAAATAAATGAGCTACACGATGTCACGGCAACTTTTTCTTTTTTCTCGGTACTTGCTAAAATGATTTCCATTAATTTTCAGAATTTGCCTTTTCTTCGTCGGCGCCACTAGTTGTGAATCAAGACAAAGTGTTTATTAATTTCCTCGCTAAAGAAATTCGGATCGGAACTGAGGACAAATATGTTCCAAAGTCCGTTGATTAAAATGCACAGTGGCGACGCGGCTGTGCCGAAGTCATTGTTATGCAGAGATAGACTTCTCAAAGGTTCTACCCTTTCCCGAGTCTTCTCATATTACTTCTGTATTGTGTCCACGCAATAACCTACGCCCAGCCAAAATGTCGACTAAACTCAGGTTTCATGGAAAAAGAAATAAGAAAGAAATTGAAAAGTATGACGTATTTCTCATGTACCTTTTGAAGAGGAAATTAGATTTAAACTTTGCTGAGAAAAAGATGCCGTATGGAATGTTTGCGTCACCACGTAATACCTACGTGTGCGCCAATCTTTTGTCTGACTAAATGTCCGTTATGACGTGATTATCGAATCGGTTAAAGATTTGTTCGTAATATTAAAAACCTTATTCTTTTATCCAACACATCATTTGTTTTTACCAACTTTTTTTCCCAGCCCGACCTTCATAAGTCCTTATACTAAAACTTTGATTATTAGTTTCACGCCCCCGCATGCCCAACAATTCAACAACGTCCTTTGCAAATTCATTCCAAATTCGGTCTAAATTATTGATTTTGTTTTTCTCTCTTTCGTTTTTACAAACCACCCGGGGCCAATCAATCCATCCAATTTGTTACTACTGTCTCGTCCACTAGCTAGGCAAGGACCTGACCCACATGATAAATAGAGCTGCGTTGATATTTGCCATGAAATATAAATGTGTCGGGGTCCCATGAACAGGAAGAGCATAGAGCATCCATTGTTGAGTGCAACCTATTTCATCATTGGTCGGGTCGTATAGGTGATATTACCCGCCCAGTGCTTTCCAATTAGATTCTTGATGTAGATTGTCTTCTTCCCTCTTCATAGCAATTCATTAGCTATTCAACTATTGACCCGACCATGACATGAAAAGATTCATAACATTTTGCCTTTTTCAAGGAGTGATTCACTCTTTTGCTATATTAATCGAATTACATATTGCACATGCATTGTGTAGAATTGTAGACGTGGGATTGGATAGATACAATGGCAGGTTGACTTGCAATATTCCAAATGGGTATGCCAGTGTTACTTGGTGATGCTTTTGTGATATTGGTAAAGAAATCTACATGAATTCAGTAATTTAATAGTTCCGTTTCTAAACTTGGGGTTACAAAATGAATGACTGGCGTTGTGCGCACAGGATACACTGTGTCACACTCAATGCAGCAGTCGAATTTAACAAATGTATCTAAATAACTTACATGTACAGGGTGAGTAAAAAAAAAAGCGGAACCCACACCCCCAAAAATATATTTCATATTTAAAAAAAATATGTAGCACCCAAAAAAACAATGACTGGAAAGACAATTTCATAAACTACATTTAGATGAAAAAAATTACTGAAATTGCTTAATCCGTTCAAAGAATACCACCATTTAAACGCAATGATCCTAAAAACCGTTTCGTTTTTAGGGTTATTTATATTACACAATATCGTGATTAACAACCCTGGTTAGGCAACGAATCTGATTTATAAAATCCACAGGTTTTTTAAAGACGGGCCTTCAAAGGGACTTTGTTGAATATTTTTAACTTTTAAACTGAGGTTTTATCGCTGGTGATGTTTGAAGACAATTGTGACAACGATTGTTGAAATTGCATTTTTGGACGAAAGAGGTTTTAGGGTCATTGCGTTTAAATGGGGATATTCTTTGAACAGATTGGGCAATTTCAGTATTTCTTTTTACATCTAAAAGTAGCTTATGAAATTGGCTTTCCAGTCATTAATATTATTATTGGTGCTACATATTTTTTTGTAATATGAAAAATAATTTTTACGGTTTGGGTTCCACGTTTTTTGACTCACACTGCCTGTACCGACTTATATTGCAAATTGAAATAATTAATTATCTTAAGAGGTTATTACTCTGTTTTCATGTGGTTTGTTATTCTGTACGTGACTCGATTCCACGCACGTAACATATCTCAGTTATGGCATGATCAAGCTAGGAGAAAAAGGCTCACGTTTTCATGTAAACATTTTACATGACAATGATTCTCACGACTTGCGACGGAGCGTGCATTTTGCTTTTACGCTTGTTTGTTTTTTCACTTGATTCTATTTTTAATTTCGTATTAGATCATTAAAACAGTCGTTGATTCGGTGCCTTAGAGAAATCCTGTATGGCTTGTAATTCCTGAGGGCATTATGGCAAAAATGCTTGGATTTTCCCCGGTCCTTCTCATCAAGTGGAGATGCATCCGCTGGGAAACCTCATCAAAGGAGACAAGTTCGCGTTAATGGATTACATAATTAATATTCTGTCGTAACTTGACTGTTTTCCATGGTCTGATTGAGTTGATGGAAAATGCACTTCATTATTGTCGTCGCTAGAAAAATGAGAGTCACATAACTGACACATCATTAAGTTGCGCTGAGAACATCGCGTGTGATTAAAAAAAAATGTTGAATGGGTCCCAACACTTTCATTTCACTGAGAATTTTTGTTTAGGGGTGGTGTTGTTGTTGTTGTTCTTTGTTTCAGTAGAAACGTTATGTTATATGTGTTAAATAGTTTGTATTTTGAATATAAATTCGCACACTCCTTCTTATTCGCATCAGGAGTCTCTGTAAGGGAATTTGTGAACATTAGTTTCATATTTAAATGAAACAAGAACATTGAGATAAGTCCACTTTGAAAGTCAATGTGGATTTTAGCGTTGATCGATACCGAGAGAATTTGCACTATAATAAAGTACGGTGAAGAATAACAAATTGTCAAGGGACGGGTACTGTAAGGATGAATTCAAGGGAAAAAATGAAATAAAATAATTCCAAAGGAGAAAAGAGAGAGGTGGAGGCGAGGGGGTTGCTAAAGCTTGCCATATTTACTGAGCTAAGATGGTTCCGGGACTTGACGTGACCAAGTCTAGAATCCTACCCCTCACACCGTAAGTCAAGAAGCTCTGTTTCTTCAAGACTCTCGTTCCGGAACAAGGATTTCCGATGGTGAAACTGCAAACCTATTAAAAGAGGTTTGGGGCCAAATACGTGCGTTCCGGTGACGGTAACAGGAGCCCACTCTCGGCATTCTCGAATCCTGCAGGAGACAAGTTCACTTTTCTTAAAGGAGTCTGTAACTGCTCTTTGACTACGGGGCTCTGAAAAATGATATTTGCTGACCTTTTAATCGTCAAGTAGTGGGCAAAGTTCGATAATTTATCTTCTCTTTCCGTCAAATAAAGTGAAATTTGTCTTTTAAACATGGAAGGGCATTTATAAGTCTATGTAAATAAAATAAAATACACTTATTAAATAATGATAACAAAACAATGTTATAATAGGGTGAAAATATTATTACAAGAAAAGTTGAGCGCAGATAATTTTCTGCAAATTGTGGCACATGGACATCATTGGGAGATGACTTGCTATATAGATATCTATCCTTACCAAAAAAGCTGTATAACTACAAATTCCAACGTCTGACATGACAATTATTCTTATATCAAACATTAACATAATTTGAACAATAGTATTCTGAACGGATTAGTGCCCGCAGTGCATCCCATAATATGAATCTAGAGGGAGAACTAATGGTCGAACAGCTGAATAGAGACGCGCTCTTTTGTGCTGAGAAAGTTCCCGCGTGCAAAGTGTTCACTATTCCTTGGAGAAAATACCCGCCACGTAATACGTACGTATATCTTCTAGTATACCTCTGTAGGTGCGCATTAGCCTGTGTTCATTTTACTGTTGGGAAATGCATAAGATGTAAACAACGTAATACTTTTGGTAAACAGATTTTTTTAACCTTTAATTTAAAAGAAAATGAAAGATCCTTTCTTTTTTTCTTGTTCGGCCGCAATGGTAATTGAGTATTTATCGACAAAGCAGTATTTAAATGTTATTACATGTTTTCATCGCTTTTTCGGAATCGAAGCATTATCAAATAAAAAGACCCGGAATTTATTGTGATCATTAATATAGTGTCAATGGAAATATCGGGTTTTTTGTCTGTGTTGAATTTTTAAAAAGACGTTTGGTTGCACGGTAAACTGTTCGGCTATTAGAAAACAAACACAAATAACAACAACTACAAAAAGAGATACATGAAAAAATACTCAAATGTCTCCATCAATATCTAGGTCTTTATCTTGTTCGAAAAATGACCTGTCTTGTAATCTACTAACCACCCCCTCTGCACTACAAGTCATTCAGAAGCATATATTCACTGTTCCCTCCATAAGGCGACCTTTCACTTAAATACACAATATTTTAATCTAAACTTGAATTTAGGCATTGAAACTGACAAACACAATCAGTCATCAAATGTGAAATTCCAGACAAAAACAGACAATCGCACACTGCATTGTTTCTTTCGACGTCATTTTCTGATTGATATGCTTTGAAAGAGGCCTGCACGGACTGCCTTATCAGCCGGTGTATTGATTATATGAAAACCACGGTGCGTACACGAGAGTGAATCAAAATAAACTACCAAGCCTCAACTCTATCAACAATAATAAACTGAGCTTGAAATTTCAATTGCAAATGTTGTTGATAAATAATTAATGGGTGCGTGGTTGCTTTTACTTTCATCTGCACGTCCAAGTATTTGCTGTTTCTATGGCCGTTACCATGTTAACTGCTAGTCTCCTATTGTTATTAAATAGTTGCTATACCTCACTCAGTATTCCCTTCAATTGTGTTTTGTCCATTTTGTCAACAGCCTTATAAATTAAGTCACAGGTAAATTGTCAAGTTTTGGTACAAACCACACAAAGTGTGCAAAACTTACCATAAAGGGCAAACGGCACTTATTTTCTGTGTTTCTAATTCGCGCCAATAAAACCAGCCCACGCCTTGATATATATACGTCGTGTTGACCGATTCGTGCTCCCAACAAAATCTTTCGCAGCAAATGTCATAATAGTAACAAAAAGCTCCACTAATTATTTTGACTCAAAGCGCTCAAAATGCAAAACCGTTTCTTCTTTTTGGTATTGTGTTTTGTCCTCTCGTCGTTTCGGAGTTCTTAATTGACCCGTTTCATCCATCAAAGTGATTATTTCTCAAACAAATTTAGTGGAAACTACTCTAATATTAACCGTTGGAAGCGAACCCCGTTTCTCTGGTTAATTGTTTACGCACTGTTTACCTTCGCCAAGGCTTAAAAATATCATAGCGGCCGAAGCCGCCTCTGATATTCAACGTGATGGATGGGGCTACCTTTGCTGACATGTCTACGACTGTTTTCTGTCTAGCGTGTCTTCCGCAGACTAAATTATTTATTCTCAGCATTCAGGTACTTGTACATGTAAGACGGACGTGTATCGTCATTTATCTAGCTTTTGCTATTCCAAGTTCGACTTCACAAAATGAACTGGGAAAAAATAGAAATAATAGTGAAAGATAATGCTAATGTAAGTTATTATAGTTTTATCATGTGCATTTTCGAGGTCATTGAATATTAACGCCTATCGGTTTTTAATTTTAAAGTATCGATGAGGACAGACACGATCGACGATAATCTTATAAAACCATTAATCTCTAATGTTACATCACAGCCCTCCAACTTGGAATACTCAACGACAGCTTTGATTTTTACAAACTGCACAACCAATGCCAAACACACGCCTTTTGAGGCAAAATAAATCCTGATAAGTACGATCCTTTTGTTAAGTTACTATATACTAACTATAGTTTGTGTTTCAAAATTAACCTTACGAAGACACGAATGTTTTGCAATTGTTTCGACGGAACAATATATTGATTATAGACATTGATTCTTCAGTAGATAATTATAAAACAATCCTTTTCACGATCAGCGACAGCCTATAGTGTCCTCATTGTAACTGACCGACTGACTGACTCCCCGACTGACTAACTGACCGACTGAACCACTCCCCCACTCAACAATTACTGTTACTTCTCACCCGGGCGGTGCTATCGTATAGGATTACCTCGTAACACCAACGAAAGGGCTAACTGTGGCCCATTGCGTACACCAGATGCATAAAAAGACTGCAAGTGAATCAATTAAATAGAATGTTGTACGTCCTCGGACCATCTTGACTATGCTTCCCTTGTCTGATTAAAAGGGGTTCATTCGGCAGTTCACATCAATGAAGATTGATTTCATTACGGAGACGACATTTCCTGTGCGTTTTAAGTTGAAGAGCATACACTCGCAGATATCAAAGTTCGTGTCGCAACTTACTCGTTGCTTCAATTGCAACGATAACCAAGGGGGAAAATGACATGGGCACTTGGAAACCACTGTTGGAGTTGATTCCAAGACTTCGTAAATTAATAACGGTGCTTGATTTAATAATGACATAGATGAAGAATCTCTTGGTTGCTATGGTGACAGCGTGGTGGTGGAGGTTTTGGTCGCTCCCAGCTTGTCGCTGGATGGTGGACATGTTATGTTGTTTTAATGGGTTAAGTAGGAACACGGATAACTGCTGCTTAAAGAAAGTTTTGGCAGAGAGTTTAAAAAAAACCTGATTAGTGTTTGGTAGACAACTGACGAAAATAGGTAGTTTGGAGCGCAAATTCAACATTGCTAGGTTGCAACTTATTACATATCAGCACCATCATACTTTACAAGGCACTTCAAGTGCGACAGTCAAATGTCATGCAAACCGCGGCTCTCCGTATCTCGATTATTATTAAAGATGAAGAAGAAAATTTTTCTCTCTGTTTTGGTGAAATATTTATCAGTGACAGGCTCTCTAGTCATTTTCGGGGCAATATGTGTATTTGTCGGTTGTTGATACCTTGTTCAGGTTACGTTGATGATAATTTTGCAAGGTAAAAATGATTTGGGCACTAGGTTTTTTAAAGCCTCATAAGTATCAAGATTTTAAATTATGCTGTATGTAAAATATTACATACGTGTATTCTCCACATCCCCCTTCAGAACAAGCTTCACACAAAATTATGAATATTGCAGGTATATTTGAATATACCTACAACAGGGCCTGCAATAAATTAGCCTATATTCACGTTTATGACGTCACCTTACAATGGTTAGTAAGTATTGGTACATATTTTTCAGTTCGTTGAGGTTTTTCCCTCACTGCGGTAGAGTGGTGATATTGGACCAGTAATCTACATTGATTTTTTTTTCAGGGCCGACAGTGAATGCAAGATAGACTCTTCATAATGGTTGGGTTATATGACCTAGCCGCATAATTGCCACCACTAAAAAAAATAGCACAAACTCTGCTCTCGAGGAGACATAAGCCTTTTTCCCCTCCATTGTATTTACAATTGTTGAGAGAATATAATATCTCATATTACGACCGTGTCCATGTTCTCGGTACTTGAATATGCATGCCCTTCACCGCGGACTATTATTTCAAAACAAAAATAGGTACGTGAAAGCTGCCAAATTACTCTGGATAAAGCACACGAAATTAATAACTAATTTATAGTAAAAAGTCTTGAAAATGATCTTGTGTTTTCAACTATTTAAAAACAAACACATAAACAAACGAATTCAATATATTGTGATTCGGTCTATGACAATAACACCACTGTAACATAATTAAATATTTGTCCGCGTCCGTTAATTTGATCACGGCTCGTGATTTGCATGAACCTCTTTCAATGTGCGCGGCGAATAAGTGACAATGGATCAAGTTTTTATTTTAAGAAGACGCGCGTGCTTCCGTCCAGGTCATTGTTATCAGAGCCATACGCATGCGCGTTGAAGACGTATGCGCGCATGTAGACATTACTCTGATAAAGAATATAATCTAATAAACAAAACCTGTTTTGCAGTACATTTTCACAAGGATATACCGTCAACGGGGGAACAAATGGCCGGTTGAATTTAGATTGCTTATTTTTCAATTTACAATTTTCAAAATATTTTTAGCATGCGGTTTGTTTAGCTGTATGTAGCTCGAATCAATGGTCTGTCTAGGAACCCCGTGTGTGCCATCAATGCGGATTGTTTGTTTGGTTTTTTAAATTCATGTTTGTCGTGTATGATTTCCCTGTGGAGGAGCATGCGTGGAGAGAAAATGAGATTTTGGTTACGAGTAAAGGTAATAGCGTGAGGATTGTAACAGCAACTGCTGCCTGTCGGCTAAATCCTTGTATAAGATTGGAATTGTATGAAAATTGATACTTCACTAGCCTACAGTCATGCCTACCACACAGTCACACCGTTTCAAGATTATGCGATTATAGAATTGGAACCGTTCGTGTTTAATCTCAAATTGATGAAAAAAATGAAACCAACCAAGAATATGAAACAACCGACGGCGACACGGTCGCAATAGAAATAAGCTGCATAAGCATGTATTGAATATGAAATTTTGATCATATGTGAATTTCAAGCAACCGAGGAAGATAATTTGATACGCCCCCTCGAATCTCATAGACATTGCCCGAAACATGATCCATACTATCGATTTCGGTAACTTGGTCGAGATATTTCTGGTGTCGGTTTCGAATTTTTAATATAAAAATCGAAAATTGATACTATTGTGAATTTATTATGGTATTAATTACTTGGATTGATAGGCGACAGTTTCTCTTTGGAAAAATTATGGTTCCGAGAACTAAATCTTTGAAACCCAAGCATAAATCACGAAAGTCAAGTTCAAGACGAAGAAATGCCGTTTCCTACTAATGATTGTTTCTTCCAAAAAAACCCGGAAAGCATGAAAATTAATGTTAAGTTGACTTTACAAATTCATTCCTTTCCAATTTTGCGACAAATTCCATGCTACACCTATACTAATGGTTATCTTTCATTAGAATCTGTCTGAAAAGGAGGGTCCCTAAATTGCAATTTCAAAAAGGGATGATTATGGGTTTGGATTCGTCTCTTGCGATCTAACCAGGGGAATTTTGTACTCGAAGGATTTGTCTTGCAAGTATAAAACGGTCTTTGACCGGACGGCAACGGTATCTAACGATATAAGTAATTGTCTGTCTGTACGCCTTGATTCCAAAGCAAATCTGTAAGCTTCTTTTTCTGCGGGTAATTTGCGGTGGGCAAGATTATGATCTATTGGGATCCACAATTTGAATGAGTTGCCGTCGACGTCAAGGCTCGTAATCTATCCCTAACCATGTGTATTACAGCAGGTTGCCAATCTGTAGGGAGTTGAGCGAAGGAGCGCCGACGAAGATACATCACTGAAAGATAGACGTGAGACGCGGGAGATATGAAGATCTATATCTGCACGTGCCTAGGTCACCATCCTAGTAAACTTCCTAGTTCGTGCAGACGGACTGTATAGTCTGACCCAACTCATGGCAGATGCGGTCGCTAACTCAGATGCCGGGAAATAATCTAACGGCGTGCTGCCAAGTTACTCGGCCTACGAGTGATTGGATCTGAAGCGACTCATCGCCAGACCAATAAATTCCAAGATGAAGGAGCGTGAAGGGAGGAGTGCAGACGCTCCAGAGGTAACAAACCAAAGTCGTGTTGATTAAAACTTTGGGGAGCAAATGCCACTACCTGACGAGCAAGTGATGTATTCGGGGTAGTTGTCAAAACATCGAGTCTTGTACCTGTTCGCCAACCGTGAGTTGCGATGAATGATTAGGTACATTCCCGTTAAATAGCTGGGTCGTCGACGTGTTGACATACTGCGACATTATGGTCTGCATACAGCGAGGTTTGACTGAAGTTTATCGTGCCGTCGACTTAATTCGTATAGTTGCCCAAGTTGTTATTAGCATACCTAAATTAAGAACTATTCCTTTTCCTTCAAATGTTTAGACGATTTGAATTCTGTGATTCTGGCTTCGATACAGTCGATTCGATTGGATTTGATATGTTGTTTTACTTGTGTATTTGTGTCTGAATATCATTTAGTTTCGCTAAAGTTCCCCAGTCTGCGAACAAAGCTGCATGCATTCGAAGCTTCTGCCATGCAAAATAATGCGCGCAATTTGGTTTCTTCTTTGAACTGATTAATGGCTACATTTTCGTTGCGAAAGGTTCTGTCACATGTGCACCTGTTAGTCTCGTATCACACTCCAGCTAAGGTTAGCACGACCGGGACGATTAATATTAACAAATGCAGCAGCTGTAGCGCGTGGAAGATGTTTGGTCGAGATATGAAAATTGTATGTCTCAGTTCTGGGGGCTTTCTGTTTCAAGCTTCAACGCGTCATATATAAAAACTTGACCAAAATATTTAATAATGCGATATCGCGAATACAAAAAGATACATCCATGATTCGATTAATGTACCAAGACCTGGCAATCCTTAGCCCCGCTATGTTTCAACTTTCAACTTTCAATTTAGGTTCATATCAACACTTGTCAGTTATAAGACAAAAGAAGAACCTACTTTTCTTTAATTAATGAGGAACAATTTATACCCGCGGTGCTTGCAACGATGACCGGTGCAAATAGGTGCCAATAGTTCAACACTAGACTCATCAACTATGCATGAGGGTTGGAAGAAAACCACGTTATCTTAAGCTATGGAACGCCCCGGAGAGCAATTTAATGCAGTGAAATAAGCAATATATATCCCAGGATATATCTCCTGTCGGTTAATATTCCTTTTGGAATCGTTTTGAATTTCATAAATCTTCAGCAGACCTCAGGAATCCCTGCTTGAATTGATTCCGCGGAATGTTAGGATATTAGAGTGATTTTCCTGCTGGCTTGATATCACCCTTGGGTATATCTGTAGATAACGCTTCATATCAATCATCTCATCCATATGCGCCAACGGGGAAAGTATTAAACGCATCCCCGAATCGCAGACGCTTCTGAATATCCGTTCCGCACAAATTATACCAAAATGTCTTGACAAATCTGTCCGGGGTGCATTATTAATGGTCATTACCAACTGACAGAAACTATTAATTGTCAGTATTCTTTCCGTTTTCTAGCTTTATTTGATGGTAAATTAATCTCGTTAAGCCTGATGTTTATTGCCATAAAGTTGAAAGAAAAAAACAATACTTATCTGCCTGCTGCGCCATTCACACGATGTTACTCGTTATGGTAGAGTTATACTGGTTTGCATAACATGCAATATGATTGAAATTTTTGTATTCCTAAATGTCAAGAGTTGTTATGGTTTATGTTGACATTGTCAGGCTTTAGCTGATGAGTTCTTTTCTAAGTCAACATGAATTTAATATCCACAGTGTATTCAAAATCTACCTAAGCGATACATTATGTCGCGTTATATCATCAATGTTATATTGATGGTAGAATTGTCTGTTGCCGTTGCGATGTGCTAACTGTCATGGCTGAGGTAGAGGATGGTTTAATGAGCGGAGCCAAATAAATGAAAGGAGTGGCTGACCTGAAGAGGAATCAAGGCTCCTAGAATTATGTAAACCAATAGCCAAGTATTTCAGCGATGAACAAAATGCTGATCAGTTCCTCTTAGGTCACTAGTTGTTTATCCTTGAGTTCAACAAAGTACATCTCATTTGAAATTGGATGCAGATCGATGGCAGAAGAGGGTTGAGCTTTACGAGATTAGTTGGTGGTAATTAGATTTTCGCGTCATGTGATATCTTTAGATTAGGCGAGAGTCCATCCCGTCCCAATGTTCAATTTTTCAGGGCCTATCTTCCAATAATCAGGGATCGTGACGGTTAATGAAAGGGAAACGGCAGGCGGTAGGATTGTTGTCTTCATTAGACGGTTATTTGTCCCCTTTGGGATCGTCGTCTTGCGATGACACCGATAGGGTTCGGCAACTGATTCGATGAATTCCTTGATGTAAAGCAAACATGTTTGCTGGTTAGTTCTCGCAGTCGTGAGTATAGCAGATTTATTCAACAAAGCGCGTCGATAGCTTTGACGCTTTTGGTCACAACTGGTTTCAGTTCTGTACAACAAGTTTTTCAAGGAAATTAAGGGAGAGGTGGCAGAACCTAATATTGAGGAAAACATAAACGACTTTCAAATCGTGGTTAATATGGCCGCAGTAGTTCGAACTAAGATAGGCCTGCCAATGGTTAGTGAAAGATGACATAAAAAATGTCTGCTGACAGATTGACATAAACCTGGACGTCATTTGAAAGATGCATCCCTGCGATAATGATAGTATGTTCTTCGATAAAAAAAATACTGGACTGCGCTAATACATAACATCTGGTTTCGGTTTGTGTCATCATCTAAAATTGTGATAAATGCAATGAGTAAACAGTTTTCTATGGGTCTGTCGATCTCGAATAGCTTTCCATTTTAAGCATCGGCGTGTGGGTGTGTGTTATGTCATTATAGTTTCTGTCAAGTATAGTGTCGATTATGTGTTAGGCATGCCTCACTAATATTGAATAGCCGTGACTTGGCAACGTAAGCGATGTTAGTGTTACACCAGAGACGAAAGCTAGTAACCCGTATTCCGCCAACATTCTCCCTTCGTTTGGCTGAATCCTAGAAGCGTGCCCATGTTTTTAAATCCGAAATCTCCCCAATATGGAGTTTATGGATCTGCATGTACGACTGTTTCCTATTCGGTCTAGATGTACGGTGAGCAGTGAGCTCAGGGACTAAGTAAGCAGGGTGGGAGGGCCAGGTTGCATGCAGTCTTAGTTTGACAGCTTTGTCCCTTAGGGCCACGAGTATTTTCTATGGTTCATTGGCATCTTTCTCCTCTCTCCTCGTGGGGTTTTCTGGCTTCGTTTCTCCTCGTTCTCGCCTCGTATTTTGATAGATTCCCCCCCCCCCCTCTTGTTGTCGAAGACCCCCGTGGAAGGTTCGTGATAGCAACATCCCGCTGAATAGAATTCTGTTAGGCCGGTTTTTTCCTCCTTTTTTGCCCAACGTTCATGATATTTTGTTATCGTACACGTAGATATAAGATGTACCAAGAATGCGCCGCATAGTGCCAAGAACACGGAGCGTCTTGAAATTGTAAATTAGGAAAAACTAAATACACTAAGATTCAAGACAAATATGAATAAGCTTTGCCAATATTACACTGGCACAGCTCCCCCCCCCCCCACCATAAATAGAAATGCACCAGCGACCGAGAATTCCAATGATAAAGTCGGATTAATTTCCGTCATCGGCAATCGGTGTATAAACCATAAATTCATCATGATCAACTTCCGTTCTTAAATTATTATGTTGGGTTTAACATCGTCGCGCCTCGCATAAATAATTTGGCTATAATTTATATGTGTATTTTGCTTTGGCGCAAACCTTTGCCAAAACAAATATAGATTATTAATAACTTTCACTCTAGTATCGTGTTTAATTTTAAGTCGTCATACGAACCATTTATTTATTCAGTGGTCTTTGGCGCAAAACATTGAAGTATATTTGTTGAAAAAAAATCATGATGTATTGTGCGCTGCTTAGAATAATATTACCCTCAAAACGTGCATCACGTTTAAAAAATAACCATTTCAAAATAAGTATATTTATATGATAAAGAAACCTATAAAGGATGTAAAATTCACGATTCTCCACTTGTGTGATGCTACCATTATTATATAAGTTACGAAATTGCATTCTCAAAAACCTGCACTGTTGTCATTTGTTTTCCAATGACGTATGATTATAATATGATAATAGCCTAGCGGGGAATATGGGTATTAAACTGCAGCAGCTTTTTTTTTGTGGCGCACCTGTATACATCTTAAGTGATTGACAATCTATAAATAGACTGGCGAATCATCCGGATCCAATTGCCTGCATAGAGCAGCGGGCGCTATTATCAACATTCTACAGGTATGAAACAGAGGCGAATCATTTCAGAAACAAATAAGAAATGTGGCGCCACATGTTGCATGCTTAGGTCATTCGTGACCTTGTTAGAAGAAAAAGAAAAACAGAACGATTCTACATCTGGAATTGATTTGCCTTAGCAATGAGATTGCACTGAGTTTCTTTTCTAAAGTGAAGTACATTGTATAATTCAATGTGGAGGCAGTGTTTGTTTGAAGTTAGGTCGATTGGTCCTCGAGACATCCAACAGCCGTCTGTTCTTTAGAGTGAGAGAGAGAGAGAGATGTAAACGAGTAATAGAGTCATTCTTCTCTCTCCTTGAAAATGCCGCTGTTGCTGTTTGATGACTCTGTAACGGACAATATTTGTCACTGATATCGGTTTCAGGTTAAATTATTGTTGAAAAGTAAGACCGTTTAACGCTAAACGATTTTGTTTTGCTCTTCAATTTAGATTAAAGAGCTTAGACCCTTATATAACTTATCAATGTCCTTAAATCATAGATATTTTGGCCGTAGCGAGTAAGGAACCAGGCTGCAATTTTTACAAATACAGTTCTTTTGACACGATGATTGAAAATTATTTATAAAATGGATTTTACCCTGATAATCCCACAGGTATTTTTGCAGCAACCTTGCCCTTTATATGCCCAAAAAATATTTGTTTCACAAGTCTCATGGGGTATATCGGAGAAAGCATAAAACACAATCAAGAAACATCTTTGTCTCGGATAGTTAGGCAGTCAATACTGTTTACAGTCTTTTGTTTACAGTCTTCCTTTGTTTACAGCAATAAGCATTTTCACAAAACCTTTTTATTTACAAACAAGCCGGGTTTATGAGTGATTTATTAAACAACTAAAAAATAGTTCCAAAGTGGACAATCTTTTTTTCAAATCATTATATAGTGGAGAGCAATAAAATAATAATAATAATAATAATAAAGGGAGAAACTCAACATGTGTGTTGGATATAAAAAATTAACACACTGAGTATACAGTGTTTATACGTCGGTGAAGGGCAAAACATATTAATGATTTACATCATCCCGGCGCAAAATTCCATCTAATGAATAATTCAAGATTAAGCAATTGGCATCCTCCGCGAGTAATCCTCCATTACTATTTTTCGGGATCTATTGCTATGTACATCGCGATAACTGGTTACATCTCCTCATGAAACGGGTGAACAAAAATTAGGAACAGCGCTAACTGCATAACTACATTCAAAGGCAATCACCATTTGGACGACTTTCGAATTAGCGCCGAAACCGAGGGCATCATTGCTTTAGTTAGTGAGGAACTGAGGATAAAAAAAAAGAAACCTCCTCAGCGTCACACAATGACATGGCACTAGCAGCCTGGGTCTGACATGGCACAGGCAGCCTCTGGATGCTGTCTGGATGCTGATTTGAAATTGTTCCTTTACTTCGATTAAACCACTGGTGGTCCTACAAGTTTGCGGGATGACAGGATCAAGTCCCTTCAGTCGAATGTCTCCGTCGACTCTGATATCTGAAATCCATTCTCTTCCCCTTAACATGTCTCATTGCCAAGCTATTAACTGGTTATCGATTAATCGTGGTTTTCACTTCCCTTCTAGAAGACTATTAAACGGCTTTTTTTGTCTCTATTGGTCGTGCTTGTGCTGCATGGTTGGCTTGGAGCTAAATGTTCCATTATAGCTTCCACACAGTCATCGGCTAACGTGTAATCACCTGCAGGCAGAGTTAACGTCTGAGGCTACCTGTGGGACCACTTAGAACAGATTCACCGCTAGGGTCAGTAAAGCTCAATGTGTCCGTTCAAACGTTTATCAATATCACGGATATCATAAGCTACCGAGCCAAACTGGGGGGAAATATATATCAAAGAAAGTCCCCTGGGCAGACAATGGCGACGTTTTGTTGCCGCGTCTCCCACGGTATTTAAGCTTTTAGTAACTTTGTAAAAAAGTATGAATTGATGATGGAAATAAAGGAGAAATACTGTAAAGATGCAATTATTATAGCAATATTTGGTTGTACAGTGTGTTCGGTTAAGAAAAAAATGGCTCGAAATCGTTTGGCCGCGGGGGTAGAACGGTCACTAACTCACCGCGATAGATAAGGGACATGGACAGGTCGCTGAACGGTAATTACATAATGCAACTTTCATTTAGCCTCTCAACAATCCACCTCTTCCCTAGAATCTGTCCCCGAAGTGCAACAATCTGCCACATTGTGAAGTCAAATGGCGAAGAAATCGAGCTTTCAGAAGTTGCAAATCTTCCTTGATGTTATATTCATTAACGAGTTGCACAGCATTCGGGCGCCGGGAAGGGAGGGGAGATTTAAAGATTAAATCTCATCCCCCACTACCAAAAATCAAGTTGATGAAAAGGAGCAGGTTCTGGGGAAAGGCAGTCTACAAGTGTCTTTTATTTATATTCCCATTTGTTGTTCGATTTAGGCACACAACTCAAAGTCGCATTGGAATGAACTAAAGCGCCTGCCGACGTTCATTACACGCCGCGCTCATTTTCTGCACTAAATTCGTATGAATCCCTACAACTTAGTAACGGGGATAAGGTGTTGGCAAACGCTTTACAGTTGTGGAAGCCGTATCCTAATGATATGGTCAAAGTTTGGTATCCCACATTACGGACGTAGACCAAAAAAAACAATAATTTAATAATACCAAATTCCGTTACCGGAAACCAAACTCAGCCGAATCATTTGTCTTGGCGAAAACACACTATAAACACTTCATCGTAAAGTGAAAACGATTCGTTCGGACAGATTTTTGTTGATGACTCTACAAGTTCTGGGAGTGACATTTTTGGAATGATGTGGATCCGAATCAACAACAGAGGCTTCGCTTCAGCGCTGAATGCACAGGGCAACATGGCCTAAATGAATGGCGCTAAATATAGGAAGATATTTTTAACTCCCATGTTAAATTAATAACCATTGATGAAAGAAAAAAATACCGAGATCCCCTGAGGGGTTTAGTGTTACAGGTTTGCTGTGTTCGAAATTGAAAAGGGAACGTCGTGGCTCTGGATGCCTTGTGTAGTCCCGGCTTCCCCTGTCTCCACGGGTAACAGGAAAGATCCCAACCGTCTTAATTGTGTGTAAG
This sequence comes from Patiria miniata, assembly GCF_015706575.1. Classification (NCBI taxonomy): domain Eukaryota; kingdom Metazoa; phylum Echinodermata; class Asteroidea; order Valvatida; family Asterinidae; genus Patiria; species Patiria miniata. The sequence continues at coordinate 14,938,134 of NW_024037074.1, forward strand.
GGCCAAAGCAGAAAGCTCCGATTACTACGTACATAATCTATTCAGGAGTCTGAATGGTGGCAGGTTAGAAATACTCGCCAAGATGTACACAGAGAGTAAGCCGGGTCCAGCATGCCGCGACTTTGTACGAAACAAGATGAATGGACAAGCGACAGTGTGAATGGATGGGAAAGGTCAGGTCGATATATTGACGGCCACTAAATGATAGAACAGAATGCAGAGATAAAACAAAACGCAGAATGTACTGAAATGTATATTCTATTTTTCAATCATGTACTTTGACCCAGCTTCTGTATTAGTGAGAGGTGAAATTGTTAACTAGTAAGTTACATTACTACCCCGATGTTCGATAAGAAATAAAATACAAATTGATACCTAACTAACAATATATTGCTACATGTATGTGCAAATGTAAACCTGGAGCAACTAGATAAAGTCTTTTTAGTATATACGAACTGATACACAATGTATCGAGTTGTACTTAGTCAGCTTTCTGCAAAGTTCCATTTGAAATCGCTTTGATTTCAGTTTGATATTTACTTCATGTCTTGATGCATTTTTCTGGGAAAAGCTTAGTTTCTTTGCAAAGGGGACGCCCTCTCTCGTCCTAGCTTACCTTCTATAGCCGTTAATCTGTGTCAAATCCTAAAACTCATTATTAAAGTTTTCACTCTTTTTCTTGAATGATGTGAAAACATATCATTCATGTAAAAAAAATACCAAAAAAAATTCAAGCAAGGAGAACACCATAAATATTTTTGGTTTAAAAGATTTGCAATATTTTATTGAATGAGAGAAAACCAAATTGAGGTATGTGAAATGAAGATGGAAAAAATTAAAATGCAATTATGAAAACGTGAACGAAAACAACACTATTGAATACATGAAGATAACATTTGTATGCAACGTCTCTTTGCTTGAATCAGTTTACCGGATGCAAGATTAACGACCGGGAGACCTGCATTCAGGAATTATGAAGATTGAAGATGTTATCACCAGAAGCTAAGGTGTCAAACATTCAGATTTGAGTGATCGAATAGCACTCCCAGCGGCCCATGCCAAATCGTCGCTTTTAAACATGTTATTCAAGCGCAAACTATTGATGATTAATGCTTTCCATATGTTGAAACCGGAGCGGCAAGAAAGTAAAAGAAATGCCGCCGGCACAATGCTATGTTCCTGATTGTCGGTCTTGTTTTTGATGAATCAAAATTTGTTGTTTTTCAAAGCAAAATGATTTTAAAATCAAGTTTCGGTTCGGCCTCCCTTCAGGGATGTGTATAGATGTCCACACTGTGTTGAAACGGGAATGTCAATTAATGTAGTCGGCACTTTTAAGATGTTTGCCTGACGTTTTGGTGTTTGGTTTGGCTTTTGTTTTGTTTTGTTTCGTTTTGGGGATATTTTTTTAAGAAAAAGTGTTAACATATTATGCTTTATGTCTATTTTTCTTCATTTCTTGTGTAAATATATGAAGAGTGCAGGAACCTGCTATACTCACAGGCTATAAAACGTGCTGAAGCATGTGAAGTTAAAAAAAAAAGGTCTTTCTTTGATGGAATTTAGCGTCGATATAACTTTCATGGAGAAAATTATTGCGATACCCGCTGCTGGGGGAGGATCCAGGTTTGGATCAAGGAGGGTTGTTAGCTGTCATGGGGGGGGGGGGGTTCAAGTGGCATCTGTAGTCTTTTCTCTGTTATTTCCCTTTTTGCGGCCCAAGAGGAGGTGTTAACCCCCCCCCCCCCCCCGATCAGCCACTGTGATGGTAAATAAGGCTCAAATCGGCCAACCAATCCCGGAAAAAAATGAGGGTCGAGTGTATAAGAAGTCGGTACAAGTAATCGAGAAGTCGCGGGTTCCAGTCTCAATGTTGTTGTTTTTTCCCTCACAAGCTCACACGGCACATGATTTTAAATATAAGGTCCTTCACAACAACAAGCCAATGAACAACAACAAGCCAATATTAAAAATCCTTCTGACCCGCTTATACCCTATTTATAAAAGCTTTTATCATAGGTGTTTCTATGACATTTCCATATTGGTGAAGCACACACAGGAGACAAATTCCTGGGTCGGGATGGTCGCGATATTGTCATTCCAGAGTTCACCGGCGACTTCTGATAGCAGGGCACAAAAAAAAACTGGGCAAGAAACCGAATACCTCGGGCGCAAATTGAATATCGAAGCTTAATTGCTTTTTATTGATCAAACAATTAGGGACTAGGCAACACGTCAACGCGAGATGTATTGAAACAGGACTTGTGGACGGCACCCCAAGAATTTGACCCGTCCGATGTGTGAGATGAAAGACGAGCGGACCCGTGCTTTCATGAGCGGATGATTTAATTTGATTTTCCGATTCTGTGTAAACACCCAAGAATACCCGGTGTACGGCGAAACAGCTCAGTCGGTACTGGGTTGCATTTATTTAACCCAGTGTAGGCATTATTTAGACAATTGTTTGAGGTAAAGAATGGAACAAAGGCGTGTTGAAATTCTCCGTTATAATTGAATCAGCTATACGTCTTAAAATTCATAAAGAAAGAAACAAGCAGTTCCGTACCAAGGAATGATGTCTGTATTTAAAAAATTAGCATCCATATACGATGAGGATCGACTTTCGAATTCACGTTTTAAATTTGTCTAAGAGAGAAGCGATTATGATGATGATGCAGTCGGGAATTTTCGACCTCTGGGTATACATCATCAAGTTGTAAACTGCCCCATCAAAATACACTCGCTGTGAAGTGTCCTGTCACTTGTGTTTATTTGTTGTACTTGTGTGTACTTCATATAACATGCATACTCCTTCGCGGTCCTTCCTATTCTTCTGTTTGAATAGAAATTTAATGAATTATTCACATGAAACAAATTGAATTAAGGTCAAGACACTACGAAATGAATTGGTTAGGTTATTTCAAATGCAAAATCGCCAGAGATTTATATTCAAATAGAGTAATTCCGGTAATATAATCGAAGGACCGCCACCTCGGGTTCTTGTAACTTGTATAATGCTTCTAATTAAACACTGATCTGCATTGGTCATTAGCCGAAGCAATTTACGACATATCAAGATAGGGTGCTGAGGGCTGACACATATTTAATACAACAATCTTATAAAATAATTCATAAACACATGTCTTTCTGCAAGTAACGTTGCTTTTGCCGTATATATAAGGTCTTGCATCTTCTGAAGTTTCATGCGGACCCTTCGCTCGATCATGTTTGTCTCTTTATGTCGTTCTAGCAGGAGGCAGGCACGGCTCGTGTTTTCAGACACCGTAGCAACCAGCTGTGTATCCTTTATCATAATTCAGACGGCATTCGGCGATGAATCTCCCCAAACCCTGGGGCATCTGGAAATGTAGAGGGATCGTATTCAAAACGTCTTTATTCAAAGGAAGGTGGTGCGGTGCATTACCTATAGGTAACTCTCATATTATGTTAACGTTTACCTTTTTTTATTTTTTTTTTCTCTCCAGAAAATGCACGGATTAAAGGAAACGTGAGCAGGATTACAAGAGATTAAAGTAGACGATTGTTAAACGCTTTCGACGGCGCTCAGTTAAACTCAGTAGCAAAGGTAAGAGTACCACGTGATCTGCCCAATGATTCTTACTGCTCCCTTTATAATCCGGAATAATATATTTATTTTTAAGTTAAGGATGATTCATGCTCATGGTTTTTAATAACTTCTATCCTCTACTATCCACTTAAAATGGTCAGGTTCGCTGTCTCTGAGTTGAATCTGCCGTCATGCTTTTAAAAGTTGCTTAAAATAGCAATATATAATATGCTTAAATCATTTCAAAGTTATAAGCTCCAGCATACTAACCAAAAGTTCCCTAAATCTGGCAAGCGGCTTGGTTGTTCCGAAAAGTTTGTTCATATGAAGAAAAGTTTTCTCTAACATGACTTGAAACTGAGGCAGAGTACACAATAATTTCAAGCTATAAATTACGAGAATGTAAAAATCAATCAGGTTAGTAAGTAAACGCTTGAGTGGACATTTCATAATATACATGTCATAATATATATTCTGTTCTTCCACCGAAAACCTAAATAACTTCTAAGGTTTTTCTCCATTTCATTGTTCACAGATTTTGATAGTAATAAGTAAGTGACTGATAGGTCGAGACAACACTATGGCGGGCACGGAAGGATATACTCTTCTGGATGACCAGGACCACGCTATGAACACCACGTATAGTGGGTCAATCATAAATATCCCTGATAACCCTGACCAGGCCGAAGCCATGTCACCTGTCAATGTGACGGATGCAAATCTTCACTTGTTCCTGTACTCCACTGTAGATACCTTATTAGTTACGGCAGTCATGCCGCTTATTTTCACCATCGGGGTATTGGGAAACCTTGCCGTTATTGCCGTGTTTGTACGCGTACGATCAATGCGAACGGTCACTAATCATTATTTGGTCAGCCTGGCCGTGGCAGACTTGACTTTCATCCTGCTCTCGGTGCCACAATTCTGGGTCATGTACGCGACCTCCCCGCTCTTCGGAGACTACCGGGTCCTGCAGTCCGGCTACTGCAAACTGACTATTTACCTGACTGAGTCCAGTATCATTGCTTCGTGTTTCACGGTCATCTTGGTCACGTTTGAGAGATACGTCGCCATTTGTTGGCCACACAAATTCAAAGAACTGAGCACGAAGCCGCGGGCGGTGTTGCTTTGCACCCTCGTCTGGGTGTTTGCGCTGGGTTACAAGATACCTACCTTGTGCTTCTCGACTGTGGTGGAAAAAGAAATCGTGTGGATGATCTCAGCCAAGACAGTCACGTACCCAGACTCTATTTACACCTGTTATTTTTGCTATCCCGAGGAGTCCAACATGTGCAACGCGTTTAAGAAATCGCTGACATTGGACCAGATCATGTTACTGATGGTCATACCCATCACGATGGTCATGTACTCTTTAATTGTCCTGCAGCTACAGAAACTTGCCAAGTCTACAATGATCAGGGGTACTGGTAGCAGCTCCTCCACCCGCATGAAGAAACAGGTTGTACGCATGCTGATAGTCACCATAACACTCTTCGTCATATGTATGACACCCTTCCGTATCCTCAACCTGTTCAACATCTACAACTTTAAGCTACCGCCCAACTCCCAGTGGGTGTTAGTCAACGTGGGACGCATCATGTTGTACACAAACTGCTCGGTCAACCCGATCATTTACAACATAATGAGCGACAGATATCGCCAAGCGTTCCACGATACGTTTCTCTGTTGTCTACCTAAACGCGGGGAGGCCAACCACGAGCAGTCAAGCTGTAACAGGAAAACCACCAAATACACGGCAAGTATGTGGGCGGAAACCAAATGAATCTTCGAAATGTACCTCGGTATAAACTTGGTGCCGTAGTTTCGACTACAGTCGAGAAACAAAAACAGATTCTGTTAAGGCCGATTTATACTTCACGCGACTGTTAATGCGAAGCATATGCATTGTCACGGCAGTGCTGCGATGTTTGTTAGAGTTGAAATGATCAACGCATCCTCCCTGTATACAAAACCTTATAGTCCGTCGCATTACATTATACTAGCGTTCGCGCTCAGTTTTGCGCCGAGTATGGATCGGTCTTGTATTCCAAATCAGAGTTTTTATGCGGACAGCTCAGGCTTCGCATTTACATCATAAAGCCAACTGAATCAATACTTTCCGTAATCTGATTGTGTAAAAGTTAAAACATATTGAAAAACCGGAGATGAACCACAAGAAAACAACCATGCGATTATTGTTGAGGGTTATTCACGATACAACCATCTGTGAATGTAAATAAATATAGTTCATTGTTGTAGCTCCTGTGGTATATGTCCCTCGGATTAATGCTTGACTACGTGGTTACCTCTGCATTTGGACAAGTCGTTTTGAAGGATACAATGGGCAAAGTGTTTTTTACATTGACAAAGTGTAAGTATTCTGAAATAAGTATTCAGATGCTAGGTTACTTTTTTATGAGCAAGGGAAATATATTTGTTACCGAAAGACAACGCTTCGAGACGACAGAGAGAATTTGTGATCGCGGTAGCATCGTTCCACGAAGTATCCACTCATTAATATTGGTCCTAAATGAACTTTCGAATGTATATAGATGACGATTTATTGTATTTACTAGAGGACTTTTTTTTTGGAACAAGTGTGAATTTTGTTTAGTTTCAGTGTTGAATCGGTGGTTCTTTTTTTTTTTAAACGTAACCGTCGCTGAAAAATGTAAAAAGAATGGAATTGTAATCAACTTGTGAGCTTTTGTTTAAATAAATAGCTTTCTTTTAATGCCCCAAAGTTGGCTGATTGTAAAAGAAAAAATAATGGTATATAAATGTATATATTAAATTATCTTCATGTGACATTTTAAATACGATTCCACGTACATACATGGAATTAATCGAAATACTATTTTTTTCACGCACTGACGACACGTGTACGTGAAACATTACACGAGTGCTATTGTAATATTGTGAAAAGATATGACGAACGACCTAACAGCCAAATAGGGCTTATTGTCCAAAACATTGCAAGATTGTGAAAATATTTCATCACAAAACGTTTGTACGTGATCAGTGATGTATGCGCACATAACTGTATAGCTTAAAACTAATGAATGCCGTAGATTGGTGTAACCAGTATGAGTGTCAGTGGTCTAGTAGGCTCATTTGTTAAAGCATCAGGCACGTCGGAACATTGCTAATTACTAAGAAGCGAATCTACCGACTAAATAGCAAAATGCTTGCATAAAGTGAGGACAGGGCTGGCCCCACATACCCTATGAATTATTCTGTGTGAAATGGTATCCTTCGAAAGACAACAAATCACTGAAGGTGATTTAAAAAGTGTTCCAGCTGACACACATTTACGCGCGTTAGCTACGGAGTCTGGTTACGAGACCCCAAATTGTGTATGTGTTTTCTCAAACTTTCGCAGGTTAGTTGCTATGCATCTTACTTGAGATTTCAGCTATTTTGTTGCGTAAAACGAACCAAAAAAGAAAAGAAAACAAAAACCAAAAGGAAATGATGCTTCGCACCTTTAAATTGATCAGAGTACCAATAGTCAGCCGTTCTTGCTCACTGCTGTCCTCTCCCGATCTTTGGAGGAAACAATTCTGGTATGTTTGTTTTGGTATTCTAATTGATTTTATTTTGCAACATAGTTATTCTGTCCTTTTAGTCCTGATGATATGCTGGACCTTAACTTCGTATTAAATGTTTCACTGGAGAACATTAATAATGGGTAGCACTTCAATTTATAAAAAAAATCTGTCTTGGCCAGAATATTGTATCTATAAAATCTGAGATACATGTCTGAATCTACGCTTTAAGCAATTCGATTTGGGTTATATTTCATTTTGGTGTATGTGACGCACTATCCCGAAACTATGCCGAGAGGAGTAGATATGGTTCTCGACTTTTTTCGTACCTCTGGGAAACTGTATTGAAATAATCATGTTTCAGTGTTTATACAACCAGAGGGGAGAAATTTGACTAGAAACGGCTGATAACAAAACGGCTCTTATTGCGACGTCAGTTTCGTTTTGGGTTCTTTATGTCACATTTTAGTTCCCGATGATATCAATCAATGTGACAGTGTCTCGTGTAAGACTGTAGTACCTCCAACTGCACTCATAGGTCGGTTTGAACATTGGAGGGTATGCTTTTGAAAAGGAAACTCAACTCCAAAAACCCACTCCACATTTTGTACCAATAACCTCAAGGGAACCCGTTCTCTGTGACGCCCTTAATGCATCGATTTTTTGCCAACATTTGGTTTAATTGATAATGACATTAATATTTGTTAATCTGAATATGTAAGTGACAGTACGAGACGCTGTATACCTTTTACACATACAAAGGGACCCGGCCTTACTCTGACTTGACTTGACAGAAATGGAACAAACGATACCAAGCAGTCACTACTACCGACATGCATGTACCTGACCATGCCATTATGCCTGCACATTTTGGTTATGTATTGCTTCTATGAAAAGTGCATGATTTAACTAATCATTGGTTTGATTGTGAATGTGATTTGAAACAACATTAAGACAACATGAGGACAAAGACTGAGTAACATGACAAACAGAAATTGAGGCAAGCTTCAAACCAAGCTTTCATTCCCCGCCCTGTATGTATGGAATACTTAACAATTTGGGAAGGAAAGGAAAGGAATATGCCAAATGACGGATAGGACAGATGGCTCGACCTAGATGTGAAGTGGCTCAATATACTACGTAACATATTTTGGAGGATGGCGGTAAATTGTGCTGTGGAGGAACTTCACTAGAATGTTGCACTTTAATTATGAGGCGGCACTTTAATTATGTTAATAATTCTCAGATTAGCTTGGCTGGAATGTCCCCAAAGCACTTTGAATGTTGCCAGAACCAAACTGAGCAAACACGCTGTTCAAGTTGATACTACATTATGCAAGCAGCACAGCTATAATTAGTTGAAACTCATTAATAAGCCATTACATAGATACATGCGACTGAGACAATACATCTTGCAGACCACCAGACTCGTAACAGTGACTGAATAACGTGACTAATTGATTGACATAGGTTCTTATCTAAAGGCTGAAACGATACCCTTTCTGATTTCAACCAAGGACGAGCGACCACAATATCAAACGTACTGACCCTAAACTGCCGACTGACGTGACGTACGATCAACGTAGCCTTTGTTTTCCCTGTGTTTTTGACGATTGTTTTTACAACTAAGACGATCTTAATGGATCACTGTCAGAAAAAAAACCTACAGCATTGTCAAACTTGAGCCATACGATGCCCGTGTGACCTCACCATGACGATTTTCACGACGGACCAATCACTTTGCTCACGTGACCAGTCGAGTTGACGTGTATACTGTCCAATATTGTCATGACTTTTTGTGGCCGTAATCCGACGATTACCTGTCTCAGACACCCAGACGATAACGGTGACAGCGCATATTTTACTTACTGTAACTAAACGGCAGTCGGTGTTTCTGACTCACTTTTCATTCGCTCATCACTTGGGTTTTAACATGGACACGCCGTCCGTGGCATTTTGTCAATTATAATTCCGTCGCGAAAAGGGTTAAATGGCCGACTGGGAATCCAACTGCACGATTTTAAACACCGTGCCTTGCGGCGCAAAGACGGTCTGTGAATATGATTGCTTAAACGAGTACATTTTTTTGACTAAAAAAATCTGATTTCCCTACTTCTTTTTCTGGTGCTGACTATTATGGATCGAACAAGTGGCAAACATTAAGCTTTTTGTTGCGCTTTTGCAGTTAGTTTCCGACCGGTTTTTTTTACGTTGTGTTTTTGTAACACGCCTCTCACGTAGCGTTTTCTGTCCATCAACGGACACAATTTAAAAAGGGGTACGCTGGGTTTTAAAGGTTAAGATCACTCGGGAATGGGACTGCAAGACTGGAGGTTGCCCAAATCGAAGTCTTAAATATTCATTGAGGTCCTTGGAGGGAAACATTAGACCAAGTGGAACACTTTGCTGCGGAGGGCCATAAAGTAACGAATCTCATATTTCAAACCCCTCGCCCAATCCAGGGGAAATATCGATAACTTTCTCGGTAAATGACGAGACAATTTCACCGAACCATTCCGCCACAAAGGGTGAGGTTCCTCCTCAAAGCAAGCTGTTACGTCTGAACAGGTTCTTGCGACACTGATGGTTCCAACTTCATATACGTCTTCACAAAAGATGTTTTTTTTGTTTCACACATTTGCCCAGCAGTGCTAAAATCGAGCATTTTTCCAATACAATCCGATAATATAAGAACAAGTTTTTGGATGGGGAAAAAAGTTGAAGAAAAGGCGAATTGTTTGCAAATGAATTTCCACTCTTATGGAGAAAAAATCTGACGTTTGTTAACCTTTGCGCGTAGGCTTGATTTGGACAGACAAACAGTTTGGACACAGTACAACGCTTTCCATTTTGTTGACCGACATACTGAAAAAGATCAAGACATCGATCTTTGGGAGGGGGGCGAGGGCAGGGGATTGCGACATTTTCATAATTAACGGGGAAAAAAAGGATTGTATATTGTTGGCAAAAAGTAAGATGTAAATAAAGGCCCAGACTGGATGAGGTATCCAATGCGATGTTCTTCACTATGGCCTAGTATTCCTGTTTGACGAGTTATTTTTGCCGGAGCCGGCTTTTGTTTTTAGCTATTATGGCATTAACAAGTGGTTCCATTTTTTAACGAACTGTAGTTGTCAACGATTTATATCTGTGTCGTCATAACATGTTGTCGTACTTCACTGTATCTTAAACATTAGATATCACCACAACTATATATTCGAATTGTACACATTACAATTAAGTAATTGTAAATAATGTCAACTGATAAGAATTGTTATATAGCAGTGGCTAATATAGATCAAACATAGCCTGGGCGTTGGATTAAACAAATACTTGTTGATAAAATGGCACCATCGTGTTTTGGCTTCATTTCATGAATGTTTCAACTTAAATAACGGAGATCTAGGTTGCGTGCATGGTTCCTCAAACGGAGAAAAAGATTGCGATCGCGCATCATCAACGGTTGAACATACAAGACAATCTGCACAGTTTTCATCATTTATTGATTAAAATTAGAGCACACAAATGATAGAACTTTGACACATCTGATTGTCCACTGCTGCTGCCTCCGGTTTTTCTTTCCACTTTTTTTTTAATATTTGGCCCTAGACGAGGCATCCTACATTGACTTTTGTCAAGGTTTCTCGGTCAAACTGACCCGGAAAAGTGAGTCAGAGAAGCGTCATTTCGACCCAGAAAAGTGACAAAAAATTTGACCCTCAAAAGTGTCAAGTCAAAACGAACCCGGACTACGGATCAATCTAAGCAGGGACTTTTGTTTGAGAGTTTATAGTCCTCTCTGTACCCACTAACTGACCTACTGGCTCACTTGTGAGCCGGGTTATGCTATCGTAAAGCACTGTATCATGTCAATGGATGGATTATCTGGTGCATTGTGTACGGAAAATGGCATGAAAAGACTTTAGAAATTCTGCATCAATTGAGTAGAATATTGTGAGCACTGGGACCAGCTTTACTATACCATGTATTGCTTTTGCACACGTTGCTTTGGATCAGTTACAATCAATAATGAAAGCTGAGCTAGGTTGCGAATAATATACGTATTTTTGGCATTTTTTCTCTCAATCGCTCACGTTATTTGAAGGTTGAGCAAAATGCCATGATGTTATCTGCGACTCCTTTCATTATCACTACGCCTCCAGCGCTAAAGTCCAAAGCATTTCTGTTATCGACAGACATTTTAATCATCAATACGGCCCTGCACCCACGCATCAAATGCGCTCCTCTCACGTCAAGGCGCTACGGATATTTGTTATGGTCTGGTTCCAAGACCTGATTTTTCTGTCCATTCAGGTAGCAACCAATATCATGTGACCGATATTACGTCATTAGGATCGGTAGGAGTTCCTCCAGGTTCCGTAAATGTTGGAAATGTTCGAATCCGTTTCGTTCAAAGCAAGAAAAGAAGACGTCATTGGTGTTCGCAAAATGTGCGCGCTATTTTGTGTGTGTGTTAATCGCATGCGCAAGTAGTGCACGCATTGGGTGTGTCATTTAATATGCCTTCTTCCTGAGTTAACATGGGCGTTTTAACTACGGTGCACGTCAATTGGGTTATTGTCGTCAGTTTACGTTTTGCTACAGCTGACCAAATCTTTTTTTTTTCAATCTCTACCTTTTCAAGTTAAAGTTAACTACGCTGCGTGCACAAATACCCCCTCAGCGGCAAGAAAGGGAGAATTTGGGGAGATCGCTGTAGGGACATTCGAAGGCAATGCCGATGATGCTCTGGCAAAGACGCTTTAGTTTTGTGCATATTGGGAATACAATTAATCGTGCATACTTCACGCCATAGGCGTGCGAACCAGTACGAGCACGCGTTGTGTCTCCCAGTGAGCTCTCAGAAGTGGCAAAAAAAAACGCCCTCTGTTTAATATGTACGAGCCCATAAATCGCTTCAACGGAGTTTTTCCAATGTTGTTACAGCGCCCTCATTTGCTCGAAAATAATTATGGTCATACTTATCTCTCGTCATTAGGCTGCAAAGCGCCATCTACATTTCCAGCAAGGCGTCTATAACGCAGTCTTTTAAAGCGCCCTCTTTTGAGGTGGCTTGAATAGTAGGAAACTATTTCGGCTGGACTTTTTTTCAGTGGAAAACACTAAATCGATTCCTACTTCCCCGACCGCTTGCCAGGCGTCACTGGAGCGCCACCAGCCAGATCCCTGACCAATTCGAAGACTTCACTTTATTCAGACGTGGGGATCAGTGCGTTGGCTAGTATATATACCTCACTCTCTAAAAGACTCCATAATTATTAAAAAATATTATGAGATGTAATGTCCAAGAAAATGCAATTTCTGGGAATGGCATTGCCTTACTGCGAAGATGTTCATACCCTGTCCAGATAATACGAGAAGTGTGACCGAGTGAATGGTTATATCATCCAGTAGAGATGCGTCACTCGATGTATAAAAGGTTGATTGACAAAGTTATCAATCGGCAAAGATTCACCTGAACGCCACTTACAAATAGGCCACTTGTTAAGCAAATGGGCGCTGTAACAAACACATGGGAATCCAAAGTCACTGACATCAGCTTACATGTTGCAGTCATCTATAAGTTATAATTTTAACAATCTTCAATATTATTGTTAATGGAAGTAAAGTTACAAACTTTCTTCAATAAACGTAGCAGCGCCCTCATTCGCTGAAACAATGCCAGTTGTAACTATAAGATGGACAGATTTTCATGCAGTTATAACCGTAACACGAACAAAGGTCAGAGAAGTAGAGAGATGTGCAAGATCGTCAAATGTCAAGGAGGTCAACGAAGGTCAATTTATGGACAAAAGTCAAGAAAGGGATATCCATTTAATACTTCCACATTTGGCTGCTTGATATATTTTTAAAGTAAAAGCATTAGGCACTTTTTGATAATGAGTTGTGATTTTTATTATTATTAACTCAAAATGCGTGAATATTAGTAGATAAAATTTTCACAAGCATAATCAAAAATAGCTCGATCCGCATTTTCACCATAAATAGGTGTGATTATTATGTCCGACATGCGTGCACCTGCATATGGGTGCACCGAATCAATTAAATTCTCACAGACAACAGTGATGTATGCCCACACTTTCTTTTAAAAAGACTTTTAAAGTACCACATTTGGAATCATGTACGTTATTAACTACGTTACACCCCCTTTTCAGTAGGAAAAACCCCCAAAACGCTCACCACACTAGTAATGTGACAGTGAAATCAAATTATCACTCCGACATTGATTTCCCCTCACGTTATCTTACAGAAATCGATCATTCTTAACCCTCCAAATATATACAGATGCAGCACGGGATATATTAATTTCATGAACAGTTCAGCTTGGAAAGAACATTGATTAAAATATTACTTATAGTGATGCACAAATGAGTTTTCCGTGTTATTACCTCTTTATAAACTATTATTTTTATGAACTTAAAATGCGAATTTACGGTAAATGTCAATTGTTCAGGACAAAAAGTAGTTTTGCAAACGTTACATCGGATTTGCATATGACCCCTTCATGTAAACAACTGCACAATGATCGCCTTATAGAAATAAACCACAGTTAACATGTCACTTTCGATTACACTGACATGACAAACTACAGCACTATATTAAAACAATACTTGTGTGATGCATTTAAAACAATTATTTCCTCAACATGAAGGATAACATCTGCTGGGCTGGTATTACAAACTATTTACTTTTGATTGGTAGACCTTATTACTGTATCCCGAAAAAAAGCTCCAATCATCAAAATATTTTAGGCCTTACAGCAAATATTAAAATGCCAGGCCCTTGAAAAAAATACCCATAATACACAATTACAAACAGCATTGTAAAAAAAACTATTTCTCTTGAAAGTCATTTCTGATTATACCGAGTTGGTTTACCTTTAATATATAGAAGTCCGGCTAACAGAGAGCGCACTTTTACAAAAGTGCTTAATTAATAGAATATGTCCCAGAGTTTTAAAGGGAAAAACTTCTGTTGGTGCAGTGCAGTCATCGTGATTCCGTGATTAAAATGTCCTTGTTAGAAATGGAGCAAATTGTAAGGGACTTATTACAGTCAATGCTTGCAATGTTCCTTGTCATTGTATGGACTCTTGGATCAGCTACAATAGGCTAACCTTGTCTTTTACACACGTGACTTTATATCAGTTACAATTATTAAGTGCAGCTAGTTGCAAACAAATACGTATTTTTCCCGCTTTTACCAAGACAAATATATGAAGGTTGAGCAAATTATCACAATGTTATCTGTGACTTATAAACTCCTTTCTTCAGTACGCCTCCAGCACTAAAGTCCAAAGCATTTCTGTTATCGACAGACATTTTAATCATCAATACGGCCCTGCACCCACGCATCAACTGCGCTCCTCTCACGTCAAGACGCTACGGATATTTGTTATGGTCTGGTTCCAAGACCTGATTTATGTGTCCATTCAGGTAGCAACCAATATCACATGACCAATATTACGTCATCGGTAGGAATTCCTCCGGGTTCCGTAAATGTGGGAAATGTTCGAACCCGTTTCGTAAAAAAAAAAGCATCTCAATTGATTGATAATAATAGAACATGTCCCGGAAAAATTTACAGGGGAAAAAAACCTTCTTTTGGCACAGTGCAACCATTATTATTGGGATTCTGTGGTAAGAGTTGAGCAAATTGTACATCAGTGGACTAACCACAGTCAATGCTGGCACTGTTCCTTGTAGTAAAATAACCTGATCATCCAACTGAAATTGATATTCAGCCAAAAAAAACTATGCCGACTGTGTACAATTCCTATTGACAATATAGGTGCACCGAGAACTTGAACAGTAACACGGTTCTCTACACATTTGTGCCCAATATGTACATTTAAGGCGAGGGATGCCTTTCACGGTCAAGATGTGGAAGGAAATATAATACCCTTTGGATTCAACACCATGCAAAAGACCATCTTCAAAACGTGTTTAGGAAAGTGGACGAAAAATATAGAAACGAAATTACAAGGGTCTATAGAAATCTGCAACTGCAGTCGAAATATTCAACCATGGTAGACCACACTGTCATATCTTGTGATGACAATAGATTCAAGAAGCTTCCAGACGTTGTAACAACTTTTAGTGCCGATTTTATGTGGCTATTCTCAGTTGATAGTGCTCCTATTTGGTAAGAGGTACGGACGCTCTCCGTCCATCGAGTTGCTACGTTGGGTAACATTTGGTCTTTCTCTCATCTCATCACTTGCTTCCAGCGACTTCAGTCTGTTGAGTTGAGGAAGTTTTCTTGTTTCTCTCAGGGATGCAATTTCGGTTCGGGCATGCATTATATCGTCCACGGGGATTTCAGCGTACTGACGACCCACTGGTTGCCCCTGACTGGTTCCTGATTCGATGGCGTGAAAGTACACGGGAGATACTCTTCGACTGCTTGGAATGGTGGAGGGTGAGGGTCTGAGCGTAGGGAAGCCTTCGGGTCTTGGCCGAGTACGGACCCTCGGCCGACGGACCGTGGGAGGCTTCCTGATCTTGAGAAGGTAGACGAGGATAGCAACGACCGTAGCTACAAGGATGAGAAAGATGAGGATGCCGCCAGTCAGCCAGAGTCCAACCGACTGATGCGTGTTGGTAGGAGGTTGGGTTGGCTCGTATGTGCTGCTTAAGAAGCTTGTTGTTGGATAGCTCACGGTCGAATTGCTCCAAGATGGCTCGGTTACTGAATCCACCATCTGCATGTCCAGCAGTATTTGGTGCCAAGGACTGAAGAGCTCACAGTCTTGGGAATAAGAAACCTCGCATCTTATTTGGCTTTGGTTGTCCGAGGCCAGGAGTGGAGAGATGATGAGTCGATTAGCTGAAGATGCGAACCTGTCCGTGTCGTTGAGTGAAATGGTATTGTTGCCTGCTCCCTTCATGGTCCATGCAAACGTTAATGAGTCTGGATGAGGGTCGAATCTGTCTGTATCGTTGATGGCATTAGTCTGGTTCCCTGATCCCTTCTTGAGCCATGTCAAAGTAGATGAGTCTTGATGAGGGTCGATATCACAACGAAACTCTCCTTCACGACCCACATGGAGGGTTTTGCTTTGAGAAACATTGATGGGCATATCGAGAGGTGTTTGACAGATGATTTGATCGCCGACGTCCAATACCCCATGACTAGAAGTTCCTGAAAAGTTGGGTCCCAGGGCAACGCAGAAATACTTCCCATTGTCATCAGAGGTAACATTCTTGATTATTAAGATGTAGGTCGTCGCGTGTGTGGAGGTTTCCAGAGACACGGAATATTTCCTGACATTAGCTGCTTTGACAAACGAGCATTGGGATAATAGTGTACGGTTCTCCTTGCCTATTTGCAGCCACTCCCAGTAGATAATGTGATTCCTAGAGCAGTTGACCACGGAGTTGCTTCGACAAGTGAATGTGGCCGTGACATCTTCGGTCACATTCTGGTCTGGGGAATCCAGTCTAACATACGCTGTTTCTGATCCTGATGAGACTCGCAGGAAAACGAACAAACAGAATGCGAGAATGGTTGGCGCCATTGCTTCATTGGTCACACAAACATCAAACTGGATACTCTATGTGCAGTAATATAAGGTACATGTATCAGGAAATAAGGTGTAAAACTATACTACATGACAGAGCACTACTTTCACTATTTTAAAAGTAAACATTAGGCCCCTAGTTTTATTTGGTTTTGCAATTATCAGTTTCCAGCATGTTTTATAAACAAAAAATCTAAATGTGTTCAGTTTAGTTTAGTTTTGCTTTGTATTACAGTTTGGGTTTCATATCATTTCTAATCTTCCCGCAAATTGCGTGGGTTAAAACGTGGCACTTCGAGCATGGAGGAATTCTCCATGGTTAGAGGGTCCAAAGCCTGTATACGTTTATCTGCGACTATAGACGCTGCGCCTAGAGAGGGCGCTATTGATGTGAATCAGTGACACGGAGAAGCAGTTAAATTCACGTTAGGGAAGACTAGACTTCTGCTATCCACTGCTGTTCGGTTTTTTTCTATATGTACCTGTCTGTACCACCTTATTTCTTTTACTTTTTCCTTTGAAAGCTGGGGTCGGGTGGGGAAGGGGCGTAATTGTTACCCAGCAGGGGGGTGGGTGAGGGGTAATCCTTGTTGAAAGCTTCGTGGTGCGTGGGAGATTTGGGGTGGGGTTCGTGGTAGGGTTGGACGTATAATTATCAGGGTGCTTGGATTAAATCCAAGTTGGATGATGATGAAATTCAGCTTGAAAAGAGCTCCATGTTTAAGGGCCTATGTTATGGAATTTTGTCAATACGATCAATGAAATGCACCCGAATGCGTCCCATTTGAATTCATTTTCAATCTTCACATCGCAATTTTTTAAGGGTGTTTTGCTGCCTTTATGATATCCATATTCATGGGCAAAACTGACTGCAATTAAAGGCGAAAAACTTCACTGTTACAGCTGCTTCAGCATCGAAAGTTGTAAGAATTCTGCAATTGTAAATATTCTGGAGTTTTTCTTTGGTGATTCAATGTTGTTTCAGTACGTGACAGTAAGTCAATGAGTAAACATTATGCAGTAATGTCTTTGATGCGTAACTTTTCGGGGTGACAATTTGAACAGAAAACTCCTGAAAAAAAAAATTAATTCCCCTTACTTTTTCAAAGTTTCATCCCGAAAGAAATAGTGTTCTTCTCTTAATTGATAATTTGTCTAGCAATACAAAAGTTATTCACTTTTAAATGAGACATCGAACGAATAACAATCGGCCCATGTCATTTTAGTTATTAAATTATTACATTTCGAATAATTACATTACGAATTGCCATTCTCGCCGTGTAGGCTGGTTCCCGCCCCACAATCAGTATCGATAATGTACGGACCGGAAGTCAGTCTACTCGCAAAGCGGATTGGTTAGTTCCCAAAACAAAACAAAACCATTTCTGAGGGTTGTAGACGTCCACAAAAAGAGGAGGTAGTGTGGTTGGAATATAACACACAAGCTGAAAACATTATTTAAAGATAAAAAATAGAATCGAATTTGTTGAAGATCACGGGCAATGCAACTTTACATGAGATAAAAGCAACAACGACTCAAAGTTGACAGAAAAACAAAACATTGGATTTCATGTTTTAAATGTGCACTTTACAAAAACGACATCGTCAAGGGATGTCTGATAGTTCCCGATGAGGCAACTTGCCTGCTCAGATCTTTCTGTATTTTTTCTTGTTTAAATGGTGTTATTTCAATTCTACTTCTTCATTAAAAAGAGAATAATACAAAGACGGCGACGGAAGACCAGGGTACAAGTTTTTGAACAAATTTACAATAATTGTAGCTAATGAAAAATATAGAACTAAACCTCATTAATAATGTTACACGAAAAAGGGATCAGAGTTTCTGCATATACATGTTATATTTGGTTAGAGCTTGTAAAATTAATTCCGATTAATGATAATAACATTGGAGTCACTCGAAACTTGCATGATGTACAAATCTGCCAAAAATCACTTTGTCTTTGAGTAACTTTTATATTATATTATCTCTATAGATCAATCCAATGAACATACTTTACAAAGGACATTACGTCATTTTTGAAACCAATAGGCCTTGCAGCAGAATATTTTGTCATGCAAGATGTATGTGTGTCTTCTGCACTCACTCCTTTCTCATTAAAATGAGGGGGCGGGGTTGCAACCCCCCCCCCCCGCCCAGACACTGACTTATGTTTCGACGGAAGAAGTAAATGACAAAACTAATAAATGGAATGCTAAAGTTTTGAAATGTATTCTCAAATTGCCATATATTGCAGGAGAAGCTTTGATCGTAGATTACACAATGATTGGGGGGGGGGGATATCCCCGGACCCCCTAGCAGGGCGTGTCTTCGGCACGTCTTCACTCAACCCCTCCCTCTTCATTACGATCCCCAACTAGATCCGCCCCTATTTAAATTCACTTTGGATTCCGTATATCAATATGATACAGTACCGCTTGTCTCATGTATATTGCTTACAGATAACTTGTACTTTTCAAATTACTTCATTAGTTCTTAAACGAATGTAGCTGGGCTGTTATTACATACAACCTGTGTATAAACTTTCACGGTACCAATTATTTTACATGCTACCGTGATTGTTACCTCCATTCTTCATTTAAGAGTAAAATATACAATGCTGGAAATTAAAGCTTTTTCCGTAATGAAATCCTGTATTTACAGTATTTTACAATTTGCCAATAGATTGCGCAATTATTATTAAACAGAAGTGTAGCTGTGTACCAAAAAGCCCACTTGTTCTAAGATTGTTAATAATGAAATTTTACAGAAGAAAGTATATATAACACGCGATGGAAACAATCTCACAAGTCACGCATCCAAGATAGGACCTTAAAATCAATTGTCTTTCCAAGTATAAGATTGCCTCACTTACGGCCGAAAATGAAATTGAGGGCAATAGCGATTCCTTCGGTTCGGTGTGATCCGACGGTGACCAAGTACACCGGGAGATTCTAGACGACTTCCTTCTCGATGATCTTGAGAGGTGTGACGATCGTTCCGGGAGCACCATCATTGCCGGCTAGCCCTCCCTCGACATGTCTTCTAGACTTGACCATGTGACATGTGATGATGATAGTGAAGATAACAAGGACCAAGAAAGCAAAGGTAGCGCCGATGATCACACCGACACTATTGGACTGTTGAGCAGCGACGGTCTGTGGAGAACGATGGATCGGTGTGGTCTGCGGAGAACGATGGATCGGTGTGGTCTGGTCGTGATGGTGCTGTTTGCTGGTCGCTGATGCTGCAGTTGATTCGCCTGCGGGAAAATCCTGACAAGTCTGATCAGTTGGACCCACTCTGCGAGGAACTAAAATTATCTGGTTCCAAGGACTGAAGAGCTCACAGTCTTGGGAATAAGAAACCTCGCATCTTATTTGGCTTTGGTTGTCTGAGGCGAGGAGCGGAGAGATGATCAGGAGTGGAGAGATGATTGCGAATCTGTCCGTGTCGTTGATGGAAATAGTCTGGTTGCCTGCTCCCTTCATGAACCATCTGAATGTAGATGAGTCTGGAAGGGGGTCAACATCACAGGCAAACTCTCCTTCATCACCCACGACCAGTTCTTTAACTTGACTGACGCTGGAAGACATGTTCTGAGGTATTTTACAGATGGTGCGGTTTGTCACGGTGAGTAGAGCGGGACTTGAGGAGACATGCGCGTCTTCGCGAAAAACATAGCAGCTGTACTCTTTACTGTCAGCCGGAGTGACGTTTTTGATCACCAACGTGTAGATCGTGTCGTTTTCGGTGCTTTTCAAAGACACTGAATATTTCCGGATGTCTGAGCGAAGGTCGGAGCAGAATGTCAATACCTGATTTTCGCTATCACTGCCCCCTATTGGCCGATTCACCCAATAGATTCTATCTTCTGGACAATTCACGTGATAATTAGTTTGACAGGTAAAACGCGCGGTGCTTCCCTTCGTGATAGTCTGGTTCCGTGGGTGAATACCAACTTGCCCCGACTCCAATGACAATGTCTCGTGCGGGAAACAATACACGACAAGAACAAGGATCCATAGCGCTGTAGGAGCCATTGTTTCCTGGGTGAGATCAAAAAGGAAATAATATTCGCTACGCATTACGAGTTCCTCTCTTACGCGATTAAAACTAGAAGCAGGAAAAACAAGTCAAGAGAAATAAACATGTGAGGTTCACCATGTGCGTCATATAAAAACAGGTCCCGGACTTTTCGTTGAAAGTGGAAGTGTAGTCAAATATAAACATGTTGGTGGGTGTAGGAAACCGTCAGCATAATGCATGGCATGATCAAGAAAAAACAATGTAAAAAGGATATAGAAAAGAAATGTCACGTGTTTTCAGTAAGGTAAAAGGTTATGTTATCTCGGTATTAGTTTTGTATGCTTTATTTGTTGATAAATTCATCCAAACAGGAAATGGAGAGAAACAGGATTTTGCTGAAATTGTCCATTAAAAATAGTCATGCAGAATTCGTGAATATAAGCAAGAGGATCATTAGCTGATTTGATATAACAGCGAAGGCGCCATGCTTTATATCAGATCTATAACGGCAAATTTATATAATAAAAAAAATCGTCCCGCATTTTGTCAAGTTAAATTGTTATTATACACATTTATAATGAACTCGAAAATACAGAGATACAAGGTAATTTGCAACCAAAATATGTTGAAATACTCTTTTTGTTGTTAAAATATTGAGTTTGTCCTTTTCTTTCGCTGACGTATTGTATAAAAGCTGCGATAACAAATAATACCAAGCTTACTTAGGTGCGATTTGAACCCACGACCTCCTCCTTACTATTGAGAACGTCTTACTACTCGATCACCGAGATCGACGGGGTCGGCTAACGGCTTGCCAGTACAGTTTTGAGTCTGATGTACCAGTGGGTAACGCAACTAAACGTTATTGTTTGTTTGAAATATCCTTTGAATGTACAAATTCTGCCAAGAGATGGCGCAACTTCTCAAGAGGGAAGCTTTACGGGTGCAACCCTGCAATAAAATTCCCATAGACACTTGTGCTAAAAGCCAATACTTCAAAATTCTTTTGAAAATACTCAAAACTCACACGGGTATTCGAGCTGCTCAGAAAAATGATGATTAACATGTTATCCTACATTTTCATTGTTATTTTCATTTTTTGGTGGGTTGACCATTGAATTTTTCGAGATATTCTCAGCCAAAGAAGACGACCCCTATGTTCCCCATGCGGAAAAGTAAACATCTAAAAAACGATCCCCCCACAACATGGCAAAATAGCGCAACTTTCGAGCACAATAGCATATAAAATGCTCAGAATTGGAAGCCCCAAGTCCGGGCCGGAGTTTCATTACCATATCTCTTCAATTCCCAAATGTTATGGCTCTCAGAACTCTCTAAAATAGAATATTTTGAGGGTATAACTTGTATTCATGAGCTCGGCGGACGGATGTTTTTGCCTATTTACAGGCATGCACCCTTACGCGACCCCCTCACGGGTAGCGGTGTCTTAGCAGTACACATCGTCAATATACCATGATTATTCAGCTAGTTCGATGTCTATTCATAAAGGAAATAGCAATGACCCAGTCATGAATGTACATTAAAGCTTGTCAAAGAGCGGCTTTCGTCGAGCTGCCACAGTGGCCCAAAGTGGATAGTAGTCAAATATTTTCTTGGTTGGGATAAGTTTAATTGAAGGAAAAAAAATACTACGAGAACCTAAGTGTCTTCCATCCTCCAAGCGTGATAGGCTAAATATTCATATTAGTGCGTGATTGGTTAAAATACGATGTGTGCTGCAGAAAAATATATCGCTCACGGGTGATCAAATAATAAAAATATATAAAATATATCCTCGACGTTTTTACAGG
The DNA here is from genome assembly GCF_015706575.1 of Patiria miniata. NCBI lineage: Eukaryota > Metazoa > Echinodermata > Asteroidea > Valvatida > Asterinidae > Patiria > Patiria miniata. The sequence continues at coordinate 14,960,632 of NW_024037074.1, forward strand.
GAAAAAGCTTTTTTTGAGATTACATCATTTACATTTTGATAAATAACTGGAGTATTTAGTGGTACTTTTCCTTGTACTAAAAGGGTCTGGTTATCAAAATAAAAACAATGGTTTTTTTTTAAGTAAGCCTTATACATCTCGTACAACTTTACAGTAAACGTCAATTGGAAACTTGAAATGCCATTATATGGTAGCACTGAGATATCATGAAATAGACGCATTACACTTCACCATATATTGGCCCAACCCTCTTAAATTAAATCACTCTTTTCATTTCACAGATTAAGTACATGTATAAAAAAATTTGATTGCTATGTTCAATAAGGTGAGAGTTGTTTTCTCAGTCGAGATGAGAGGTTAAACAGACAAAATAAATGCTCATTTAGAAACCATACCATACTGAAGATCCCCGTCAATTGATTTCTGGAAAGTGGACGAAAAAAAATTACAAAGATCGATAAAAGCAGCAACTTAAGTCAAACATTCAATAGCGGGAAGACTACAACCTCGGATCGTGTGGAGGAACTCCACGTTTCTACGACGCTGCTGTGTGAAACTCTTCTGCTGTGGTATAACTAAAGGGTGGCAAAGAGCTATATGTACAATGAGGTGGGGGTTGCCTTTCTGAGGGGAGAAAAATGAGACAAAATAAATGCTCATTTTGGAAATCATATAACACTAAAGACCCCCGTTAAAGGTTTTTTGGAAAGTGGACAAAAAAAAGATAGAAGCGATATTACAATGATCGATTACAAAGCAGCAAATTAAGTCAAAACATTCAATACCGGGTAGTCTACATCTTTAGATCGTGTGAAGGAACTCCACGTTTCTACGACTCGGTGAAGTTCTTTAACTATAAAGGTGGTAGAGAACACGGCCCTGGTCTCGCTGAGAATGTGCATGGAGACTGCAACAAAAGGTATCTTTCAACCGATAAAGAACCAACCCTCCAAATTTTTTTTAGGCTTTCTAAATAGGTGTCCTCTGCATGCAAATTGGAACAGTTAAGCCATTGCAAGTCTTTAGGACCGATCGAATATTCACAGGTTGACATTACTCCTATTTGGTATCAGGTACGGATCCTCTTCAGCCATCGTGGTGCCACGAGGGGCTACATTCGGTCCTTCTCTCATCTCACCACTTGCTTCCAGCGACTTCAGTCTATCAGATGGGCGAAGTTTTCTTGGTTCTCCCAGGTGTGCAATTTCGGCTCGGGTATGCATTAGATCGCCGAGGGGGATTTCCGCGTAATGATGACCATCTGGTTGTGTGGTGCCTGAATCAAAGGTGTGAAAATACACGGGGGATACTCTTCGACTGGTTGGGATGGAGGGTGAGGGTCGGAGCGTAGGGAACCCTTCGGGTCTTGGCCGACTACGGACCCTCGGCTGACGGACCGTGGGAGGCTTTCTGATCTTGAGTAGGTAGACAGCGACGGCAACGACCGTAGCTACAAGGATTAGAAAGATGAGGATGCCGCCAGTCAGCCAGATTCCCACCGACTGATGCGTGTTGGTAGGAGGCTGCGTCGGCTCGTATGTGCTGCTTAAGAAGCTTATTGCGGGACAGTTCACTGTCGAATTGCTCCAAGATGGTTCGGTTACTGAATCCACCATCTGCATGTCCAGCAGTATCTGGTGCCAAGGACTGAAGAGCTCACAGTCTTGGGAATAAGAAACCTCGCATCTTATTTGGCTTTGGTTGTCTGAGGACAGGAGTGGAGAGATGATCAGCTGATTGGCTGAAGTTGCGAATCTGTCCGTGTCGTTGATTGAAATAGTTTGGTTGTTTGCTCTCTTCATGGTCCATGCAATCGTAAAATGTGAGTCTTGATGGCAATCGATATCACAGCGAAAATCCCCTTCATCGTTCCAAACGAGTTCCTTGCTTTGGGTAACTCGGGTGGATATGTTAAGGGGTGTTCGACAGATTGGTTGATGATGGGTCACATTGAGAGTTGCGATGCTGGAAAAGAGGAGCTGTCCTGAAGAAGAGACAAAGACATAGCACAAGTACTGCCCACTGTCAGCTGATGTTATGTTGTTCATTATCAGCGTGTAAAACGTTTCATCGTTAGTGCTATTCATGTACACTGAATATTTCTCAAATTCAAGTAAATTGGGCAGGTTTGAGCAGCGTGTCAGTCTTTGAGGGTAATCGCTGCCGATACGTTGCCTCGTCCAGAAGATCATATCATTTGAGCAATTAATGGAATAGTTGGTGTGACAAGTGAATGTCGCCGTCCCACCCTCAATCACCCTCTGGTCCTGGGGATTCAGGCTTAAATGCTCCGAACCCGATGCATATGACACTTGCAAGAAAATGCACACACACAACGCAAGACCGCCTACAGCCATTGTTGCCATCAACCCGTCCGAATGACACACTGCAGGTTTTAGATTTCTCTATTTATGCAAGTTTATCCAGATAAAGAAGTAATTGTTGAAGAATTCAGTCAGGTGTATACCTTTCAGAATATCAACACTCTGAGATCGATTACTTTAAATGCTTAATTGAAAATGAAAGTAGATTGATGATTATAAAGAAAAATGTATAATTTTCTTTATGTCTATTTTTAAAATGCTTATTTACATGGGTATCGCTATCACTGCCCCCTATTGGCTAGGCCACTGTAGCCGTTCTTTGAAATGCTTTAATGTACATGCATGACTGAGTGATAGCAATGGTGTGACGTCTTATGAATAAACATCAAACTAACTGAATAATCATGATCAGTTGACGATGTGTGCTGCAAATAAAAACTACCGCGTACCGGAAACGATAAACCAAGAACCCATAGCGCTGTAGGTGCCATTGTTTTAATTGAGATCAGAAAGGAAATAATATTCGTTACACATTTCGATATTTCTCTTTTCACTGATACATACCACATGCATGTAAAACAAGCCAAGAGAAATAAACATGGTTGTTTCAATATTCGATTCATACAAAAACAGTTCCCGGGCCTTGCGTTGAAAGTGAAATCAGTCATATACAAACATGTGGGTGTGTACTTACTTAAAGGGAATATACATCATTTGCTTTTGCTGTAATTTTTAGAAATGGATGGAATTGGAGGGTTGGAAATATATAGCAAATATAGTTACACTGACTTTTTTGAGGTTTGGGGTTCGAAAACACTATAAAAACCAAGAAACAATCATTTTCCTGTAGTCTGGTTCCCTGACTCCATTTAAGAAGAAACAGAGCAGTTTACATACATTGGGGAATTGTAAGGTCAGGGAACCAGTCTAGCTGGCTTGTACTCGTTCATAGGTGTGTAATCGATTGCAAACAATTGCGATGGTCAACTGGGGCCAGTATTTGAAAAAAAAGCCAGTTTTTTCCAACGCTGATCCGCCGATCAGCGTTGTAAATTGATACAAAAATACCACTTTCTTGAAAATGACAGTATACCAGGTGCCATGATTTTACAGGATGCTTTACACTGTCATTCACTAACAGTCCAGCTTATATTAAATCATTGTGGCATAAAATTAAGTTGTCTGAAAACTTGTCTCCCGGTTTCATACGGAGACAGCGAGTATATGTTGCAATGTTTCATGAAATATTATAAGGGGTACATCACCAACATCACGCCTCTAAGTGCTTATCTGACAATGTGTGCTGAGCAAGTTTCTCTAGTGGAGCACACGCAAAAAAACGAGGAACCAGTGATGAAAAGTCCTTGGAATTATTACAACATATAGATGGTATTGAACCCGAAATTAACCTGTATTTACATGTATATGCACAATTAGTCGATGACAATAAGGAAATAGTCACAATTTGAAGAGTTTAGCCCAGATAATACAATTCAGAGAAACCTTCATATCGTTGATTTTTTTTTTACTAGCAATGCATGCTGGGAATATAATACGGCTCTTAGAGTCGACACTATTTGACAATTTTTTTTTATTTACATAATGATATATATTGGGGTGACATCAATTTGTAAAGAAAAGGTACTATGAATCACAAAAGAAAAAAAAAGACACGTGGATACTCGACATGGATTGGCCCGGGCAGGCATCAACAACGGAAATAATGACGAACATGACGAAAATAACGACGATGACGAAAACGACGAAAATACGACGACGACGATGACAAGAGCGACGATAACGATGACGACGGCAATTATGAAGCATATAGGGCCTATACCGTTTAGGACCGATCGAATGTTCACAGGTTGACATTACTTTTATTTGGTATCAGGTACGGATCCTCTTCAGCCATCGTGGTGCTACGAGGGGCTACATTCGGTCCTTCTCTCATCTCACCACTTGCTTCCAGCGACTTCAGTCTATCAGATTGGCGAAGTTTTCTTGGTTCTCCCAGGGATGCAATTTTGGCTCGAGTACGCGATAGATCGTCGAGGGGGATTTCCGCGTAATGATGACCCACTGGTTGTGTGGTGCCTGATTCAATGGTGTGAAAATACACGGGGGATACTCTTCGACTGGTTGGGATGGAGGGTGATGGTCGGAGCGTAGGGAACCCTTCTGGTCTTGGCCGACTACGGACCCTCGGCTGACGGACCGTGGGAGGCCTCCTGATCTTGAGAAGGTAGACGAGGATAGCAACGACCGTAGCTACAAGGATGAGAAAGATGAGGATGCCGCCAGTCAGCCAGAGTCCAACAGACTGATGCGTGTTGGTAGGAGGCTGCGTCGGCTCGTATGTGCTGCTTAAGAAGCTTATTGTTGGATAGCTCACGGTCGAATTGCTCCAAGATGGTTCGGTTACTGAATCCACCATCTGCATGTCCAGCAGTATCTGGTGCCAAGGACTGAAGAGCTCACAGTCTTGGGAATAAGAAACCTTGCATCTTATTTGGCTTTGGTTGTCTGAGGCCAGGAGTGAAGGGATGATCAGTCGATTGAGTGAAGAAGCGAATCTGTTCGTGTCGTTGATGGAAATAGTGTGGTTGCCTGCTCCCTTTATGAACCATCTGAACGTAGATGAGTCTGGGAGAGGGTCAACATCACAGCCAAACTCTCCTTCACCACCCACCACCAGTTCTTTAACCTGCCTGACGCTGGAAGACATGTTCAGAGGTATTTTACAGATGGTGCGCTTTGAATTTGTCACGGTGAGTAGAGCGGGACTTGAGGAGACATGCGCGTCTTCGTGAAAAACATAGCAGCTGTACTCCTTGCTGTCAGCCGGAGTGACGTTTTTGATCACCAAAGTGTAGATCGTGTCATTAAGGGTCCTTTTCATAGACACTGAATATTTCTGGATGTCGATTCCTGGGCGAAGGTCGGAGCAGAGTGTCAATACATGATTATCGCTATCACTGCCCCCTATTGGCCGATTCACCCAATAGATTCTATCTTCTGGACAATTCACGTGATAATTAGTTTGACAGGTAAAACGCGCGGTGCTTCCCTTCGTGATAGTCTGGTTCCGTGGGTGAATACCAACTTGCCCCGACTCCAATGACAATGTCTCGTGCGGAAAACTATACACGAGGAGAACACAAATCCATTGCGCTGTAAGAGCCATTGTTTCAAGTTTGAGGTCAGAAACGAAATAATACTCGTTTTACATTGCGAGTTTCTCTTTTACCCGACTAATACCAGAAGCAGGAAAAACAAGAGAAATAATCGTGTGAGCTTCACCATTTGCGTCATATAAAAACAGGTTCCGGGCTTTTTGTTGAAAGTGCAAGTATAGTCATGTTGGTGGGTGTAGGAAACCATTAGCATAATACATGGCATGATGAAGAAAAATAATGTAGAAAGGATATAACAAAGAAAATGTCACGTTTTTTTCGGTAAGGTAAAGTTTATGTTTATGCTTTTGGTCAATAAATTCATCCAAGGAGTGCAGGGACAGAAATGAGATTTTGCTCAATTAATTGTCCAATAAAAAAATCGGACAAAGCTCGTGAATATATTCGAGAGGATCATACTCTACCTTGATATTAAAGCAAAGTTGCCATTCCTGATAAGAGAAAAATTACGAAGAAATGTGCGAAAGCAAAATCGTCACCTAATTTTTCCAAATTTGGATTTTGACAAATTAAATGTTGATAATGAACTCGCATATACGGAGATACTCTACAAACTGAAGATCTCAATCATTTCAAAACTTGATGTAATGCTCGTTTGCATAACTTGCATAATGCATAATTTTGACGCAAACCGTTTACGCGTGCAGAGGGCGCCATAAGCAAAACGAGCACAAACAAAATTCCTGTTTGATTGTTAAACAAAACCTAATTATATAGCTGTGTAAAAAAAAAATGGGTCGGAGAAACTGTCTCCCAGTTTACCACAAGCGTATAGTAAAGGAAACAGTGATATAAAAAAGATCTCTGGAATCACACGTTGCATAATAGCTTGAATCTACAGTTATTATACACAGACAGTTGATAACAACGGACTGATTACAGTTGACAGGGTTTATCCCAGATAATTCAATTCAAATCTTCAACACGATCAAGCGATCGTACTACAAACAGCTTGGGGCTACTTCTATGGTAGCACAGAGAAATAAGCCGTATCCTCTTAAATCAGATCACTAGTTACCTTTCACAGATAAGTAGGCCTATAATTATTTTTAATTGCTATGTACAATGAGGTGGGTGTGTTTTTCTCAATGAAGGGAGAAAATGAGACAAAATAAATGCTCATTTTGGAAAACATATAACACTAAAGACCCCCGTTAAAGGATTTTTGTAAAGTGGACCAAAAAAAAGATAGAAGCGATATTACAATGATCGATTACAAAGCAGCAAATAAAGACAAAACATTCAATACCCGGTAGACTACATCTTCGGATCGTGTGAAGGAACTCCACGTTTCTGCGACTCGGTGAAGCTCTTCAGCTGTGGTGTAACTATAAAGGGGGGTAGGAAACATTCTGAGTCTCGCTCAGAATGTGGGGACGGCAACAAAAAGTATCTTTTAACCGATAAAGAACCACCCCTCCAAAAAAATGAAGCTTTCTTAATAAGTGTCCTCTGCATGCAAATTGGATCAGTTAAGAAACTGCAACTCTTTAGGACCGATCGAATGTTCACAGGTTGACATTACTCCTATTTGGTATCAGGTACGGATCCTCTTCAGCCATCGTGGTGCTACGAGGGGCTACATTCGGTCCTTCTCTCATCTCACCACTTGCTTCCAGCGACTTCAGTCTATCAGATTGGCGAAGTTTTCTTGCTTCTCCCAGGTGTGCAATTTCGGCTCGGGTGTGCGTTAGATCGTCGAGGGGGATTTCCGCGTAATGATGACCCTCTGGTTGTGTGGTGCCTGATTCAATGGTGTGAAAGTACACGGGGGATACTCTTCGACTGGTTGGGATGGAGGGTGATGGTCGGAGCGTAGGGAAGCCTTCGGGTCTTGGCCGACTACGGACCCTCGGCTGACGGACCGTCCCCGTGTGAGGCTTTCTGATCTTGAGTAGGTAGACGACGATGGCAACAAAAGCTACAAGGGATAGTGCGGCAATGACACCATTAATAATTGGCGACAGTTCCACAGACTGATGCGTGTTGGTATCAGTGATGATCCGTGTTGGGCGAAAGCTTATTGTGGGATAGTTCACGGTCGAATTGCTCCAAAATGGTTCGGTTACTGAATCCACCATCTGCATGACCAGCAGTATCTGGTGCCAAGGACTGAAGAGCTCACAGTCTTGGGAATAAGAAACCTCGCATCTTATTTGGCTTTGGTTGTCTGAGGCCAGGAGTGGAGAGATGATTAGCCGATTGGCTGAAGTTGCGAATCTGTTCGTGTCGTTGATTGAAATACTTTGGTTGTCTGCTCTCTTCATGGTCCATGCAATCGTAAAATTTGAGTCTTGATGGCGATCGATATCACAGCGAAAATCCCCTTCATCGTTTAAAATGAGTTCTTTGCTTTGGGTAATTCGGGTGGATATGTTAAGGGGTGTTCGACAGATTGGTTGATGACGGGTCACATTGAGAGTTGCGATGCTGGAAAAGAGGAACTGTACAGAAGAAGGCAAAAAAACATAGCACGAGTACTGCCCACTGTCAGCTGATGTTACGTTGTTCATAATCAGCGTGTAAAACGTTCCATCGTTAGTGCTGTTCAGGTACACGGAATACTTCTCAGGATCAGATGGATTGGTGATATCAATGCAGCGGGCCAGTCTTATCCCGGTTCCATTGCTTGGCGGTTTTCCCCAGTAGATCCAATCATTAGAACAATCAATGGAATAGTTGGTTTGACAAGTGAATGTCGCCGTCCCACCCTCAATCACACTCTGGTCCTGGGGATTCAGGCTAAAATGCTTCCCATCCGATGCAGATGACACTTGCAGGAAAATGCACACACACAACGCAAGACCGACTACAGCCATTGTTGCCGCCAACCCGTCCGAATGAAACATGATACCCACTGCAGGTTTTAGATTTCTCGTTTCATGTAAGCGTAATAGATTAAAAATGAAAGTGGATTATTGATTATGAAAAAAATGCGTTTATTTTCTTTATTTCGAATTAAAAAGGACTCTTTATTTAGTATGAGCTCCGTGCGCCACCAAAAAGAGCAACGACGTCCCATGGGCGGGACATTTCGCTGGTTGACACGCACCATTCCTTGTGTGTGATGCACGTACACCAAGGGATTTGTACTAAATACACGCAGTGGCCGCGTTTCGCGGAAAATGAATTGCAGTCAGGCAATATGGCGTCAGTCGGTCACCCCCATTGATCTCCATCAATGGTCACCCCCAACTGTACTTCCTTTGCCGGTGAGGGGGTACGTGTGAACGGAGCGGATAGGGTAAGACAGTTCTGTGAAACCGTCGCAGACAATATACAGGCACATCTGAGGCAATTTCAGTTTAAGGCAACCATTGACCACTATGTGTGTGCTTTAAGTTAAAAGAAAAAAAAACCAAGTTGTTGCAGTTATGTTTATCATTGTGAATGCCTTGCGCGTCCTTTTGGGCAGATAATTAAACTGACATGGCGTTAGACCAAATGATCGCTCAAAACTTTGAAATAAAAACAGACATTAAGAGTCCCGTTAATCTTCTTTAGTTTTTAATCTTTGTTTATAGTTAAATTTCTAATTGTATTTCAGGATTAGATTCCATATTCATGTGCGTTCAATTGGTTGCAACTAGAAACACCCGGTGGCAATGACTGAAAAGATCACGGTCTTGGGAATAAGAAACCTCGCATCTTATTTGACCTCGGTTGTCTGAGGCCAGGAAGGGACAGATGGTCAGTCGGTTGGCTGAGGTTGCAAATCTGTCTACCATTTTTGTTTAATAGTCTGGTTGATTGCTCCCTTCATAAGCAAATTCACAACGTATAGGTGGGCCTTATACACCCACGACCAGTTCTTTAACTTGACTTGACAGATAGTGCGGTTTGTCACTTGCTAAATGCGCGTCATCACGAACAAAATTAGCAGCTGCACTCTTTACTTTTAGTATCGATTTTTAACTCTTTGATCTGAATAAATATTTCTGGATGTCGATGTCTTGGAGAAGGTTGTCGCAGAATGTCAGTACATGGGTATCGCTATCACTGCCCCCTACTGGCTAATTCACCCAGTAGATTCTATCTTCTGATGGACAATCCACGTATAATTGACTCGACAGGTTCAAAGTCTGGTTCCGTGGGTGGATACCACTGATCTCCATTATACAGTCTGTATAATGGAGATCAATGGCGAATACCAACTTGTCCTGACTCTAATGACAATGACTCGTACGGTACAGAAACGATGAGAACAAGAATCCATAGAGCTGTAGGAGCCATTGTTTCAAGATTGATATCAGAAAGGAAAAACAATAGCTTTGCATTTCGAGTTTCTCTTTTAACCAATGCATATCACATGCACGAAAAACAAGCCAAGAGAAATAAACATGGCTGTTTCAATATTTGAGTCAAACAAAAACAGTTCCCAGGCCTTGCGTTGAAAGTGAAATCAGTCATATACAAACATGTGGGTGAGTAAACGTACTTAAGTAAATAGGACACCGTGAGCAAAAGCAAAAAAAAAAAAAAAAAAACAGAAGAAGAATTTTCTAAGGCTATAAGAAGATGCTAATTGTTCTATTATCTTGGTATACGATTTCGTTTCGTATACATTTTTGTTAGTAAATTTGTCTAAAGAGTAAGCGGACACACTTTAGATTTTGACTAAATTTAGAAAACTAATAGTTTTAAGTGTCCCCCCCCCCCCCATAATTGCTGGGAAAAAAGTGCCTCCGTCAATGTGTATTTCTATAATTAAGAGCTTTCAACTCCTGAAATGATAGTTTGATTTACAAATGTGGAAATTGTCCAATCGTAATATTTCACTCGTTTTCAAAGTCGGCACATAAATCAATTTTTGTAAACAGAACTTCCTTCCAACGCCATTGTCTTTACATCGTTTAAATGACTCAAAAATATTGTATTACTGTTTTTTTTTTCCTTTTAGGGTTCTATGTCTATTTACCAAAAAAATATATTGAGACAAATCTCGTGAATATAATGAAGAGGATAATTTTCTACTCTAATATTAAAGCGAAGACGCCATCCTTACATTAAATCTATTTTACCAAATCTGAAAGAAATTTGCCAAATTTGTATTTAACCCTTTGCTAAAGTGTGGATCTTGTTAAATTTAATTTGATTCTACATATTATTTACTTGTGGATACAACGACGACGACGATGACAAGAGCGACGATAACGATGACGACGACAATTACGAAGCATATAGGGCCTATATCGTTTAGGACCGATCGAATGTTCACAGGTTAACATTACTCCTATTTGGTATCAGGTACGGATCCTCTTCAGCCATCGTGGTGCTACGAGGGGCTACATTCAGTCCTTCTCTCATCTCACCACTTGCTTCCAGCGACTTCAGTCTATCAGATGGGCGAAGTTTTCTTGGGTCTCCCAGGGGTGCAATTTCGGCTCGAGTATGCGATAGATCGTCGAGGGGGATTTCCGTGTATTGATGCCCTTCTGGTTGTGTGGTGCCTGATTCAATGGTGTGAAAATACACAGGAGATACTCTTCGACTGCTTGGGATGATGGAGGGTGATGGTCGGAGCGTAGGGAAGCCTTCGGGTCTTGGCCGAGTACGGACTCTCGGCTGACGGACCGTGGGAGGCTTTCTGATCTTGAGTAGGTAGACGACGATGGCAACGACCGCAGCTACGAGGATCAGAAAGATGAGGATGCCGCCAGTCAGCCAGAGTCCCACAGACTGATGCGTGTTGGTAGGAGGCTGCGTCGGCTCGTATGTGCTGCTTAAGAAGCTTAGTGTGGGATAGTTCACTGTCGAATTGCTCCAAGATGGTTCGGTTACTGAATCCACCGTCTGCATGACCAGCAGTATCTGGTGCCAAGGACTGAAGAGCTCACAGTCTTGGGAATAAGAAACCTCGCATCTTATTTGTCTTTGGTTGTCTGAGGCCAGGAGCGGGAAGATGATCAGTCGATTGAGTGAAGTAACGACTCTGTCTCTGTCGTTGAGTGAAATAATCTCGTTGTCTGCTCTCTTCATGGTCCATGCAATCGTAAAATTTGAGTGTAGATGAGGGTCAATATCACAGCGAAAATCCCCTACATCGTTTAAAACGAGTTCATATTTGCTTTGGGTAACTCGGATGGATATGTTAAGGGGTGTTCGACAGATTGGTTGATGACGGGGCACATTGAGAGTTGCGTTCCTGAAAAAAAATAACTGTGCTGAAGTAGAGACAAAGACATAGCACAAGTACCGCCCACTGTCAGCTGATGTTACGTTGTTCATTATCAGCGTGTAAAACGTTCCATCGTCGGTGATGTTCAGGTACACTGAATACTTCTCAGGATCAGATGGATTGGTGATATCAGTACAGCGGGCCAGTCTTATCTCACTTCCATTGCTTGGCGGTTTTCCCCAGCAGATCCAATCATTTGAACAATCAATGGTATAGTTGGTGTGACAAGTGAATGTCGCCGTCCCACCCTCAATCACACTCTGGTCCTGGGGATTCAGGCTCAAATGCTCCCAATCCGATGCAGATGTCACTTGCAGGAAAATGCACACACACAACGCAAGACCGACGACAGCCATTGTTGCCATCAAACCGTCCGAATGAAACATGATACCTACTGCATGTTTTAGATTTCTCTTGTTCATGTAAGCGTATTAGATTAAAAATGAAAGTGGATTAATGATTATGAAAAAAATGCGTTTATTTTCTTTATTTCGAATGGAAAAGGACTCTTTATTTAGTATGAGCTCCGTGCGCCACCGAAAGAGGGTGCACTTTTACCTAGCAACGACGTCCCATGGGCGGGACATTTCGCTGGTTGACGCGCACTATTCATTGTGTGTGACGCACGTACACCAAGGGATTTGTACTAAATACACGCAGTGGCCGCGTTTCGCGGAAAATGAATATCATCAGGCAATATGGCCTCAGTCGGTCACCCCCAACTGTACTTCCTTTGCCGGTGAGGGGGTACGTGTGAACGAAGCGGATAGGGTAAGACAGTTCTGTGAAACCGTCGCAGACAATATACAGGCACATCTGAGGCAATTTCAGTTTAAGGCGACCATTGACCACTATGTGTGTGCTTTAAGTTAAAAGAAGAAAAAAAACAAGTTGTTGCAGTTATGTTTATCATTGTGAATGCCTTGCGCGTCCTTTTGGGCAGATAATGAAACTGACATGGCGTTAGACTAAATGATCGCTCACTTTGAAATAAAAACAGACATTAAGAGTCCCGTTAATCTTCTTTAGTTTTTAGTCTTTGTTTATAGTTAAATTTCTAATTGTATTTCAGGATTGATTCCATATTCATGTGCGTTCAATTGGTGCAACTACAAACATCCGGTGGCAATGACTGAAAAGACCACGGTCTTGGGAATAAGAAACCTCGCATCTTATTTGACTTCGGTTGTCTGAGGCCAGGAAGGGACAGATGGTCAGTCGGTTGGCTGAGGTTGCAAATCTGGCTACCAACTTTTTTTAATAGTCTGGTTGATTGTTCCCTTCATAAGCAAATTCTCAACGTATAGGTGAGCCTTATACACCCACGACCAGTTCTTTAACTTGACTTGACAGATAGTGCGGTTTGTCACTTGCTAAATGCGCACCATCAGGAAAAAAAATAATAGCAGCTGCACTCTTTACTTTTAGTATCCATTTTTTTACTTTTTGATCTGAATAAATATTTCTGGATGTCGATGTCGTGGAGAAGGTTGGCGCAGAATTTCAATACATGAGTATCGCTATCACTGCCCCTACTGGCCAATTCACCCAGTAGATTCTATCTTCTGATGGACAATCCACGTATAATTGACTCGACAGGTTCAAAGTCTGGTTCCGTGGGTGGATACCACTGATCTCCATTATACAGTCTGTATAATGGAGATCAATGGTGAATACCAACCTGTCCTGACTCTAATGACAATGACTCGTACGGTATATACGGAAACGATGAGAACAAGAATCCATAGAGCTGTAGGAGCCATTGTTTCAACATTGATATCAGAAAGGAAAAACAATAGCTTTGCCTTTCGAGTTTCTCTTTTAACCAATGCATATCACATGCACGTAAAACAAGCCAAGAGAAATAAACATGGTTGTTTCAATATTTGAGTCAAACAAAAACAGTTTCTGGGCCTTGCATTGAAAGTGAAATCCGTCATATACAAACATGTGGGTGAGTGTACTTACTTAATTAAATAGGACACTGTGAGCAAAAAAAAAAAAAAAAAAAAAAAAACAGAAGAAGAATTTTTAAAGGCTAAAAGAAGATGCTAATTGTTCTTAGTATTATCTCGGTATACGATTTCGTTTCGTATACATTTTGTGTTAGTAAATTCGTCTAAAGAGTAAACGGACACACTTGAGATTTTGACTAAATTTAGAAAACTAATAGTTTTAAGTGGTTCCCCCATAATTGCTGGAAAAAGTGCCTCTGTCAATGTGAATTTCTATAATTAAGAGCTTTCAACTCCTGAAATGATAGTTTGGTTTACAAATGTGGAAATTGTCCAATCGTAATATTTCACTCGTTTTCAAAGTCGGCACATAAATCAACATCGTTTTAATAACTCAAACCATATTGTTTTACTGTTTTTGTTTCCTCTTATGGTTCTATGTCTATTTACAAAAAAAAATATAGAGAGACAAATCTCGTGAATATAATGAAGAGAAAATTTTCTACTCTAATATTGAAGCGAAGACGCCATCTTTACATTAAATCTATTTTACCAAATCTGGAAGAAATTTGCTAAATTTTTATTTAACCCTTTGCTTAAATGTGGATCTTGTTAAATTTAATTTGATTCTACATGTTATTTACAGGGAACATGAAAATGCAGAGATACAGGTAGTCTACAAATTGAATACCCTAACCATTTCAAAACGTGATGGCTTTTTTTTTCTACAATAATTGTAAAGTGAACCGTTACCACATACAGAGGGCGCAATAAGCAAAACGACCATAACCAAAATTCCCGTTTGATTTTTTTTTTAAACAAAACAACTCTGTCTCCCAGTTCCCTACGGAGACAGCGAGTATATGTTGCAATATAAATGGAATATTATCAGAGATACATTACAAATATCTCTTAGTACTAATCTGACAATGTGTGCTGAGAAAGTTTCTCTAGTTGGGCACAAAAAAACGAGGACCCAGTGATGAAAAAGTCCTTGGAATTATTACAACAAACAGATGGTATTTAACCCAAAGGTAACCTGCATTTACATGTATATACACATTCAGTCGATGACAATAAGGATTAATTCAAAGAGTTTAGCCCAGATAATACAATTCAGAGAAACCTTCATATCGTTGATTTTTTACTAGCAATGCATGCTGGGAATATAATGCGGCTCTTAGTGTCGACAATATTTTACAATTATTTATTTACATCATGGGATGACATCAATTTTAAAGAAAAGGTACTATGAATCACAAAAGAAAACAAGACACGTGGATACTTGACATGGATTGGCCTGGGCAGGTAACAACGGCAATAATGACGAACATGACGAAAATAACGACGATGATGACAACGACAAAAAAATACGACGACGACGATGATTAGAGCGACGATAACGATGACGACGACAATTACGAAACATATAGGGCCTATACCGTTTAGGACCGATCGAATGTTCACAGGTTGACATTACTTTTATTTGGTATCAGGTACGGATCCTCTTCAGTCATCGTGGTGCTACGAGGGGCTACATTCAGTCCTTCTCTCATCTCACCACTTGCTTCCAGCGACTTCAGTCTATCAGATGGGCGAAGTTTTCTTGGGTCTCCCAGGGGTGCAATTTCGGCTCGAGTATGCGATAGATCGTCGAGGGGGATTTCCGTGTATTGATGCCCCTCTGGTTGTGTGGTGCCTGATTCAATGGTGTGAAAATACACAGGAGATACTCTTCGACTGCTTGGGATGATGGAGGGTGATGGTCGGAGCGTAGGGGACCCTTCGGGTCGCGGCCGACTACGCACCCTCTGCTGACGGACCGTGGGAGGCTTCCTGATCTTGAGTAGGTAGACGACGATGGCAACGACCGCAGCTACGAGGATCAGAAAGATGAGGATGCCGCCAGTCAGCCAGATTCCCACCGACTGATGCGTGTTGGTAGGAGGCTGCGTCGGCTCGTATGTGCTGCTTAAGAAGCTTAGTGTGGGATAGTTCACTGTCGAATTGCTCCAAGATGGTTCGGTTACTGAATCCACCGTCTGCATGACCAGCAGTACCTGGTGCCAAGGACTGAAGAGCTCACAGTCTTGGGAATAAGAAACCTCGCATCTTATTTGTCTTTGGTTGTCTGAGGCCAGGAGCGGGAAGATGATCAGTCGATTGAGTGAAGCAACGACTCTGTCTCTGTCGTTGAGTGAAATAATCTCGTTGTCTGCTCTCTTCATGGTCCATGCAATCGTAAAATTTGAGTGTAGATGAGGGTCAATATCACAGCGAAAATCCCCTACATCGTTTAAAACGAGTTCATATTTGCTTTGAGTAACTCGGATGGATATGTTAAGGGGTGTTCGACAGATTGGTTGATGACGGGGCGCATTGAGAGTTGCGATGCTGGAAAAGAGGACCTGTGCTGAAGAAGACAATAAGATATAGCACCAGTACTGCCCACTGTCAGCTGATGTTATGTTGTTCATTATCAGCGTGTAAAACGTCCCATCGTTGGTGTTATTCAGGTACACTGAATATTTCTCAAAATCAGTTGAATGGGTGATATTAGTACAGCGGGCCAGTCTTATCTCATTTCCACTTATCTCACCGCTTGGCGGTTTTCCCCAGTAGATCCAATCATTTGAGCAATCAATGGAATAGTTGGTTTGGCAAGTGAATGTCGCCGTGCCACCCTCAATCACACTCTGGTCCTGGGGATTCAGGATAACATGCTCCCCATTCGATGCAGATGACACTTGCAAGAAAATGCACACACACAACGCAAGACCGACTACAGCCATTGTTGCCATCAACCCGTCCGAATGAAACATGATACCCACGGCAGGTTACATTTCTCTTTTCATGTAAGCTTATCCAGATAAGGAAGTAATCGTTGAAGTTTGGAAATGAAAGTTGATTATTGAGTAATACAAAAAAATGCATTTGGTTTTCCTTTTTTTTTAATTTGAAAATGCCTATTTATTTAGTTTAGGGTAAGACAGCGCTGTGAAAAACCGTCGCAGACAATATTCAGGTACATTCAGAAAAAAAATACCAAGTTGTTGGAGTTATTTTTATTTTTCGGTTGTAGTTACTTCTGAACGCCTTGCGCGTCCTTTTTGGCAGATAATTAAACTGACATGGTGTTAGCTGTGTTTGCAATGGATACTACCCACAAGACTAACTGATCGCCCAAAACCTTGAAACAAAAGCGGACTTTAAGAGTCCCGTTAATCTCCTTTCGTTTTCAGTCTTTATATAGTTCAATTTTCTAATTGTATCTCAGGATAAAATTCCATATTCGGGTGCATGTGATTGGTTGCAACTATACAAACATCTGGTGGCAATGACTTAAAAGCTCACAGTCTTGGGAATAAGGACCCTCGCATCTTATTTGGCTTCGATTGTCTGAGACCAGGAAGATGATCAGTCGATTGGCTGAGGTTGCGAATCTGTCTGCTTCTGGTTGATTGCTCCCTTCATTAGCCATGTCTCAACGAAGATGAGCCTTAGTCACCCACGATTAGTTCCTTAACTTGACTGACGCTGGAAGACATGTTCAGAGGTATTTGATGCGGTTTGTCATGACGGTGAGAGGAGCAAGACTTGCTCAATGCGCGTCTTCGTAAAAACAAATAATAATAGCAGCTGTTATCTTTACTTTAGTATCACTTTTCTGCTTTTTGACGTGTAGATCGTGTCGTTTTCGGTCCTTTTCAAAGACACTGAATATTTCTGGATGTCGATGTCTGGGAGAACTTGGAGCAGAATGTCAATGCATGGGTATCGCTATCACTGCCCCCTACTGGCCGATTCACCCAGTAGATTCTATCTTCTGGACAATCCACGTGATAATTGGTTCGACAGGTAAAACTCGCTGATAGTCTGGTTCCTTGGCTGAATACCAACTTGCCCTGACTCCAATGACAATGACTCGTACTGTACGGAAACGATAAATCAAGAATCCATAGAGCTGTAGGAGCCATTGTTTCAAGATTGAGATCAGAAAAGAAACAATGATCGTTACACATTTCGATTTCTCTTTTAACCGATAAATACCACAGACAGGAATGACAAGTCGAGAGAAATAAACATGGTTATTTCAATATTCGAGTCATACAAAAACAGTTTCCAGGCTTTGCATTGAAAGTGAAAATAGTCGTCTACAAACATGTGGGTGAGTGTACGTACTTAAGTAAATAGGACACCGTAAGCAAAATAAATGACATGAAGAATAATAATTTATACAGACTAAATAAAGAAAATGTCAATTGTTCTAGTAAGTTATCTCGGTATACGAATTAGTTTGGTACACATTTCTGTTAATATATTCGTCCAAAGAGTAAACAGAAACACTTGAGATTTTGCTCAAATTTAGAACACTAGTTTGAAGTTGATAACTTTGTTTTTGATAATTACTAAACAAATGCATCCATCAAGGTTTATTTCTTTAATTAACAGCTGTGCACTCCTCAACTTATACGTTTGGGTAAACAATTGTGGACATTGTTACATTGTCATATTTCATTCCTTTTCGAAGTCGATATATATGCCTATATTTTTTTGTTACAGAACGTCCTTCCAAAGCCATTGTCTTTACATTGCCTTAATGCATTAAAGGGAATGTACATCATTGGCTTTTGCTGTAATTTTCAGAAATGAACTATTTTGAGGGGTTAGTATAACAGATCAAATATTGTTACACTGACATGTGTGAAGTTTTGTGTTCGAAAATACTGGAAAAACGAAGAAAAACAAAAATTTCAAGTAGTCTGGTTCCCTGACTCCACTAAAGATAAAATGGATCATTTATAGATGCCGGAAAATTGTAAGATAATGGAACCAGTCTAACTGGCCTGCATCCGTTCATGAACATGTAACCAATAGCAAACAAAATTTGGACTGAAAAAAAAATTGGTAAATTTGGAGCAGTAGTTGAAAAATAGTTAGGTTTTTCCAACGGTGGTCGGCCGACCACCGTTGGAAATTTATACAAAATACCACTTTTCTTAAAAATGACTTCACACATGGTGCCATAATTTTACAGGATGCTTTAGACTGTCGTTTACCAACATCCTAGTAAGGTATTTCGTAAAAAAATGGTAGTGTTGCTTTTGGATGTTTGCAAATGTTGTATATTCCCTTTAAAGGAATATTTTTGATTACTGTTTTTGATTATAAATATTTACAAGAAACATGATAATGCAGAGATACTCTACAAATGGAATAACCCGACCATTTCTAAACGTGATGTTCAGCGTGACCCCCAAAAGGTATCCGTCTGATAACTACGAAACCATGCATAAAGTCAATTTTGAAAATTGTGATTGTGCAGATATTCCTTACCCTTGGCGCAAACTCCAATGAGTTTCATTTGATTTCAGTCATGCAGCACTACACAATGGCCAATTGATATGTAAATAAAGTAAATATGTACGCGTAGGCCTTCTGAAAACAAACCAAAGTCAGGATATCACGTTCGATTCAATATTGATAAACGTCAGCCATGGATTCATTCGTTTCATTGTGGGGTGCATTTTATGCAATTGTATCTCCCTATTTCCTCTAACAGGACGATAACATTTTGCAGGACTTTTAGAAATTATTTTAGTTACGATTGGTGGCCCTTTTACCGAATTACAAAATAGCCAAAACTCATCATCAAAGCACTTGTATGCTTTACATTACATTTAAAATGTCGCCCCGTCGGGAAAAAAATACCAATAATACATCTGTCAAATATAAAACGCTTTGGAACATCTCTTAGTGTCCAGTCATATTTCCCGATTCAACACAGTTGCCAAATGTATTTTTAGAATGTACAAATCTCGCCAGCAGATGGCGCACTTAAACAAAAATAAGCGAAGCTTTGCACCACTACCTCACAAGTGGTTACTTAATAGAATGTCTACTTGAATCTTTTTTTCCAAAGAGTTTGGAGTGTACAATAATTCTTATCAGCCTACTTTTACAATTAACGCGCATCCATAAGAATGAATATAAAACAGATATCCACATTGGTGTCCACAAAACGTATTAATTAACAACTTCTTCTTTTTTTAAGACAGTCGCTATCTTGTGTCTAGGGCTGTTTTCTATCTGATATTTCCACAGACTAAGTTTACTTCA
This sequence comes from Patiria miniata, assembly GCF_015706575.1. Classification (NCBI taxonomy): domain Eukaryota; kingdom Metazoa; phylum Echinodermata; class Asteroidea; order Valvatida; family Asterinidae; genus Patiria; species Patiria miniata. The sequence continues at coordinate 14,980,406 of NW_024037074.1, forward strand.
CTATGATAAGCACTTCAAACTACATAAGTATATGTGAAAGTGTATCAACATTGAAACACACACATTACAATAGGCCTGCATACTATTTTAATGAGTCACAGTTTCAAAATATATCTTATCCAAAAGAAATTATACTGAAAGTGTATACGCAACGGCATTACCCTATACTGTCACGTGATAAGAATTAATATACATGTATATAGTTCATACAAACAACTGGGAAATTTGGTCGTGTCCGACAAAATCTATATATCCGATAGCTTTATCAATATCAAGTATTCAGTATACAATGTAATTACAATAATGTCACAGTTTTAGCCTCAGTCACACACTCATGTTCAGTAGATTTAGATTTTATCAAAGCATTGAGGCCGTCAGAATCTGCATTATTAACATGCCGCCGTACTATAAACAGTTTGGAGCTAGTATATGGTAGTACTGAAATAGTACAACCTCTTCAATAATAAAAACTCTTTTATATGTAAAAGTTGGCGAGGGTTGTCTTTCTCAGTCAAGGGGAGGGGAGGGGAGGGGAGGAGTGGGGAGGGGGAAAGAGATAAAAGAACTCTACGGATACAATAAAGTATTGAATAAGCAAAGGATTTTTGGAAAGTACACGAAAAAGAGAGAAAAGAAATTAAAAGAATCGATACAAAGCAGCAACTAAAGTCAAAACATTCAACACCGGATCGACTACACCTTCACATCGTGTGGAGGAACTGTAGGTTTCTACGAGTCTGCAGTCACGTGAAACTCTTCAGCTGTGACGTAACTGAAGGGGGGACAGGGAGCACGGTCTTGGTTTCACTCAGAATGTGGGGACGGCAAAGAAGGTATGCTTCAACATATTGAGAGCCCCCTCCAGAAAATGAGGCGTGCTACCAGCATACAAATTGGATAAGTTATATCTCTGCAACTCTTAAGTACTTGTGGCCTTTTTCACAGGTTGACATTACTCCTATTTGGTATCAGGTACGGATCCTCTTCAGCCATCGTGGTGCTACGAGAGGCTACATTCGGTCCTCCTCTCATCTCACCACTTGCTTCCAGCGACTTCAGTCTATCAGATGGGCGAAGTTTTCTTGGTGCTCCCAAGTGTGCAATTTCGGCTCGGGTATGCGTTAGATCGTCGAGGGGGATTTCCGCGTAATGATGACCCTCTGGTTGTGTGGTGCCTGATTCAATGGTGTGAAAGTACACGGGGGATACTCTTCGACTGGTTTGGATGGAAGGTGAGGGTCGGAGCGTACACGTAGGGGACTCTTCGGGTCTTGGCGGAGTACGGACCCTCTGCTGACGGACTGTGGGAGGCTTTCTGATCTTGAGTAGGTAGACAACGATGGCAACAAAAGCTACAAGGGTTAGCGCGGCAATGACACCATTAATGATCGGCCACAGTTCCACAGACTGATGCGTGTTGGTATCAGTGTTGATCCGTGTTGGGCGAAAGCTTATTGTGGGATAGTTCACTGTCGAATTGCTCCAAGATTGTTCGGTTACTGAATCCACCATCTGCATGACCAGCAGTACCTGGTGCCAAGGACTGAAGAGCTCACAGTCTTGGGAATAAGAAACCTCGCATCTTATTTGGCTTTGGTTGTCTGAGGCGAGGAGCAAAGAGATGATCAGGTGATTGGCTGAAGTTGCAATCCTTCCAGTGGCATTAATGTCAATAGTCTGGTTGCCTGCTCTCTTCATGGTCCAAGCAATCGTAAAATTTGAGTCGTCATGAGGGTCAATATCACAGCGAAAATCCCCTTCATCGTTTACAATGAGTTCTTTGCTTTGGGTAACTCGGATGGATATGTTAAGGGGGGTTCGACAGATTGGTTGATGGCGGATCACATTGAGAGTTGCGAAGCTGGAAAAGAGGACCTGTGCTGAAGAGGAAAAGATTGAGCACAAGTACTGCCCGCTGTCAGCTGATGTTATGTTGTTCATTATCAGCATGTAAAACGTTCCATCGCTAGTGCTATTCAAGTACACTGAATATTTCTCAGGATCAAATGGATTGGGGATATCAGTACAGCGGGCCAGTTTTATCTCGCCATAATTTCGTAGCATTTTTATCCAGTAGATCCAATCATTTGAGCAATCAATGAAATAGTTGGTGTGGCAAGTGAATGTCGCCGTCCCACCCTCAATCACACTCTGGTCCTGGGGATTCAGGCTAAAATGCTCCCAATCCGATGCAGATGACACTTGCAGGAAAATGCACACACACAACACAAGACCGACTACAGCCATTGTTGCCATCAAACTGTCCGAATGACAAATGATACCCACTGAAGGTTTTAGATTTCACTTTATATGCAAGTTTATCCAGATAAAGAAGTAGGCCTAATTGTTTAAGAATTCAGTCAGGTGTGTACCTTTCAGAATATCAACACTCAGAGATTGATTATTTTAAATGCTAAATTGAAAATGAAAGTAGATTGGTGATTATATAGAATAATGTATAATTTTCTTTATTTCTAATTTTAAAATGCTTATTTATTTAAACCATCCCATGCAATAAACAGGCAATAAACAGGCACATCTAAGCTCTTTTGAAGGTAAATATTGAAAACCTGTGTGTGCTTTAAGCTAAAAACAAGTTCAAAATATTGCAGTTTTAAACTTTAAGAGGAATTCCTCATTTTGTACTAGTCTCGTAATTTGTTACTATAAAATATTTTTCTTGTAACAACTTGTTTTAAGGGTTTTTTTGTAATTATTGTCATCATTTTGAACCACTTGAGTGTCAATTATGACGGAGTATTATTTAAACTCGCAGGGTGTTAGCTGTGTTTGCATTAGATTCTACAAATGACATTCAAAACCTCGAATAAAACGGACTTTAAGTGTTCCGTCAAGCTTCTTTCGTTTCCAGTCTCTGCATATATTTCAAATTCCTAGGGATCTCGTATTCAAATTCCATATTCATGTGCATGTGACTGGTTAAAACCAAGTAATTCTGGTGACAACGAGTGAAAAGGTCACAGTCTTGGGAACAGGTAAACCTTGCATCTTATTTGACATTGGTTGTCTAAGGTGAGGAGTGGAAAGATGATCAGTCGATTAGCTGAAATTGTTGCGAATCTGTCTGCGTCGCTGATTGAAATAGTTAGCTCATTCTGACTAGGCTTAAACAGTGGGCATTTACTACCACTAAGCTACCGCCCTGGGATTGCAATCACATCAATTTATCATCCTTGACATAAACCTTTCAAAAAACTGTATTAAGATTTTGCCACCTCAGGTGGTACCAATAAGTCAAATTTTGGCCTTTGGCCCATGGACTTATGCACGAAAAACAAGCCAAGAGAAATAAACATGGTTGTTTCAATATTTGAGTCATACAAAAACAGTTCCCAGGTCTTGGAAGTAAAATCAGTCATATACAAACATGTAGGTGAGTGTTTACTAAAGTAAATATGACACAAGAAACAAAAGAAGAATTTTTTAAAAGCTAAATAAGAAATTGTCAATTGTTTTAGTTTCGTACACTGTTTTGTTAGTAAATTCGTCCAAAGAGTAAACGGACACACTTGATATTTTGCTTAAATTTAGAAAACTAATAGTATTAAGTGTTTTCCCCCGATAATTGCTGGGAAAAAGTGCCTCCGTCAATGTATATTTCTATGATTAAGAGCTTCTGAAGTGATATGTTTGGTTTACAAATGTGGAAATTGTCCAATCATAAAATTTCATTCGTTTTCAAAGTCGACACATAAACCAATTTTTGTTAACAGAACTTCCTTCCAACGCCATTGTCTTTACATCGCTTTAATGACTCAAAAATATTTTATTACTGGTTTTTTTCCTTTTGGGTTCTATGTCTATTTCCAAAAAAATATAGAGCAAAGGCGCCATCCTTACATTAAATCTATTTTACCAAATCTGGAAGAAATTTGCTAAGTCAAACCTTTTATTTAACCCTTTGGTAAATTGTGGATCTTGTTAAATTTAATTTGATTCCACATATTTACAGGGAACATGAAAATGCTGAGATACCGGTAGTCTTTTAAGTTTAAACTGAATACCCCGACCATTTCGAAACGTGATTTTTTCTTTTTACAATAATTTTAAAGTGAACCGTCACCACATACATAGGGCACTATAAGCAAAACGACCACAACCAAAATTCCCGTTTGATTTTTTTTTCAACAAAACAACTCTGTCTCCCAGTTCCCTACGGAGACAGCGAATATATGTTGCAATATTAATGGAATATTATCAGAGGTACATTACCGATATCTCTAAGTTCTTATCTGACAATGTGTGCTGAGAAAGTTTCTCTAGTGGAGCACACAACAAAACGAGGAACCAGTGATAAAAAAGTCCTTGGAATTATTACATCAAAACCCGAAAACAACCTGTATTTACATGTATATACACACTCAGTCGATGACAATAAGGAACTATTCACAATTGGAAGAGTTTAGCCCAGATAATACAATTCAGAGAAACCTTCATATCGTTGACTTTTTTTACTTGCAATGCATGCTGGGAATATAAAACGGCTCTTAGAGTCGACACTATTTTACAAACAAGTTGAAAATTTTTATATATAAATTCGGGGTGACATCAATTGTGGATACTCGACATGGATTGGCCCGGGCAGGCATCAACAACGGCAATAATGACGAACATGACGTAAATAGCGACGATGACGAAAACGACGAAAATACGACGACCACGACGACAAAGCGACGATAACGATGACGACGACAATTACGAAGCATATAGGGCCTATATCGTTTAGGACCGATCAAATGTTCACATGTTGACATTTACTCCTATTTGATATCAGGTACGGATCCTCTTCAACCATCGTGGTGCTACGAGGGGCTACATTCAGTCCTTCTCTCATCTCACCACTTGCTTCCAGCGACTTTAGTCTATCAGATGGGCGAAGTTTTCTTGGGTCTCCCGGGGGGCAATCTCGGCTCGGGTATGCGTTAGATCGTGGAGGGGGATTTCCGCGTAATGATGACCCACTGGTTGTGTGGTGCCTGATTCAATGGTGTGAAAGTACACGGGAGATACTCTTCGACTGGTTGAGATGGAAGGTGATGGTCGGAGCGTAGGGAAGCCTTCAGGTCTTGGCCGAGTACGGACCCTTCGCTGACGGACAGTGGGAGGCTTCCTGCTCTTGAGTAGGTAGACAGCGACGGCAACGACCGTAGCTACAAGGATTAGAAAGATGAGGATGCCGCAAGTCAGCCAGAGTCCAACAGACTGATGTGTGTTGGTAGGAGGTTGCGTCGGCTCGTATGTGCTGCTTAAGAAGCTTAGTGTGGGATAGTTCACTGCCGAATTGCTCCAAGATGGTTCGGTTGCTGAATCCACCGTCTGCAAGACCAGCAGTATCTGGTGCCAAGGACTGTAGAGCTCACAGTCTTGGGAATAAGAAACCTCGCATCTTATTTGTCTTTGGTTGTCTGAGGCCAGGAGCGGGAAGATGATCAGTCGATTGAGTGAAGTAACGACTCTGTCTCTGTCCTTGAGTGAAATAATCTCGTTGTCTGCTCTCTTCATGGTCCATGCAATCGTTAAATTTGAGTGTAGATGAGGGTCAATATCACAGCGAAAATCCCCTACATCGTTTAAAACGAGTTCATATTTGCTTTGAGTAACTCGGATGGATATGTTAAGGGGTGTTCGACAGATTGGTTGATGACGGGGCGCATTGAGAGTTGCGATGCTGGAAAAGAGGACCTGTGCTGAAGAAGACAATAAGATATAGCACAAGTAATGCACACTGTCAGCTGATGTTACGTTGTTTATTATCAGCGTGTAAAACGTTGCATTGTTAGTACTATTCAGGTACACTGAATATTTCTCAGGATCAGATGAATAGGGGATATCAGTACAACGGGCCAGTGGCTTCAGGCCATCGCTTTGCCGTGTTGCCCAGTAGATCTTATTATTTGGGCAATCAATGGAATAGTTGGTGTGGCAAGTGAATGTCGCCGAGCCACCCTCAATCACACTCTGGTCCTGGGGATTCAGGCTAAAATGCCCCCAATCCGATGCAGATGACACTTGCAGGAAAATGCACACACACAACGCAAGACCGACTACAGCCATTGTTGCCATCAAACCGTCCGAATGAAACATGATACCCACTGCAGGTTTTAGATTTCTCTTTATATGCAAGTTTATCCATATAAAGAAGTAGACCTAATTGTTTAAGAATTGAGTCAGGTGTATACCTTTCAGAATATCAACACTCAGAAATTGATTACTTTTAATGCTTCATTGAAAATGAAAGTAGATTGATGATTATATAGAAAAATCTATACATTTTCTTTATGTCTATTTTTAAAATGCTTATTTATTTAAACCATCCCATGCAATAAACAGGCAATAAACAGGTACATCTAAGCTCATTTGAAGGTAAATATTGAAAACCTGTGTGTGCTTTAAGCTAAAAACAAAGTTCAAAATATTGCAGTTTTAAACTTTTGGAGGAATTCCTCATTTTGTACTAGTCTCGTAATTTGTTACTATAAAATATTTTTCTTGTAACAACTTGTTTTAAGGGTTTGGTGTTTTTTATTTTGTAATTATTGTATTCATTTTGAACGCCTGGAGTGTCATTTTTGACGGAGTATTATTTAAACTCACAGGGTGTTAGCTGTGTTTGCATTGGATACTACCCGCAAGACTAAATGACACTCAAAACCTCGAATAAAAGCGGACTTTAAGTGTTCCGTCAAGTTTCTTTCGTTACCAGTCTCTGTATTTCAATTTCCTAGGGATCCCATAATCAAAGTCCATATTCATGCGCATGTGACTGGTTGAAACCAAGTAATTCTGGTGACAACGAGTGAAAAAGGTCACAGTCTTGGGAACAGGTAAACCTCGCATCTTATTTGACATTGGTTGTCTAAGGTGAAGAGTGGAGAGATGATTAGTCGATTAGCTGAAGTTGCGAATCTATCCGCGTCGTTGATTGAAATGGTGTGGTTGCCTGCTCCCTTCATGAGCCATCAGAACGTACGTAGATGAGTCTGGAAGGGGGTCAACATCACAGCCAAACTCTCCCTAACCACCGGCCCCCAGTTCTTTGCTTAGACTGACACTGACAGGCATACTGAGGGGTGTTTGTCACGGTGAGTGGAGCGGGACTTGAGAAATGACTTAAGGTGTACCTCTTACACTTGTCGTTTTCGGTGTGTTTAAGAGACTCTGAATATTTTTCGATGTCGATGTCTATGCGAAGGTCGGAGCAGAATGTCAGTACATGGGTATCGCTATCACTGCCCCCTATTGGCCGATTCACCCAGTAGATTCTATCTTCTGGACAATCCACGTGATAATTGGTTACAGGTAAAACGCGCGGTTCCTCTCTCGCTGATATAATCTAGTTCCGTGGGTAAATACCAACTTGCCCAGACTCAAATGAAAATGACTCGTACGGTACGGGAAGCGTTTTTTTTTGCAGCATACATCGTATTTTAAACAATCACATCAAGCACCATAACATGAATATTTATCACACTGTGTGAAAGGAAGACGTTAGATCTCGTACCGGTAGTGTTTCCCTTCAATTTGACTTATACCTTGCAACCAACAAAAACATTTGATGAAAATGGACATGGGATCGAACCACATATCTGGCGATCCACAGATCATTTCCCTATCCACTAGGCCACTGTAGCCGTTCTTTGACGTGCTTTAATGTACATGCATGACTGAGTGATAGCGATGGTGTGACGTCTTATGAATAAACTTCAAACTAACTGAATAATCATGATCAGTTGACGATGCGTGCTGCAAATAAAAACACCGCGTACGGGAAACGATAAACCAAGAACCCATAGCGCTGTAGGTGCCATTGTTTCAAGACTGAAAAGTCGCTATACATTTCGAGATTCTTTTTCAACCGACACATAAACAAGCCAAGAGAAATAAACATGGTTGTTTCAATATCTGAGTCATACAAAAACAGTTCCCGGGCTTTGCGTTGAAAGCGAAATCCGTCATATACAAACATGTGGGTGAGTGTACGTACTTAAAGGGAATGTACATCATTGGCTTTTGCTGTAATTTTCAGAAATGAACTATTTGAGAGGTTAGTATAATAGATCAAATATTGTTACACTGACATGTTTGAAGTTTTGTGTTCGAAAATGCTAGAAAAACCAAGAAAAACTAAAATATTCAAGTAGTCTGGTTCCCTGACTCCACTAAAGATGAAATAGATCAAACATACCGGAAAATTGTAAGGTAAGGGAACCAGTCTAGCTGGCCTGCACCCGTTCATGAGCATGGAACCAATAGCTAGCAAAACAAAATTTAGAATAAAAAAAAATGGTAAATTTGGTGCAGTAATTGAAAAATAGTTAGGTTTTTCCAACGGTGGTCGGCCGACCAGCGTTGGAAATGTATACAAATATACCATTTTTCTTGAAAATTGCTTCACACCAGGTGCCATAATTTTACAGGATGCTTAAGCATGTCATTTACCAACATCCTAGTAAGGTATTTCGTAACAACTTGGTAGTTTTATTTTTTTCGATGTTTGCAAATGTTGTATTTTCCCTTGAAGTAAATAGGACACAAGAAAAAAAAGGAGAATTTTTTAAGGCTGAATAAGAAAATGTCAATTGTGCTTAGTATTATCTCGGTATACGATTTCGTTTCGTATACATTATTGTTAGTACACTCGTCCAAAGAGTAAACAGACACACTTCCGATTTTGCTTAAATTTAGAAAACTAATAGTTTCAAGTGTTTTTTCCCCCCGATAATTGCTGGGAAAAAGTGCCTCCGTCAATGTGTGTTTCTATATTGAGCTATCTAGAGCTTTGAACTGAAGTGATATGTTTGGTTTACAAATGCGGAAATTGTCCAACCGTCATATTTCATTCGTTTTCAAAGTCCAAATCTTATACAAAACTTCCTTCCAACGCCATTGTCTTAACATCGTTTTAATGCCTCAAACAATATTTTAATACTGTTTTGTTTTCGAAGGGTTCTATGTCTATTTACAAAAAAATACAGCCAAATCTCGTGAATATAATGAAGAGGATAATTTTCTTCTCTAATATCAAAGCGAGGACGCCATCCTTAGATTAAATCTTGAAAAAAAAATTGCCAAGGCAAACTTTTCATTTTATTCTTTGGTAAAATGTGGATCTTGTTAAATTTAATTTGATTCTACATATATACAAGGAACATGAAAATCAGAGATACCGGTAGTCTACAAGTTGAATACCCTGACCATTTCAAAGCGTGACGTAGGTTTTTGACAATAATTGAACATGTACCACTGAGGGCACTATAAACAAAATGACCACAACCAAAAATGTACCCAAAAAGTAACCTGTATTTACATGTACGGTATATACACATTCAGTCGATGACAATGAGGAACTATTTCACAATTGGAAGCGTTTGGCCCAGATAATTCAGTTGGGAGAACTTTCATATCATTGACTTTTCACAAGCAATGCATGCTGGGAATTTAATACGGCTCTTAGAGTCGACACTATTTTATGTGGAGTACTGTGGCCTCGTGGTTAAGGGCACTGGATTCGTAGCCTGTGGGTAAAGCTGCGGGTTGTGGCTTCGAGTCCAGCCGGGGTCATGGTGCGTGTGCCCTTGAGCAAGGAACTTTGTCACTCATTGCTTCTCTCCACCCAGGAGTAAATGTGAGGGCAGAGATAGTTATTGTGATTGAATTAGCTTGCTTGCGCCTAACAGGCAGCATCGAGCTGTATACTTCCCATGGAGCTGAGATGGTATTTGGAATGTTTAATGGGCCCAATGATCAGGGGTAATAATAATACTGTAAGCGCCGTGATTTAGTTTACTAATCAAAACCTTCTTAAATGCCGATTATTATTATCATTTTACAAAAAGTTGTACATAATTATATATAATATTGAGGTGACATCAAAGAAAAGGTACTATGAATCACAAAGGGAAAAAAAAGACACGCGGATACTCGACATGGATTATTCCGGGCGATGACAAAAAGAACGAAAATAGCAACGATGACGAAAACAAATAAAATAATGACGACGACGACAAACCAGAAAAAAACGACGACGAAAACGACGATGACGACCACAACGACAAAAGTGACGATAACGATGACGACGACAATAACGACGATGATATGGGGACACCGATCTTGGAGGCATATATCGTATATTTATACGCGGAAATGTTTATTCGGTACCGTGTACAGATCCTCCCCGACCTGAAATCGAACAAGAGAGACACTTGATTCGCTATCGTCTTCAGACGGATCATCAGAAGATTCCACGCTGTGAGATTTCACCTTACTCGGTACAGTGTACAGATCTTCACCAACCTGTACACGTGTGAGGGCGAATTCTTCTTGCTCATTCTTCCTCTGTCTGTTACCTCTCAAACCACCAGTATCTGGAGATGACGAGACGGACGAAGTAGCTGTCTCGCCTAGGCGTGTCGCAGACACCGCAAGCATCCCATCGACCTGTGTATGGACGGGGCGCTGGCCCGACGATGGAGCGGCACTCCTGGCAGAAGCAACCCCAGTTTCTCTTTGGAGTGTGCCACTGCTGTATATGTGGGCATCTGCACCTCCGGGGATGGGGTCAAAGCGTCTGAAGGTGGGGGCGGCGGGGTCAGCCTGATGCGGTCTGGGTTTAGGCTGACGAAGATAGAAACGGACGCCAAGAAAGGTAGCTACCAGGAGCAGCAAGGCGAGAGAAGCACCAATAATCACCCAGAGTGGCACGGGCTGCTGCGTATCGGGACCGGTGGTAATCCGTAATGGGTGCGGGGTTGGAGTTGCGTCGTTGGGGGCTGGAGGTTGCATTCTGTTGCTCGTGCTGCTGGTAAAATTGTCTTTTTGAGTAAAATTGTTCAAGGAGAAGTTGGTCTGTGTAGACTTGGTCCTTGAATCCAGCAGCATCTGGTGCCAAGGACTGAAGAGCTCACAGTCTTGGGAATAAGAAACCTCGCATCTTATTTGGCTTTGGTTGTCTGAGGCCAGGAGTGGAGAGATGATTAATCCATTGGCTGAAGTTACGAATCTTCTGGCGTTATTAATGTCAATAGTATTGTTGTCATTTTCCTTCATGGTCCATGCAATCGTAAATAAGTCTGGAGGAGGGTCGATATCACAGCGAAATTCCCCTTCATCGTTTGAAACGCGTTCTTTGCTTTGGGTAACTCGGATGGATATGTTAAGGGGTGTTCGACAGATTGGTTGATGACGGGTCACATTGAGAGTTGCGAAGCTGGAAAAGACGAAATGTACTGAAGAAGAGACAAAGACATAGCACGAGTACTGCCCACTGTCAGCTGATGTTATGTTGTTCATTATCAGCATGTAAAAAGTTCCATCGTTAGTGCTATTCAAGTACACAGAATATTTCTCAGGATCAGATGGTTGGTTGATATCAGTACAGGTGGCCAGTCTTATCTCGCTTTCATTGCTTTGCCATTTTGCCCAGTAGATCCTATCATTTGAGCAATTAAGAAAATAGTTGGTTTGGCAAGTGAATGTCGCCGTCCCACCCTCAATCACACTCTGGTCCTGGGGATTCAGGCTAAAATGCTCCCAATCCGATGCAGATGACACTTGCAGCAAAATGCACACACACAGGGCAAGACCAACTTCAGCCATTGTTGCCACCAACCCGTAAGGATGACAAATGATACCTACTGAAAATTGTAGATTTCTCTTTTCACGTAAGCTTTAATATCTAGATCAGGAAGTAGTAGGTTTTAGAGTTCAATCATAATGTGCCTTCCAGAATGACTGCATTTAGGAAATGATTACATTCAATGTAATATTGAAAGTAGAAAATGAAAGAAGATTGTTGATAAATATGTGAAGAAAACAAACCGCCTATTTATAGATCATAGATTAAGACAAGACAGTGATGTGAAACTGTCCCAGGGTCATTTGAGCTCATTTCTGTTTAAGGCAACCACTGAAAACCTTTTTGTGCTTTAAGTTCAAAGAAAAACAGTTATCAAGTTGTTGTAGTTATGTTTAATCACTGTGACAGCCTTGGGCGTCTTTTTGGACGGATGATAATACAGGGTGTTAGCTGTGTTTGCAATGGGTACTATTCACAAGACAAAAAAATAGACCGCTCAAAACCTCGAATGGAAATCCCTTTAAGGATCTCATTAAGCTTCTTTTGTCTTCAGTCTGTGTTTATTTGTGAATTTCTCAATATTAACCTCCATATTTATGTGCATGTATAAATTGGTTGCAACTAGAAAAGCAGGCTCGCGGCAAGGAAATGGGCGTCGCCAGGATTTGTTCTGGGGGCGGGCAAAGCACATATTCCCCCAAATCCTTGTGCTTTTTCTTGCATATTCTCAATGCATCATTTTTGGAGAGTAAGTAAATTACAAAAAAAAAAAAAAAACATTTTCACCCTGTCTCTTTCCCAGGCTTAAAAACAGTTCCTAGGCTTTTCGTTGAAAAAGAAAAGAGTCATGTATAAATATGTGGGTGAGTGTTTATGACCTAAGTAAATACGAAACCCTAAACAAGTGCGATGAAGAAAAATAATTTAAAACGGTAATGTTTATATTATCTCGGTGAACGATTTTTCCAGGGTGGGCGGGGGATATTTGCCAAGCACCCCTTCTCCCCCCCCCCCCCCCTCGCAACGCCTCTTGGCAAGGAGTGAAAAACTCACATTTTGGGAATAAGAAACCTTGCAATCTATCTTATTTCACTTTGGTTGTCTAAGACAAAGAGTGGAAAGATGATCAGTCGATTGGCTGAAATTGCGAATCCGTCCGTGTCGTTAATTGAATTAGTCTGGTTGCCTGCCCCCTTCATGAGCCATTTCAACGTAGATGAAGCCCGGTTCATACTTCACGCAAAAGCTTGTGCGAAGCGAAATTCATGTCGTCAACAATGGTGGACGCGCTTCAAATGTATTGTTGACGTCACAAATTTCGCTTCGCTTTCGCGTGAAGTATGAGCCGGGCTTTTAGTCTGGGAGGCGGTCTATATCACAGCCAAAGTCTTATTCATCACCTTTCACCAGTTCTTTGCTTAGACTGACACTGAAAGCCATATCGAGGGGTGTTTGACAGATGGTGCGGTTTGTCACGATGAGTGGCGCGGGACTTGCTAAATGAGCGTCTTCGCAAACTAATATTCATGCAGTCGGTGCACTTCTTGTTTTCAGAGACACCGAATATTTCTCGATGTTTATGTTTGGGAGAAGGTCGGAGCAGAATGCAATAGATGTTTTTACTGGCTACGCCGACTTTCACCAAGTTTAGACAGATTCCACATTCTGGACAATCCACGTATAAGTGTTCGATAGGTAAAACTCACGATTCCTCCCTTCGCTGATAGTCTGGTTCATCGGGTGAATACCATTGATCTCAATGCAGTCGGTATAATGGAGATCAATGGTGAATACCAACTTGCCCAGGCCCAGATTATCCAATAGGCACAGTAGGCACTGTACCTAGGGCCTACAAAAAATTGGGGGGCCTACGAAAATACCGCAGTGTGCCATAAAACACATAAATCGGCACGAAGGAACGGGCATGTCAAAATTGACAATTTTTTTCGATATGTTGGGGATGGGGGCACAAGTCGGTCCCGAAAACTATTTTCGTCCTCGAATAAACAATGGTGGCCTACATTTGATTCTGTAGCTCACAATTGCTGATTCAAAAACTCGAAAATGATGTTTAAATGATGTTCTTTTGCAAAAAAAATTAATTGCTTATTAAAAGTTGTCAGAAATTGCCTCAGATCGCAATCCATTTTTTTCCCGGGGCCCTTAAGCGGTCCCCGAACCTCACGCCGTTTAGGCTTCGCACCCGCATTATTTCTGATCACATATGTATCACCCCCCACTTTGAGAAGCGATTGACGCCCTTGGTGCCAACAGGCTTTTAGAGCTAGGACCTATACCAGTTTGCCCAGGCTAGATTTGTACAGTGCTTTGTGAGCTGAATCTGGTGCCGGTGCCTAGGGCGGAGTAGGGCCTACGGAACACCGGTGCCTAGTAGGGCCTACGAAACACTTAATCCGGGACTCCAATGACAATGACTCGTACGGTACGAAAAGCGATGAGAACAAGAATCCATGGGGGTGTAGGGGCCATTGTTTTAAGATTGATACCAGAAGGAAACAACATTCGCTACACATTACGAGTTTCTGTTTTATCCAATATGCATATACCACAAAAGGGAAAAACAAGTCATGAGAAATAAACATGGGCGTTTCACCATTTGCGTTATATAACGAACGAGTTAGCAATTCGTGGGAACGAAATAGCAATTCCAATTCGTGGGAACGAATTAGTAATTCGCGCAAACAAAATTACAATTCGTAGGAACGAGCTAACAATTCGTGCGAACGAGTTAGTAAATTACAACAACAAAAAAACATTTCCACCCTGTCTCTTTCCCAGGCTTCATAAAAACAGTTCCTAGGCTTTGCGTTGAAAGTGAAAAGAGTCATGTATAATAAACATGTAGGTGAGTGTATATTACTTAAGTAAATACGCAACCCTAGACAAGTGCGATGAAGAAAAATAATTTAAACCGGTAATGTTTATATTATCTCGGTGAACGAATTAGTAGTCAGTGGGATTGTGGGGCCAATATGCATTTTTTGAATGCAACCTTTGAAATTCTCAGGATCACTTATGGATATCTCAACAAGTTCAAAACAACTTGATGCCTTTTTTTCTGACCCTGGGCGAGCCATGCCATTAAAAATTGGGGGCTTCGTGCGCGAAAAAAGGTTTCAGATACTTTCACGTTATTTTGGCATTTAGACAGCTCACCGTGTGCTACCAGTAAAGCAAGACAATATATAAATTCCAGAATTTTGCCCATTTTTGGGATGGGGCCACATTTTATAAAATGGGGGGGGGGGGGTGGGGGCAAAATGATGTTAACAGAAAATCTAGCTGTAACGGGCAATCTTGCAGGTGTGTGTGTGTTTTTCCATCCAGTATAGTGAGCGGGGTGGATATAATGTTTACATGTCAAATTATAAACTTTTTGTTCCCCTTTGGGGCGTGTCAAAATTGTTTTATGAAAAGGGGGCTTATTTTGCATATGAAAAAATACTAACCCAAATGTTAATAGTGTTTTAAAGATAATAAATCGAAAAAAACCTATGAAGATCAGTGTTGTTTCTGTAAAATTTTAGCTGGTTTGTCGTAGTTTTATGCCTAACATAAATTGACACAAGTTTTGATTAATGCTGTAGTGTCTTGTAATTTTTTATTTTTTTTTTCAAATAAAATTCAAATGTTTAATCTGCTGCAAAAAGTCTGGAGGACTGACTACCCTTTTGGCTTTCTTTCCCCAACTTTTCCCCTTATGGACTCCGGCCCCCAAAAACCAAAAAAGTCAGGGCACATTTGTTGAATTGCTCATTTTTCATTTCGGCTGAAAAAAAGATACCCGGGAAAAAAACTCTTCTGGGTAGGAAATGGCATCATGTGAATTTGGTCTTTCTTTTTATTGTGTTTCAT
Organism: Patiria miniata; assembly: GCF_015706575.1. Lineage (NCBI taxonomy): Eukaryota > Metazoa > Echinodermata > Asteroidea > Valvatida > Asterinidae > Patiria > Patiria miniata. The sequence goes on from NW_024037074.1 coordinate 14,995,878, forward strand.
TTAATAATCTCTGACATTTTCAAAGAATGTACCTGAAGTACATATTGGAGATGATTTTTTTTTTTTACTATAAGCCAACTGACTACAGTGCTGCATGTGTATTAACTTAATACCAAGAGTAAACGAAAGCTTGATGTTTTACTCAAATTCAGAAATTAACAGTTCTCAATATTGCGAAAACAATTCCTACGTCTTTGTCCAATAGTAATATTTCACTCCTTTTCGAAATCACAATTTTTAACAGAACTTCCTTCCAACGCCATTGCTTTTACATAGCCTAAACGCCTTAAAAATATTGTTTTCACTGTTTTTGTTTCCCTTTAATGTTTTATGTCTAATTTAAAATTATATACAGATAAAACTCTTGAATATAGTCAAGAGGATCATTGTCTACTTTGATATTAATGCGAAGGCGTCACGCCTTATATCAAAACTATAAGAGAACATTTTATGAAGAAATTGCGACTGCAAACCTTACATTAATTTACTTTTTTCCCTTGGGTAAATTTTGCATCTTGTGACATTTAATATTGAGTGTACATATTTACAAGGAACGTGAAAATGCATCTTTCAGTGATAATTTTGAAGCTAATCGTTACCACATACAAAGGGTGCTATATAAGCAAAATGACCACAACCAAAAGTCCCGTTTGATGCTAAACACAGCTTCATAATCACTGCGGTATAAGACAAATTTGACTTAAAGCTACAGTCCATCATTTGCAGCTATCCGAAAAGTCACTGGCGTATTTATTGTTGAAAAACATACTTGGTTGAAGGGTAGTAAGGGACTTAACTCCCTGTGAAATGATTCTTTCTGGCAAGCTGTCATTTTGAAGAAATCAACGAAAGAAGGCCTTTCCAACGGTGCTTCTTAAGACGCACCGTAGGAAAATTGAAATTAGTATAGTTCGTTTTGTTATACGGCGAAGCGTGCGCAAGCATTGGCACGACGCACACGCACGCGCGGTTGCTATAATTCGTCGGATCAGTGCGTGACATCGCGTATAGCCGCAATTCAAAACAATTCAAAACGTGATTCAGCAACTTTTGAATTGAAATTGAGATCCTAGAATGCTGTTTTTCTCGGAATATACAGCTGAAGCTGAGATGAAACTTCATCAGGTTAGTTGTTCAGTACCTTTCTTTAGATTTTGAACATTTTTTGTTGCTTCATACGAACAAAATGCACAAATTACAAATGATGGACTATATCTTTAAATGTTGTCTCCATTTTTCCTACAGAAACAGGGAGTATATCATAGTCCAATACTCAATGGCCGACAATATGTGCTTTGAAAGTTTCTCTAGTGGAAAAAAAGGGCGAGGACCCAGTGATAATATAATAATAATAATAATATTGGACATTTATAAAGCGCAAACATATCCACCGTGAGGTGCTCAAGGCGCTATACATAATTTTATACAAGCAAAACAGCAGCAAAAATGATACAAAAAGTCCAACAAATAAATGGCATCTTAGACAACAGGAGCCTTCCAACTTTAGACACACTCACTCTATGACAACAAGGAACGAATTACATTTGAAAGAGTTTATCCGAGACAATCCGGGCAACCTTCGCATCTCTTTTCCTTCAATTTTTTTCACGATCAAACTTCAAATACCAAAATGTGATAACCTGCAATGCATTCTTGAAATCTAATACAGCTGAAATTGTCGACATCATTATCAAAGCAATGACACATATTTTTGAGGAGACAAGCAATTATTATGATACCACAGAGTACATTCAAAAAGTCCCTTTTTTAACAAATTAAATTCGCCACATATTTTAGTACAGCTCATAACCTCATTATTTGAGATGTATTGTGCACTTTGTGGTAAAAGCATGAAATTTTTTACACAGACTGTACATACCATAAACTTTTTTTTAAGATGTGGAGCCATCTTGGATTTGACCCATGATGACCTTTAGAGGTCAATGACCTCAGAAAACGAGAATTTGCTACTTTTGGCATCATATATGACAATAAAATCATCATATATCTCCTAATTACACTGTACACAGACTGTACATACCATAAACTTTATTTTAAGATGTGGAGCCATCTCGGATTTGACCTCTGATGACCTTTAGAGGTCAATGACCTCAGAAAACGAGAATTTGCTACTTTTGGCATCATATATGACAATAAAATCATCATATATCTCCTAATTACACTGTACACAGACTGTACATACCATAAACTTTATTTAAAGATGTAGAGCCATCTCGGATTTGACCTCTGATGACCTTTAGAGGTCAATGACCTCAGAAAACGAGAATTTGCTACTTTTGGCATCATATATGACAATAAAATCATCATATATCTCCTAATTACACTGTACACAGACTGTACATACCATAAACTTTATTTTAAGATGTGGAGCCATCTCGGATTTGACCTCTGATGACCTTTAGAGGTCAATGACCTCAGAAAACGAGAATTTGCTACTTTTGGCATCATATATGACAATAAAATCATCATATATCTCCTAATTACACTGTACACAGACTGTACATACCATAAACTTTATTTTAAGATGTAGAGCCATCTCGGATTTGACCTCTGATGACCTTTAGAGGTCAATGACCTCAGAAAACGAGAATTTGCTACTTTTGGCATCAGATATGACAATAAAATCATCATATATCTCCTAATTACACTGTACACAGACTGTACATACCATAAACTTTATTTTAAGATGTGGAGCCATCTCGGATTTGACCTCTGATGACCTTTAGAGGTCAATGACCTCAGAAAACGAGAATTTGCTACTTTTGCGTCATTTGTCACAGATACATCATCATAAATCAATGTGTTTAGTAGGAAGGGGCGTAATCATTCATGTCGCCACTACATTTTAAGTTAAATGGAATGGAGTTTGGCCGCCACCATGCATTTAAGTTTTTATCAGACTTGTGTTTTCTTAAAAAGAAGTGGTTTTCTGGCTAGGAAAATAGCAAGGAAGAACCGGTTTTGTGCAAGCAAAATTCAGGGAATAATCTGTTGATACTAATAACTTGTTGGAAAGTTCCAAGGTCATTCCAAGAAAGTTGCCGCCGTGAATTAGGGTTTAAAACATGGGGGGGGGGGGATGGGGACGAGCTGATGAATCTTTTTTTGAAAACATTGTGTTTGCAACCAGCTAAGGGAAGATTTCCGTTTATTTAAGACTTGCAAGCACTGGTATGGATACCTGTGTAGTTATATGACTAAACTGCCTAGAGCGTATTTGTTAAGGTTTGTTTTCCTTTTTTGGAAATTCAATACGCATATAGGGAGTAAAATCAGTTCCACTGCTGGGTTGCGGTGATGGGTGGGTTATAGCTTGTCAACACATACCTTGCCAGCGGGCCCATTAGATTGGTGATAACCGGAGAGCGGAAGTTTAAAAAAAACTCATCCGGTGTTTAGGTGACGCAGGGACTGGTTTGTGTACATGTGGTTTTTGTTTCTAGTTAACTTAATGTTTTGATTTATACCGGTGATAATATGCCGTCCCACCTGTTTTTCTTTTTTGTGTGTCGGGGGAAACAGTGCATATTTCTGTGCCCTTTTTACGCACTTCATCAGTCACCCTTTGTTTAATTCTTTTGTACGTATTTTCTTTATTGCTAATGATGGTAAAGAATATTTTACGCGTTAGCATTTCTTGTTATGATCAGACTAAGTGGATTCCTTATTTTTTATTTTTATTTCGAAATCCATGCCTAAATGACCATTCTGTTAGTTCTGTTCTTCAAGAAGTTCCAAAAGGATTTGAACGTTCTCCTCATCCAAGTTTTTTTCTTGGTTGGATGGTGGAGATGGGTTAATCCTTGATCGGACCAGGCCATCTTTTATGTTTTTTTGTCGTTTGTATGCCAGGATGGGTTGGGTCGCGAAAAGTGCACTGAGAAAATCATTATCGCTGATCAGATTCCAGTGTTTCAGAAGGGCCTGCTTAAGAGCTGGGTGTTTAATTTGTGGGTTGTAGGGTAAAACAAAGACCAGCGGGATATTCTTTTCGGTTTTTGCACGCTTTTTAGAGTTCACGCGAGTTTCGCCTTTTTGGGGAAGAAGGGCTAAATCTTTTTGGTTGTATCCGCGTTTTTGTAGTTTGTCTTTGAAGAATTCAACCTTCTCCTCAAATTCTTTTGAGCGTGTGCATATACGGTCATATCTCATTAATTCTCCCTTAATCAAACCGTCAAACACTGACTTAGGGTGGGCTGAATCTCGAGCAAGATACTGAAAGGTATCAGTTTTTTTGGTTGCTACTCGAGTATCCAGTTTGCCTTCTTTTTTGAACCGTTCGCCTTTGTAGATGACGAGGTCGAGGAAGCTGACTTGACTGTTTGAAATCTCTGACGTGAACTTGAGCGTGGGATGAATTTGGTTTAGAGTTTGGACGAGGTCACCGGCTTGGTCTTCGTTACCGTTAAATATTATTAAGACGTTGTCCCTGTATCTCATGTAACTCGCAATTGAAGGATTGTGTGGGAGAATAATTTCTTTTTCATATTTGAACAGGGTTATATCGCATATTTCTGGACTGCATTCGCTTCCAATAGCCACGCCAATTTTCTGTCTGAAGAACTTTCCATTGAATTCAAATATGTTTTGATGCATGATAAGTTCCAGGAGACAGCGAGCGTGTTCTCTTGTAGGTTTGGGTATTGCGTACAGACTGTTATCGGCAACTTCAAGTGCATCACAGACTGATTCAATTATTGCCTCATCTTGTGGGCAATTCGTATACATGGACACAATATCCAATGTGATCAATATGCTATCCTGCTTCAATGTCACGTTGTTTAGTTTTTCAAGCACATGCCCGGAATCGCGTGTATATGTGCTTTGTTGTTTGACAATCGGAAGCAGAGAATAGTCTATGTATTTTGAAATGGATTGAGTCGGACCTCCGCAACCACTAATAATAGGCCTCCCCACAAACCGCGTTTCTTTGGGTGCTTCTTTGTGAACTTTCGGTAAGAGGTCGAGGCAAGGAGTTTTGATGTCGTGGTTGTCATGGTTGAGAAACTCAAATTTTTTTTTTGGATATTACTCCATCAATGTGAAGTCTGCGTATGGCTTGAGCGACCTGTTGCGCGGTTTCCCCAGTCAGATCCCTATCAATCTCTTCATAATGTGGGCCTGATAATTGTCGTAGCCCCTCATGTATATAGTCTTGTCTGTTTAGAACACATACACCGCGGCCTTTATCGAATGGTCAATTTGTGTCAGATATTCCCTTTCAAAATAATGTAGTCTAGATTGCGGGGCACAGAAATACAGAATACAGTCTAATTTGGAGATTTATGATGATTTTACTGTCATATATGCCAAAAGTAGCAAATTCTCGTTTTCTGAGGTCATTGACCTCTAAAGGTCATCAGAGGTCAATTCCAAGATGGCTCTACATCTTAAAATAAAGTTTATGGTATGTACATTTTGTGTACAGTGTAATTAGGAGATATATGATGATTTTATTGTCATATATGATGCCAAAAGTAGCAAATTCTCGTTTTCTGAGGTCATTGACCTCTAAAGGTCATCAGAGGTCAAATCCAAGATGGCTCTACATCTTAAAATAAAGTTTATGGTATGTACAGTCTGTGTACAGTGTAATTTGGAGATTCATGATGATTTTATCGTCATATATGATGCCAAAAGTAGCAAATTCTCATTTTCTGAGGTCATTGACCTCTAAAGGTCATCGGAGGTCAAATCCAAGATGGCTCCACATCTGAAAAAAAAAATCATGGTATGTAGAGTCTGTGTAGAAAATTTCATGCTTTTACCACAAAGTGCACAAAAAAATTGCTTATGAGCTGTACTATTTTTGCGATATGTGGATATTCAAAATGGATAGAACTGTTTTATGTGCTGTCCTTGGGTCGTATGTATAAAAACTAGCAAATGCTAGGAAGTATCAGCAAAAAGTAAAAGCATTTACAACGGAGTACAAGCATGAAGGAAAAGCAAATGCTTGATTTCGTATGAATAAAAGTTTTTCTTTACTGTTCAGCATTTTACTAGACAACAGGTAGCAAATGCTTCTTACTATTGGATTGTTTTCACGGACGAATGATTGGCAACAATACGGTCTCTTTGGTGTGCACGAACTGCCACACACAGTGTATGGTATAATATGTAGTTTGTTAACGTTTGTGCTAATTTTGGGGCGATTAATATCAATAAATGAAGCACTTTTTGCACAAAAGTATTTGCTTTATATATTCAAAGTTGCCCCAACCCAGCCTTAAAAAAATGACCAGTAAATGCTTGAAATCTGAGGCATTTACTCCTTTTTATTCACACGAAATGAAGTAAACACTTCTAGTCTAGCAAAAGCTAACAAGTAAAAAAGCAATTACATTTGGCTTTCAGCAAATGCTTTCCACTAAAATAATTTGCTTCATTTTTATTCATACAAATGCAAGTACAAGTAAATGCTTAAAAATAGGTAGTAATAGCAAATGCTAGGTTTTAAACATACGATCCCTCGTCGGTGATGGCCTTCTTGGTAGGATGGGGCAGACATAAATCGAATCATACGGGGAAATGTTTGTTCGGTACCGTGTACAGATCTTCTCCGACCTGATATCGCACAAGAGCGACACTTGATTCGCTGTCGTCATCAGACAGGTCTTTAGAAGATTTCACCTTACTCGGTACAGTGTACAGATCTTCACCGACCTGTACACGTGTGAGGGAAACTTCTTCTTGCTCATTCCTCCTCTGTCTGTTACCTCTCATACTACTCGCACCCAGAGATGAAGCATCAGACCTCGCAGCTGTCTGGCCTGGGCGCAATGCGGGCATCGCGAAGAGAACCCCATCGACCTGCCTGTGGGCGGGGCGCTGGGCTGACGAAGGAGCGGCACTCCTGGTAGGAGCAACCTCAGTTTCTCTTTGGAATGTGCCACTGCTGTATATGTGGGCATCTGCACCTCCTGGGATGGGGTCAAAGCGTCTGAAGGTCGGGGCGGCGGGGTCAGCCTGATGCGATCTAGGTTTAGGCTTACGGCGACAGAAGTGGACACCAAAAAAGATAGCTACGAGAAGGAGCGAGGCGAAAGAAGCACAAATAATCACCCAGAGTGGCACGGGCTGCTGCATATCGGGACCAGTGGTAATCTGTAATGGGTGCGGGGTTGGTGTTGCGTCGTTGGGGGCTGGAGGTTGCGTTGAGTTGCTCGTGCTGCTGGTCAAGTTTTCGTTTGTGGTGAAATTTTTCAACGAAGAATCGATACGGGTGGACATGTTCCTTAAAACCAACGTCCCCGCATGAATCAGTACCTGGTGCCAAGGACTGAAGAGCTGACAGTGTTGGGAATAAGAAACCTCGCATCTTATTTGGCTTTGGTTGTCTGAGGCCAGGAGTGGAGAGATGATCAGTCGATTAAGTGAAGTAACGACTCTGTCTGTGTCGTTGATGGAAATAGTCTGGTCGTCTGCTCCCTTCATGGTCCATGCAATCGTAAAATTTGAGTCGTCATAAGGTTCTATATCACAGTGAAAATCATATAACATGAGTTCTTTGCTTTGGGTAACTCGGATGGATACGTTAAGGGGTGTTTGACATATTGGTTGATGACGGGTCACATTGAGAGTTGCGATGCTGGAAAAGACTAACTGTACTGAAGAAGAGACAAGGGCAGAGCACAAGTACTGCCCACTGTCAGCTGATGTTACGTTGTTTATTATCATCTTGTAAAACGCTCCATCGTTAGTGCTATTCAGGTACACTGAATGTTTCTCAAAATCAGATGAATTGGTGAGTTTAGTACAGCGGGCCAGTTTCGTACTGGTTTCATTTCTTTGCGGTTTTTCCCAGTAGATCGTATCATTTGAGCAATCAATGGAATAGTTGGTTTGACAAGTGAATGTCGCCGTCCCACCCTCAATCACACTCTGGTCCTGGGGATTCAGGCTAAAATGCCCCCCATCCGATGCAGATGACACTTGCAGGAAAATGCACACACACAACGCAAGACCGACTACAGCCATTGTGGCCACCAACCCGTCCGAATGAAATATGATACCCACTGCAGGTTTTAGATTTCTCTTGTCATGTAAGTTGATCCAGATAAGGAAGTAATCGTTTATTTGCAATGTCTTCCTGAATGAATATACGCAGAGAATAACTTCACTCCATGCTACATTGAAAATGAAAGTGAAATGTTGAGTATGTAAAAACAACAGCATGTGATTTATTTTTGTGTATATAAAATGCTTAATGGGTTTCCGGGTCATCAACACCAAATATAATTTTGCATTGCAGCTGACTTTTCGGATGCGGTAGTCCTTTTTATTATTTTATTATTAATATTTAGTATAAAGTTTTACTTAATTTAAACTTATAACATCTTTGAATTATAATCAATGGCATAATTATATCATTTCATTTGATAATTATTTGAAGTTTTTTCGATTTGTTGTTTGTTCAAGTTTCTTTTTTTTACCATCATGCATCTCGAAAGTAGTTCGAAATGTGATGCTGTTAAGCATGTAAGTGCTTCAAGCTTTTAAAAAACATGTTTTAAGGGGCTTGTCACGTTGTTACAGGCACAAAATGAACCCTTTAATGAAAAAACACTGTAATTATATTACTTGTTTTTCATGTTTTCGATTTTTATTTATTTCTAATGTTTCTTAGTTTGGCGCTATATAGGATTGATAATTATTTTTATTTATGAATGAATGATTTCAATCAACAGGGTGTTGCTGTACCTGCAATGAACTACCTGAAATAAAAATCGACTTTAGGTGTCCCTTTAAGCTTATTTTGTTTTCAGTCATTGTGTAGTCCTATTTCAATATCTAAGGGTATGAAATGATTAAAGAAAAAATTGTTATAGTTTTATAGAAATAGAGGCATAAAAATTTGCATCGACTCTCAGTGCGGATGAAAATAACATACAAATAATATGTCACACTCTCATGAACAGTGCAATACAGGCCTCCAATGATTCATTTTCATTGAAACAAAAAGCAGTCTTGTATTCTTAGAATAAAAACGTCTTTCGATTCTATACATCATAGTTATTCATGAAGTGAGCCCTCTATCTTCACCGTCTGGTGGTTTATGGGCTCTGCGTTATATGTTTATACAGTGTCTATGGAAGATTGTGTAACGGTGGGAGTATATTCATACGGGTCAAAAGGGTAAGGAAGACGTTGAATAGTTTATAAGGATCGCATCATCTCCAATTTTAATATTTTAGAGAAAAAAAACTGATAAGTAGCTTCAACGCCATATCTAAAACAAGATGAGGCAAGACTACTAAAGCTGGTCCCAGAGGACACAACATTCTATTCATTTGATTCAGAATGGCTATTCACTGGAAGTCTTTTCATGCATTTGGTCGACACAATGGGCCAGAGCTAGCCCATTCATTGGCGGTACGGGGTGATCCTATATGATAGCAATGCCCGGCTCACAGGTGACATTCAGTCAGTCAATAAGTGAGAGACGTACACAAAATACACTAGGATGGACCCCTCAAATGTACCAGCAAAGAGAATCGGCGGAGTAATGAATATGTTAAGGACCTGATTTGCCCAAATTTGAGGACTCTTGGAATAAGAATTATCTGAGAGTCTAAGGCTCTTGCCTTTTTCCTCGGAATGAGGCTCTTTACTTCTAAGTATCTTTACTCATTATTGTGATTACGTTGACAATTTTCTTTCAGACACTTATACTATACTAATCGACAAAAGGCGGTCTTTGTTGTTTTTTTTATACTAACCTTTAACGTAATTTTAACAGGAAAAAAAACGTGACCGAATTAATCTCTTGGCCGATTTTAAACGGACATTTTTTTGTCTCTGTTCTACTTCGTATGATGCCTTCGGGAATTAGGTCACGTTCCTTTTTCTCTCTCTCTCCTGATCCTATGGGGAACCAAATATTAAACATTTATCAGTCATTTCATGCCCAACAGGTTCATGAAATTGACTGGAGACGGATTAGCGACCTCGGCACACTTGAATTAATTCGACTTAATTACGTCTAGACTGCATGCTTCCAGACGAATTACAGCTACTTTCTCTGCACTGGAAATAAATGTATACGGTATAAATGGGGTCGTCTCTACTTCCCTGAATTTTCATTTTGATATTAAAATGTTCAAGTCCAGAGTAAATTTGGAATGACAAAAAGGTTTCCATACCGCGGTGGATTTTTTTTTCCTAAGGGAATGAAAACAGCGCCCTCTTTCTAAAGGTGGCATATTTCCACGGTGGCGAAAGAAATATTGAGCAATTTCGGATTAGATTTTATTCACAGCATGCTACGCCTTGGCGTGTCGTGTAGATTTCTAGCTGTCTCACGTTTGGAGTGTAAAAATGTCACCAAACGTACATCTGTACAAAGAAGGATAAGAATTCTTGTTTTTTCCTGTTTTGGTTTTTCTTATTTATCTTTTCATGTTACTCTGGGACAATTTCGTCAAGGGCCGGGCAAATATATGAATTAGAAATAAGGATAATATGGAAGTTATCAGCTTTAAAACTGACTTGTTCTCGAGTGTTGTTGTCATTCATTACAAGGTGCGGGTCATTCAAAATAAGACTTTGACAATTTCGTAAACAGAATGGCAACGTTTCTGTAACCAGTTCGTATCTCCCATGCTCTACTTCACTGCACACATCATCTTGGTAGTTTGCTGTCGATGAGAGTTCCTGATAGAGAAGATGCAGTTTGATACCCGAGCATTTCACATCAATTTGGGTCAATGTTTGGTACCACGCCCATGCTCTATTGATCGAGTAACAAGTAGAAGTCCTGAGAGACCGACCTGCCCACGTCTGACCCTGGACATATAGGAGTGTGATGTGCCATACCACAAACTGTCCATGTCTCAAGTTATGCCATCGATTTGGCTATTTGGTCAATTTAGCCAGTTGCAAGGCCGCGCACCCTGCGTATACACGATCTTGCACTCGGCTGAAAGTGACACCAAGGGGAAGCTATAGAGCTGGAGGGTGGGTGACGCAGTATCAGTTTGAGACGTCACAGTGAACAGAAGTCGGCAACTTACATCTGCAGCAATTACCAGACGGCATAACAAGAAGTCAGATGCGTAGGCTGATGTTCCACGAGGAGACATGTGGAAACTTTGACCAACGCATTAATAGAAACCCCGTTGACCAGGTACGGTGTACGTACCGCACATACCACATGAATGTGTCTTTTCTCACTGCGCTCCCTTGGGTACCAATTACGCCATCTGCCGATCAATCAAAGCCAGTGGAGTGCAAGGTGAGATGGTGCGTGATTTCAGCACGGACTGCTGCCACAACTCCAAGTTCTTCTCTAAGACTCGGCTGATAAGGCACGGTGATCCATCTCGCTTGACCACCATCGTCTCTCGAGCGGAGCTAACAGCAAGGTTTTAAAACACGTAACTTCTTCTCTCTTGTTTGACGACGCACATTACCGCCAGGGAAATCGAGAAGACGGTTTAACAAAAATCGAAACCGGGGGACGTCAGCAGGCATTTTATCCCCTAAGCGCTCCGGGCGACTGTTCCATCCCGATGCCCCGATTCTAAACTCTTGAGAGATAACTGAACCAAAGTAGGAGCAGGGTTGACGGGAATGTGTATCATCGACGTCTGGAGAAGATTGTGGTCTGGTTTGATGACTGTCCAGAGAGTAACGCGCCCATCGATATTATCGCCGATTCACGCCAGAAAACAGGTCAGTGGCCACTTCACTTGGTTCATGCACTTCAGACAGGACATACGGTATGTCTACTTTGTCGATTCACCGGCAGCAGGTGTATTTTTAGCACTATGATTTCCTTTGTTCCCCAAAGCCCAGCTCACTAATTTTTGTACGAAATTCTCAAGGATAAGCGATGGCTTTGTCTTATTTGTACAGAAAATTTGAAATAAAACCATTTGACTTGTCAAAATGATACGTGTATGTAGTAAAATGCATTAGCATTAGATATTTACAGCTGATTCGCTGTTAACTCGCATATTTCAAATGACTCGCATGCCATTATAATTTGGGAGAGGCTGAATCAAACTAGAAACTGCAGACCGGTATACCCCCCCCCCCTTCAAGCAAAGTAAAATAAAGAATCTCCTACACGCACGTTCAGTCTATATGACTGGCGCTCGAGATGTCACGCAAGACTTAGTTACACAAGTTTTTTTGACAGAATTGCGCAAGGGCAACCACGCGTTTTGAAAGGCCCATATCCAATGACTCCAGACCCGCGTACTTTTTAGATGCAGGGACTCGGTCAGGCACGAACCAAAAGGCTAACATAGCGATGGTAAAAGCTTTTATTTCTGGATCTTCGTCTATACCCCCCCCCCCCCCCACGTCGTCCTCAGAAGTCCCCAGAACAGCTGCTGTTTGCTTAACAATCGACCTAAAATGTATTAACGGCCTTCACATTGAGACCGTAGGCTATGGAATGCCGATTGCATCAATTAGAACTAGCTCACGTGCAGAATTCGAAGAGTGGATTAAGTTTCCACCTTGGGTTATCGAGATGGTATCTCAAGTGAGCATTCAAAGTAAGATGGAATATAGACCCGGTTACGAAAAAAACTCCTATTTCCAGTTTGACTTCACTCCTATATCGTAAGTTTTAAATTAGATCCATGGGGTGTCACTGAACTATAAATACAATTCTTGGCGGGGAGCAAAAGGCTGATTATTGGCCTATTTTTTACAATTGTTATCTGATTTAATTTAAATGCATCATCTGGAAATCATTTTCCCGCACTGCTTCCAAAACTTAAATATACAAAGCTGGACACCCCCAAACGGTCAAGAACACCGTTTTGTCTGATGGTGTCTGTAACCCAGATACACCTAGCATGCAGACAACTGTGCCCTGAGCAAAGAACGAAAGATGCCAAGGAGATAAATTGGGCTCAATTCTTGTTGACGTTACCAAAGCTAATATCAACACAGTGTACTCCCCCTTTGGCGCTCAAATCTTCCAAGTTAATGCTCACACGTGAGGATTTCTTACTGACAATTTGACTATATTATTTGGGGGAGTTATGTTAGAAATTGGTATTTCAACAAAGCCTGGAACCACGCCTGAGCAAATAGCCGCAGGTGGAATCGATGAAATAATGGACAGGTGATGAGTGATGATTAAGGGTCATTACTCTCGTTGAGTTTGCCACCGAATGTTGGAGTCGCAGGGGGGAAGGGCAAAAGGGGAACGTGCCATATGCTGAAACGATGAGGGCGCTCTAAAGACGCCATTTTGAGGTATAATCTAGGGCGATTACGGATGCATAGTTAACCATAGTCTAGTCGACTATGCAGGACCAGCCTACCGCTGTTTGTCGCGCAGCGATTTATAGTTGGATTTATCTATAGCATTTGTCATAGTATAGTATACCGGTAGTACAACACATGGCGGAAACCGAAACAGTGAGTGCTAAATTTCATGTTCATTACATAGTTTGTCCATGTAAGGTTACATTTCTGCCACTTTAGTCACCATCGTACAAAAAATATTGGCGATTATGTAAGGTGTCCCAAACAACACAATCACTGTTATGTGTGTAATAGACAAGAAACATCAAGTGCTGAAAAAAAAGTTGCAACCACCATTTCCTCGTGGTCATTGACAAGACAATAGTTCGACTAAGAGTCGTTCGCACTTCAACTTCAGTGCGCGTGCGCTATAGGTACGTCACGAACCAACCACTAAACCATTAGTCCTTGATCGAACTTGCCCCAGACTGACGACAATTCCAGGTTATTGACGTCAGTTTGCAGATCTCTACAATTCGAAATAACATTTACGTTCTCTAATTTATAAATTTAAGCAAAACAAACCGCTTTAGAAAACGAAAAACGGCGTAATTACAGAGCTCCTATAGCCCGATAATACGGCCTATTAATGCGTTCCAAATTAGAAAGCCTTTTCGAAACCCTGGCTTCATCAGCTTCTCGGCTTAAGGAGATTTGAGACCCAAGACGTCGGGAACTCCAGCTAGATTGTGGTGCATGTTCTGCCTCAGGACCATTCAATCGTATGATATGAGGCAAAAGGTTGGATTATGTCCACGTGATTTGCCTCTCAGTGATTCAGAATTCGAAGGAGATGAAGCAAAGGTTTAGAAAAGGCCCTTGTGGGCATCGAGGACCTTTTCTTAAAGGGAATATACATCATTTGCTTTTGCTGTAATTTTCAGAAATGGATGGAATTGGGGGGTTGGAAATATATAGCAAATATAGTTACACTGACTTTTTTGAGGTTTTGGGTTCGAAAATGCTATAAAAACCAAGAAAAACAATCATTTTCCTGTAATCTGGTTCCCTGACTCCATTTAAGAAGAAACAGAGCAGTTTACATACATTGGGGAATTGTAAGGTCAGGGAACCAGTCTAGCTGGCTTGTACCCGTTCATAGGTGTGTAATCGATTGCAAACAAGTGCGATGGTCAACTGGGGCCAGTATTTGAAAAAAAGCCAGTTTTTTCCAACGCTGGTCGGCCGATCAGCGTTGGAAATTGATACAAAAATACCACTTTTCTTGAAAATGACAATATACCAGGTGCCATGATTTTACAGGATGCTTTACACTGTCATTCACTAACAGTCCAGCAAGGTATTTCAAAATGATTTGGTAGTTTTATTTTTTGATGTTTGCAAATGTTGTATTTTCCCTTTAAGCTGTTAATAAAATGGGCAATATTAAGGCTATCGGTTTCCATGCCAATATTAATATCGTCTACACACACACAAAATTGGAGGAGTTATCAGCGCGGACACATTAAAGGAAACCAACTATTTGCAAGTGTTGGTAATTGCATTTCCCGCAAAATATTAACACTCCATCAAGATGACTTCATGCTCAGTGAACTACGGCAGCGCCAGCGACCACTGCCAAAGCCTCATATCCAATTTTTAATTTTGAGAAAATTACGTTTCTCTCTCAGAGGATTCAAGACTATACGAGAACAATTTTATCGTCGATCCGGGATCTTAATTTGTTCTTCGGTAAGAAAGATTTTGGATTGTCAACTTACGGTTTCTTGTCTGTCGATGTTTTGGACGTCGGCATCCACGTCGTAACTGAAGAGAAAGACAATAGAGGAATAACATGTTTAAAAGGTTAAGTACTGTATGGTGGTTTACGGTGTGTTGTATATACCTACCTCACAAAACAAACGCTCTTTCAATTCTGTCCATCACTGAACTCATAAAACTATTAGGTGATTAAATTCAAGTTGGTGGTTGTCTTTTTAATTTTGTTTTTAATTGTAACCGAAAATTTGAATACTTTCTTGCGAAAAGACAATCCCAATTATGATATGTGCAATGTGATATTAAAAACAACCTGTTCTCGTGAGATGAGATTACATCCTCATGCCAATAAGACCCTTTCGTTCTCTCGGGAACTCCAGGAAGGACTCAGATAATCTTTCCAAATCTTTCTGTCGCGGCAGGTCTTCGTCCGGCGTTATTGTTCTACAGCGGACAAGCATCGCTCGTTCACTTCTCTCGGAAGATGGCGCCCGTCGGCCCTACTTTATATTAAGCGATATTTCAGTACAAAGATTGTGCCTCCGGTACATTTTTTGTCGAAACCAGGTGCTTTCTTCGGGTCACTACGTATATTTAAACCTGAATTAAAAGGAGTTTCAAAGCCCGCGACGAGATGCAAATCAAGATCAAATCATTCGGCTCTAATCTCGCCTTATTTTCGAGCTATTCCTACTTACTTTAGACCTATTATAGAGATTTGCATCTCACTCGGAATAAATCATCGGCCCAATTCAGTTCTTGAAGAAAAAAATGTGAGCATATAAGTATCACCTGCACTCGGTACATACTGGAATGATTTGATTTACCGTTCGTTACCCTCCACATCCCCTTACTTGGACCCGTTGGCTTGGCGTGGCTGACAGTCACGTACGCTAGCCATAAATTGCATGGGCGCTTTCCTGGCATGGCACCGGGCCTAGGTCTACGGCGATGCATCCCGGCCCGTTATAAACCCGTACGTGGACAGCTGCCTACCACCCACATTAAAAACGACACCCCTGCCCTACAATGGACCAAAAAAAACCTTCTGATCACTACAAATTGGTATCCAGCCTGCTTCATCCCACCCCGTTGGTTGAACGTGATATCTTATAATGATCGCCACACGCTATTTGTCATCGGGTAAAACAGCTATACCGTGCATATGCCATCGCCTCACATCTCGACCGTTATTTGTGCATTGGTTGTACGCAGGTTGTACGGTTGTTTTTCCGACGGAGAAAGAGTTTCCTGCACGATACCTATTGATTTTTGCTGCGTATTTGAAAGCGAACGACAATATATATAGAGAGACTGCAAGGTTATAACAACAGTTCAAATAATCAGCCTGACGTTTGATATCGGTTATTTCAGCGCTGTTTCGTACCTGTAAACAGTTTGGCGCTATATCGTAGCTTGTTCCAATAGACCACTATCATGTGGCGGCAATCTGGATTTTTCCGATTCAAATCAACATAACCAAAGCGAGGCTGGAAGGGGAAAATAGTCGGGTTCCTTTTTCGCAAAAAAATGTTATCATTCAGTACTGTTGGATACAGGGAACATGACTGAAATTGTTGCAGCATGATAAAGGTCTATTCAACCTGTAATACCAGCAGCGACATGCGCGCAGCTAGTAGTACGCGTTTACACACCATGTTTTCATAAAGCTCTCGGAAAGTGGTCGAAATGCGCCCAACCTCGGTCCTAGAGTGTCGAGCAGTACGCGCCCACCACTACCTGCTATCACACCATAGTATTGGATCATTTGCATATCTTTATTTTATGGATACTTATACATATGAGGAATAGTCTGGAGCCTGCCTGTGCGTTACATTAGCGTTTATTTTGGTGGCGGTGTCTAGGGTGAAACAGAATCAATTCGTCGCGCCGTGGGCTACGAAAACACGGTTGTTTTTGAAGTTAAAATGTTACAATCTTATCCAGCCAAAGCGCGGTATCACATTTCATATCAATATGAGCAAATTAGAAAGGAACAGATTAATTTTTGAGAAGGTGTGGACTTAATAGTTACCATGAGCGAGAAAAACGCGTAATACACGTTGAAAATAACAACACCAAGTATACGATATAAATCAATTACTAGCCAATTGCGTTATCGAATCAGGATACAGGGAAAAACAATTCTATCCAAGGCTTACTACTGGAAACGAGGTTGGAAATAAAGTAAGCACTGGGGACGATGTTGCAATGCGCCATCTACTGTTAATGGAGTCCATGAGAAACACTTTTTTTAGCGGCAGATACAGATCACCGCTTAACTATGAAGGAAAAAGTATGAGCAAGGATGGCATTTACTATGTGGACTTGTGACGACAAGATGTCCACACAATGCAGGGTCCCCAGATACTGTGTGGACTTGCACAGGTCCACACAGTGCACAGGTCCACACAGTGCAGTCCACATTCTGAAAAAAGGTTTAGAGTCTTTTTTTGTTGTTTTTTGTTAGGGTTACTTTCGCAAAATGAAGTATAGGCCTACAGGGTTAAAACTTCACATTCAAAACATTTTCCAGTGCGAGTGGCATTATTTTTAAACATGTCATGTCCAGGCAAAGCCTCGTTACATTAAAAGACACTCTAGTTGAAAAACGGCCTTGTCCACCGGGGCATTGACTTTTGGAACAGGCTGAGTGATTCAGTTAAATCATCGTTAACTTTATCTACATTCACCAAAAAAATGAAAACTCAATTGCTTAACTCTTATAATGTCTGATGAATAATTATTTTTACTCCTGTTTGTTTTGTTATGTTCCTGTTTTGTCCCTGCGTTTTTGTCCCTATTCGTAACTTGTATGGTAATAGTAGGTATTTGTCCAAAGGTTGGGGTACAAAAGCTATGCCTCACCCTATACCTAACGTTGTTCCAGTATGTATGTTGTTGATTTATGATAAATGTTGGTTTGAATTCAATTTATATCCAGTTATAATAATGGAATTATAACATTAATTTTGTGTATTAATGAACAACGTTGAATAAATGTCTAGCAAATTGAGTAATCGGCTCAACTAAAGTCCAATTAGCTGGGAATCAGTTTCAGTGTTAAATGAGGTGTGACAGACAGTACGGAGCCGGGAGTAGCACATTAATTATTTAATCACTATGCCTATCACTCAAGGCTAGGCTAGAAACTCATTAACCCCACTAATGTACGTGCACAGTGGAATTCATGAGAGTTATTTTTACAGAAGTCATAAACCATCTTTTTCATTGGTAAAAGTGTTGTCTCACAAAATCTGTAAATGCGGACTCAACTCTGAAAATTCACCCGCTGACAAATTAATGTGGGCAGACAACTGTTTTAAGTTAACGGGGAAAAACATCATGAAAATCAGCACTTAGTACTCCAAAAACGCGCGACACGCACGCGGCCTTGCCGTCAGCAATGACATCTATGTAATATTGTAGTCGCCATAGATAAGTCTAATAAACTTAAATGATTACGATGACGTCTTTCTGTCAGCACATTGCGTGCATGCTTAACAGTATAGATTGATTTCACTTACGTTTGACACAAACGCCAATTAAAGTCAGTTGTATTAACTTGCCCTTTCCACATACAGCCCGATCACATTGAATCTTTGCCCTTCTCTCTCTTATCAATTCAAGGTAGAATAACAATTATTTCATATATACACACACTAAATATTAAGCAAACGGATGTAACCAACACACACGTTTCAAGATTAAAGTGTATCACACTTTTTAATCACGTGCTGTGTGTCGGTAATAATGTCATCAACATTGGTAACATATGACACTTTGAGTGGATCCCACTTAGATAAACCAAAATTGGTCGAGTTGACCGATTTCTGTCAATATATCTGACATTCTTGTCTTTGGTTCGGCTCAGCGAGCTTAGTATTAGGAAGCCGTGGGCCGAGGCTTCATCATGAGGCTAAATATAGGTACGCTTCTGATTAGGAATGCATTTTTATTGGGTCAACTAAGGCCAGGCCTTTATGGACTTCTGTCAAGCTGGTTCTCCGATCGGGGAATCTTAGAAGGAAACTCAGTATCAGACGTCAGTGAGTGACATCGAAAATGAGCATACTTTCCTCTTTTCTGACACATGTCGCTGTTCTGCGTACACTTGAGGACCTCCACGTTCTTTTCACAACATAAAAACTCGAGATCAACTCTACGACCTCTGCGTGATCAAGATCTTGCATGCCTCATAAATGAACGCACGCCAATTAATTAAAAGGCCATTCCGGTGCAATATGAGGGTCGCAAGTTATTGCATCTCTGACACAAACTGCAGGTTTTGTCATCCATCAAGAACCTGCAGATCCTGGTACGTATCTGTGATGCAAGAACAACGACCTGGATTGTGGGTAACAGTGTATATACGAGGGATATAGAGCATGAGCGGCAAGGTTGGTACAGACCCACCCCTCAACTCATTCACAACCAAACCCACTCATATCAAAACTAAAGAGCATATTCACTTTTTCCCTACCAACGTTTATTGAAACACACAAGCGTGTGCACCCACGTTTGTTGATGGTGTAAATCAAGGATTTTCTGTTGTTCCTCTTCCCTTTTTCTTTGTTTGTACTGAAACTTTTCGCAACAACTCTCATTGGTTTTGTACACGTTTTCTAATCGAGGTCGTCTTCGATTTGGTTCCTGTCCTCGATTCACCGATGATGTTGCACGTGTGTGTCCTCGATTTACACCATAAACAAACGCAAAACAACGAGCTCTTGACCTACAGCGCCACCAACTTTCAATAGTAGTTCAATAACGACCTTGCTCCCCATCGATCCACTTCCCTTTTTAGGGCAGCGAAATATCATTTCCAACCAGCACGTAGGCCTGCCTATACAGATCTGCAAGTAATACAGTCAAGTTAACTTACACTCACATTTGGACACACATCCAAGCTCGTCGATCGATCGAATAGACATGTTCTCGTAACCTTTCAGACATCTTATCATCTTATCAAGGGGTAATTGAGATAATGCATAAGACTTGTGCATTATCTCGATTACACCTTGTATCTTATCCAAATCACGATTCTGCGTCAATGTCCGTCACATTAAACTTCTTTGATACTGTAATTTGCTGGATTTTGGAAGCCAGACTTTGGGGGGGGGGGAGTCGGAAGCATCATTGTAATTAAGTAGAGGAATCAAACATTAAACCAAAAGCCGAAACTATAGTTTGATTCGAAAGGCAGAAAGTTGAAAACTTGTTAGTACACTGCAGAAAACGCATCAATGCTCCAAATTTATAAGTAAAAAATTAATACTAACAAATTATAGAATTATCATACTGTGATTTGTATTGCATTAAAAGTTTCAAAGAAATGTCCTTCCTGTTACTGGAGACTTCAATTGAATCATACCAAACGCACCCGATACAACAGCGCTGTTAACCTAATTAGCAGATGTTTGAAATAAATTAATATATTTACGATGCCGACTGCCAAGAGTCAAACATCAACATCATTGAGGCACGTAAGCGATTCCAGGAATGTCAAGATTATTTCCAACGAGTTTGCTGAATGATTCGTCGTTAAATTTTAAATTAAGGGCAATCCCAAGAGAGAGGTTAAACAAATAACAAGTGAAGGGTTTGCTCCTCACCCACGCCACGCATGGCGCTTCGGCGTTACTGTCATCATAACGATGGCCACCACGTCACAGTCAAAGCAACGTAACCGGTACGACAGCTGCCTTTGTATTCCTGACACACCAAGAGACACCCCCCCCCCCCCGTCATTAAAAGTGATTTGGATTCCGTGCCAACATGAACAAATTTAACAAAAAATAACATGAACTTAATTTTATGTATGGATTTAGAAGTCATAAAGTAGATGTAAGTCTTGAAAAAAAATAACTGCTTCTTCGGTCATGCAACAAAGTTTCAAAATGTGAATGTGGATTTGAGTTATTGTAGCAATTTTCACACCAGATGTTAATCGGGTGAACGACCTCAGATGTGGCATTTGTCGTTGAAGAATATATCTCCATTCCACAGGGCTGAGATTTCTCTGGACGGGGTTTAACTGAAAATCTTCAAAATAACGTTGGGAGCTCAGTTTTCCAAAGCTAGATATCCATATCAAATGCAAACTAACACCTCCAATGTCGTGCTCGTGAAGACCCGATTTGTCGGGCAGAAATAAAATGCTCTCGGCTTGGTATAGATTTGTGCGTCCTATGATGCACTCAGAGCGTGAAGGGGGTACTGCATGATCGAAAAACTAAAGCAAGAAAGGAGGCCTGTTTTCTTTGGTTCGCGTGCTGTGTTTATCCGTTTCAACATGGGGACCAAGGTGCATTTGGGAATGCTTGGATGAGCATCATGACGACAGAGAAGTGAGATAATAGACTGGTTCCCGTGCTGTACTTCGAATTCTAGATGGGCAGGAATCTGTTGAGGAGTGAGAACACTGACCTCGCTGGTAAAGCTGGTGCTTTTAGCATCCATTAACATTCAGAACTCATGCAAGAGAAAGATCTTTATTGGTATAGCAATGTGGCGAATATCAAGCACTGAGGTGGACTCAGGTCCATGCGCTTTATTCACTAGTCGGCCATATTGAATTGAAATTAGGTAAAATCTTAATTTTTGGAACTTGCTAAGAGAAATGAAAGCAACTTAATTCCTAATTAATTCCGGTCTGCTTCAATGAATAATTGTTAATTTGTAATTAAAAATTCCCTAATGTTTAAAGCCAGATTAATTTTGTTTAAAGACTGTAAAATAATGCTGCATTGTTCATGCATAAATAGTCTGGCGCCATCCCATCCCATTCAACAGTTAACACTTAGCAAAATACGTTCAGGGAACTCGACAAAAATGGCCAACTCGTGGATAAGGCCCATGACGGAGCAGATCATTAGCCTATATGGCCGTCACAATAGGAGGGCGCTGTTTGGTTGGGGTAAATACAAGATACTTTACCCAAATCATACTATCATGTCTGTCATACCTCAAATAGGCTACTGTGCTCTTTCGTTCAGAGTGTATTGCTGCTCAGTGTAGCAAACCATGCGTAAGTCTATTAACAGTTGAGTTCTAAACCATTCTGCATTATTGAACGTGAACACTGTTGATTGATGATTAAGGCAAGCGCGGTGAACCACGTCCCTCGCCCATCGCATCCAGAAAATAAAACGAATTGGTGAGTAATTAAAAAATAAAACATCACCGCTGTGGAGTTGCGTACTATTATGGTATTGCTCGAACATGGGGTGAGTGTCTGAGTACACAGGGAGGAGTATTGGATATTAATTTTACAAAATACAAAAGTGATAATGAAGATATTCATAAATTATCGCTTGCAGATATACGTTTCAACGTTTGAACGATAGAGGACAAGTGTCTGGAAACTGAGCGGAAAGGTAAGAGGCTTGCCTACGACTTTAGCGCACTGAAACAAACAATCCTTAAATTGAGCAAAACTATCAAATAACAAACAAGACGTAATTTTATATTCATAAATACCTAAGACCGTTTATGCATTCTTATTGGTCGAGAGCCCGTCACGTGGCCGGTCTTATACGGATGATAAAGACATGGCTAGCTGGTCTTAAACACTTTTCCAGTGTCACATGAAATTTGGACTCCCATGAAATCCGGTGCCTTTTACGTTTCATTCGTTGAACGTTCAAATTCCCCACGTATGCATGCGCAATACTGACAGTGCATCATTATTTCATGTCTGATATTCACACTACACCGACCCAGCTGCGTTTTGCGCGACATGGTCGAAATTACCATGACAATAATTAAATGTGCTAACGCAGTATTATTTAATAATGAATAAAATCGAAGTCTCGCTTGCTAGTTTGGAGGAACTCTTCAAATTGCGTGCACAACAGGTGCGCCTTCGTCGATACATTGTGATTTTAGGTCCAATTATCGAGCATTGGTAATCAACCTTACCTTCAAATTCGTGTGTATACATATTGGCGTAGGATTGTCAACAAAATTTGTATATTTTACAAAACACGACACGTGTTGTTCAACAAAATCAGCTGTTGCTTTACGTTGACAGATGGCGATTTTGGCTGAAATCTATAACGGTTATGCTGACGTTAATTGAAATCAAAACACAATGAAATTAAAGACAAATATTACTAGTTTCAATAATGAAAATCAAAATGGATACACAGTTTTATTTGATTAGTTTTCTCTAAAACAAAATTCCTCGGCATCGGCAACAAAATTTGGCAAGTCAGATAGAAAGAAATATTATATATAAATAAATAGAACCTCCGCGAGCACTTGGACGAATTCGTATGGCATATAACTCTGTTGTACATGGTGAGTCAAAAAGAAAGTTATCTGGATTAAATATATTTTTGCTCTCTTAAAAAAGCAATGAAATTTTATACACAAACGACGTATGTCTTTAATGAGCATATTCTTCCTCTCATCTGAAAAAAAAGACTTAAATTGATGTACGCTACCGGATGTAATGCATGTACAATTATTGTGTTAACAAGACATGGCTTGCGTGTCCAGGTAAGCTAGACCCGAAGTCACAGGAAACAATGGCTACATTGTTGAGGCCTTTCTGGTACTATTTTTGTTCTCAAAAAAATTGGATCATAAAGTGAGCTTCGTTCATTTATAATGCAGTAACTCCGTAAAAATACAAAGAGAAGCGCAACCATTAATTGCTAGCTTTCTGCCTCGACTTCTCGCCCAAATGTCACCTAGACATCGATGGAAATAAATTAATAAATGGCTGTTGTCCATTTCATTTCCATTGACTTGTATAATTCAAATACAAAGTACCAGTACAAACCCCAAGCGGCTTAGTCCATGTACTTTTTTATTTTCATTACAGAGTACGCGTAACCCTCTATACGGCCACGTCAAAGAACTGAATTTTTTATTTGTTTTAAATTAAGATCCGTTTTTCTAATTTTTATTAAGATTGCCCAAAACATTCTCTGGACACTAACACATTAATTTGGGAAGTTTCCAAATGATGACATTATCACACCGGAAGTTATTCTAACAAGAAAATGAAAAGTATCATGGGCTTTTCCGCATAGTTGCGTAAAAGCCTTTGGTTTTCTTCTTTTTGGGGTCATTGTGAAGTATAGGACACTTTCCCCGTGCATGAACACATTCTATTGCAAGTTGTTTGTTGTGCTACATTCATCATTTGTAACAAACATTCATTCAGGTTTTTTCCCCCAGGAAAATCTAGGGTTCAGAGGAAAAAAATACGAGATTGTGCAACACCCCGCTATACACGTCAATGCACCTGTGACGGGATAGGGGTTAGTTTGGTTTTGACCCAGCCAAAACGCGGGTAGGAAATCGCATCGTCCACCTTGAAAAACTTTTCAAAATTACAAAGGTTCAAAAACGCATTTCGGAATAATCAAACACTAATATGACCACAAGTAATACAGAAATCCTAAACTGCACAATAACCGATATTTCCGTGCCTTTTCATGCATCGATTTTTGTGCACCCCCACTTTGGCATTTTTATTTTACAAATCCGATCCACTTGACCACTTTCATCTTGGCATACTCTTACACCACCATCTGAAGACGTCACGTTACAATAGGTAATCGAACCCACACAAACAGTTGCGTGTATCACGAGGGTATCATGTAACTTCCCTCGGAACGGGCGAAGCAGGGGAGACAACTTTGATATACTATACCTTTCACAACTTTGATATACTATACCTTTCGTCCCAAGCTCACAATGCAAAATTATTTTGTTGGACTGAATGTATTTTTTTCACCGGCAAAATGTGGACAGAGACTCGAAATTCAGCGGCTCTTGATAAACCACTTGGCGAGCGGGATCACATCCCAAGAAATTGCACGTATTCGATGCTAATTTCATCACATGTAGTGTCGGGATGAATGTATGGCTAACAGACAATTTTATTTGAATAAGAATTTACTTGTGTTCGCTGTTCGTGCCTCATTGTGTCTTTGTTGTTTTCTCTGTAATTACTTCACCATGCAACCATTCTCTTGCATTGCAATATGTAATTAAACTCATAAAATCAGTAATATTCTCATATATCGCTCAAACGTTACGTTGCTGTTTCTCAACGACAATTTTGATAATTTCATCCCGAGCCGAGACACTTAAAAGTACCATCATAGGGGTATCATGGAACTACCCTGTGGAGTGTGGTGGAGTAGAGGAGGGCGTACAGACCCTTGCATACACAATGCATACACAATGTATCACAGCTTGCATAAATGTGAATGTCTAAAACTCAGCAGTGTGTTTTGGACAATGATTGATTTGCTTAATCAGCGGCCAACTTTCAGCGTACATCCAATTTGAACTGAAGTATTATGAAATGTGATCCGTAATTCAATCTTGTGCTCTGGTTTATCATTACCGTTATAATTAAAAACCGCGTCATGGCATATGATCATATCATCTCATCTTTCCGTTACATTCGCGTATAGTAAACACGAATGTAAAAGTAATCAACGTCGACAATCTTAACCACAAGACCACGCGGTTACAGGTTTGTAAGGTCATAAATACTTGCACAGAGAATTGATAAGTGTGTGACGTCATGATGACGTCATCAAAAAATGTCATTTTTCAAAACGCATACAAGCGAAAGTCGGATCGTCAAGAGACTCAGCGCACAGAGAGATGTTGTTATTGTTATGGAAAATCTGAAGTAATATCATGATGACGTTATCGGTTGATTTTTAACGAATTTTTGAACGTTACTTTTTTTCTCCTGCTTCAGTAATTTGACAGTTTTTGATCGGATCAAGCCCAAACTTGACACAAACCAAGACGCATTATACATGTGAATGTTGTCAAGTGTCGTCGTAATGACGTCATCATATATATGTTATGCAACTACTAGCAGCATTGACTTACAATTTTATAGGTGAATGGTCAAGCACAAATTAAACTTGAACAATGGAGTGACGTCATGATAACCTCATCAAGTGATTATATATGGATTTCCATTTTTACTATATTATATAAACCGATAGACTTAATAAAAGTTAAAAGGGAAATAAAAGTTAAAAGGGAAAAAAGAAATCGCAATTGCAAACTCGCCATTCGAACTTGGGACCTTTCACATGCCAGGCGACAGTCTTAACCATAAGACCACGCAGCTTATAAGTCTGATTCACGTGTTCATGAATATAATAGGAAATATCGATAACAATATCACAGGGTCAGACTAGTTGTGATTCCAGGCTCCAAGCCAATTCAACGTTGAATGTAGCAAACAGGTGTGTACGTTATAAGACTGTTGCAAGTTGCTGCCTGCTGGCATCGCTTGAAAATGGGCTCAGTGCATCAAACGGCACGTTGACGTAATTACTGACCACACGATGCCATTCCTAGATTGAGCCATTGGAACACTCTGCTCTAACGCTGTAATAAATAAATAAATAATAGCAACGGGTTCTCATATCGACCCAGGTGTGTCGACACGCCTTAAGGTGGCAGCCCCACCAGTCCTTGACCTTGTCGGAGCATGTTTGATTCGAAATGCTAACATCCCCGGCTTGAGGATTTATCCACGTCAAAATCCGACCAAAAGTTCCAGTCATTTTCAAGATAACAAAAACATCACCATCACAAGGAAGATCATTGAGTTTGCAGTCACGCAAAGTTTTACGTCGTGCAGTGAATGATGCATACTGCATGCAATCGATTTTTTTTTCTCAGTGTTTTTAAGGTTAGAACGGATTAACTTGCCATTGAACTGCCACTAGGCCTACTCAGTAACACGCCCAACTGTAGTCTGCACACGTCCTTCTGTACTCTTATCTCATTAATCTTCATACATTTTAATAAGTGTCTTTGCAATATTCATTCAGTCTTCCAGCAATCCCGAGAAACGCAGGCTCCTCATTAATGCGTAGCCACGCACCTAGGATCCACAGCGCATCCCGAAGGCGCCAGGGGAATAGACGCAGGTGCGCTCGAGATCATCCTGGGAACAAGTCGCGTTTCAAAGAACTAATTTATATAGATGTACGGTACTTTACCAAACTCTAACAAGTACGCGATTAGCCTTTGAGCTTCCGATGTCACGCCTCAAAAATCTACATCCGCCTGTTTTTTTTTTGCAATTTTCAAAGCGATCGCATTCCAGGGGCGGTGTCCCTAAAGGAGACAATTTTCAACACCTCATGCACTCTTGGTGTACATGGGACCAGCAGCCTCGTCGCGACACGTATTGCGGTCGTCCCGATTGGGTTTGACTGATTTGTTTGTATGTTGGTCGAAACTCAGTAGGCCCAAAAGATATCGCCAAGTTTTCAATGTATACTTATCAAGTTAACTTTCTTGTTCAACGAATCTTATTATATATTAACCAAAAATATGCCCGTTAATGTTTGCCCACAATGATAATCTTTTGAGCAAATGGAGGATGTTGACTTATCACAGCCATGAATAGGTAGTTGAAACAAATTCAATCGACCGCATAATTAAGCGGTTATGTCTTCTTACACACAACGTGCGCTGGCACTTCACCGGACTTAAAAAGCTCTTCATGGAGTTCCCAAACTAAGTGCTCTTTCGTTCGGGTTTTTCTCCAATTGCCCTGAGGCTTGTTTCTCTAGGTTTCTGTTTTAACAGGTAGAACCCTTGCCACTACATCATGCACCAGAAACAGAAGACAAAACGTACCCTGTAGGATTCATAAAATGTTCACCGCGCCACGTGTGCTTTCAACCTGGGGCGCTCTTGAGCACGCTTCCGTGAGACGTACATTTTTCTCCCCGATACTTATCGAGCCACCTCCAGACATTTTCTTCAGTTCGGCCGTCGTTCACGCGTTTTACACAGACTGATAACAGCCTAGTAAAATGCAAACACGCGATTGATCCGCGGCAAGTGGAGGGCTTATTAGGCGTTTCGCTTCCGTCTTGCGAGAACAGAAAATAATGCAAGAGAACGGTGTTAGCCATGTTGACCACAGGCGGTAATGCAATCTAACGTGTTTACGGAGAAGGCATCGAGGCTAATATGCTTGTATCAACATTCTGATTGAAGATCTGAAGGCATGCGGAAGAGTCCATGAACATGCGAGTGAAAAGCAAAGAACAAACAAGGTTACTACAGAGCTTGGCTAAGCACCGCAAACGGCTCGGCCTTGCTCCTTCGCCTTCTTTTCCTGAGAAAAATAAAAGATGTTAGTAGACGGTTGCGTTGATCATTGCAAACAGTTCCATTTCATCACAAATGGGAACCTCTTCCCAGACAACCATATATACAAATGAAGACACATCGGATTCCACTAAATACCGATCTAAATCAGCCAAATTACATGTGTAGTATATGGACATCACGCCACTCTCCATCGTTAATTATGAGGGGCTCAACTTTACTGTCGTAAAATAGAAGTAACAGTCTTGACGGGATCCTGTAATTGTCCATCAAAATAACTTCCATTGACGACATTTCTATCGCAAATTGTTATTGCCAGACCAAATCGCACAAACACTTATACTTATCCAGGTTTCATCTGGCGTTTTAAATTTGCAACACATATTTTATGTCACCCTGGCTTTCGTCAACATTCAGTCCAATTGATGTGATATTACTCAGAAATATGATAAATCAAATAAACAAGAGGTCTGTGATATTGACTTATTACTAGACCACCGATATAAGGCTTTTGATCTCGGTCGGTAGAGCGCCGGTATGGCGCCAGATTCCGGTCAAATCATTTACTTTGTTCAACCTTATTTTGTTTGAAACCATGATAGATAGAAACGTTAATATGAAATATCGTAGCATCAAAAATTCCGGCAGGGGTAAAGGTATACATCAGCTGACAATTTGCCCATCGACGAAGATGTAACGAGGACTCTGCATTGCGAACCGGGCAAGCAAAGCGGCGTACGTGGACGGTCTTTGAACGACCCACTCGCCGCAGGTTCTGAGATCAACTCCGTATGAAGTGATCATTGTATCGATACTCAGACTGATTTCCCTCGAGTCGAACGCATGCAGGATGAGCCAGTGGTTTAACAAGGGGATAATTAAATTAGAAACGCTCCATTACAGACAAAATGTGTTACAGCAAAGATTACACATCAAATGCCGCAGAAAATCGTCCTTGCTTGCCTGGATTATTTCGATACCGGGACCGTGTGGTACAAAGAGTTGAAATTCATGCAAAGCAAGTGACTGAAGGTATTTTTGAACAAGGAGCTCATGTCTTTCACTTTCTCTGTATGTGCGCACATATTATGTACATGTATTTAGAGAAAAAGACTTGCGGTCTAAAGGAACAAACGAAGTAGGGATATACCTTTGTAACAGTTCGTTTGACTATCATGTGACTTGATCTGAGACTGACTTCCCAACTTGTGAAGACTCGAGTAAGACACCGTGAATGAGTACAAACGTCTTGCGTGCGTTTGTGTGATGTTGCGTCGAGACAGCAACTTAAATTTCCTATCGGTTATATTTGTGACTTTTTCCCCGTAGTTTTCCACCCGATACCCAGACCAAATAGGCCTCGAGTCCGCCCTCAAGATGCAGACCTGTGGCGCGACATTCATCACCGTTTTTGACAGACTAGCATTTTGAGATGTTGCCACTTGGTCCTGCCGGATACGAGTCCCTTTTTGGCTTCTCAAGGGGATGCTGCACGAGTCCCGACTGAGAACAAATCAATAATGATTATTGACGTTCACCGAGACGGGACAAAATCCATTTTCAGAAATTGCCCGGAGGTGGGCCGCAATCAACGGAGAGAGAGATCCAATTACACGCACCATTCCTGATCATTGGGGTTATTTTTCTTACGCGCGAGATCTATGTATCCGCAAATATCGCAAGATATTTTCAATATATTTGCCGGTGAAAATCATATGAAATCAACAAGAAAATCACAAAGAGGTAACAGTTAATACCAATGTCATGGTTAAATTCTTTCGTTGAATTGCAGTTTGTCAGATTGTGAAAAATAATTTTGCAAAAACATGATTAAGCACTAAATATGGTACTCCCATCATAATTGTAGAGGGGGGTGAACGGGAATTGGCGTAGAGTCAAATATTTTGATGTATGTATATAAATCATCAATTATGTTTGGTATGAAAATAACAGCAACAGTCCGAATGTGAATAGGAAAAAAAATAGGCTTTAACATTTTACCTCTGGGAATGCACTTTATATACGCCGGACAGTAATGGTCATCGATTTAGAATTAAGAACGATTGCGTGAACAGTTTTTCGTAGGCCTGTACTCGACACTATACGGTAGTTCCACTTGAGGTTAGGCCTAGTGTATTCCAGAGAGAGTTGAGACCATAGATGATAATGTTCAAAGAATGTGAATCTCGGTCTTGAATCAGGAAACGGCACAATCCGTGATGTTGCACGGGTAAAACGTTAAATGAGCCAATCAGACACGTCTTGGTATAAGCAAGCGTGTAACCTGTTAACAACACGAGACTTTAATGTCGCTACACACAATGTCGTTCACAACTATGTCCCAAGAGTTTTGGTATTCGTGACACGCACGGTGGTAGGAAGCGGCATGTTGCCAACGCTGTTAAATAGATGCGCTCAATAAGCGTCCAATCAGAAAGCGTCTTATAGTCACGCAGTCATGACAGTAGCCAGACTGAAGTGACGGAGTCGTCCCTTATAAAGAGCTTCGGCTCCACACTGTCATTATTATTACCCTGTTGCCTGAGTTGCTGTCATCGTATGATACCCATCTCGCTACCAAACTCTCCACACGCGGACTCGTTGGGCTTGCGCTCAGCCTATGTATCATCACCCACGGAGTTCTACGCACTGTGTGCCGATCAATATAAGATATCCAGCCGGAAATATGTAGGTCGATACGCGACGGCAAGAAGGGGTAAGTCTATATGTGGTCCACTTACGGCAACGTCTGCCAGATTGTTGAGATATGTTTAAAAACTACCCGAAGGTGTTGTTTTTTTCCGACAAGGAATTTGATACAGAGCGCCGATGCGCACGAGGGTTTGTTTTGCCTTTCCTAACAGTGAGAACCATGTACACTTCTTGACGTAACAAGTTCTACCCTCTCAATGTTTGTCGACCGTTTTCTAATCGGGTGCCCCGGCAGCGCGCAGAAGGGCAAGAATATTGCATTGAAAAGCAGCAATGTTCATGCACGCGTATTATTAATCCAATGTTCTCCCAAGCGTATTATAAGTCGTTCGAATTATAAATTTGTCACATATTATATGAATCATAATTTTTTGAACAACTTGTGTAAATTTCCATTGCTGTTTAAATTTCATTAAGATAGAGGCTTTTTTTCTGCGTATGCCCTTTTGCTGGAAACTTTTTGGTGATTACGCGTTCGCGCGTAAGGGCGTATGCGCATGCCGTTCTGCCAGGCACACAATGCAAACAGATTGGGTTTTTTTGCCTACATCTTCCAACAGTGGAAATATACTATAAATTGTTATACCTGCCGCATGGACGTATACTCGATATTGCCTTGAAGTGACTGTCGCTCTTGAAATCAGGCATGTATCGGTAAACCTATTATCTAGATGAGAATGCCCCAGCGGGTATAGCTCACGCTAAACTTAATTGTATTACCAGTGCATGTGTATATCTGACAATTTTGTTAAATATCTGCTTTTCAGTAAGTTGAAATTGCTTATATAGAACATCTGTGTGGGGAATTGCTCTCCTTCCTTTTGCTGTGAGATTAATAACTTTAAAAGCACCAAGGAGGGCAGGTTTGACCTTGCAGGCATACAGCCCAATATTCGATATACTTGAAAGGATTGCTGAATGGCTACAAAATGTAATTTACATGTCGACAATTAAGCTGTACCGGCCCAATGAGATATAAGGCATAGTCACTACGAATTACGAAGAGCTACTCCGAGCCTGACATTTCCTGAGATTTCGCATTGAATGAAGCGAATACAATAACAGAACTTGGCGCAATCAAAAAGAGTTATTTTGGTCGGTTGTTTGTTAATACAAGCCCAACTGGATTCAAAAATGTAATCCGACCCGCTGAAAAACACTCCAGGTAATATCTAAGGCTTCAAGAAGAGGTATCAAGTTCATTATTTTGATTTTTTAAGCCATGGCATATTCGGCGCAGACATCTTAAGAAGTAAGACACTTCTGGACTGATTCCTGTGGTTTATAGCGTTGATGGTTTTTTATTTGCCTCGTAAAATAAGGTATGTTGCTCCGGCCCTGAAAATCTGCTATCAGATGACAGATATGAAAATACTCTGCAATGTTAGATCAGTCACCATGAAGAAAAAGCGGGCACAATTCTCTTCAACAAATAGAACAGTTCTAAAGAGATTTTTTGGGTCAAGGATCATCCATATGCCATCGGCATTTTTACTCATGCTCCATAAACTCTAGGCAGACAGGATTTGGATCGATAAGGGGATGACGGCGTGTCCAGAGACGAATACGTGATTTTCTGCGGTCAAACTGGGTTAAACCCTCCAACTTGAAGATAAAGTTTTTAAAGGTCATCCTACGGATCGATAAGACGAATGCTCATCGAGATTTTTGGTACATAATTTCGTTACAAAACTGTTTTACTCGGAAATTACGACGAAAAACCCTGACACGAACTATCAATATATCAACCGACCTGAAGTTCTGAGACGAACGCTATAAGCGGTCGGGGAAGGGGTCATTTATAATTGTCTGAATTTCACGCGGCACTTGCTAAATTCCCATCGACTTGGTCGACTTGCCATCTACTTTGGGTAATGCGACCTCTCAAATCATATTGAAACTGCGTGTATAGCTGGATGTTATTTGGTTGGCGGAAGAATATATTTTTTCAAATTCAAATTTAAAAGGATGCATTAATGACGTTAGAAAATGGATTAAAGCTGTTTACATGTTTTTACGGCTAAGAAATGATAATGTGGTAAAGTAAAAAAATATTAGTTTTGAAAAAGAAAGCTGGAATGTTAGAGTATGAATCATCCAGAAAATAATTCACGACTAAAATTAATGACCAAAATCACAAAATCTGGAAATATACAAAGATTTTCATCGTGTTTGATCATAATGGGTCACGGTAGCATTGTAGTCCCACATGAAAAGTGGCTAAATGGTTGACGGCCCTAATGGATGAGTCGTATATCGTGCGTGCAGTCCATTCATCAAATGGGCTTCCGGTTGCTCGCTTTCAGATCGGGAAAATGGTAGGCCTAGCCCATTCAAACAACAAAATTTGAATTTTAATGATGAGCAGAGTGCGGGCTAAGTCGTGCTACATTCACTGTCCACTGACAAACTCTCTCAGCCTGCCGTGTTTGCATAGCAGAACGCCGTGTCTTGCGTGCATCAAGGGCCAACGGACAGGGGCATCCGAGGAGAAAGAGGGGGGGGGGGGGGAAATAAGCCGAACCGGAAGACAAGAGCAGGCTTTCCGTGACAAATATGGAACAACAAGAAGACTTTCAGGACGGAGACATGATCGAGACATCAGTAAACAGAAAAACCCTCGGCGGAATATCACTCCAAAAACCCAAAGTGCAAGATCTGACGAATTGGCCGCCTTGAATTGGAAGTTGATTCTTTTTCTGCCTAGAGCGATATCTTAAAGATTGAAAGAAAAACAAGTGTTGTCGAATTATCCCTCGCTTTGCCGCGCTCACTTCGTTGCGCGGGGGAAAAAACACTGATTGAAGAGAAAAAAAATCCTAGAAATGCGATTGTCATTTCCGCGCATGACCTCTGCAGTTGTTATTACTATAGGTTATGTCTGCAGCATACCTCGGAATGTGATTTGATTAAACGACAGCTCTGCAAATGTCAAATTTCTGAAACCGACCTAAAATGTCGTTTCTCCTTTGTTGTGTGTGCTTGGAGCGCTTGGTGCAGCGTTCAGCAAACCCACAAGCTGATCCAGCAAGCATTGTGTATATTGCACTCAAGCATAATTGTGGATTATGTATAATTTTCCCTGCTACTTTACCCGTCAGAGAAATACTTCGAAAAGAAAGTCTTGGTGCATCGTTGCTTGGAACGATGTACAGGGTGAGTGGGAAAAAATGGCACAATACGGTACATGTATCACATGCACCCGGTCCCAGATCAAATGTTTGCAGAAGAGAAAAACTGGTAACCTTTCCCGTTTTTGTGGGAGCAAGGACTTAATCCAAAGGGACATATTTTTTAACTCACCCTGAATTATATTTAAAGTAAAAACAAATAAGTTTCTGCATAAATACGCTGAGATGATACAGTGAAGCCGTTGGCACACGTCCTTATTTACTGGCAAATGTTTGTTTTATCGAAGCGAAGTTTCATCAAAATGCTCAGAATCAGCAGCGCAAGAATCTTATCTCCCTCAAAAAACGGCTACTTTTTCGGGTTACTTCATAGGGACGGAACTCATTTGGGTTTCACACCTCAGCTCATTCCATGATGTCGAGTTTTTGGTCTCGGAAGGGATCGGCTTCCGCTCTGTCAAGTACCTGTAATCCGAAGGCTCTTTGAAACATCCACCCCTCCCCCAGCTATCATTTATTAACTGTCGTCCTCCGGGCGGCAACTCCCAAATGGGCCGTCTTTGATGGATTAATCGCGCCTTGACGAGTCTACGGTTACCGGACCATGAAAAAGGCAATTTCTAGCGGGGCCTGCGAATGTAGCACCATAAGCTGGCAATTAAAGATTTTGAAATTACTTTGACGGTGAAAGTAGTTCCTTGTGTTTATGACTTCAATTTCTCGACGAAGTCATATTCTTATCCACTTCTATGTATTTTTTTTTTAAGTTTAAATGGAATGTACTCTAACGGGAATGCAAATTTGTACCAATATGCACCTTTTTCCATTGGCATTTCAAGTGGTGGTTTAATGCTGATGTATCTGCATAAAGCATATTTAAATGACAAAATGTTGCCAGGATATTATTATACTTTCGTTAATTTATTAATATTATCTGTAAAAGAAAATGTCATTATGCATGGTAAAATGCCATAGGCCAACCATGGAGGATGGGCCAACAGACACAGAAGCAACTTGGTTAATGCGTCATGTCGCAACATAGCCAATAATTGCGCTATGTGATGAATGTATCCACACAAGAAACTGTCACGTCGACAAACAAGGGATTATCAGCTACAAATGGGAACACAACGGCTGTTTCGTGCTGATATTTACATGTTATCATATACTTAATGTCAGGCGGGGACAATACGATGTGGTTTAAATGAGGTATTATATTATAGTCACGAAACATTTGCGGTGGTCAAAATAATTTATGTGCAACTGTCGCGAATTGGCAGTGCGAATATTATTTTTTTGTTGACGTTGACGTCACCAATTTGCTTTGTATTACCGTGAGGCTTACACCGACCTCAAGAAGACGAAATCATCTGCACTTCTCGTTAGTCCTTCCTTGATACTCGTTTATGACATCTCGGAAGACAATCCAAATGAAATTGAAGCGATTAGGAAGACACATATTTATCCATCTTCCGAGAAAATGAATTTTCAATGTTCCAATTAGCGTATATCGCATTTTGTCCATGTTCACTCAACCATTAGCATATGCACCGTCTAAGTACCCTTAGTAGCGTCAACTCGTCTCCCATCTTCAGTCATCGATGTCTTTAAGTCCACACTTGAGATCACACTGTCGCAGTAAATCTGCAACTTGACCAGCTACGATGACATGAAATCTGTTTCAGGTTTCCGGATTCTTGCAAAATGAAACATGAAAGGTCTACTTTTCCGAGCAAGCGTTTGTAAACAGATACACTGATTGATAAATCCTTTCGCATAAAAAAGCGAGACAAATCAAGGAGCCCTTTTTCAAAGGGGATTTCTGAATTCAGAAGAGTCAAATAAATTATACTCATACAACATTGAATACGGAAGCGCCCTACAACACTAAATACTGTAAGAACGTGCCATGAGCTCTTCACGCAATAAGTAGTATATTGTGTACATTATGGAGAAGACTGAGTTTACATTCACCAAGTAATTGCATTGACAACAGACGGACCCTGTAGGTGATTCCACTGCATCTGCCATTCGGTGGTCAGTCATCGCTAATCGTAATCAGAACGCGACGATTGCTTCTCATCGTACATAAGCCGTGTTTCTGCGCAAAACACGCCGGCTTCAAGATTAAGACTTCCCAGTTTGTTCAATAAGTAAGGCGCAGATGTCATCGGGGTGATTAGACCTGGTAGGGTAAACAACACTGTAATTCTATTGCTGACGGACTGTTCTGTCTGCAAATAACCGTGCGATTTGTCTTACTCGTGTAAGAGACTGGAGAATCAATTGGGATGTTTACGACGTTAGTAAACCAGACGTTGAGAGCACGAATCCGGACTGACAGTTCGAAAATCAACAGTGGCAAATCATTAAATCAACTGAGAAGGACTTCGTGACGCTTCTACTTCCACTTGTAAATTTTTCCGACCAGTGTACCTGAAATTACTTAGAGAAAGCACGTCTGAGTGCTCTCCTCAAAGAACAAACGTATCCTCGGTTGGAGCAGGAAATTAAATCTTGACGACTATCCGTACAACTGGAAATTAACATTGATATGTTTGTGTATTTATTTATAGAGCATTGATTTTAGTCGTCAGATCTCAAAAAATACCTGTCGTCCGTGTGTATCAACTGCAAACGCGCATAGCAAATTATTATTGATTCAATTATTATTCCAAGATGTGAAGTATTCTTAAGTGCATTATTCATGGGCAGCCAAACGCCTCAGGCAACGACTTCTGTAAATGCGAATTTCAATAGCCTTCAATGCCGTCTGGAAATACAGGCGCACTGTAAATATTTGTGTGAAATGCAGCACTGCTTGGGAGAGTTAAAGTACAGTTCAGCCAGTCAATTTGAAATAGTCTGTAAACAAAAAAAATATGTCTATAGATATAAAACATTCGCCATACATATAAAAATTGCATGTTGAATGGCCCGGGTAGG
Organism: Patiria miniata; assembly: GCF_015706575.1. Classification (NCBI taxonomy): domain Eukaryota; kingdom Metazoa; phylum Echinodermata; class Asteroidea; order Valvatida; family Asterinidae; genus Patiria; species Patiria miniata. The sequence continues at coordinate 15,032,810 of NW_024037074.1, forward strand.
TACACAGTGATTGCCACCAAAGGAAATGTTCTTGATACACGGCTCGTTATCCAGCGAGCATGCTATTATTTTCTTTTCATTTCCCTTCCGAAGCTAGGAAATTGCGAGTGCTGGCGGAATATTCCATCTGCCACTGGCTTTCAATCGTAGCCTACTACTGATCGCACTATTAATTTGCGCTTTCTCAAAAACTGTGACATCTTTCATAAATCAAGATGGATTCGAGTTGGAATTAACACCAGTATATGGCCAGACTAATTGTTAGGAACGGCGCCAAACATGTCCGAAACCCAGCCCTCCCCGACATTTATTTACAAGGCGTGCAATACTCTCACATTAACTTTACACGTAACCTTCTCAGTTGAAGGGTTACCAACCTTTATGCTCCGTAACACTCACTGAATATCAGTGTCTTGTAGTGTCTTGTTAAACGGTTTCCGTTTCACGAAACCCTTTCAAGACGGTCTGTGTTAGTGCGAGGCGTCCGAAACAAGACTAGGCAAGCCAGTAAAGCCGGTCCCAGAGGGCGCCAAATTATATTCAATTGATTCCAGCATGCACCTGGTCTACACAATGGGCCGAATACCTGTCCAGCATACAAGTCAGTCAGTCAGTCAGTGAGATAGGTACAAAGAGGATACTAGGCTGGCCCTCTGTGACCAGCCAAACTCACTGCACATGGCCAAATCTAAGCAGGCCTCGAGCGAAGGGGGACGCCCTCTGTACCCCTACCCATTAGTTACTTCACTAGTTGTGGTACTAGTTGCGGTACAGGCGTCACTTGCCTCATAACCAAGTGCGGTTGATATATCATGGAATCTTTATTGACTAAAATATCCTTCTATCTTCCTATTTCAGGGCATCTAGAGAGAAGTTAACGAATTGACACTCCACGGAGCATTTGATTATCAGCAGGCAACATGTCTGAGGATGACGAGTACGAAGGATCGTACGCTTACGGCAACGACTCTTATATCGAGCCCGACTTTGACTGGGTCGTGATTGACATCTACGCCGTGGTAGCCATCGTAGGGTTGCTGGGCAACGCAAGCATCATCGTAGTCATCCTGCTCAATCGAGAGCTCCGCAAGTCTCAAATCAACGCCTTGATCATCCAGCTTGCCATCGGAGACTTTCTCTTCCTGCTCCTGACGGTACCGATCAAGATCGAACACGAGATCGACCCTTTCTGGCAGTTTGGTAGCGTCGCCTGTAAGATCTATCGGTTCGGTGAGACCCTTGCCGTTGGCGTGTGCGTCTACTCCATCACTGCCTTCAGCGTGGGTCGATTCTTGGGAATCGTAATGAAGAAAGGTGAGAGGAACTTCACCAAAGTGTTGATACTCACTGAGTGGTTGACAGCCATTGGTATCGCCGTACCGACTCTCTTTATAACCACCCTCGACCCGACCCCATCAGGCCTCAACCATTACTGTACCTTCCCTCACCAAACCACGGCTTCTCAGGTCTACGTTGTCTTCTGGGCCTGCTTCTTGTACGTCATCCCACTGGGTCTTATCGCCTACACCAACATCTTAGTCATCATCAAGCTCGTACAGAGTACCAGAAAGTTCTCCGGGGAGCAGGTCAATCGGTCGCTTCTCAAACAGTTCCGGATTCGTCGTAACCGGGCGGCCATGTTTATCCTGATCACGGTATCCTTCGCTGTCTTCTGGATGCCGTATTTCGTATTCCGCTTCTGGCAGATCCTTGGCAGTGGTCCCGTGGTTGTTAACCCGGCCCGGGATGCGCTGCGTCAAATGCATTACTATGCTGCCATCGCCAACTCGTGCTGCAATCCGTTCGTTATGTACATGATGAGCTCCAAGTACAGGAAGGCTCTGTTCTGCCGGTTGCCGTCCAAACACAACGCCGGAGTGGCCTCAGCGAATTCGATCAGGAGTGGCCGTTCCAGGACAACTCGATTCAGTCTCTCTGTCAGGTACTAACGACAGGAAAAATCGAGAAAGTTCCTAATGCTGCCCCGACTTTTGGAAATAAAACCTTTTCGTCGGAATCTTTAACGGAGAGATGAGTGTCTTGTTTGTGTACATGAGATTTGGAAAACAGAGAAATGGACGAATATTTTGATGGAATGGAGCGACGAACTTTAAGTTCAAAGGAAAAGTAAATCAGAAATGGGAAGAACGCTTGGACCATAAGTGGTGCATCTTTCCCTCGTTGTTGAAAGCCAACCGAAATGAACAAGACCATCTTTAATATAAAAAGAAATAATAATAATAATAAATTTTACTATCGTAAATTATACCATATTGGAGACACTTTAGCGCCAGAGTTATTCCTTTAGAAAACATGTGGAATTAGGGATTTCTCCCTAATGCCTCAGCTCCTATACAGAGGCAAACATTATTGTCGCCAACAGGAGATCGATTGCTCGTGGTCCAATCGGTAACAACACCAAAATTAGTGGGGGTAGGATAAGGGAAATTGGGGTATAGGGGTCAGGAAAGTTGGACAAAATTGTGCACAAGTCTATGGGAATGTCTCCTAACTAAATGGTATGTTTCGATGATAACAATAATAACAATACATAGTCGTCCTATAATAATAATAATCGACATTTAAGAACGATCTTATTAGTAAATTAAATCACCTCGCTCACAGTATTATTATTACCCCTGATCATGGGGCCAATTAAACATTCCAAATACCATCTCAGCTCCCTGAGGAGTATACAGCTCGATGCAGCCTGTTAGGCGCAAGCAAGCTTATTCAATCACAATAACCATCTCTGCCCTCACAGATACCCATTTACTCCTGGGTGGAGAGAAGCAATGAGTTACAAAGTGCCTTGCTGGACTCGAACCCACAACCCGCAGCTTTACCCACAGACCACGAATCTAGTGCCCTTAACCACGAGGCCACAGCACTATCGCGAATAATAATTACCGGACCATTTCCATCCAAGTTCAAGTTGTCAATACCCGTTTTTTTATACTACACATACTGAGAGAAAAGGTTATTATTAAAGGGGAAATTTATGACTGGTTTTCAAAAACATGCTGGCAGCTAATTACCGTTATTCTATTGAAGTTAAAAAACAATCTATTCCCGGCCGACGAATCGTATTACAAATACCGTGACTTTCTATAATTGGATTTTATTTCTGTGGGTGTCTAGTGTCGCATATTTCAATATTTGTGAATTTGTAAACCGCAGTATTATTGGTTGATGGGTAGCGATGAGAGGAAAAAAAACGGGTGAAGAAAGTGAAAGTGCTGAGGAGATATCAGACAGGTATTGGGTGAGATAAAAGGCCTATATTGAAACAGAAAGAATTTCGTACTGAAAACAGTCTGCAATTTCTGCAAGTATGATGAATACGAGTTAACTTTTCGTGCAGTTTTGCCAAAAAGCAAAATTGTTTGCCGCTTTCATTAAGAAATTTCAAAAATGAGCTGTTTTCGAAATAAAGAGTCCATCCGATTCTTGGGAACACATTGTGCAACTTTCTACTTCTCTTAAATGTGTGAAAACTATTTGGCATTCCTTTTTGGTTAATTTGATTGAAAAGAGCACTTTTTACACTTTAAAAATGGTCCATACTTTTATGGACAACTTAGTGGGTTGTTGCTGTGATGTCATTTCAGGAAGACACTGTTCAGTTTTCTGTTTAAATTGTGAACCCAAACTTTGCTAATTGAAAACATAATGTTTGAGAAAGGGTTGCTCATTAGCTTACTGCCATGTACTTGCACAAAATGAATCACGCAAGAAAAGACAATTTGTGACAGCAAAATATCCAAATTCTATCAATTTTTTGAGGTGAAGTAGCTTTAACATTGAGGTCTCTGCCCGAAATGGCATCACACTTTTGCTCATGAATATGGAAATTTTCATTAGCATGAAAATGGCAAAACGAAAATTGAAAATAAGGTTAAATGTGAGTGAATGGGACACAAAGGTGCATTTTCAAGGATTGCATTAAAAAAATTCATTGTATGGGTCCTTTAAATGAAAAAAAGACGCTTCGGCCTCCTTTTCACCAATTGGTGTGTTCTATAGAATTGGCGTTTTAAATACGTTTACCCATCGGGAACGATGGTTGTTTTCCTTTCACTTCCAGGTTTGATTTGCATTTGCGGCAACTGATTGTGGTAAACAAAATATCGGATAAAAAACAAGCAGATCCTCTGCAAAAAAATAAATAAGATAATTAAACAAACGAACTGGACAAATGACACAAAAGGGTGAACAGAGTGGAGATGACCTGTGGATGTGAGTGACAGACTGCATGTGAGGCTGAGAGGGGTACGTACAGAGGGCGTGTGAAATGAGAGATAGAGAGAATGAGCGACAGCGGGCGTACAATGTGTAATGCACTTTTAGCTAGAGGGCGCTTTGAACTGTTAGCCAATCAGTGAACAGATCTTGTCCGGGAAGCGAACCAAAAGTTGTAGTCATACAAGACCAAATTTAAATTTGGTCTGTACCACAAGTTTTGGTTGAATTTAGCACAAATTCTAACCCAAACAATTGGTTATAGAACAACCCAAGTTTGGGTAGTTCCAGTTTTCACCCTTTCTAGGGTAAAATTAACCCATGGCAATTTTTCAGTGTTTGATAAAGTCCCAACACTTAAATGTTTGAAAACAAATAAAAACATCTTCTAACATTTAATTTGAAGATAGTATTGCGTGCCGCAAACATACCGTAATTTATATTTCATTGTCCATCAGATAGCCCTACAGTTGGCATTATGACTTTGGCAAAGAGAAAGTCGTAATAAAAAAATTAGAAAACAAGCTGAAAGCTCAAAACCAGACACTGGCCAGCTCACTGTACAAAAAAAGGTTTCACATACGTTGCTTGTTACTATAGGTCTCAGTTAGTCCAATATACGAGAAAATTTTGGCTTCAAATAAGCTTAACCCTAACCCTAATAAATAGTGTAAACCTTGCTGTGTTTCTATTGCACCGTAGCCATTTTGAATAATGATTGTCTATGTATCTTTGTGCATTATTGACCCATTGCGTCCATATTTAATCAATTCTCCAGACTGTATGTAGTGCAAGTCTCTTATTTCGTAAAGATTAGCCGTATGATGGTGTTAATATAAACGGTTATAGCTTATCCTGCTGATATTGTGTTTAGTGTGCATTTTAACAATATCAACAATCAATAATAATCAGCAGGGTAGAATATCATTAGTCACCTCCATGTTATATCTTGATCGTTTAAAACCAAAACGCAATTGTAAACGTGTATTGGATTATTCATAATGCGAAATTTGTAATCACTCGTGTAACGTGGTGTACAAGAACGGTAGCATTCTGTATAATCGCAGGCGGTGGTACTAGAGTGATATAAGGCCTAGGTGTAATACAAACTCAAAAGGTATAATATTTTGCGATAACATGCAAACAACAATTGTTTGTTGGCTGTAGGAATAGACTTCTCTTGTATGGAGACTCTCTGAGTTCGACGCGTATGTTGAAATGTAAATTCAGTATGAAGTTGTACCTTCAGATCAATGACGGAATATATTATAGTGCATGTGCACTCTTTATTATGAGCACTCGGGTTTTGATAGGTGTGAGTACCTGTCTAGAAAATGTCAAAGTAATTACAAGTGCGGGTAGTTTGACAATATTCCTTCATTTTCTTGCATGCATGTGCCAGACTGCACACGTCCAATCATTTTCCTTGTCAGCGAACATAGGATTCGCGGCTTATAGGTTGGATTTAACCAATGAGGGACTCGGTGGTCTAAGCCACTGGAACAGATCAGTGTCTGTCTTTTCTTTTTGTCTTCATCGTGTTGGAGTTAGGTATAAATTAATTCTGAAATGACAGTGTAATATTGGTGCTTAACTGGGGTACTTCGAGTATTACATCTCCGGTATTTATTTTTCAAATATAGATGTCATGTCAGTATAGAACTCAATAGTATATTATTAGTGATAACGAGCGTTTCCGACACCCCTTCTTAGTGTCTACAATAGAAACTGATATTCATTTCTGTGTATATACCCTAACTGTATATTTGTAAATACAATGTAATTTAAAAGTCATTAATTATTTTCATTACTAAAATGTTCAAAACAGACGTTTATCAGGAGTTCATATTATTATTTGGAGTTCGGGATTTGGGCGGGGATGTTTTTTTCTTCAGATTTCAAATAAGAATTTGTGGCGAAGGTAAAATTTTCTAACTTTTGTAAATACTTCTATTGCAAATAATATATTCGCCTCTTTTTCATCGTCGAACAGGTGTGTGTGATAAACATCCAGGTTTATCTTCATGTACACTATATAATATGATTCTGTAGATAGTTCAAAAAAGTTTGAAATTATTAATAATTTACGGTATATTAATAATTTACGGTAGCGTGAAGATGATGTACAAACAAGGCATGTATTTAGCACCGATTAAAGAATGGTTGGAGTGAAAGAATGTATACAATTATTTAACATTTCATTGTGAACAAAATGAAGTGATTTTAACATGTATATTGACTGAAATGTAAGAACAATACAATACAAGTGGAAAACGGTGTGAATAAACAATCAGTTATTATATTTCAATGGTTTACGACAAAGTGTCGGGAAGGGAGTTTACACCAATTATCACCAATTGTCCCATCATGCATGTTTATGAAATAATTGATACCAATTCAAATTTTTCATTTGGTACACATTCTGGGGTGGATCAATACATTGACGTATTCTCAATTTGCTGTCGAAAGAAAAATCAACTAACAACAGTGAGCCCTTTGCAATACGTTCACTTGTAATCTACAATAATTTCCTTTGCAGATCCATGTACATCAATACAAGAAAATACACTCACAGAAATAGCTTACAGAAATATAAGTGAATTAATTAAAGCCTCTTTTCATGGAAAGGAGAAAATGTTTCGGAGCGTTAAGGATAGGCCTATTTATAAAAATGTATGCTCCTTGCTAAAAAAAAATTTAACGAGGCTTAAATTAGAAAACCAGTGACGCACTGTGGATGCCACTTTTTTCCAGGAACATTATTGTGCTTAGAAGCCAATCAGTGGCGTCTGCTACTGTAATTTCAACACAATCGCCTGGTATATATCCACAGATTGCATCTTTCTACAGGACACGCTGTTGACATTTCTCATCACTACTGGTCTGAGCTATATAGCTAATGATTGTGCCATCTTGGCATCAATCATCGACCTCACACCAACCGAGGTCGCAGGTTTCATTGCGGCTTATTTGTTCCAACTTCCGCAGTAATATAGATCGTTCGCTATTTCTATTTCCTATTTGCACCTGGCTGGTAATTCTCTGGTATTTCACATCGGCCAAAAGGTGAACACAGAACGTGAACGATGACACTCCTGCACGACATGGACTTAATCTGATATCAAAACTAGTCAGCTCGCTGTCGTTCTCATTAGAATTCTCTAACACTAATGGCATCACCATCACACCTAGCCAACACCATGCAACAACATTGACAGATGAGGGATGTTATTAGGGCAGTCGTTTGCTCCATGACGATATACGGCAATGATGGATAGATACATTTCCCTTGCAATTAATCCATGTCTGCGTGTACACCAGGCGTCAGGGCAAATAGTTCAGCAAGGCCCACTAATCCCGGAAGAAATCAATCTCAGACTTCAAGGTCCGTCGGTCAATCGAGATTTTCCATGTCCAAAGTCTACCTATCACTTTGGCTCTTTTTGGCGTAGTTCTCGGTGGGTGTTGGTAAGGTAGTTTGGTATAGGACAAAGGCAGTTATTCAAAAACAACATTCGGTGATTTTACCAGTTGAATAAATACACCTCACAATAATCAGTGGGCCTACCCCTATCGTACACGCGATAAAGTTTCTAGAAAACTTCCATTCTCGTTTAAATAACATGTTTCAAGTGCAACTACTCCCAAGCCGATAAAACTTTGCTCGTCTTACCAAAGCGAGACTAAACTAGGATCTAGGTATATCATATGTGTTGAATTTTGGGGCCAGGGAGGAACTTAAGCAAGTCGAAATCACAAGTGACAGTGAGTGAGTCTAGTCAGTTGACTAATTGACTCACCTTTTCTGGGGTTGGCACTTGATACATCTCTAAAAGTTTGTTGTATGATACGATCGCGCGTAGAGAAAGTCTCGAGACAAGTTGGCTGAAATGTTAGACGGTGGCCGCTGGTTGTTGATAACATTCAAATCAGTGTTTCCCCTACGGGAAGGCAGACTGGAGTTTGCAGACTGCCACCTGCGTTCAAAATTGGCAATTATGGTGGAACGGGAGGGTGTTCTCTCACTTCTTGTTCTCTTGGGTTTTTTCCTTTTCCTATAGAATATGATCCGTGCTGACCCATTTAACACGGGGCAGACTCAAGGAGCAATTGACGTAGAAGATTGTGTACTACCATCGGAGCACAGAAGTGGAAAACATGCCAATTTCCTCCAGCGGCTAGCCCGGGGTTACAGACGGGGAGAAACTGAAAAAACAAACAATTGTTTGCAAGGTGCATGTGCGTCTTCTCAATTCGGTACACCGGTGACTTTGCGAAAAATCTCAAGAATGTCACGACTCCTTTGTGCTTTTGTCAGGGTCACAAATTTATGACATAATATAGAAGTAAATATTTGGACGGATGTTTGGTAGAAGGCCAGTCGATCACTCTACATAACGAAACCAACCAACCAACCAAAGACGTATTCGCACAAAAGGCTTGTTTTCCCCAATTTGGTCAAAAAAAGTCAAACTCCCCCTCTGCGATGCAAGAAATCTGTAAATAAAAACACATGTTTCAATGCGGGCAATTCTCCTCAAGATACCAGAGCTTATTGCTCGTAAAAGTTTAGATGTAGAAAATCACTTAAGACAAGAAAAACCCTGCATTGGTATCGTTGAAAAGCGTGAAATATCTTTCATGGCCTCCACTGCATACCGGCCCAGTCTAGAGTTACCAATTGAAAACAACCGTAAACTAGACTCCCTGAACGTATTCCCGGATAGACAACAATTTGGCTCCGAAATAATTCCCGTGAATTTTGTTGCTTAGGAACAGAGGGCGTAGTAAATTCCCCCCGTCTTCTTCGCTTTCACTTTATCTTAAGTACGTTGTGATCGCGATGAAGCCTGTGGGATTTGAGGGAATGGGAGCGCAGTGTGCCGAGATCGAGGTAAAGCCGACGGAAAGTGCATGGGAATTAAGAGGTTACCCTGGTGGACGTTACAAGCTAATCCCTGTTTATGTGTTCGAATTTTGACTTCCCATTCGTCTGTTTATCACTATTTAAAAAAAAATAATCAAATATTATTTTTTTAATTCACTTTGCTTTGTTCATGTGGCAGCATTTGCACTTCATAAACGTAATAATGGAGGCAAGGATAGCTCTGCAAATATTCGAAAATAATTTCACTATAAGAATCACAATGATATACAGAAGAGTTTAAAAAGAAGTCCAATAAAACAGGCATGCTGTACACTGTTATTTCGGTTGTGTATTATATGAACCTAGCAACCAGTTGCGTAAAAAAAAATGAACAAGTTGTGTAATATTTTACACAAGTTGTGTAAACAACAGTTTACACAACGGGTTGCTAGGTTCGTATAGTACACAACCGTTTGATTTTTACACAACCGAAATAACAGTGTATGCTTTTCAGGGAAAGGAAGGCCTGTTGACTGTATCATTATTGTTCATATCACAATAATCTGAGCGAAGTGAAGCACCAGCTGCCAGCATTTCCCAACATGTCACATCCAGTGGTATCCTCTTCATGGATTCACAGTATAGCAATGATGATATCTACTGTGCCTTTAGCGCTGTATTCGTTTGCTCTCAATAATTCCAGTTGGACATCCGGTTTTCCGCAAGATGTGACGCGGTAACACCTGGACAAGCTGCGTCTTCTTAAAGATGATACGTGAGATGGTTCATTCATAGAAGAGCGGATGGTGCGATATCGCCACGCTCCAATCGTCCTCGTGACAAATCCTGAGAATTTGGTTCTTTTCGTTGAAAAATGTTACACTTTTCCTGACAATATACCCTACTAGAACTAAATCGAAGGGTTGTTTGGTATTAAACAAATCCCCGGGTGTAATTCCAATTCAATGAAGGTGGTGTTAACATTGTGTTAGCAAGGGATTCATAACTCCTACAATTCCCTTCTATTTATTCAAATCCCAAGAATTCGTCGGAGAAGTAGTTCATGCACCCACAAAATGTTGGAGCGAGGAGAGTTGTATAGAATCAGACGGTTTTTTTTCCTGTACCCACGCCGGATTGCATCTATTTTGGACTCCGGAGCGAGTTCTCAATTGTGCCTTGGAAACTGACGTAAATAGCCGGTATCAACGGTAGTCATTGAGTGACGATCATCCTGGATCCGCGACGAATGAGCTTCACGTCGCAGAACCAACTAGAGAAGAGAATCTGGAGTTCATACCAATGGCTGAAATAAGGGGGGACTTTGGGGAATGGCCACACTTACCGGGGGGGGACCCACCACCCAATATTTTGTAACGAGTGCCCTTTTTTCACGAGTGCCCTTTTGCACAAGCGCACTCGGCACTTGAAAAAAGGCACCTTTATAATCCCTTAGTAATCCGTTAGAGCCCCTATGAAAAAAATCCCTACACCATATTTCCACAAACATTTTCTTTAAATGTCAATGTTTTCTGAAGATCAGATTTTTAAAAATAGACAAGATAGAACTACCATATGTCCAGCACCCTCCTCCCCCCCCCCCCTTCAATCAAAACCATGCATGTCAAAATAACCTACGCGCAACGGACAGGAACGTAATGACGGAAAAGTACTAACCAAAAGGACACTGTCTTGTAATACATTATTAAAGTTTATACAGGGTCAAACAGCACACCTGGGGTGAAATTGTCACACAAAGGTGCATGTACTTATGTAAAAAGTAATATATATAGTTTTTTGTTTTTACATTTTCATACGTAGGTTATTGTGTACGTGTGAATTCGAGGCACCGTACGTATGATGAGCTTTACGTCGCAGAACCAACTAAGGAAGAGAATCTGGAGTTTATATCAATGACTGAATGAAGGAAGGGACCGTGTTTGGGGAATGGCTACACTTTAGTGTTACTAAAGCGCAGTGTTACTAAATTAACATGGCGTGGACGTACAGAGTGTTAATTTCACAAATGTGTTAGTACATCGGTGTTATTATCTATATCAAACGTGTGGATCAATAAAGATGAAACAAGTGTAAGTTGAACACCGCATTATTTTGGCAGTGTACAAGCAGTGTATGCCCATGCATATAATTATGCACATAAACAGTCGAGCACGATTACTACGAGTGTAGTTTGGACAAGATTCATGTCATAACGAGCATTAATATCGTCAGGTCCAGCAAAAATGTCCAATAAAGGTAAATTATGAAGGCAGTTTGAACGAGATCAATGTTTTAACGAGCATTAATATCGTCAGGTCCTGCCGAAATATCCAATAAAGGTAAGTTACGAGTGTGGTTTGAAGGAGATCAATGTCATAACGAGCATTAAGTTCGTCAAGTCCGGCCAAAAAGTCCAATAAAGGTAAGTTACTGCACTACACGTTTAAAGTGACATGTACATTAAGAAAAGGAAATAAGAGTGATTTTGTACGGACGCATTGAAACGAAGTTCAGTGACATTAAAATCAAATAATGAAAGTGCAATTTGTTTCAATTATATTTTGATGTTTTTTATTGAATTCCACTAACTCTACGTAGGACGAACATATTATTCGGTCACATGAATGAATCACACTTCTCGAAAGCTGTCAAACGGTTGGCAGTGACTTCAAGCAAATATGGCTCGTATTCTACATCGGGGTTCAATCGTACATTCCCTGCAAATCTTGACACTATATCTCGCCTGAAGAGCATCGGGACGACATGGAAGACCAAAGGAAAACAGCGACGTTGACACTTGCTTGTATAAATGCAATTACTACACGTATGGCTGGGGGGTGAGCTCAGGCTGCAATGTTTGTATAAACGAGTGTGAAATCATCAAAGCATTGAGCCGTTATTTGTCACACAAATTCTGCCACGGTAAAGTTTGCTAATATTTGAATTGTTCCGTTGCCCCCTGGAAGGCTCAATTTGTACCTCTGGCAACTTTAACTGGAACGTGGTTGATATGTCAAACACACATTCAGCGATTTCGTTTACTCTCAAACACATTGGGACTGATTCGTAATTCCCAGACCTGTGTTTTACAGTTGGCCTTAGTTGCACAATTGAGTTAGGTAAAAACGATCCGCTTTCGAATATCGGCGTAGGGAGTGTCGTATTTATGTTTATAGCCTCAGTATCATTTTACTCGTGGCGAGACACGAATTTCCTGCAGTTATTTGGTCAACAAAAGTCTGCAGTCGGTCTGAGATGAGGGGGGGGGCAGTCGGTCTGAGATGAGGGGGGGGGGCAGTCGGTCTGAGAGAGGGGGGGGATTTGACAAGTACAAGATAGACACAGACAGCTATTGATGTTGCCAAGGGAACAAGTGAAGGGGTGAAAGGATCGAGGTGGGGTGGGAGATTGGAGGCCAAGGGGTCTCATCGATCAAATTATGGTACGAGACGTGACAGAGGGATCTCAGGCGACATCAGTTCCTCCGATTGGTATGAAATACGCATGCGTCAGCAAAATGGCGCGATGATATAGGTTTCAGATCATGTTTTCTCAACTCAAAAACAGACAAGAGTTCCAGGAAATTGCCTTCATTCCAGCCAGTTATAACTTCTTTAACAATTCAATGAAGATTCCATAAGTCTGCCAATCTCCACTAGCTTCGTTAACTTTGATCTTTGAATAAATCAAACGATTTGCGTCCAAAACCTTGCGCCTCGGGAATAAACACCCTCTTGTGGTGTTTTAATAAACCCAACTTATAGATCTCGCGTTCATTGAACCCTCTTGAACATGACTTAATATTCGGAAAAACATGCTACAACCACGTCAAGAAGTATCATCCATCTCACTGTGAATTCAAAGAGAAAAGGTACAGATAGCAGTTCATATTTCTCTGACATTTCGGCACGAATTGCCATCTGCCGACTTGAATCTACAAGCAACTCTTCTGGAAACACATCACGCACGCGCGCGTGCGCAGCAAGGAGTAGTAACTAACACTTCTAGGGCAATGATCTTCAACCACAATATTGGGACTTGTTCAAAGTCTTGGCTTCAGATGCATGCTTTGACCCCTGACCTGTAGACTCTGGCTCCACATTAGCCCATTTCTACTATAGGAACTATTCATAAGATGCAATTTTGCGTCGGGGTGATGTAAATCACCGCAGACAGTGGTCGAGTGGAAGACGTCTGAACTATAGTAAGCATGAGATTGTGGGTTCGAGTCCCTCCGAGTTGTTTTGAGTATACTGTGTTCATGAAACACAATTTATAAAAAAAAAAATATGTTGGTGAAGGGCAAAACCCAATTTTGAATTTACCAGGAACATGGAATCTTATTATATTGCTGATATACATTTTTATAGTATTTTCATTTGGTTCTTAAAGATGCATAAATCATGCTCTTGACATGGATTTTTTATTTCCTTAATTTGTTCACGCCCTTACGTTATTCCGACTATGGGCGTCTGAAATCCACTGAAAAGGGGGCTTTCACTTTGTGTAACAAAATAACCCGCCCTGCGAGAGCCGAGTTATACAGCTACACGACGGTGGATTATGTTTTATTCAATGTCTCATTCAAAAATGAATACTTTTTATATATAGCTAGGAAAAAACAAAAAAAAATCGAGGTGAAACTCAGAAATAGCACGGGGAATGCATCTATATATTAAAGCTTGAAAAAAGTTTCTTGAGCAAGAGCCACAGCCGGAGACGAAGTCGTGGTTTGGAAACCTCACCTCAGTTGTACGTCATTTGTATATGCATCCACACGGATCCGATCTCCACAAACAGATTACATCTAAGCTGCTTCATCAAAATTTGTGGCCACTGATCGGGACACTTTCTATCCCTGGGGACGACCTTCGTGTTACATGAAAATAACCGCCCGGATTTCCATTATAAGGACACGCAGGCCTGAAAACATGACGTTAGACAAATTGATGCCGTCGATTTTTCTTTGACGGACTAGGAACTCACTGGAGTCCCTTTGAATTCCTCAAAATGATCACACAAACGAAGCTATTCGCATAAAGTACACTAATCGTCTGACACTGATGAATGATGGCATGATGGACGATCTCAGCGAGTTTTATGGAGGGTTAATGGAGTCGAGATTTCAAAAGTGTCAATCCAACAGTGCCCATCTCTCCAAAGCCACAGAAAATGCAGCTCTGACAAGCTGATGAGATGGGTTGAAAGAGTTCAGGGTAATGAAAACCAAATGGCCAGCTGTACCCGTGTCTACGACTCGATACGTGCTGAAGCCAATTCTACCCCAAACCTCTATGGAGATGGAGCAAAACGATTATAAGGATGCATGATCAGGAGCGAAGGCGGGAGGGAGCTGTTTTGCCAATTTCCTGGGGGTAATAGTAAAATACGAAAGCTAATATTTCTATGAATCGCTTCGTGGCCATCCATTATCACAGACTGACAGGTGATTGCTTATGGGTGACAATGAAATTCGACGGCGTATAAAGACATTATTGGCCTGAAAAAAAATTAATTGAAAAATCGTGTCAATGAACTTATTCAAGCCACTGACGAGAGATTACATCTAGCCTATGGGGGAATGTAATAGGTTGTTTTCCCACAAACATTATGGTTGCTTTCATGGAGGGGTGTGTTATTTAATACACGCACGCTTGACGCGGGGCTGTAAGCTAGCGGGACCGCGGGAGATGACGCAGGGGAAGACGTACGGGGAGCAGGCTTTGTATCCTGGTCACGATCGCCAAACCAAATCACAATACCTGACACTCTGGCTTGTGGCTTGAGAATACAAATTGTCGTCTTGGGGATGAGATGTCAGGCATAGACTTGACAGTGTCTCAAGGAGGTTTCATTACCTACTTGGAGTCTGCAAACAGCACGTACGCACAAACACCCCAACGGTTACCACACACTTCCCGGCTATGAACCAACATGAGAAATTGGCCCCTGAAACATTGTAACCTAGTATGCTCTGCAGACAAGTTATTCCATTGACCAATTCATAACAAAAATATATTCAACTTGAGTAGACAGATGGAGGATGGAAACTTGAATTCAAGA
Source organism: Patiria miniata (assembly GCF_015706575.1). Classification (NCBI taxonomy): domain Eukaryota; kingdom Metazoa; phylum Echinodermata; class Asteroidea; order Valvatida; family Asterinidae; genus Patiria; species Patiria miniata. The sequence continues at coordinate 15,047,982 of NW_024037074.1, forward strand.
TGTACGCTTTGTTTTACATGACCAAAATCAGCCACGCATCATAAGAACGAGCTCCCATTGGCTTAAAGTTTGATTTGACATGGGCTGTCATTGGTCCATACCAATAGGGAGATACTATCATTATTTAGCATTGTATAAGTATGCATTAGTTTATCAAAAACAGCAACGGCATTTTTGCGAAAATAAAAATACCAACATCTACATTACATGCAAGGACACACAAAGCTGACTCAAAGTAGTGCACTGACATATTATTTATAATCCATAACAAGGCTTGTCCCATTAAGAAGTGGGTTTTTTTCCCTACGATTTGCAAGGTCATTTTGTGAAGTAAAATCTCCATAAGATTCAAAAGGACGCCCTTGGCCTCATCTGGAGTATAAAAAAAAGGTGTGCACAAAACAGCCTCCAGATAAAAAGATTAATGAAAGTCTGCTCATGATCATGTCCAAGATATCCACCTGTTCTAGCACAGAATTTGCTATGCCATGTTATGGATTAAATATTTACATTGTATATATTACGGTGTGCTGCTTCCACGTGCACTTTTGCAATGAGATTTTGTCTATAGGGAGGATTATGGGGTATTTGCACGCATCTCATACATACTTCTCCATTAAAGCCACGTAGGAACATTGGTAAAAACGCGGACATTTTACCTAATTTTAATAACAAAAATCTTTCTCTAAGTGAAGATAGGAATGGTACCAGAGAACCTGTGAAACTATTCCGCCCGAAATGGTATCGTTCGGAGAAAACAATACTGGAAAGCAATTTAAAAATGTGTGCCCGCGGCCACACCTTTTTACGTGCTTTAACAACGGAATCCAGTTTCCATACCCGAAAAGTGTGCTAATGTTTTATCTGATTTCTAAAAATATATAGTTGCAACTAGCTAAAACTTGCACATTTGTAATGCACTCTACTTACGTTTTTGAAGTTTTGTTGGTTCCCAAAAAAAACACCAGGAAGCAAAGATCCTACCTTTAATTGTGAGCTATGCAGATTGCAAAATGCAGTAAGCTTGATGAGTGAATATAGGTGCGTCTGCGTGGGGCAACTCCTCTAAATTCTGCCCACAGATATTAAATGACCGCAAACTAAGAAATTCCAAATACAGAGCATCATTTCATCATGAAATATCTTGTGCATGTTGTGGGTTTTCTTTATGGGCCAAACGTCAACCACATGTCATCCTGATCTATGGTTCTGCCTGTCGATTCGTGACTTTCCCATTGAATGTAGGCCTCCGGTAAAAATGGAAAGCTCAATCACTCCAGAATAATTGTAAGGAGGTAGACAGGCCAAAAAGTTATTGTGTGTGACACGGTTTTCTCATTCGTGTTCGATGAATTTTAGTTAGGCTCAGGGCTATGTTAAACCAACGCTCATATCCAATTCAACTTTCCACAGTGGTGTTTATTACGGATTCACACTACGAGACGCTACTCTCTTATAAGCACAGGTGTGAACCTGTGGTTCTTAGCACCATTAAAATCATATCACCAAGGGCCTCGCTGAGATGAGCCAGAGCGGATGCATTCCAAGACAGACAGTCGTTCTGTTGAATTGTCTATTGAAATATGTTTTGTGCAGTAATCATAGCCGCGGATGGGGGAGGGGGCGCTCCCAAGCGTCAATTAAGCCACCCCCCCCCTTGTTCAAATTTGCAAAAGCAGCAGGCCAATTGCCCCCCCCCCCTCCCGAAAATAATATGGTTCTGGGTCCGTCCTTAGCCATCTGCAGTATAGAGTTGTTCTCATTTAAGCTATACTTTCTGCGGATTTTTTGTATACATTTGTTTTATGTTCTGTGCTTCTTGAATTATTGGGGGGGGGGGGGCAAGCACTCATCCCCATAAAAGCACAACTCAAGATGTAACAAATATGCGAGGGTTTTACAATTATAATCGAATCGCTTCGGGCAAGTTCAGAAAATGGAATGTGAAACACACATGAATCCAAATTGGCCACTTTGGGGAATAAACTTTGTGGTACTGGAGCAGGGTCTATACGTGAAAGGTCCTCGAACTCCCATCTGACTATATCAACAGGGACCAGGTGAAGGACTAGCCAAGTCAAGTCTAACAGAGACATCAGAGGAAGAGTCGAAAATGTCATCAGAGAATCGCAAGCCCAAGCCTGTAAGGCCTTCAACTGAAAGGAAAATAACCCCGGCGCGCGGTGGAGACGTTATACCCTTTTTGAAGTGCGTGCAATGCACATACGGCGGGTAGAGTAATTATTGAGGAGTTGGTGCACGTTCGACGTGCCTGTGGCACTAGGAATCTGAACCTCGTCACGGGGACTTCCTAGCTCGGTGGGATCGAGCGAAGGTCCGGTGAGAGAGTCGTTGTATAAAAATCCAATTAGATTTGGTGAGGATCGCAGTGAATTATTTAAGAGAAGTCGATAATTAATAACACTCATGGTCCCAAATGAGATGCCTGGGAATTGGTGCTTCCTGCGAGTTACTACGCACAGTTATCACTCACTTCGAAGTGATCTCATCTGTTTGGTAAAGGTGACAACATTCACAAAGTACAAGGAAAACAAAGCCGCACAAAGTATATCTTTGCAAGATTTACCATGATATTATTGTCAGTCATAACTATGATCAGCTCTTAGCTATCAAACCTACACCAGGCATCAAATAGTTCTTTTAAAAATGTGGATCTGTACAGCGTACGTTTTCTAATTCGAAGACGAGTTCAACATCGTGCTTATGGATTATGATAAAACTCAACTGCGAGAACAGTCCAGGAGTCAATGCCTCTACAAGAATCAAGAGCCTCAATCAAGCATCGTTGTTATAGTGCCGACATCTCAATGTGGGAAGCAAGCCGGATAGGCTGCAGACTATTCGAATGAACAGAACTCAATGAAACGATTCTTCAGGCAGGATCTTCACACCTTCAACACTAAGAAAAATTACACATTATTTTGAGAAAAGGTCCATCAATTACAATCCACCATTTCGCCGTTAGTTATTGTCATCTTCATTGTTTTCGTCAGCAAAATCTCCAAAGTGGCCACATTACAATAAATTGTGCTGTTCTTTGTAGTTTCCTTAAAAGAAATAATAAAGAATAAAGGTCCGGATATGCATGGTTCCAGCAAGAATCATAAAGGAATGCCGTTACACCCTTGCACCAATACTCACCAGAATTTTTCATTATTTTTCAGTTTACCTATTGCAAAACAACAATGACCTCATTTGGCCCCTGGATGACCTTTGACCTCAAATTTCTCAAGTCATCTGAAGTCCCCCTATTCCCAAAGATTATTGTCACCGAGTTTGGTTGAGATTTAAGTCTGACTTTTCATATGACATCCCTAACAGTTAACCTAACCAAAATGGAACACACGGACACACAAATACACACGGACACATAAGAATACCCTTTCCCGAGATCCCCCTTTAAAAAGCAGGGGGGGGGGGGGTAATAAAAAGGGGACAAAGCTAATCCAGCCAACTACAGACCAATTTCTCTGACTTCAGTACCCAACAAATTATTGGAGCACATCATTCATCACCACAGTTATGGACCACATGGACGAATCACAAATGTTCAATATGGATTTCGCAAAACTAGCGTGGCTTATGTGAATCTCAACTAAAGTGCTCACCGTTCATGATTTTGCCAAGTCTCTGCTGAATTCCTAATCCCAAACAGGTCTGCTAATTCTGCTGGACTTCAGCAAAGCTTTCGATACAGGACCACACCAGAGGCTCTTATACCACATTAGGCTTGGGCATCAGAGGATCACTTCATACCTGGATTAAGGATTTCTAAATTCATCGTCATATCAAAGGGTTGTACTGGAAGGTTCACCTGTTGTATCCGGCGTTCCCCAAGGTCGTGGCCCCTTGCTTTTAGGATTTACATAAACGACATGCCATATCTTCAATCAGATCGAGTTTGCGCCTGTTTGTAGATGACTGTATTCTTTATCGTCAAGTGCAATCTGATGGAGACTCGGAAATATCAATAAGCTGTGCGAATGGTCAGATATCTGGCAAATGCATTTCAGCATCACTAAGTGCTTTGTCATGCATGTTAACCCAAAAAGATCTTATCGGTACAAAATGGGTCGCGTTCCTCTCTCGAAGTTGCAAAACATCACCCTTATCTGGAAGTAGAAATAATTTCAGATGACCTAGAATGGAAACATCACATCAAAGATTACCTCCAAAGTATCTAGTATATGGGGAATTTTGCAAAGACATCTGCTCGATTGCCGTGAACAAGTTAGTGAAAGAAACAGCATACAAGACATTAGTAGCCCCGGTTAGAATACTGTGCAAACATTTGGGACCCACACAAAGACTGGGAAAATCCAACGCAAGGCAGCTCGCTTCGTAACTGAGAACTAGTACAAGAGGGACGCCAGTGGAAGCAGTTTAGTAGGTTATTTAGTTAACTTTCCTGTAAAAGGCAACAATATCATGGTAGCTTTCCAGGATGACAAACTACCCAAAACATCTAACAGGTCAACTAGGGGCTTCAAACCAAACTCTACGTTCATTCCACTTCACACCAAAAAGGACTGCTACAAATATGCCCTCATTCCACGTACAATCCCAGAGTGGAACCTTCTTTCACTCTCCACACAGGAAGCTACTATCTGCTGATACCTTCAAATCAGATTTGGATATTAAGGACCTCATAAACCACGCTAAACCTCTCGAATTATTTTGCTGCCAGCACTACGCCTACGTGTTTATAACCCTCCAGCAGAAGGTGTTTACGCAGAGACACGCAGTAGTACCGATCTGATGCACCGTGCCCTCTGGAGACATGCACACCATAGGGAACAAAAGATTGTAAACGCCTCCACATGGCAATTTCTATAGATGAATACGTATCCACAAGGTTTTCACGAAATAGATTTGTGGATTTTACACAAAAACTAGGAATTTCCAAGGCATGTTGATCGGTCGCAAATGGTAGAGTTTTAGAAAAGGGATATTAAGTCCGAATTTCAGCCAAGGAAATTCATTCTGGTTAAAATAAGAGCATTTTGAAACTGTTCTTTCAAACTCGAAAACTTTAGTACACGAGAACAAAGAAATGTCTCCACAAGGATACAAATTTCAGTATCTATGTACCGAATTCGAACCGCAAGCTTCGCTTGTACCCCCGCCCTGCAAACAAGACTGACGAGCTTCACATAATCTGCAGATGGCGCTCACCAACCACTAGATGGCGCTCTTTATGTCGTGCTGATTATCTACAGAGGGCGGCATTTAATATGGCGGCTTCCATGGACAATTTGACATCACAACAATCACTGACAATACAATGGCAATGCAGCACGCAAGGCTAATTTACGAACACTTAAATGGTGCTTTTTCACAACCATTAGTACTGAAGAATTCGCTAGACAGCTGGCCTTCAAGACAATGGTCTCCTGATTATTTAGCGTCAGTCTTAAAGGAGAAGAAAGTAAAGATTCGCACAGGGTCACTTTCCGCTCAAAATTTGAGTGAGTTTTTCATTTTTACCAATACCATTGATTCTGTATGTCAGTACAGCTGATTTCATGCAGACGTATTCCCTAAATTACTTATTGCAAGCAGTATATCATTGCTGCAGACGTGCGAGAAACAACATGTGTGTATTGCCGTGCTGTATGTATGTGCGTGTATAGCCCCATAAATGTGGCCTATTTACTGGACTGCCTCCGTAAACATAGGCCACACATCCACATGTACAAAAACGTGTCGCATTTTGCCAAATTTTGATTTTCACATTTAGGCTTAGTTTGTAGGTTTTTTTGCTTTAGAAGCATTCTCACCCTCTTTATAGGCTAATCAGAAAGTGCTGCCTTTTCCAGATGTCTAATTTTTGTGAAATTTCATGTTGAAATTTTGATACACAAACGTGTGCAAATATATCTGGAAATTTCACGAAAAACAGACATCTGAAAAAGGCAGCACTTTCTGATTAGCCTATAAAGAGGGTGAGTATGCTTCTAAAGCAAAAAAAAACTACAAACTAAGCCTAAATGTGAAAATCAAAATTTGGCACAGTGCGACACGTTTTTGTACATGTGGATGTGTGGCCTATGTTTACGGAGGCAGTCCAGTAAATAGGCCACATTTATGGGGCTAGTGCGTGTACAAATATGTGTACAAACACACGATGTGTATGTACCCTACATGGATTTGTCCAACATCATGGACACGGAAGCCGGGGGAAACATCTAAGACATTTTAAGTTATATTAACGGCTGGAAATACGTACATGACGTATGTGCTGCGCAAATGCAACAAAATGTCCGCCGTGTCAGAAGTAAACAACCAGGTATTTTTCGCCTTTTGTCAGGCACAGTGTGACATGAGTTCCCTTTCAGCCAGACCCTTGGAATGGGAAAAGTAAACAATCTTAAACATAAAAATGTAGGCGATTGCAGGATGATATTCCCCTTTGATTGTTAAACATGTTAAATATTTAGATGTGTATTTAGATATTTAACGTGTAACAATGTAGCTAACAAAAACTCCATGATGGGACTTTGCTTTACTTTTTACAACACCCATGTCAGCGGTGCAAATTTATGTGCATTGAGTCAGACAAATACTCTTTAAGTAAAACTGGAATTATATTTGAATATATTTTGTATTGATTTCACCAGCACAGACTCATGACAGAGGAATATGTACATGTACTTGAAGGTATTAGTACGCAAAGGTACGTGTTCATGTATATTACAATACCATCTAATCATAGGGAAAAAAGGTTTGTCTGCTTTGTTACATACCCTAGTTTTTTGCTCAATTAAGAAAAAGATATTGCAACTTACCTCTATAAATATCCTGGCACTTTTTCACTGCAGATTCAGTACTGTGGGAGGTAGACTGTACACACGAGGAGGCAACACTCGGCCAGTTTTGTGAGTGGCTGAGGAGTGACGCACCCACGACCTGTTCCGCACAAACGTCCCAGAATCCATTGCTGAAATACAAGAGACAAGATCACTGGTGCTATGTGGATTACAAACAGATGGCTTTTATGTTTGAGGATCATCCAGACATCTTGCAGGTTGGCTGAGATTTGGGTGCTTAAGGTTTTACACAAAGTGCTCATGTTTCCCAAGTTTCCCCAGCATGCTGTCCAGCGCTCTTTTCTTTGGCCACATTTCCAAGACACAACTTTCAAAATCTTCCAATTTTAAAGCGATTCTCAAATGAAAGTCTTACTAATGAAAATACAAAATTTGGTCATCTAAGACCCTATTCCAGACATGATAAATACTCCCTGTGACCTGATTTCAAATGTAATATTTCTCTTGTTGACAAAATGCAAATTGTTGACTTTATATGTTCTTTATCTCAGGCAGTGCGTTGGTCAGACCTTGGTTTTGAGGATCGGGACGGCAGGCAAAGCACCTTATGGATTGGCAGTGCAGGGGCCTTCACACCGGGGCATTATGATACGTATGGCTTCAACCTAGTGGCTCAGATATATGGCAGGTGGGCTGTTCTTAAATATATGTGTGAAGACAAATTCAAAATTACATATCAAAAATCCTAATTAAAGGTCTCTTTGCTCACTTTGTGGCAAGGACTGGAAACTAAAAAGCCCCCATGTCTTTTGAAGGCTAAGCACTCATAGCCTTGGTCTAAGTACGATGCTTATTTGATTTTGAAATTTTTCCAAAAATCCAATTAATATGTTCAACTGCATAACATGTGACAGATGCTCACAGAGCAAGATGTTTTTTTTCCCTAATACAGCCTCTTTCAGCTAACCGCGAATTTTACCATAAATCATTCTCCGCTAGTCTAATTGTTATTGTTTGCAAGTCAGAAATTTTCCAGTGCATCAGAAATTTTCTAGTGCCAAATATTAAAGTGTCTTAGCTTTGGGCTCTCTGATTTCAACTCTGATGAGTGAGAAACACTCACAATGTCTCTCTCTCTCTCTCTCTTGGACTCTGTGCAATCTGTTCAAATGTATGTTCACTACACGATGTATTTGCAGGGTCAAAGAGATGTGGGCATGCACGCTGCATAATGATTTGAGAAAGTTACTCGTAAAGCATTGCAAATGTGTTAGTGCCCATGTACCTTTGTGGAAACTTATGTGCCACTCTTGTGATAACACTTTGCTCATAAATTCCTTCACTCCTCTCTGTCAGAAAGAGATGGCACCTGTTTCCTCCAAGTCAGACCCACCTCCTGTATCCAACCAGAATTCCCTATGAGGAATCCAGTGTCTTCAGCCCTGTCAACATCGCCAACCCGGCTCTGGACCGCTACCCCAAGTTTGTCGAAGCCACTCCTTACGTTGTGACACTAGAGCCTGGAGAGGTGCTGTTTGTTCCCAAACACTGGTGGCATTTTGTGGAATCGCTGGAGACGTCGATCAGCATCAATACTTGGGTAGATGTGGTGAGTTTCTGTAATTTAAAGAAAAGGTGCACAATTGCAGGGTAATGTTGAAAATAAAGTACATAGATTTTACGGAAACAAGGGGGAAGTTTAATCCTTAAATATGGTGTTCTATATCTGCCATCTCGCGTCGCGGATCTCGCCTCGCGGATCTCGCCTCGCGGATCTCGCCTCGCGCCTCGCGGATCTCCCCGATGTCGCCTCGCGGATCTCGCCTCGCGGATCTCGCCTCGCGGATCTCGCCTCACGGATCTCGCCTCCCCGATCTGCATCTTGTTTTTTTTCTGGGTGTTGCGCATGCGCAATGACAATGTGTAATTTGAAAAGCACGCACAGATTGCGTTTCCTTTGTGTCAGATGTCTGCTATTGTAATATACAATACAATAGCCGACATCTGACACAAAGGAAACGCAACCTGTGCGTGCTTCTCAAGTTACACATTGTCATTGCGCATGCGCAACACCCAGAAAAAAAAACAAGAGGCAAAATCCGCGAGGCGAGATCCGCGAGGCGCGATCCGCGAGGCGAGATCGGGGAGGCGAGATCCGCGAGGCGAGATCCGCGATCCACGAGGCGGGATCCGCGAGGCGCGATCCACGAGGCGGGATCCGCGAGGCAAGATCCGCGAGGCGAGATCGGGGAGGCGAGATCCGCGAGGCGAGTTCCGCGAGGCGAGATCCGCGAGGGGAGATCCGCGAGGCGAGATCCGCGAGGCGAGATCCGCGAGGCGAGATCCGCGAGGGGAGATCCGCGAGGCGAGATCCGCGAAGCGAAGGGAGATCCGCGAGGCACGAGGCGAGATCGGCAAGGCGCGAGGCGAGATCCGCGAGGCGCGAGGCAAGATCCGCGACGCGAGATCCGCGACGGGAAATGGCAGATATAGAACACCATACTTAAGGCCAAAAAAAAAAGTCTCCGGTTTCTGGTATGGAGCTTGCCCAAAAACTGGTGCGACGACGCGGCTTTTTTTTTTTTTTACCTGATTTTTTTGCTTCAAATGTCGGCTGATGACTGCAAATGGTGCCCGACTAAACTTAGTGCAAATATATGGGAGTCCAGAGAGGCCACATAAAGCTTATTTTCGATCATAACCCAATCTAAAAACACGTTAAAATTGTGCAGCAGCAGGATTCCAGTCAAACCAGTGAGTTTGGCGGTTTTGAGACATCTTCTTTCATTGAAAAAAAAACTGTTTCATTTTGCCGACGCGCATGGCTACGGCGACGCGCGCGCATACCAGAAACCGGAGACTTTTTTTTTTTGCCTAAAGGCACGTAGAAACGTTTGTAATTACTCAGAAATGGACCTACAAATTCAGTGAGAAAAATATTGTTCAAAGTGGAGATAGGGATTGTAACCAATACCCTGTGAAATTATTCCGCCTGCAATGGTATCGTTTGGAAGAAAACAATCATTAAAGGTGGTTTTAAAAAGTGTGTACAAGAACAAACAAGATCCAGCTACAAAACCATCTGTTTTCCCTGATGATATTTTAAATGTATGGCAGCCAATGAGCTAAAACAGTTTAATTGAGATACACCCTACCAAAGATTTTGAGCACTTTTGTTGCCTCAAACCGCAAAAAAGGCTCAAAAAGTAAATAGTCCTACATACTTTAAAATGGCCAGATTTTTTTTTAAGGAAAGCAATATGGATAGCTTAAAGTGTGAAATCATTGATTATTTGAGTCTTCCAGAAATCTGATCTATAAGTACCTTATAATGTGAACATCTTTGCTGAAATGCAGTCATGTTTGTTTTGAAAATGAAAAGATCTGGTATAAATAAGGTTTGAAACTTTGCATGGCGGTAGTGTAAAGTAGTGAGGGTTTGCAGTAACACCATGTGGGAGAATCTCTGTTGAGATTTGTGGTTCTGAAAAGAACCGGTTGGTTGTGAGTTTCCCAACCAACTGGTTCTTTTTAGAACCACACATCTTCTCAAAAGAGATTCTTCCACATGGTGTTACCTCAAACCCTCACTAGGTCTGGTATACTTGCTGCCAGCAAATGCAATCCAGTTGTAAAGTATATGGTGAAGTTAATAGTTGTAGAATTAATTTTGACAAATGAAATTATTCTGTATTTTTTTTCTTTTCCTCACTACAGGAGAGTGACAAGGAGAGTAGGATACAGGAGGCAGTAACTAGAGTGCTTATCTCCTCTCTCATGTCTACTTCCTGTGATTCCATGAAATGGGTCAATCCATCTGAGGTAAAGATAAATCCAGAAGAGGAAGAAATCAATTCAAAACTTGATCGGAAGTTGTATGCATCTGAGAGATCCTGCCAAAGAAAGCTGTGGAAAATGTCAAGCAGTCTGTCAGAAAGCGCTGAGCATACTGTTTTTAATTTCCGAGGCAGGCAAATCTGAAATATCTATTGAAAACATTAAGACTTGTTCCAGTTAAAAAGAGAAAAAAGACTAAACTCAACAACTCGATGGTGGTGTAAATACGCTATTTTGCTGTTGTGTATTGTGAGCAGGATTAGCTGAAGAGTTCTGTCATCAAGAACATCAATTGGTTTAGGCAGTTTATTTTTTTTTAATGAACTGATTTAAAGGATTTTAATTTTTAACCTTGTCTACACAAAATATTATTTGATAGTGTTCACTTGTATGATCCACAGACTATCTGTACCGGCGAGGTGAACTATCGTTACGTTGAGGCAGCGGTCCAAGAAAACTCACACAAATCACCATGGCCATGTGGTATTAAAGAGGCAAGTGACTTGTCAGAACTTCAGTGTCAGAACCAAGATACAGGTCAGCCCGGGGACCTTCCTACACACAGATTGGACTCAACTGTACAAAGCGAAGAGGTGGCAAGAAAGCTAGAGATGAAAGATGTCGAAAAGTCAGTGGCTTTGGATGAGGCATTAAAAACTGACACGCCAGAGTCTGACCTTTGTAACCCTGCTGAAACATCAGACAACTCCAACTTGTGTGGAGATTCGAGAGACAAGCTTAGAGACAGCAGTGCTGATGATGGGGGCAAAATAGGTGGCAGTTCACGCAAAGGAAGCAAACTGAAGAGACGTCTTTGTGATTTCTCAGATTGTGAGGCTCAATCAAAATTGCAAAAAACTAATCCCAATCCTCCCAGTCCAGCACACTGGAAAGATGCTTTACCAGATTTCATTGTCCCAGTCATATGTCAAGGTCAAATCTATAAAAGGAATCAACAGGTCAAGTCTAATCCTAGTGATAAAAAGTCTGCCGATGAGATTGTGAATATGCAGATGAGGTCGGAGGTGAAACCAAAAGACAGCATTGACAAGATGAGGCGCATGATAGCTGAATGTGTTACTCATCCGGCAGTTATATCTCTGACATCAGCACTGTTACAAGAGAAATTTGATCAACAGAAGAACTAGATGTAGATTAGCTTTTTTTCAGATATTGGCCACGATAGGACACTTTTTTGGTTTAGGTACATACAAAAAAGTTTACCTAAAGCATGACATCCCCCACTGTGGCGGACATGTCTCCAAAGAGGCAAAGCTTATTTATCCTTGAAATATTTTTGCCTGGTACACATTTTGTAAAAACAGCTAAGACATATTAAATTGCCAATCTGTACTTGAAAGTTCGAGTGCAAATTCATACTGAAAAAAATCTAGGAGATGTGAAATAAAAGAGTTATTTTTAGAATGTCTTGCAAGCCTGAGACACTTTCTTAAGTTGATTGCTTCACCTTATAATTAGAAGCTTTGGATTGGATGGTGTTGAAATTACCCTGAGAATCCCCAGTTGTAGCAATCAACAGCTGATGAATGATTGGAGCCATGAGTTAATTACTCTCCTGAATCCATTCCACACAATCCCAACAGTGAAAGTATTATTTTTATTATCTGATACAGTTGTCAAGCTGGGGCATATTAATGACTGTTTCCATCCCGATTCTCCAAGTTTAATTAAGTTGTCACGAGTGAATGAACGTCCGGGCATTCTCATCTTGAGAAATCAGTACATTTTACATTTGTGTTATCTCAGTGGCTGGTCTGCAGGGTTGGTGGGCAGTCTAAAATGTGGGTTGTTTTTTTTTCAAATCAATATTGATTCAATCAGTGATAACTTGGGAAAGAGGGGGAATCTTAATCCATCTGTAGAATGTGTGATTTGTTTTGGCTTGTTTTAGATATTTTTCATTATTTTAGATATTTTGCATTGTTTCACTCATGAAATTATCTTTGTCGGGTCATATTTTTCTTTCCTGTCCTCGTACTTAGCCTCATAGGTTAAGTCAAGTGTTCCCTAGATGGCATTCGGGGAATTCAAATCTTCATTTACCACAGTTAATCTCTCGTTACTTTTTGCCTAATTCTAGTTTAGTTCTTGAGGATGTAGTGTAAATAAAATGGAAATAAATTGAATCTATCCAATGGCCTCCCCTTCACTCACCCAATAAGCGACTGCTACAAGTCTAATGTAGTGAAAGTGACATTAAAATGGCGTCCGGTGCGAACTACAGCCCGCTGCGCGAGGAAGCGAGCAATGAGGATCTGTCGGAGCGTCTGGATTTCGACGATTCCCCACCCCTTCCTGAGGATGATGGGCCGTACCCAAACGCCGGCAACCCCAGGGTTCAAACTGTCGGCCGGCGAGGCTTCAAGGGAAGCAGGGGCTGCAGTAAACTGTCAGCGGTGATGATTGTGGGTATGGTGATTGTCGCCATATTGCTGATCGCCGTGATTGCTAGCCTTGCTCGTCCTAAGTGTGTACCGTCCATCGCGTCGACAAGCCCGCCCAGTGAGCCCCCTGCGCCCGCTGATGTCACCACGCCGCCGGTGTCCACCACGACGGCGGCAATTGCCACGAATGGGGAAATATTTCCATGGGATGACATCAGATTACCCCAAACAGTGAAACCTATCCACTATGATCTCAGTTTAATAACCAAGATGAACAAGACGACCGGATTTAAAGTGAGTTTTAAAATAATGAATTTTAATCTATTCTAATCAGCCGTCACGTTTCCCAATGAGGGCGTGTCATTCGTGTGATTGAATTTTGCTTTCGAACTCTGCCATGCCCTCTGCATTTTTCAACAAGATAAAAAAATCTAATTAATTACCTGTTTTAAGGCGATATTTAATAATAAGTTTTTTTTAATTCAATTTGGAAAGAAGGTTGCATCCTGACGCCACATTATTTTCTCAATGAAGGTCAGTCATTGCAAAAATTTTGAAAAGACATAATTTATTTCCAATTTTGTTAGAAACTACTTAAAAAATGCATTCAACCCTCCGTAGATTTTATACACAACCAAAGAAGTGGCGTCTGGATACATTCTTTCCCTTCATTCTTTTACATGTATATAAAAAATAAAGATGTAGATTGTTTTAAATTGGGGGGGGGGGGCTGGGATGGGGGGATTGCATTGTGTGGGCCCTTTTTAAATTCTGCATCGGTTTTGTTTTTCATTATCCCTCATGTTCTTTAGGTGGCAGGTGTGGTTAAGATTGACTTTCGGGCAAAGTCAGCCACAGACCAAATAGTCATGCATTACAAGAACATGACTGTGTTAAAACCTGACAAGGTCACAGCCATCGTCGGAGGACAGGAATGTAGGGTCACCAAGATGCTCTTCTATGAGACTCACGAGCAGCTGTACTTGGGTCTCGACAGGGAGATGGCAGAGGGAAAATCATACACCGTGACTCTGCAATTTTCATACAGTCTGTCTGACACGCTGGATGGATATTACCTGAGCTCATACATGGAGAATGGCATAGAAAGGTTAGAAGCTCGCACAAACAAAGCTTGATTTGTATGAGGAGAGCTAACAGGAAATAGAATACCTATTTTGACATAAAGTTTCTAACAATGTGCCGTAACTTTGCTCCATGCTTACATGCATCTCTCAAATAATAGACTCGGTTCAGGAAATAGGCTGTACCGATAGTGATGTGTGGGCGTACTCACACTGAAGAGCTGGCAATGTACACAACAGATGCATTCTTTGGGGTTGAAATGGCTGAGTGTATACAAGGCAATTTTTTAATGTACCAAACCTGTGACCATGGATTCTCTTGTATAATACACACACTAGCTGCAGCTCAGCTATGGATGTATTTTGTAAAGCACAAAAATCACACCAAATTAAATCTCTAGGCACTGAAGCAACACTGCATAGTAATGCATAGTATTACATAAAAAAAAATTGTTCCAGGAAGTTTTTCAACTTAAAGCTTATGTTCCCAAAAATGTGAATGAAAACAATCTCCATGTAAATAACACTGCTGCTAATTGGAATCTGTCAGAGCAAGATGAACTGTGACTAATTTTTCCCCCTTTAAATTTAAAGGTACATTGCATCAACGCAGTTTGAGCCCACAGCTGCCCGCCGAGCATTCCCCTGCTTTGATGAGCCTGCTCTTAAAGCGACCTTCACTATGAAAATGACCCGAGCCAAAGGGCTGATATCCCTGTTCAACACTGCTTTGATCAGAACAACAACAGCCGAAGAAGGCATGGAGCAGGATGAGTTCAACACAACGGTTGCCATGAGCACGTATCTGGTAGCGTTTGTCGTGTGTGACTTTGAGAAAATCAACAGCACCACTGCCAATGGCACCGATGTGAGTTTGAAATCACTTTTGAGAATAAATTTGTTCACACTCAAGCGTAATCCAATTTGATAAATCCCTTATCTAATGACTTGAGACCGTCAGAATAAATGTATATGGATTAGGACGGTGTAGTTTTAATAAACTTGAGCAGCACCTACGATCAATTAAATTGATCCAATTTGCAATCAACTGAGGGTAATTGTGGATATCAGTACAATGTTCCATGTCAGAATAGGTGTCAGGAAAACTATGTGTGTGTTCTGTTATTATTTCTTCATTTTGTTGCTTTTGAGCAGATTGCTGTCTATACCTCCAGAGCCAAGATCAACCAATCCCGTTTGGCTTTAGACGTTTTGAAGAAGACGATTCCCTTCTACGAGAATTTCTTCGGCATTGCATATCCTCTATCCAAACAAGGTTTGTACAGTGTAATAAAACATCCAGCAAATTATATCTTTTGAGCAGATAAGGTCCCTGTAATGAAAAATTGTGTATGTACAAGCTGTAGAAATATCGTTATTTATTGAAGAAAGCTTTTAAGATTCTGTTGACCTTCTCGATATTAAATAAAATGTACAAATCTTTCTAAATCTCTCCAGATACAATTCTTGTTCCTCCCTTGTCTAGTAACCCCTGACTACCATCTTTAACCATCTTACCTAAAATTCCATCATACTACATGTACCTGTATAAGATTCGAACCAGCCAACCAACCCTGGTAAAAGCTCAGTGAACATGTGGTAAGAAGTCTGCACTAGGAAGCAGGAGGTCGTGGGTTCGAGACCCACCCCATCAAACTCGTTATTTTTCCTTCTCATAAGCCCTCTGACAGCACTGACTACATGGTTATCTTACCGGTGTTTGTTTGGTAGACATGATTGCCATTCCGGATTTCTCGGCCGGTGCGATGGAGAACTGGGGTTTGATCACGTATCGTGAGGCATCAATCCTGTACCAGGATGGAGTCACATCGTCCAGTAGGATGCAGTGGATCGTGGAGACCATTACTCATGAACTGGCACATCAGGTGAGAACAACAAGAACATTGGGTTAAACAAAATTAGGGATGAAAATCTCTATCAAGTATGCATTTTTTGTTGTTTTAGTCTTAATTACCTTTTAACTGCAATTTTTATATTACGTTCATACCTTTTAATTGTAAGGGTTTCAGAGCACTGGGTCGTTCTAATAATGATTATTATTGTACATTATTTTCAGGCAGTATTAAAATAAAACAAATATCCTTAAAGAGCACTGCGATGTATTAATAGAGTCTTTTATATAACCGACATACAGATCCTTGTCATTTGATTGGTGGAACTCACATCACGTGGCATTCGTTATTGCTCCCATTCATGCCGCGGCTCAAAAAGTACTATCCGCCCATGGGGAATGGGAAATACTATTCAACAGTTAGGATCATGACGCGGTATTTGTGTGCAAATGCATGCTGGTGTGCGCGTTCAGCGTTGCGCGTAGCGCGTATTGTTCCAAACAGCAAGCGCTACAGCGTTGGATTCAAACGTTTTCGTGAAGGGGTGGTTTCAAAGAGAGAAATACATTTTCCTCCAGTTTTGTATTGAAATAAAAGTTCAAATATATCAAATGACAAGGATCTATATGTCAGTTATATAAAACAAATATTGAGTGGCTCTAAATTGTGAAATAGCAGGAATATTATCGCTCGGTAAAATCTGGACTTTTCCATTTCACTCGGCTTCGCCTCGTGAAATGGAAAAGTCCAAATTTTACCTTGCGATAATATTCCTCCCATTCCACGCTGAGCCACTCAATATTTGTATATTATCTTGAAAATAGGTGTCAACATGATGCCGGTATTAAAGTACAATTTATTTTGCACAAGTAGTTTTCTGTTTTTTTAATTTTCATTTCAAACTTGGGTTTTATGTTTTTTGTTTTGTTTTTTTGTTGATGGATTTTTTTTTCAACTGTAACTTTGATTGTTCAATGAGTACTCAACACATATTTTTGGCCTCACTTTTCTTGCAGTGGTTTGGTAACCTGGTGACAATGGAATGGTGGAATGACCTCTGGCTCAATGAAGGATTTGCCACCTATGTCCAGTACATCGGGACTAACGAGTACAATCCTGATTGGCATATGGTAAGTACTAACAACCTCCAATGCTAAATATTCAATGCAAGGTGAAAACACCTGTCATTGTTGAAATTAAAAACTGTTGGGTGTTTATTCAAAAATGTATATGGCCTTCATCGGGGAATGATTGAATGAGATATTGTTTTGGTAATCCTTTGAATTGAGACTGACACTTGGTTGTGCCAGTATGGTGAGTATTTTGACCTTGGATCCCTTGACATGTACATGTATGGTACAGTAGCAAACTTCCCTACATCCACCGTAAATACCACCTATTTCAGACTGCCTGAATTACTTTGGAGTTTCCTCGTTTTTTCTAAATTTCCAGTTGCATGCCTGGTTTTACTAGATTGTATACAAACGCATGGTAGGGGAAGTGAAAGAAACGTTTGACTGTCTGTGACTGATCAAAGAATAGGATTTTACACGAGAAAATATTACAACCAGTACAGGTGCAAAGGAAGTTGTACATAGTATAGCCAAAGATGTTTACACACTCTGTTTGAATGTTCTGCACAGATGGAACAGTTTACAGTGTTTACGACCCAGACGGCATTAGAAGCAGACAGTCAGGGCAACTCTCACCCCATCTCTGTGCCTGTGGCTGACCCTAATGAGATCAATGCAATCTTTGACAGCATTTCTTATGACAAGGTAAGTGGCAGGAGTAAAGGTGGACAAAAAGGCTTGATATTCAAGATGGATGAGTGGAATATCTCTTTGTACTTTTGATTTGTTATATGTCTTGGTGACCAGAGACTGGTTTAGGTATCTTCTGGATTTTCCCGTATTTCCTTTAACTTTTGTTTATTACAAACTGTTTTTTAAGTTAGCATATATTCATGATCTTGATGTTTCTCCGTCATATTTAGGGCTCTTCCTTAATCCGTATGCTGAATGACTTCCTCCCAGAAGGCATCTTTTTGAAAGGACTTCAGAAATACTTGGAGAAATTCAAGTTTAGCAATGCGAAGACCAAGGACTTATGGGATGCTGTGTCAAAGGTCAGTATGTTGTAACTGAGGCTGTGTCTCAAACAGACTTTCAGAGCAATTCGGACTGTGTCTATTGTAATCAGTGAAGACCTAGACATAAGCTATATCCAAGAGATTCTAATGCTGCCTAATTCTGAATCATAACTCCAGGATAGATGTGATTCCTTTGAATGACCGCGATTGTCTTGATTATAACTCTGAAACTTCTATTCTAGGATTATATACATTACGTGTTTAGAGCTGTAACCTTTACTGTGACGTTTGAATGGCAGGCATATGAAGGGTCTGATTTGGATATAGCCAGCATGATGGATACTTGGACATTACAGATGGGCTATCCAGTGGTCAATATGGTCCGCAAAGGGTCTCAGATCACCGCAACACAACGGCACTTCTTGCACTCTCCGAAGGCTCAGCCATCCAAAGACTTTCCCTCAAAGTTCGGGTAAACATCTTTCTCTTTGCTGTTCCAGAGGGCCAGCTTACGGTCCTCTCTCTACGTATCTCGTCACCAAAGACTTGCTAAGCCTCAGCTTGGCCCAAAATTTGATTCAGATGACGACCTTGACCTCTTGGACCAAATTGGTTTGAGACCGGCTTTGTTAGGCTTGCAAAAGTCTTGTTGAAAATGTTGGTAGAAGTTCAAAAAAATTATCAGTTTCCTTAATTTTCAAGCCTGATCAGAGAGCCTGAGCCAAGAATTTACACTAGGCAGTGGAAGTGTTTTTAGGATTTGTACAATGAAAGGTGTGAGGAAGTGTGCAGTTTGTTATTTCTAGTCACAGTGACGGTGCATTTTTTGTTCATTTCTAATACTGTTAAGTGAAAACTGTGATAATCTGGTATATCTTCTGGCAAATGACATAGCTGATATTTGTAACTCAGTATGATAAAACCTCGACAAAACTACAAAAACTCAACAAATTTGAAAGTCTGGCCTGCATTAGAAATATAAAGCTTTAGAGCACTTTATTTCAAAAGATTGGAGCTCCAGTTTCATTTTATAGAATAATATGTCAAGGTTCCTAGGTATATCAATGTGTGGTGTCAAAAAGGGAGTGTTTTCCAAACTTTTGCATAATGATTTAACACTTAGTGATACGCCTCCTTTATCTGTGTATACATGCAGCTACAAGTGGACTATTCCCCTGACCTACATAACTAGTGATGATGTAACTGAGAAGCATTCTGTTACCATGAATAAGAGTGGAGGTAAGATAAGTGGCACGCTGGTTGCTAACAAATGCGTTTACTCCCCGCCCAGCCGCCACATGGTTTTGCGACCAATCATAGCCGGGTTTAATGTCAAACATGCGTGCAAAAGTGTCCAGCATGCTTGTATGTGCATGTGATGCATGCAGCTGAAACGTGCAGTTTGGCAATGGAGAGGCCCATGTGTTGCTGTCTATGTGCGCAGTCTATTACTTTGCATTGATCTATTACTTTGTATTAGGCATTTAGAAATATGGTCATCAACTCAGTTTTGTTAAATCATGCTGATTGGATTAATTGACATACTTTGGTGATAACCAGATACGATCAGATTGGATCAATGACCTTAAGACACACCTCATTATATCAGATCACTTCTCTGTTCTGTCTTGCAGCACCTGAAAATCTTGATGTTGAAGGCAAGTGGTACAAAGCCAACTGCGATCAGTCGGGCTTCTACAGAGTCAACTATGACTCCGCTAACTGGGATGCGCTGATCAATCAACTAAATCAGGACCATTTGAAACTCAGTGTAGCTGACAGGGCCAACTTAGTGGATGATGCGTTCAGCCTGGCATGGTAAGTTGTAAAAATAAGTCGTGTGAATATGCTATGGCACCACTAAAAGAAAATCTGTGCGGCAAAATCAGACCAAAAGGTTCACTATTTTAGACACTAAAATAAATAACGTTTTTGAATTTGATTTTGTTAACTCTTGGAGCAGCTTTACTCTTCTAAAGTTAAACTAACCTTATATCATCTCTTTCCCTCAGGGCTGGTCAGTTGGATCAGATAAAGGCCTTGAGTCTGTCCCGATACCTAGTGAAGGAGACAGAATACAGTCCCATTAATGCAGGACTCAACAATCTCTTGAAGATAAGCAAAGTCCTGCGGAATACAGAAGGTTACGGTGCATTTGTAGTAAGTATACCTTGGAATCTCAATCGCTAAATCTATATACAGTCGAATATTGTTAGTACAAACTCTGTTAATACAAAATTTTGGTTGTAACAAACATAAAGCCTTATCCCGACTGTGTATTTATGTGCACAATGAACAATGCACAATGCACAATGGGACTGATGTTCCTCTTAATACAAAATTCTGATATAATTTTATTTTAACGAGACTCTACTGTAATAGTAAAAACTTCGTTGTTATGTACTCCTCATAACAAACAGTGTACTGTTGGATACCTAAAGAACACTTCTTAATGGTTCATTTCTGAACCATATTTCACCACAGTATATAAATACTGAATGCTTATGAGTGCAATGATAGAAATAGTTTTACGAGGTGACGGGTAAAATGCCCACTTCTATTTTTGCAGTGCAGCTGTGCCATGGGTTGGAATATACTTGTTGTACGCGTTGTATAAAAGAGATTATTTCCATAATGTACCCACAGACTCATGACTTGATTGCTTTGTCGTCGTATTATTGCCACAGCCACTCTGTGACTGCAGAGTTTGTATCTGTCACTTTCTCTTTGAGTAGATCTGCACTAACTAACGGTAATCTTTTCTTTTCCTGGTAGGAATACATACTGAAGTTACTGTCTCCACAGCTGGAGAGGTTTGCAAGGAACGGCTGGGATCATGAGGAATCTCACCTGCAAGGGTACATTTTAAAAATCTAACAATCCTTGGTCAGGTTTTCCCTTTAATAGTGACTGCTAATAACCCATCAATTCAGAACAATGGATTCAATATGTTTTGAATCGGCCAGCTGACTCTGGCTAGCACAGTGGGTATAAAGGCAGTGGTGCTGGTCCTGTCAGAAAGATGGTGTGGGTTCGAACCCTAGCCAAGAATCATGTCATTTTTTTGTCCAGTCTCTTCTAAAACACTGGGAATTTAATGGGAATTGTAGAGTGATAGAAAAGACAAAAATAGCCAGACAATAAACAATTCATATATTTAAGTCAGCCGCGTCATTTGCATAAGGCATTATTTGTTTACAGTTATCCTTTTGTTTCATCACTGTCAGGTTTCTTAAAAGCGTGGTTATCTATGATGCAGCGGCCCTTGGACATCCTGGAACAGTTGACAATGCGACCAAGCTCTTCCAGGAATGGCGGAATAACAATGCAGAGTAAGCAATCGCTGTCCATTCCTTTGATGATTAGTATTCAAACTTGACTGAAGCACACAGGTGGATGTGTTAACTGTTGCTCACGCATGGGAATTTCTATTGTTATTTCACTGATTTCAGCAACCGTTTCCTCCGGGGTTAAGCATGCTCTTGCTGTGCTTACTGCTTACAGTCTCTATAAAATAGATGGAGGCTCCGTTAGCACAAAATTGGCTGTTAACTAAGCAGCACTATTGGGCCCTGGTTTTTGAGACGGTCGCTTAGTATCTTTCTTTGTTTCTGTCACAGGGTCCCAGCCAATCTGAAGAATGCTGTGTACTGTGCCGGCATCAAGTATGGCAGTAGGGATGATTGGGACTTCTGCTGGAAGCAATACCAGACCACACTTGTTGCCAGCGAGAAGAGGGTTTTGCTTTCAGCTTTGTCTTGTACTAATGATCCGTTCCTCATCAACAGGTATGTGGGGGGTTTTTTTGGGGGGGGGATTGGACAAGCAGAAGTGCACATAACCCCAGAGCATATTGCAATGGGCAGTCTTCCAAGAAATAGAAGTGTGTATCAATTGCTGTAGAAGTGTGCATCAGTTTATGTGGCATGTTCCAAAGTCATGAAGTTTCAAGACGTGTTCAAGATTGTGAAAGAGGACACTGTCTAGTTGGAAGTAATGTGAGGGCTTTCAAATCCTTTGTTTGTGGATGGGTATTTGTAAAAAAAAAATTGAAAAAGTAGCTTCTAAAACTGCTCTGTAAAACTGCTCTGTTGCAACTCTTCTGTAATCAAGGGTTTTTTTTTTTTTCAAAAAAGAAATGTACATGAAAGAGTAACAAGTCTGCATTAGAGTGGAATGAATATTACACACAAATCTTGTACTCCAACATAGTCTCTCAAGTCAAACTGGAGACGTTTTTGTGTGATTTATTACTATTTTCAGATATCTGTACTATTCAATGGACGAAGACAAGATACCAAGCCAGAATACAGGGACTGTCATCTACAACATTGCTGGTAAAGCGGCCGGGGCCAATCCTGCGCTGTCGTTTGTTATTGAGAACTGGGATGCCATAGTGGACAGGTTTGTGAAAACTTGTCTGGTTTTAAAATCTTGCAGTCATCAGTACTGGTGTTTAAAATCCTAAGAACTGACTAGCGCAACTCTTAAAGACGTGGTCTTTAATACACAGTTAAACTTTACCTTGTGTGAGATGTGCATGAAGCTGAACACATATGGTGTATAAAAATTACCATTTATCACTATACCCAATAATAATAATTCCATAATATTTCTTTGCTCATTATTTTCCCAGTGATGGCTTTTATATTAATAATTGACCAATTTTACAATGGAGAATAAATATTACAGTATTGTCTTGAGAGAGGAACCACTTCGGAATGCTTCAAGTAGGATTCATCATTATATTAGCCATCACTTACAAAGTCAAAAATCTCAGAAATGTTCAAAAAGAGAATGCTGTCCACTTGCATTCACATATTGCCAGACATTTCAACAACACTGTTTTGCCAGTGACCTAGGGGTTTGTTTTGGACATATCAATCAAAACAGCATATCTCCCTTCTTTGATATTGTATTAGGTTTGAAGGCAGTCCGTTTGAATTACCGTACATCATCCACGCTGTTACTTCAAGCATTGCCAGGCAGTATGAATATGATCAGGTAATGATTCATAAGTAAGCCTTCACTTGGCAAGACTTTGCCTGATCATAAAGTCTTCAGTTTGCTGCATTGACAAATCCTCATTGTCCACATGGTGTGCAACATTTTGCCTTACCTGATTTTTTGGATTTCCAGGGAGAATTCTCAGTATTTTTCTCCCATGAATTTTGAGACTCTTGAGCTTGAGACTTCAAAATGGTTTTCCAGTCCACCTACCTCTCAGTGTACCCTCTGTTGTTATGATTCTATTTTTGTAATTAAAGATAAGTGCCAGATACATTCTAGAGTTCTTATCACTATAGTTGTGCTGTTATTTTATCAGCAATGACATTCTTATTTTTCGTACCTGTGTTGTATGTTTACAAACAAAAGCATGCCAGAATGAAAAAACTGGGATAAAACCCTACATTTAACAAGCCGTCTGCATAGAGTCCCAAGCTATTTTTTCCATAAATCCATGTAATGTGTTCAGTGCTTGATTTGTTCCCCCCAGGTTTCCAAGTTTTTCTTGGACCATTTCAACGAGTCCAAGACAGGCAAGCGGGCGGTACAGCAAGCCATTGAGAACATGCAGGCCAACGTGGATTGGCTGGCGGCTCACAAGACCGAGGTGACAGACTGGTTCAAAGCAAACACAGGGCCAGCCTCAGCAGGGGACTCTAGATAGCTATGACTTGGCTGTGAGTATTGATATCAGCGTGAGGGTTGAAGACAGGGTGCCATACTTAGAGACTGTAAGGCCATGTCCAAATTACTTGGCTATGACTTGACACACAAGTCTATGAGAAGTGGCTGCAGCCGCTGCCATAGGCACGTGTGTAATTCAAGCCGTAGCCAAGTCATTCGGACACTGCCTAATTATAATGCCTCATCCGAATTAGTTGACTAAGGCTTGTAATCACACATGCACCTATGGGACCAACTGAAGCAACATCCCATAGACATTTGTGTTACTGCCTGCCTTAGTGGAGTGATTTGAATGCAGCCAAAGTATTGAAATAACACACAGCAGAAGACAGGTACCATTCTATGGAACTGAGAGTAGTGAGGGTCAGCATACAACAGAAGACAGGGTACCATACCACAGAACAGTAAGGAGTTTATGAAATCAAGGCTTAGTATCTGGCTTAGGCTTCAGGGTCTAACTTGATAATTGTAGTCTCCTGACTTGACAGACTGCAGGACAACATAGGTTCATATTCTGCTATTGAGACACCAATTTTTGACCTTGGTGGCAGGATTTATATAAATTTTTGGCTGGGGACGAAGCCAAATGCGGGGACCAGGCCAGGGTTTTGTAAATCCTTTCAGTATAGAAATCAGCATACAACCAAAATCAGGGTACCATTTCAAGAGACTTGAAGCAATGATAGCAGCATGCAACACAAGACAGGGTACCATACTTAGGGATGATATGTAGTAAAATCAGGGTAAAATAGAAGACAGGGTACTGTACTAATGCAATCAATTATCCACCTGTTGAGTTGAGTTTACCTTTACAGTTTAGTTGATACATAAATATCCACCTTGGTACATTTTGGAGTAAATGGGTATTTGACATTTCAGTTGGTAGCTACATGTAGCAAAGAAACATATATCTCCTAAATATCAGCACTATGTGTTACTTGTGTACTTAAAAAGGACCTTTTCTCCGACTGTTTTAGAAAACTCTGAGGTGTATTAATTACGGTAGAGCCAAAGCCCAAAAGATATTCCAAAATTGTTTCAATCTGATAAACTTACTGAGCAGTATTTTGGGCTTCGTGGCCATTTTTTTGGCTCACTTTTCCCATATAAGGGCGTATCCAACTCCTCTTTTTGTTTACATTCAGATGCACATCTTAATTATCACAACAGCCTCCTCTAAACAATACAGCTAGTTCCTGCTCTGATTCAAGATCATTCAGCCTCTATTATGCAATGTGTTGTTGTAGTAGGATAGCATTGTGTACAACAATGATGTATTTCCAATGAAATTATTGTGACAAATATCCTAACATTTCTCCACATATCTGATCCATCAATAAATGTTACTCACTTGAAAGTGGATATTATAGCTAAATGAATATTGCTTGATTTCAGACATTTTATAAGATGGAATTTGTGTCGGGGAGATGTAAAAAAAAAAATGTATTGAATTTTGCCTTTCACTGACGTATTTTCTAAATATACTAAGTGTTGTCCAAGGGCTTGCGAGAAAACTTCACAAGCCTACTGGGTCTTGGGTTCGAGTCCCATCCGAGTAAGCTTGTGAAGTTTTTCCTGCAAGCCCTTGGGCAACACTGAGTATACAGTGTGTATAAAAATATGGCCGCGATATGTAGCTTGGGTGAGTGCTTCAAAAAATAAGATATTGAGTTTTCTTACAAGCACAAATATGAGTCTTTTTAGTGCAGGCGAATGTGCATTACCTTTGTTTTATATAATACTCAGCTAAATAAAATTATCTTCAAGTAAACTTGAATCCTCGATCCTGATTGGTTGATCCATGGCAACAACAGTGTGATATTATACCTAATACCATGGTGCATATCGCACACTGTGTATCATGCTATTCCAAGATATGCGCGATGATCCTTCTGCATGCACGTGTAATACGATAACAGCTGAAAAGTTTGTGTACAGCGTGCCTGTTTGATCTTTACTGTGCATCAAGTTTGCTTGAAAATAAATTTGTTATCTCACAAGCGCGAGTGGAACACGGAAAATGTAGTGCGTCCACTCCCACTCGTGGGATAACTGATACAGGTTGCAGGGTTTCACAGTATTCTACATATCTGTAATGTCTCTTAGCAGATAACTATAACTTCGTGTTCCATGTAAATGTACCTAAATGTATGTCCATTCGTGAAAAAGTAACATTTAAAACAACTAAGTATTGAAATATTGTTGCATGTATTATATATTTTCTATACTGTATATGGTTCAAATAGTTAGCTAGCTAGATGATAAATATATGCCTAAATTTATGATATCTTTATATAGGTTTCTGATATGTCTATATTCTAATTATGATAGGTGTGTTGTGTGTTTTGTTGTGAGGTGTGGACCTGGAAAGGGGCTTCAGTTTTTTCTTAAAATGAAAACATTTTCAGTGGAGTAAGTATCTTCAGTATTCAACACTTGTACAGTTAGCTTCGTATCAGTGTTATTGGCTGGATATTTTTCATTGTTACATCTCTGTTTACTGCAATCAAACTGTCATTCCATTGTGCTTTTGCATAAATATACACATAGATATATGTTTTTGCATAATTAAAGTGAGTTAAGATAATTGTGTGCAGTGATATAAAGTTCAACTGTGGTTATTAATTGTAATAGATTAACTTCTTATAAACAGTGACATCAGCTAAAAAGAGACTTTTTGTTCAGCACACACCTGTCCTACAATATTTGATTGTATCAGACAGTATGTGAAATATAATTGATTATTAATGAATGGGGAAATATGCGTTTTTAGAGATAACGTATTTACAATTTTAGTTTTTTTAGTTTTTAATTGTTTAATTTTTGTTATTTTTTTTGATCAGTGTCATTTCATCAGGCTGAATACTTGCTCTCACTTTAACAGAATTTGTGCACTGGGAAAATGAAAAAAAAAAAACCTTGATTGGAAAATCAGAAGTGGACACCTTAGTCTTATTAGACAGTTGTGATCTCCAAAATGAGTCATAGTTTAGTTGTCATGGTAGTGGGAGACCATTTTTTTGCCAGTTCAATTGAATTGAATTCAATTCAATAATATATTTCCATAGTGCCATTGCTCTCTGTAAAACAATGTATAATAATAATATAATAGATAATAATAGAATACTTGTTGTAGTACTAATTTCATCAATCTGCAAGTTTAGCCTTAGTGGCAAAAATAGTAATAGAAGTGGAGAGGTAATTACAGCCACCAGTTTGCAAATTTAGTGGTCACATTTTGTCAAATACATGTAGTTGAAACAAGGCTATAACTGTGAGTTGGATGG
Organism: Patiria miniata; assembly: GCF_015706575.1. Classification (NCBI taxonomy): domain Eukaryota; kingdom Metazoa; phylum Echinodermata; class Asteroidea; order Valvatida; family Asterinidae; genus Patiria; species Patiria miniata. The sequence goes on from NW_024037074.1 coordinate 15,075,020, forward strand.
CCACGCTGTCACAGTGTATTGTTTGTCATTATAGTGGTCGTTCTTTTAGTTGTCACATCTGTCGTAGTACCGGAGGGCCTACAGTCTGTGTACCAGTTACCGACGACAGCTCTATTGTTAGAGGCCATGCTCTTGCCAGAAGTACATATAGCGACTATGTTGGCCATCACTCAAAAATACTTAGTATTGCAGACTTTTTCCTTGACTAAACTTATTATTAAGGATAATTCAAAATAATATGCTTTATTTTTGAGAAATTTATACCCTTTTTACTTTGGTGGCTAGTTGCAACATGTCCATATTGAGCTATTTCATGCTACTGTATTCAGGTATTTTTCATGTTACTGTATTCAGGTATTTTAGTCAAGAATTAAGGTTTTTTTGTACTAAGTAGACCCTACTTAATACTTGCACCTCAAGACCTGATGTTTATTGCCTTAAGTTTTTATTTTGTTACGCTTTGTTTTGTTAAAAGGAAGTTGTGTATTGTAATGTACTCAATCTAGAACTTTGATTCACTGAACAGAAAGTTAATTTGCAAGATGAGAAATTGTGAAGTTTACTATGGAATAATAAATGGTTACAAAATGCACGCAAAACTGTTGTGTCTGTGTCATTGTGTTGCGATGTAACTAAGCTTGTGTATGGATTATGAATAACGTAATGACTATACTATTATGAATGACAACTTACAATTTTGAGTTGAGATTAAAAGAAGTACTGGCTTTCATTTCTATACGATTGAGTGTTGTGCATGTGTTGCAAAACAATAGGCCTACCTTGTATGTAAATTATCCACGACGACATCATTTAGAACACCCTTAAAGTGAACACTTTTCTCAAGACAGAGCGAAGAGTAATTCCAGTTCTTGGATTACAATGTTCTTTGAAATTGTCGTCTGAACCCAACTGAAGGCTAGGCAGATATCTGAAGATGTAAACGGAGTTGCGTGAGGAATCGTGCACTGTGATTGGTCAAGAGTCATTTTCGTCTGCAAGCTTAGCAAAAAAACGGAAGATCCAGTTTGAACTGGTTCTTGGCCCTGCCTCTCTCTATTTCGATTGGCCAATAGTGCGCGCACCGCGTATGTCTGCAGCTGTATAAAGTGCAATGCATAATATTTTGCGGATTGGGCTGACATTCCAACGCTTTTGTCTTGTCGCAGCTGGGCTGTCGCAAACTTCACACCTGTTCTGAGGCTTTTGCATAATCGTCTAGGCGAAGGAGTTATCAATTTTTCATGGCTCTGACATTGCACTCTCAATACTTTGGGGAAATAATTAATTAGGCCTGATCAATTATGGATATTCATGGCGGTTCGGTGTCATTAAACGGCAACATAATGTTTCGCTTTTAAGTAAAAAGTGGGTCGAGTTGTCAGAAATTATCAAGGCGTCCTGAATCAGGTATGGTGTGCATGCATTGCGAGAATAAAGACAAATGTAGTCAAAATGGCCCAGCTGAACATTATTCTTACAGCATTTAGCAGTTGCAACTTGCTCTAGAATACGCTTAAACGTAGTGAAAGGGAAAATGATATTGATTCTATTGATATGGTGAGAGCGCCCTCATAAATCGAAATAACACTAAGCAGACGGAGCGACTGTGGTAATGATAGAGATTGTGTTGTCACTTATCCTCCATCTGTTGTTCTATCCCGCGATTGCAAAGATAATTTTGCAAAATTTGGAGACGCTATAGTAATCATGCACATGAGCAAACTGTTTTTATTTTTTTTATAAATTGGAAATTATTCAAGATTTAGCATGCTAGTCGTAGTTTATGGATAAACTATCAGGTAACTGAACGTTGGGCAAATAAATCCCATGTTCTGGGTAATAACTATTATTTAATTTACAAACATGAAACAACAGCTATTGTCGTGTTCTCTTCAGTTGACCTTGGATCAATAGACTCTACCCATAAAGGGCGCCCTCACTGAGGGACAAGTCTCTGTTTCTCTGTGATGCTAATGGTAGACATTATACTTTCATTGTCACTGAGTTTCGCTAACTTGTCCTCCGAGAGGGCGCTGTATGCAAGTCATTCAGCCGTCATGGACATGGTGTGAAGTCAGCGTGGTCGCAGAGAACCTTAACACGGAACGGTTTGGAAAGAGGAAGCACTTGGCAGTCAAGACAAGGAAATGCAGACCGATACTGAAACTTGGGAGACTAGCACATTGATAATTAGAAGTCAGTACTATAGGGAGCAGGCGAGTAGGAAATGCTTCATTCTTACATGGGGAGAAACAGACTGGGTCGATTTTGGTGAGTACATGTACATCATTTTTAGAGATTGTGTTCTTGGGCAAGACACTCTACTACAGTTGCCTCTCTCCACCCAGGAGTATGAGAGGGTAAAGAGACTAGAATGTGCTAATCTCGAGCTGCTGCAAAAACTTGTCTCATAATTACAGGGGTAATAGTTATGAGGCGCTTAGAGATTTTTGGTATAGGCCTATAAAACGCTATATAAGCACCGCATTATTATTACATTTGTAGAAATAAAACAGAGAGATATCCTAATTGTCACGTTAACTTGGTAAAAAGTAATGCATTAGTCTGTACTCAAGTTAATTGAGAAAAGGTCTATTCTGCACTTTGACAAGGGTGGTGTATTCAGCTTTTAGAGTCAAGAAGGCCAAATTGAAAAACGACATCTTCCGAAAAGGCGACCCATGTTTCCCCCGAGGACATTCTCTAGTGCCGGGTCGTTTTTAAGAAACTCATTCTGAAGTCCACTTTGTTATCGTAGAACCTGTAGATACCCACTGTACTTTGTATGGGATCTGGATGGACGACACAAAGAGACTGTCATTTTGTGGAGTCCAAAATTAATGTCATACTACACTCGAATGTGTCGATTCCCTTTAGAAATTAAGCATTTCAAAAACATCCAGTTCCATATGTTAATGTTTATTTTCTGTTATATTCCTTTCCTTGGCCGTTCTTTCCTTCCTGCTGTGGTTTTTCCACATGATTCAAATTATGGTGGACTTTGTGTGCCAACGAGATGTTTGCGTGATACGGGTTCACGCGTACGCGTGAGCACTGACCAACACACCCTTTTTGATTTGTTAATTTTCATTTTTTTTTTTATCAAGTTACATATGTTTTTCGGAAGTGGGAAGTGCTTGGATACATCTAAATAAATAAATATCTTAAATAACAGTATCATTTAGGAGGAACTAAACAGACTTATATGTTCCCCAATAGTGAACGTGTGTTACTCGTTCTCTGCTAATTTTTGCTCAGCACTTGGGCTACTCGGTTAGTAACTCGGTTGGGGTTCAGTATCATAATCGTGGCTTGCATGACATGTTTGTATAAAAAAAAACATTAATAACAATTCTGACGGCGGTATGTTACAATTGGTTTCAATTCTCGTTCACAAACCATGACCGAGATAGAAACTATGAACGCGAAACGATCCCCCGGCGAGATAAGCCAATTTATGCAAAACCCCCAGTGACGTCACAGCTCAGCAGCTGCACCATATGGCCATTCCATTCATACACTTTGTTTTGTTATTAAAATTGCATACCGGTATCTTTTGACTGTACATGAATGTGATGTGTTCTCGCACTGTTGTATACGTCACTTCCTATAATTTTGTCGTATTTACCATTTTACAGCATGTCGCTGACTGCATTCGTGGACATCCGCGTTACATCCGGACAAGAGAAAGCGACTTTTATGATAAACATTTGGCGTCTCAACAATAACTGCAAAGAATCGCAAGAATCAATTTGGACATGTTTTTAACAAGTCTGGAACAACGGCCCTAAAGTGGTGAGTGAGTCTTTTCTTCAAATTTGACAAAGGTTTTGGGGAAATACGTGAGCTACGTAACGTTTATGTTTTTTGCATTGAAGTGGTGTCACAATTCAGCCCCAGATGTTTTATCATCAGACACTGAAATTGTTGCAATCGGGAAATTTGTAGTGTCATAATACGATTCAATGCTAATGCAAAAGCTACGTACCAGCAGGGGTTGAATATGGAGGTTTTTTCCCTAAAAAAAGGAACTTCAAAGCGGTGTCTTTGAAGTTTCACTTCGGTGTTCATTGAGTTCATATGGAACTAGTTCGAGTTGGGCCATTTTTTCTTGTCGCGATGCAGCATAAATGTTGTGTAACAACACTCGAATGCGCCCTTAAAAGGTTGAAATACATAAAAATCACATACCGTGCATAATCCATCTTTTCAAAATCTCCATTTCATTTGATATTGTTGATTTCTACGATTTATTATTCCCTGGCTTTGTACATCGCCGATCGCCTAAGCCTAGCCTGCGGCCGGTGCAACTTGTAAAATTCACGAACTGTACGTTCCCATGGTGTGGTTAATGTCGCTTGAAATTAAGCAGCGGGGAAGTGGCATTTTACCTTTAAAGGATTTAAACATATTGATTCAATTTTGTTACACCATTATAGCGAAATATATAAATTGACATGTCTTTAACATCTCAGCAAGCGTATATTTGTGCTTTCCTTTTTCAATTTTCATTTATACTAAAATTGTCAAAAATACCCTTTATACAATATTATGTGCAATCAAATAAGCTTGTCGGTAGTCCGTTTTAGACGTAACAGTTGTATTTTTGGTGAAAAAAAGGTGTAGGTTCAGAACTTCAAAGTGCCGCGCGCGCAGTTGCGCTACGGTTTATCGATAGGTTATGGTTGTAGCAGTGGTGCACCCAGGATTTGGCTTTGGGGGGGTTCACAATTTTTTTTTTTCAATTTTTGTAGAAGTTATTGTTGTTGTTTTTTTGGGGGGGGGGGTTTTGGGGGGGACTATTTTGACGTTGGTGGCACCACTTGCACCCTATTACACTACTCGAAAATAGGCCACATTCATATCACCAAGGTCAAATCGTGGGAATAAAATTAAAAAAAATTGACAAACTCTTGGGTGCGCCACTTGGTTGTAGGATTCGTTTTTGGACAGATAACAGATTTGTATTGCCATGTGTTTGGATTTGGCAGTTTTGAACCACAGGATTGAGCTGAACCTATAGTTCTGCGCCGACGCCGGCTAGTTAAAAGATTTTCAGACTGCTCGGAGAGTCTCATCATTTATTGAAATAATATGGACACCATAAGAATTATTATATCCAGGTAGATGCACGAATACTACTTTGTTTCTGTAGACATTTTTCTGCCGTTGATATTTTATCAAACCCAGTATCGCATAGCAAATAACAATGGAAGTTAATGTATTTGGCAAGTCAAGGTAATTTATTCCCGTCACTGACTGATGCCAGTCAGTTTCTGTGTCACCAGGAAATAACCTTCAAGCAGAAAATGAAAGAGATCAATATTGATTCGAGCTCGTCCTGGAAATGGAACATGAACTGCAATTGTGAACGAGATATTGTATTGACGAGAGATGTATTAAGTCACAAAGGCAAAGGAACGTGGTTGTTTCTATCTGAGGATATTTTGTAGTCCGAACGAATGTTGAATTCATTAATAATTGTTCTGTGCAAGTACGGTTATTGATTGAAAGTTACTTCGTGCTCGTGATATATTTCACTCAAATTATCTGTTAAATTAATATTTTTAAGACCGTGTGAAAACGCAACATGAAGTGGATTGACATGATTCAATATTGCCCAAAATAATGTTCACAGAGGTCCACATAACATTTTTTTTTATTTGGATATTTCACAAGCGTCACTATGAAAGTAAAAAGCTGTTTCGATTTCGTATCACATGACTATTGGGATTGTATGAAAGGCTGCATAACACTGAGTGAAGCACGGGTGTTGTCAGAGGTTGTAACCAATTCTTATTAGACGCTTTCACGTATTGAAACCCAGCTCGTCAGCAGCAATTTAGAAGCTGACTTTCATCCTGATTGAGAGAGTGCAGGTGGGCAACACAATAATGAGCATCTTGGTACCGTGAGAAACCAGCCACAATGTGCAACCTGTACACCCCAAAGGTTATTCGGTGTCCGGCCCCCATTATTATGTCAGGCACTGTGTCTTCGTTCAGCAATGCATAAATCATTATGTTTTGCGTGCATTTATGAAGAATATAGTTTTGACTGCAGTGTTATTGTTTAATGTTGTGAAGGAGAGCGGTAATGTGAAAATAAATGATGTGTGATCTCTTTGCTGGTCCCAGAGAACCAGAATGTTTTACCTCACTGAGTTACTGTCACTGTCACGAGCTGGGCAGTGCTATCGTATAGGAGTACCCCGTAAGGCCAATGAATGGGTTTAATCAGGTACATTGTGTAGACAAGATGCACGAAAAGATTTCAAGGGAATGGTCATTCTGAGTCAATTGAACAGGATTTTGTGCATTCTGGGACCTTTCTGTGACCTGTTATTTGGGGGAGACTTTTTTTATGCGATCAGCTAAAAACCTTTCGCACGAACGTTGTCTTTTCGTCACCTTCCTTGCATCGTATTTACAAAGAAAAATAAACAAAGTGTGATCTACTGTCTAAACAAAATGTCCATATAAACTGTTGTGTACCCTACCCCATCTGTTCTTGTAACACACACGAACGTGTTGCACATAAAACAAAAAAATATATATCACCATCAGTGCACACAAATTGAGGGTTTTTTTGTCATTCGTTTATCATTTTTTGCCGATATTCCATTCGCCAGTCGAGGCCGATCCCATTCAGCAGTATTACATAATAATATCGACCTTTAATTCACACTGAAGATTAATGCAATTGTTCCAGACAAAAGCTAGATGACTCCTCTTGATGCCGCCAGACGGTGGTAAGAGGTTTGAGTCATTGATATTGACGAGCGAAGATGGTCCCATCAGATTACAATTTATTCATAATAGATTCAGATTTTATTCACCTACTCGTAATTAGTTTTGTGGCAGTAAATTGCATAGGCCTACACTTTGTACTGGGCCACCGACTTCAAGTTAGAGTCACGTATAATGTTGCATTTATGCAAATTTGAAGCTTTTAAAACGGATTAATTCCGTGAAAGTCACAAAGTGCTGCGACACGTTTTAGCTAGAATTGCAAATGCGCATCAGTCCCGATTCGTTGCATGAGCAAATTTACGTAACGTGTTGAAGTCATCTTCAGTCCCTGTAGTTTAGGGCTCCGTTTTGGGTCGCTGTAACCAAGATAATGTCCTTTTAACACCGGTTTCTTGGTATAACCATACTTAACGAAGAATCAAGATCACAGTTGAGAGAAATGTTTAAAACAAAGATCATTTGAGATGATCTCCAATCCATCGCCATTTTATCTTATGATTTAAAACTTCTAGTTCAAATTCGATGACTCTGCTGAAATAGACGAATGCTTATCATTCACAGAGTACATACACGAAACAGTCATCGTGTTATGGTATTTAAGGTTCGCTTACTACACTTGCCCTACGATAGTTCCAGGAAGGCATCGCAGTTGCGATGCGTCGCAAGATTAAGACATGTCGTAAACACCGCGCAGTTACGATTTCAGTGCACATCTTTTGCAAACGGGAACGCAGTTAAGTTGCAGATGGTCACTGACAGTCTGCGACACCATTTGCTCTTGTCTGGGATGCCTCGAATGATGTACAATTTTCTCTTTATGAGTGCGTTGTAAACTGACTTTTACAGAGGTCGCAATAATGTTGCAGTCGGAACTACGCCCACCCGTGGAATTAAGCACAAATTTGGCTTTCATCAGAGAGCAGGAACTGAACCACGGGCGGAGTTTTTCCTCCGTTTAATTTACTTGCTGCCACTCAAGATTGCTCGATACTTGAAGGTTATTTCCTAATTAAAACGACTTAAAACTAAGGACGAAGTGTTCCATGAAGCGGCTTCGCTCGACCACGCTCGGCAAGCCCCAATGCAGCAGTTTTTAGTCAGTGTCCACAGCACAACAAGACTTTACTATAAGAGTTTTTCCATCGATAAAAATTAATTAGTGAGCTTTGGCAATCAATGTATCAACACCTGGACTTCACAACAAGCAGCCAGTGCGCCGGTCTGTTGTCCCTGAAAGATGACAACAAAACGCGGGTGCTATCGATTCTCATATACGATGCGCTCTTTTCGAATTAATTATCCTTTGGTGTATTATTTTTTGCTTGCACCTTGTCTGAGTTGATTTCTTGAAGGAGTTGAGTGAATATCCCAGAACTAAGTGTAACCTACATTTATTCTAAATGATTCTGTATCCAGAGATAAAGCCAAGGCCAGAATTCGTCCAACTATCCATGGAACAAACACACAAGGATGTTTAATCAAACCCCCAAAAGGACAGTCGCTTATGACTCGTCAGGTTGGCGCAGATTTCTCGCCCCACCTCTCTTAGATCGGGGCTCATATTCTGCCCGCACCATTCTGAGGATCGCGTCCTTGTATAATTTCTTTGGGTAACATTCCGGAGTTTCCTCCCACATCTTAAAGTGGACGTCTCCTCATCGTCTTTCTATCCCTTGGTTTCCCTTCATTTTTTAGGAACCTTCGGTGTCATATTAATCAACATGAATTCCGTGAGGTTTCCTCCCTTCATGATCCTTCAGGATTCCAAGATGCCTGTGCACAAATGTTGAGGAAATAGTGGTTCCAACAATTTTGTAAAAGAAATCAAATCCTAAATATGTGAAATGCTAAAAATGTTAATACCATGTTCTGACTTGTCCAAGTCCCTTACTAGCCTCATCATTGAAGCCAAGTCCGATGATAATTGACCATGACCCCTTCCCGTCGCCTTATCCGCGCCGACTGTTACCCCATTGGTTTCCTGGCCTGTAGTGGTTCCTAATTCGCCCGCGGTTGACTAACCTTCCTACATGACAAACCAAGTTACCGCAACCTATTACTGCATTAAAGTTTATGGCAAGTGACAAGTGCAAAGGGTCCCTAATTACCTGGCCGATCGATACCTGTCAATTTAAGGAGTCCCGATAGACCTGGATCTGGTAACACAGGGGGACGGGGGCATACCCCCAAAAGGTCCCGGGTGGGTGGAATTCGCCTCCATATTGAGTTATCTGATGTCTCAGCAACGAATTTGGTTCTTTCTTGCCAAGTTTCGATGAACTAAATTCCAACGTACCCGAAGGTAGCTGTGGGCATTGGAAGTATTAAAATGGAAATTTGTCGTCGCAGTGTTCTTTAAGTGCTTAATTTTTTTTCGTTGACCGTGCATGCTAAACGTATCCAATAGGGATCGTCGTGGGTATTATAAAGAGCGACATAACTGCAAATTGTCTTGTTTGATTAAAACTTTGCAAATGTACTAAGCATGGATATCTCGTACAATTTATGCACAACAAATCTCATTTGCATTAAAGACAGAAGGAACTAATTACCCGAAAACGTACCTACCGAGGAAAACGAGGAAAAATGAGGGGGAAAATTGCAAAAGGTGAAGATATGACAGTCACTGGTACCAAAATTATTGTGGAAAATATCCTGTCTGAAATGATATTGTTCGATACAAAAGAATCATTGAAAGTGGCACACTTACGTTCGTCACCATCTGAATCCAGAGACACCACAAGATGTGCATATGCTTTCTCTGTCTTATCTAGAAAAACAAAACAGAAAAAAAGGAAATATGTAGTATAGCCAGTGAGCTAAAAAATTCAACATGTTATAGTTGTTACGCACCTCCAAATAGGATTTTGAGCAATTTTGTTGCATCAAACGAAAGAAAAATGCATCAACTAAAAGCAAATGATCCTATGAACCTTTAATAACCGTTATTAGCGTTCAAGTTGCTCTTTTGGGAGCCCGTTTAATGACCGTTCACCCACCCCGGTGATGCAGGAAGACTTAATCGACAAAGATCATCGATGGATTATGCGATAAACTACACAATGTGCCACTGGCTGTATCCGTAACAAGTTCACGGGGTGGCTAACCTTGCTGAACTTCGCTTTCAATGGAGGCTTTGAACTGGTTGACTTTGGTTAACAGATTGAACTGAATAGGATAGTAATGCCATGTGATTTTGTTTGTGTATTGCGTTAAAATGCCAAATTTATTGAAATGGTTTGAGTGAAAGCATGCAGCGACTCGTGTGAGTGCAAAAAAGATTTTGGATTTGGCCCGGGGTTGGAATGGGCCAAAACGAGAAAACATGGACTTGCAGGAAAGGTTTGAGAATAATTGTTCCCATACCCCCAGGGATCCGCCCAAATTATTCAGGTACTGAAGTCTAAGCTCGGTGGCTGTCCCGTCGATATGACTCCTTTTGACTCGGCCTTGGAAACAATTTGACAAATCCGTGTCAATCCCCCCAAATCAGCAGTACAACCTTTAGCCGGAAATGCCAACTGCCAGCGAGAATTTTCTCCGTTGACAAATCAAACGTCCAGGTAATTTAGATAAAATGCTCGTTTTCTTATCTGGCCGGGCTTGCCCCGACCCGAGCGGTAATCAGGTTAAGGTGAAATTAGCAGAAAATGTGCATCATCATTGCAAAGCCCGCGATATCAACACGGGCCAGATATAACCTCGCACGCGGCTCGGGCCATGATTACATGCGGATACACCGGGCTCAAATACCTGTTAAGATAATCTTTTCTTATTAGTATTTTCGAGCAGGTACGGCACAGTGAGTCATGCTTAGTTGTGTGGGTTTGTTTCTGCTCGTGAGGAGAACCCTGCCAGGGGCTGCTTGAAACTGAACTGTTATAAAGTCGTCGACCTCATCAACATGTTAAAATACAGTGTGCAGGTTCTTTAAAAGCGGACTTTGAAAACTGTTCTTGCCTCTTATAAAACTTAGAGTATGTAAAATCTGCTCTTGAGGTCCTTGTGTTCTGGAAACCAGAGTTGTAATGATCGCAAGACATCACAAGCCAACTACGAGTCATCACAAGTCATCCGGTCGCGGCAAGTCAAGTGACACGATATGCGTTGTAACAAATCGTCCCCTGTATTTTTCGTGACATGACTTGTGACTGAATAGTTTCAATCACAGCTTTTTAGTACAAATTTAATTAGCATTAACTCTGATCAGCAAGCATCAAGCCTGCCAATACATAGCAGTGGCAGGGGCGGATCCAGGATTGTTTGCAGGGGGGGGGGGATTCAGGCCCCGTAAGAGTTTTTTATATTTTTGGGAGGTGTCAGAGCAGTAATTATTATAATTGGGGGGGGGGGTAGAGCGGCGGGGGGGGGGGTATTTCGACCCACCCCCCCCCCCCCGGATCCGGGCCTGAGTTAGGGGGTTGAAGTTGGTGGTTGATCCTGAACGAATAATGAAATACATATATATATAGGTTGGGGAATAAGAAAGGCTAAAACTTGTCCAACAGACTGATCCTAAGCTAGCCTGCTGTGTGTCACTGATTGTAACTTTCACATTGTACCACAGAGAACGGGAGGGTCCAAGCGGCCTGGGGTGCATTGGAAGAGAGGGGTCGCGAATGGACATCACGGTACACCCCTTCCCCAGATCCCAATGACCCTTCACAATTCAGCATCCAGTACAGGCAGTAGGGAAACGGTTCAATCACGATTTATTAGTCTGTTTTCCGCGTCCATGGAAACCGGAAGCCTGCCAGAGTGTTTCTGACCTTCCCAGTCAACTACAAACGGGAAGTGGCCCGGACCGGGTAGGTAGGAGATAGGCACGGGGTCTCAACCTTGACTCGGTGAGATAATGTACCTGGCCTTCCGTTACAACTACCGAGCTTGCTCACGGTATGCGTTGGCCTTAGTCTGGAGTCAGTTGATAGGGAACTCTCAGGGAACTCTGGTGGTCTGCGTGTGGTGGTCACGAATTCACCGGCACGTGCCAACGTACGTGTTGGGGGGGGGGGGGCTTGATTGTGCGTGATGGTGCCCGTCAGCTGGTACGGTACAGGTTTACATGTTGGCTCAGTACATTTTGATGTCATCATTCAGACGTCCGTCGCAGTTGTGGTTCAAGCCTGGACGGGCATGCAGCTGGCACGCGCGCGAGGAACCAATGATTTTAGACGGGGTTTCACCAGGTTCTAACATAGACCTCACTTCACCTGGGACTGTATAGTATAAGGACTGTCAGAAGTCCTGTCGATACATGTTGGACCACACTCTGGTCGAGGAGGCTGAACGTCTACAAATGCCGCTGCGTTGCCATCGTACTTGATTCCAATAAGCCAGTGAACGAACTCGTTCGCGAGGATAATGTGGAACCGCAGACATATATCATTACTAACGTATATACGCCTCATTACAATCTGCCTCATTTCAGATAACTTGTAAGGACGCTCTTTTGAGACACTCATCGAGAGTACCTGTTGCTACATGCGGTCAATATTCTGTTCCATGTATTCTAGCATTCGTTGTCAGTGTTCTCATCCGTCCATAGAATTGTATACAGGATGAAAGAAAGGAGGTAAGTGGCATTGTTTGATTTAACCTTAATCGTAACTTGTGTAAAATGGAATTAGGGCTGTAAAATGACAGTCGCAGATAACTAGCACCGGAAAATAGATGATGCTCATGGCTTCCATTGGTCCATTAGCAGTGTTATCACGATCGAAGGAAAACCGAACAACGATATTTGCTTCAAAAACAGATTTGGGGAAAGCTGTACAAGCACCAGTCAAATTAGTTTCAGAATATACACTAAACATAATTATGTGCGTTCAAACATATACCGCCAGTTTCTGTGTAATGTAGCCATGGGATCTTGTGTGAAAATGTTGGTTACAGTTTGTGGTATTGCAAACCATAGGTCCAACTTGTTTCTCCTGTCTCTAGTCTTCAGTATCGGGGGTAAATCACTTTAATACTGCATGACTATTTGTCTCAATTTCCAGGCCATATTTTAATGACAGGGAACGATAAGTGCATGCCAATTTTCCCTTCCAAATTGAACGCCATTGATTCTTCCTGCTGGTTATTGAGTCTCATTTCCTCGTCATGAAACAGCCCATCGGTTGGTGTGTGTGTGGGCAGCAGATAGTCACTTGCTTACCGGAAACTGCCTCCATTTACAGCGGATGTGCACGGTCGTATTGCACAATCAAATATTCTGAGCAAAAAAAAAGAAAAAAAGATTTGAACTGTAAAGAAGAAAAGTACAAAAGAAGCAATTCCTGGTCGCGTTGGAATGCTTACTCTTATGCTCAGAACAATAAATAACGTGCCAATGGGAAAACTGACAGGACAGATTAGAAACAGTTCACAGCACATAGCCTTTGTCTAAGGTTACTTCCTGGTTTGATTTCCTCATTCTTCAATGTTTTAGCTATGACTGCCAGCTATGGATACGGCTACGGCCAGGAATTACACATGCGCCAATGGGAGCGGCTGAATTTCTTATGACACGTGTGTTATTACCGGCCGTAGCCAAGTAATTCGGAGTTGCCTTTGGTTGGGTCCTTAATTCTACTGGGGAGCGCCCTCTTACGAGTTTCATGAGTTATGGCCTCTGCTCTGTTCAATTAGATTTCATAGTTTTGCTTGTTTGATGATTTAAACTTGAAAGGTAATATCGAGTATGATGGCAAGGTGTTTAAGAGCGCCCTTCGCGTGAGACACGATGATCAGGGCATGGTCGTGAATTATTACGTGGCTTGCATGCATGTGGTGGTGGTTGTCCCGAAGTGACACGAGCTTGAGTAATGACTTACTGATCAGTTTGCCAACAGAGAGGCACGCATTCCGAACAGTAAATATAATATTCACAAATTACATGTAGGTGGTTCGCGTGATATCGATGCCTGTGTGGTGAAACAGGAAATGTGGGTGTAATGATAAGACCAGCTACACCGGCTGACATAATATTGCAATTATTAATCTCTTTCGGTTCCTGATTCTGTTAATGTACAGTTGTGGTTCAATCGCGGTGTCAGTAGGTTCGCTTCCATCCTTGCCTCCCACGGTTATAAACTGCAACGAGCAAGCGTGAGTTATGATAGAAACTGATTGATGCCAGTCTTTGGTTCTGAATCACTTTTTGCACAGAATCGCAAGGTGGGGCTTCACGTGCGTCGCTACAACAAAGGTACAGACCCATTGCGTGCTATATACGCCCTCAATGAGGGACATTTTGATTATTTGAATTCAGTAGCAATGAGAACATAATTCTCTATAACAAAGACTTGTCCTCAATGTGACGTAAGGGGTCTTTAATAGAGTATAGACATTATGCGCAGCAGCCATCTTAGAGGGTATCTGTCGTTATTTTAATTCAGTAACAATGAATGAACAAAAGGTGCACTCATGCATATCCCAGCAAAACAAAGGCATTGCACAAGGTCTATTGCATGTCTAAGTAGCCGACAGTTTGCCTGCCAGTCCACCGGCCACTCTGCCACTCAGCCGTACAAAGGGAACATGGCAAGCCACAAATATACCCTACGCTGTAGACGACTATAACGACTATCGGGTATTAGAATTTGATCAGAACTTTAAGTGGCAGCATGCGTCGTCCGTCACACAGCATGCATGATCGCTCATACCCCTCTCTCTATTAATTAAATAATATAAAGAGGCTTGGTCATCTTTTTAGGGGGAGGGGGAACAGGTTGTCAGTATCATTTTCACACCGTCACAGAATAGGCTCTGCTGTTATTAATCTCTAACCTAACTGGACAATGGTATATGTCTCCTTTTTTTAGAACGGAAAGGGCGTGCATAAATTGGAAGCTGATCCTCTATGCCCTTGTACTCTGTCCCGCAGTTTCCTTCTCTTTTATTTCCGGGTTTTGGATGCTGAATTAATTGTCTCGCATTCTCTGTTCTTCACGTTTCGCTTCCTTGTCTCAGTTATTAAATTCTGCCATGCATTACGTACAGTCTAAAACCTAGCAGCAACAGGTTTGCTCTAAAGGTCTCAGGATGCGTTCATCGTTTCGAATATTTAATTAACTTCAAAGTTTGTTTAAATTCACTCCGATCCTCGTTGCTCATACTTACCTGTCTGTCACAAAATATCAACCAACCGTTGTGACTAATTACCCCAGTGGATACCAATTTGTACATTCTAATTGGTCCAAAAAGCTGCACGCGACGCCGGTGCGAATTCAGCGCGTATATGCTCAGTTTTTGATGGGGGAGAATATAGCTAAACACACAGCTAAGTGGCTTTTAGATTTTTAGAGGAGAGAGCATATTTGCTAATACTTCCCATTATCAATCATTCAAACAGAAGCCGGTCGTGCCGGTGTTGACTCTCTGATGGGAGACTGGTTTCCAGGGTTAATCGTAATTATATTTCCGCTGGCCAAGGACGAGTGCATGGCTACATCACTTTAGCTTTCTGTCCTGTTTGTTTTGTTTAGAAACACAATGAATGGAATATTGTTGCTCTGGGTAAAAAGAGAATCAACGCAACTACGAATTTCTTGCGTTGGAATCCAACTATTTCCCTACCGTTAAGTTGAGAGGATCTTGCGGGAATGATGCTTCAATCGCCAATTTGTTATCGCTGTGTAAAAAAGTGAATTCCCAGTTACAATTCCGTGTGGTTAATTTCTCCAAAGACGGATCGTCTTTTCCCCCCCTCTTGTACCATGAAGTTTGGAAGTTACAACAACACAAAACCCAATTGGTGAGACACAATTGGCAACTTAAATTGCCATAACACATCAGCTTTGGGTATAATGGCAATAGCGTGCAAATAATTGGGTTGGAAAAAAATCACTCAAAGTAAATATTGTTTAAGATACGACCATGTCTGTCACATTACTGAAATCCAAGTAAATGATATTTTTCACATCCTGTTGGAATTTGTAGGCGGTTTTGTGTAAAAAGCAATACTGTAATTTTGTATAAATCTTCGAAATAGCTGTTCAATCGCCATCGAATAAAAAAAGTGAAGCAGTTATTTTTTTCGGATGTCAAATGACTATAGCAGCAGTACTTTTTTTTTCTGCTGAAATATACCATTGATTTATCGTACGGGATTTTTAATTTTGAATAGTGTGCAATATTTTATTGCTACTGAAATTATAACGAAGAAGACATGAGCATAATTTGTATTGTTCTCAGTGCACCCGAAGTAGCAAGCACGGTGGGTCGAGTTTACCAGAGATCAAATTATACTCGCATATCGTTCAGTAATGAACCTATAGCAGCAATAAGGCCAGACGTCCAATGTCGATGCCTTCCCGTATAATGTTTTGCGATGAATTATTTTACTAACAAAGAACCTTCTGAAATATTGAACAATAATTTTCAATCCTCCTTCATTAAGTCTCCCCGCAAGGCGTCCCTCGTTGCCATGGACACCTGTTCCATCCACGCGCCAGCAGCCAATCAGAGGCGTGCACGGCGACACAGCTGTTGTGCCCAGGAGCGGAATGTACAATGAGTTCTTTTGTTCGAGGCACAGGTTAAGAAAACAAAGGTAGATGAAAAATAAAACATAACATAGTAATTTGTGTTGATCATGATAAAGCTTTTTAAAGGTTTTATGTCAAATTGCAATTAATCGTGCAATGTGAAAGACAGTGGAATCAGGCGTAATTGATTATCAGTATCATAGGCCAAATTGCAAAGGCTGGGCAAGATTAGAGAATTGCATAATTACTATAACTATTTATTTGATTTAGGTTTTTTTGTGTATTTTGGTAATGAAACCAATGTTCCTCATGCTCTAAATTCTATTATAAAATCGTGGCACGCGTGGGTAGATAATCGAAATGGAAGCAAGTGATTTTACAAGAAAAACTCCAGGAATCAAAGAATCGGTGTCTGGGCTTGAAATTGGTCGGAATTCGAACCCGGATCAAACAAATGAAAGGCGATGAAAGGTACCACTGCGCCAACCTGACTAACCCAGAACAACCGACAGGGGCTAATTGTTACATGGAGCATAAAAGTCTGGTATTAAGCACAGAATATATTCGCTTAGCACTATCAGGTAACCAACCAATAATGTCATGTGATTTATATTCCTTGTTACTGGTTCTCATCTAACTCGTGCTTAGCACAAATTTGCGAAGCAGTATTTTCTGCTTATAAACAGCTCTCCAAAATTGTTGGATCTTGCCGTTTGTCACTTTTCATTTCACGACAAAGCATTGACTGTTGAACGATCTGAACACGTCTCCTGGTAACTTATCTTGACTTTGTCACTGAAAACAAACACTCTCCATCCTCGTTGCTTTCTTCGTGAATATTCAGATTGGTATAATTAACCCTGATGGGGCCTGGGTAACGCAGCTATGGCAGGTACTGTAATGTCACTAGTCATTAACTGAGTAATCACGCTTAGTCATTCCCATTCAACTCAAGGTCTCTTGTAATTATCTCCCATCATCATATTATCGTAGTCCTCGTCATAAAACACACGCACAACTAAATTATAGATGCTCGTTCATATACCTAGACTTGCACTCAGTCGTCTTTGCTGACGGGACTTAAATATGATGCAATAACTGGATGCATCATGCGGGCTTTTCTTTGTAGTATTGATAGGCTGAATTCCGTTAATTCGATTATTCATAGCTTTGGCGCTGAAATGGATATAAAACGAAGAGGATAAAATCCGAGATGCATGTTTATCTGTACTTCACACTCAGTCGACGTTCATCTGACTGAAGACGGACAAAGTGCACTGTTGGAAACGTCGGCTCGCAAAGAAAGAACTTTGTGTTACTGCAAACTGCATCTTGCTGTATTCAAGTCGTTTATGACAATTAAGATTTTCCTTGTGTTATTCCCCTGTATGATTGTCGTCTTTAAAGTCATATACTTAGGATCATTTGCAAACACTCAAAAATGACTGATTTTTTTTCGTGTTTTCCAGCACCAATGGGCACAGTTCATTGAACAGCTCAGTGGAACGATGTATTCTATAATACCCCTTAAATCGGTATATTTCATGAAAGTGCCTTTAAATAGTGGGCCGATTATCTGAGAAACTTTCGAAGGCATTGTTTAAGAGACGAATTTTCTTTTCAATGCGAAATAAAATGCTTAAATTTCATGTTAGTGTAATCCGACGGGTATAGGTCTAAAAAATAACGTCTTTTGACGTTATTTCATATCAGTGTCTTAGTATCTAAAGGATTTGCGTGTGCATGAATGAAAACGGATCCAAGAAATTATCATCCTGGAATCTTTTCAGAACCTGAAAGCCTTAATTTTCTTCGATTGGTAATATTTGGGCAATTATCTTTTCTGTTCTTTTTTGTGTCTTGGTCGTAAAGGTGTACGTGTATTATGTAGATGACTCGGTCGGTCGTTACTGAGACAGCAACGTTGATCATCCGCAACTAATTACAACTCTAAAACACCGCCACGGTAGATGACTTGCCTGCCAAGGTTGATGATGTGGGCTTATTTTAAAATTCATACGATTTCTAAATTACCCGCCCACCTTCATCAGAGCAAACAATGAGGATGACGCGGTATGGGATCTAATGCAGCGAGCATGCCATGCAACGTGTGCGTCTAATACTGAACTCAACAAGCTGTGCATATCACGTATAAGTGGTGCAATATGTTTAGTGTACATACATGTACATGTCGCCATTTCGGTGGATCCCACGACATTATGTTGTTTTAGAATTAAATCATGACCTGTGTCATGGTCATGATCGTTCATAGGAGAGAGGGCTGACATTTTCCCTTCATTTAAAGGATAAACTAACATCCCTTTCTTCTTCTTTTTTGTAAAGCATGGCCGTTCCTTTTGGGATACGGGTGCATACTTTTGGGGGGAAAATACCTACTATCGCGAAATGTATGCATACAATAACTCATTTCGTGTTGATGATATTTAATGCACTGCCATGTCAGAAGTTATAATAAATTCGAAAAATTACCGACGCTGATTATCTTGGTTTCGAGGCGTCGACAGAGAGTCAAAGCTCAAGCCATGCGTATGCAATGCTAATAATATGCATGATATAACTGTGCATCGTGTTGTTTTTTAATTGAGAATTTGCTGGCAGTGTTGTAAAGCTCCAGGCGTTTGAGCCTTGTTTGAACCTTAATAGAGCCATGCAGTTGTCATGAAAAGCATGGATCGTTTTAAATATTAAACAAATGCACCTACAAACAATTTAACCAAACCGGGAAGTCTGATAGTTGTCATACATTTCAGAGGAATGTACATTTACACAAAATATGTTCAAGTGTTTATTCATTTTATTAATTTCATGATCCCTATAATGTACAGGTATATAATAGCGCCCTCTTTCGGCCGTCTGTGAAGCACGTGTCCCTGGAAGGAGCGTTTGCCGCCTTTCTCTCCATCGTATGCTGTGCACGCGTAGTGGACCTTGGAAGCATTATTATATCCGCAGCGAGATTGATTCATCAACCATCAAAGGCCAATTGTTGCTGGTACGCTCGGTAAGATCTTCAATTGTCAGTCTTTTTTTATGTACACTGTTTATTATCGAAGTGGTTGTAGGTTCTGCGAGGCAACCTGCCAGCATATTCGGTTTGGTTTCAGTAGAAATTACACTCGAGCCAAACTGTATATGGCCAATCTGTAGCGCACGAAGTATTGCACGCCGAGATAATATGACAAAGAAAACAGATGTAGAACAGTAGCTTTGGATATGTAGGCTAATGCCTGATAAGATTTTTGAACTGTAACAAGTGCGGGATGAAGTGGCAAAAAGTTTCGGACTTTGTACTTGTCTGTGAATCCAGCATGTGATGTAGAAATGGGCTGCCATATGGGCAAATGACGAAGTGTGATCTAACGTGTTGGGCAGGCTGTATGAGATCCTTCATCACCGTATACGAAGAGGAGCGCCACTCAGTGTCGATACACGGGCGGTTCGGTATAGTATTCTTACGATGTTAAGTGGTAGTTGTTATGATATACAGTTAGTAATCTTAAAGAGATGTAGGAATCGAGACTGACTATTCAATCAACCCTCCATGGTGTTGCTCATTTTTTTTCCATAGATCGACAAGTAAAGTTTAGACCAAGATCAATACACTATTGTTACTCCACAAAGCCTTGAGTTTAGAAATGACGAATTGTCAAAATCATGGTCTCATTGTAGTAGTGAACTAACAATATAGGACCCTGAAAATCAATACAGATTCCTTCAAAGGCTATACAGGTACACGAGACTAAATTTGAAGTAAACTTCAAAGTGTTTTGCTCGTGTGGACTTAAAAGCTGTCCCCCAAGATTACGAGTTACGCCATATAACGAACAGTGCGACGGACAGGCCGGCGGTTTTTGACAAGTGTTGGAAGAAAAGTATTACTGAGCAAACCTCCGTTGTTTTATGGCTGTAAGCCACCATAGAAGCAGCATACATCACAAATGGCATTTTGACTGTTTGACCTGTTTCTGCCTTGCAACACACTTTGCACTTAACTTGCAGTTAACTTTTTGTCTTTACGAAAATTTTCCCCATGTATATCATGGTTGCAAACTGTAGTGTCAGCCTGACGACTAGGTCCTTGTATAGGCCTGAGTCATTCAAATAACATTGATCACAAACCATACTGGACATCCGTGAATTAAAGTCGGAAGTTTTCCAGGATTGGACAAAGGAGGGCGCACGTATTTATTCATGTAGTTCTTTACTGTATATATTTTTTGTCGAGATGGCGTCTTTTTTTCTCTCTTCAAAATACTTCATTGCAAAGAGATTCATTAAATATGTTGTATATTTTCTAACTGGATATAGCCCCACCACGGTCTGGAAACTGACCGAGGTACCATGACAATCGCAGTGAGTCCGTATCGTGGGAGGTATTGCTCCCAAGTCAAGGCACCTGACTCTTTGCGTGTAAGGGGGATTCGTGTTCGAAACAAATCCAAATCACTTTTTTTCAAGCTAGTTGTATGGTTTGTAATAACACTGTGTCATCCATTAATGTCATCTTGTAATGAAATAGTTCGTGACTACTGAATGCCATATCCCACGCAGTTGATATCAACATGCATGAATATGTGCTGAGGTCTGTCATGCCAATTTGTTTGCAATTGTGGAGTTTTGAAAGTGTGACAATAACATATTAGATATATGGAAGAGAAGTTAAAAAGGATGCAAGTTGAAATCGGTACTCATGTATAAGAGATCTGCTGCAAATTATATTAGGCAGAGGCATGTTTTATATTATAACATTTGAAGTATGCTGCTGTGCTGCAATATGGTGTTCACAGTGTCAACGCAGCGTCTCTTCACAAAGAAACAATTACTGCATATGTTGTTATGTTTTGCGTCCTCAACAGATACAACAGATGAATGATTATTTCTCAGTATTCATGCAAATCGAGAACAAGCTATTGTTTCTGCAATTTGTACCATAAATTATGACTACTGTAACAATGATCTGTGTGTTAAGTTACTTTACGTCATCTTATTTTGGTACAACATAGACATAGATAATGATGTCATTAAAATTTGGACTTGTGATACTCGAATACCAAAGGAATTTACGCATCTGCCTAAGACAACCAATCTCCATTTGGGGTTCAGGAGTCAAACGTTTTATTCTTGGTTTAGCATCATTATTTAATCCGTTGTGGTGAGAGGTTGCGATGATAAAATATGGCAGCAATTTGTGTGATATATTAACTATGCAAGACACTGTTTTATGGCGGTTTGAGGAATACTGTTGAATATATCGCGTGCGTCTACGGTGACTGGGCCCGTCGTTTTGCTCTGGTGCTTTTATGCATGCGCAGTCAAGCGAGGATCCACGCACTGATGTACATCGTGTGTCGTTTCGTCATGATACGGTGCGCCTGCTACCGCTGACGAATGGGCTTTGGCACCATGCCGTGCTGCAACAACCTTGGCGGTTAGAGCTAGGATATTGAAATGGAGAGTGGAAACCACGCCCATTTTGTAGGTGACTGCGGTGCCGGGAGGAGACTGAGAGAAACGTGGAGGGGATAGGAAACAGGGGAAACTGGTGGGTTGTTAGCTTGGTGAGCTCACTGCGACCAGTCGCTGCTGCCTGCCTGATGTGATCAACAAGCTGCTGATG
Source organism: Patiria miniata (assembly GCF_015706575.1). Lineage (NCBI taxonomy): Eukaryota > Metazoa > Echinodermata > Asteroidea > Valvatida > Asterinidae > Patiria > Patiria miniata. Next base: position 15,096,883 of record NW_024037074.1, read on the forward strand.
CCTGGACTCTCGAACTGCCATCTGCGAGGCTAGGTTGCCCTCGCCGTCTGATGACGACGATGATGAGGAGGCTTCTCGCTCCGTCATCGATCTGTCTCTCTGTGGATGTCGTTATGTGGACCTACATCCCCTCCATATACCCGCATCATTAAGGCACCGCGTACGTCGTTGCATCACTGTACGATCCGCTAGCTATGATTCATTCGCCACACGTCAACTATTCCGTAGGTTCGTCATCCCATTATAACCCGGTCTACCTGCATCATGCGTAGCTAGCTCTGTGCGTGTCCTCATTGGCGCAGTGGAGACGACGATTCGATCGCTACCTCAGTCCGGGAGGACAACTCGCCTTCGCTCCGGTGATAAGTACTGGATGCTTGACCAACACATCTCCCTCCCGGCGGTCATTCATTTCCTTTCCATCTTCCTGCGTCCAACACAATAACCGTGACTGCATCCGCATCTCACTGTCAGAGCAGGTCTAGCATCTTGAAGATGCACTATCGTCATGTGGATGTATCCATCCTGATTACAAAGATCTTGACAGGTCAGTGCTAATCATCCTAATTTAGATATCATTTTTTATGTCCGCGTAAAATAGAAATGTTCGTCTACTGAAGATAGCACAATCGTTTATGGCGTCGGAATGATGATGGTGTGTGTACGTACGTATATATGTGTGCGACTGCGGTCTTTCTCATTAAATGAACGACCGTGTGGAGTAACTGTACGGGTGCCGTTGTTGGTCATATATCACCTTATCAGTTCTCCTGCCATTTTTTACATTGTAACTACATGTACTTTCCTTTCTGTTGATCGAATTGAATTGATGTCTTTGTAAACATGCTGCTGTGTTGGCGGCATTTTCCTTTGATTGGTTTGTCTAGTCTTCTCGAGTGTTCGAGCCTCTGACGTTTGCATGTAACGGTGTTCAGTGCAAGGATACAAATTCCAGTATAGATGTGTGTAGGCGTGTATGTGTGCAGAGTGCCTTGATGTAATTTAGAGCAAGACGATACAGTGTCATTCATGGATCTAGACCATAGGTTGACACTTATTGATCAAACTAAGAGATGTTGGCTTTGCTGCCTGCGATATTTTGATAGATTTGAAAATAAACCTCATCAGGCTGTAGATTTCGATTAACTTCAATTGTTTTGTTCAAATTCAAAATAGAAATTCAAAAATGTGATGATTTTTTTACAAATTCGTCCCTTCGTGAAGAAAAGCGACGCTACAAAAAAATTAAATCATTATTTAATAATTTTACTGTCCAAAAGAGGAAAGTCTGTAACAAAAGGCCATATGGAGTGAGTTGTGGGGTTAACACCTGTCGTAGCTTTAGGCGGGAGAAAAAAAGGAGAAGTTTAACAAAGAAACCCCATCATTATGCGTTGAGGAAGTGGTGTATTAGCTGATTAAATCATTCAACTAAACAAAATTAAAAACACACAAGGAACGTGAAAAGAAAAGAAAAGAAAAGAAACAAAACGGAAGTAAATTTCTTTGTTAAAAAGAGAGAAAATGTGAAGAGGTTATATTAATCTACTGCTTATAAATCTCCAAACTGGATGCGACCCTTCTAATTTGGCGCCTCTAGAAGCATGGTTCTTTGTTGTTGTGTTTGCTGTTATCGGGAGCATTGTGTGCGTCCAAGGTAGGGGCTAAGAAAAAGGTCATTGTGCTGTTTCCCCACACTTTTGGGTACTTTCCATTGTGAACCTAACTAAACCACCGGCTGCAGGTTTTGTATTGAAATAAGTATATAAAATGGTATTAACGTTCTTTGATGCTGGTGCAGGGTAAAAAAGGGGGTAGCTCGCGTGTCCTGCGGCTAGGCTAGGCTTTGAATTCATTCATAGGATAGAATGGGGGGGGGGGTTGAAGCGAACAAACGGGCACGCGAAGCGTACAGCTGATTAGGATTTTGGCGACACTTTCACCGTCACGTGCAGCCAACTAACTGGAGTTTCACTTGCCTCCGATTTCATTGTCTAGGGAGCCCAGTGAGATTTTCTTTCACTTTTTTATACCGTTGAAAGAGGAAATTCGCGATTGAGATAATCCCTTCCTATCGCCTGGAAGGATTTACTGAGAAACTGGCCGAGTGCGCGCGATGCCACTTAAAAGCAAGGGTGTAGGAAAGAACAATTCCTGAAAAAGCAGTTATCAAATATAATATAGTACAAAAAAAGATGAGAATTGAAAGCACAGAATGATAAATATTTCATCTTGCGTGTTTGGTGAAAACAAGTTATGCACTGCGTATCATTGTGCGAGCCAGTCCGCTTCTCACGGTTGGCCGATCCTAATGCATATTCAAAATGACGTCAGTCCATTCACTTCGTATACAGGTCAAGATTGCACCAATTATTCAACTGCGCCAATCAATAAGGAAGTGTCTTTTACAATTCCAGTAAATAAATTCTCCCTGCTTTTCGGTATGAGGAACTACTTAATAATACAACCAGGTCAAAATAATATTTCTGATCAAAATAGAAAAACTCCAACAAAAAGCCTATAGTTGATAATCACTGACCTGACCCATGCAAATTATTCTTATTCAAATTCACTGACCTTATGGTATTTTTTTTTCTATAATCAAACAGGTGTGGCCTTATCATGGCCGCAGGCACCAGGCAGCATTATTATGTTGGAAATGGGCCGAGACTTCATCTCAAGTGGGGGTGGAACCTTGGGGTTGGTGCTGAGCATAGGACAATATTGTCCATCCAGTCAGAAATAATGTGAAAGTGGAACAAGTTTCTTTCTTGTGGGTATTCAAACTTTCTCAAGATCTCTCTGTATTTTTTTTCTTTCTGAGGTTGGTAAACATCTTGAGTACACAAGGCTAATGCTCTTAAGACTCATAACTCCTCGGCAAAGAATGGCAAACAATAGCCAAAAGAAAATCCGCCTGGGAGAAGGTCGGAATCCTTTAATCTGTTAATTCTTGTATTCAATGAATCACACTTTGGTGTCCCGCAAAATGTTTGGACAAGGATTTTTTAAGACTCCGTTTTTATTTCAGATTTAAAAGCGATACAATAATATGTGTCCATGGCTGTGATTTTTCTTTGCGAATTCGCAGTTGTATATTTTATCATTTAATTTGTAGCAATTTTTTTTTTAAATACTATAACTTTTTTTATATATATATAATTTGTTAAATACTTTTTTTTAAATAAATTTTTTTCACCCTTCAATGCATGTAGCCTTGAAATGAGACAGTTCCACTCTGCTGCAAAGTACCGTTGTAGAAAGGACATTTTATAGTATGGCGAAATCACCAAACTGCCAATTTGCTTTGTGGTGGTCGTAAGTTCCTACATTATCGCCAACTGCCAGCTGACTTATTCTCTTATTATTCTCAAGTAGCATGTTTAATCATTCTGCCGATAACAGTGTTTCCCTGTCCGTATATAGCTGGGCTGGGGTCCCTGTTAAATTATGCATAGCACCGCGGCACGACAGTATACGCGAGCAGGGAAGTTCATTAGACCGGGCGCTCTGTAATATCGTCCCCTTCATTCCGCTTCGCTGCCTCCGTTGCCCGTTTGCTTAATTCCCGCCTCGTGATGGGGAAAGTACAGCCAGGCTATGGGCTGAATATTGTATAGTTGCTGTGTATTTTATCGTCGGGTATGTTGAACATATGGTTTAAGTGGATAAAATGGCGGGAATTTATACAAAGTGGATTTGAATACGAAATTCACTATAAGCGTTGAAATCAAATCATCTAATTTAGTCGACGTCTGTAGGCGCCTAGCATTAGACAAAATGTACCTGTCCGTATAAAATAACTGAAAAAGCTTGTTTCCTAGAAAGCGTTTCTCGTCATTGTCTCAGAAACAGCCAGAGCTGCAATCGAACAAACTGCATAACAAAAATATCATTTAATCTGTCCATTTTGCGATGATATTGTAATCACTCAACCAAAACGGCTAATTTTCATCAACAATTTTAGCAATATTTTTAAAAAAAATGTAATTATTTTAGGTATAGTAAAACTCCAGGCTGAAGCATACATGGGCACAGAAGTTCGGAAGCCTTAAAATAAAGGGCATATAAATTCAGGCCGGGGAGGAAAACTCCGATAAGATATGCTTGGAAGACCTGACTGAAATCAGTATACTCAAACCGTGGTCACATAGGACAGCAGCACAACATCAATCTGTCTCCCCTGCGTGGCTATCAGTCACTGAAAAGAAAATAGCGGACACATTTTTTTTTCCATTAAAGGTCAGAACTGGAACGGTCGATTGACCTCCACTACCCTGAAAAGGGCCCGGATAAATAGCCTCAGTCCTGGGTCTGAAGCACGTTACACGTCCCGTTCTACCATTTTAAAGTTGCACTTTTCCTTTAGAATGTTGCTGTTATTTGGATTGATTGATGTTGGGAAAATGCTACCTGAGAAATAGGCCTACTTGAACACTATGGAACACTGAAACGGATCCAAAAGATGTCCAAATCGAAACAAAATCAATACAATAAATTGATTTTAGGCATTGAAAGTCTTCCTCCTTTGTTGATTTGACGTAATCTGACGACATAACTTGCATCCTGTCGCTACATCAAAGAATATCACAAAATCAACGTTTTACAGGCGCGACACACAAAATGATTTATTATCATCTTCACACAAATGCAGCCCCATTCTACCATTCTGAAGGTGCACTTTTCCTTTAGAATGTTGCTGTTGAAATTGATATGGATTGATTGATGTTGGGAAAATGCTACGAAATCGAAAAGTATAACTGGGGAATACTAGAACACTATGGAACACTGAAGCCGATCCACAAGATGTCCAAACGAAACAAAATCAATACAATAAATTGTTTTTAGGCATTGAAACCCTTCCTCCTTTGATGATTTGACGCAATCTGACGACATAACTTGCATCCTATGTCGCTACATCAAAGCATATCACAAAATCACATTTTACAGGCGCGACACACGAAAATGATTTATTATCATCTTCACACAAATACAGCTTTGTAAGTGACACAAGTTGGGCTAGGCCCCCATAAAGTACTTGCCGCGGGCCTACCCTTGGTGACTGTTTGCCCAACACAAAGAGGAAAAGTGCGACTTGAATCGGTTCACTGTGTGAGCCTATATGCAACTTTTGCTTTGGTGAGTTTTACGCTTTGGACGAAAATCTTTGCAAATCTGTATTTTACAGGGGAAAAAAGATTGTTTGACCTGAAATTTCGTAGGTGCAAAGCGTTACCGTTGGTAAAAACTCATAGGAAGATTTTCCAGGTACTAATGGCAATTTCTTTAAGTTACTTTTGAGGGAAAGACAATGGAAAGTGCAACTGTAGTATTTTAATAAAACTGGGGAGTTTTGTCCACGTTTCTAACAAGAGACCCTTAGAGACTCCTTCGTATTGATGTAATGTTAACCATTTATTCGCCAATATTGCTCCCCACAGTCTGAAGCCCGGTTCATACTCGGCGCGAAAGCGAAAGCGAAAGCGAACGCGAATTTGTGACGACGTGGCAAGTATTTGCGCTGCGAATTCGTAAAAGTTGAACATTTCAACTCAGGCGACTTTCACAGCGAACGTTTCATGACGTAAAATTCGCTTCACATTCGCATTCGCATGAAGTGTGAACCGGGCTTAACAGATTGTCCCTCGCGAAATTTTGCAGTGTCCATTTTCTTATGACTTATCCCCTGGGAAATTGTGGTTTTACAGTTTTGGTGGACCGTAACTATATAATTAGCAGGATTGGAACCTAGCGCGTGCTCTCAGGGTAATTAGTGCTAAAATACAAGGATTTGGAGAATTGTCGGTGTGCGTCTCTGTTGTTCATGTACTGGCAACCTTCAGTTGAACTATAACTCAATTAAATATCATAGCGATATTTGATACCAATAATGTGAATGTGTTTCGCTGGTAACATATGGCCGATTCATTGCATTTCAACGAGAATGCACGCGATCGTCATCGTGTAATTGCCGTTCGGGTTGCATTTCAGCTCTTGATTGAAAGATCACACACACGTTCATTGGACTGTGAAGTCAAGATAGTCCTGGAATCCGCCAGTGTCGGAATTATATTAATTCACGACTATTAAGATCAAAAAGGATTTAAATTCGGATGTTTCGTTGATTCAGAACATTGGCTCTGGCTTTTGAAACCTTCTAGAGTTCGGCCTGAATGTCTTCGAGTGTTTTCTTGTATTGTAAGGTCATCGTTTTGCATTTTTTGCTCCTGTGCGTAATCGTGCATGAAAATGACCCGGCCACAGTGAATGGTGTAACGGTTTTGCTGGTATACCATTTTCTTAAGCGCCACTATAAAGGCACCGTGACGTCACGGTCATATTACAACCTCGTTATCAACCAATGTAATCAATATTAATGAAACACCACAGCGCATTGAGGCCGACGATGGTATGGTCCAATAATTTATGCGTTACCCAGGATACCACGGTAGTTGCTACGGAATGTGCAGGTCCATTTATTGATGCGTTTAGCATACCTTCTCAAATTGGATGGTGACGTAACAAGTTATAATAGCCCTCGCTTTTTGGCTATTAAATATGTTTTTCTACGTTTTTTTCGGTGTTTGTTCAATGGAAGCTTGGCTAACTGCCAACACTGAACACAATGGGTCTGCTCAGTAACACTTTCAGCTAGTCGATATTCCACCCGCATATTTTGTCAACTGATTATCCTCTCGAAGGCGATTGACACGACAACATATGTTGACATTAAATATTTCTAGCGACTCGTTTCAGTGTTAACTTATGTTTCCTCTTTTGTTCATCACCAGGTGAGTCGTCGACGTATACGGTCCACGGAGGGTCAAGTCATGAATACATGCATCAGCGGATGCTCCTTCGTCCCTCGGGCCTAGCGGCCATATTGTTTCCTTTACTCCTTATCGTTCCCGCGCCCAGCTGCCATGTTTGAATAATGCTGGACGGAGAACTGATAAGGGCTTATGGGAACACCTTGCACTCGTTGGATTCTAGCGGAGAACATCTCAGTGCGGCGTGACCCAGCATACTCAAGCTCAAACCAAAATACGCCCAGGGGTACGGGATAGTGTCCTCAGCGGTTACTTCATATCAAATATGCAACCTCGGGTTCAACTGGTGATGTGCAGATTTTTGTGCTTTGAAAAGATTGCTTTGAAAAGATTGACATGATGTATTTGTCAAAATCGTTTTGCACTGTCACATTTTTATAGTATAAGACTTTTCCCATTGTCTTGTATCTGTGTTGATGTTATCATCTAGATATTGTTTAAATTTTTCTTCAATTATTTAATCTTTCTAAAGCAGTCAGTCAAGTAACTTTTTTGTTAATGAAAACTCAACACACATGTATGAGAGCACTATTATTGAAATTTAAATCGCACAAAAGAAAGTAGTTTAACTAACCTTTTCTCCGTGGTGACCGGTGACACGATACTAGATAGTTTGAAGATCCTGAATGACACACGTGGACGCTGGACAAACATGGGGGGGAAATTTATATTTTTGTTAATTACTACTCCCAAAACAATAAAGAAATGTTGGGAATCCGCAACAATGTGTTACGTTACTGGACATTTTGCATACAATGTTTACTTGGATGTCTAATTTGAAATGTTGTTGCCGGGTGGAGTATTAGGTTTTTCTGGAAACACTAGGCAACACCACGTGTTACATGTATAAGGTGTCATATGTTAATGTTATACAAGCACTGAATAGAGAGCAACAGGTGAACAATGCGTTGGCGTAGCAGACGTGCATGACTCTTGCGAAAATACATCCTGAGAGGTGCCTGTGTAAACCATGGAGGAATGAGCCATGGCTAAGCGAATGTCAAAACTGTCGACATTTAGAGCATGGATCTAAATTGCCCCGAAAGATGCTTTATGTGACTTGATAAAAATATAACTTACGGTTCGACTAATTAGCAACCATTTTTCAATAACCTATGATAGAATTTTGCATCGCAGATTATTGAATGATTTACCTTTTTTCTCTTCGCAAATCGAGATCCTTCCTGTATTGGAATTACAGCGGTATGCTACATAATCTGTTCATGCCATGTACGCGTAATATGTAATGACTTTACTTGGGTAACACTCAGTCATAATAGGGTCATAATTTACAGGTGTTAAATGGATGTTTCACAATTTCGCAACATTTGTCCTATAGACCTTCTGCGTTAAGGAGGACTCAGAGGGCAGTGGTTTCGCATCGCTGGGAAAGGCTTGAGTAAACCCTTTGTGTAGGCCTATTCATTGTTACTACATTAAAACAACAAGGAACGCCCTCTTAGACACCTGCAAACGCACAAGGTTTATAGCTTATTTGTGTGTCAAGTCTGTCATGCATTTTCATTGAGTCTCATTTTTCACAAGATGTAGAAGATCATTCTGTCTGACAACAATCCATTATCGTGAAATAATTTGCAGGATTAAGTTGCCCGTGCGCAGCTGCTGCAAACGCGCAAAGTGATGTTAACTCCAGCTGGCAGGTTGAAACCAAATCAGATAACCATGCTACACGTTGCCATGCAGTTAGCGCTGTATAACTGTATATGACATGCGCGGATGAAATGGTAATGGCCTTAATACATGTAAGCATCCTGATTCTCAAGCGGGCGTGTAATAATTATAGTAAGGTGTTTCTGAAGCTAAATTTAGTCAGAAAGTCATGAGAAATCACTGAGATGGATGAACCGGGGTGACAATTTGCAGGTCAGCTGTGAAATGAATTAAGTGTATGCGGTGGCCATGCATAGTGTTCCCAAATCTGCAGTCGACATAAATAGAGTGTAGCGTTATCGTGGTTCTGCCTGTAACGAATACAAAGATCACGTTAAGTGACAAATTCAACTAGAGCAAAAAAAAATTTGTTAAACCAATTGGGTAAAAAGTGAATAATATATAATTAAAATGTTGCATCGGCTGGCAGGGCATTAATGAACCCATTGATTCAAACCTGATCGTGATTTGAAAGGCAAAAAGTTGGATGACGCTGTGTGTTTGATTGAAACTCACTGTGAAATTTGGCACTGAAGTTGACCATATGAAGATACTGAGATCTCAACTACATTCCTTGACTTGAATTATAAGCTTTCAAAGTCATCTACTGTGGAGGGTCTTAGGAAAATGAAGTGGGGTCCTCTTCAAGGGATTTGCGTAAGCCCTGATACTTATACATAGGCAATTAGGCCGCAGGATAAATTTTTATGGGAAGGAAATATTAAATATATTCTGATTTTAGTTATTGAAATCAACGCATCGAATGTTCACATACGGAAAGAAATCCAAATTTTGGATGGTGCCTGTATAGTCAGTCAATATACTTATGGGATAATGACTTGAAGGTGTGAAGGTAAAACAAACAAAAATTAATGCATGCACAATCCCAAACGAGAAATCTCAATATTTTGTAAACTTTTTCAATCGTGGTTATTTTTTTTTCAATTTCTTTTTAATAGGGGCCAATCGGAGATTTATTATAAGCATTACAGTTATATCTAAACATGTCAGTTGGGGGGGAAAATATATCTCTGGTAGTTTAATAATATCCTGAGTTGTATATACAGTGCTGCATAATTGTCATTGATGCCGGTTATACATGAATGAGCAGACTTCATGCGGGCATAGATGCCCTACACTCGCACACTAGCGACCGCGTAACCCCTGTGCCTCGTCAAATTCATATGGGGAAATTATTATCATATTTTGGCACTCCGAGGTAGAACGCATATCATTTTCTCTCTGCGTCTGTACAAGCAGTTGTTGCGGCATGGTGTAATAAACGCCGCGGACTTGCTATACCTGCATGAATAATTTTCGATATTTCGAATAAAATAATAACTAAAGGGAATGGCGAATAACGTTTCTCACAAGTCGAAGCAGACTGACGTTCAAGCTGCGAAAGCTTCACAATTTGATTATATAAATACTTGATCATAGAAGAAAAGTCGTGAGTTGGTACTTTTGCATTTTTTTGAGGGGGGGGGTCAAGAAAATAAATTTACTAGACGAGCCAAACATTTTGATGACATAAAAGTAATACGTCGGACTTGCATTTTCACGTGTCAATTTGATCCTTTGTGCCACATATATTATTATTTGTTATTTATTATTTGTGCTTATTTTGAAACTCACTGAAACAAAATATATGTATAGTATGACAAAATGTGTTTGGTTTCAGGATTAACTGGTTCCGACAAGAGAGAATCGTCTTTTAGAAAATGTTACAGGGAATTCAACAAATTCAAACCATACCATACACAGACCATACACCCAGTGTAGCTTTTCAAATATTTCACAACAAAATGTGCAATTTCTGTTACAGAATAAGGTATATCATTGACACATCATACCCGCACCCATTATCTTTACAATAGATAGGCCTGTTTTCCAACGACAACAAAGAAGTGTGTATTAGTTCTTATCAATTTAAAGAGACTTTGAACACTTTATCTGAACTGCAACGAAACAGTCGACTACCAAAACAATTAAAATACTTTGCACGTTTCAAGCGGCCAAGAATTGATAATGCATCGTTGCTATGTTCATTTTTCTTCTGTTCTTTTCATGTAACCATGCAGGATCTCTCGAATCATAACAAAGCGAGCTAAATCAAAATAAGAAAAAAAACTATACCCAGGGAATGAAAAGCAAACCTTTCAAACCAGAACAAAAAGCCTTAAAAATGGAGTTACGGTACTTGATTCATACACCAAACTAGGCGAGGGGCGTGTCGTTAGAGGTTATTTACTTTTCGGTATTATATTTCTTTCTTTTTTTTGGGGGGGGGGTTCTGAATTTCTTCAGGGGTCAGTCCGTATCCTGGTCTTTGTAACCGGAACAACAAAGAATATTATTGAACATAATATTTTAAGTGCCGGAACACTCAAAAGCCGGAACTCCTGTGTGTGTGTGTTGAATGTCTTTTTTCCAAAAATAGGCCAATAAATAGAAAATGTTTCTTTTTGAAATAATAGGTACCTAGTTTTCAGAGAATCTGAACTGCAATGAAACAGTCGACTACCATAACAATTAAAATACTTTGCACGTTTCAAGCGGCCAAGAATCGATTATGCATCGTTGCTATGTTCATTTTATTGTCTGCGCTTTATAAATTTCTCTATTATTATTGTTATTATTTTTCTTTTTTTCTTTTCATATAACCAGGATCTCTCGAATCATAACAAAGCGAGATAAATCAAAATAAGAAAAAAAACAATACCCAGGGACTGAAAAGCAAACCTTTCAAACAGAACACAAAGCCTTAAAAATGGAGTTACGGTACTTGATTTATACACCAAACTAGGCGAGGGGCGTGTCCGTATCCTGGTCTTTGTAACCGGAACGACAACGAATATTATTGAAAATAATATTTTAAGTGCCGGAACACTCTAGAGCCGGAACTCCTGTGTGTGTGTTGAATGTCTTTTTTTTCAAAAATAGGCCAATAAATAGAATATGTTTCTTTTGGAAATAATAGGTACCTAGTTTTCAAAGAATCTGTTGATAACACAATTCGGAATAGCGCGGCTACACTGACACAACTAACTTGCATCAAATAAAACCCGATTGGGTGTCAATTTGATTTTGTACTTGAATCACCAGCATAATTGTATAAGGCTTGCTCAGGTGTGACGTGAACCCACGACCTCCTGCTTATTCCTGATTAACGTATTACCACTCCACGGACGGCGATTTCTTGTCAACGATGGGGGAGGGGGTCTCTCCGTAACCAACGTCTGATACTATGTGAGCAATGCAATTTTATGCAACCGGTACCCAGGCGCCAGCCATAAGTATCACCCGTTGTCCAACGGAACCCTTTGTGTCTCCTGTCCAACGTCTGATGTATCTAAGCATGCAAACTTATAAAGGTCCCGTGCGCCAGCCAATCGGAGTCGACCTTAGAAATTGTAACGCAGTTTAGATCAGAAATGTGGACTAAGTTGTTGATTGGTCAATTTGGCTGTCACGATTTTGTACTACAATGGGTTACCAGAGACCCGATAGAAGGCGCCCGCAGAATGGTCAGAATGTCGAAGTCAAGACGCAGTCTTGTGTTTCATAATTAATCGCGGAATCTGCTCGCATATCATAGACAATCCAATCGCAAGGGGATATTTCATAGACTAGGGCGAGCTGGACACCATCTGATTCAAGAGGGCGTTTTCAAACATGTATACATCTTCAAGTCATACCTTTATGCAAGTTCCCCGCAGGATACAGTAAACTGTCGCACTTACGCCAAAAGAAGTGGCTATTAAACCAATTTGGAAAATACAGAGGGGGACATCGCCATTGGTGTCCCCCTCCCAAAAATTATTGGGGAGTTAGGGGACCTGTCTTATCCCCCCCCCCCCCCCCACGGATCGCCGCCAACGTTATGCTGCTGTTTTTCTGCATATCTTTACCACTCGACCACCGAGCTTGCCAGGGTCGGCTAGCCTGTTCAGTTCTGTAGAAAAGGGGATTACAATTCAAAATCGGTGGATATAGGTCACTAGGTCTAAATATTGTTGTTCGATTGGATGTGAATTTTTGTAATCAAACTTAACAAATAACTTTTGTTGGCCGGATTTTTTTTAACCCTTTCAGCAGCTCGGGATTTTTTTTTTTTGGACACATGGAAAGGTCGTAATGCGGGCTAAAGTTGAGCAAATCAATACAAGAAATTAGGGGAAAAGATCAAACATTTGGAAATGCCCGAAATAAGTTTTATTTGTTCAAGTAAAACGGGCATGAAATTATAGGATTACATGCAAGGCGTGGAGTGCTGCCTCAGCGGCTGTATACATGCTTGTCACGCTAAGCCTCCGTATGGGCAGCCCTAGTTTTTGTTTCATTTCTATTTACTTCAAGGTCGTGTTTCCTTTCCTTTCCGGAGTACTATTTTCTTTTACCTCAACCTTGTACTTTCTGGACTTTGACAATGGAGGGCGACACAAAACAGTTTCCTCGAGGACGATACTAACGCAAGTACAACACCTGAATTTGGGAACTCTTTGACTAAATAAATACACCGCTCGTACCTGTATGGATGAGTGATTAAAACAACAAAGCAATGAAAATTTCAATGCAATCAAAATCTCGTCACGGTTACACGAATTGTAAGTTTCCCACGATGGTCCAGTTTTCGTTGTAAAAACGGTGTGGCCACATGTAACACGCTATTCGTCCAATGATTCCAGTTCTTTAACTGATGTAAAAGTCTACTTTATACGGATTGGATTTTTGTTTTTAATTAAGATGACGCCTATAATAACAAAGGTTCCCTAGATTTGGGTCATTTTATTGTAAAACTGTATTTAATGCACTCGTCCGAATTCCAATAACAACTGTGTCCATTGATGCAGCGGAAGCCGATTCCCGTATGGCCAAGTTATTCCGACGTCCACTTTTGGTGGAACATGTGATCGTACTTTCTGCTATAAATGAGCGGTTGGTTTTTTTTTTTTTTTTTTTTTTTTGCTGATACGGTACATACACCAGCAATAAAATATCGATGATTCCAATGTGACCATATACATGTAGAAACAATTCGCGCACCAAAGTGCAGTGCTCTGTCTAAAGGTGCACTTCAACGAATAAAAATTTTTAGATAGATCTCCACAAGAGGGAAGTTCCAGTTGAGGGGAAAAAACATCTCTCCGAATTCTGTGAACTTTTCCTGTACTGACCGGTCACGTCAGTAGCCGTTTGGTCTCTGACCAGATCGAGTTCAAAGCAAAGTACACTGAGTCATAACTCTGTAAATTCTTGAACCATGCATTCATTCTGGATAATTAGTCCGACTCGCACAAAAGGTTAGCGCTCCCTTCATTTGATACAGATTCATTTTTCAGCCAGGGGGGATGTCCAATTTGGACGCTTCAAACAAACATTTATTTGTCCGAGTGGCCGCAAATTACCCGAGAAATAGCCGTTCTTTGACCGGGAGTCTTACCACTTTTGTCCATGTGACAATAGGTGGCGTCTTTACGACCACCGGAGGGGTATTTCTTTTGTTATTTGATTGGGTTGTTCGCTTTGGTCGATTGATAATAAATTGTTAAAAAAAGTACTGCCAGATTGCTTCTTTATGTAATATTATAAAGAATGAATTGAGCAATAATACAAGGTCATGGGAGACAGGTTTTCAAAAGATATTGATCCCCCACTTAAACTTGGCACAACAGACGAGGGGGTAATTATGAAACCGTAAAGTTTTACAATCGAGCATGTGATGTGGCGTGACGGACAGTGACCGACAACCTGTATTCTGACCCTGAAACAGTTTGTCAAAATAACTGACGGTGGGGAAAAATTGATTATGGGGCAGAAAACCAATCCACAGTTAAACTTTGTACCAAAGCTTCGCAATGAGCTATAACTCAAACTACATGTATAGCTGAACAATAAAGTAAATAGATAATGTGCCATTGTGGACCACAAGTCTTAGTAAAGACAGCAAGCAGACCCATATACGGTCAGTGATAGAGGGATGACTGACCACCGTCCTGAAGTTTTGTACATGCATCTAACATGGGCATGATTCCAAAATGGATACCTCCTAAAATCGGTTTTTGCTATTTTATCAAAAGCCCGGGGAACCTCATGAGGAGAAGACGATATGTAACATGTAGGAGGTGGAAGGAAACCACATAAGCCAGTTCGGAATAAGGCAGATTTAGAGACCGAAAACGCAGTCCATCAACTCGGGTTACCGAGTACAAAAACATTAGGCCTACGGCTAGTCCGGGACAAGCACAGCTGACTACGGATATGGCTTTGCACTTTTGCGCGCCAATGGCAACTACACGACTCACACATGCATGTCGTTGCGCCAATCTGCAGACACACCCAATTCGCAAGTTTCCTACATTTGCAAAGCACATATACAGCAAGTAAACGACGTTTGTCTCTTTTTACTTAGGCTTTAGAGGGGTGGTCCTGGATACGACAGTCTCTCCAAAAGTCTCTAACTTGCTTCCAACTTGTTTCATCACCGAGTTCTCTTATTATTCGACAGAAACCATTGTTCGTCAAAAAGATAGTAATATTCTGATTGGTTGAAAGAAGCACTTGTGCAATAAAACAGAAGCAACAAACAGTTGAGACAATGGTCCTGTCCATTTTAAGGCAATTTTAAACAGGAGGAAATTATGGTTTGGTTCATTCGCGAATTAATACTGAAGATCACTTAAGTCGACACAAAAAAAATCATTCCGCGCATGCGCATTAAACAGAGCCCCATCTTTGTTTGGATATCGACGTTAAATTTACTACTTTTTTCAACTGTATCAATGGAAACTCTCCATCCAAAACAAATAATTATTTTCCATTGTCGGCGACGGAACCAGTCCAAGGTTATATAGACTACTGCACAAAAAGCCCGGCCGTGGGAACAAGTTTGGAGTGTCTTGCCCCGTAGGCCTATACCCAGTGATTGTCCTGACGTTGCCTTGGACAACTGACACAAAGTGCACACAACTTATACACACATTGTTTCCTATGCTAGCATAAGAGTTGCTCTTCTAGATGAGAATGGCAAAAATGAACAAGTAAGAGGGATTGGCTTTTTCTATTCTAGAATACATTTCCTCAGCCGTGAATTTTACGCATGGTGTAGGTCTACATTAAGGTTGCGCCGGCGTCGGCGGCACGTTTTATTTTGTAACCAAGCGACTTTTGAAATCTAGAGATTTGGAAGCATTTAAGTGACTGCAGTTCAGAAATCCTTTGAACAAAAACATCTGCACAAAGGACGACCACTTTTAAGGGAATAGGGAGGTTGTTAAAAAAAAAGCTGGAATAAAGAGACCGCTTTCCGTAACAAGTTATCAAACCCGGATATTGATTATGGCCGACGGCAATGGGCATTGAAAATGTACAGGGCCCTATGTATTCAGATCAGATATTTTTAGTTTGGTCAACGTGTGAGTTTTCCAACTTAGTCTCATTTCAGGCCGTTTCGATTTATAGACAACTACAACAATGGTGGCGCTCATCAGACTTGATGTGGAATGCTTTCCCAAAACGGTATAGCATGCATTCTTAATACCATAGCTATCCATTGCGTTCTCTCCAGCCAGCCGACAATAAGTGCAGCCGCTCGCTGCTTCCTTCCTTGGCTTAAATTTCATGAATAAGGGTAAGAAAGGCAAGTTTTGCTTAACAGATTCATACCATAAGCTACCATTGGCTGAGAACAATTTTTGAGACATCATTTTGGCTAAACAAATACATTATGAGCTGGGACAATAATTACCGGGTATGTTTTTGTCGTGGGTAAATTTAACAACTTGATGCATCTAATGTAGCGCTGCCACGGTGTTCGACTCACGTGCCGTGGTACGTGGGTTCGAACCCTGACGGGGAAAATGGTGCTTGTGTTCTTGGGCAAGACACTTTACTACAATTGCCTCTCTCCACCCAGGAGTATAAATGGGTACCCGTGAAGGTGAAGACCAGAAAGCGTGGAGCTCGAGCTGCTGCAAAAACTGGTCTCGTGGCCTGATGAACTGGGGTAATAATTGTGAAGCGCCTTGAGACTCTTGGTATCAAGCACCACATTGTTACTATAATATACTTTTAATTCTAACACTTAACAGGTGTATTGGCGCCCAATTCAAGAATGAAGCTGTCGTGTTGATTTCACTCTTACATCCAAACCTGTTGCATTTCATTAATTTGCAGTAATCACTGGGGCACAAAGTCAACATGCCATTTATCAAAGTTAAACAAAATATAAAATAAAAATAAAACTAGAACACCTAAAGCTGTGTGTGGGTGTGTGAGTTTTCTTTCCCTCGAAAGATTTAGATGAAAGTTATCTTTCTATCGTTTGTTGTCGCAGGAAGTCGTCAAAATATTGTATTTATGGAACAATATTAGAGTTTTTCAATCATAAAAAAAAGTCCGTGCGTTTACTCAGTTTTGGGGAGGCAAGCATGCAGAAAGGAAATTTTTCGATTACCAGATAAGCAGACAAAGGGCCCGCAAGAGCTTGAAATTGAATTCATCGCTCGGTTTGTTCAGCAATCGGTAGTACCTCCGATGTTATTTTTTGTTAACACGTCTGACCTTCGGAAAATAAAATAATAAAAATCCGTGGGTGTTCCGGTGTTTTTTCCCCTCCTTGGGAATGTGAAGAAAAAAATGGAGGTATAAAAGTGGGCGGTTTCCGTAAGGGTGCTTTTCACACGGCGTCTATTTTGGTCATATTCATTGTGACTTTGCTGACGATAATGTGAACTGCACCCCGCTGTCGTTTGGGCATCATTCTGATTTCGAACGCGAGTCCTTGACCGTGTTTAAATTGGGCTTTCGGATCATCAGGCTGAGGCTTTGTCCGACTGGGAAGTCATTGTGATATTTAATCTCTGACCGCGGCAAACAAATATCCAAGTTCGGACACATGCACGACCTCTTTTTGATTTCTATCGGACACCTTACAAGGGTATCATGGGCCAGTTAACACTGCCAAAGTTGCCTATAAATTATAGCAGGCCCAGTCGTGGTTAACATGGTGCATTCTTAAATTCGCCACTAGACTGTTGAAGTCCGTTACATCAGGGTTCAACAGTCTCCTTTGTTTTCTATAATAGCCGTCATTTTGTTCTCAAGTACCGGTATACTGCGTGAACATCCACTCTATTCGAGTGACAATAGACCATTATCATCATTGCGGCCATCTTGATTTTTTTTCCCATTCAAATCAATAGTCTGGTTCCTTTTTGCACAAACACATTATCATTATGTACTTTTATTGTATACAGGGAACATGACTGAAATGGTGGCAGCATGATAAAGGTCTATTCACTCCCACTGACTGTCACTAGAGACCGGACGCTTTCAGTTAGAAT
The DNA here is from genome assembly GCF_015706575.1 of Patiria miniata. NCBI lineage: Eukaryota > Metazoa > Echinodermata > Asteroidea > Valvatida > Asterinidae > Patiria > Patiria miniata. The sequence continues at coordinate 15,114,728 of NW_024037074.1, forward strand.
GAAATTCAGTCAATCGGATAGATCGAGTTTTCACTCGAGCTCCCACTGGATTGTTTTTTTTTTCATTGTATTTCAATCTAAAATGAGAGCGATCATCTGTCGCCAGTTTCACTCTTTGGAATTAAGAGAGTACTGTCTAATTGAAAACGACCTGATGAATTGTAAATGACCCTGGAGACATAATACAGATTATCCGCTCCTGGATAATGAGGGTCGTAATAAAAAAAGGGCTCATGAGGCCCCTTTGGTCATGTGCCTATACCCGTAGTATTATTACAAGGGCAAGGTCCGTTGCATAGAACTCGTCTTTGATGAGAAAAAACCGCAACTACTGATGAATTCGTGGTTTGCGTGGGAAAGCATGGCCATTGAAAGTCAGCGGACGATGAAGCAGAGTAAAATACACAGCAGGAAATGCACTTGTTTGGTTTTTTAAGTAGTATTTGAAACTAGACCCGAATGCATGACATAAAGTGGGTGAAAAGAGCACTTATAGGAACCCTCCCTTTTCGTTGCACTTGAGAACATATTCAGTTCCATAAGTACGCGAACGCGTTTACACAAATAGACCTTTTATCGGGATACACCATCTTGAAAATCAAAGCGAGGCATATAACGCCAACAAACAAACCAGGCGGCCTCCTCTCGCAAAGTTACAGCATATTGACACTATAAAAATTAAAAGGATGGATACCGCAGATTCCCCGAAACATCAATCAACGTTCAAATGCGTCGATGCTTGTGCTTCGCTTATAATGTACACCATTTGCATTTGTGGTATAGTTTCATGAATGGCTTAAGGGCTAGTCATTAAAAGCAGTCATCGTTCCATCTGCTGACCTATTCAATGTTGTCCATTAGTGCTGGGGAAAACGGCCAAAAAATGCTGTTCGTTTTCAACCGTCAAAGTGCATCTGTCGCGCATAAACAATAATGAAGAACCCAGGTAGGTCACGGGGCATTCCTGAGTGCCGGATGTGTCGTAGGAAACAAAATTACATACATCCGTGTACCTATAGCGTACCGGAGCGTACGCATGAACTGAATTACTAGTTCTCGGCCGTTAACGGATATATTTGAAAAAGTAGAGTTCTTTTCACAGTGGTTTGGTCCGAACCATCCTGAGTATACTCGTACAAAATTTCTCTTTTTCGAGAATGACAGCATAATATACCTGGCGCTATACGATTTCACAGGATGCTGGATGTTATTATTTACCTACAATCAAGTAGGCTATTTAATAATATTTTGGCCGTTTCGATTAGAATGTTTATGAATGGTATATACCTACTACTCATGCATGTAATCTGACAGTCAACTCCGTTCTTTATTCCCTCCTTTCGGATACCGTCCAACCACTACACAAAATACCAGGTGGCTACGTTAACATCACTGCACATAGTTTGCCTCCATTTACAAAAAAAGTTCATTAACAACTTTACGAATTGTTACAAACAATTGTTGTTAAGTATTTAACTTTATGTTGTTTGTTTGTTTTTTAAATAAGAATTTGGTAGTTACATTTTATGGGAAACTTAGGGTGCTCGTTTGTGGTAAATTTTCAGGGGACTGACATATATGCAAAATAAACGCGCACGCGCATCCATCGAGACAAAGCCCGTTTTCCGTAAACGTTCGTCAAAAGTGCATTTATTGACGACGTCATTGCATTTTGGTCAATTTTGGTCTACACGTATAAACATTTTATGGGAAACTTAGGGGGATCATTATGGTCCAGGGACAGACCTACTGACCGACCGACCGACCGACCGACCAAGAAGTGACATGTAGAAGTTCCTGTCAGAGCTTTAAAACAAGACGAGCAAGCATCGTAAAGCCAGTCCCAGACGAAGGTTGGTCTAAGGGGTCTGGGTAGTCATCGGAGTCAAATTGGTGGGCCAAGATGAGGCTGTATTATTCACAAGTGACTGTCAGTGAGAGAGTCGTGGAATCAAAAACGACTCAATGTAGGTTAGGCCGTGTCCGAAACGGGCTTCCAGAGCTACGGCTACGTCTATTGTCAGCGCGTCCCAGCGTATTTTCAATGGGCCCGGACCTAGACCTAGCTCTAGACAGTTGATTCGGATGCAGCCTTAGTCCTCTGGGACCAGCAAATACTGCCCTCAACGATGGCCGCCGGTGACCAAGGTCAATGGACCTTTTCGCAATCGACATATTTTTTGTTTTCCTCCAAATCAGATTTGTCAACGAGCAAAGTAAATGAAATTTGAGAAAATTATATTTGGTACAAAGCTCGGAACAACGCCAATTTGTTCACGTCAATAGTTATGTTTCCAATATGACAAGCAGACATATTTGGGGTATTATTGTGTCAAAATCGTAAGTTGGCATATCAGTCGTAAAAAAAGTATTGGCACTTACCCTGGGTTCTTTTGAGTACCTTTTTGAAATTCCCTACATTGCTATGGAGTTTGTTATTATTTTGTACATAACGATATTTAGCCCACATACCATCGCTCAAAAATGAAAGAAACTTCACACAATTACAATAAGCAGAAAAACGGTAAAGCAAAATAATCCTATTTTTATTGATTGAGTCCTGCCAAGAAATTGTATAAATATAGCCTTACATAAAGGTTGCATTTGCCCGAGGTGAGAAGGGCTGATCTGAATACAGCGGTACTATTTGTCTGGGTTTGTATTTGTGTTGATGGCTCCATTGTGTACCGGTGAGGGGCGTGCGTGCCAGCCACGCGGGTAAGCGGAACGGCATGCGTCAAGCGATATAGGCATCAAGCGAAACTACTCAAGACCCTAGACGTCAGCGCACACAGGCTTTTCAAATCATACTTTTTGATTTTATTGTGTGCTTCGTACATCACGTGCGACCCTTAGAAGTGAACCCAACCCCAAATTTTTCATGTCGTTTATTTTTTTGCCTTTGACAACACTTTCTCAGATCTCGTGCAGGAATGTCGGTTTTTAGAAATTAATGCCGAAAGGGACTTTGAGGAGACAAAAGGCAGCGTGCCGGGTGTGCAATAAATCGTAAACCCGTGTTGTTGTTATTGTGTTTGTTGACGTTGTATCTGGAGTTGAAATGGTCAAGGCTTTTTCTTTTTTTAGATGGGATAGATTGTGTAAACCCGATCTCAATCGGCCTACATACAGCTCCACAAGTCATGCCAACCATGTTTAGGCCAAATTCATCTGAATTACACCCATCTGTTCAAATACGATTCCATAAACAGTTTACCGCTCTTTTTTTATTATCATCATTTCATCATCATCGTCATCATCATCAACCCCATGCCAGGCCGTCTGTCCCCCACCACAGCAAACTATTCAACATAATCATCTCAATTCTTCCTCTCCTCGCGTAGCCACTATCCTTTCCTGACAAATAATGTTGCATCCCTGACGACTATTCTCACCAGGTAATCACGGCATCATCACCACCACCATCCCAACACCACCACCACTACCCCCAAACGTCACCACCCCACCACCACTCCCAACACCACCCCATAACCATCCCACAACCCCCCCCCCCCCCCCATCCCCTACCACCACCACCACCACCCTCAGAACCACTTCCCACCCTGTTCTCTGTTATCTTGAGTCTCCTGGCTTACTTCTGACATCCTGTAATAGTATCCCATTGCCGAATTTCTGCTGAACCTGAGGGACAGAGAAGACACTGTCTGACTGAGTCACTAAATACACTTTATGTCCTAAACTAATATTTTTGTGCAAGCCTATAGTCCTGTTAGTTGTTATGTGACAAGTCTAGTTTTGTTGGTTGTACTGTTCTGAAAAGGCTGGGGAGACTCGCCCGGGAAGTCCCAAAAATTTCCCTGTGGCTGTTCAAAGGCCATATAGCACACACGCAAAGTTCTTCTACCCCAACAGTTATGGCATTGTAGTCTTTTTTGTCCGAATCCTGGCATTTTAGTAATAATACCGATGTCTATAATTCACCGAACTCAAAAGCCGCTGACAAGATGATAGATTGGAAATTTAAAAACAACCTTGAATGCCAATAAATCTTTCGGGATTAGGTTAGGTTCGTTCAGGGGAGTGGGGCAAAAAATATGTGTTCTGTTAATGTGAGACTATGTGCTGGTGAACCTTGTAAAATGCAAAGGAAACTCAAGGCACTGTGTGTATAGCTTACTGCGTGCTTACGACACGTGCAAAGGCGTGGCAGAAGTGACGACCCTGCATCAGCAGTTAGACAATGAGGAGTACAAACAAGAGTAAATAAATTCCCATACACACCAATGATAAAAAAAAACGTTAACAAAGTCGGGGAAATACTCCGGCTCTCACAGATATTCAAGACATTACAGCTTGATTTACCCCTCTCACTTTCTGTTCAATGGTGGGGTTTTCCCCCTAAGATGATCATGTCTAAGGAGTCCCATCGCCATTTTTAAAAGAAAATGATCCCTCCGCTCTATTGCAATAAATAAGAGGAATACGCGTTCAATTTCATCCCAGATTTCTCAGAAGTACAAGTTCACAGAAGGGTTCAAAGCTGGGACCTTTCATTGCTACAAATCATCAAGCATAGGGGCTACTTAACTCTTTTTTTTAAGAGAAAAATGGACAATATACAAATCATGATTTGGTCGGAGTAGGCAACTTTTGGCCTATGTACTGGTCTTCAACCTGAGAGCGAATATGTATTAAGGACGGTAAGAGCACATTCCTATAAGTTCGATCAAGCAACAATGGTCGATTGTGGTTTATTCGTGACGTATGTTGCGCTTACGTATACTAAAAAACTATTGAAGTGCAGAAATCTCTAGTCCAAGTACGGGGAAATTTCACAGAACCTGAAGGTCCTGCAATGCGCACAGCCACTGATAACCAGCGATGCGACCAACCTCATGAAGTTGGTCGCACGTAATCGACCAACAGACAAGACTGCGTCCAACCATCGTCGACCAGCTCGTTAGATGAAGATAAGTCGAAGTTGCTTCACGATGGTCGTGGGTTCATCCCCTTTTCTGCAGAGTACAACTTCTGTTTGGTACAGTGACATCATCATCAGATAGAGATTGATACACCACTTGAAATTTAAAGCTCTGGTTTCTATACTAGCATTTTTTTCAAACTGCGTTCATTACAATTTTTTCCGAGACGGCTATTATAAAAAAATTGTTCTTTCTCGGGAGTAGTTTCTTCATATGGTATTTGGTCTTTGTACAATCTAGACTGTGGAAAGTTAGAAACTCATCGAAAGAATACGTCTCGTTCCGACCAAAACCGACTAAAAAAAGCCCTTTGAATTTCGGAAATTCCTGATATTTATAAAGGCGTGAACAGGTTGCGTGCCGTGTTAGTCTTGCCGCAACAGCGTGGAAATAAAAGGAAAATAAATAGAAGAATTTTGAGGCGATGACAACAGTACAATCCATTCACTGTATAGGCAAAGCATGGCACTTGGAAGTGAACCCTGAAAACTCGCTTTTGGCTTTGATGCAATGTGTGACTTTGGAAATTCATAATTGCTTTTAGAAATGTCGGGGCAAAATATGCCAAGCCCGATTCAGTGATTACAAAAACGAGCACAAATAGAATTTGGTTGTCATGGTTGTATTGAAATTTACTGAGATAACACACGGTTGTACTTTTGATGGAGTTCAAGGATTTGTGTACATGTAAAAAAAAAAATTAATTTTAATTTTTTAAGGAGCACTTCATGTTTTCACCTGCCACGTCAATCATTGAAGCTTTGTTCGCAGGCTCTTTTTTATCACAAAGCGTGAATGCACATGATCGTGTGGGCGGGGAAACTTTTAAGCAAATGCAACCAACAAAGTTCGTGTTTTCCTGATTCCATGGAGATGGTAAACCCTAAAAGGGCCGGGTTATTTTGACCATCTCTCAGCCGGGGGCGGATTCCGCCCCCCCCCCCCAAGATCTCAGCCATCGAGTGACGAAAGCTTTTGAAACTCGGTACATGCATCATGGTACTGTATAGTTGTTCTATGGTAAACTTGGTAAAAACTATGGGTACCAGACTTAGTTCCATCCCATGAATAGTACATGTGACTGGGTACTAGCTGATTTTCTCTCAGCACCTGGATCTGGTAAGCATTATTTTGAACTTTTCAGCTCTATACAACTTGATCAGATTTTTCTCCCAGTATGTAACAACATATCCCCTTTTTTAAACTAGCCATAAAATGATCGAACTTCTCGCAGGCGCCAAAACATGTCATAACTTGTCACGATCACTCTATCCATCGGGAACAATTTTCGACAACAGATAAAAATCTTTCCCTCGCAAAATATGTACTTGTCAAATTCATATTGACATTGGAATTTGCGTCCTTTCATGTGTAACGACGCAGCATAACTTTCCACTGGATTCCACGTCGGCCAATACCATCAACATTGCACACCAACAAGTCTGTGACGATATTATACAAAAGAGCCTCTACCTACGATTTGTGTTTTACAGGGGCATGCTGCGCACTGGCGACACTGGTTTTAGAGAGTTGTTTTCCCAAACTTTAATCACCCGTTAAGTTATTTCCCTTCTCTGTTGCCTATAGAATTTTTGGGCGGACTCCAAAACTATGCAGGCTTTGAATAGGTGTTTACTCGTAAACAAGCTTATTTATTTCTTTATATATCGCCCACACTATTCCAGTGGGCAAGTTTAATACTGCAGAATAATGTGTCCCTGCGAAACTGACGGTATATGCTACGGCTGAAAGCTGTATGGGAACGGTCTACAAGAATTAGCTCAACAACAATCAGCCTGAAACTTTTAGTGGTAAACATTTCAGAAGCAAGTTTATGCCATTTCTGTTCCGTTGTTCTGTTGTTTTCTGAGACAAAACACATTCCCTTTGGTAGAAACAATAAAACGTTGTTTCCATCTAAAATTCAATGTGCAATATACAGCGGTTAACAGATATTTAAGTGGCACTATGATCAGCTGGCAACACAGGAAAGGGGAAAGGTGCCAAAATACAAAATACCGCGAGGCAAGAAAAAAGAAGAAAAAAATCCAGTTTTGGGCAATTGATGGTGAAAATAAAACTACCATCGCGTCGTAAAAGTCGAAAAGGAAAACGAGCTTCAGAATCTACCAAGTCCGTGTACATGACTTGTATCTGATTGGGGGCGCACCTCACGCTGACTGTGTAATGCTGGAAAGTGGTTATACGTATAAGAATGAGGAGAGGTGGTTTGGTCATGCGACTGAATGACATTAAGGAGCAAAATATATATATTTGACGGACCGTATTAGCCGCCCTCGAGATGGTAAACCATTCAAAACACCTCTGATTTCTTTTTGTCTGGTTAATGGTTATCCCTTCCGGCAAAGGACGTCATCAGTATAAAGTATTATTCGAATTAAATGTTACTTTTGATACACATGCTTTTCATACGGTGGAAGACCATAATTTATGGAGGACTGCAGATGCTGCCGGCGCCATGGATTGATGACGGCAGCGCCCTCTGACTGTCACAAAGGGTCAGGTATTATATCATTTTTGGAGGAGGGCATATTGACAGTTGGGTTGTGGGGCGGTGATGAAGATGGTGTATGGTAATGAAGCTATAGTGGGGGCGGGGGTAGGGTTATAGGGCGGTTGGTGAAGGGTGTGGTGATTCAGGGGTGGGTTGGGTCTGGTGAGGATGAATTGGTAAATTTGGTGAGTGTCAGTTGAATTTGGTGAGGGAGGTCACGTTGTCGTCTGGGGGAGTTCAGTGAAGGAGCTGGCGAATAGTTACTGGTAGTGACGCAGTGACTATTCTATATGGGCAAGTTGTCAATAAGGCGTTTGACGACGGTTACAAGATTCTGTGTGGGCTACGCACATCAGACGGAAACGAATTCCCTATTGCCTTATGGTACTGCAACAGTGCTACATTTGTCCTGTTTTTTGGCACTGTTGTGTATTATGAGGTTGCCAAAGAGTTTCACTGGTTGCAAATTCACTGGTTGATTTCGGGCGCCCCTGGACCAACTTGGAGTATGCCCCTGCAATGTAATAATGCTGATATCAACTCTCTATAGGCCTACATGATTTATGTGTTCACCAGCACTCTATATCCTTTGTTACAAACTACAAGGAAATATGACAGCACGTACGTCTCTCCCAAACGAACCAAACCATGCGGGGAAAATATATTGATTTTCAACTATTTTTATGCATCACTTTGTCGGCTGCTTTTGAGTTCTGTGAATTCTGGAGATCGGTATTGTTGCAATTTAATTGTGTTTTAAAAGACTACAATGTGAGTCTGTTCGGGTAGGGCAAACTGTGCGTGTGTGATGTACATGTAGTCCATGAAGTGTCATGGGGAAACTTTAGAGATTTTCTGCGGGAGTGCATGGCCATCTCAGTAAAAGATCTCTTCTAAAAGATATAAAATACAGCTGTAAAGGTTTTGTACTTGAAATCCAAGCAGGAACTGCATGAAAGTTGAAGTGGTAACAAGTCTGGGCTCATCTAGACGAGCTACACCCGAAAGAGGAGTCGGTCAGAGGACAGTTATTGCCCTTTGGGTCCAGCAAACACAGGAATTTCAACCAAAACTGCACAATGGGAATATTCACGTCGAAAAGAAGTCAATTCTTCGTTTTAAAACTGCACACGATTCTCAACTTCAACTAAAACGTTAACTTCAACTAACACGTCAACAGGCACCATAACGTCATCACGGGTGCACTTCTGACACTCGTCAGAAATACCTTCTCCATTGGTAAAAAGAGAGACATTCCTGCACGAGTGTTTTGTAAAGAGGGGGAAAATATTGGGGAAAAAATATACATTGCAGGGTTTCAACATCACCCAGTCTCACGTAATGCATGGAGGGAACAATTAAACTCAAAAGTACGTCTGGATTCGTAAAAGCCCAAGTAGGAACTATTGAGTAGGCCTATAGTCCGTTTGTGTGACGCATGCCGTTCCGCTTACCCGCGTGCCTGGCACGCACGCCTCTTCACCTTTAAGCCAATAATAGCCAACACAAATAAAAACCCAGACAAATGGTACCGCTGTATTCAAATCAGCCCTTCTCCCCTCGGGCAAAGGGTCCCCAGATCCATCATTACTCTCTCTTTAAAGGGGCAAAAGTGAAGTTTTCTAACATATTTTGTGCAACTTTCTACTCATATCATCTTAATGAATGAACAATATTTGACGTCTCTTTTTGGTTAATTTTATTGAAAAGTGCACTTCTTTGAACTTTTTTTTCTTCAATGTCCGTGCTTTTCCGGACAACTGATGGCGCTGTTGTTATGATGTCATTACAGGAATACACTGTTCAGTTTAGGGGTTTTCTGTTCAAAATTTGAATCCCAAAATTTGCTTATTGAAAGTATTTGTGAGAAAAGTTTGCTCATTTGCTTACTGTCGTGTACTGATGACACAACGAATCACTAAGGAAAAGAAAATTTACGACAGCGAATTACGAAATATCCAAAATTCTGGCAACTTTTGGGGCTGAAACAGCTGTACATTGAGGATTCTGCCTGGAATGACGTCATACTTTCGTTTATGAATATGGACATTCGCATTAGCATAAAAACAAAAAGGCACCAAAATACCCTTGAAAATGGCACAACGAACATTTAAAATATGGTTAAAATGGGACACAAAGGCGCATTTCAAGGGATCGCATTAACAAAAAAAATGCATTGCATGGGCCCTTTAAGTGAGGCTGTATTTACAATTTTTTGGCATGGTTCAAACAGTAAAACTGGGGTAAGTACAACGTATGTTTTCCAATTTTTTTTTCATTGTGTGAGTTTTCTTTCATTTCTGAGCGATGGTATGATATGCAGGGCTGAAGTTCGTTACATAAAAAGAAAGGCTGAAGTTCGTTATACATAAAAAGTAAGAACAAACTCTGTATGTGTATATAGCTTCAACTTCTCCTCAAATCGAATGTATAGAGCACACTGAGGGCAATTCATGAAGCTATGAAAACGACCTTAGGGAAATGCCAACCAGTAAACCTAATCGAAGACAGGCAGATTGGTCGACTGTGTTCGAAACAACTTAATGACGTCATTACTCTACATTGCCCCAAAATCATGTTATTTCCCTGAAAAAAAGTGAAGATGATAATGATGATTCTCCAAAGCAAAATTTGGGGGTTCAAGTAATTTTTGTTTTCACTCTTGCAAACGCCATCCGGCCTGGTCCTGAACTCTCCATTGTTATTGGTTGAGCTTCATTGCCATGTTACGACGCAAACGACAAACTCGTCAGAGCCACGCTATCACGTGCGCGCAAACCTTGGTTTTTAGGTATATCTAAAAACCATGCCCAGAGATGGCCCAGAGATGGTTTCTGCCTTCATCAGACCGGTTCCTCCAGTGCAACTTGTGACATGTTCTAGTCGATCTATAGACCATGTCACATTTTGTTTACACAATTAGATGTTGTGGTCACGTGATGTCAACTTTTTTCAAACTGTTCTTTTCTGCACTGCATATTTCATCACTTGAAAAATGAATGGTTTACAGTGTTGACATATGCTGTTTGATGTGGGCCAAATAACGGCAAAAGGTGCTGAAATGTTTGAGTCACTGGTAACAATGGTCTATAGGACTGTATAAATGCATATCATTACACCAAAAACCATAAACCAGGGTGCATTAATTGTGATTGTGTGTGGTCTAGATGAGTTATAGGGAGTGCCAGATAGCTATCAAACGTGGGTCTTGGGTTGTAAAAAAAAAAAAAAAGGGTACACGTGCCGTTCCTGCAATGAGGGTCGAACCAAAAGGCTCTGTTAATAGAAATCTGAGTGTGCATTTGAAATTACAAAGAAAGGGGGAAATTATAAGCTGTGTGTCTCTAGGGTCCATCCACGTGGCCATTGTGGTCATGCTCAATAGGTTAAGTCCAAGTGTGTAAAGCACAGATTGAACTCAAGGAGAACGAGATATCGAAACGAAATGTATCTTGTTTCACGATTTAAACATCGAGGGACGCTTGCACACGTACGAGGACCCCATGCATTATGAAAATCCCAATAATACACTGCCGCGACCTTAACTAAGATCGCGCTGTGAATGGTGTATGGAAATCGCTGGCACTGTACCAAGTGAACTTAAGGCCAACAAAGAAACTCTTGTCTTTTGGGAATACCATTCATTGTACAAAGTACTGGCGCACCTACTACTTTTTTTTTCAATGGCTGCAATTCATCCTGCACAGGTGTGATTTTGTTAACCGCAGGCAGATTTGTTTGTAACTGCATTCGGCCCCAATCAACGTACAACGGCACTAGTTCCATTCACAGTTGATTTCTGATTGGCTGAATGTTTGCATGATTGACAAGTAACTATGTGAGTGACGTTTGAAACTCCGCCCCCTAATTTGGGTATGCATAGCGTCCCACCGCATACACGTTGTATGGATATATTGTTAACGTGGTTCTCGTGATCCGGAAGAATAGAGGTATCCCGAGCTGTTGACTGTCAACTTGTCCCTAAAATACGGGAAGGGCCTATACGACGTCGATTGGAAGATTTACATGTCAGGGTCATGCATGATTATTTTTAAAGTACACGTAAACGTATAGTAAGCACTAGCACTCGAATTTTCAAAACCTTCATATCAATACCGTATGCACACAGAGAGAGAACCTGGTTTACATAGGAAATGATGAGATTATAAGAGAAGGTGAACTGAAAATAAAAACCATAGAAGCAAATTGTTTCCATCTGAAGAATTTGGGATCGCGGCCGAATGAGGAATATAGCAGGCTTGATGGAAGAGAAAATAAATTATTGCAGAACGGCCGCTTTCCGCAAGAAAAAAATCACAACGTCGTATTTACCACTTTTTTAGAAACTATTTGATACAATTTATGTATGGCATCTTTTGTTATTTTAATTAGGTAATATCGAACGCACAAAAGGTTCGCTCATGCATATCTTAGCAAAACAAAGCGATGTCCTCCTCAGACGGCTGCTACGCATACGGGTATTCTTGTTCAGTTGCAAAACAAATTGACGCCGTCACGTTTCATTTTCAGTCAATAGTGGGCGCCACTGCGACTGCACAGTATTCACTTATCAAGATCCAAAACTCTCGGACGTCAAAAAAGAAAATCTCCGAGGACATAAAATGAGGGCGCTTTTCAGAGCAGACGTGGTCTGGCGCTTATCTAAGGCCGTGTCCGAAACGGGCTTCCAGAGCTACGGCTACGTCTATTGTCAGCGCGTCTCCGCGTATTTCTAATGGAGCGAAGACCTAGACGTAGCTCTAGACAACAGATTCGGATGCAGCCTAAATGCCATTGTCAGAAAACCCACGGGATTCATTTTCTTAACATTCGTTTTCTTAAAAAAAGTGTTTAATTTTGTTCGTGTTTTTAGGGTGTGGTATCCGGGGGAAAGTAGTTTTCTATTAGGCCTACTGAGTTTTCCCAATGAGCAATGTTAAAAAAAAAAATCCCCAGACACTGGCAGAGTGGATACTTCAAACTTATCACATAATCTTCTGTCACGAACACCGCCACCTAGTGTCAGGTGGAGTCCATCCCACAATTCCAAACCCCCTCTTCTCAAATGACCAAATCTGGAAAATTTCAGGATTTTTTGTCGTCATATCCCCAACCCATTGGGACAAACTGGCGCCCTTGACTAATAACCATCCTAGGGTCTTTCCCCTTTGGTATTGCAATAATTGTCTTTTCCTAGATGCTAAACTACATACAGATCTAAATATGGATTAGATTTGCAAATGCTGAGATTGATAGTTTACATAGCATAACAAGAAGTGGACATTAGTTACCATAACAACATCACTGAAATTGACCTTTACTACATGTTGGGCCTAACTGGAAAATTTTGGAATACTGATTACATCTATGATCCTTAAATTCTGCGCGAGCAACTGTAAACGACCAGATTGTTAGGCTGGATTGAAAACGGCTGCGTACTTCTAATACTACTTTTACATCAATCACATTTCAAGAGAGAAACATGCAGTGCATAGTTTGCTGAACTTGGCATCACCTGACCGTGCGCAACATGGGTAAACAAATGTAGCATGGTCTATAGTCTTCGCGACAGAGGGGGATACGCAAGAACACCCAAAGCCCCCATGACTTTTAGTCTCATGATGGAATAATGAATAGGCCTTCATGATCCCCTGCACAAGTGAATGTCTGATCCTCACACTACATGACTTTGAGCATGATGTGCTGAAAAAAAGTGCAACTACCTCTGAAAGAACTACCCCCCCCCCCCCCCCCCCTTTCCAAATACCCGCACCACGCACACAAACACCAGACTCACATGGGGAAAATTGCGATTTTTAGTTTTGTATTCAAACATCTAATGTCACCATTTTTCCAAGGTCACTATCACAATGATATCTTAAGAATGCTCCCTGCTAATCAAGATTATACGCAGTACCGCTGACCCCGAAGGTAGATAACGGTTATTTTTGTGTGTTCAGCTTTAGGGTTCTGCATGGCTCCAGTACAGGGCGCCCTCTCGCTTCCCAACGCAACAATGGCAGGCTCCAAAATTATTGGTCTTGACCGATGCAAACGAAATTAAAGGAACCGAAGAGCCATCCTATTGAGCCTTAATAATTGTGTGCTGACAGATCGAGTCTCTAACTACATGTAATTAACTGACTGACTGATGACGGACGGACGGACTGGCTGACTCCCCGAATCCCCGACTAATGTTCTGACTGACCCGTGACCGAGTAAATATCCTGAAGTGAGACTTTCAGCACGACTATAGAAGCCTAACCGTGTTTTAATTTTGCACCGACAGGCTGGATAGCTACCAACGTGCTTAATTATAAGTCTAGGCTAGCCTACAGGTGACAACGTGATGTAGAAGCGAAATGGAACAAGAAAACTTCCGGAAAGACAAAGTACAACGGAACGAAATGAGATTGAGCCGGATGTTGTCAGTACATGCTTGGGCTGCGAAACGTGGCTGCATTTCCGGGAGACAATAGGAAAAACATATTTTTACATAGCCCACTGCCCACGCCTACGGTGAAAAACTAAATCACCACAAACACTATCGTGGTTTTTACATGTGTTTTTTTTTCCATGCTCATAATTACATTTTGCGCTGTTTGCACAAACGCGGGAGAAGAATACCGAAATGTTTCGGTTTGCATCAAAATTTGCCAGTTAAAAAGTTGCATACCCCGTACTCTTCAAATATTAATATATTTTTTCCCTAAATGTTCAACTAGTATGTGTTGTTTTAACGAAAACACTACTTCAGTTGAGTGTCTGCACAAATGAACCCAGCGAGAAACAATTCAATAACTATCTCAACGCGATTGTGGATTTTATATTGGTTATCCTTTTCCGCAACCCGCGACAGAAATGTCGAAGTAATTAAATATAGTATATAAATATAATAACTAAACATGGTTGGATTTTTTTTCGTTCGGTATCTCATTCAAAAGTGAATAATGTTTATATCGCAAGGAAAATATGCAATTGAAAAGAGAATCTATTCTTGGAGGAGAAAATCGAAGAGAGTATGGGAAACGCATTCTTAAATTGAACAAGACAGCATCTACCTAAACTTGGCCAGGCAAAAATGATTGTTTTTTAATGTTTATTTTGTATTATTATTACAAACAATTTCTGCTTCAAATTAAAACATTGTCATGTACAGAATATCGCGCTCCACTGTTAGTTTAGTGCAGGTGTTTCATTACTACAACCAAAAATGGGGGGGGGGGTTACCGAGGTATAAGAAATTCATCTGGCACTTGAAACAACTGAAATGCACCTTTGAAATACAAAATGCTGGGTGGTACTCACGTTGATGTTCTTTTCTTGTTCTGCACTCGTTCCTACAGCTCTAGCTTGCCTGTCTAACCAACTATGGTTCGTCCTATCTAGCCTATCTGTCCTAACTCTACTCTTCTGTTTTTACCCTGCCTGGATTAACCACAAAGAAAAAAAGGGTAAGACTAAATATTTAATAGGCCTTTTTTTTGGGGGGGGGGTCATCTTTGATGGTCAAATGCACGCAAGCACAGTGGAAATAAACATGAATTTCAATAAATGACTGCATGTGAGTGTCGGGATGCTTCTTCGATTGCATTTATTGTACAAATACCCATTACGTCCTTTATCTTGGTACTATGTGCAGGCAATTGATGAAATTAAAAAGGAAAAATACTTTTTTTTAAGTCTATGTTTCTCATATTTAAATTAATTAATTTCTATCCGCACCACTCAATCTAACGTTTATATAAAATAAAATTACCAACTCTCCGGTCATAATTCATTAAATCATCCCTCACATTGCTGTGCACATAAAACAAACCAAAAACTGTGACATTGCAGTACTGTTTAAGTGGCAAATTTATACATAAATCAAAATCATTTGTATCCAATGAATAAGTGCATCAACAATCAACAAATTACACTAAAAACAAAGTGCCAACAAAATAAACAAGTAATTGAATTTCAGTAAGTGACTTCTCTTACTGTTGGATTTCACTTAAATTAATCAGTGAAGATATTGAAACTTTTCAGACTGAAAATCTGTTAGCCTTTTCTTTTTTTTTTACAAATGCCTACAAACAATAAAAGAGACACTTAATTAGATACATGTACTATACTTTGCTGTCTGAAGATGGCTGTTACTATGCCGTCTCCATTTTTAGAGTCCCAAAGACGATAGAAAATGGCAATAACTATTGAGGAATGGAATTTATACAAGTGATAAATAAAACTAGAGGCATGAAATTTGTTTACAATGTTCTCCACAGCGGGCCTTATTTCAATACAATATCTTAAAATAAAACAAACTACCAGCAGCACAATGTTAAACATATATTTAACCACAAGATTTAATATAGAAAGCACCTTTTTTTAAAGTTTATGCGTCCAAATGAGGCATTTCATATTCATTGCACACAATTTTTTTAAAACTCTATACACGTTTCATACACACAAGCTTAATTCAATGTATGCCACTAATATCTGGTAGTTATCATAGATAACTCTGAACGCATTTTTCTGTATTGCAAAAAAAAACAGAGCCTACTTCAAAAAAGCTTGGAAGACATTTTTAAACAATTCTTGAGCCAACTGTGGCATTTCTTGAGATCCCATCAGTAGGCTGCAGAGCAGTCACCCCCATCGTCTTAATCTCTTGGGGATGAAGGCATACTCAGCAAGCAACTCAAGCGCACATGACCAGGAAAGGCATTTCCGTAAAGTTGTTATGCCTAAGCTCCAGGTATCAAGACAAAAATTTGTCAGGAAAGAATGGGGAACGTTACTTGTTTTTCAGGGTGGTGCATCAAGGTGACTGTTATTCTTTCAGTATCTTATTGGGCTACATCATCAGGGCTAAGGCATACATGTCAATGTATTTAGGAAGTTACCTATAGAAGCTACCAGAATGACGCAATGGGATGCAGGAAGTCGCTACTAAAGTCATTTATTTTATTCTAAACATCCCGGAGGTAGCTATTTCATCACTGTGGGAGTGTCGATGTGCAACTAATAACTGGAACGGATTGCTTTCAGCACAAATTGGTCATCCAACTGCCAAGTCCATTGCAACCCACTGATCACACCTCAGGAGCGCAAACTTGAAGGCTTGTGATGATCAAACTTTGAGAAACAACTAGGCACCTTAGCACCACTTGTCTATTAATTGAAGCTGTTTCAGGTCCCAGTATCAGTAATAGTGACACAGGAACTTCAACAAGCCCACTGGAACACATTTTTGCCAGGGGGTGCTGGAACACTCTTTTGCCAGGGGGGAGGGGCCGTTAGTATATTCCAGCACCCCCCCCCCCCCAATCCAAAAAGTTGGGGGTGCGGCAGCACCCACAGCACCTCCTGTTCCCGCGGGCTTGAACTTCAGTCTGTGTTGGCTTACTTGCTGTTGATGATATTTGTGGTCCACTTTTTGCAACTCATTTTCATGAAAGTATCTATGAGCAGCATAATTTGTTTCAGATATTGTTTTTTCCCAGAGGACTCTGAAGTAATGGCTGCTATATTTCACCACCCATTCTCAAACCTTTCACTCCACTACACATTTTTGTCCAACAAAAAAAAAGTGAGAAGCTTTCAAACATACGCACAATTGCACAGTTCAGCGGTGATATTTTACACCACCGAGTTCACTCAAAAGATGAAATAAGCAACAAACTCTGCACAGGAACTAACGGCACAATTTTGCTTAGACCCAAGAGATAGTGAAGGATGCATCCATAATGCACGTACTGAGTGTGCATACACCCGGATAGCATCTGTGCCCAACACGTTATCCAAGCATGAGTACGTAACCGTGGTGAAACTCAAGTGTCCTTCAACATCGAAAACATATCGGTTATTTTTCACCATTGATGGGGTGTGCACAAAAGTCTTATAACTGCACTGCTTACTGGATGGGTTTTCCCAAAAAGTTTAACAAGGAACCAGGACACATCCTAACTTCATCAAATAAAAAGCCTTATTACCGACAAGCCCTTGTTGACCTCAGTAAGACACAGCCTCCTCTTCAGCTTCTCATGAATCCTCGTCCAGTCACCTCAAGGAGTCTCTTCAGAATGTTGGCTGATTGGATCCTCTGACCAGGCGAAGACTCAAACACACAGTTGTAGAGTAGGTTGGACATATTGGGCTCCAGGATATCTGGTACGTCGTGCAACAGACCCACTGACAAGAGAATAAAAAAAAAAGTGAAAACTTGTGAATTTTGAATTTGAGGTGCCAAATGAACTTGTGAATGCCATTCCAGGCTTTCTCAGTCTTCAGTGCTTCTTAGGTCTAACATACATTTTGTTTTTTACAAAGATAAGAGTTTGAACGGTGTCTAAGATGTAAAATGTCTAAAAAGAAAACTAAACACTGAAGACTGCTGGAATGAATCGGCAATATGAGTACTTAAAAAATGGTAGGCCTACATTTATTTTCTGATAATGGTTTCTATCAAGGAGTAAGATGTAAATTGTAAAATGCATTTCAACCGGGAATATCTACTCCCCTTAGCAACTCCAATGATAAACAGAAAGATTATTTTCAGATGTCAAAGCCTCTGCAACAAATGCTAACATTTTTGTTATCACCCTAGCTTTCTCTCCAACAAAACCATCTGAAGCTCTACAACAGCAACACTTCGAAAAACGATATTATCTGCATCCCTCCCCTCCTACCAAGTAGTGCAGTTGGTGGGGAGCAAATGGGGCCTCTCCTTACTGTGTAACTGCACTGACCTCTCAATCTCAAAGTAAGCCTCTGTCTGAATTCTGTTGGCTATGGCCAGTGGTAACACACTTGTCTATGGGAAGTGGCTGTAGCCGCTTCCACGAGCGCATGTGTAACTGCAAGCCATAGCAGAGTCATTCGGACACGGCCTAAGAAATCCAAAACCACTGAACTTGACCCTACCTGTTGAGACTTGTTTCTCTTTTTCGTCATAAAAGTAGCGCAGGTACTTGGTGGATTCCAGGTCTGACAGGATCTTGTGGCAGGCAAGAAGCAGCATCATCTGAGAGTGGTGGGGAACGACCCCACAATCCTGCCCTTCACTCTGGAAGAGGCTCTTGGTGAATGAGACAAAACACTCCTCGTTGCATTCTGACGGGCGTTTCTTAGCTGAAAAGACAAGATTTTCGGTGTGTTAATTGTGAAACTGAATATCCGCACTGTCCAAATTTAAATTAACAGAAAATTTTTTATCATTATCCAGTGCATGTTCTAAAAAATCCCAAACAATGAAAGTCACCCCCCTCCCCCCAAAAAGAAAAACATCTATATGTTATTTGATCAACAATGCTACGGATATCAGTGATGTTATGGATATCATGGATTTCCCTAACTGAAATAGCTTTTTTAATGATTGGGTCCAATGACACGTGTAAATCCTCAAAATTTACCTGGAACAATTTCTCTCTTGTCAATGATCATTATATCCTCAAGATCCAGTAATTGTATGCGTCCGTCCGTCGTTACTGCAAAGTTCTCATATCTGAAGTCTGCAAAGACGACCATCCAATCGCTGCTGGCATTCTGGAAATCATAGATCATCTGCAGGATCTGTCGCGACAGGTCGGCCCGGACGTCCCAGGATGCATCCAGGTATTCGCTCAGGGGTTCCCCGGCTTCTGCCACTACAATCATGCGGCCGCACTCACCCAGGTAGGTCGGGAAATACTTCTGGAGTTCGGGAACATACTGCTGGAAAAACTGAATTGAGAAAAAATAAAATGTGGTTACTGGATGACATGGCTTGCACATGTAGTTCAAAAAGCTCATCCTTAGCGAGAATCCTTTAAAAGCTTTCACTGATCATAGAATCCAGACATGGTCAGAATGTAGTAACTGCAGACAGCCAACATTTTCAACCTTCAGTTTTTTGTTAATAAATGAAATTTTGAAGATTTTTGAAATAAATCACACAGTATTGTTTATATAGTATGTTAATATAAATGACTGTGCCCTGGGCTATTTTGGATATTTGTTTCAGTCACACAATAAGAAAACAAATTGTTACTTTTGGATATACTCATTGGTAAGTCCTGATCAACTTTGACTTGAAAAACAGGGCATACAACTTGCAATGTTTTATGCTTTTTGCATTACATTTGGATAAGAAAATGGAGTACTGAAGATACATGTAGCCTACAGGGTGTACAAACCATGCCAGTTTGGCTAAAACCTTGATGTGTGATATCAGGGGTCAAAATAGCCTTCCATGTTTACTGTATTCAGTGTAAAATCCCGGCATTCAAAATGTCATGTGATATTTACCACTTCATGTTCAAAATGAGTAATTTGCTTTTTCTGCAGTTAAATGTTCGTGTCAGCCTCACTTGACCACAACATGCAATTTTGTTAGCAGATTAACTATCCAACCTACCCTGAGAATTTTCAGTAAACTTCAAAGCTTATAATTGCTAGCCTGGATGTCAGCCTAAATATGATAACATGTGCGCAAACGTTGCAGCCTACCCTGGGGAGATACTCAGAGCAGCCTATGCATCATTTCTGACGTGATTCAATAAAATGAGGAAGTTCTTGTCAGGTCCCTGCTGTAAAACTATCTTGAAAAATGATGACAAACATTTGCTGCTCCACTTGGATGGGGTGAAAGGTTCAGTATGATTACTACGTAGGATCTTATTATTCATAAATAACAGCAAAAGCGCAAGACAAGTGAAAGATTTTCACTGTTATACTTGAGCTGCCTCCCTAATTATCTTAACCTCCCATTTCCTTCCCAATATAATCCTCTGTGTTTTTTATCTGCTTTATTCATCACATATCAAGGCAGCTACTTCAGACCTTCAGCACTGAGCATTACTAGCACCAGTAGAGACCTCTCAATGATGAGTGATATTTCAACAGGCAGGAACATCTTAAGCTTTCTCCAGGAAGACAGGAAGCCAAGAATTTTGGTCTTCCTGAAAAGGGTAACCTTGATTATATTTTGACTCTCCTAATGTACAGAACATCACCAGCTGTTCTCAAAACTCGGGGTGAACTTGCCTAAATACAGATTCTGGGAACTAAAGCCTTGCTTGTTGCCAGAGGAATCCAGGGTGGTCAAAATTAAAAGGGGGAGAGGAGGGGCGATAATAGTAACATTTAAGGAGTTCATATGGCTGCAGAAAGGGCACCTGTGCATAAGCACGTTTGATGTAGACTTTAACACTGACTGGCGAGATATTTCTGATTTAGAAAATTGGGATGGAACTTTACCCTCCCAGTCCTTAGCCCCCAGTTGAACTGTTTTCAATTTAAAAACCAACTTTGGGACCACTGATGCCAGATAAAGCTAACATTAAAATAACTTTTGAATAACTTTTATCTTACAAAATGAGCAGTGCATCCATCCTTTCCTGACAAGATAAACAAATTTGGTTTGTCTGGATGTTTTTTTGGATGTAGGCAATCTAGGCATGCCAATGTTTGTAAAGACATGTAAGACCATGGTCAGACACTTGGGGGGGTCCTGTTTTTCACTCCAATAATGCACACACTTCTCAACTACCCACAAGCATCATGACCCCTAGAAAATGTACAGAGGCTCAGTTCGAATTGTTGAAAAGAAAAACATGAAATGTTAAGCTTTGCTGCTTCATAAGGCTATAGCTACTGACTAGTAGGAGCACTGAGCTCAACTGTACATGCCGAGTGAGGCCAGATAAGTCATGCCAATCTAGATTTTCAGGACATGACAATCACAGACTGATAATAGCTAGGAGATAATGAGATCATCCTTTCATTCAGAGCTGCCAGTTAATTTCCCTGGTATGATGACAACCATATTGACAGCTGCTCCTGTATGTCACCTATCCAGTGAGTCACTGAGTCTTGTTTGGGCATTTACACAAAGGTCTCTGGGTCAATATTGCTGACCATGTCCATCATTGATACCCTGCTCACCTCATTATTTGCAACCAGCTGCAAAGGAGCCTGATTTGGGGTTGGTTGGGGTGGCTAAGCAGTCCCATTGGATCTAATCATGATCATAAACACACTTCTAGTGTGGAATATAGAACCTGAAAGACATTCTGGACAAAAGTTAAACTTCTAAGAAGCTCCAAATGATGACGATAATACCAAATCATATCTTATTTAAATTGCCTTATTTGGTTTGTCTGTCTCATGTCCCTCTCTCAGTGGGTTATGCTGATGGTCAAGGATTATGACAAAGAATTACAACTCCATTACAGTACACCTGTCTTAAGCAAGGTGACTCACTTGCATTTCCCTACCTTTCAGCATAATAAAAAAAAAATAGTTTCATTTATTCACAAGAACCTCTTGTCGACAAAATTGGCTAAAGGACCGATGAATATTGTTAGCTTCGAAGACATACCGGTACAGCCTCAGTACACAAATAACACCCCACTGTTATGTTCTCTTGCGATGACTTATTTATGCAAGAGAACCTAACATTTGACAACAACATCTTGCCTGGATGAGGAACAGTATGCAGAGGTATATAGTTGCATGTTTAGGCCCTATGTTGTAATGTTCCCTTGCAATCAAGCTTCAGGGGGGTAGTTCCTCTAATCTTTTATAAAGCAGCTCACGACCTCAGTAGCACAAATGTTGACAGCTCAAAAACAAGCTTTGGATTCTTTTGAGGCCAAACAACCCGGCCACTTCTCACACTACATAAACAGCTTTCAAACACTCCAGTCTAATCTGGATTCCGAACTTGGTTTAGGCATGGTTTAAGTGATTTTCCTGACAGTCTATCTGTCAGCATTTGATAAAGGATTAGGACTGTCAGCCGGCATTGCTATCAGACAACGGAACTGAACAAAGTACCTTTATTTCACTGCAAAGATTTCCTAAACTGGGCCAGCGAGTCAAAAAAACTCCCACTCATTCCACCTTTGATTGGCTTATTTATGTTGCCACAGTGTTCTCTTTTTTCCCAGACTCTAAAGTCATTCACTGTAGCCCGAGGATATAATTTTGTTATTATTTCTCAGCATGTTTTTGCTTCCAAGGGTAAATGCGGTGAATTGAGAGGGGCACATTATTCTTGGGTGAAGGGTAGGGTAGGGGTTAAGCCTCAAGGCAGTGTGTAAATCTCCAGCCACCACAGGCAACCCAAAGCAGAGAGTTTCAATTTCCAACACACCCCCAGGGCTTCATTATTCACTCTATTACTTGTAGCTGACCATAAATTAAGTCTGTCACCCTGTCTCCTCCCAGGGGCATCATAATAGGACCAGTTCCCACCTGGTTAATGACCTCGATGACCTAAATTGGGCTCTGGATTCACATGGTCTGGTCTTCGCCCAATTACTGTTGTGAGTGATATTATCCACAACAGAGCTCATTAAGCAAGTTTAGCGCAATTTAATCAAATCTCAAAAACAGCACTTCTACTGGCTCTAGAATTGGTTCAAGGCTCAATAAACCAATCCATGAAAGGAGAAACTTTACATTTCCTACAGTTTATGTCTAATTAGTGCATACACTGAGTCTGAATATAAGTCTTTAGCCTCTTTTGAACGATTACCCACCTCTATGGATTACCCTAGAAAATGTTTAGTAAAGAAACTTATGTTCTGGGCAGTGGGCATCTGCACCCTTCCAATTGTTGCAGGTTCAAATCTCACTTAGTCAATTTTTTGATCAAACTTACATGTACCAGGTAAGTGAACCCAGTCATTTTCCCTTTGTGTATACAATGCAGTTTAATATCTAAAGTGTAGATATCAAATTTTTTTTTTGGGGGGGGGGAAATTGTTACAAATATTAACAATTTATTTTATTTTCCCAGGAGAGATTTCCAGTATTTCCAGTAAATGTACAGCTTTAAATTATGCTACCCTGCATATATGTCAATAATGTGCAAGTATGTAAATAACATCTGATACCTTGAGCAGGAGCCCCTCTGGATTCAGAATCAGTGAAGTCATGAGGGTAGCGATCTCTGGAGAGCAGTCCCTGGTCCACCTGTTGAGGCCATACAGGTCCTTCAGCTGCCCAAGGAACCGGTCACTGGCACACAGCGCCAAGCTGGGGGAGAAAAAAAGAGAAGAAAATAAGAATCCAAATCATATTTTATTGTGATTTATTTCCTCGCGGCAGAAAACCAAATGCCTGGTAAGCTTCACACAGCTGGCTCGTCAAAAAGGGTTTTTTTTTACTTTTGAATGGTTCTCAATCTCTACGAGAACTAAATAAAATTTATGAGCGTCCTCTCACTCTAAAATTACTTTCAAATGGTAAAGTTTCCGCAAATTATATCTCTGAGGATCCGTCCAATATCAGAATGCCGCTTCCTGTATGCACTCAGTCATAGAATTCCAAATACGGTCTCAAAGGACAAGTAGATTGAAACCATTTGGTCCGGGATTACTTCCAGAAAAAAATACCACTCCTCTTATTTTCCCCCTGGACACAACTCTCTAAAAATTATTTTACAGCATTCTGCAGCATTCCTTTAAATTACTGCAACTTATTGCATTGTAGTGCACATTTAACCCATTTCTTCCATCAAAAGATGATATGCACTGCTTCTTGCCTAGTGGGATGTAGCAGTCAATTTCAGCAGTGTAAACTTGACTTTAAACTATAATATTAAAGCCAATCAAAAGTTTAACCCATAGCATTCATTTTACATTGTACTACACTGTATTTACTCCTTACTGAATAGGGACCTTCATTGGGACTATGAGGATTAACAGGTAGGGCACTCTGGGGAGGTACAGGGAATAAAAAAAATAAACCAGTTTATGGTAAAAAAAACAAATTTATAATTTCCAGTTTCTCATCCCCAGTGCCCACTTTTTGTTTTTTAAATAGCTCCATCATGCATTTGCAATATATTTTGTCATTTGTTTTCAACAATTGTAGAACTTTATGTTTTTAATTTCAAAATCTGGTAGAAAGGGTGACAGCTGATCATGGCTCCTTTGAAAACAAAAGTATGTAAGAATCCATCCGCCATGTATGTAAATGTCTGATGGGAACACTTGTCACACCACAGCCCTTGAACAATTTCTACACGGTGATAAGAGAGCCTTTTCTGTCGGCCACTGCAGTTTCCATATTGTACAAGTGTTTTATCAGTCAATCATGGTGCTCATGCACCTGTGGGATTTGACATCTGCAAAACTTCCCACACTGAACCAGTTCTGAGCAGTACATGTATTTTTCTTTTCTCGTCAAAACAGAGATCCATTGTGTCATCTTTCATGGAGCTTTGTATTCATCAACATTCAGCATTTCTCATGGCTATGGTTAGATCTCTCTTAACAACAGAAAAAAATATCACACAAATGCTTGCCTGGTTTGTTGTACTTGAGAATTAAAAGGCTAATACTTCAATACTATTAATCCGTGTGAAATTGGTGACCTCCAAATATGCTTTTGTCACCCAATGAAAAATACAAATCATTTGATAATCCAATTACACAAAAGACTTGGCAGGCACTGTGCAAGTACATACATTTGTACATGTAGGTCATCCAGTTTTCTCCACACCACACTGCATACTTTCAACCATTTGAAAAGTGTGAACAAATTCACCTGATCTTAATTTCTTCACTTAATGTCAACCAAAAAAAATAATGACGCAAATTTTCTGTACACACGTTAACACAGTGTCAACACTCTTAATAAGAAAGCCTTCAAGAGTCAGAAACTATGCTTGAAATTTAAACCAGTTGCAAGTGTATTACTTTGGGGGGGGGGTAATAGTACGGTAAATAGGTCTAGTATTTACTTCAACAATGTACATGGCTTGCTTCCCTTTCCAAACTGCAACAATTTTCTGGACAATTCGGACTGTTCTTTGGTCAGACAGTAAATAATTTGAACTGAAGTCTTCATTTTCCAAATATTAAAATCCAAGCATCAAGTCCTAAAAATATACAAAACCAGGTCAGGCACAACTTTTTGAAAGCATACATAAAATTTGTAAATTGATAGAACAGACTGTACATAAATTCTATCCCACCTTCCCACAAATAGAGTACATCCAAATGTACATTGTACCACAAATGTCAGTTATTATATCACTCAGGTGGAGCGCAACAGATCGGATAAAGAATAACCACTGTTGCAAACCCTTGTTGGTTTAACGAACACAATGCTTCATTTCATGCATTCTGCTCAAACCTTTACCCCCGCACTTTGTGCAATATTATGTGCTATTCAAACCACAAACAAAACAAAAACAGGTTTTCCTGCAGGCTGTAACAACAACAAAGAAGTAGCCAGGTTAACAAGTAAAATGCTTAAGCACATCCAAAGGTTGTCATAGCAACCATTGTAAGGGGCCAAGTACACCTTTCAAGGCTATGGAAACTGATACACCGCACACCTGTGTTAATAATTTTTAATGTCGCCTTTTAACTAGGCCTATAAAAAAAAAACACTGTCCCTGCAAAGGTTGTTACCTGGCGACCTACTATTATGCAGGTTTAAGTAGCTTGGTAACCCACATAAAAGCATTTTAAATGTAAACTTTGTGCAAATTATGTCCCCACTCACCAATAAAATACAGAACAGTTGCCTATGATATGTTTCAGAATGCAACTTTATCTACGGTGAAAAAACTTCCAATGTCTGCCAAAATGTATTTTTCAAGGGTATATATCTTGCTGGTGTTAATATGCACTTGACACTAGAAGGCAAGATGCAAAAGCAAGTTCTACAAACAAAATTACGCCTTTTTACTAAGTTGAACTTGTAGAATGAGGTTTGTGGGTGACTAAAAGTCTCTGCTGTTGAAAAGTGTTCGGTTCTGAGAGAACCAGTTGTGACAATGTTTTTACTTACATGGACAGAATCATACTCTCAGGCAAAATCAGCATTTAATGTCTGAAACATTGGGCAAGCATGCTCATTAGCGGTACTTTCAAATTAAAAACCTAGCCTTAAGTTTGACACTCTAATGACAAACACATGGTGTCAGCCAAAAACCTCATTATACATTTACGTGTACTGTACACATTATTCATTTCACCAAAATCCTTGAAATCAAAATAATTTCCTGCATTTCTTCTAATGGATGCAAGGTTTAAGATCAATTATTCCAAAATAGTTGCACACTTTGCTTGAAAACAATTGGCCCATCGACCTGCTAAGGCACATGTGACCCTGCAACTGAAGTATAAGAAGGGAAATTACAGAAGCCGCCAGCATCCGGCAGGGCAATGCCCTCAAGGAGCTTCCCTTCGGGCAGGGCGAAAACAACAAGACAATGCCTTCATCATTACCATCCAACCAAAAGGAAGGCCTACCCTATTATGCCGTTAACCTTTTTAAAGTAACTTTTACGGAGGGGGGGGGGGAACACTACACCATTGTGGTTCTGTTATTCATGTAATTGCTACAGATACCGGTAGAGGATGACAGATATTTCCCCTTCGTTCTCCCATTACCCTCCTCTTCCTCTTGTCCCTCTTTGTTATGACATCCAAGTGTCTGTCAATTCCAGTGAGTGGGTGTCCTATTCCCCATGGGGTAAGTAATACTTCAAATCTCTTGTCAATTACTTTTACTAGGGGCAGTTTAGCAGCCAAGCTTACTGGAAGTAAAATGATGGATTACAGACTGGAATTTCACAGTGCTCCATCTAGTTCTGGCAATACTCTTTCTTCAAGCTCTACTCAACCATGCTCCAGCTTAAAAACAAGCCCCAATCTATTGTTTAGTCTCCATTCCTGTTCAGTGGTCTGATTGATTTCCTTTAAGCCACAGCCCAGCTTGTTTACAAAATACCCATTAGGTTTTGGCAAAGGCCTATTATTGTCAACTGGCTGGTGGTCAGACTAGATAGAAACCCAATCCTTGGTCATCCATAGGAACACCAGGAACAACCCAGCACAGAGAGGCAAAGCAAGTCACCAATGCGTGAAGCTGTCAAACAAATTTGTAATTTCTTTTTCTCACTGGCCTGAAAGGGAGCAATTTTGGCAACAACTGTTTTCAAAGAAATATAATTATTCTAAAATTGGGAGCAAAGATTATCAAAAAAAGAGTGGACATCAGGGGGTTAATAATATTCATTGAGTTTTCTTTTTCTCCATTGCCACTGTCAGATACTTGCAGCTTTCTGGACAAAGATTGGTTTGGAGCTGGTGATTGACAATGGACTGTGGGTGATCAAAAACAGGGTGTGCCAAGTCGTATTTAATTCAATTCAAATTATCCAAACGCTTTGAACTTATCCAATCTCGATGCTCTTGAAACTGAAAGCAACAAACAAAATGTATACTGGTTTGGCCTTTTCTGAAAAACCCTATTCAAAATTCCTTAAATACCTGCATGTATTGAGAAATGTCTAACATAACACACACTACATGTATGACCAATAAAGGCCATCCAATTAATTATAGTCTTTTACACTATATTATTAAAATTGCACCAGTTGGATTAAATTAGGTTTCTAATTACATGTATGATGTATCATAAAAGAAGGAAACCCACAAGTTCTACAATGTCAGCATATGTATGTAATCCATGAGTGTGGGTGTGCATGACTTTTTTCCCCATTGAACCCGTTTGTTTACTTAATTTGATATCAAGAGACCCAATATGGGTATTGTGATATCAGTTGTAAAGCTGGGATTTCTTTACCACATGTTTTGTCTGGCTTAGTTTTCCCTAGTGTTTTGTGTGGTTAACTGTGAAATCAGGTGTAAAATAAGCAACAGGTGACATTGCCAATCAATGTGTCAATCAAGAGGCTGGACAAATGGTCAAACCATGATTTCGAGGATCTCTCCAGAACTAATGAAAATAATGTAGGCTATGTTCCTCACAAACATGTAGGCCTGGGCATTTCTGATTCGATCTGCTTGTACACATGCATGGAACTTTTAACAATAAGTCAAAAAAAAAATTGCTTGCTCTGGTACGTGAGCAACAATAAATGTGCCCTGTGCGAAAATCGAATCATCTATTTTGCCTCAAGGTGTATATATGTAGCCTTTTCATTTCTGTGAAATATGGCATTGAGGGGAACAACACAGAACGTAAAGTGCATATTGTTCACATTGTTCACCAAACTATTTCAAGTTTCCAAAGCGATATAGTATGCTGACCCACTTTCTGAAATTCCCAGCCCCCCCCCCCCCCCCCCCATATGAAATCTGCAGGGGGAAAAAAGGCAACACGAGAATTTAATACCGCGTATAGGCTAAATGTTTGTTTGGATAAATGTCCACTGTGAAAATTACAGGAAAACACAGGGACATTTCAGGTTAGTTTTATTTCCTGTGACAAGAAAACACCCAACCATAAAAACCATGTTTAACTGCCTCCAAGAGGAAGTGTGGTTTATTCATCAAGGATGGTGTTCTGATATTCTAGAGTAAACACGTTTAACCTTAGCTGCAAAGTAAAAAAAAACACACTTTTTTAAGGTCAGTGATATTAGTCATGGCCAATCTGTTGGAAAATGATGCTAGTCTTGATTTCAAGACCTTCATGATTTTTATGTTTTTCCAGTTTACTTCCAGGATCCTCCGCTGTACTCAATTCTTAGTGCTGTGTTTTACTTGACTCCTAGGCTCTGATGAGAATCGATTTAACTGTAAACATTTGACTCCTGACGTGCTCTACAGTAAGGTTGATCAGGAAAAGGACGACCAGTAAATTGAGTCCTTTGTCGATGACAATTTACCAGTATGCACCGCGCTCAAAAAATGAATTGCGTAACAATTATCAGAAATTATCATCTTGGACCAACAATTTCATGATGCCTGACCTGTGTGCAACATGTTGCATGAAATTATTCCCCCTCTTCCCACTGGAAGTTCTAGTATTCATCAATCATTCGGTCTCAAGTCAAGTCATTCTATCACGAGTTATTCAAGTGGGCCTAAACTGTGACAAAGGCATTCCTTTGTCATTGTTCAGTCCCTGCTAGGCTGTGACCTTACGTGTGAGTGAGCTGTGATTTGACTTGTGATGAATTATTTGCAATATTTTGTAATGGACTTTACTACAACCCTTGAAGTGTACGAATACCTTGAATGGGAAATTGTAAGTGACCCCAAATGGCCAGAGTGTCAATACAAACTCTGTTTGCTAACATTTTTAATACCAGGCCGGATGTTGATTTTTAGCAAGTGACCCGCTGTTGTTTATTTTCTCAAATCTTTGGTTCATAGTCCATTGCTCTGTTTGGAGAAAATGTCTTCAACTAAATTGAGAGCATCAAAGAACAATTTAATAGCTTACAAAAGTCTTCAGTGCTTACCCAAGAGAAGATGGAGTTTTCTGTGCCACTTTGTGTGCATCCTTCCGGATGTACTCGACGTCTAAAGCCATCCTGCTTGCCAAATGTGAGTGAAGAATGTCCCAGCTCACATCACATGACTGATTGGGACGGATCCGACGACTGCTGTTCTGACAGACAAAATGGTCCAACCGCTTGAACTCACTTGGATCAGCAAGGTGCTTGCCTACTATCCGCTGTCCCTCCATGTGACCAAAGAAAACCCCCTTCCGCTTGGCCTGTCCGGCAGTCTCCATATCCAGGGTGATATTACCGGCATAGAATTTGTCGCAAAGGGTAGTGCCATAGCAACCTGGGCATTTTTCTTCCTGAAGAACAGCCGGGGAAACTTTTGAAAAGCGTCTTAAAGGTTGCGTGCTTATTCTTGAGGTGCTTTCCAGGGATTGTTTTTCAGCTATGATCTCTTGGTTACCACCACCTTGCCCAGCATACTCCATTACTCCTACTCCGAAGTCCTTCAGTGATTTAACCTTAGCATTGTCACTCCTTGTTTGCCCCTCTTTCCACGTTCCGAAGTTCCACGGGTCTTGAGAAGTCGGCAGGCCCGAGTTCGGGTAATCTTTAGCAGTTCGCTCAAAGGATCCAAGACTGAGGTTGAAGAGTTGTACACTGACAAGTGAACAGAGAAGAAGCCCAAGGAGAAGACCCATTCTCCTCCTTACACGAAACGCCAGCATCTCTCAAGTAGTTCAAGTCCCACAGTGTAAACAGATCTGTCAACAAAATATATGTAGAAACTTTACATCCAGAAAAGTGTGTACCGCGTACAGGCTTGTTGCCATGTAAAAAAAAAATTCAGTCAATACTGCAATTGCAGGAGGATCCCCCTATTTGTAGAAATATACAGTCAACACTGCAATGAGACATAAAGAAAAACTCCCCTGTTTTGTTTTAATCATATAAGTCGCATGGTTATTTGTTGTTTTTCAAATGCCCCATTTGTGGCGACAGTGAAGTCTTTACGGGTGTAATTTGAGAGTTTGGGTGCCGGAATATATGACCTCTTATTTGCATATTCAATCTTTCAAATATCAGCTAGTCGACTACATTGAAAAAAATACATACACTACATGTATGTACACATGATGTATAAGCTCGTTGTCAAGTTTGACAAGTGCGTGCAAAACTGCAAATTCAGATTGGCAACTCATTTGATTCCTGACCGGCGCAAGATCAAATAATCGAATACTGAATTATTCTGCAATGCACAATCCTAAAAGGGAAAGAATATTTAATTTTTGTCTGAATTCTGAGTACAATTTCATTTAGTCCGTGGTGTCAACAGGTGCTCATAAGGTCTTGTGATTTTTTTCATTATGACCACAAAATTCTCAGCAAAGATGCTTTTCATGATTCAGACAAAAACTCAGACAGTTTACCTAAGATACTTGCCAAGAGTTACAGAGTAGGAAATGACTAAATCACCGCAGAATTCCAAGTCTGGGTTGTTGTCCAGACAATTGAGGTTAGGTCATTGGGGCTCCCACGGGAGGAAAAAAGGGTAGACAAAACTGCATGGACTACATTCACTTTGTGTTAATGTGGCCAAACCCTTTCAATAAATGCACTGGAACTAGACACAAAACATTTCAAGCATGTGTAAACATATTCACTATTTCACATCAGCCTGGGGGGTTTTGATAAAATACACTGTATGTCTGTATGCGACATCTAAACGTATAAAGGCCTCCACTGTCTGCCTGAATGTATACATGTACAAAGACTCGTAGGAAAGCTCAATACACTGACTGATTGCATTTTGAATTGGATATTTTTGAAAGGAAATGACATCAGAGTGGACAGATTATGCTGTTCATCGCACCTGTGTTCTGTGTTTCCGTATTCATTTGAGGCCCACACTTATCAAAAATCTCAACATTGGACTCGAGGCAAACCCCAAGAATTTGGCAACCCCATTGACACTACTGGCAGCAAGAATCTGCTAAGCACACAATTTTCTGCAAACTGTAAGCAGTAAGCAAGCAAAAGCATGCTTAACCCCGGAGGAAAATCGCTTAAATCAGTGAAGTAAACAATAGAAATCTCCATGCGTGCGCAACCGTTAGCACATCCATACCATGAAATACATGTACATACATGTACACGTACTACACAATTTTCTGCTATAGGCTATTTTATTTTTGCAAACTGTCAAGCAGTGCCACTGGTAAAATTCAGCCCTTGTTGGGAAGTGTTGAATGAAAGTTCTACCTGGGCAGACAAACTGAAAACTGCGGTGATGCATCTGCAACATTCAAACCAGTAAAAGTGTGAATAGTTTGCCTTATATGCCACTAATGGTAGACCTGAAACAACAGCATTGAAAGGCCTCATGACATGTCAAATGTTGCAACAAATAGTTGTAGAAATTTGTATGAATGTTTTATCCACCAAACCCCATACTGACAATGCCACTTTGAGATATTCCCCACAAACAATGTTCCAAAAATAAAAGTACAAGGGCAGGAGACCTGGGCAAAAATTTTTACCCAAAATAAATATTTATTCACCGAGCAGAGTTTCAGGGACACTTACAATGTTTCTGTGAGATCCCATATCTGGTTCCTTAGCATAACGCCATCATTGACTATCGCTATAGAAACAACCGCAGGCCGGTTTGTATGACTGCACTGATAAACTACATTTGCACAAAATGGAAATGTTTACAGAGGCGATGGAACAATGATAAGTCTTTGGAGATTATTTTAGCACTGCATGTAGAAAGTAGGTACAAGTGTCCAATCCATGTCGCAACAGACACTGAAACAGAAGGCCTTTACATGGAAAATAGTCGTAGTGTGCTCCATGAAAATATTGTGGAAAAAAATGTGAAATGGTGGGATTGAAAATGTCGCTTTGTAATTCAAAAGGAGCTTAGAGGGCAATTAACAATCAAACAGCCAAATAATGTTTTAGGTCTAACTCTAGTAAAATCATAAAGCCACAATTCAATAAAACTGAACAAGTGTTTTCACTTCAGATGATCCTGTTTAATGGCATGGGTTATCTTGCCATTTTCAACAAAGACCAGTTATTCTGGAGCATAAAGCTAGGTTAATTGTGCCATTAATTCATGTAGTGTCCACAAATATTCGGAGTCCACGCTTTGAAGTATTTAAGTTATTGCTCAATAAAGTAATGAAAATTCCAGATGCTGTCTGATCTCTTTTCATGCACAAGATGATTACAAATCAAAGGTTAGAAATATCCAATCACCACAGCAAATTTGATTCACAGATGCATTACACTGTTTAAAGTTTTTGGAGGTATTAAAATTACGGGCGAACGCAGTTACATTTTTACTAAAAAAATATTCTATTAATTATTATGATGCAAAACAATGAAGCAAAAGGGGATTACTTAGCTGGAGAATGCATTGACATATACCTCAATATGCAGTCATGCACATAGGAATTCACACAAAAAAGAGGAACATTCCATGTATTCAAGACTCTTTGTAGTAGATTTATAGGTTTTTCAATATATTAGGCCCCAAATATTTTTTTGGCCTTATCAGAGAAACTCATCTGAGGAAAGTTGCATAGGTTAGGGTAAGGGTTAGAATATTTCATTCGATTCAGTGCATTTTGTAAATATCGAAACTTCTACACTCACAAATCCTTTTATAGGCTCTAGACAATACAGCACTTACCACAACCAGGTTTTGAAATAGGCCTAAATCCATTTGTGGATTCTGATATTCCTAGCTGCAATGACCAATGCATGATGACAACTTATTCTTAACATAAAAAATTACTCCTAATAACTGACTGCAGTTCCTTGAACACACAAACTTATCAATGCATTCCACTCAACTGCTAAATTCGGCCAACTACTCACTGAAAAAGTTCTGCACATCTGGGAAAAGTTACCTGTATTCTGTCAAAACAAATCAAGTTCCGTTTTGGATCTCCGGGTCAGCGCCATTAAACACTACAGCAGACGAAACTCACATTGAACTTTTTCCGAGACCAAAAGCCTGTCGTGCTGAAATACTTCTACACTCGTACACTGTCATCTACCTACTTTGCTTCGAGTCAGCGAGCTGTTACATGCAGGACACTTAAAAACGACTTATCACCCCTACAATTGCTGTGTTTTTATGGACAAATTTACTCAACTTTGAGCAAACAAGTGCATGTCTATCGCTGAGTAGCAATGCAAAGCTGATTGACCATCTAAATTAAAACTTCGCGGCGATATCAAGCATGCAATACGTACGCGCATATCATGCATGCACGCACGCACTGCCCGGCGCCGTACGTACAGAACGAACTTTTTACCGTGACATTGGTTCAGCCAATGACGGCTCAGTAGACATAAGTGGGCGTGTTTTATACGATCGTCGGGCCAATAAGCAGTCTCCTTTCACACTCCGAAAAAAAAATCGTCGCCTTTGTTTCTTCTTCTCGTGTGTTTGCCAACCAAAATTATTTTTAGGGCCTAACAAAAGAATAAATAATCGACCTTCCCCAATAATAAAGAGAGAAAGAAATCAAGCTCCGGAAGCAATAATTGTTAGTGACAGCAAAATCAATCAACCATTTTTTGTCTTCTGACAGACTAACAAAGGTTGAGTGTAACTGGAAGCCAATGACCGGAGATCATTTTTTTCCATTAACAAATCAATTTCACGGTTCCATGTTGTCTTTTCATTTCCAACGATGACGTCAAATGCCAGTTTTTTTGTTATGAATTAAACATGTCTTTTAACTTGGGAGAAGTATTGTAGAGCTTTATCCTGCTGAGAGAAACCAAGCCTACTATCTCCCTTTTATCTGAACCGCTTCGAAACCTTGGCGCCAAATTGATAGAAATACTTTTGCATTTGGCAGTGCAATAAACCCTTATAAATCCCGAACTATTTTCGAGTTTCACCTCGACAAAAAAATAGTTTTTCAATTGCTATTTACTAAGCAATGTAATAGTTAGTCACTTTTGAGTGAAACATTGAACAAACCAAAAACACCTACGTTTTCTTATTGAATTATTTCTTCAAAACAATTCGAATAATTGGCTGCTTCACTGACATTATAATCGACTTGCATCAGGCCGGGTTATTCTGTTCACAAAATGCAATTTTTTTTTCAGAGGGTCCGGTTGCAGACGCCTGAAATTGGAATAGGATAAAGTATTTTTGTGTCGAAACAAAAGATAACGTTTAAATTGAAAAGTCGTATGGAGAACAATGGTTTTTTTTTTTTTTTTTTAAGCATGCAAAACAGTTATTTCTACACACGTAAAGGTCTAAAGTATTCTTGCTGGCGTTCAGTTACTTTGTATAAGTTCAGATAAAGTTAGCACTGAACATAAGAAAGAGCTTAATCAGTGGAGAAAAATGCGACGAAAGAATGACCCCTCATCACAACAATGCATCCGTGAAAAAACTTGTCCATCAACAATGCAACCATGGCGCCACGGCGGGCCATGTTCGACAATCCCATCACGCGCTTCTGTCTGCTGCTGGCGCTCCATTCCCTCTCATTCTGACATTGCCCTTACAATAAAAAAGACCAGAGACGGCTCAATTGTAAGCGACAATTTGTTCCTCTCGGATGTAAGTATCGGATCAAGCGCTTTAAGTTGTCAGTTCCAACGAAAAGCTGGTCAGTTCACGCGGCGAAGCATGATGGTCTTTTTGAACCATGTGAATTTTCTAACGTCAATAATACCTTCCCATCCCACTTGACAGCTCTTCCAGCAAAAACTTGATTGCACCACGGAGCACTCCTCGGATTAGGCCAGATAATCCCCTCTGTCAATACTATTATCGGAGTAAGATGTATCAATGTGTGGGATTATCCCGATTATTTGACTGACAATCCTTAAACCGATTATCTCGCTATTGTTACAGTGAGAGTGCTTTTATCTAGCATTCTTGTTCTTCCACCAAGATGAACCCGTTTTAAAAGAAATCGATTTTTGTTTCGGTTAACATTGCACTGTTCGTCTAGCAAACCGGAACTTTCTTTTGTGACTGACTTTAAAGGTACAGTTCCTAATCCACCTAAGAAAAGGTTTTGCCTCACCTCCCCTTGTTTCGATTGGCCGGGTTACATGGAATCTTCGCACGCTCATGTTGGGAATAACAATGAAGGATGGATAATCGAATTTCACGAATTATTCATCTTCGATGCACTGCATGCTCTGCAACTTTGTACTCCCAAAAACCTTGAAATTGAGAAACTGAGCCATGAAACACGAAAATGAAATAGAAAATGTTAGTTCGTATACAAAAAATATGGTTTCAGCGTATGTCCCCATCCCGGCTTTGTGTTGCACCATGATTGCACCCAATTCTTATGGGCGCAGCGAACATAGAACAACATAATCAAGCACGGACGCGGCGGTCGCGGCCTATAGGTATAAGTGAAGGAAAACATTGTCATTTCTCTTCTACATTTATTTTATGACCGTTCATTGAGCACATCCAATTATTTAAGGCAAGGCATTGATTAGCCCGAAATGTGACCCAATTACTGGACTTCCTCTATATTGTGCATTTTGAGGAAATCGAAATCGGGACTGTTTTTTTCCCCACTCGATTGAGTCGATATTCACCATGGAAGACGCTTACCCGGTTATAACCAGGGCAAATCCGGTAATTTTAGTTTGCAAAAAGATTGCAGTGATTTTCCCTGGGTCACAGGTCATGTACAATTAACCTTTTGATTTTCCCAGGTTTTTCCTGATTTCGATTTCCTCAAAATCAACTTTTCTCCACAAATAATATGACCGCTGTGTGGCTCAATACGGAGGAAGTCCAGTATTTGAGCCATGCGTGGGGCTAATCCAATTCTAAATTGAAGGCGAGGCACGCAGTGACCACATCACTCAAAACAAAAACTCCTTGGTCTCCCGTCGTCTGTAAAAGGAATGCATTGTAGATGTAAACAAAAATAATCAGGTCAACTCTTTGGTGTCGACATGTCATGTAGGCCAAGCACATACAGCTTGACTATTTGGACACGAACAAAATGACCACAAACAAACACCCCAGAATTCACATTCATGAGTACAAGTACGTTCTCACCTTTGAACGGCACTCGTTGATTTAAGTTTTAACCTGCAGTCTCTCTAAACGAATCTAAGATGAAAGTGGCGTTCACGTCGCGGGGTTAATGACCTCTCATACAGATGACTTCTGGCTTATATGATCCTGTACAGTTAGTTCAGATGTAACTAAATACTTTGCTGTCGCAGCAGACAGTGAACTCAGCTCCAGAATCCTTTGAAAACAGAAAATTTGAGCTCAATAAAACACAAGTCTTTTCCCGTGATGTACAAAACTCTTTGCGAACGAACGTATCGGATGCTCTCGATCCCTACAGACTTTAGTCTACGTGTTATGTACGTACTGAAAATCTTTCACTGCAGAATAAACGCCTACACAAGCGTTCCATTGAAAACCCTCCGGGTTACACCGCCACAAAAATAAGTCAACATCTTTTGACATCATTGTTACAGTCTTGCGCACATATCAGGCTGACTTGTAAAGCTCATTCTAACCCTTCTGGGGGAGATGTTACTGTGGCATTGTAAATCTGATTAGATGGTTCTTGTGAGAAGCATTGTTCCGGTTGAGACCACCAGGAGAGGGATCCGGTCGTGGAGGAATCGATCCAGGAACAGGGGAGAATCGGAAAAGCCTTAGAAGTTTGGATGAAGGGATCATGGTGCACATTAGAGGTTTTTTTCTTGTTTTCGTCTACACACACAGGCTTTTGAACGAAAGGCTAACTGAGCAAAGTTAACAAAAGCATGGTGCCTCCTCCTCAGTTGCCTTAAAGCGATTTAAAAAGAAGTTTCCAACATTTTATCCAACTTTTTGTCAGAAATCCAACTGTTATGGCAAACTATCAGATAATCAGTCATGCCCCCCTCCCAGAAAAAAAAGGGGGGGGGGTCCCTTGCAGAATAAACATTTTTGATTTAATTTTTAAAGTGACTGTTTTTGTTTTGGGTTTTTTTTTTCATCTTTGATATGATCACCAATTAATTATCAGGTACATCAGCTTGGGTCCCTCAGCCCTACGAATGAAAAAAAAAAATACCGTTTAGATAGGGAGAGAGGGCGCTCGTCAACTTTACCTAACAAAGAATCATTCAGTGGCACCCGTTTTCAGACCATCAGAGCCTGGCGCCCTAGATTACGTCGCACTGAACTAGATATACATGTAGTACCACCTTTAATCGGCAAAGTAAATGACAGTTTCACACATAAGAGCTTCATGTAATTGGCTGATCTTTCGACGCGTGAAGGGAGTCGCTCATATTGTTTTCAAACGTCGAAATTATAATTTAAGTCTTCCGCCGAGCCCGGCGCGACTCTGAAGCGCTAACCTGAAACGGATGTTAACTTCAGTACAATTAATTTTACGCAAACATTATATTCAGGGCTCTTTTTTTATACCGTTATTGCATTATTTCTGTTATATATTTCTACAGAAATTTTTGTTAGTTTGTCCGTTTTATTTCGGCACTTCCCAAACAGGCCAAGCAAACAACAAAATAACCCAATCTTTTTTTTTTGCTTGTAGGTTTTTCTTTGTCCCTAGATTTTAATAAATTAAAGTTATTTTCAATTAAAGTGAAAATAAAGTGATTTTGAAAATCTTCCTGCTCTCGGTATTTTACTCTATTGCCAACTTTCGTATTTTCTGCACCTTTCCCTAAAGATTGCCAAAAATAATGACCACGAGAGGGCGCCAGAGAAAAACACCAGGACGAACAACT
Source organism: Patiria miniata (assembly GCF_015706575.1). Taxonomy (NCBI): domain Eukaryota; kingdom Metazoa; phylum Echinodermata; class Asteroidea; order Valvatida; family Asterinidae; genus Patiria; species Patiria miniata. The sequence goes on from NW_024037074.1 coordinate 15,153,168, forward strand.
TGCAAGGTGAACATGAAGGGAGCAGAAGTTCGCCGGATCAGGAATCTGCAGTTAAACGGCGGCATTGTCAATGTAAATCTATCTCAAAAGCTAGGAAAATAAAAAGAACTACATGTATATCTCAACGTCTATATAAAGGAGAAAACTTAATTAAAATGAAAGATATAAAGCCTATGAAAAACTGTGAAATTTTCTTTCCTTTTTTTCAGAAATAAAAATCAAATTTTGCTTTCAAATTAGGTTTTGCCCTTCACCTACGTTTTTTAAGTTTATAAGTTTATAAAATTTTGCTTTTAAAAATTAATTGTATTTTAACGATTCTCTGGCTACTACTCTTTGACGTTGCCAAAGTGGGCGTCGCCATACATGATTTGTTAGAGTGCTAGTGGGGGAGCAAAACACTCACCCGGCCCTATAGAGGTGATGCGAGAAATCACAGACCGGTTTTTCTTTTCTTTTTTTCTTCTCTCCCCCCCCCCCCCCCCCTTCCCTACTTATCCCTTTGTTCCCTCGTTGTTGTTGTTTTCCGACAGACCGCTCTGTGGCGGAAAAAAAAAGAGAGAAAAATCAACGCCGCCCACTGCGAATGTCAACAGGAATATTTACCATGTCAAATGGTAAAATAATGGCTATACATTTAACATACATGTTTAGCATAAAATATGTTTAGTTATTCAAAATTTATAAAATTCAAAGAGCGACCAAAAACTGTCCAATTATCTGGTTGTTATTATTATCCCACCCACTTTGCGTACTGCATCGAGTCACGCGCGCTAGCTGCGGCTCACACGATAACACTGTTGATTGGTTTAGCCAACACAGCCTCGATCACGCATGAGTGTAATAATCTTGCGGTTATAACTTATTCAAAATGCATTTTGAAAATATAATTGTACATTTAAATGAAGAATAATATTACTGTAACTTTTTTAAGTTATCAAATTGTCATGTACATCTAAAATTTACCATCTTTATCATGATTTAGTTCTTTACTTTTTCTTAACTGTGATCGAGGCAATATCCATGTGTGTGCGGAACCAAAATGGCGGAACACAGTGGACAATACGACGCAGCTAACACTGCAAAACGAAACCAAAACCCACCCCAAATGGCCTCCAAAAGTCCTGGTAACCGCCACAAAAATGTCCAGAAATCCACCAAGAATCAGGATCCCGGAGAGGAGGTGGAATTGGTGCAAGCTCCGGAGACTGAGCAGCTGAGGTTTCCGTCTACCTCCAAGGCGGTGGAAGGACTGTTGACTTTCCTGATTCTTTTCTTGGCCTGCCTCGCTGCGTTCAGCTCCCGGCTCTTTGCCGTGATACGCTTCGAGAGCATCATCCACGAGTTTGATCCTTGGTGAGAAATGGTCTTTCAAATTCTGATTTCATTGTGGTTTATATTTCGTAATATCTCAGGGAGTGGTTCTGGTAGTTAAGCCTGGATTTTTGATCTTGTTCTTTTTTTTTATTTGTGGGGCCAGCATGGGCCATGGCGGGCCACGGCGCGCCAGGGGGCCAAGTTTGTTTGAATCAATGAATGACCATGATGACCCATCCCACTCCCAGCTGAATCTGATGATTGGACTTTTTTCTTGTTGGGCGATTGTCTAGTTACGGGCCCCTCTTTTGTTTTAGTCCATGACTAGAATGTTTATCGTTACCAAAAACACCAAATTACTTGCAACCTCAAGCAATCCTCTTTTAATTACGATGGCCCTATTTGTCTTAATTTGGAACCGTATCTTTGGGCGGAAAATGTAATTCTCTTACCAATTTTCCAATTGATGCCATGCCAATCATAGCAGATTTTTGTATTCACTGTGCATGGTGATTATCACCATCTTTAGTTAATTCATGTTGTATTTTTTTTATCTTTGTTATCATTTTACTCCTTAATTTCCCTGACATTCCTGTTGGGTTTTCACATTGCTAACTATTGAGATGGCTCAGGAACCTACATGTAACTCTTGATTTTCGTTCGTATGTAGGAACTGGGCCCATAACTTCACTATCCGCTGTATGTTATTATCTGTTTGACATGCTTTATGACATGTGAAGGATGCTTGAATAAAAAGGATATTTGAATGTAAATTCATTGAATGTTTCAAAGAGGTACGAAAGAATGTTTTTATTCACATAAATATAAAAGTAAACACTGTTGTAGGCACGGGCGTCACTACTGGGGGGGGAGGGGTTCAACCCCACCCCCCTCCCCATTAGTCAGTTTTGTTGGCAACATCATGGTGCTGTCATCGAAATAGAAAATGAAGAAAGGAAAAGGAAGCCGAAGGGGAAAGCAAGAGGGAAGAAGAAATAATGGAGAATGTACACAATAAACACCAGTGCTCAAAACCATGCGAAGCTAAAATCTGGTTCTGCAACCCATGGCAAAAGATTGTACATTCTGTCATCATGTCGGCACGAGCTGCCGCGCGAGGTCGCTTCATATGGGCAGTTGACAGCTACATGTACAGCTGTGCAAAACATGAGCAAGTGCTCGCTCGCAGGCAGTTATGAATTGAGCTGATTCTTAGTGACGACTCAAAATCATGGATCAAGCTAAAGAGTGAAAATCGAAAAAATGAATCAAGCTACAGTTTTGATGTGATGTTTGTGATGTACATGTATCAACTTTGATGAACCACCCCCATCTCCCTAAACACGCGTGTACACATGGTTTTGCAATATGATAGGACCAAATTTGGACGATTTATTTTTGAAGTTGGACTTATCCAACTGAACAATGTAATCCATTCAAACTAATCAACATGTATTAATTAACCATTCATAGAGTTGTGGAGGAAATTATCAATTACACTCATTTTGCGTGACGGTCCGTCGGCAAATTTCATAATGGCATCCACCCCCCATTCAAAATGGTCTAGCGACACCCTTGATTGAAGGCATATTATGGCAACTTGTAATTTTAAAAATTAAAAGGAGTAGGCCTATTACAGTTATTTATATTCATATTTTTTTTTAAACATTCACTGTTAGCTAAACAATTTGTTTCTTATATGGCTTAACCCTAACCTTCCCAAATCCTGCAAAATCCTCCTTGCATTAAGTGGAGGATTTCGAAGGTTTGAGGCTGTATGGCAAAAATGTGTGGCTGATATTAGAGGATGCACTGTGTCAAGGTCGTAGGCCGGACCTTGTGTTGTTTATGCTCAGCCGCGCATATATTTTGGCCTAGATTATACTTGAAATCCTCCGCACTGCTCAAGGATGTTACTGGCTCTGCCTCAACATATTGACAGGCAGGATTGAGGCAGTGGTCATCCCTCCAAGAAACACATTCAACAAATAACGGAGGATTTTGGAGGATTGAGGCTGTATGCTATTTTTACATAGTTGAATGAGTTTGCGGAATTGAGGTTTCACTTAGCAAAAATGCCTAGGGAGTTCAGTTAAGGTTAAATAATGATTTTCGGGCCCTAAGATAATTATTTATCTGTCATCCCTTACATGTACAATGTACGTGTCTTATCATTTCACTTAATGAAATAATGTACCAGTACATTGTACATGTAGTCAAAGCCTTATCAGAACAATTTGTGTGAGCAACTAGACAATCAAGTTTTGCAGGCATTAAAGGGAATATACATCATTTGCTTTTGCTGTAATTTTCAGAAATGGATGGAATTGGGGGGTTGGAAATATATAGCAAATATAGTTACACTGACTTTTTTGAGGTTTTGGGTTCGAAAATGCTATAAAACCAAGAAAAACAATCATTTTCCTGTAGTCTGGCTCCCTGACTCCATATAAGAAGAAACAGAGCAGTTTACATACATTGGGGAATTGTAAGGTCAGGGAACCAGTCTAGCTGGCTTGTACCCGTTCATAGGTGTGTAATCGATTGCAAACAAGTGCGATGGTCAATTGGGGCCAGTATTTGAAAAAAAAGCCAGTTTTTTTCCAACGCTGGTCGGCCGATCAGCGTTGGAAATTGATACAAAAATACCACTTTTCTTGAAAATGACAGTATACCAGGTGCCATGATTTTACAGGATGCTTTACACTGTCATTCTCTAACAGTCCAGCAAGGTATTTCAAAATGATTTGGTAGTTTTATTTTTTTTATGTTTGCAAATGTTGTATTTTCCCTTTAACCGTAGGCCTAATTAACCGTATATTACCTATCCTCAAAATGCAGGTTTTCCGGTATTTTGAAAGATTTTTGTCTGCACAGCAAAGTCAAAAAAAATTTGTAACATGTGGATTGATGATGCAATTTTCTCAAAGTATTATCAGTAAACATGCCAATTGTACAATACATGTAGTATAGGCAGAAATTAATCCCAGCACTGTTTTGCCAGTACTACAAAAGTAGCTATGCCAGTTTTCAAAAAAGACTAAAAATATCAAAACCAACATTGTTCAGTTTCACTTCTCTTTTCAACATGTTCACAAATTAAGTACAAATGTACATGTACGTATCAAAACCATTGTTGTGTAATCGTGTGCATATGAAAGCAGTGATGATTTAATGCAATGCTTTGCTGATGTAGGGCAGACCATGTACTGATCCCTGTTGAAAATATGTGACCTGGCTGCCCCCAAGACGTTCAAAATTCCAAATAATGCACAAATGTTGAAATAACTTTTTCTTTTTGACACTCTGCATAGAGAACTTAGGCCAAGTCTACTTGTAATTGAAATGTCAAATATAGTAGACGCTGACATGCTGACATTCTGACATTCAACTTATAACGTATTATTGAGTTTCTTTGACGCTAGCTGCAGTGACCTCCTGTACAAATGTACATTGTACATCATTGTGCACATTGAAACTTACATATTACATGAGGCAAAAAAAAATAATAGTTCTGCTTCCGATTACATGGCATTTGAAAAGAGGGTAGGTAGGAAGGGAACTTATATTTTTGGCAATTTTTTGTGTACGATCTTATGGAGGTGTCTTCATGTAGTCAAGGGTAAAAGGTAGTAATTGATGGTTTTCAGGGTTTTTCCCCTCATTTCCCCCCCCCCCCAAAAAAAAATTAGGATAGGGCTGTCAAAATAGGGAAGGTAGGGTAACGGGAAGCAGAATTTTTTTTTTTTTGGCCTAAAGTGTTTGCCTTTGGTGTGTGAAATTATGTTCTGTTGTCACTGCACTTGTTGAAAACGTATTGTTAAAATGTCTCATTCAACACTGAATGTGTACCGGTACATGTATATTCACTCATGTTACATGGACACCAAATGTGTTTCTCTGATTCAAGGAACAACAATACAATAAAATCTGAAGCAGATTATTAACAAACTAACCTGTTGAAATTTCAGCTCAGTGGATGTAGCTTTTGAGAAAACTGTAAAAATGCATTTTCCATATTTTCATATGCGTACATGTAGGCTTTCATTGAAAGCGCGGTGGGTTGGTCCTAACCATCGCCAGGAAATGACGGTATTTCCTCTTTTCTTGAAAATGCACCATACTAGGCACAATAATGCTTGATTCTATTATGTACTTACAATCAAGTAGGGTATTTCATGATATTTTGGCATTTTAATTTTTGAATGTTTGCAAATGGTGTCCATTAGCTTTAAGTTTCATGCTGTGTTAAGTTGTTGCTGCTAGTGATGCATTTGTGATCAAAACTACCGGTACTCCACCATTTGTCCACTTGCAATATCTTGCCGATCAAATTTTGCTAATATTGCTACATGTACATGTAGTTGATATTATTTTTTGAGCTGCAACTCCAATAGCTCAAATCATTTCTATCAAGATATCCATATTCGCCTTTGCTCCCTAAAAGAACAAGTGATACAATGTACATTATTATTTAACATTCGTGTTCATAAACAGAAGCCTAACTTATTAATAAGTGCACAAACTGCATACATACAGTGTACATGTTTGTACACATGTACATGTACATGTACAGGACAAGAATGATTGACATTGACATTGAGGTGAATATGATAAAACACATGGACACAAATGAACATGCCTGGATGATACAATTTTTTGAAGGTTTAATTAAAAATCATTGAGGCATTGCATCATAGTCCTTTACCTTATTCTCATTTCTGTCTTTTTTCAAATGGCATGGTAGGAGAATTGGAGTTAATGAGCTGTGACATTTTGAATATTTTCAGATGAATAGGATTACATGATGCAAGACAGACAGCAGGAACTGTCCTTAACAACAAAAAGCATAGGAAATTAGCCAAAATACTTCTGTTTAAAATAACATTAAAATGAAACTTCCTTTGCATACAAATATGTTGGGGTTCAAATTCTATTATCTTCACACAGTACAGCATGACAAAAACTTAAAGTACATTGTATGTTTACATGTATATGTGTGTTATTTATGTGGAGTGTATAAATTTATAAAAGGCAGGGTACATGTAGATCAGTTGTGAATGTTTTTTTTCTTTTGAAGCAAGAAAAGTTCTCAAAATCTAAAGACGGGTGCTTAACAACTAACCTGATAAAGTTTTAGCTCTGTATGTAAATGCTGTATTTTCCAAGAATACAATATTCTAGGATCTCAATTTCAGTTCAACAGTTGCCGAGTCATGTTTTGAATTGCGCCCGAAATCCGCATCTGGGACACGTTTGCAATCAGCTACGCGATGTCACGCACTGAACTGATGTATATTAGGAACCACACGCATGTGTGTGCGTCATGTCAACGCCTACGCACACCCATTCACGGATTCGTCGAATTACAAACCAACTACTAACGAAGATTTCCAAAAATGCATCACTTGACACATCTTTGGAAATGGCCTTCTTTCATTGTTTCTTTAAAATGACAGCATGCCAGAAAGAATAATTGAATTTCACAGGGTGGTTTTTGGCATCCCCATCTTTAAACTAAGTAAGCTTTTCAACGATAATTAGCTGTTTCGGTGTACACACCGAAACAGCTCTTGTTTTCGTTAAGATTTTTTTTTTTCTTTTTTTTTTTTCTTCCTCTTTTTCAGACTTTTTCTCCATAGGTTTAACACACGTTTCTTCTACCAATCCACTTTGCCACTTTTTAAAATCCGATTGATTTCAGACTTGGTACATACTTAGACCACCACCCACAGATGGTCCTAGAAGAAATTCGTGATCGTGACGTCATCAGGTGTCAGGTTACGTCACATTAAAGATGCATTTTTCCCCATATGTTTTGTACACAGTTTTAAAACACTCCAGTTTGGCATCTTCGTAAATCCGATCGACTTTAAACTTAATTCATACTTAGACCACCACCTACAGATGGTCCCAGACGAAATTCGTGATCGTGACGTCATCAAGTGTCAGGTTACGTCACATTAAAGATGTATTTTTCCCCATAGGGTTTGTACACGTGTTAAAACGCTCCATTTCGGCACTTTCGTAAATCCGATCATCGTTATACTTGGTACACACCTATACCATCACCCACAGATGGTCGTTGAAGAAATTCGTGATCGTGACGTCATCAGGTGTCGCGTTACTTCACATTAAAGATGCACATTTTCCCCATAGGTTTTGTACACGTTTTAAAACGCTCCACTTTGGCACTTTCGTAAATTCGATCAACTTTATACTTGGTACACTCTTAGACCACTACTCATAGATAGTCCTAGAAGAAAGTCGTCATCGTGACGTCATCAGGTTTCAGGTTACGTCACATTGAAGATGCATTTTCCCCATAGGGTTTGTTCACGTTTAAAACACTCTACTTTGGCACTTTCGTAAATGCGATCCACGTTAGACTTGGAACACACTTAGACTACCACCCACAGATGGTCCTAGAAGAAAGCTGTCATTTTGGCGTCATGAGGTGTCAGGTTACATCACATTAAAGATGCATTGTTTCCCTATTGATTTTGTACACGTTTTTCTTCAAACTGATACACTTTTCCACTTCTATACATGTAAGTCTGAATGACTTTACACTTGTCAGACACTAGTAAGATCAGCCGCCTAAGATGGTCTCCAGTGAGTTCGTAACGATTACGTCATCATGTGTCACGTGACGTGACATTAAATGAGCATTTTTTCGAATCGCTATAACTTCGAAAGTACAAGTGCAATTGGATTAAAACTTGGTATGCACATTCACAGGGATGGTTTATAAATGAAAATTGAAGTGACGTCATCATCAAATGTCATTTGACGTCCCTTAAAAGAGCATTTTATTCTTTTATAGGCCTATATCTACCGAACTATTATGTTTGATTTGGTTGTAACTTGACATGTACGTATTATACATTTTGTAATGTGCTGTTACAGATGACATGTACAGTGACGTCACTGATTGTTCGTCACGTGCACAGAGTATTTCAAATATCCGAAACAGCTTGTGTTTGTCCACAAACACATTTCTAGTTTTGCTAGTTACTTTTTTACTACTCTACCTTTAAGAACAAAAACGTGCTTAGCACAGAAAATATTTTCTAAGCAAAACTGGTTACCAGCTAAAATGCCATGTGATTTATATTGCTCATGACTGGTTCGCAGCTGATTTCCGTTTAGCACCAAAAAAAATTGGCTAAGCAATATTTCTTCTTAGCAACTTATGAGATTGGCACGTCATTATGTCCATTGTTATAATATGGTTCCTCTCAGTTGTCACTATTGCTTGCTGAGCAATGCATTCTTTTCCTTTTTTTTAAATCAAATTCAGTGGTTGGAGAAAATGGGAGATTTCAAAATCCAGTGATCCTAATTGTTTTTCAAACTAAATGACGGTTATCTGATTTCACAGGAAGTTCCCATCCAGCTCACAGTCACGCTAAGTTTGCCAACAAAAAGTGACAAGTGAGGTGCCACATGCAATGCCCTCCCAATGATTGGGTATTCAATGACTGGACCTTTACAAGATACTCCAGAGCTGTAATATTGGAAAAATAGTGGATGGGAACTCTCTGATAAGTCGAATGGGCAAGCTATTCCAAGAAGACCACTAGCAAGTTACAATCAGAGACCATGGTGCAAATTGGGGAACGTTCCAGTTGTTTTCTTTAGCCTGTGTCACAAAAAATGCAAGGCTTAAATTATTTTAAGGTTGGTTTTGAATATCCGGTTTCCAAAATAGAAACTGAATAGTGGAATTCAAACCAAATTAAAAAAAAAATGCGGATTTAAATCCCATCACTATACTTAAGGCCTACATGTACATGTTCATGTATGTGTCACAATACAAAGGAGGCAAACATTAAATTGTGTATGTACCGGTACCTTCCATTCAAGTGAATACGCCATGCAGTCAGGCCTCTACAGGTAGCACTGCTACCTATTGCACACAATATCGATAAACAGTTAACATACTACATGTTTGTATTCATTCGACTATATATTGTTTGTGACAGTCGCAATAAATTTTGGATGAGTACATTTGCTTGTATATGAGAAGTGGAAGTCCTGTTCTGTAGGCGATTTGAGTCAAATCTTTAAATCTGTTGTCTGTATGTCCTTAGATGGGAAAGATTTGTAAGAATACATGTATACTCACCAATGAAAAAGGGCAACTTACTCCACATTGACATTTAAAAAATAACTGCTCTTTTTCTCTTAAGTCATTAAAATGCATGACTTTTTATCCACTTAAACAGAAAATGACTCCAATGGTACATGTATTCTGAAATCCCTACAGAGCGATACAAATTATTGGTATTTCCTCCCCGGAGATGCTTGCAAACCCAGAAAGAAATAAAAAAGACCCTGTGGGTTGAACAGTCTATGAATTATTCCTCCCACTACCTCACCAAACATTAGTCTTCAAATTGGCGCTCGGAAGTAAACGTAATGTGTGCAGTACTAGAAGACATACATGTACCGGTACATGTTTGCAATTTCAGAGCGGGAATGTGGGTTTACTGCACATGTAAACCTCTGTGTTTCATTACGAAAAGCAACTCTGTGTTTCATTGTGAAAAGCAAATCAAATCGAAGTAGCGGACATTTGGAGGGGGGGGGGACTACAATGGACTGATGTTCAAATTTTGAAGAGTTAGCAGATAAATGTATTTACTGACTAGAGACTGGCTAGAGAGATTGTACAAAAACCCACGCAAGCCACAACAGGAATTCTCTAAAGCATTTGCTGACAATGGCCGATGAGGCAATACGTATTACCAATGTGTCGTCTGCCATAGGGGAGTTTCTCCGAGCAGTCATTTTTATGGATGTTTGCTGACAGAAATTGTGAATTATTTACAAAGGAAACATGATGTGAAGTAATGAGTTTTTTGAAAGGACAAGACTGGCAGACCTTTGTTGTTTGTCGGGCTGCAGGTCAATTCTTCTGTGTGCAACTGAGATCTCATCCAATATACCCACTCTTTTTCCCCTCGGGAATTTTGAAAATACAGATATTTGAAATAAATCCTGGACTATGATATTATTCACGTCACACTGCTCTGTACCTAAAGAACCAGTGCCTTCAACATTGCATAGTCGGTGCTGTACGTTGCCTTAATTGCAGCTTGAGATCTAGGCATGCACTTGCTCTGAATACAGTTTTGAAAAGAAATATTACAACTTTTACTGCGGTGTATGATGAGAACCACTTCCCAGGAGTAAATGTAAATCCAAGATTCAAGTGAACTTGCAAAAGATATCTCTCTCTCTCTGTTTGCCTTGCTGTTGCCTGTGTTGCCTGTGTATCGATGATAAGAATGCAACAGTGCATACTGTTTGAAACGTCGAGTTAAAACAACTGGTTCTTCTCAGAACCACACAACTCAAAAGAGATGTGTATGTATCATTCGCATGGTGTTACCGCAAAGCTGCTATTCACTGTTCATGTCCACCATGCAAGCCATGAGACTAATAGTCTCATACAACAAATCAACTGCAGTGAAACATTTTACACGTATGTAACCGTAGCAATTTTAACAATTCTATACATTTTACGGTTAAAGGCTACTTGTAAGTCACGGATTATCAGGAACTTTTTTTAAAATCTGCTGAGTTTACACTGCATAGTGTTTCATAAATTAACCTCCAATATAAATTAAATGAGTTCATTAATTTGTAGTAATTACAAGCACGTCAATTAATTGTCTGCAACGTCTGCCAGCTATGTCAGCTAAAATTGTTAATTATTTGTTTCAACTCCCAGTACTAGGCTTACACTGTGTAATGTTAGATTTTTTTCAAATGTCAATTGGACCGCGACCGTAACTCTGTCCTGTGTTGTTAACCTGCACCATATTCCTTGTTCAAGATTGCCAGCAATGATTGGATTACGACACTCATATCCATGTACTACTGTATGCCATCAATCACCAATCGGTCAACGTGTCAGTTCTAGGATGTTGGGAGTGCACACGCCCAGCATTCTCACATGATGCATCGTTAAAGGGCACTTGACACTTAATTGAACTTAAATGAAAACCACGTGGATTTACGGCGGCATAATTTAGTCGAAGAGCCAAATCAAATTTTGCAATTTACATGTACTTCCCTTTGATGCAAAACTTTCATCAGATATAAAGGCCTAGTTCTCCCAAACTGATTGATAATTGTCTACTGGTCCACGTTGATAGTAAAGGCCCCTATGTGAGCAGTAAGGACCATTTTGAAAAGATATTTGATTAATTGGTGTGTACAGACATCTGAAGAAAAAAAGACAGATTGTTGTTGAGTTTTACTTTGAGAAAAACACCACCCAATACCTGTATAATGCAAAATGAAACACCGTGCTTAATTCAAGTAATGAAACTAGTAAACCTTTACTTGTATGTTCACTTTTTTGCAGCATAAATGCTCTATAAACATTAAACTTTCAGTTTTAATTCCAGTTCAAAGTCCAACGAATTGTATATTTTCCTTACCTTTCTTGAAAAGTGCAAGCAACATTTTGTCTTTTTGTTTTCTTCCATTTTTTTTTCATATCAAAGGTTCAATTATCGCTCCACTCATCACCTTGTGTCCCATGGATTCTACAACTTTCTCAACTGGTTTGATGAGAGGGCCTGGTATCCATTGGGCAGGATCGTTGGTGGCACGGTAAGTAAATCAGCAATGTACAGGTTACCAGCTAAAAAGTCATGCAGTTTGAATTGCTTGTGACTGGTCCCCATCTGTTTTTTGCTCAGCACATAAAGTTGCTTAGCCTGCCCTGGTGTCCTGAGCCATAACAGCTCTTAAAACAGTTTATTTAAAATGCTCAAATCTCACTGCCCAAGGGCAGAATTGACCTATCGCGGTAGAATCACATGAGAATCACGTCAACACAGCTTTTGAAATATTGTCCAATTACATGATATAGAAATAGACGCGGAACCTGCAAAATCTGAGACAAACAAAAGTTAGTAAACAGAAACTCCCCAGGGTTTTCTAAGGGGTGTGGCTAACTCCCAAAAGGCGATAGGTCAATTACACTTGAGTTTACAATGTACATGTGTATAGAAAAGGATATTTTAAAATGAAATCACACACATAATGCTTGTATGTATTCATGATCACACCTCGGTCAGAACAGAGTGTTTTAAGTTTGGAGGAATATTTGTTTTCTGTCTCGAGTCTGAATAAATTACTGAAGAACAAATATGCTTCAAAATCTTTATATCTGGGGTATTCACCTAGTTCAGAACTGTGTGTATCCTTTTTCCCAATTTATATTTGTGTAAACCTTCATATCCCCTGCACAGCTGTCACAACTGCGATTGTGGAACCGTATTCCACTCCGATAAATGTCTAACTAACTGACTGAATTATTGATTTGAAGTTACTTATAAATCCAACTGTTTACGCGCCAGAACTTTTGTTGTTGAATTGCAGGTTTATCCCGGTCTCATGGTGACATCTGGCGCGATCCATTGGTTTGCTCATCTGCTCAACATCCCCGTGCACATACGAGATGTGTGCGTGTTTCTAGCCCCCCTCTTCAGGTAATGATAGAGTCTGTAAGAAAAAAAGATCCTGTTTTCTGGTTTATATTTTCTTGTCACTTATCTTATTCATTCTGATCAACAGTAGATTGCTCAGTCAAGCCATGCGAAGACATTTTCAAGAATTTACCAACAACTAGCCCTGTTTCCAAATGTATTAAATAATGGTATGAAACAAATTGCCAAGGTTGAAGTTATAGGCAAAACAGAATTAGCACAATCAATTTTGAGCCACAATATAGGCCTTCACAGTGCATACACAGTGCAAAAGTTGTATGAGCACATCCGTTTTTTGTTTTTAATAATATGGTAAATGACCAGAAAATGTTGGACATTGATGGTAATTTCACCCTCTGAAATTGGGTACATGTACTTGAAATTGGATACTTGTACTTGTAATTGGGTGCCGATATTTTGAGCTTCCTTTTTCTAAATTGCTATTGTTGCTAGCAGTACAATAGTTTTTTTCATTTTTGAATGAGACAACGGCCGAAAAGTATTGACCAACATTTAGTTATTGAATTATTTCCCTACAAATGTCGCATTAGGCCAAAAAAAAAATAAGTCGGTCTCTGGTCAGCGCGCGCGTCGATTTTAAGCATGCGCGTCGATCTTTTTTTTTTCCAAAATGTTCCGCGGTAGCTCCAACAGCGCCCTCTATTTCCGCACCTCCTCAATTTTTTTTACCAAAGAGCACCAAGGAATGGGAAATTGCACCAAGGCAAATGATCGAAAGCACCAAGGCAAATTATGGAGGACACCAATGTACATGAGGACACCAAAAAAGCAAAATAGTACCCACCTTGTCTGTACAATCGAAGCTTGAAGAAAAAAAAAAAAAGCAAAAAAAAAAAAAAGCCGCGTGGCCGCGTCAATTCCGGAACTTTGGTCTGACCAGAGACCGAATATTTTTTTTTTTTGGCCTTACTAGTGGTCCAACAATAATTCCATTCTTGTACGGTGGTCTGTTTCCTACCCCACAATCAGTATCGATAATGTATGGACCAGGAGCCAGTCTGCTCACAAAGTGGATATGTTTGTGACCAAAATTTAAAACTATTTCCACAGGGTTGCAGGGAGAAAAACGAGAGAAAAAAAAAACCAAATTTGTTAAACAGCTCAGGGAATGCAATTTTAATTTCAGTTTACCTCCAAACCTGCAAAAACATTTTAGCAATTGAAAATAATCATTGGAGAAAAAGCCAGTACAGACTACAGAGTGTTCATGACTCAACTGTACACATGCATCAGCATTGATTGTAATATTTAACAGCACAAACTACCGAAATGCTGGTGCCTTAGCAGACATGCCATATGGCCTTTTATGTCCATTATGGCCATAAACTATAAAAAATTGTGATTTTTTATTCTCAAGAAAATAATAGAATTTGTCTGAAGCTCCCAGTAGTTGAATGCAAGAATGTGCAGAATAATCGCATAATTGTACAAGCATGTAAGTCATCAAAATGCAGGGGAATGGTTCATTACCTTTAATGTTCTTTTTAGTATTAAATTAATCATGGAGCATGGCATATGCTCAGCACACCCACATGCACTTTACATTGTGAATAATGAAATAGATCCTGTTGTTTGCTTTGTGCTTGCCAGTTATTAATTCAGAAATGATCATGAAGACAGAATCTCTTGTCTGAAGTACTACTGCACATTTCTAACCCATTTGGTTAATATTTCTTCAAACTTATTATACATTTTCTCTGTCAGTAAAACACTTAGACAGTAAACTTCATCAAAAATGACAAGTTAATGACTTGGTCAACAAATTATTTTAAAAGCTTGAAAATTATGAATGTAGAATTTGTTTTAAAAATATTAGTTGTTGAAAGTTTTGTCGCCTTTTTTGAAGAAGGAATGTGTAGCCAATTTAATGGGGTTACTATACACACATACAAATTATAACATATGCTACGCACAAACATATTTTCTTGAGCAATAGCAGGTTATCCACCACGACGTGGAGTGTCGTGGTCTCATGGTCTGGAGCATTGAATCTGTGGTCTGCAGGTTATTCTTCAGGTTGTGGGTTCCAGTCCAGCCTGGGGTTTGTGGTGCGTGTGCCCTTGGGCAAGGCACTTTGTCACTCATTGCTTCTCCCCACCCAGGAGTAAATGGGTACCTGTGAGGGAAGAGATGGTTATTGTGTTGATTTTACAAAATGTAGCTGCTTAGCGCCGAAGTGGCAGCATTGAGCTGTATACTCCCCAGGTAGCTGAGATGGTATATGGAATGTTTCATTGGCCCAAATGAACAGGGTTATAATGATGTAGCGCCTTGAACACTAATATAAGTCCTTTGATGTACATGTATATTACTATTGACTGGCACTGACTGATTTGTTTCTATTGCTCGTAAATCTGCTGAGCAAGATTTTTTTCATAGAAGCTCTGTGATCACAGGTATGACATCTTTTGCGTTTGCTTGTGTGTGCTTACAGTGGGTTCACTGCATTGGCTGCCTATGGTCTTACCAAAGAGCTATGGAGTCCAGGGGCTGGTCTACTAGCTGCTTGCTTCATTGCCATTGGTAAGTCAGTCAAGTCTGTGCCGAGCCAATATGGCCCATCAGGCCGGCGTTATCTCACGGTCCCTGCACAAAATGGGATTAAAGTGCATCATAGCTTACTCGCCAGCTAATGCTGATACTCACGTACACTTCTTGTTCCTTTCATTCTTTCTTTCTTTCTTTGGTGTATCTTAATATTTCTGTCTTGAATTAAGCAGATGCCCCGTTCTAGGTTGCCTCAAACTGTTCTGGTAGACATTTGTGTTGTAGGATTTCTTACGCAATTGCTTTTACGAAGTTAATAAATGGTCAATCCCCCGCATGGCCCTTCAATAGGTCGATTTCCTCTCTGAAACCCTAGACATGATTACCAATTGATGAGAGTACACATGAACCTAATATACATGTTCTCCCCAAATTTGCTGTTCTTTGTTTCTAACTTATACATGTACCGGTACCCATCTCTTGGGTACGTCGTGCTTCAAGACAGGTGTTTTAGCTTTTATTTAAATAGTCTGGATTCTGCTTGCTAGCGTTTGATGGCAGCCAGACAACATGAGGCAAAAGGAAGTTGAGCTGGCCGGTCGATTTTGCCCCTGTGAAACCCTAGAAGTGATTATCAATTGATGTCACTACACATTAACCCTAATAGACATGTTCTCCTTGTCAGTGGCGTGGTGAGTCTGAGGATCAGACATTCACATGTGCAGAGCCACTGTCAAACGCCTGATATATTCTAACGTGCAAATTTTATTTGACCCCGGGAGCCAGCTAATCGGAGTAAAAGCTGTGACGTCATTTTGATCAGAAATGTGGACTAAGCTGTTGTTTGGTCAATTTGGATGCCATGTTTTTGTAATACAACAACGGGTTACCGAAGACCCGGTATAGAAGGCGCCCGCTGAATGGTCAGAATCTTAAGGTCAAGACACAGTCTTGTTTTGCATAATTAATTGCCAAGTCTGCTCCCATATCATAGACCCTTGATGTGCAAGGGGATATTCCATAGACGACGGCGCGGTAGGATCAGTAGCGTATAGCATTTCCCAATAATGGATCACGATGTTAAAAACAACATGCATGGACTTTCACAGGCTGGCAGTCAGTCTAATTTCACTCCATCAATTTCATACTTCACCATCTGTGCCTCGGTGCTGGAGTTTCGTATATCATGAAGTTACAGTGTGTGCACACACCAGAGATAGTAATACCAGAGTCTTATATAGCGCAAGTATCTACCAACAATTAGGCACTCAAGGCGCTGGTAATAACATTTATGTCTATTATTAAAGACAGGTAAATGAAGCTATTGAGACATATGAGACCGATTATGTACGGTAGCACCTACATATGAAAGTGTTGCAGATACATATGGGTCGTTCTATCAATTCAGGGTCCACATATTTTCCTATCCCTGTTACATCTGACATCTATGATTTTATAATTCTGATGCACTCCTTAATACAGTCGTCATCAAAGAGTGATTATGAATAGCAAACTACCTACCCAATAAATAAAAATAATGTATACTTTGAAGTCATGCTTCATGATACTTGAATGGCAAACTACAAAAAAATCGAAATGTACCTTTTTGCCTTGAATGCATCTGTGTACATACATGTATACACAGTAATCCACTCAAGATATAGAGTCAGACATCCACCAGCACATTTTTGTCCAGATGACCTCAGTGCAGGGTCATGTAATTAATGTACATGGGAATTATGTATCGAACCATCACAGAGCGTTAAATTAGCATCCAATAAAATTTTCAAAAAAGCTGAGGTCACTACCTGTCTGTGAGTATACATATATATATGAAACCAGGTCTGCAGTCTAATGTATTAAACATGGTCCATCTTCATTTGGAAGCCTTTAACTCCCGTACCGCCCAAACCGCCCTGCCAGTTTCTCCTCATGCCGCCCCAAACTGCACTATAGTACACTAGCACTCTATAGTTTATTGATTCTCCGAGGAGTAAACAATTGGACCACATTTTTATTAATGGATATTGCCCATTACAAAGCTGAAAGGCACTCAAGATAAAGAGCTACTAATGGAGAGAGAAATAAAAGAAATACGATGCAAAGAAGAAATTCACTGTTTCAGAAGGAAAAAAAATTATCTTGAAGAGAGAGGTTTTAAAGATATATGTACATTAATTTGCATTTCATTTGGTACATTTTAGACTCGAGATTTTCCATTCAAAATAATGTCCATTTTTCATAAGAGGAATTTTTACGTCGGGCTGATTTAAATTTAACACTCAGTATACAGTGTTTATGAAAATATGTCAGAGCCAGGCAAAACCCAATATTGAATGTTCACTTTCCATTTTAGATTAATTTAAAAAAGCAAAACAGAGAAAACTCATTTAAATCTTGCGTAGTCAATTTCCTACTGTACACATGTACTCAGTTAATGTGCAATTATCGGTGGGCATTGTTCAACATGTGTATATTTTTGTTGCAGTAACAGTGGCCGAGCAGATTATTTTTTAAATGAGAAAATTTCTACATCAGACACACTTAAATCCCACACAGTCATTTTTCCTACAGTCCAATTATCCGTAACATATTTTAACACACGTGTATTTTTGTCTTCCCTTTCAGTGCCAGGTTACATCTCCCGCTCAGTGGCTGGTTCCTATGACAACGAAGGCATCGCTATATTTGCTCTTCTCTTCACCTATTATTTGTGGGTAAGGACTCAATCAAGCCGCAGCAGCTAATCACACCCACAGAACACACGACACCGAATCCAAAGCATACCGTTGAGACATGTTGTTGATTGTTTGCACTGTTCGCATTCTGCCATCACATCCTCTCACTTTCTATTGCCTTGTAACACACAATTACATGTCTGTTACATTCTTCCAGAGCAGTTTCGGTTTTAACTATTTCTCCTTATTCATTAAAGGAAATGTTTTCTTTGCATAAGACCAAGTTTTATTGTTCGGAGGAATGCTACATAAATGTTTGTTAATATGAGCATATATCTTGACAATTGTTAAGTAAAACCAATGAAGTGATTACTTATTGCTGAATATTTATAATATGAAAAGAAAACACCAATTAAAAATGCACTCTGAACACTAAATGCAGGTCCATGATGCGAATTTAAATTATAATTTCTTTTAGACATCACATTTGCTAAGAAATTCTAATCACACCTTCTCCTGATTTCAGCTGCCTTTTGTATCTCCTCAGTAATTGGCAATTCTTTGGTAGTAAGGCAGTGCTGAACATACTGACTGTTTGATTATTCGATCAACCGAATATTCAAAGAAAAAGTTTTGATTCAAATATTCGAAACATGTGAGAGTTCGTGAGGAGACGATGAATAGTGTCCATGATGGTTTATCAATCGTATGAGTTGCGTGGTTTTGTCAATTTTTGTTGAAATATTTTGCGCATGATTTGATAGGTTCCAAGCGACTACCAGCTCCAATTTCTCTGTTAAAATTCTCGGTCAAATATCAGCCATTCTGCCACATGTACATGTACCTCTTGCTCAGCAGTTACTTCCTTTTAGATCTTTGTCAATTTTAGGCAACTGCAGGAACACACAAATCCGGATTGGCAGCCAGTCAAGGCTGAGACATGTTAAACTTGATTAGCGCTTTTGAATATTGGAATATTCAATCAAATCCAATTTTAAATAATCGAATATAAATTGTTCAAAAATACACAGCCCTGTTTGGTGGTTGTTGCAGAAGCAGCGCATCATAATGAACAATACAGCCCACATTTTAAAACTGTGACCAAAATATAAAGAGTTTGAGGACAAAGAGGTGATGCTTTCTCTCAGGAACTGAAACCTTGTGACAGTATTGTCGTCTCCCACGGAGTCCATTTATAGCAACTTATTTTGTCCATCTCGTCATCTCCTTTGTCGTATTTTGCCTCTGAGTGCTGAATTACATGTATGTATGCATGTCTGATATCTCTTGAGCCAGTGTACTATAAAAACTGTACAGCCAGTGACACTTCCACATTGTGAACCTTTTAAAAACAAAATAGTAGCGAAAGCTGTACGTACATGTACATACATGCATGTTTCGTTGAAGTTAGACTCTGCATGACTAAAAAGCAATTTTGGGGCATATTCTCAAGTGGACAGTAAACTTTATGAACTGGAACAAGCAAATTGCTTTCAAACGGCCAAGTGTTTGTGATACTTTTCGCCTAACCAATTACAGTAAAAACATGTACACCTTATGTTAAGGGTATTAGTCAGTTGGGCACCATAAAGGATATTTTTATTTGTACACATTTGTATGGGTAAACCTTTGGTCATTCCGTTACCGTCATTCTGTTACCGAATTCATTCACTTCAATGTCTGCACTTTAATTACTGTAACAACAAACTTTCCATTAAAAATCGTAATGTGTTCTAATTGGGTGGTAAGTTATTTGGTAAGAAATTCAATTTGATGCATTCAATGATTTTGTCCTCTGTGAATGTTTCTTTACAATAAAAATATTTTGACAGCTTTGATTGCAAAAGTGGAATGCATTACATGTACATCTGACCATCAGACTGTCCAGATATAACTTTATCAAATAAAGCACAACAAAGACATTATCAGTATGATTTCAAGTCACTCACTAATTCAGACTGACATATTGCATCATGTTCCTTCCAGACCCAAACTTTTATCACTTTATTTTACCCTTCTCTGTTGTATTATTTATATTTATATTAGAAGTTTGTGATAAGTTATTTTAAATTTGTGCTAAGATTTAGCTTTATAACTAAGAGTGTCATTAATTTATGAGTGTACTTGTCATTTTCATCAAAGTATACAACGGCACAAATATCTGCCTTGAAAATGTTAAAATGTGACGGTACATTTTAAAAAACAATTTTGTTGTGTATTTTTTCCTTTGTCAGTTGAAAGCGGTCAAGACTGGTTCAGTATCATGGGCAGCTGCTACAGCATTATCCTACTTCTATATGGTAAGCACCCTACAGTGAAGTCTTGTATCACTTTGTGTTGATATCAACTTGCAGCCCGAGTCATTTGACCGACATCTGATATCCAATTTGATTTAGCCAGCACCAACCCCCCAACTCGCTCCGCTGATCTCTGTGATTGAGTGCTGAAGAACTCTGTATTGGGTAGCAGAGGATTGTTGGTCCGAGTCCTGCCTCTGCAATCTTCAGTATTTATTTGTACTTTGCCACAGGCTCTTGGAAAGCATTATTCATTGCTTACAACTGGTATGAAATGGATTGTCTGTTAGAAGAGAAAGTGTTGAGAAAGAGAAGGTTCACATCGTGAGGGCAGTGAAAAGAGGAAGTAAATGTCTTTTTTGGGGGGATCTCTTTTTATGAGTTTTGTGTGGTTTTAGGATGAATTGTGAAATGCTTTGAGGCTTTTGGTATAGAGCACTATATAAGCACCACATTATAATTAATATCATTAACTCATTATTTCAGACGGTATGCTCTGAGTGTCGTCAGAAGACTGTCACACGGTGTGACCACAACCTTCTACTGACTGTGTATTGATGATATACTGCGTATCACACGTTTGGTCTTGCTCTTTACTCTGCAGGTATCTGCCTGGGGTGGCTATGTCTTCATCATCAATCTCATACCCCTTCATGTGTGTGTGTTACTCATGATGGGCAGGTTTTCATACCGCATCTATGTAGGCAAGTATCTGTCTATTCCTCCTGCATGCCGCTGGTTGACTCACTGTAATTCCAGTTTTGATCACCTCAGACGAGCAGTTCTATGAGTTTTTACCAATTCATAATATTTTCAATATTTTGTTAACATACTAAAAGTTTCCTGAAAAAAGGTCTTCAAGAGTAATACCTTTGTCTCATATTTTTATTAGGTTTAGACCTTTGCCTGCATCATATCATTCTGTCGTTGTTCAGGGTTAAAAGTTTACGGAGCTACTAAGTAGAAAATATTACTTAGCAAATTTATGTGTTAAGCAAAACTTGGCTGAGCACCAGTTACAAACAGTGTACACATTACATGATATTTTGCTGGTAGCCTGTTTCTGCTCAGCAAATATTTTCTATGATTAGCAATTATTGTGGTTAGCCTCTCCTTGATATTGGCCCCCTGTTCTGTCCATTTGTCCGTTTCTCTAGACATTTTTATAGTGTCTTAAAGTTTCTTTTCCCTTTTTCTTTCTGCAGCTTTTAGTGTGTTCTACATCCTGGGTACTGTGTTTTCAATGCAGGTGCCTTTCGTTGGCTTTCAGCCCGTTAGAACTAGCGAGCACATGGCAGCAGCAGGTAGGTGTTCATTACTAATTCAGTGTACTCAGTCTACTGTAATATGTATTATTCCTTTAATACATCCATACATGTATACTCAACTTTACTAAGTAGCATCAGAAAGGGAATTGAATCACTACATTGGTAACCTCAGAATTCCTACGGTCCGCAGAGGCTTGAAGTTTGGCCCGCAGGTTTTTTTGAGGATAACGCTTCATTCTGGAAGAAATAGACCAGCCACAGTTATTCGACATGAGGCTTAATGTTTGAGCTTGAAGATTGTACCATTAGATTGCTGGTGCATGGAGGATTTGAGAAGATTCGTGAATTTATCTTCCAAAATGCATTAGGAAATTTAGAATGAAGGTTGCAGACTATTTCCCTTGGAAAAATTATATGATTTTGTGGGTTTGAAAACCTCATCCCATTGACTTAATTGTTCATGCTTTCATAAGCTTGTGCAGATAATCTGACTGTCTGTTTGTTTATCCTCATTCTGTTATTGTCATGTTAGGTACCTTTGCGCTTCTTCAAGCCTACGCATTCCTGAAATACGTCCAGGACTTTCTCTCCAAGAAGGAGTTCCGGGCGTTGTTTTTCTTTGGCGTCATGGGAACGGCCGGTGTTGTGTTCTTGTCGGTCGTTCTACTCACGTATGCAGGTAAAGTCTGACAACATTTCTTTGGGAAGCAGTTTTTGTCGTAACACCGCATAATGTCACTCACTGATATTGGTGTTATGGAAATGACATGTATTGTTTGCCTTATTTTTTTACTGGTTGTTTGTTGTTACAGGTTTTATAGCACCTTGGAGTGGGCGTTTCTATTCACTATACGATACTGGGTAAGAGTGCTACTGATATCGATTTTTAATATCAATATTAACCATTATTTCTTTCAGAAATATAACTTTGCAAGATCATACAGCAAAAGCAGCATTACATAACTGTCACCACACATAATAGATGGGCATCATACACGAATGTTTTACCTGGTTTATGAGTTTGATGTTTTATAAGAAAAAGAATTGATGTGACTTTTTAGAGGCAAATCCTTAAATGTAGCTGTTTGTGATTTTTGTCATTTTCTTTACTGTAAAGAAGATAAAAAAAAAACCCAGCCAGTCAGCATTTCATGAAGTGAGCCCTTAGAATATTTTGATGATTTTATTTTCTCAAACCATCTGTTTGTTTCCGTGCCCTCAAGCTATGCCAAGATCCATATTCCCATCATAGCGTCCGTCTCAGAGCATCAACCCACCACCTGGGTCTCCTTCTTCTTTGATCTTCACATCTTAGTCTGTACCTTCCCAGCAGGCCTCTGGTTTGTCATCAAAGACATCAACGATGAGAGGGTCTTCAGTAAGTCATCAGACAGTCATTATACGTCTTGGAGTACTGGCTGGATTTCAAGCTTGAAATGAAGAAAGCTCATAGTATATTATGAAAATTAAATGACTTTTAACAACATGTTCATACTGGTCTTCCTTGCAATTTTAAAGTATATTGATGACCTGACGGGATCGGAACATGAAACGGCCTCAAAATATTTCACTCACATATAGAGCTAGACATCAGCCAATGCGTTGTTCTTTAGATTCTAATGTATGGTCAAACAAATTGAAATATTGACACCTACAAATAGGCCATGCTTAGATTTTAACCATTCCAGGAGTGAATATCTTTCACGTTACAGCCCCACATCTGTAGAATAGTCTCCCCTTTAATTCATTGTAGATCATCTCTCAGCTCAGTAGTTTTCAAAATGCCCTACTGCCCTCTAGCCTTCATCAATGTCGTCGTTGGTTTATTATTATCTGCAGTTGTCCTATACGCTCTAAGCGCTGTGTACTTTGCCGGTGTCATGGTCCGTTTGATGTTGACTCTGACTCCCGTAGTCTGCATCCTAGCCTCCATTGCCATCTCCAAGACACTGACGGAGTATCTAGACAACGACACAGGGTCCGGAGGCAAGAAGAAGGTTGAGGAGGAGGGGGAGGAGACTGAGGAGGATGAGGAGGAGGTGGATCGTAAGAACAGGAAGCTCTATGATAAGGTCAGAGGTCACATACGTGCTAAAAACAATTGGCTCCAAAGTACATTTGTAAATGAGTCAAGCAGTCAAATCACAAGTCAGTCACAAGTCAATCACAAGTTAATCACAAGTCAATCACAAGCATAACATCATGTCTCTTGAGACTAGATGAAAGGGGGTTGAAATGTGACAACTTGGGATAACTTGTGACAATTTTATCACAACACTGCTTGGTTCTTCAAAATTCACCTCAGCCCATAACTCCTTCCAAAGCTAGTTTTAAAAACTGGAAAATTTGCAATTAATTTCACATAGGAAAAAGCAATGGTAAACACTTAGCCTTGCTTTCAGAAAGGTTAAAAGGGTGTTGATTTCCCTCAGCAGACTGGTTCCGTGTTGGAAAATAATTTAGTATTCCCTCCGTTATTCCTTTAACTGGTTAAAAACTGGAAAATTTGGAATTAATTTCACACAGAAAAAAGAGTGTGGTTAAATGTTACCCATGCTGCATTCAAAAAGGGTACAAGGGTCAATGTTTTTGTTTTTCTTGACTGACAGTTTCCAGGATAAAATCAATTAAATATTTCCCCATTTTTGTTTTACTTTTCAGGCTGGCAAGATCCGTAAACCCAAACTGGATCAGGACAAAGATAGTGACGGCATGGGAACCAACCTGAAAGGTTTTGTTGTCATGGCGTTGTTGATGATGCTGATGATGTTTGCCGTCCACTGTACCTGGGTGACTAGCAACGCTTACTCTAGCCCTAGTATAGTGCTAGCGACCTACAACAATGATGGGTGAGTTTAAACGTTTACAGGGTTTGAGAAAAACACAGTGTGTGTTTTTTTAATGTTTCTTTGGCATCTAGCCCATGGTTTTATTGAATATAAATGGCTGCTCTCTTTTTCACTGGGCACGAAGGGCCAATCTACCTTTGTTTGACTCATTGACTGAATATTCCATAACTTGCAACAGAAATGTCATTCTTCTTAACTATTTAATTCCATTTTTTTTAAAACTGGGTAGCCCATTCGGTGGAATCCAGTGGTCTGCCGTTAGACCCAGTAATTTGAATAAAGAGAAGACAGTGTGAAGAAACTACAGTTTAACAAGTGGGAGGAAAATCTTAGAAGAATATTCTGAGGAAAACCAAGGAATAAAGTAGGCACAGAAAAACCCAATCCACATATGGACCCAGGTAGGAATTGAACCCGGGTCACAGAGGTGGAAGGCGAGGAAAGTACTGCTACGCCAACCTGACTCCCCTCAAATTAACATAAAATAGATAGAATTAAAACAAATTAAATCCCGGTTAAAGAAAAGGGGTTAAAATAAGTAAACTAGTCTTGTTTCCCAAATGTAATTAAATACCTTATGCATACAGCTCCGTTTGAGTGTGGTGTAAGCAAACAAGTGATCACTAAAGTAGTTCAACAATCCTCTTCTGTAATTCTTGGCAGGACCCGCAACATCTTAGACGACTTCCGAGAAGCGTACTACTGGCTGAGCCAGAACACAGGAGAGAAAGACCGTGTGATGTCCTGGTGGGACTATGGCTACCAGATAGCAGGCATGGCTAACAGAACCACACTGGTGGATAACAATACATGGAATAATAGCCATATAGCATTGGTAAGATCACCTGGCCCTCTAGTGCTGAAAACCTGCATAGTCGCAGTTAATTTAGAATGTACACCTGGGCCCATTTTTATGGCACTACTTAACAGTTAGAAGAAAAGTTGTGCTTACTATAGCAGAAAATTGTGCTAATCCTAAGCATTATTTTACGGCTTGAATGTGCTAACAGTGGACCGTGCATGGAGATTTCTATTGTTACGTCACAAAGTTAAGGAACTTTGTTGTGTTTACTGCTTACGGTCTCCATGAAATGGATGGAGGCTCTGTTGGCATAAAATCGTGTGCTTAGCAGCGACGTGAAATGGGGCCCTGTCCTCATACTACCCATTTTTTTTTAGAATTTGAAAGATACATACGGAAGCTTAGAGTGACCTTCCGTATTTTCCTGCTAAATTGTCACAGAAAGACGACATACTCGGATAAGAGTTTGTAGTTTCTAAGATTCAACATCATTCCGGAAATATGTATTTCCCAGAAATTGTATTTCAGAAATACTGATATGTTATCTCAACAGACATCTTTCCTTGATTTGGAATCTTGAAAAATCGTCTTAGTTGGACTTTCTGTGATAACAGAAAAGCAGAATCGTGGATGGCCACTTTAAACTTCAATTGATGCACATTATTAACGTCGTTTTTTTTTTCTTTCCAATATTTCCACTTTGGAAAAAGTGAAATGCTCTGGGCACGTAGTGTTGTACAAAGAGTGTTTAGTAAATATTGAAATGCACACTTGCTTTTGTTTGGTTTGAAATTTTAGAGATAACGAGATACACAATTATTAACAAAACTTAGCTTAAATCATACGTGATAATTCATTGACAATTAAATTATAATAAAAATATATAACATTCAAATTTCAGGGTGCTGAAAAGCCTTCTGGCAAATTTTTAAAAAAGATGAAAATCTGAAGAAGGTTATCCTGAACCTACTGGAAATCTTTGTTGAGGTCAAATCTAATGAATATTCATATTTGTTCAGGTTGGCAAGGCCATGTCATCCAATGAGACACAAGCTTACAAGATCATGCGGGAGCTGGATGTCAACTATGTCTTGGTTATATTCGGTGGTGTGATTGGCTACTCAGGCGATGACATCAACAAGTTTCTCTGGATGGTCCGTATCGCTGAAGGGGAACACCCTAAGGACATCAGAGTAAGCATAGTCATAGATGTATTTATTTATGCTTTTGTGCAGAGTCTAGTGATGCACTGCAGTAAAAGTAGGATTTGCACCTTCACTGTTAGCTTTTCTGTATCGTGAATTGCTCAAGTTCCCTGAAAACTCTGTAAAACTTATTTTAACCACAAGAAGCAGTTTGAAACGTTGTCTTTGCACACAAAACAAAATTTACAATATTCCAAGTTTGGGTTATTCATGACATTGAAGTTGATTTTCCAAAACAAATTCTCTTTTTCAGCTGATACTAAGGCCTTGCATGAATCAGTTGGCTACAGCCGGGAATAACACTGCACCTATGGACGCCATTGGAAGGCGAATAACACTGCACCTATGGAAGCCATTGGCTAGCGGCTGCAGCCACTCCCCATAGACTCGTGTGTTATCGCCAGCCGTAGCCAAATGCTTTGGACCCAGCCTCACACTGAACATCTAACACTAACTGTCACCTTTGACCTTTTCCTTTAATAATTTCTCTATACAGGAATCAGACTACTTCACAGTCAACGGTGAGTTCCGTGTGGATAGTTCTGGCTCCCCAACGCTCCTGAACTGCCTCATGTACAAGATGTGCTACTACCGCTTTGGAGAAATGCAGGTATGTCCTCAAACCTACAAAATTTCTTCAAGAAAAATTTAATTCATGACATGATTTTATCTTATCAATTTGTTAAAAGGAATCTTGATTAAATTAGAATGTCCGTTTGTTTGGTTTGTAGTTTCAATATTTACTCAAATTAGTTTGACAATTTTTAAAAGAGAATTGCAGAACTGCACCTTCTGAAGTCATGTTTATTCTTATCATGATTCCCTGCTACATCCAAAGTTACTGATTGCAACAACTCTCGCTATATTTCATTCAAACTGGATGCGCACTGGGGTAGTAATAAGATGTCTTCACTGGTGAGACAGAGGTCGTGGGTTCAAGTCCCTTTATAAGCTGTAGACATTTCGCACAAGCTGTCATAGAGCACCGAGTATAGACTGAATCTTTTGGTGAATGACTAAACTGATATTAGAATTAGCATCTCCCTAATCTAAAAGTCTGCTTGGAGCACCATCTTACTCTATTTCTCCCCCCCCCCCCCCCCAGCTTGATTTCAGAAGCCCGGCTGGCTACGACCGTACCCGCAATGCCGAGATCGGCAACAAGGATATCTCCTTCAAGCATCTGGAGGAGGCATACACCACCGAGCACTGGCTGGTCCGCATCTACCGCGTCAAACCATTAGATAACAGGGAGCCCTCTACTGACAAGGTCTCCAAAAAGTCCAAGAAAAAGTTCTACTCAAAGAAGGTCAGCAACTTGACGGAATATCTTAAATTATTGACTGCTGTGATGTGAGACATGTTTTCCATTTCACCCAAGGGAAGCATGCAACCATATTGAATCTAAGGGCGCCATGCATCTATGAGGGTCGAAACAAAACCTTATGCCCTACATCACAGCAGTTACAATCATCACAACAATCAAAAGCAGTAAATCTTGCAATCTCTGGATGAATGAGTACCTTTAACACAAATTTCTTCTGCTCAGTTCCACGAAACCAAATTTGGTACAAACATAAACTCTTCATTGCTTTCTTGTTTCTTCAAACAGACAAGTAAAAGAAAGCGAGGTTCCATCAAGAACAAGCCGGTTGTCAAGAAGGGCAAACGCAAGACGACTACACGCAAGTCCTCGTCCAAAACCACCGGCAAGAAACAGCGTACCAAGTAAGCTGTCATCCAAACCCAGGGCCGACAGGTTTTATAATTCATTGGAATCCATTTCTTTTCTGAAGATAAAATTAAAATGATTTGACCACTCATGGTTGGTTCATACTTGGCATGAATTCAAACACAAACATGAATATTCAAAGGTTGAACACATTTTAATTCTGGCAAATCTTGCATTAAGTGTTTTATGATGTCAAGTTTAGTTTGTATTCACGCAAAGTATAAAATAGCTCTTACACATGCAAATAAAAAGCACTAAAAGAAAGCTACTGGAAAAGATTCAACTGTCCATTCTTAATTAGATGGAGTATGTCAAGTTGTAAGCAATTGACTTATTGCCATACAGTAGCTGTTCCTTTTCCAAAATCTTGAAATGTCCCTGTTCTATTAAGCGCAGATGCTTTTCAAGAAGCTTTCTTCTCATAGAGCATGTGTGTAGTTTTTCTGTTTGGTTGACTTCAGAAAATGGTGGATCTCTTTAAGTAGGATCTCTAGAAGCATTGTTTCTACCCAGAATTAAACAGTAGGTGTAATTTTTTTTTTAAGTAAAAAGAATTGGGAGGGAATGGTCACCAAAGACTGCTTTACAGTCATTGATTTTTCTAGTGTGTTTTGTATAATGGTTAAGTGACGTTTCTGCAGAAGAAGCAATTTTAAGTGAAGGGGGCATATCCTGAGGTTTATATCGCAGTAACAATGTTTGTTTGATCTTTTGATGTTGATGACAATCAATGTCAGGGCTTTGTTTGAACACTGGCATTCTAGCTAAATTGAACTTCAATATAGGGAAGTCCAGTGATCATTTCTTAGAAATCCAAATGGGCATAGTTCGTGATTACACACTGACAAAGAATTGAAACCTCATTTTGATTGTGGGATTCACGGTAGGTGTCACACTGTATAGATGACTGTGTTTCTAGAACGTAATACTAAGTATGATGGGTGTATGATATTTTGTTTATACAACTTTAAAAAGTTTAAGATGGGGTAATTGTCTGTCTGTCAGTCTGACCTTCGGTCTGTTTGTATGTTTCATGTGTATGTGTTAGGCACCTATGGAAAAGCTTAAACAGAATGTTTCAATCCTGATTTATTATCCGTGTGAATAAATTGGCAGTGTTGTAATGTAGTCGAGTCCGTCACAAGTCCATCAGAAGATTGGTCAAACCTAAATCACAAGTCTGTTCTCAAGCAACGGGATGAACAATTACAAGGACTCCCTTGGTCACAGCTGATGGGAATAGTTTGTGACTTGACTTGAGAGTGGAGACCTTGTGATTTAAACCAAGAGTTGGCCATGGAGAGTTCATTTTTCCCAGTGCATTGTGGGAGATGGTCGACAAATTCGCAACGCGGGACATTTGAAATTATTGGTTTTTCTGGTCAGGAGTTTCGTAAGCGTATGAATCAAGTATCTGTTTGCCCTTTTCTTTTCTTTTTATCAATATGGTGTTTTTTGTAAGGCGGCAGAACGCTATGCCCAAATCTATAACAAATTAGCTCAAGTTGTCTAATGACACTAATGACGATGTGAAATGTAATTCCCATTGTCTTTATAAAAGCATTTTATTGCTGATCAGGTACGAAGTGTTAGCCAATTGACATCAGTATGTTCTTGAAGTTCTGTATGTCCACTCACACATATCTGTAAATTTTGAAATGTTACATAGTTGTTTCTCGGAACAGATAAGTCACTATGGCATAAATAATATAGATTATATGCACTTCAATTACAGTGTCTTGGGTTTTTCAATGTTTTTGAGTAGTTATTACTAAAAAAAAATACATATAATTTCCCAAAAATCTGAGGTGTTGATTTGCCATGCATATAGTGGGGGGAAAAATGGTTTAAAAATTGAGGGTTAAAACCCAAGACGAGTCATCGTATCAGTGATGCCTGCCAGTTGAGGTTATCACGTTAATTCATTGTACAGGATATTCAGCATATTAATTCTTAGACTAGTTCCCTGGATGATCTTTTTGTAGGTATTACAGTGTACAAATGTATTTTTGTACTGACTCTGTTTCTCCTGTACGTATGTATGACGGTGACAGATGTTGTTTCAGTAGTACATTCACACATGTTTAATTTGTCTTGTGTAAATTTGGTCGATCGATTTAGGTATTGATAATGAAATACAGAATGTAGATAGTGACTGTGGTAGCGGGAGTGATGTTTAGTCAGGAGTATTATACAAATCAGACTTTGAGTTATTTGTGTAGGGTGTTGTGGACTCCGGCGCAGGTACACCTGCAGCAGTGAAAAGATGAAAGTTCGCTGCAAGTGTAGGGTCGCTACTAAATTACTCAACTACGGCTTGCAATAACACATGTACCTATGGAAGCCACTGAAGCAACTCCCCATAGACATTGTGTGTTACTGCTAGTCATAGCCACGTCATTCAGACGCATCCTGGCGCTCTTCCCTGGTAACAAGTATTTCATGTTGTTACTTGTGATAATAGCACGGGTGAACCAGCATCGTGAGAACTCTCGCCTTTTTAGGTTGGTTCCTCTTTGCAAGTCAGGAATGCGGACAAAGGGAGCTGGGTACCAGACTTGGTTGTCAGTCATAACTTTGCCTTCCAAATGGTTAGCGCCACATGTAGACCAGGGAAATGCAAGTGTTTTCACTTTCGCTGTTGGTAGGATACACAATTGCGCCATTTTTTGTTTAGTTTGTACAAACAGGTCCTAACATTAGCACATTTTATGAGATGAATCTGTACTTGCCACAACGTGGAGGGCCTATCAGACAAGTTTCCAAGACTTGTGATGGGAAATATTTGTGTGATTTCATTTTCCGTGCGTAGTGGGGGGTTTGTGGGCACGCAGTCTTTATGTGATCAAAAAGAAATGTTTTAATAGCACATCAGGACATTAACAATTTCGGATCCATTTTGGTTAATTTTATTAAGAAATCTGTTAATAAACGAAAGGAGAAAGTTTGGAGAAACATTTCACCTTGAGCGTTTCACAAGGTAGCTGATAACATGATTTAATTAAAGTGTCTTAAACATAGTTTGTGGAGTTGACGAAAAATCAACGTTTTTCTATTTCCTAATTGAATTGTTGAGATAATTGGAGACATACATTTCTGTAAATCATCGTAATTTAAAATGTTGTTGTTACTATTGTAAAAATACAACAGTGAAATTTATCTACAATGTCGAAATATTTTAATTCACATTTTCAAAACAAAAAATTGAAGAATAACATCAAATAAACAGCAGCTACATGCCATTATTTTTTGCTGCCCAAAGTTTAATAAGCACTTTACAAAGTTGACAAGCTTTTATTTTACATTAGACAGTACCCCAACATGAAATGTAATGTAGTTTGATTTACTGTAAGGTGTAAGCAAATCAAAAGAAATGTTAATTCCACTTTTAAAAATGTATCTTGTTTCTAAGGCAGTTTAGAAAACTGGAATGTTACTCTGAGTCAAATTTAAAATGACTGTGGCTTTCAGTTTTTTAATGGTTTTGTTTTATATGATTAAGTCAAACATAATTGTGTTGTTGATTTCTCTGCTCTTGGAGTAAAAATAAAAGTTTGTGTCAGATGAATGAATGGACGGTAATAAAGTACACCGTTAATTAAAAATGTAGTTTCTTTTGAGGTTCATTGGCATGTGATTAGATTCCATTATTAACCAAAAATGTTGCCATGTCAGCAGTAATAGTTTTTGGTTCATCCCAACAAAATCAATTTCATACTTTGCTGTGGCATTCCCGTAATTCTTTACATTCACATAATATACTTTCATAAAAAAAAAATGGAAGCTAGCAACATTAAATCGCTGTATCACTGGTGCTGTGCTAGTTTTTTCTCCAACTAATACTGTCAACCTACAATCCCGGTCAAAATGGTTGGGACACTTCCTTAGCCTTCCCCTGTTACCCACTCCCCTGCTCCCCCGGTCAATTTTGTTCACTCCAGCTGATGGAGCACACACCGCGCAATGAGAGACAAGGGGTGCCGGGGGGGGGGGGGGGCAGCGAGATTTGGTCAGTATTGTAGCTCGGGTGAGAGTCGAACCCCGAGTACACCTGTTTTCTAATTCTAATAATTCGAGCACTCTACCGCCGAGTTTGGCGTCGGTTTTCTGGATGGATCGAATCTGATATAGTGGGTACCATAAACAATGACCAGACAATCTTTGCGTAAGCGAGGAAAACAAATTCAGTCAGTGCTTTAAAATTACACAATGTTTTCTCAACACGATTATCAAACCCCTCAAACATTGTCTTCCAACCACAAAAGATTGTTTTCTAGGTAATTTGTCATGCGTTGATAGCCCTCTATTAAAATATCTTGGCGATGACAATAGAACAGGTAGGACCAAATCGTAACATGCAAACATTGGTTGACCACTTGTGCGTCCCATGTGCAGGTTGCACAACACCTGACACGCGCAGACAATAGGGAACTGGTCAGGTGTTACAGGCAGTTGTAAAGAAATCGCCAGACAATATTAATTAGGCTATAGTGTGTGGTTGGATTAAGGTAGAATAGATTGATTGGCCACTGCTGGGATTAGGGCCCAGATCTCGTAATCCTATGGATTAGACTGTCATCGTGACACGCGATTCTGGTAGTTGAAACTGATAACCCCACAACAATTGGACTCCGGGTGACCTGGAGTTATTCTGACCCGTAGCAATTATGAAATTTAAGAGTTTGTACATTTAAAGCAAAATATATTTGGGGGACGATGACATCTGAACTGTCTCATAATCATGTTGATCTCTATTAACTTAGAAATGATTAGAAAATTCTAAAACATGAGTTTTTCTATTGTTAATCATGTAAAACTTAAAACTATAAAAACTGTGAATGCGGTCAAAATTTAAAAGCAGAAAGCTGATGTACCCGATGACGTTCGGCTAGGTGTTTGGGTTTGAAATGTGGGGAGAAGTAATGTAAAATGGGAAAATTGGTTGAAAATACAGTAGAAATGCAAGTGCAAGGGACACAAAAAAAGAAACTATAAATAAAAAATGTGGATTATCATGTAACAGTAAAATTGAAAGTTTTCTTTGTAAATGTCAACTCCGGGGAAAGTGGTGTTGGAAGAGTAAGTGTATTCAAAAATGAAATCCTAAGAAATAAAGTGTAGTTCCAGAAATAAGAAGTCCCTAGCAGGTTTGTTAGAAAGTTAAAGCAACCCCGCACCCCCCCCCCCAAAAAAAAAGACGACGAAGAAAAACTAATCTGGAACCTTAAATAATAATACTATGAATAGTTATCGGAAGTGTCATCTGTGGAAAAAGGTGTACTAGAAAGATAAAATGCAGTTTGCTACAAAACTAACCCAAAACTACAAAACCGGAGGTGTAAAACAGGCGGAGACCTATCGTATATAGTTTGGGACAACAATTTCAAGGAAGCTAGCTACATTGCACTTCAGCTAGTTAGCCAACAAATTGTTTTGGATAGAGGGCACGTTTTGTTGTGTGTGTGGGTGTGTGTGTGTGTGTGGGTTTTTTTTTTACCCATAGTTCTAAACGTGGAGGATAAAGTTGGTTTTTGTTTTTCTTGCGACGCTTTCAAAATCACTTTCAAAATCGACACCTATGGAAGCTATCTCAGAAGCTCTGACTCAGTTTTCTGTTGTTGCTCAGAATTTCAAAATTAATGTCAGGTAAATATTGTAAGTTCGTTGAAAAGGATACTGGAAAAGAAGGTATTATACAAGAATTTCGGAATTTTGCTCCTTAACATTTTATTTACCACGTGTGATCAAAAACTCTTAAAATAAATTTCAGCATGACTTTCAATTTTGGTTTTACCTGGTTTTTCACATCATTCCACAACGTGTTAAAATGATTGAGAAGGGAACATACGACTCGCTCACAGTGCAAAAATATTATTTCATATTCGATAAAGTCGATAGGTCTGCAGAAAACCTTTTGGAGTAGCTTTGGAGCAATGTCTTGCAGCTCTTCCTGAGCGCGCGTGCCAGGCAACAGGTGCGCCACGTTCTGGCTTATTGTTATGCAAATCACGGGCAACCAATCACTTTGCAAGTTGGAGCGTCTGTTACAGCCAGGTATGTCAGCGCGCGAAATTTGACAGGTCCTTTCCGCACGAGCGCACCGGTGTCTTTGGGCCCCATTCGTGGGCAGTCATTCAGCAAATCACGGTGAGCTGTGATTGGAAGAACGTGGTGTAAGTCTTGTTGTAGTTGTTGCTAGCTTGAAGAGAGTTGCTGGTGATCTTGTCTGCTCTATTCTTGAAGTGTCAGAAGTCGATTCATTCAATTACTTGATCCGTTTGAGTCAACACTGTCAGATTTGTAATCCGTAAAGCTGCTTCGATAGTCACTTCACTGTGCTGTATTGTGCATGAACTGTAAACACTGTCGATTCCCATACGTGTATAAGCCAACATGACTACAACTGTCAAGGCAGAAATGAACAGCGACCAACTGCAGTCCATACTGGAGAGTATCTTGGCCTCACAGATGCTGACGACTCCGAGCCCGACCAACCCAGCGAAGACCGAGGCTGGGCCTACCGTGGAATCGACACAAACCACGGCAGTCCTGGACGACGAAGAGCGGCCCGACCATAGCTACATGGACCTGATAGTCATGGCATTGAGCAGCATGCCGGGGAGACAGGGTCCCCTACACGATATCTACCGATACATCTCTGGCCGGTTTCCCTTCTACACCAAGAACCGCAAACACTGGAAGAACTCGGTCCGGCACAACCTGACTCTGCACAAGTGCTTCAAGAGGCTGGACACCGAGACTGACGGATCTCCCATACTGCTCCCGGGGGTAAAGAAGCCCAAGACCAGCCCCCTCTGGTCTCTCCTGTGGAATCCCGACGAGTGTCCTGAGCAACACAACACTCGCAAGCGCAACCGAAACAAGAGCACTTCCAAGAAGAGGAAAGGGGGCAAGTCTGAGACAGCCGGTAAGTCATCAACGGCGAAGGAAGCAAAGAGCACCCAACAGTCTGACCAACCTCCCCCTGCTAGCCAACCATCCACTGACGATCCTCTCACAAGGATAGCGATGATGTTACCTGAGATTGGATCCAGAGAGGCAGTCCCACCGTCCTCATCATCAGCTCTCAACCAAGGACTTGTTCAACCACCCCAGACCCCCGAGTCAGACTACTGCAGCCTTTCTTCAGACCACAGTCCCTACATCCCAGGACAATCTCTCTCCGCAAAGAGCACCTGCAGCAGTGTCTTCGAGTACCCATCAGCCCGAGTCCCCTCTCTGCCTGTCCAAGACGGTGTCAACCGTCGTTTCTCCCCGCTGCCTCTATTGAGCGTGGATGACATCTGTGCGGTGCTCCAGTGCGACGACTGTCCCCCTGGAAGTCCCGACAGCGGTACCGGAGCAGACATCCTTCACGGCTTCGGGTGGTTTGACGAACTAACTCCCGCTGAACATCACCCACTCTGTCTGGCAGATTCCCTGCTCGACATCGCGCACCAGAGTCTCAACTTCCAACCCGAACCTCCAGCAGTCTCGTTCTTCGTACCCAAGGTCCCCGTGGGACGACCCTTGTCTGTGGACACTGGCTTATTTACTTGGTGAAATCTTGTTTCACTTTTCTGTGAAATCTTATTGCCAAATTTGCACGAATTTGCCATTGAATGTTAACGTATTTTGTTGAAATCTTCACTTGCCGATAGTAAGACGAGATGGATATTTTTGTGAACATGAAAAAATTACACTTCTTGCCTAGAATACGCCAGAACTCATTTTAATACAATGTTCTCCGTATTTATTACAAACTAAAATCTAGCGTTAGTGGCATAGTTACCCTTAAGAAATGCAGTGCTCTCTTACGCATTTTTGAATTGTGATAGATATCCAATTAACAAAACTTACCTGTTTTGTTTCAAATTAAGGTTGCAAAGTTTCTTTCTGATGGTTTAATCCAAAGTTGTATCTTTTCTTTCAATGTAGATGTTATAGGTATCTTTTTTAAATATCTAATTGTTTGGAAGTCAAAAGGGTAAAACAAATATGTTACTCTAACACCAGCAGCAAAAAAAACCCTGGGAAAGCTTTTTTTTTCATAATTGTTTGGAATATTCGTTGAACATTTTCAAATAATTCCCGTCGAAGGCTTGCCAACAAATGTAAAACGAATGCGCTGACATTGTGTTATTCCGTGTTAAGAGACAACTCTGCTTAATTATCCGCTTAAATAATGTCATGTGAAAGGTTTTGTGCTATTTTTGCCGTTGTTTTTTTTTTACCAGTCGTTACATTTCAATTTGTAAAGTGGAACGAGATAATATAATTTTTGACGTCCATCACAAAATGTGATTGTCCAGCATTTATTCTGAGTGGTCTGGTCTGTTAGTTTGTGTGTCTCTGTGTTTCCGTGATCATAAAAAAAAAAAGACATTAAATTAAAATTGAAAAAATTATTTAACTAGGTAATTAAAAGTCTTTCTTTGATGACTATCTCAAGCCAGTTCAGGGAGGCCAAGCAACAGTTGGGGACATTTCTCTGACATAATATAAATCTGTTGCTATATGCTGCTACAGGACTGTGTACACTATCATCATCAGAGAGCAAGGGGGACGGGGAGCATTTGAACTGTCCTGTCACACGCACAAATGCTGGGTAAAGGATTCAGATTTTAGGTGCATTTTGTTTCGTGGTGATTACAACAATGGGAGACTTTAATCAATCGTGGATCTTTAGGGACGATTTAGTAGGTTTAAACCCCCCCCCCCATCTTTGACCACCAAAACAGAAAAAATAACACAAGAGGGCTTTTGAACTCCCCCCCCCCCCTTGAAACCCAGATCCTCACCTGCATATTAAGTGGGGGCGCTATCGTCCTGTAGGAGTTCGGCTGCACCGATGGGAAGGAGTGTGACGCAGTTAAACAAAGAACGAAAATCGACCAAGCCACTTTTAGATTTACTTAGTGAAAACTGAGGGTATGGGACAAAAACTGAGGATTGCTCTTTATAGGGTCTATGCGATGAAGTTTTCATATCATTGAACTCATCTTGTGTAACTTTCTACTCCTCTTAAAATGTAGGCCTATGACTTTTTATTAATTTTGTTGAAAAGTGCACTTGTCCATACTTTTCTTGACAACTGAGGGCGCTGTTGCCTTGATGTCATTTCAGGAAGACACTGTTCAGTTTATGGGTTTTCTGTTCAAAATTGTGAAAAATCTAACATTTGCTCATTGAATACATTTGAGCGAAAGGGTTGTTCATTTCGCTTACTGCAGCCGTGTATTTACGCAACAACGAATAATTAAAGAAAATAACTTTTATGACAGCAAAATATCTCAAATTCTAGCAACTTTTTGTGCTGAAGTAGCCTACATTGATCATGAGGTTTCTACCCGAAATGACAGCACAGTTTTGCTCATGAATATGGAAATTAGCATTTGCATTTAGCATAAAAACAAAAAAGCACCAAAATACCCTTCAAAATGGCAACACGAAAATTGAATTGAAAATGATGAGGTTAACTTAAAAAGGTGCAACATAAAGGATAACATTTAAAACATTACATTGCATGACTCCGGCCCCTTTAATGGTGCATAGCCCGTGATCTTTTTAAAAAATGATTGGGTTTTTTTCTAACGACTTTTCAATTTGTTTGCTTTCTTTTTAACGAAAAAACTACATGTACTTTAATAAAAACCCACCACTGTAGGTTTACTAGCCTACCCAAAATAAATACAAATATCGAATTTAACGAATAGGTATTTATGAGTTCCGTCGCTGACAAGGCTTCACTTTAAACAAAGGATTCGTATGCAAACCGTAACTTGAAGCTCCGTGACATGCTCACGTCACACAAAGGCTATAGCTACGGCCCATATACATGCACTGCATGCCTTATTTTGGGTAAATTGACCAGCTTACATTTGTCTCTGCAAATCAACTTTTTTTTCTTTACAGTTTGTTTTTTAAAACTCTTTGTCACATTTGCATTTCGTGTAACAGGTTTCTCTGATTTGCCAGTGCGGCAGACTATTGTTGGACATTGTAAATGACTCAATGCGTTGTTCGCATTAACCCTGAAATATGACCTTATTAGGAAGTCTATCTCCAATGTACAATGTAGGCCATGTGGCAACAACAAAGTATTGGTTACTATAGAAAACGAACGCGTAGCAGGAAAATAAAAATAAAGTAGGTTTTAAAAAAGGATTCATTGGAGATGTTTTGTTTCGCAGAGAATGGAATTTAAGGGGGAAAAAGTAAAGAGAAGAAAAATATTGAGAGGTCTTACCGAGATTTGAACTCGGATCGCTGGATTCAAAGTCCAGAGTGCTAACCATTACACCATAAGACCGGTTGAAGCACTTCGGAAATTCGTAAATGTATATAAATTGGTTTTAAATAAATTACTCTCTGAACGATGTTATTGGCTTTTTATCAGTTCGTTGTCATAAAAATCTTATGTAGGGAACAAATCTTAGAGTACAAATGGTAAAAATCGTGGATTTCAGTCCGAATAGCAAGACTGTATTTTCATTTTCAAGACGAGGGCGCTCTAACTCAAGGCTGGAGCCTTGCTCATTACAACGCTGTCACCATTAAATTTGACTTGGCACCAGACTAGTTCCATTATATTTTTAAGATCGTGCTGCGAGTGCGACGTCCGAAGTTTTTCAGGGATCCCGTGGAAGTAAATTTCTCTTCAAAGTTTGATGAAATGAATACACCGTATGAGGCGTTAGGAGAAACGTCTGGACCATGAGAACAAGTGTGGGTAAACTGCCCGTTTTGTTTTGATATATTTTCGTTTAATTGGCAAAAGCAATCCTATTTTTCCCACGATCATGACGATTAGAAATCGTCACACACACAGTCACTGTCCATTCGACCATCGCGCATCGACCATGTCCATTTCCCCATCATGCCCATTGAATATGAACAACCGAATCTGTATTGGAAATGTACGTACGTGTATCGGAAATCCGTGTATCAGTGTATAGAGCCTAGGTCTAGTTTGTACTTGTAGGTACGCGAAGTGAACATAGGGGGCCAAACTACATACATGACATATTTATTAAATTTATTCATTTTTCCGTGTTCTGGTGTTGATGAATGGAAATTTATGTTAGACTCAGTTTGTCAATCTCATTTAAATTAATCTTGCTTTTTAAAGTAAAAGTGGGCCTGCTAGTGTA
The DNA here is from genome assembly GCF_015706575.1 of Patiria miniata. Classification (NCBI taxonomy): domain Eukaryota; kingdom Metazoa; phylum Echinodermata; class Asteroidea; order Valvatida; family Asterinidae; genus Patiria; species Patiria miniata. The sequence goes on from NW_024037074.1 coordinate 15,192,490, forward strand.
GTCCGAGTAACTTGGACCCAACTTATCACCTTTTTTAACATTTGGACATGGTCTGGCGATAGTGGGGTCCAAGCTACTACAGCGACCTGGACAACATCATCCTGTCACTGTCCCAAAAACCAACATTTTCCAACAAAAAACATCAGATTTCACCTTCAAAACGGCCTCCAAATTACTAGATATGCCACCTGAGGTACAAGTAGACATCGATAATTAAGATGGTTGTATTGAAGTTTACTTACGATCCGGAAAAAAAGTGAAATTTTCCGTTCATATCGGAGAGCTCCCCTCGCGATCTTGAACACGTTAAATTTCCGATCGTGTTTAATGTTTGAACGACGCGATTTCTTCTACATGCCCAGCGTACATTCGATGGTCCCCGTATCCCGAGTGCGATTCCGTTACCGAGCGCGCGCGATGCATCGATTATGATAATGAGTAGACTGGATCACGTTTGTAAATACATGTGCATTTCAAACGATAATAGGGAGTCGGGAACTAGCGCAGCTTTTATGGCGGGTACCAGTTCAAGATGGTTCCCGATTCCCTTTTACAGTTCGAAATGCACATGTATGTGTTTACAAACGTGACTCATTATCATAATCGATGCATCACGCGCGCTCGGTAACGGCAACTCCGCCTTAATTTTTCAAAATTGTCAGACAGTCCTGCCTCCAAATGCATTCATCCTCAATCCTCCAAAATCCTCCTCATCCCAAAACTTTGCACTCGTGTTTAAATGAAGGATAACCAACGCCAAATCCTTCAAAATCATCAGACAGTCCTGCCTCAAAATGCATTCATCCTCAATCCTCCAAAATCCTCTTGTGCTTCAATCACCATTCATCCTCAATCCTCCAAAATCCTCATGTGCTTCAATCACCATTCATCCTCAATCCTCCAGAATCCTCATTTGATTCAATCACCATTCATCCTCAATCCTCTAGAATCCTCCAAAACCGCCAGGAGGATTTTGGAGGAGTGAGGTGCGTTAGGGTTAATGTAAGTGTATGAAAGTAAGGCTTCTTTAGAAATAGGTAACATGTTTTCACTCACCAAAGTTTTGTTTATTCCCAATTAGTCCGAGTAACTTGGACCAGTAGGTCTAGTACTTGTTATCTATTTGTTAAGTAGGGTCCAAGTTACTCAGACTTCAATCTCATTATTTTATTTTTTTGGAAAGTTCTGCCTGTGACTTTTTCCAGAAGAGTTATTGTTTTGCTCTGTTATTTGCAGACTTTACTGATGATCTCCTGGATATTGTTTCTTCTCATCTGAGAAAGAGAAGCGCAACCTGTTCGACTAACTTTCCAACATAGAACATGCTGAACTGACAGACGCTCACAGTTTGTCTGGGTCTCGTGGGAAGTAGGTCTTCCCTGCTTTAATCTTATTGTGTGGGATTGTGTTTGCTGCAAGTGTTTGGGCCTTGAAGAGAAAGATCTCCATCCAAACCAACCCTGCAAACCTGTCTGCCAAGCTTTCAGCAGTGACGTTCTGCTCGGCCAAGTAAAAGAAAGATGTCTAAGGGACCGGGCCGGGGTCAGAATCCCCACGGACTCAAACTGACAAGCTTGGACCAGATATGGGACGACCTCAAGGCCGGAATTCAACATGTGTACTCAAAGCATGGCATGCTGAAGAAACGATACATGGAACTCTACACGTATCCTTTTCAGGAGGAAGTTTAAATAGATGGCTTCCTGCAGCTATATTTGTAATGCATGTGATCCTTCCAGTTGTTTTGGTTTGTGAAAAGAAAGTTCACTGAGGCCAGAAATGAATGTATAATGGAAGAAGAGTAGTGTAAACACGAAAGCTAGTACTGATTGGCCTAAATGATATACAATAACATGCATATCAAGTAAATATTTAAACCAAGCATACCTCTAGAGTTTCAAAGCTTCACTGAATGAAGTCTGAGAGTTTAATGGTGAAAAAGTTCTTTGTTCCCAACAAATTTAGTAACATGCAAATGCAAACTTAGCCCATTCTCATCTGTTGTACGTACATTGTATTACATTGTATTTATTTTCCATGGTGAATCCATAAAACGGAAGAAATGTTGCAACCTGACGCCACTTCTGCGATTGCTCTCAGTCCCAGATTCATGTCTTATCATCATTTTTGCAATGAATGACCATCATTGAGATGATATATGAAGACAAAAGTGGTGTCAGGTTGCAACATTTTTCCCCATAAAACTGTTGAATGCTCAGGTAGTTCGGAGCAGTACAGGGAGAAGTAGGTTAAGACGCATCTGTTCAATCATGTATTTCAGCAAGAGTTACTTTCCGTTGACGAACATTATTTAAATTCTGAAATCCCAAGTTCCGTCTTTAAATTCTCCAGAATCCTCCTCTTCGCACTCAACCATTGATCCTTTCTTTATGTACATCTCCAAAGTCCTCCAAAAAGTCCCGGAGGATTTTGAAGCAGCTTGAACGGTTTAGGTTTAGAGACCACAAGGTATTGTGCACTTTATAAATATACCTACTGTGCTAATTATTAGTATCGGCCTAAGATCCAATTTTTCAGTTAATCCTTAACCAATGTTTCTCATTAGTCATGTGTACAACTACTGCACCAATGTACACCAGTTGCAGCAGGCACGGAGTTCATCAGCCAAGAGCAAGAAAGGTCCCGCCCAGGGAGGGGCACAGTTCGTAGGTCTGGAGCTCTACAAACGATTGAAAGACTTCCTCAAGACGTATCTGGTCAACCTACTCAAGGTTTGTATCAATTCAAATTGCGACCTCCTGTGTAAAAGAAAACCTTCAAAACAAGGCCGGGCCACCAACATTTCCATGAGGCAAGAATGAGGTCCTGAGTATTTCACCAAGTTTCAGATCTCGAAAATTAATTTCAGATGGTTTTTGTCATACTTTTGAACCAGACAGTGGAGTGTGATGAATGAAACTCTGCATACTCTAGCCTGACACATGTCCAACAAAAAACCAAAAAACAAAAACCCTGAATCGTTTTGTGGTCTGGGGGCAAGAATTACAGAGAATGTATAAAAAATAGAGACTGGTGAACACATGAGTCTTTAGACACAGTTTACTTGTGTGGAGGGGAATCTCACATGCAGTGTCAAATTCCTTCAACCTCTTAGAATGTACTCATCGTACAAAATTTGACTGATCATATTTTAATCGACCAAGTATGTACAGTAGATGGTGGAAAAAATATATGTAACCATGATTTCATACTGCTTACATACTGGTACAACTACAAAGTGTTGTTTCATGTGCAATATTTGCTGGACCCGAATATCAATCATATTATCCTCAGACTGGCCGAGTCACTCACTGACAGACTGAATGACAGACAGACAGACAGCACGACAGACAGACAGACTGACTGACTGACTGAGTATAATTAAAGTTGTACCCTTTGACTCTCAGGTCCATCACAACTCGGCAAACCTAGCCTTGTTTTTCAAGTTAATCAGTGACCCTCCTCACTAGTCTCTAACCATTTTATTTCAGGATGGTTCTGATCTGATGGACGAGAGTGTTCTGACTTTCTACACGAAGCAATGGGAGGACTACCAATTCTCCAGCAAGGTCCTGGATGGTGTGTGCGCTTACCTCAATAGACACTGGGTGCGAAGGGAATGTGATGAGGGACGCAAGGGCATCTATGAGATATACTCGGTGAGTCAATCATGTCGCAAATTGAGTAGAGTTGTAATGAAGTCATTCACAAGTCAGTCGCAAGTAACAAGGGATCAGCACATTGATAAAGTAATGTCTTGCCGTAGATCATTTAAGAAGATTCTAACCGAATGATTTTTGCATGACCTGAGCTGGAGTTTTGATTGATTTGTGATTATATGATGTAATTGTGATGGACTTGAGTAAATTGTGATGGATGTTTGATGGACTTGTGATTGGCCTGTGATGACGTGTGATTACATGCAATAAGACTCATGCCATTTGTGGTAGACTAATTGACTTGTGATGACTTGTGATTGACTTGTGGTTTGGCTTGTGATTGACTTGTGATTGACTTGTGATTGACTTGTGATTGACTTGTGATTGACATGTGATTGACTTGTAATTGATTTGTGATTGACTTGATGACTTCTGGTAATTTTTTTTCTAACTTAGCCAGTTTGTAAGTTTCTTTCATGTCATATTGAATTGAAAATGTAAAATATTTGGATGGTATTTTTAAGGTTTCTATCATTTTTCCTCCAGCTTGCTCTTGTGACATGGAGGGAGCACTTATTCCGACCACTCAACAAACAGGTATGTTCCTATGAGGAATCCTTGAAATATGTAATCGCTACCTGTAAACACTGGATTACCCAAACATTTCAAAGCAGTGAACTTGAGGCCTACTGACCTTGTGTGTTGTACGTTTGAAAACTGTTAACTATTTTTTTAGCTGTTTACTAGTAAAATAACGTAAGAAGTAAGGATTATACACAGCCCCGAGCATCAGGCCATAGTACCAACTAGGGGGCCCACTACCATAAAAAATACAAAAGTGCATATGTTTGCCTTTTGCCATGGGGGGGGCAATTGCTAGTCAAGGGGGGGTCTGGCCCCACCAGCCCCCCCCCCCCCCCCCCCTTTGGTGATGGGCCCGGTTATTAAGAGTTAAGTTTACATGATGCAATAACCAAACCTGGGTTTTTCCCGGATTTCAGTCCTCTCATGTGAATTTTTTTATCTTCATTTATATCCCTTTTTTGCACAGGAGCTGTTCATAACTCAGGTTATCAAGCAGGTTTTTTGTCAGTTAAAAGGACAGAAATGGACCCCAAAGAAAACACCCTATGATTTACATTGTAACAGATACAGATACACGCATTACGCATGAAGTAACTTTTGCATCTTTGTTTGCAGGTCACAAATGCCGTGCTGAAACTAATTGAGAGAGAGCGACACGGTGAACCAATCAACACAAGACTAGTCAGTGGGGTCATACAGTGTTATGGTAGGTCAAAGTAGAATGGTACCCATAGATACCTTAGGCTGTTTTACTCTCACACTACACAGTGAACACAACATGTATTGAAAGTGCTGTATGGAAAGGTATAACAATGTATTTTTTCACAGTCTGGAGGTATGTGATATATTGCCCCTGAATCCTATATATTCTTTGGACCATTGTCATTTAGTTGAGCTTGGTTTGAACGAGGATGAGGTGACGAGCCGAGGCCCTACGCTGAGCGTCTACAAGGAATCCTTTGAGAGTCAGTTCCTGTCTGAAACGGAATGCTTCTACATGACAGAGAGCACTGACTTCCTGCAGCAAAACCCTGTCACTGAATACATGAAAAAGGTTAGCGAAAGAAGACATTGTTTCCTTGTGTTTTACTTGAGTACACTGTGGTCTAATTTAATGTGAGTCTTACACCTTTTTGGAAAGGAATGAAATACAAAGTGTGACAATAGATTGAAGAGGGGGAAATTATGGTCAGACATTCCGACATTTTACTGACCATTTTTTTATCAAACGATGTTGTTTGCATTTTAAGTACATGTGACAGCTCAGAATCAATTGTGCTTTAGCATCGTTGTCTGAGCCGTTTTGGCTAATTCTAACCAGCCATTTCATTCCCGTATCCTTGCTAAACTATCTTCTCCTTGCCTCAGGCTGAGTATCGCTTGATGGAGGAGAGACGTCGAGTCCAAGTGTACCTTCACGAGAGCACCCACGATGAGCTGGCCAAACGCTGCGAACGGGTCCTCATTGAGAAACATCTAGACATCTTCCATTCGGAGTTCCAAAACTTACTAGACTCAGACAAGAATGAAGGTGAATGCACATAACTTCACAAATGTCTTGTCTCTTGTTCTCTTGATGCATTTCTGGGTTTGGAAAACTAATTATTACAGATTGTTTGCTAAAACTTCACCAAAACCATAATAGCATTTATGGGTGGCACAAGTTCAACACTTCAGGATTGATTTGTTGTGGCATCATCAAAACAATAACCCAGAGGACAAAGGAAAGCTGGTTATGTTAGAAGCGTATCAAAACATTGAATAAGTTCTGCAGCGTGGACACTGGAGCTGTAGTTCACAAGTCTCTGGTTCATATCCAAACACGTTGACATTTTCTTTACAATCAAACTAGTACTCATTCCTTGGTCGTTGCTGGCTATTTTTGACTTGCAGACCTAGCTAGAATGTACAATCTGGTGTCTCGTGTCCCCAACGGTTTGAATGAGTTGATGACGCTACTTGAGCAACACATCTACAACCAGGGCCTATCGGCAATTGAGAAGTGTGGTGACGCTGCATTATCGGTAAGTCTTTAGAATCAGTAGGCTTTAGTAAACTGTCATCGCCACTATCTTTCTGCCATTATCTTTACGTCTAATGTGGTAGCCATTTTTTATACGTATCTTCTCGAATCGTCCAAAATCCACATCTCTGCTAGAAACCAAAAACACTTTTTATATGTAAACTATCGATAAAAGTGTCCAGAAAAAGTGAAATATGATGCCCATCAATGAAAGGGTTAAGCTGTCCTCAATCCCAATTTTTTTTTGTCAGAGGACGACAAACAAGTTTGAAAATGTAAAGAATTCTGTTTGTTGTTTTTCAGGACCCCAAAATGTATGTGCAGACCATCCTAGATGTGCATAGGAAATACAATGCCTTAGTGTTGACGTCATTCAATAATGACTCTGGATTTGTGGCTGCTCTTGACAAGGTAAGATCAACGACAAATGAAAGGTACCTTGTGATTAGCATTAAATGACAGCTACAGATAGACCTTTTGCATGGCAGCCATCTTAAGAGGGCTTTTTCTGTTATTTAAAACTCTCCTATTGTTTGATCAGTCACAGACAGTCAAAAATCTCTTCCACCTCCCCTGCCGTGCATTTGTACTATGATACACAGAGTTGATACACGTACTATTGATACACGGAGTTCATAAATTGTGGCTTTTCTTTTTTCTGTTTTTCTCATGTCAGGCCTGCGGGCGATTCATCAACAGCAACGCCGTGACCAAGATGGCCAATTCCTCCAGTAAGTCCCCCGAGCTGCTGGCCAGGTACTGCGACTCGCTCCTCAAGAAAAGCTCCAAGAATCCTGAAGAGGCGGAGCTTGAAGACACACTCAACCAAGTGGTGAGTGGTCATTCCTTCTACAGAAACTTGAGAACCATTAAGGCCGAAGCAGTTACACAGGTTGCCTTATGTAGTTGTTCACAGTTGTAAAACACAGTTGGTGTTTTTGTGAGGAATTTTTTGTGATCTTCCAAATTCTACCACCGTGCAGAAGTATAGAAAATTAAATAAAATTAAAAGATGTTTAGTTGGAAACTTTGTTTTCAACAATTATCCAATTGATTTCGGAAGAAAATAGGCTGTATGACACCCCCTAAACTGTTCTTTCCCTGTAGATGGGATTTGGCAGGATTTTTGTTCAAACAAATCTTATCAAAAAAAGAATTGAAGTTTTCAGTCTGTACCGTACTCCCTCTCGTTGCAGATGGTAGTGTTCAAATACATTGATGACAAGGACGTGTTCCAGAAGTTTTACTCCAAGCTGTTGGCCAAGCGACTGGTGCATCACAACTCAGCCAGCGATGACGCCGAAGCTAGCATGATCTCCAAACTCAAGGTATTACCCCTGTTTGTCTCAAGGCATTAGGCTTGGAAAAACCCTCAAGAGAGTAAAGGTTGAAGGGCCAGTTAGAATTTCATGTCCACGATTGGATGTCCCAGATTGGAATCTGAACTTTGAGCCCTAACCGTGATGCAAGAAACCAAATGATTAATGAGTGTGGACCATGCACGGTCCAGATGTTCTTAAATTATTTTGATTCCCCCTAGCTTTGATTAAAGAGGCCAATCACATACCTTCTCTTGTTTGATCGTGATTATTAACCATTCCAACCCCACAGCAAGCATGTGGCTTTGAGTACACCTCCAAGCTCCAGCGGATGTTCCAAGACATCGGCGTCAGCAAGGATCTCAACGAACACTTCAAGTTACACCTGTCAAGCAGTGAGCCCCTGGACATTGACTTCAGTATCCAGGTTCTGTGCTCAGGCTCCTGGCCTTACCAGCAGAGCTGTACCTTCAATCTACCCAGCGAGGTGAGAACATTTGGATGGGATCATGCCAAACCGACGTATCCTAAAGATTTGAATTAAGCACTTCAAAAGCTCAAAGTTTGAATCAGTTAGTTGTGTTGGAATGGCTCCAGAGTCTAGTCAATCAAAAATGTAGTGACGTGAGTCGTTCCTAGTACTTTTTCGTTCAGCACCAATCTGCAAAGCCATCCTGAAATCGATGTTAAAGAGCTTCAGCGAAAAAAATCCGCACAGATTTGTAAGGCTTTAGGAGATTCATCATAGACTCTGTGTACAGTACCACCTGAATGGTACAGATAAGTGCACATCATGTGCGTGGGATCTGTTGCATGTACATGATATGACCTTCGCTTGATCCTTCGATGCCATATTTTTTTTTAACATTGATGTCCTGAAACACACATGCCTAAACCTGTATCTTGTTGATTTGGGAGACTCTAGATATCTTTGATTTCCAAAGATATTTGGTACTAACCATCACACTCCTTTCTGTCATACAGTGTGTTTCTGATTTTTCTCGTTTGATTGCTTATCCCTAGTTGGAGCGTAGTTTCCAGCGATTCACCACGTTCTATGCAGGTCAGCACAGCGGAAGAAAACTCATGTGGGTCTTCCAAATGTCTAAAGGAGAACTGGTCACAAACTGCTTCAAGAATAGATACACACTACAGGTGAGGCAAACAGGGGAACGAGAACTGAGTCATAGTAAAGCCAGTCACAAGTCACATCGGGTCACAAGTAAAGTCACAGGTTACTTGAAATCAACGATGATAAAAACTTTCGTCGTCATTCAATCGGGCGATTCACAATGCAGTGCGCCTCCAAGAGTTTGCCACGGAGAGTTCATTTTTCCCAGTGCGTTGTGGGAGATGGTCAACAAATTCGCAGCTCGGGACATTTGAAATTGTTAGTTTTTCCGGCGTATGATTTGATTATATGTTTGCCCTTTACTTTCCTTTTTATCAATATGGTGTTTTTTGTAAGGCGGCAGAACGCTTTGCCCCAATCTATAACAAATTAGCTCAAGTTGTCTGCTTTCACTCATTCAAATGGGCCATGTTTTGTCAACCATAAACCTGAAAAATAGACTCTCCATGGCAAACTTTTGGTGGCGCACTGCTTTGTGAATTGCTGGAGCTGAATAGCTCGTGGCTTGACTTGGGATTGGATGACTTGCGATACTTTGTGTTGACTTCTGATTGAGTTGTGATGACTTGTGATGACTTACGATTTCTTGATTACAACTCTGACATGAATGCCAAGTCTGACAAAGTTTATCCTGAGTCCAGTGTTTAGACTGATGCATTGACCCTATCAGGATTCTGGGACAGATATTAGTTCACATTATTGTTACCATTTCAAACTTTTTGAATGTTTACTTTTCTTTCCTGGTATTTTCTGCAGGCGTCCACATTTCAGATGTCGGTGTTGCTACAGTTCAACGTGTCTGACACATACACGATACAACAACTACAGGATAACACACAAATCAAAATGGTACACATCCAAGTTAAACATTTCCAAACTTCAGTTGCAGACTTGCTATTTCCAAATATTTGGCTCTATGAATATAATAAGTTTTGTTCAGTAGAGGAGATGTGATTGTTTCAATCAGCCAAAAGTAAATGAGTTCAATTGAGAATTTACAGGTGTTGAAATTGTGGACGTTTTAGCAGAATAACAGTTTCAATAATCACAAGTTTTGGGTGAAGTTTGATTTTTCGATTACTATCCTGTCTGAAGGTATTTATATTGAAAAAAAGAAATAAGTGATTGACATTATGCTCAAACATTGATAAGTAAGAGAAGTGAGAAGTAGAAATTCTGTAGAGGAGTTTACTAGTGAGGCAGTAGGACTAAAGAAATACTTAGGAAATACTTCATGGTATAAACCCTTGCAAAACAAAGTATATATGGATGAGAAGGGGCCATGAATTGTGTGGAGCTGATGGAGATATGATAATACCTGAAGAATCAATTGGTCTGAACTTAACTTTGTTTGATTTTCCAACAGGACACGCTGATTCAAGTTGTACAGATTTTAGTGAAAGTTAAACTCTTGGTAAGTTTTGACTTTCTTTGAAAAACATTTTTGCTTGTGGAGTTTGAAGTGAACAATATGAAATACAGATAGCAACTTTAGGGAATTTTTAAAATTTTGCCATTTTTTTTTTTGATTGAACAGGAATGCGATGAAAGTGAAGATGACATCAAACCCACGTCAGAACTCAGGCTGTTTATTGGATACAAAAAGTGAGTGCTGCTTGAGTGTGTAATGACTATTTTAACCTTCGGAGTATCAATCACTTCTATGCCCTCATCAGAGAAAAACAAATCATTGGAAGAACTGATTCAATCAAGAATGATTTAATCCTGATCAACAGAGTCACCCATCAGGAGTCGTAAAACTTGTAACGAGAGGACACAAGAAGCCATTGCAGTAATGGACTCCATTTAGTAGCAATAGAGGGTGTTAGTGTGATCTTACCACGACAGAGCTAAGGCCACATTAAAAGGAATGTATATTGTGTCATTACTCTTTCTGTCTTCCTTAAACTGGAAAAAAAAACAGAAAAAAGTCTTAATATGTTTGTAATTGAAATTATTTTCTCTGTAGTAAGAAGTTTCGCGTCAATATCAACGTTCCCATGAAAGCTGAGCAGAGGCAGGAACAGGAATCGACCCACAAGCACATTGAAGAGGATCGCAAGTTACTCATACAGGTACAGAAAGCACTTAATGACTAAAACTTGAGATGTGAACCTGTAACCGTTGTTTTCCACACCGGGGGCCATTTTCTTAACAGTTAGCAGAAAAGTTATGAAATACTTGTCTTGGGTTCTTCTCAGGACCACACTTTTCTTTAAGAGGTGTGCATGTAAACTTCACATGGAGTATCTGCAAATTTTCCTTAAGTTATAATTTTCACCGTGCAAAACCTCAATTCACATCTATCATTTACTTGCTGTATATGTCAACTTTCAATCAAATGCCAACGTATAAAGATCGTAGAGTTGATTCAGGGCATATCATTGAGTAGATTTTACCCTAACAAGGCCTAAAAACCTGACCTGGTTAAATCAAAGGGTGTTTCCCTTTTTCCCTTCAAGGATATTGTTATCGCATCAGCAACTTTACTACATTGTATTACATTGTATTTATTCTAATGAACCCATAAAACCATAGAGCGCTTGTGTGGTTTGGAGCAGTACAGGGAGTAATAGGAAGGGTGGTTTGGGGCAGTTCAGGGACTACCAAGTTAAATAATTCAAGAATTGACGGATTACTGTTTTTTTCTGTTGATGTCACTTTCAGGCTGCCATTGTGAGAATAATGAAGATGCGTAAGGCCCTGAGACACCAGCAGCTACTTGGTGAAGTTCTGAACCAGCTGTCGAGCCGATTCAAGCCCAGAGTGCCTGTCATCAAGGTGAGGCTTGAGGTCCAACTCTTAAGAAGGTGTTTCCAGGAATTTAGGGGAAGAGATTCAGTTTCCAGGAGTAAAGAGCAATTCAGTATAGTGCCAGCAAGCAAACTTTCATGTTCCGAATATCCTAGAGTTAATTATTTGTGTGGCACTTACCACACAAAAACAAAAAATGTTTTTAAAGCCTTGTTAATACAATTATTATCCACGGAGAAAATTCTGTTCAATTGTGTTTTCCCAAACATATTGATCCTTGTAAAACAGAAGAAAATGCTTGCCATTTGGTATCACACATCAAAACTATGCCTGTTTTCCCCCTTTCTTTTACTGCAGAAATGTATTGACATCCTAATAGAGAAGGAATACCTAGAGAGAGTGGACGGAGAGAAAGACATGTACAGTTACCTAGCGTAGCCCACCCTGGCCCCCCGTTACCCCATACCGCACCCCCACACACCTGCAGTGCACCCCTCCTGCCAAATAAGGTACACAAGTAGCTCATCCAGCTGAGTATCAGACTGGTGCTGTGGCACATCTAAGGTGAAGCTGCCATCCTGCAGCGACTTCCAGAAACTTTGTCATTAATTTTTGTCTTCAGTGGACGGGAGAGTATCCGTCATTGCACCAACAGCAGTATCTGAGTGTCCCCAGGGCAATTTGAATGGGAGTGCTACAGCAAATTAGCCGTCAGACCACTCCGCGCTGGAAGGCGGAAGGCAGCCAGGGGTTTCTTCCAGTTGCCTAGCTGCTGAAGAATCATAAGGAAGGGGGATTCTAACAGAAAGGAATAATAAGGGGTTTGGGAGGCGAAGTGTCCCCCCCCCCCCCCCCACACCCACCCTCTAGTGGTGCCCCTGAGTATCTGTGAGTCACTTGAGGATTGCTGTTGTCATCACGGAAGAGACTCAAGAATTGATGAGGCAGATGCCACCTTAATAGTAAATATCTTTGTCCTCTCCGATGTGAGAAACACTGTAGTTCACTTCAGCCATCCTGAAAAATCCGGGAGTGATTTTACAGAGTTCAACCTCAAACTGCTGTCATATACATCATCATTAAGCTTAAAAAAAATAGAAATAAATTTCAAAATTTGCTGGATAAATTTGGATAGACCTTCTTGTGCAATCCCTCGTATTCCTTCCCCAGGACCACAGGGTACTACGGCTAGCCTAAACTAAGAACTCCATTTCTTGACATGTGATCAGTTGTGATGTACTCATATTCAGTGCAAATGATAGCTCGCTGAGCTAAAGCCAAAATGTTTTGGTTTAAATTCACTGATGTGAAATTACAGCTCGAGTCACTAATGCAGTCACAATCAACCCTGGTGTTTTGCTTTTTTTAGATTTAAGTTTTTCAATTTTCAAAATGGTAATTCCTGTGAAATGTTCAATCTTCCCCCCTTTTAAGGTAGAATTGATGTTGTGATTAAGACTACTTTTTCGGTATGGCTGGTTTGCTCAAATGCTTGTGCCTTATGCAGTTATTATTTACCTCTTCCGAAATTCTACAGGGACTTGTTTTCGAGAAGCAGTGCTAATCAAGTGTCTTTTTGTTTGGGAAATGTAGTGTGTATTTGCATACTTGGCATGAAACCAATCTAGAATCACATCTTTATCTTTACTTGATGGTATTGTCTGGTAAATATATTCCTTTCATTACAACTACCCTTAGTAAGTTAAACACTTTGGTTACTCCATTTTTGCAAAGCTTGCATATTCATTAGTCAGGAATAGGCCAACCAATCACAGAGCCTGTTAAACAAATTGCTCATTGTAAATGGTTTGCGATGGATCCATCAAAGCCCTTGATTGGACTCATTTGTTTTTACAATTACAAGCCATTTTGTGTGCACTTCACTCATCCTAACATGTAGCATGTCCAAATTTCACCTTAGCATTTGCTAAATGGTTTGATTTAATTGTCGGTGCTATTTCTTACGTCAATGTATAAAAAAGTACCGAAGTTGTCCTCAAGATAGCACTCTTAAGTCCTTGCATTCAGAGATGCAGAAACAAGATGACGGAAGATGTTTGTTGATTCACCATATGAAGTCACTATCACTGACAGAGACATGATTAAGAGAAGAACAAAGGTTTTAACTCAACATTTTCTCTTATCTGTGTTGCTCAGAGCATGTTGACTGAAAAATTCCAGTTTACTTTACACCTTTAGTTCTTAGAAGAACAACCTCTTCTTTTGACAGATACATGAAGTAACTTCACTTTGTGTTTTTCACAAATTTCTCCAAGGTTGTACTCACACAAATCCTCCAATGGCATGTAACAACATACCTGTATATAAAATGTACATGTACATTACCTTATGTTTTAGAATTGCCACATGTCAACTTAAGCTACGAGTCTCGAAATGGTATTCCTGATTGTGTACATATTATAAATAAGAAGGTTTTACACAGTAGACACACTTTTCCTATGGGCATATACCAAACCGTGCAAGAAATGTTAATCAGTGGACGTCGTAAAGTACCATTAATTAATGTGCCTACTTCAAAGGCTCCACCAGTTTGCATTCGTTAGGTACGTAATAACACGGTAAAGACAGACTTGAAACTAATTGTGGTCACTTCAAGGTTTTAGTTATAGTCAACTGTTTTACAAGTTGGCTTATTAATGAGAGGTCAAGACAGTGCAAGGGGATTCCCCACCGTTTTTGAAGAAAAAAACTTTGTTTGCGTCTGATTGTCAGTAATAAACAGATGACATAACTACTACTGTCTCTCAATCAAGCACTCCTATGTTTTAACCTCTGGTTTAAGTGGGGCATCGCTGTCAAATAGGAAAGGGCAGAGACAGGTTAACGTGAAGGCACTTAAAAAGAAAACTGTGAATTTGGTTTGTTTTGGGAAGTTAAATAACTTTTATACTGGATGAATTGATAAGTTGGACAAAGGAGCACTGTTCTTCGCAAAAGGTCTGGCGTATGATAATTAAAACCTTATTTAATTGATCCGATAATGCATTTGTTCTCCTTTTTTTGACGAGATTTTTTTGTTAATACTAGTTATGATTGTAATAATTCTCATTAATATGTGTCATGTAGCTATGTGGAATTGTAAATTCTGCAATCATATTGCACAGTCTGTATTAAAATTTTGAATGAAGTTACATATTGCAATGCGCTTTCAGTTGTTTTTCATTTGATTTAATTTTGGGTTTTTTATTTTTATTTTTTTCCTTGCAACATAAATTTAGGTCCAATTAAATTTTATGCTCCGGACGAGCTATGTAACTAAAATCACAAAAAGGTATTTTTTATTTACTTGATGTAGTAATAATAATTTTGTTTGTAGATCTCAATATTTATTTCCTCCTTTTCTTTAATAATTCAATCAACTATCAAACCACACAGATTGCGCCCAACGTCTTGACAATTTATTCATATTGAAAAGATCTCAAACTTTAAGAAGTAAACTATACAGTTCTCAAAACGAAATTTTAAGGTTTGCTCTATTTTTAAGTAAACTTTTTTTTCAATTTTGTACGTCTTGACTCCTCTGAAAAGCTTTTAAATTTCGATAGCTAGATAATTAGCAATTGTTATAATTAAAAACACAAAATGCCTGCTTTATTTGCGCTTACTTCTACATGTAAAAGTTTTTGTTTTTATGACCCATTCAAAAGTTTTATAACTTTGAACAGAATAACCCCAACAAAACATCACTTTTGTTGAAATTCGAAACTGGCATACTTTATGATGAAATTTAGCAACAGGGTGAGCGGGGACCTTTGTGAGGCATCTTCTTTTTTATAATTTCATTCTTTTGGGTTTTTTTTCAGTTCAAGGTGCAATGAGCCGTTTTGCTGATGGCAGCGCTTTTTTTTTAACTTTTCTATAGAGTACTATTTTTTTTTTATGTCGCCGACAGGTGCACTGATCGATAGCAAGTCATAATATCCTTCCGCTAAAAAAAACCCATTAAACCATGTCTTGTTTTACTGAATAATTGAGTGCGATTTTTGCGGATATCGATAGCGTTGTTGTGCATAATAAATTTAAAAAAAATTATCTTTGATCTATTTTCCCCCTATAAATAAACCAATGTCCCCAAATAGGGTACTATTTTCATTTGGATAACTGATACTAGGAACGAGTTGTTTTTCGCCCACTCGGCCTCAAACAAACACTGCAAAACGTTTTGCCGACGTTCGAAGGTGATGTCAACCTCCCGTAAATAACAGCCAATGGACATCAAAATCACACACCATGTGATCGGCGTTGACCAATCAACTCTGAAAGCAGAGAAGGCGATTCCACGCACATTTCGTCATTGCTTTTCTAACTTCGTGTGGAGAGAGACGTGAAAAAACTGCCGTCTTTTCGTCGAAATTTGGTAAGATTTGTGAGACTGCATGCTCTGTTATTTTCGTTTGAGTGTTCGAGGAAATCTCGGCAAATTTCTCGTCAAGTATAACCCTTGTTGAGCTGACGAGCGGCGTGTTGTCGAACATCGAAAAAAGACAAAATCGTACTTCGTAGCACGAACCATTCTGACGAGACTGCCTGCAGAAAAAATGGAGTCAGTGCAGAATTTTTTTGATGAAGAGGGTCATTTTGCTGTTGATTTTGATGTATTTGACGAAAGTCAGATTCAAGATCAGCTTGGCATTGAATCACCAGTTGTCAGTGCTAAGTCTTGTCGGGCTGATTTGAATACGGTCACTCTCGCAAGCCTAAACACACACAGCACAGATTCTGAGTATTTGTTTGATCTTGGTTTTGAAGGTGGAGATTTCGACTGTGTTGTTGACTTAACAAGTGACACTAACTGTTCCAAAGTAAAGCAGGAAGAGTCCTTCCGCAGCCCGTCCCCGATGTCGATGACTGCATCTCTGTCTGGGTCGGAGCCGTACAGCTCTCCTCGGCAATCAGAAATGGATGAGACGGATCAAGACTTGCTAGAGTATCTCCTGGAAGACTCAAACATCACCCACCAAGACGGAGATGATGACAATGAAGACGGCACGACTGTGGCTAGTTCTAGCATGTCTAGTAATAACGTTAGAGAGTTGACCAGGTCTAAAACTTCAATGCCATTGACCCTCCGTAGAAACAGCAGCAGTATCCTGGGAGTCGGCAACCAGAGTGGACCATGGTGCAAAACCAAGAACAGAAACGGCAGCAAAAATGCAATTGCTGCTCGTGAGAATCGTCAGAAGAAAAAGATGTACCTCCAGACTCTGGAAGATGCGAATGAGCAACTCAACGAGGAGAATTCCCGACTGAAGACGGAGTCAACCCAGGCGAAGAAGAAGATCAGCTCATTGGAAGGGGAGGTCCAGTATCTCCGAAAGGTGCTGTTCAACCAGAGCTCTTTGGCCGGACTTCTGAAGAAGATGAATCAGAGTGATGTTCGCCTCAGCTTCAACGCAGACGAAAGCCAGCAAGATGATGCCTCCTCCTCAAGTAGTGGCGGACTTTGTCTTCACGTGGATGGCGAGGATGCATCCTTGAAGTTCTGTGCAAGCTGTGCCAGAAAGGATCATCCGTACAGCAACAATCATCCATGAAGTTGACACAAACCTAAGGATCTGTACACTATGTAAATAATTGTGTACAAATGTAAGTATTGTCAGCTCTCTTTTTAGATGAGGCTACATTACAATCTCCGGACGTGAGCTGTGAAATCCAGATGATGACAACTGTATCAGCAGGAGACAGTGAAGACATCTTTCTGCAGTATGCCTGTCGCAAATTCTGAGGTCGAGATCTAGGTTCCGGAGGCAAGAAGCTGAGGTGGAAGGATCAGAAGATGCTCCAGGGAAAAGACACAAATGGAGGGACCAGCTGCCAGTAGTCCTTCAAAAAATTAATTCAGGGCCAGTTTAGTTGTCCAGAAAATTGTATGTACATGTACAATGTGCTAAAACTAAAAATGTAAAAACTGTTTAAAACAATTATTCTGTTGTGATTTTTGATGTAATGAATGTGTAACAATTTCAATGAATGGCACTTAACTGGTCCTGAATTAAATAAATATATTTAGCTTTTTCTTTGACTGAAAAAAAAAAAACATTTTCATTGTAAAAGAGAAAAAAATTGGGCCTGTGGTTTGGTAAATGTGTAAATTTGAATTTTGACGTGTAAAAAAAAAGTTAAATTCATTGGAATCTATTTTCACCCAATTTATCAGAAAGCAAAATACTGCAAAACTATTTATGCAGCCTCTAACATACAGAGTTGAGTACAGTTGACTGGTACTTTAACTATTTAATCCTTATTTTTACTGGGTAGCCCATACAGTGGAATGCACTGGACACCCATGGGTCTCAGTAAAGAGAAAACAATGTGAACAAGTTACTGTTTTAGACATGGGAGGAAACCCCAGAAGAACATTCTAGGGAAAACCCACGGAACCAGGCAGGGACTGAAAATCGAATCCACATGTGGGCCCAGGCAGGAATTGAACCCGGGTCACAGCGGTGGAAGGCGAGGAAAGTACCGCTACGCCAACCTGACTGCCCCATCAGTTCAATCTACAGTTCAGTGGTTTCAGAGTGACACTGTTGACTACAAAATGGCCTTTGGAGAATGGTTTGGAATTTCATCAAAGATGGGAGCATAAGCCAGCTCGTTGGGACGACAAGTTTTTGAAACTTGTGGGTTGAACCGAAATGCTTTCTGGTAAGTTGAGTAATTGCACAGTTGGTTTATAATTAGGCTGTGAAAACCCAATGGAAGTGTGTGAATTCCCTGGATTGCACTGTTTCTAGCAGATTTGAAACCTATTAATCTAACACGTTGAGTTCCTTGTCTTTTATTTACAGGAAAGCATCGACCTTTCGGTTGATGGCTTTGTGTGATCTTGCTCATGTTGGCCTGCACCTTTTGCCAACTAAAATAAATATTTGGTAAGCATCAGTTTATCTGAATTTTCTGCAGAAAAAAAAAGAAGGAAATGTGCCGTTATGTCACGATAGAAGTTTTCGCAGTTTTCCAATGAACAAGTTTAAAAAGAAAATGTTTATGAACGTTTATTACAAACATGTACATTGTACTTGAAAATTTTTAAGACTTGTCTTGGTGAAAAAAAGTTGGATGTTCACAACTGTACAAAGTTAAAATAATTAACAAATCCTTAACCTTTCTTACAGTTGGATCACATCCTGATTGTTCAGGTGACTAAAATTTAACATAAAGTTCAACTTTTCAAATGAAATGAATACCTGCGTGTAAAACTCTTCCTTTTTTTTGCACATGTGATGTGAAGTTTTAAAGCAGACGTCCTTTATTAGATTTGTTCCATCTTCACATGCAATCTTCATCATAAAAAAAATTGGACCAAACTGTTAGAAATTAGGAGAACAATCTATGAGCAAATTCTATTGATGGCCCCATTTATTTTTCCCATGCTCGTGAAGCTTGGAACTTGGTGAGAGAGAAACGTGCCTGTAAGAGGTGGAAGATGAGGGTGTTCGTTCTCGGAAACTCTAAACCATTACATCTCTCTAAGACAAAGGTAGTATTATGTAAAGGTAATGTATAGATGTCGTGTAAATTGTGATTTTGATTTTGGCGTGTTTTTAAAGGGCTTCGAATTGAACTGAATAATGCTGGTCTGGTCGTGTCGGTTCAAATTATAGAAAGTTTGAAATGAAGTTGATCAGTTTTAATTTGGCTATGTATTTCAAATTTGTTTTAAAAAATGTCATTGACAAAATTTTGAAGTTTTTGGTTTTATGATTTTTCTCAATTTTGCTGACATTGTACAAAACAGAATTCTGTAAAGTTACAGTTTCCAGCTTATAAAAAAAGTTCAATTCATGCTTTAAAACCTTTGAGAACAAGTTTGTTACTGTTTATGTTCTTGTTTATGTGAGATAGTTAATCAGTATAAAATGTAAATAGCATGGATTCTGAATGATTAAGGATTGTTCTTGAATCCAAATATGGAAACTGGGGCGTTGCAAGGACTTTTTAATTCATGGCTGAATCCATTGTCACTTCAAGAAACAAGAAGTGTAGTAAATTCATTGCTCTAATTGTTTATCTTCAAAGTGCAGGGTCTTTGACAAGTGCTCCTCCTGATTCACAAATCCTTGATGATTCAGATCAAAATATTTGCTGTGTACCATTGTAATGGCTTAGTGGGAGCAAATTTTCAGAGTATTGGCCAAAAAGAGTTGTTTCTCAGTGTACATGTACTTTTGAATTAAAGAATCGTCAGGCTTCACCCACACACAAATTGGGGGGGGGGGGGGGTGATATTTAATGTGTCCTTTTGTTTCTTTCACAGGTAACAGTCTTGACATTTTCCAGGGATTCTCAAGTGGAGTTTGATGATTTGTTCACTCAAGTAGCAATGGACATAAATGTCTTGAATGTCAGGGATGATACTCTAGGCTGATAGTGATAGCTAAAAATTACCGAAATTTGTTTGAGTGAAAAGAAACAAAATTGGTTAACCAGCATTCTGTTGATATATTTTTGTGTTATGCATTTTGACGCATAGCATGCTCTTTGCTTGGGATAAATTTCAGTCAGACATGGGATATTTTTTTGCCATGTTAATGTTTCTTAGAATGCGTGATGTGCTTGGTAAACGTTTGTTATCATATGTGCATTTTAAGTGTATGTTATACCTCAGAATTGTACTCGTTCAATTTCTCTGAGTATTTCTGTTTCTTAATTTACCATCCGTATTTTGGATTGATAAAAAATACCACAGCACATTCACAATCGTCTGACATACTAATTTGTGTACCAAGTTTTTTCTATATTTCTCGCCAGGCTAGAGTATCATCCCTGAACTCCACTGAGGTGAATTCAAATTGACCCATTTCTCGGCAGTGAGCAAGTGGTATCGGAAGACCTGAATGGTTCATGGTGGCCATCATGGACTTCAGCTAAATGGCAAAATTGCGGCCGCATCTGAATTACTTAGCTGTGGCCAGTAGTAACAGGTGTCGTTAAGTGAGCTGGGTCGCTTCTATATGTGTGACGTCACTGCCAGTTCATAGCCAAGTAATTTGGATGCAGCCTTTTAGTCAAGTCAGTTCTACAAAGCTGTTTTGACCTGTCAGTAGCAGATTTGAGTTGCGTTGAGAAAGAGTGCAAACGAATTTGCTTGAAAAGTGCTGCAGGTCAATGTTATCATTGTCCACAACATCGCGCTCAAGCGCAAGCAAGTAGAGGTGTTTGCATTGAATACTTTTTAAGAGGCTGAAAAAATGGGTGAATTTGCAAATTTGCTGATCTACACTGAACAAATCAACAGCTCTATTGACGAAATTGCTTCCTTTTTTTTCCTACATTTTTGTATTGAAAATTACTTGTACATGTATAGTAATTTGAATACATGTACAAGTTTTGGAAAGTACTTATGAAAATTTGCTCCAACATAATTCCTTGCATTACAAGTACTTGTGTTAAACCTCTTGTTTAAAAAAAAATTGTGGGTACTACATGTATGATGTATATAGGTGTAAATATTACAAAAGAAATACTATTGGAAGTTTAAATAAAGAATATTTTAAGGTAGAACTCCTGTTTGTGGTTTGTTTTATTTCAGTACAGTTAAGACTTGTGTATGTGGATGATGATTTGAATAGGTACAAGGAGATGGAACTGATGCTGGATATTATTTATGTAGATGAATTGAACAGTCGTAACTGAAGTTGAAGAGGAATTATAAGCACATGTAACTGTAGCCGTTCTTAACTTCAGGCGTTCGATTTTTTTGGGAGGGGGGGTGTTTAGCAGGTTGTGTGTTGCATGCAGTTCTGGTCCTTCAAAGTGCGCCCTCTATATCTAAATTGCAATGGCAAAGGGTATGACGTTCGAGTAAATAGCAAGCATGATTCTCAAGTAAATGCAATGCATTTGTACTTATACACACGTACATGTTGAAAGTAAGCTTGGTTTAGGAAGAGCGCCCTCTGTTGACAGCTGCATACCATATTTACATGCATCGTACATGACCGGACCGTGTACATGTACATGTACATGTATTTCAATGTACTACATGTACAATCAAATTGCCGCTTTAGTGCAACGGGCTTCTCGATATACATGCACATGTATCAGGAACGAATCAAGTTTGAACGGTGGAGTTTCAGCCGAGCGACGTCTCGTACATGGCCTTTCGGCAGAGGTCAACAACTGAAGAGGCCTCGAAGGCAATGCCGACGTCAAGAAGGTGTTTCGTCTGCTGTTTTCTCTAAAAGCGTGTCCACGTTGACCTTATTGATCTTGACATTTACCCCTCTCACTCTGCTTTATAGATCACCGGAACTCGCACGCTTAAACTTTCCTGGAAAAGCCATTTGCCTAAAATCCCGTCCTGGGATGATTTTTAAGTAAGGAGGTTTCTTAAACCATGCTTAAACCGACATGGAAAAATGCTCAACCCTGACATTTTAGTTCACCACCAAATTTAACCGAATTGATATTCATAAGATGGATTTTTTTTGGCGTCGGGGTAATGTAAATCAAATTAGGTGTTACCCTTCACCGACGTATAAACACCGTATACTCAGTGTGTTACCTCCCGAGTGAAAGTTGGAAAAATCACTCGGGTGGGACTCGAACCCACGACCTCCTGCTAAATTGATATTAGAGCCAGACAAAGTAATTTGCAGTCAAGTCATCCCTTATCTGATTTTAGGGTTTATGTGACTTTTTTGAGACTTTACAGTTCTGTTAAAAAGGTTACCGTGAATATTTCCGTAAAGGTGTCCCCTTTTTATCTGCTGTGGAAATGTTTATAATGTGACGGGGAGGAAATCCTTTCATCCTGCTCAGTTCAGGGAGATTCAATACAGAAGAACCTCTGACGGAAAAATTACGATGAATGATGATTTTACAGAAGCACTTTTCGCATCTGCAAGATGTTAAATTCTGGAACATCCTACAAACTTTCAATTTGAAACTTCACCAAAAAAAAAAGACAATTGTTTTCCATTGAAGTACAAAGTTGAGGTTTTAACACAGCACTTATAGTTTTAATACATACCAGATGGCAGACAGTTACTAAGAGTGCTAGTGATTGTTGTCTTTGTAGGTTTTTGCGATTGTGAGTTTTTTTCGGGGGGGGGGCACTGAAGGTGGCCTCATTTTCAGTAGGGGCACTCAAATATTATTGTAATGATAAAAAGATATTAAAATGTCTCCCTTAATTCTGAGGGGATTGTGGTGGGGGTGGGGAGCAAAAGTGTGGGGAAGGGGAGGGGTTGAGCCTCGATGGAGGTGGTCGTGACCGTCTTTCAATGTCTCTCTACCCTGTTTGCTCCACTCTTAATGGTATTCGGCGGGGGGGGGGAGGAAATGGAATTTGTTTTTCGGTATCTATTATAATAAGGGCCATCTCTCTGGCAATTTCGAACAGTTTTGGGGCAGTAGCCATTTTGTATATTTATGATGACAATGATTATGACAATGACGGTGACGATAATGACGTTCTTAAAATGCTGTGTTCATAATGTCGGTCATAATATTCCTTAAGTTTGCGTCTTTGCCATACATTTCATATCATTTTAAATTGAAAAGATGCAGGGATCCTTGTCAAATTGTTGAGGGTATAGGATTTCACTTACATGTTGAAAATACATACCTTGCAATGATATTTGTTTTTTAATTGGCATATTTTCCCAAGGTTGGCTTTGGTTGAATTGTTTGAGGAGATAGCTAGAGTGCCCCCAAATTACACTTTTCCACCAACATTTGCCTATAAACTAAAATGTCAGGGTCCTCGTCAATTCTTACTTAACTATAGTGATTTTGTTTTATAATTCAGTCTCAATTATCGAGACTCGGTCACACTGTTGACTTTTAGTTCAGCTCGTTATCTGACTTTCTAATTCTCTGTTTTGACGAGTTTCGAAACCAATCAACCTTTAAAGTATATAATCTGAATACAGTCGAACCCCGACAAGAAAACTATTATACAACATCCTGCTTATAACAAGGACAATTTTAGGTCCCAAGTCTTTGGTTTTTATAACAAGGTATTTTGTAAAATCCCAAGGACCTTGTTATAAAGGTGTTCCACTGTATGTATATTAAAGCCCCCCCCCCCCCCCCCCCCCCATTTGGCTGATGTCTAATCCGCCGCTCACTGAATGTCTGCTGCATGTGAGCTTTAGATATTAATTCTAAAACAAAAACAACTCCCCTTGGTTTACAAAAGTATAAAGTCAAATGGATCGTGTTTTTATTGCGTGTGCAATCTTTGCGTTGACTTCTGGGTTTTTAAAGTTGGCTTATTATCATGCATCACCGACTGATCCGTGTGGTGAAAAAAGAAAAACAACCACTCATCTACAAAAGCCACATGATTAGCGAGATTAAGAAAATAGCTTTTGGGTCCATTAAGATGATAGGCACAGTCTGGTTGATGATTCTGCGGCAACTCGGATGCAGGCCGGCGTTATCAGACGGGAGCAACTGCATATCATGCATGCGGAATTCGAACTGAGCCAGGGCAGAACACATACACTTGCCTCATCGCCAAGGCTGATGACACGTATATTATGTGGGCGAACTCTTACAGGCGCACGTACGTACGTAGGCAGCGAGTCATCGAAGAAGCGCGTGTTTGTGCTGCTCCCGGTCTATGTCGATGAAAAACAACTTATTGAGCAAACAACGGGGACACACTTCTTGCGAGCCGAGAGGAATAACAAGCGTGGTGCGCCTCAAGAGCGTGCGATACCTGCAAATGAATGATCACCCGTTTTAGGGATAGAGACTTGATGCAACAGTTTCACACCTGACGAAGTCACTGGATCAGAAGAAATCTTGCCATAGCGACGTCTCAAAGAGCCGCACAACACTGCAGGTAAGCTGACAATAATTGCTTACAGTTCAAATATCTTAATCGTTTGAAATATCTTCATCTAACTTGTGACAATAACCATTTTAGTGTGATTTTCGGAGAGAAGGCTCTCATCTTCATTGCGACTACGTCTGAACATCCGAACGGGGGGCTCAAAAATAATTATTGGGGTGAAGCCTGTGAGTAACATTTCTATACCGATGCGTTTCACGCGCATGTTGCTATTTTGGTGTGTGATGTACCCGAGGGGTGTTATTCAGTGACAAGCCAAGTGTTTATCTGAGGGCGGGGCAAAATGTAAAGGGAAGAGTGAGTAATTTAATTCTGTCAAAAGCAAACGCAGAGTTAATGGTCTCATGGGACGATTGGGAAAATACGGCACGACCTATGACATTCCGTCATGTTTCTGTTAACAAAACAAAAGCATCGGAAAATGGATATTTTGGAAGGATTGGGGATTAATCCCGCTTCTTTCTGTCAGTTATTTTCACCGGTCCCATGATATTCTGTTGTGAGTTGGGAGGGGATATCCCGTTTAACTTTGTTAATCGGGGACGGGTACGATGTCCCTCATTTTTTCACGAAAAAAATACCGAGTGCCTATCGGAACTCCAATGTCCGTCTGTCGGTGGTAAGGCGTGTGCAAAGAAGTGAAAGTAGTACAGTGAAATATTGGAAAGGGTGAGTTTGCTGGTCCCAGAGTTCAAGCCTACAGTCCTCATGCGGTACCTGGCTCAGTTCACTCACTAACTGTTACTTGTGAATTAGACTTGCTTAAGCCTTGTCATGGGCCAAAATTTGACTCGGATCACCACTTGGACCTCTTGTCTTGGATTGGAACCAGCAGCACTAGCTTTGCCTATCATTGGTATGTTTCGATAACTGAACAGGGAGCGTGAATCGCATACTATTATTGTGTGTACACATAATTCTGTCGTGAACAGCGCCATCTCGTGTCATTTGGTTTCCAGCCCTTATCTCATCCTCTTCACTTTGTCATTTAAAGGGATTAAGAAGGTTTCAGAGGAGTTTCCGAGTAATATAACAAGACTCTGCGGGTCATCATTATTCCAGTGCTTCCCAGAACAATCTATTATAATAGGCACGAGAGCCTAATGGACTTATTATTTATTCTTTTTTTTCCCCTTTGGACTGGGCTTTCAACTTTCGTAATTGAAAGCGCATACCACAAATGAGTACCTGCCTTTCAGATCTGAAGGAGGAATTCCTAGAATTGATCACTTAGATATTCTGCTGATGGTCTTTTATATTTCTCATGGTGATTCAAGCTAGATCACTGAAGGTCTGTTTATTACTTTTCGGTGAAAATGGAGCTATCTTCACTTCAAGGAAACAATTTTTTTTTTCTGTTGCCATTTTGGTTCTGCGAATTGCCTTTTGTTGTTTCATGGTTCTGATTTTGAACAATAATGGAGTATACCATTCTGGAGGTCATGAGTGAATATGAAATGTATTCAATCGAATAACTTGAGTTTCCACAAACGGTGTTCTTTCCAGACTCATTCAATGTATTACAGTCATGGTGTTCCACACTTAATCGTCTGTTAGTTGGTCATGGGGTGAAATTCACGCTTTTGAAAGAACAGAGTGATCATCCACAGCTGACTGCTGTGATTTGGTTTTTGCCGGAGCCTGCTGTTGTGAGAAATCCAGACTCGATCCTCCTCTCCAGGGATGCATGCGTGATCAGTGAAGAAAGAGACACCAAACAATCAAGTTCCTTCGAATGATGAGTTAATGCACCAATAATAAGAGGTGTCTACATCTCTGTGGTTTATTATTGATTACCCGGCACAAAAGGTGTTTGACGCAATTTCCTGGTAATTTTTGTTGTCCTTTTAAAGCTCTTTGTGTAATGCGTGCCTTGCAATCGAGGTGGATGATTCCCAAACCACTCTTGTCGGTAATGCAAGGAAGTTTACAGGCAACTTGTTCCTCCATGTTCCTCCATACAGCTAGATTTTATAAGAAAACGACAGACAAATGATTTTAATTCCCTGTAAGGTTCCGAGAAAAAAAACACGCTTTTTACAAACTGTACTTTGTAATTAGGGTTCATTAGTTTGCAATGCATTTGATTACCTCCATGTAGGCTGGGTTGGATCCAGCTTTGGCTGGGGGGGGGGGGGGGTGGTTAAGTGGCACATGCTACATTACTCCTGCATAATTTCCTATATTTTTTTGCGGCCAAAAGAGGGGGGGTGCGTAAGACCCCCCCCCCTCCCACCCACCCACCCCGTAGATCCCCCACTGCTGTGTTGCTTGTGAAAATTGTCATGTGTGACTTGGCCCAAAGACCTCAAGATTGTAGAAACTCCATGGGTAATTTTTCAGGGGTGCTCATACTGTCAGTCATGTACCCCTAGGGTGTGAAAAAAATCATAATATACTTGAGAGATTCAGGACTGATACAAAGAAATTCTGTAAGTGTAACATCATGGAAGGATAATCCAGAATGTTTTCGAATGGGGTGGGGGTGGGGGGGGGGGTTGAATTGGGTCACCGTGGCTTCAATATAGGGACCCCCCCCCCCCCCGTGGCCTCCCACTCGTTCCACACGCCTCTGATTAAAGCACAACGGAAAGAAATTACACTTGTGTAATGGCAGACACCTAATACTTGCATTAAGGGAAACTCTTTCCTGTCGTTGCTGTCAAATGCAATTAATCAGCAAATGAATATACTACTGAAGTCTGTTGATCGTTGTTGACCAGCAGTTGGCTATATCTTGATATGACTTGTTGACGTGACTGACGAGTGATCGAATGACCCCTGATATTCTCATTCATTAATGCATTGGTCGACTTGTTGGATCGCATGCTAGTCTCTCCGTATGTAAAACGACGTTGGTATTTACTGAGGAATCACTTGAAGCGAGAATGCATGATTCCCCGGGGCAGAGAAATGTGCTGACAAACGAGCAAGGGTCTTATTAGATTGTGTCTTGATTATTTAGCAGAAGTACATGTAGTACGGTGCGGTGCAAATACACTAGAGTGCGTACTATAGCCCCCCCCCCCCTAAAACCTTAACCTGATGACAACTCGTGATTTTTTTCCTGGGGAATGGGAGGGGCGGTTTTAGTGGGTCGGCGAGTGGGAGGGGGAACCCCTAGACCCCTAGACCTGCCCATTTACGCAGTTGAGTTGAAAGCTGGAGAGGTTCCACTGTCAAATTGAAGCAACTACTTGATCCAATTCGAATGGCTTTGAAATCTCTAAGTTAAGATGTACATGTACCTCGATTAATATTCTCAAAGTGGGCTATTCAAGTTGCTGACAAGTTTTAACCATTTGAAGGGTATACGTAATAATGGTTAACGCGCTAGAACGACGAAAGCCTCAGTTTTGGGGTAAGGATGACGTCGGTTTTGCTCTAGTATGACATCCTCGCAAGAGGGAATTCTCATGCATACAAAACTAAAAAAGGAATGTTCACCGGCCACGTCACATAATGATCACGTATCTATACTGTTTTAAGTGTTTTAAAGTCGGTACCATTATGTATATTATATTCCTTAGCGTCAAGGATTTGCCCTTGTGGAAAAATGCATATAAGCGGTTATGATTCCATAATCATCTATGTTATGACCGACCCTTTGTGGTTGCAAAGCTGGTGCCCATTATTTCAGCAGAATCGATCAATCGGTGTCGACTATCTTTTGAAACGTCTTTGTGCAAAATTTTCACAGCTCAAGCGAAGGACTTGTAATGGGGTCCGTTAGACCATAAACGTCAACTGACTGATGGAATTTAATGGCGAATTTGACGTGCCTCTTTGATTACATTGTTTGATGGGTATAGTTGTGTGGGACCTTTGACCAAGCTCCTTTTCATATTTAGAAGAAATATTTGAAATAACAGGCAATAGGGAGCCTACTGTTAGACTGCTAAACAAAACTTACAATATAGATTTCAGATTAATATTTACTCAAGCATTTTACTAATAGCTTTGGTTATTTGAAATCGGTCATTCACATGTGTTACCTCTTTAGGTAAATCAGCCGCGGTCTAAAATTCACAAAATACAGGGCTTCACTTTCTAAAAGATGGCAATTTCGTGGTCTATCTTTGTGGTCTCATTTGCATCCCTGACAACATTTCTGAGAAGATACTTTTTTTAGCCATAATCTGTTCTTCCCCCGCAGAGCAAACCACACACTTTCATCAAAGAAATCGAATTATGACGTCGAAGGCTTCACAGTTTGATTTCCTGAGAGTAACCATATGTTTTTTTTTTACATTCTGGCGCATTTTGATCTGCCTTTGTAGCGAGCATTTCTAGCATGAATGTATATCAAGAAGGTAACAATGTTCGGTCCTGCTTCTATAACTAAAGTATACATGGTGGCTCTATGCACCATTTACGATACATTTCATGTTCTGAATGCATTATCAGACCTGCCTAGGATAACTCGAACGCTTCACGCCGAAAGGCTAGTCACGTGCATGGTGACTGCCAATCAAATTACATCCCGTGTTGTGTAACTGGCCATGAATTATGGTGTATTTTTACTCCCAGATTTGATTGATTGTGTTTGATAAGGCGTACCACAATGAGGAACAAACGTATAATTGACTTCGATTTTGAGAGATATCGTTATTATGGCTTCTGTTTGTTCCCTTCCTCCTAGTTAAGGTTAAATGGGTTTTTATATAGGTCCATTGTGAAACTGGTTAGGTAACTACCACGTGTATAATCACGTGGTATGATTAAGTATAGGATTGTTGTATGTTTAAGCAGAAATTCGAATTACAAACGTCATGGTGACTATATATTGGAGCCATATTCAATACAACAGTCAATTGAATGTGTTTCGTAAGTCCTTATTGCCTCCTTTCAATGATTTCTATCATCGTTCTTATTTTTTCACTGCGATAAAATTTACTAGCAAATTTCTTCGCATCATCAAAATTGGAAGAAACAATAGAAAGAAATGTTTTAATAGTTAGTGGAGTTTTAGTTTATTTCTTTTTCAAACAATTCAAGTTGCATTCCTCATTATTTTTCTAAATTAACCAAATTCTACCATACAAGCAAACATGCAAGATCTTCGCATAGATTTGGATCGTCAAACGCTTCAGAGGATATCAAAGTGACATGGTCTAAATTCAGTTTTCTTGGCGGATTTTAGACATGTCCCTTTTCACCCTCCAATCCGCATACATAATTCGAGACCTGTTGTCTCGATCTTGTCCTCTTCGTCGATAGTGATGTTAAGCATATGCCACCTTAGATGGCTTCAAATCCGGATGAAGACACTCGTTGAGGGTTGGTCGAGTGGACGAAGCGGGCGTATGGAGTGGGGCGATCGTAGCGCGTGACTTGACTGGCTTCGTCGTCTCCCTTGGGGCAAGGTGATTTGCTCTGTTCGCCCTTTAGAAATCCCCTGTCATGTCTTTTCTGGAAAACCAAAAGGACCCCTCTCGATGCAGCACCCCCGTCCTTGTAAAAGTGCAAAAATAAGGGTACTTCCAGCTACTGATTAACGAGCTGTAAGAGTGGGGAAGAGACAAAAACCTGTCAATCCTTGCCAAGGATCTTGGCGCTAGCGGCGCCCAAGCCCGGCCCAGCTCACAGCGTTGAACAAAAGGGTTGCGCGCTGGAATTCTAGCCCTTTGGGGGTACCGTTGGAAAGTTTTGTGTGACCGTCCCAAGCACCTTGTTGTTTGTGCAGTGGGACGACTTTATTGCATAGTTGGGGGTATTAACGGTGGTGTCAACAGAACACAAGTAAAGATTTGAGGCATCAGTGGGTTTTTGAGAAGTCGTCAACAAGTGGAGTAGGAGGAGTGAAAGCCTCAGTTGCACGCAAGCTTTCGACGATTCAACACGCCATTTTTGAGCATCCTCATCGTCTAAGTTGATATTCACTTGAATTTTACCGATTTTACCGAGGATAGATTTTTCTTACAATCAGATGGCACCGTCGGTTAACAGTAACGTGCCTGAACATTTATATGACGGGTGAGTTTTTAATTTCAAACTTGCCGCTGAATTTTGGCGTTTTTATGTTCCACGGCTGAAGGATATTTTTCAACCGTTTGGAGATTTATATAATTTGGTTGGTTTGCTGTAAATGCATCATGAATTAGTTTTGAATTTCTTTTCAAAATTTAGGAGCCTCGCAAAGGAGTTTGATCAGGAGTTTACATGCTCAAACTGCAACCAGATTTTATCTTGTGTAATAATCCTTCGTGAATGATTAAAATATGCTTTGGATTTGACCTTTTCCCTGTTTCTGGCATTATGTGCACGAAATGTGTATTTTTTTAATTGATTGCATTGCATATACTTTTATCGAAAGAGGAGTGTGTCAGGAAAAAAACACCTGATCATTTCATTGGCCGACTATCTCACTTAATCTGGTTCTGCGCAGATATTATCATAAAGTATTCCATATTGGCCCAACATCATGGTGAGTATTCATGACCTCATCAAGCTGATGAGACGATCTGATAAAGCCGCGCATTAATGATGTGGTGGGTGGTGCTTGAGTCCTGTGGTCACTGATGATGGTTATATTAATAGTATGACATTATTGTGATCACGTCGTGTTGTCCTCATTCCGTGTTCTCCTCAGCCCACCAAGTCCGGTGGAGAAACTGAAGACGTTAGCCAGGCAGTTCAGCCGGTTCTACACGGACGAGATGAAGACGGACAAGGGATCGCACGGCTTCCGCCTGGTGCTGCTCGGGAACGACGGCGTCGGAAAATCTGGTAAGAATCGAGAATTTTCTTTAAAAAGGTTTTATATTATCTGAGCAAATCTGATCAATTTCCTGAAAAAAAAAATCAAATTTCGCAATAAAAAAAACCACATCGACTGCTATTTGAATGACAGATGGAACAAAATAGTCTATGCTTGTTGCATTTCATGTCATGTGATTATGTGTGGCTCACATGGGCAGTTCAGATCCGACTTGTTTTTTTGTTGTGAATTTCTCACAATTTTGAGAAATTTCACATACAACACAGACCCATTTTACGGTCTTGCAGTCTTGAAGTGTGTTTTGTCTTCAGTGCAATTAAATGAACACCAAACTTCTAGTGAACGCATGTGGAGTTTGTCAATAAAAAGATAGATTAATTTCAACATCATCAATATTTTGGAGTTTATTACCACTTGCCCCCAAAAGCCAATAGCACGCAGCTACTTGAGGCACGAAAAACAGGCCAACTTGGACCCTATAAATTGTGCCAAAGTTGAACCTTGTTACCCTGCAGTCATTATGATCATATCACCTGAACACCTATCGCTGAGCTCGACACATTATTATTTTATCTGCTGAAACATTTCCGACATGTTAAATTGATAACTTTGATCGTCCCCGCTGCATGGCCCAGCGTGCACCTTGTGATAACAATCCATTAATTAGTGAGCCAATCAGCAAACAGATCACTTGTAATTGTTGGTTACATCTTTAGAATCAACCTGTGGGTGTTTGGACATGATTTATATCTTAGGGCGATATTTGTTTGAGACATCGACAAAGTGGAAACTTTTTGGAAAGCCAGTCACATGAGCTAGTCAAGTGTTGGCATGCGTAGATGGAGTTAGCGCGCCGTCCATATATTTGCTCAAGTTTAATACAACCTTTCTGTAATCCTTAAGCAATCTTTAAGATTCTCTGCATGTGGTTAAAGAGACAAAATAAGTCCGTGTTGTTCTGTCGGCACTCTGAGCTAGTGGTTGGTCGGCCAATAGATTGGAAGATGAGCCCAGGGTACCATTAATTTGACTTGATCATAATTATGTTAGGTTTCACCCTGCAGCGGGGATATCCTTGAAAATTGGATATTGAGTTGTTGGGGACGAAAGTTGATCCCCAATTAAATTTTGTCAAGCTCTGTGCATTCGAGCTTGATAACCAATTCACAAACCTATTAGTAAAAGTTACGTTCAAGTTGACCGGAACAAATTCCGAAGTGACATATGTTAATAACGATACAATTTCATACAATTTCATAAAATTCCAGTACGGTCAGGAAGGATTTTAAAGTCTAGTTCTCGAAGAAATAAATTCTCAAGCAAGTTTACCATCTGAGCATAAAGACGAACGCCAATTGCGCACACCTGTGGCCTAAATGAAAAGAGCAATTAATTATGTCATAAAATAACACCTGAGTTGTCTAAACAGGTGTTGAATTTAGCGAATAATCCGAACATTACACCAACAGTTTGTTGATGCCAACTTGATAAGTCAGTGTTGACCGGGCTCGGGTATGGTGTCGGTGCTTGTGAAGTCTCGCCCCACGGTACGAGGCTTTGTTTGTAGTAGAAAGACAGTGACCAAAATGTGTTTGTGTTGCTCAGGCTAACGGGACCACGCCATGTTGAACAATAGACCGGGGTTGGTCTGCTGGTTTAACTGTTAACTGTTACAAAAATAACAACACCCTTTGAACTTTGCCGACGCCAAAATTGTGTCCGGTTTTGGGAACATTATTTTGAGCTGGGAGGATTCACTAGTTAAGTTACATTTTAGTTTCCACAGAGCAAAATTAAATAAACTGTTAAAGAACTTATTGCCATTTGGTTGCTGCAGGAGGCCTATTAGCCATTTGACACTCGGTAAATTGATGTGATTTGAGAAATATTTTTTTTTTTCATTATGGTTACCAACGAAAGTGATTGAAAATGGCGAGACTGCCTCAATTTGCATTTTCAAAGGCCGCAACGAGCATTTTCATGAAGGGACCATACTGCACTTTATAACGCTATAGGCATGTGCACGAAGACATTATATTGCAACAATATGTCTAGTGCCACTTTTGGAACGTTGGAACTAACAAGACCTAACTTCCAAATCAACAAAAAAGTTGTAACTGTCACTTCCCTTTTTTAACAAGCAGTGTGCCCCCAATTATATCACTTTCCTGGAGCTTGCGTGTCAACAAGTATTGTGAGCCGTTCAGCCTCTACTCCCACCCCTTTCATATCTGGGCCAATTATCTTCCTATAATGGGTCCTTGGATGAAACTCAGACCATTGTCGTCTAGTGCTTCACTGGGTTACCGTTAGGGGGAAAGAATTATCATAAGAATATACGCTAATCCAGGAGTCCAATGAAGGGTCACACCCCTGACCAGACGGTGCCCAGTCAAGACCTGATTAGTGATTGCTAACATTTTAATTGAAAAAAAGGTTACCGTGCGTTTTGAAGTTTAGATTTTATGTGCACTTTGCCCTAGTTGCCGGCTGTTTACTGCCCTAAATATAATGAAAAGTTACATGGCATATGGGTTTATGGTTTCTGACTATAAGCTATAACGCCCAGGAACAAAGACACTTTGGGGAAACCGCCAACATGTAGGGCTATGGCTCAGTTGATAGAGCAACGAAAAGGTAATCCGGAGGTCGCAGGTTCCAACCCCGCTCCAGTCAATTTCTTTGCTCAATTGTTAAATTACAAACAAAGGTTGTTAGATGATGTCATGTTGTTAATTTGAAAGCTTTGTTATCACCAGATAGTAAGCGTTCATGACATGTATGCCTGATATAAGTTGTTAATAACAACGCAAGGAACGGAATACGAAATCAGAGAAGAGGCTTCGGCCTAGTCACGCTGTGCGAATTCAAGGAGGTTTCCTGCTTAATTCTATCCACAATCTAAAGCTCAAATTTCAGATTCAAATCAACTTCAATTCAACTATAAGAAATTGAATATGTTATTTGTTTTCATTCTCTCTACTTCTGCAGCCATCGCGGTTCGATTTCTGTGCGGCAGATATCTACACGAATATGATCCCACACTTGGTAAGTGTACCTTCGCTCGTTTGTTGGTGTTCAATTCCTCCACTTCGTTGCCACGTGTGTTGTTGTCAATTATTTTATGATAGCCATTTTTGAAAATGGTAAATTGCTGTCACGTGAACGTTTGACGCGTCAAGTAGAACGAGTTAATGGTTTGTCATCGACGAGAAAAGATTTGTTGAAACCATTTTCGTCAAAACAGACAATGTAACAATTCTTAGTGTTTTGTGACTTTCGTTTTGCATTGATTGACACGCCCCTTTATATTTTGAGATTACAATTTTGTTATATTGTGTGACGATGGGACTACTTCAAGTTCAGTCTGGTCAGGTGTCACAGCGTGGTCAGAGTAGCGTCTGACCATTAAGTGTAATCCTTAGTTATATTTATCCAGATATTAATAAGAGTGACTAACCACAATATCCATTAAACAAACACCAGACGATCTGACAGACAGGCCCAGGTGACGGCGCGCCAACTTGTGCTTTGGATCAACCTGTTCATTACTGAGATCAGAAATCTGTTTCCCTCGGATGTTTTGTCTCTCTCTCTTTGTTGTTATAGAGAGTGTGAATCATGATTGACTTTATGAGGAATAGGGTAGTGGAACAAAGTTTTATTTGTCTTTTAAAGCATGTCACCAATTGAGCAATCGGCTTACTCAAGAATCAAGTTGAATCTTACATTTCTATAGTGACTTGGGTCTAGTGTGTACAGAGTTTTACTTAATCCCCAAGTGACATCATGACTGGTGTACAGAGTTTCCCAGTTGAGGAGAGAACGAGGTTGTACGAGGAAGCGAAGTGA
Organism: Patiria miniata; assembly: GCF_015706575.1. Lineage (NCBI taxonomy): Eukaryota > Metazoa > Echinodermata > Asteroidea > Valvatida > Asterinidae > Patiria > Patiria miniata. The sequence goes on from NW_024037074.1 coordinate 15,227,367, forward strand.
CACTTCGAATCCCGCCCAGGCTAGAATATCCTTCCGGGATTTTCCTTTCGCCCTTTTAACTGGAGGCTTCTTCGTCGCCTTTGTCCTCTAGACTTCTTCCGGCTTAAAATGTTCCTTTTGAGAAACCCTTGGTTTAATCATCGGAAATTGGAGTCTATGCCCTTTTTTCGTGACGAGGTGGTCTTGTCTTGAGGCGTTGTCGTTTGGTATTTTTTTCGTTCTCTGTTTCCCTCTTAATGCGCCTCCATTTCGTCTCTTCATGTTCATTTCAGTCACGTATACACGCAACTTGATATCATGAAAATAATATGGCGCCGTGTGAACATAACGACGGAGAAGTCGTGATGTCATGCCAAGACGATTTCGATCTCAGAACCTTAACTCTTTCACGTCTGAAAATGTGGGTTGAAATCTGTTTGCTATAGACTTCGACAAGTGGTCGGTGTTGATTCGTCTCCGATACGCTCTGAGTCAACACACCTCTTACAGCGCTTCTCGTCCAAACTATAACTCACCCGTTTCTTCTCTCTGTTTGTAATTGGTCCGTCTTACTGACGTCAGGCAAGACACATCCCAGGAAATTAATTCTTCAAATTACACAGCGCAGCGCAGTTTGTGTGATTACGCGAGGACACTGACCGAATCATAACATACGGGATGGGATAATCTGCACTTTTTGGGCCCCCGTCTTGAATCAACATCGTTAACCTCGTCTTTGACTTTGACGTCAATGCAAATGAAATGGCTGGATTAAGTTCTAAATGTTAATTAATTGATATTCTCGTATTGGAGTCTTTTCTGATTATTTTCTGAAAGTGATTCATGATGTCCTCGCTTTGTTTAACCTTTTAGAGAGCCGATACGAAAAGATGGAGACGGTGGACGGGAAAACGACGAGAATAGAAGTGTTCGATACAGCAGGCCAGGTAAGAGATTCTCATTTGAAACCGATGAAGCAAATTACCATTCTGAAGCTGTTGGGAAATGACTCTAAAGAAATATTGGATCATTAAAAAGCTTATATCCCAATTTCTTTCATTTGCTTGCTTCTAAACCTGTTCTTTAAGTGTTTTGTTGGTTTAGCCGCTGTGTTTTGCGTACTCTCAAATCCATTTAGGATATCTTTCTGTGTGTGACAAAAATAGGTTTGAAACTACCTTCTTGTATCATTTTTTTGGTTTATTTCGTCTTTCCTCAGACACATTTGGAGGATTATCTCCAAGCAGCAGACGCCGTGCTCTTCGTGTATTCCATTACAGACAGGGTCAGCTTTGACGCCGCTAAAATCTTCCGGGAGAGGCTCCAATCCTCCCTCAAATCTCATCTGCCCATCCTCCTGGTCGGCAACAAACGCGAGCTGGAGCAAGGCCGGAGAGTGTCCACCAAAGAAGGCTTCTCCCTAGCTCGGGAGGCTGGCTGGAGGTTCCATGAAGTGTCAGCGGCCACAGACAGCGTCGGTCTGAAAGCCACCATCTTGGATTTTGTCCGTGAGGCGCAGGGTGAGCTGCGGAGGTTGAAGGTTAAGAAGGGCTGGAACATCCGGAGAGCAGTCAGCGTTCTGTATGGACACTCTAAGACGAGCATCAAGGAGGAGACAGTGATTGATGAGGAACCAGTGTTCACTACACAACACAGCACTAAAGTGTTTCAGAGGCGGCAAACCTGCCCAAGTTTATGAGCTCTTAAGACTCAATGACAACCTCGAACTGTCTCAGAGCCTGCCTCCTAGTCAACAAACACGTTCCCATGTGTCTACCTTCATTGGTCTTGACGCTAGGAACTCGTGAATTGATTGGTTTACGAAGGATGACGTCATCGACACATCTTCAGTATCCTCAAAGACAACAATGGTGCTATAAAGATTTGTAAATAGTGTATCTGAGTGGTCTCATTTTGTGACTGTTATTTTATTGTTTGTTATGAACCTGGTTTCAGACTAACGTCGCTTTGAGAAAAACGGCATTGTGATTATTTTGTTAGCAAAAATGTGGAATGTAAATATTAAATCAGTGTACAGTAATTGACAAATTTGCACAAGGTGCGAATTTATTTTATTTTGGCTGAAGATGACATGAATCTATATATAGATAGATCGATATATGTGTAAAATAATTGGGACTGACGAACGACAGAAATCAAGATTTCGAATGTTTTTGAATGAAAATGTTAACATGACCTCAGTTGGAGAAGCAGGTCACGAAGATTTTGTTGGAGATGAATTTTTTTTTTGGGGGGGGGTCTTGGGACAATGGCCAGATGTTGAATGAGATTATATGTATTCGGAATAATCTTTTTTGAATGTTCATGTTATGTGTAATGTCCTTTTATGGTTTTTTGTCTGTTTTGTTTTCTTCTCTTTTTTTTTTGGTGGTTTGTACTTGACAGTCGTTTCAAATTGTGTCTTCGTTTAGTTAATTGTTTCGTCTTAAAGGTATATGTTTGTTCATGATATTGCTTGTTCAGTGTTTCTGTGTTCCTTGGGCATCGTCTATTACCTTGGTATTAGTGAGACCCTTGTGAATTGTTTGTGTTTCATCACTATTTATCATTTTTAAGTGTTGTAAAGTATGTTTTTTGGGGTTTTTGGTTTTTGTTTTTTGCTTTTTATATGTGTCTTATTTTTTAATGTGCTATTGTTTAAATATGTTTATGGGAATTTAAAGGATTGGCCAATCCTTTAAAATTCCCATAAACATATTTATTGGGAAACGCCATAGTGTATTCCAATAATTTATATTTGGTTGCAAGGTGCAGTGGTGTGTTGTTGAATGTCATTGCACTTGAACACTTTAAATTTATTTAACATACCTGTTGAGGTGACGTATTATAGTTCTAATGCTTACGTCATCAAGGGGATTGTTGTTCATGTTCCTGTCTCGAAAACATGTTTGAAATTGACCTTCTTCAATCATTTTTATTCTAAGTCTTCTGTTTTTCATAAGGTCGATCTCATTATCGCCCGCACACACGTCACAGCTTTGTTTGTTGTGCACACAGAAGAGCTTCCATCGTCTTTTCTATGAGTTATTTCGTTAGTATTTTACACTTTTGCAACTCCTCCCATTCTCCATTTGAAAACCGGGGACATTTTGTAGCCAACCGGGGACATTATGTCTCCAACCGGGGACATTATGTAGCCAACCGGGGACATTATGTAGCAAACCGGGGACATTGTGTAGCCAACCGGGGACATTGTGTAGCCAACCGGGGACATTTTGTAGCCAACCGGGGACCTATTGTATTATGTCCTCTTTGAAATTCTTTTATTCTGTGTCCTTGGTGTGCACTATAAACACGTACTGGATGTAACAAATGAAAAGTAGGAACGGGCTTTCCGCGAAAAACATTAAGGCAATGCAGTTTCGATATTATCGCCTGTGAAATTTATTCATTTATGCAAGAAGTAAACTTATATTGTATTTGAATGGGTTGGCGGAGAACAGATTAATTGTGTGTACTTATATGTGATGGTAAAACAGTAACTTGCAGTTTAACAAAATGCACGTGGGGTTTATTTTATTCAGCATATAGACTTTAAAAGTATATATAAAAGGTTAAACTTCTTCTCTGTAGGGAATACAGGAGTAATGTCAAGATGGCATGTATCCACTTGTCTTGAAATAATAAGTACTTGGCCTTATTTAAGCGCAGTCACCGCGAGATTTGCAAGCCTACACAGTCTGTATAATTTATTCCGTTGTTATTCCGCAGGGCTGCCACTGTACATTCAAACACTCAATTTCGATTCGATTGTTTCTTGAGATAAGAATATTTTGGGGGCTATTTGAAAGTCATATGTGGGATCCGTGGGGTTTTTTTTTAGTTAAAATACAGTTAAATACAGTGGCGCCATAAATACAGTGGCGAGCGTAGGACACCGTACTCCTGAGATTTGGCTGGGAATATTCATCCGCGCGACCGAGTGTCCTTTAATCTGATTGGTTGAGAAACTTGCGTTTCTCAACCATTTGCGCGCGCGTCCCCCCCCCCCCTCCCCCGGGAGGATTTGGCGCGCAAACGTTAATGCGGATGCTCTCGCCGTGCAAAGTTCACTCTCCAATATCGCGCATATTTAATGCTTTTTGGCGATTCATTATGAATCTGACTTTTGAAAAAGTGGGAAGACTTGGAAGAGTGGATTACACAGGTCCCAAGATGGGATTATTTTGGGACTACTCAGAGATGTTATTGGAAGCAGAAACTGATGATTTCTGTTTCATTGCAATATTCTTGGGCACTTTTTGGTGTACATGCGAATTCAGAGAATAGTGTATACCGCCAGAACATGATCTGAGATTTAATGACAAATGAAATTGTATGAATGGATGTAGCCTATGCTTTCCCCAAAATAGTGATCCTGAGAACCTTAAAATTAATGTGCAGGGTCGCATTTTAGTATGAATATGATATAACTCCATCTGTTATGAAAATCACACTATGAATGCTCGATCCATAATGTGTTTGTCAAAGTTTAAGTGTTTAACAAACTGTAACGTCTTCGCTGGTATATCATTATTTATCATGATGGCAAATAAACAATGTGTCGTGCATTGATGGTAAAAGAAGCACTGTGTGTGGTGCGTTCATGTTTGTTGTTGGTCGGAACCTGTTGTCTCTTAATTGCGATGACCATGCCAACTGTTGGTAATTATTGGTGGTTTTCAAATTTGAAAGGCAACAACGTCTATGCTGTCTACATTTTTATGTTTTTTATTGTACATGACGATGGGCACTTTAATATTTAATGCACAAATCGTTGCAATTATGTTTCAACAATAATTAAGAGGCAGATGGGGGAACGTACCCCCCCCCCAATCGAGACCTGTTCCCCCCCCCCCGTAAAAAAAATCAAAATCTGGGGAAGGCAAGAATGAGTTTTTTATTGTTAAAAACGCATTGAGTCCTCCCCCCCCCCCCCCCCGCCTGCAAATTGGACGTTATTACGCCACCGCCCGTAAAATATTTAAAGCTAAAAGTTGTAAGTATTTGTACCGACACTCGAAGTCGCACCCCTGGCACAAACCCAACCCCTCTCCGATTCACAAACTAGCCCTTAGCTAGTTTTCCTCCTCTCCTCCCTCAACCCCCCCCCCCCCCTCCATTCTTCTGCAGACTCATCACCCCCTTAACCCAATCAAACGGACCCCCTCATAGCCTGTTTACCTTTCTCCCACACTCGCCCGTGTTGGTTTTTTGCTGTCATCGCCACTTGGCAAAACAAAGTTGGTGGATCGTTGTGGAATGTAGGCCTACCTGGGCAAACTGCCCTAATGGACCTGGACATACCTCAGACACGTCGACGGGAAAACATGCAATTGTTGCAAACAATAGGAGGAGGTAGGTCCAGTTTGATGGACAGATTTTAAGAAAATATTTTTCTGGCCCCACTAGAAGAAACGGAGGGAGGGGGGGGGGGGGGGGAGGGAGAAGCAATTCTAATAGGGGTATTGGTAAAAACCTATATCTCTTGGAGGTCCAACATAGTAAATGCAAATGACGATCTCGCAACTCGTTTGAATTAAGGCAAGTTAGCTGTGTCAATGTGAACGAAATTCACTAAATGTTCGGTATTTTTTTTAAGTTACACCATCACGACCGGGAAATTGCAAAATCCCTCTCCATATTCTGACCGTTATTTCTGACTGCGGACCTCAAATCAGCAATAATGCTATAATTCATTCTTCGTTTGTCCTTCAGGAAGACATTTTGCTCCACAAGTACCTTGTATATCTGTACTTGTGAATAATGTCTTGTGCTCTGAACACCCCAGCTGTGAGCGTTTGACTGTACGATTGCAGAAAAACCATTAAAAAACTTCCAATTGGCTTTTAATATTTGGGGATGAACGGTATTTTATCAGTTGAAATTTCTTAGGGCTAGACATAGTTTTGTCCTTTTATGTGGCTTACTCGAAAATATGAATGACTTATAAAGAGCGATGTCACTGACATGAATTTTGAATAGGTATATTGTACTGGGATGATTTGTTTGCATCAAGGATTCCTATAAAATTTCAAATTGGTGTTATATTGGTATTATTCCCTCTAAATTTGGTGATCACGCCCTCAGCTTTCTACCCTGGGCGCAGACTAAAGGTCCATAAAATAGTCATGAAATCTCTCACTTGTTTGCCAAAAAGTATCCCTTTGTCAGAGACTAACTCCAAGCCAAACATCATGATGTGCAAATTAAACAGTAGCCGGAGGATACAAAGAGAAGAAGACACAAGGCGGTTAAAGACCGTGTGTTCTCAATCAACATACTGGTTAAACATGGGTGGCTAAACCCATATTGATGCTTTCTTGTGTTAGAGGGCGGGCTGATGATGGCATTGAGTGTTTTTATGATACACTGTTGGCAGGGAGCGATGATTACTTTCCTGATGAATGTTAGAGACGAAACATCAACAGAAACTTTTTTGTTTGCATTATAAAGGCAAAGAGGAGGGAAGATACATCGCAGTAAGGATCTTGATTCGATGTAAGATGCTGTGACTGTCTTTCTCTCATCTGAAGAGAAGACAGGGGAAGGCTTATCATCGTGCAGGATATACTTATTCATCATCAGTTCCTTTTGATCTTGGGAACATTCGATGTATACAAGAAGGAGTTTGAATGACTTTTGGCGATTTCGGATATTGGCTTTGCTTTACCACCAATATTGATGCCTCATCGAAACTTCTTTTGATGAACTCATTTCTACTGACAAGAAGGGCATAGGCTAGGCCTCTGCTTCACAATTCCTCGGTGCAAGTCTTGCCTTTTCAACTGAAACGTGTTCAAGAGAAGAAACTCTAGAAATGTCTGTGAAAACTGCGAGCCAGATGGAGCCGAACACAGGAGGTCTCTTGGCTCTTGCTCTACAAGAAGGTGGCGATGAGGACCTACGGGCTAGCAGCCCACCAGCCTTCGAGCCGTCCTTCCGTATGGACGGGCCTGGACCCCGCAAGTTCCGCGAGCTCGAAGTCGGTAGGCTTGTAGAGGACATCCTGTCGTCTCATCTTCAGGAGGAGATTTACGACCCAGTCCGCTGCAAGCAGCTTTCTCAAGACCTTGCCGGTAAGATCAACCAGCGGGTCCGGGAGCTCAACTTCCCCCGTTACAAGCTTGTCGCCATGGTCAGCATCGGGAGCGTGAGGGAGAAACCTGGGACGCACCTCGGCAGCCGATGTCTGTGGGATGACCGCACTGACTCCTCGACTACCGCTCACTTCACTAACGGGTCTCTGTATGCTGTCGCCATGGTCTATGGATTGTACTTCGCCTGATTCTCTCCTACACTGTATAAAATAATGGGTAAAACACTGTTGGGCAATATAATTTTACCCAACATTGGTTTGAAATTACTAAATTTGGGTAAATATTTTCTAATTTTCTAAATAATTGGGAAAAATTCGCCCTAGAGTTTAACCTGTTGATATGTTGGCCAACGTTGGTCTACATATCGACCCACTTTGCCCAACGTGTTTACAGTGTACGATGCAGACAGGATCGAAAGTTACAGGGTCTTAAGTTAGATGAACACTCAATGTGGAGACTTTTTACAATGATGAAACTACACATCAAACAGACTATTTTGAAAATTGACTGAAAGTTGTTTCTTCAGTCAGAATTTCAAATTTGAGTAATGTGTCATGTGATTAAACTTTCAATTATACTCAGGAGTCAGTTTTGATCCTCCTATACAGTTTGAGGAGGGGATCGCAGCTCTCATGATCTCTGATTTTACTCCCACTAAAAAATACGTTTAGTAATTTCAATCCTACACGCAAACTTGCTGTAAATTTACGTTATTTTAAGATGAAGCTAATCAAGATTCTGTGTACAGGCCATTGGACTTAAAATAATAATCTCCAACAGCACCGGTTATACGAATAACTGGCATTATGGTTCCAAACATTTAACGAAAATAATTAGCATAGGCAGTTCTAAAGTTATCGTGAATAATCTTAATTTTTGCTAGTTTTGTCAAACTTTATGTGTCGATCGAGATTTCGGTGAAAATGTGAGAATTAAAATACTGACGCTAAAAACAAGTTCACCCCACAAAAACGACGCATGGAAAACAGGACTACCTGCTTTATTTTTAATTCGGTAATTTTAGTATAATTTGGTCAAGAGTAAATTGTTTTATGACAAAAAAAGAGACGACGTGACTTTTGTTCTGGTGAATTCCACAGATGCTTTTTGTAATATTCCGGACAATAAATGAGCCATGACGCATATACTTGCTAGCATTTCAAGTGTTTTATTGAACGCTCTTCAGTGCGCATGCTCAAACCCCAACTCATTAACATTAATGAGTGAAACATTACACTATTACATTTCTCATGCCAAACTTTGAGTTTGTAATACTGAAGTAAGTCGGCCTGTAGTGCTTCTTCTTTCTCTCTCTCCCCCCCCCCTTCGCCCCTCCCCTGCCACCCCCACCCCATCCGTTGTGCACTCCTCCTTCGTAAAATACAACGGTATGAGATGAACTCCTATATTGCGTAAATGGAATGTGAGCATTTCATCAGTCTACCCCCCCCCCCCCCCCCCCACTCAAGTGTTATTTTGGATATACATTATAATAGTTATTTCAGATGTTGATAATGAATCTTTCACACTAATTGTCGAACCAATAATTTCACGGAACTGGCATAAAGGAAGCAAGTTGACCAAATTTCCGAACTATCATCTCATGTACAAGTAGGTTGTGATGGTTTTTATGGGGGGGGGGGGTAGGGGGAGCAAGAAAACAGACGTATAAACAGTACTGCTGTGCCGAACTCTCCGGTCCTAACATTACAACGGGGCACTTTTGTTGAGGAGCTCACTCAAAGTTCTGGAAGGAACACTGACACCAAAATATTTTAAATAATAAAAAGACTTGTTTTAAATTGTTGTCACCCCTGGAGAGGACAACGAGAGAAAAAAAAGGGAACTTAAACCCTTCCCCATTTAATTTCGCAATAGTTGTTTCTCGTAGCCCGGGTTCGTCCCATTATTAATTATTCAAAGCAGAACACATGGGGGCGCTACATACTGGAAACACTGACTCGACTGACTGCGAAGGTCCAGCCTAGACCTTGGCTCTTTTTCCCATGCAATTTTCTCTCCCTGCACCGGATAAATCACTTGGTATCTGTGACACGAGGAATTTAAGGAGACCTATCACAAGAAATCCCTTTTTGTGCAGAAAAGAATCATTGCTGGTAAGTTTTATGAGGTGAACAAAAACCCTGTATAAGCTGTATCGAACTATTGAGGCAAGCATGCACTAGTCGCACGGCGCGGCACAGACGAACATGCCGAATGACTGTGAGGGCGCTGTTGCAATTAAAAACAAAACAATTTCCTGACCGGGACGCGTACGACGAGGTTCGTATTCCTCAATAGTTTTATGCGAATGCAGTAATTTAAAGGGAAAATACAACATTTGCAAACATCAAAAAATAAAACTACCAAATCATTTTGAAATACCTTGCTGGACTGTTAGTGAATGACAGTGTAAAGCATCCTGTAAAATCATGGCACTTGGTATACTGTCATTTTCAAGAAAAGTGATATTTTTGTATCAATTTCCAACGCTGATCGGCCGATCAGCGTTGGAAACAACTGGCTTTTTTTCAAGTACTGGCCCCAATTGACCATCGCACTTGTTTGCAATCGATTACAAACCTATGAACGGGTACGAGCCAGCTAGACTGGTTCCCTGACCTTACAATTCCCCAATGTATGTAAACTGCTCTGTTTCTTCTTATATGGAGTCAGGGAACCAGACTACAGGAAAATGATAGTTTTTCTTGGTTTTTATAGCATTCTCGAACCCAAAACCTCAAAAAAGTCAGTGTAACTATATTTGCTATATATTTCCAACCCCCCAATTCCATCCATTTCTGAAAATTACAGCAAAAGCAAATGATGTATATTCCCTTTAAAGCCAAATTTTGTTACTAGTTACAACCTTATATGCAGTCTTAAACGATCTTAATTTCTTCTTTCTTTAGTTTTATTTTGTAGAAAAAGAAAAAGCAGAAAAAATTGCTCCAACAGAGAGTTATGTAGTGTAGCTACCGTGCAAGAAAAACAAAACTTTACCTTGCTGTACAAGGCCAGAAGTGGACCGCCAATTCACCATGGATGCTGCTCTACTGAGAGAGAGAGATGCCTTCCGTAAGCGTGCCTTAGCTCAGCCGGTTATTGAGAAGAGACCCAAACCATCCAGCTCATCTCAGCAAGCCAAACGGAGAAAGCCAGCCGGCGCGGGACGCCAAGGTAAACAAATCATTTAATTCCTTTGATCTATGGGTGAATTTGTTTCCCTTTTGTCCAAAATCCGACTTATTAAAACTAGTAGAATGGGAGTAATTCTTTATAGACTAGACCATGACACCTGTGACGTCATATCAAAGGCAGCCCACTAGCCCAAGTCAACTGTGGCCAGTTACACACACGTGTGTACAAAAAAGGTACTAAGAATTTTTCCTTTTTACGGTTTACTTACCCAAGCAGTCACTTTGTTTCGTAAAAATGACAATTTCTCCATTTCTCTCTCTGATGAAAGGCCATGGGAGTGGCTCTAGTGCTGGAGGATTCAACTATAAGATGATGCAAGGAAGCTCCAAATACAAGTTTGGAGTGCTAGCCAAGATAGTTGACTTCATGAAGGTAAAAACACAAAAATATGCAATTTTTGACAAAATCTGTTGCCAACCACGACGTACTTTATGCCCCTTTGGCAGCCCATACAAAATGGTGATCAGTGTCTACAAACGAAAGAATGGTCCATTTTGAAAACACTAATCCTCCCGTATCCCTTTTTCTGTTTCAGCAACGACATCAACAGGGAGATACCTTCCCTCTCAGTATCGAGGAGATACTAGATGAAACTAAGCAACTTGACGTGGGTGCTAAGCAGAAAATGTGGCTGATAAATGAGGTGGGTGTCACTGACAATTAGGGAGAAAAGGAGAAATAGGGTGTGGGGAGGGGTGGGGTGCTGGGCAGGGTGGGGCAGGGATGGAAATTCAAAGTAGCCGAGTCGGTAGGGAACCTGTTCAGTTTGACGGAACTCGGGTTCAAATCATCCTCCTTTTTTTTACAGTAAATATGTATTGATTTGCTGATTTGATGTAAATACCTACAGGCTTTGCCCAACAACCCCAAGATGGTCATGGAGGATGGCAAGTACTTCTACAAGGCAACTTTTACTCTAAGGAGTCGCAAAGGTCTGGAAAGACTCTTGAAGAAGCACGACCAGCAAGGGCTTGGCGGTATCATGATGGACGATATCCAGGAGAGCTTGCCAAACTATGAGAAGTGTATAAAGGTATAAAATCTGGGCACCAGGGGGAGGCACACACTGTGTGCGCGTGGTGGTGGTTTGCAGGGACATGGCATGAAGTACACTCGGGTTTTATTCTTAATGTGCACAAACTCGTAGCGTATTCATGTGAGCGTCAGGCCTTTTCAGCAATTCGAATGTCCCAGTGGTCTGCCCAAACTCTCCCAAAATGTTTTCATAACTGCATTCCTCTCTTCTCCTCTTTACAGGCTCTGGGCGATCTTGTCATCATCATCACAAGGCCAGACAAGAAGAAAGTAGTTTTCTTCAATGATAAGTCAGCCCAGCTCAACATTGACGAAGGTATGCCAAAACAAACTTGTCAGACAGAGCCACCGACATTTAAAGCCAGTCTCTTTCTGTTATGACTAATATGAATTTTTTTTTTTTAAATATGTACGGTCTGGCACAAATTTGTAGGGAAGATCATTTTCAAAATGACTACAATATCAAAATGGCTTAGTGCTGTACGGTATTCCCGTGGTTGCAAGTTCACATCCGTCTCCAGTAAATTTCCATTGTTCATCCATATATTTTCCCCAAAAAACATATGTACAACCTATTTGCCTTTTACCTGATTCCTGTTTGAATATCAGCCATTGTGTTGAAAGTTGAAAGGCCTTGGTTGCTTATTCTAAACTGTACCATTTCATGACTTCATCATTCTAAATTGTTTATTTTCCTTGTAGAACTAAAAGAATTGTGGAATACGACAGCGGTGGATTCCATCGACGAAACAAAGATTGAAGAGCACCTGAGAAAGCAGGGAATATCCTCCATGGAGGATCTCAGTCTCAAACACGTGAGTACAGACAACGTTAACAATCCACCCCTTCAGATGTTGAATCTCAGACATGGTGATTTCCAAGTTCAACTTGTGTCTTTCTTTCTTTTTTCCTAGGTGCCCCAACGGAAGAAGAGGGCCGGCAGGAAAGGTCCGCGGAAATTCAAAACTCACAACGATCATTTGACAGGTGTCCTCCAAGACTACTCCCAGGACACCACCAAGCCAAGCTGATCAAAAAGTTAAAGACGACTAGGAAGTGGACAGCTCTAATTTGTATAAGAGCCAGTGTATTTTACTCCCATCTGTATGTGACATACATGTACATTGTGAAGAACCAAAGGATGCGGGGTGCCAGACTGCTGTATAACCTCAAGGCACTTGTCAACATATATTATGCTCAGGGAATCCTGTTTCATTCCGACAAACCTGCAAAGCACATGGAAATTCAAAAGCTGAAGTCACTTCAATAATGATGCAGCAAAAGATTTCCAAATGTGCACATGACAGCACATTGCAGGCTGTGAAACAGGCTTGAACGGGTTTTCTTGTGATCTAGTTATCACCACTTCAGCTCCATGAGATCGCGATCGATCGCATGAACTGAAATTAGGCTATAAGTTAAGGGTCCAAAGTGTGACCTTTATCCTGTCCCCGTTACCTTGGTACTTTGTAATTTACAATCAGGTATTATTAAGAATTACCCAAAATGATTGTTTATTGTTGGGTAGGTAGTTAGCTATTCATAACCATTCTTGGAGGACCACTGCATTACAGAGTGCATCAGATAGATGCCAGGTGTCAAATGGAGGGGGGGGGGGGGGAGTGGACCCCTAATTTATAGAATGACCCACATGTGCAAGAAATATGTGTGGCCCATGTGTAGCGACGTTTTTAAACTTGAAATAAAAAACCAAGCACAAAACACTTTTCCTTTCCCTTTTGTGTTTATTCTTTTACTCACTGCCATAAAAAAAAGTCGCAGAGCATTTTACAAAATCTGTATTATGTACAGTATTGTGCCCCCAAAGCCATTACGTGGACTAAACTTACCACGACATATCAATTTATTGAATAGGATATGCAGGCATAAGATTTTCATACTTTTGTCTGAAATCAAACCTTTTCAATCTGAGAGACAGAGGACATCAGTGAGGAAAGAATTGAATGTTTCAGACCATTCGTCCAATTTTGAGGCTTTTTTTAAGATTGACAATCTCGACTCTAGATATGCCTTAAGGATATTACTTGAGAAATTCAACAAATAATCATGGACAGTCAACTGCTATGGCATATTAATTATTTTTAAGAAAAGTGTTTTTTAATGTGTACATTACCTTTTGGAAAGGTATGACACTCAAAAGTCTATTGTGCTACCAACAACAATACAGATACATGTAAATGGATACAGAAAATCAATTTGAAAAAAAAAACTCATTCAAATTACTTTGATTAAATTCTACATTCACTGTTATATAAATATTTGCTGTAATTAAACGGGTGTACATTTGTATATATAACTCGAGCAACAACTAAATAATAAATGTAATTATGAGTAAAAATGTTGGGATATCAATCCATACATAATGAAACACAGTGGTACATTAATTTCATTAAAGTAAAGCCTACATGATTGATTGAAGGCTGCGAGTCTGCGTGCACTGAGCCTAAATAGACCGAATTTGAACCGATTTACTTTGGTTCTTTTGTCCAACATCAAGCCATGCATAAAATAATATTTCAAATTCAGTTTTCCCCTTACAATACCTCCGAATTTAGTATTTCTATTATTTTAGGTGAAAACTGGAGGCATGCATCTTTTCCTTTCGTTGGATAGTTCCTATTTTTCACTTCCCATTGTAGCTTTGAATTTTCGCTTTTTGTGACTTCCATGGATAGACCTTATGCATCTTAGAGGGCATCTTTTGTTATTTTAATTCAGTAACAATGAATGCACCAGAGGTTCACCCATGCTTATTCCAGCAAAGCAAAGGCATTGCCCTCTAAGATGGCTGCTGCTACGCATATGGTCTATATCTGCAATAATTAACCATTAATAATTATACATCCATCACCTGGACACTACAGATTCACTTCTCAGCGAAGAACTCGTTAAATATCTAGCTCCACAAAAATTAATTTTAGAGGTGGCTACCAAGTTCACTTTAACAGGATAAACATTTATAATCATAACTTTGCAGTCAATGCTAAGGATAGGAGATAGTACGTAGAATACATGTACTTGTAGTATATTTAGTTTTCCTTATTATTTTTTAATGTGATTTTCCCCATCATTTACCTCGATTGAAGAAATGACACACAACAGCTTACATACAACGCCCACAGACCCAAATGGGAGCAAACCCATTGTGTGGCCCTCTTGAGGCCCCTTAAGAGCCCCCCATGCACATGGAATCCCAAGTACTGCCACTGACCCAAACCCATTTTTTTTTTGCTTACCACAGAAATGACAACTGTGAATTTTGAGAAATTTAAAATATCTAAAAGGCTGCTATTAGGAAGAGCATTATTGGAAAAAGAGACCATCCTTTTCATGACAATGATATATATGTATTGTATTTATTTTCACAAGATTTCAATTTGTTATTATTTTTATGTGAAAGGTTCAAGTGGGAATATTGTCTGTAATTTTGTTTCTGTTTTTGCGAGTCTAAATTGAAGAATACCTGTCTTATTTTGTGCGTATTTGCAGTAAAAACAACATTGGCTTATGATCGGGATCAAAACGTACTCCTGCCTCATTTACCTCCTCCTTCCTCGATAATTATATACTGCCTTGGTTGCCATGGTAACAAGAGCTTCTCAGTGACTCTCTCCTTTCTTCCCAGAGATCTAAAAACAAAACAAAAAGGAGTAGAAAACATTGGAAACTGTTCAGAGCCCGTCACAATGTAGTCTGTACACTACCTTCATCTCTGAACCAGAATCAGAGACAGGTCAGAGGTCAAGTTACTTTACACACATACACTCCCACATTTGTTAAAATATTTCAGCCAATTTATAGACTGAAGTTAAGCACCAGGGGCAACTATGGAGTGCTGTGGTCTGGAGTATTGAATTCTTAGTCTGGAGCATTGTACTCTAATTCTGCAGGTTGTGGGTTCGAGTCCAGCCTGAGGTTATGGTGATGGGGGCCCTTGGGCAAGGCACTTTGTCACTCATTGCTTCTCTCCACCCAGGAGTAAATAGGTACCTGTGAGGGTACAGATGGTTATTGTGATTGATTTTAGCTGCTTTGTGCCGAAATGGCAGCATCTTGTTGTATACTCCCCAGGGAGCTGAGATTGTCTTTGGAATGTTTCATTTACCCAATGTGCAGGAGTAATAATGATGTAGCGCCTTGAGCACCAATACTGGTGGATACGTGCGCTTTATAAATACGTATTATTATTATTAAACAACAAAATCTCAAAATCTGAAAGTCACCCCATGTCTTTACTCAGTCAAAAGCAGGGTATGAACCAAAAGACTGAACACTTAGCCAAACATCTAAATCAGCACAGAAACTATTTCCTATTAACAGGCTACAAGCCAATAGCCTGAATACTACGAGTGTCAAATCTTACCCTCTTAAATTCCCCCATTTTGGTGGTGTTGACGGGCGAACCGATGAATGCCAGATGCCCAATTCTAGTCGTGTCCTCCATACCTTGATTATCCTTCACAAATAACTACATCAAGAAACCAAACCAATGTTTACATGTTTACGTTACATACGTAGTGTGGACATTCCTTTGTTTTCGTGTAGTTAAGAAAAACCTGTGAAAAAAAATAATTTTACTCACACTGCGAAAACTCTTTCAACCCAAATTTTTCTCTATGATTCCCTTTGGTGTTTTTCTTCATTTTGCCACGGATAAACTTAACCCCAAAATGCATCTAAACCTGTTTTCCAGAGAGGAGGAAACACTGTTTGGACGTGGGCAAGTCCACACAACGTCACTGCTACCTGGTTTATGTGGATCTCTTATGTTTGGAAGTCCACACAATGTAATGCTTGTACTGTTATACAAGTTTTTCACAAGACAGGAGAACTGTTGGTGGATTGTTTTTGTTTAACCAGCTTATTTGTTTATGCATCATACTTTCTATGTAATGGTATGTATGGGTGTGCTGTAATTTGCAACACTAATGCATTCAAATATTAGTCCTGTTTTTTTTTCCGTAGAAGTAAAATGGCTTAGTGCACAAGGTAGAAGATCAAATAAATACATGTAGAGACTCACTGTCACAGATGACACATTCTGGAACTTGACGAACCGAAGTGGAATGACCACGTCTTCACCCACGTCATCTTTTGTCAAACTGAGGGGCAAGAACAAACAGTTGATGCAGATTATAAGTCTTTAATTGGGGAGATATCCTAATTGTTGGTTGAGATTGAAAGTAGGAGAAAATGAGTGTTAGGTTGCGTCTGAATCACATGACTATGGCTAGCGATTACACAAGCACCTATGGAAGCCAATGAAGCCGCTTCTCATAGACAATGTGTGTTACTGCTAGCCGTAGCCTCATCCAGAAGTTCAAGAGGGTTAAACAATGCCGCAAAGGAGTCTGTGAAGAAACCGTGTGCAAAAAACTTCTGGCCAGTCACAGTGCTCTATCTTGTTTCATGGCTACACAGCTTAAGGTTCCGCTTACTTCAATTCCTGCACTGGTTCACTTCTCTCAGCTGTGTCAAAGTCCAAGGTCTTGATTTCGTTGACAAAGATCTTCACTGTCTTAGGGACGAAGCCTTCCGGTCCTGTAATCTTCAACGAGTGGACTTTCACATTCTGGATGAAACCTATGTTTATTATCAGCTGGGAAATATACAAAGCAACAAGTCGATCAAACGTTGAATTGTCATCAAAGTTCAACAAGCTCAGATGGCAGCAGTACCCATCACATTTCGAGCTCGAATTTTTTTATTTAAAAAAAATCGCTTGAATCTTTTGATAAAAAAGATTATACACCGCCTTACAGTCAACCCTGTTTGCCGGTCGAAGGACAAATACAGACTACTTAATTCTCTTTAATTTAACAATTATGAACAACGTTCATAATTTTGGAATAAGGTACCAAGTCATAATTTGAAAGTTATTAATCTGTGAATATTGTTTTCATTTGGTGGGCCCGTCGAATGCCTTATTGGAAATTAGTAAACTGAATCTACTCTTTGTAACTTGTTTTATTCATAACCAATTACATATATCACCTGTTCATCGCAATCCGATTCCATATATCTGTCATCGTTTGTCAGACAAGCTTCAATGTCATGATCGTTGCACTGATTTAAACACTCGATAGACGACTTGTCAATCAACTTAACCAAGTCCATCTGAAAGTTTATGCAAAAAATAAACATTGTTAGAATCTAGTGGCAATAAAAAGGTAATGCTTAAAAAAAGGTTATGTTACACCCATTGCCCTCTAGGAAATGTAAGACTGAATCAATGCTGGATTTGTTTCATGCAATCCATCTCTTCCTCAAAAGCAAATATTGTATAACGTTACCAGGAGTGCCATACAACCTCTTAGGAAATGCTTTGAAACATCCTGTTTTGATATCTGCCCTAGATCAAGACCATCTGACAAGAAGAGGAGTTGTGTATTTGCTTTAATTACCTCCCTTTTATGCAAAATGTATTTGAACTTCTCGGTACCAAAATATCTTAATAGATCAAAATAGACTTTAATTTGAACAAACTCTGCAAAGTTATTCATAAGGCATACAGTTTTTATTTCTGTCGCATGACAGATCGTGCAAACCAATCAAAAATGTAAACAAACAGTTTTTTTCAACATTTTCTCTCTAGGCATAGACATTATGTGGATATTATGTTACCCAGAAATTTGCAATATGGTTAATAAGCAATCTAAGACACTCGATTTTGGGGACAATTTTGAATCTTGATATCAATTTTTCAGCCCTTACATAACTTTTGGACTTATCCTCCGCCTGTTCACCATTGGCTTCAGATTCCAACCACTTCTCCACTTTCAGCTTGAGGTCCGGCATTTTGGCTCCACGGAATTCATCAATCTTTGCCTTGCTGCGGAAAAAGACAAAGGTGGGCATGGCACGGATTCCGTACTTGGCGCTTGATTGCTGAAAATGGGAAAAGTCAATCATTATTGAGTTTATTCCTTCGGTCATTAAAAGAATAAATTGCTCAGTCAACCATTATAAATATAATGTATTGTTACTGATGACTATGCTAACTTTCAGGGGAATTCAACGAGGAAACCACATATTTATTTGTTTCATTATTTTCGAGTTGTTTTGAATGGTAAAACTACAGACTTTTTTTACTTAGTCAGTTCATACATGTTGTTAAATATCAAAAAGTGCGAACTGATTATTCCGAGACAAGTTTATTTGGCTACAAAGACATTATTGCCATGAGCTTGATTATCTGCACACTCGGAACACTTAATCTTCTACAGATTAAATACCTAAATTGTGCTACAAAGAAAAAAAAGATACCTACAGCATTATCCTCAACATCGCATTTCAGAAATACGGCACCCGGGAACTGAGTAGGTAACTGTTCAAATACTGGGGCAATTCGCCGACAGGGGCCACACCTGAAGGAAGGAGAATTGTTATAGGTAACTTTTTTAAAGCACGCAGACCTAGACGAGGCAAAGTCTAAATCAAATTAAGCTTAAATTGAGAGTGTCATCACACAAACATCACACAAGGTGCACTCGGGTAAACCATTCATTCCTCAATTGTTTTGTGCACAAACACGACAGATGCGCCTACGGGCCGTTACGTGTCCAAAATTCTGTACAACTTGAACTTGAACTTGTTGAAGAAAGTCATTTACCATTTGGCGGTAAAGTCAACAATCACCGGTTTATTCCCTGCATTTGCAAGCTCAACATCCAACTGATCGTTATTCACTACGATGAAATTGCTTGGTGTCGGCCCAGCGTTGCTAGCCATGACTTCTCTTTTTTTGGGGGGTGCGATTTTGGTTGTTCGATGATTGTAAAAATTGCACGTTCCGTGCGGGTCTGGTGCAAACGTAGGTGCAATCAAATCAACTACATGTAGGTCCGAGTGACCGAGTCAACTCGGTCCCACTTTCATGCACAACATGACAATGCAAGAATGACGCGGTACCAGACTACGGCTCTGGACCAGTGCAGAGAGCGCCCTCAATCGTCCTTTCATAAAGATTCCTGAAAACACGGAAACTTTTCGCATACAGAAACTAAAAATAATTTATACAAAACATGACATAATTATTTACAAGGATTTCCAAACACTATATATGCTACTAATGAGGAATAATCAGAAGAAATGACAACGAACAATTACTCAGAAAATCGTTAGTAAACGTCGGGCGTCAAGAGCATTTTCTAATATTTCCTAACAACATTGGAAATGTTTTTCAGTCCCAGATCCATGTCATCATTTTTGCAATGACTGACCTTTATTGAGATTATATGAAGAAAAAAAGTGACGTCAGGTTGCAATATTTTTTCCCTGAAGTCAATTTGTCCTTCTATGCAGTATGGAAATTGAAGACAAACCATAGAGCAAGGGTGTTTGATTCCCAGACTAGCACATAAATAATCCGCCATCAACATGAAGGTTGATCAGACCCATGGCGTATTGTAGGCAAGACTTAAAGGCCGCTGGCCTACTGGTCGTATAACATCATTGCCACCTAGATGATGGCAGTATGATTCGACTCGTCTGGGGACCATGCATTAGCGTTGCGAGGGGGGGGGGTCCAAGGGGGCGCCCCCCCCCCCTCCACGGACAAGCAAACAAACAACTTAACAAAAAAGGGGGGGGGAGAAAAAAGAGGTGCGAAGTCATATTGCTGTTAATTTAATGGGTGGGGGAGCAAATGTCCCTGCCCACCCTCGAAAAATGATAAATCGAGAATATGCTGAAAAGTACAGTGATTTTTTTTTGGGGGGGGGGGGGAGGGAGTGTGCTTTGCCCCCTCGAGAAAAAACAAACCTGGCGACGCCCATGTGACTATGAGCTGTAATCATCGCTTAAGCCTGGAAAGTCATCCTTTTTACGCAACCACCAATCCGATTGCTCTGGTCACTGCTAATATTTCTGGAGCTCTCATTGGACGGAATTCGTTAAAAACTAGCGATCCGGGGTCAACATGTACGCGTGATCATGACAATAAGCTTCCCACAATGCCTTGCGTTTCCTTTTTTGTTTGAGCGATTAGTCGTCACTTGCACTTTGATTGGTTGATTGGTAATATTGAGAAGTAGGTCAACAGTCAAGGTGTGGTGTGCAGAATGACTACACGGCGTTTGGGCTGGTCACTTGCGACTACAATCAAGTCAGCAACAATATCTGCTACAAACACTTGTACCGTGAGCGAAGGACTGATTTTTGTTTCAAGTTGCTTAGAATTGTCCAGGGATATGTGATGCGGACACAAGGCCACGGAGGCCTATAAGTGATGATCATGCAGAGGTCCTATTGTCCACAATCGCGCTCTGGGGATCAATCTGGTCAGAAACGAAGAAACACCGAGGCATGTGGCGGCTGACGAGAGGCTGACAAGCAATAATCCTCGCCCGACCGTTTCATTCGATCTCAGGTATGGTGAACAGTCAAATTTGAGGTTTTATTTTGAAATGGCAAGTTTCAGTCTGCACAATGAAAGATGGAAACCATTTCTTCAAGTTGCATGGTTATTTGAAAGCAAGACTAGAGCTGGCAAAACTTCATCAGCTACTTAATTGACTGTATTATCAATCAACTGAAAGTTTAAGAGCCTCAAATGTTGTCGAAAGAGTTAATTTTCTAAGAGTGCATACTCTCTCTCGCTTCATGATGGCGATCCGTGCAAAGGATGAATATTTTTACAAGACTTTTCTTTTGTTCACAGATGCCTAAAGTTTTCAATTTGTTTTCTTTTTAATTTGTCTGTCACGTCTCAGTATGTGCTGTAAATATCCGAAATCTGATGCATTCAGCATTTTCAACAAAAATGTAGAAACGTTCAGATTCGGTTTAATATCCCATTTATTCACTTCGTCATATGTTATGTATTGCAATTATTTTAAGATATAATAAACACCTATTTCTGAGACCATGGGGTGTTATCGATTTCCGTTAATATTGGCCGGTTCACATTTTTGAAGATGTTATATTCCCTTTTATTATGCTGAAATGAATGAATGAAACGATACTTATTAATTCCCGGTATAAAAAGACGCATGTAAAAGTGTACTATCATGAGACGCCAGAGGTATACTATTTTCGAGAATGTTTAATCTGCAAGCTCTAAATCTTGACGGTTTGCCTTAATGTCACATCGTCCCTAAATATTTGACTGCTGGATTTTTCAGTATAATTTCAATGAAAGCCCGGTTCCGATTACTCACAAAACAAAGCTTCCTTGAAAATTGTCCGACAACGTACGCGATTGTTTACAGACGTCAAGGCTATCAATAGGGTTACGTAATCAGATTTATGTCTCAGAAATTGCAGGTACAGCGCGTGTTGTGTATTATTCCAAAAACCCTTGGAATTTTCCGTCGACGGATTATTTTTTTAAGGTGTCGGCCTTCGTTTGACCATCAGGGGTGTCATTTTGCCAGGTCGCATTTCGCAGTGTCCAGGCATCACTAATAGTGGCTGGGACAATAATGTTCAGCTAGATGCTGTCCCAAACATTGACCCAAACCAGTTTTCTGCGTTTATATTATATTCTTCTCACTTCATTCTGGAGTTCCCATTATTCCCCACCCCTATTACAACACCGCAGGTTCAGGCTATCAATTCAGGCTTCTAAATATCGTCCTTGTTCAACCTTAAAATATCTTCTCTCGTTTGTGTATTTCTTTTTTTGTGCACATGCTCTCAGTCTAAAAAAAAAATTCCTCACCGTCAATTCGTGTTCTATATGTGTTTTGTTTTACAGACAATATGCAGCTCAGGCGAAAGCGAGTAATGAGTCTGCTGACTGGGTTCTTTATCCTCAATTCCATAAAGATGGCTACCAGACTAATGAACAGCGGGAACATAGAAACAACACTCCGCGTCCAAAACATACATAGTCGGTTGAAAATGAATCTCCTGAATTCTCGTTCGGAACGTGGTCTAGAGAACGGTGCAGGAATCCTCACCAGCACCGTTACGTCAGTAGAGGATAAATACAAAGCTTGCAGGGAGAAGTTCGATTGGGGAGTTTTGAAAAGAAGCAACAAGTCTAGCTCTTTTACGATTTTACCGCATGCTGACCCGTGCTGTCTTGGAAGACCAGGCTCCATCTTCTTACTCATCCTGGTGACGTCATCACCCCGTCAGTTCAAGATTCGCCAGGTGATACGCGAGACCTGGGGCAGTGTGGAGGCTGCGGGAGGAGGCAGCCTGCGGGTTCTGATCCGCTTCCTTCTGGGCACGGTCAGGGGAGCGAGCCACGCGGAGCGCACCCAGTCCTTCATCCTGGCCGAGAACGCGAGGCACGGGGACATCCTCCAAGGAGACTTTGAGGATGTCTACCGGAACCTGACTCTCAAGACCATCGCAGGGATGGAGTGGGCTGGCCGCTACTGCCCAGCCGCTTCTTACGTCATGAAGACGGACAGTGATGTCTACGTGAACGTGGAGGGTCTCGTCCAGTATCTTTCAAACTCCTCTCAAAATCATCACCGTCGCCTAGCCATCGGTGATGTTGCCATCGGCGCCAAACCCATCCGAAGTACAGTCTTAAAGTGGTACACGAGCGAGGCTGAATACAGCCTTTCCGCATACCCCCTTTCATGAAAGGTCCGGGTTACGTCGTGTCCGCTGAAACCGTCCAGATGCTCATCCAGAACTTCTCTAAGACTCCTTTATTCGTCTGGGAGGACGTGTACATTGGGATGTGCCTGAACAATCTAGGCCTCGTCCCGACGGCAGACGAACGGTTTGAGACCTGGGGTGTTAGCGTCAAAACAGGTTGCGATGTTGCGCAAAGATTCATGGTCCATGGTGTCAAGTACTACAAACTGAAAAGTGTGTGGAGACTACACCAGACAGTTATGAGTTCAAGGAAGTGTTTAGCTGAGAAAATATGAGCAATGCCATCTGGAAAAGCCAAAAGTCATTTCGAACGATGATCCATCACTTACCATATTGTCCACGCTTTAATGTCTTCCAAAACTTTGAGTTGCTTTCATGATGGCTTACGAACGCATAATGATTGATGCTTTCATGATGGCTTACGAACGCCTAATGATTGAAATATGAGTCATAATATTTTGTAAATTAATCTTTTTTCCTTCGTTGCTTCATTGGAAATCTCATATTTTAAAAAAACCTTAGAAAATATGTAGCAGTCCATTCTGAAACGTATTTTCGTGATAACAAGCCCAATAAAGCTCTGACAGTTTAACCTTAAAATTCTGTACAAGTTTTGTCTGAGAGTGAATATGATTTGAAGACATGACTCAAATGTTCAAAGGGTGTTTTCTCTCAGTACTGTCAGTAACAGGCTAGGAGCCCGTAATTTCAAAAGCGTGCACATGAGGACGGACCTCAGATATATGATCTTTGTTTACAGAGTCAAAGTTCGTAATTCCTTCGGCAATGCGTGATGTTAGTCTTCAGGACCCACAGAGACTCCATTAACCTTGAGACCCCGCCAAAAAATTGTCCCGATCCCAAGATCAACAAAAGCTAGCCCGAGGTGTATGAGGTCCCCGCTGCTCGTGAACTTCGGCCCTGGAATAGCTCGTCCTGAAAACCCCATAATTTCTGAACTTAGTCCAGTTCTGTAAAGACAAATAACAGCTGACGGATATACATTTTAGGTTTCTTCGTCACTTATAATGAAGAATTTGTCATGAGTATTGGGAAAGTAAAAAATACATCCTTAAACTAATTTTGCTCTTACAAATAAAATGCGTGAGTTTCAACAATCTCATGGTCTGAAAACAATTATTCAAGCCTTTAAAATGACTCACAGCCGCACAAAAGGTTAATTCGGAAATATTCCGTAGGGCAGCACTCCCCGCGTCCGTGATCTAATATCATTTCATAATGCAAGCCACTATCATGAGCAATTACATAGGCGAAATTTGCCCGGGACGAAATCACCTGGCCCTGCCATCTCTCCGAGAACCTTCTCTGAACTCAGCGGATAGGCGCGGCTACGGCGTGGGGGCAAAGGCCTCCGATCTCCCCGCTGCGTGCGTGCGTGTAAGAGCGCGGCGGTCAGCGTACCGGGTCCTTGCACTTGCTGCCGTCATTGCACGGCGGAAATGGAACTGAAGACATCAGCCTGGGAAAAACATGATAACGGCTAGTCGGTCACTCGACTAGAATGACCCGACCTCAATATTGAGCGGAAAAGAAACGTCCCCAAAAGCTTATTAAAATTAGTTGTTAAATGCGCCGTGGCGATCCTACCATATATAGTCTGCTTAGGATGTTGTCACTTTCCGATCCCGTGAGATAAATTTGACTTAACAAATTCAAACTGCATAATAACTAATAATTTGAGCTGAAAAGTCATGAGGTGGTTCGCATTGAAGCATTTTCCCACTTTCAAAACCTGAATATTTTTTATAGATTATGATATAGGGTTGTGCCCTCCACTGACGCGAATTTGCAAACCGTTGTATATACTCAGTGCCGCCCGATCTTTGCTTGATGGAAACATTGCAAGGCAGCTTGAGTGTTTAAATCAAAGCAACGGCCTGCTTAGGCACTAATAAGTGCAGGCGTCTTTACCCAGGGGCGTGAATCCCCCCGGGGGAGGGGGGGGGGTAGGGCGGATATATCCCCACACTTTTTGACCCTGGGGATGGGCCCAGGATAGGAGCGGTTCTAGAGCTATATTTTATGGGTTGGGGGGGGGGGCTAGAACGGGTGTTTCCAGAATTTTTTTGAAGGAAGGCGTGCTGAAATGTAGACAGTTTTTTTTTCTCTGGACACTTAGGCCTCCGATAATCAACAGGGGGCGAACGGATTTAAAAATACAAAAGTTGTTAATGCTTTGTTTTGATGTAAAGTCAAGGCGCATATGCGCGCAAGTAAAGATGTACATTCTGTATCATAAACAGCGCCCCCTAGTGTAATGTGGTGTCCAGCCCCCCCCCCCCCCCCCCCCCCCCCCCCAGGCTGGCCCTTTGGGATGGGACCATCAAAACAAATGACAGAATCCTTTTAATTGATTGGGTCAATATAATCGGCCGTTGACTTCCCACAGCAATGATGAGAGCGGTCCCCCCCCCGCCCCCCCCCCCCCCCTCCAACAAACCTTCCAACACGGTACGATCATCCGAGATATAATTCACAAATCAAAGCAGCGGGTCGTCGCCACCAATTAAGACTCCTACGTGTCAGTTATTCTTGATAAATGGCCTCCCAGTGGGACTGCCTAATTTTTATGACAGGAAAACGATTGTTGTCCTCCATACGAGTAATTGAATTAGCATCGGCTGTTGGGCGGGATTGGCTGACCAGTTACATGTCGAAATCGATCTTCAGTGCAGCAATTAAAATCAGTTTGAAGTTTGGACAGTATTTTCTAACGTACTCCGAGCAGAACGTACGCATGCGCATGGAGAAGAGGCACAATTCATCGCAGTTAGGAACTACCCACAATTCTCTGCGTTTCCTTAACAAAAAGTCTGTGAAATAGATAGGATATAGAAGGGAACCGGCGCCCTGAGGCATAGGGATGTTTTTACCGGCATGTGTGAGTGAATTCACCTTCGCGTATTTGTCGGTAACCCGTGAGGTTTGTCATTGTCATATATTAACCCTACCCATACAGACAGCTGCACCCCCCCCCCCCCTCGGTATCGATCCAATAGCATGGCTACCAGGCCACCCCTAATGATTATTGATGTCTTTATGCTAACTTGACAGATTGGGTCATTAAGGACTTGTGATTAATTAGGCCTACACATGGCATTAGCTGTTTATAGACAAGTGTGCATTTTTACTCGCAATTGCCACCGTTGGTCGGTCATTGACAGTCATCATTAATTTTGCTGGGCCCAGAAGGCCTAGAGTCCTCATTGTACCTGACTGACTTTGACTGACTGACTGACTTTTGTTTAAGACGTTGTCAAGACAAACGATTTAAAAAGGTGAATTTGAATTTGGTTAAATTATTTAAGAACAGTAATTTCTCTAATGAGCAGCCATTAGAGAAATAACGGTTGCGTTTTTCTATGGATAATTTGGTGTGTTTTTTGTAATGGTGTAATAATAGTAAAATGACTAGTGTATTTTCTTGTAACCAAACAATTATGTTTGGGATTTTAAGATTGTTTCTTTGAATCAAAATACTGAATGAATTTTTAAAATGTATTTCAAAAGGTTTTTTCTCACCTGTGTACGAGTTCGATTTGCACTTTAGTTCCATTAATTAATCAACCAGTTGTAATTGCCATGCATGTCTCATAACGAAGCTCTGAGGGCAGAGCCGCAGAAGTTATAAATGACTAATCCCATTAACCGGACAATAGTTTGTATATACAATGAATCAGGTTGTATCAGAAATAATAATGATAATAAAAGGGACTTGTGTGAAAGCTGGTCGAATGCCTTACTCCGAGCTATTTTGGTTGTATTCTCCGAGAGTAATTTACTGCCTCAAGCGTTCTGCCCGTCAATTGCGCTTAACCGTACAGTTGAGCCATATAATGGAGGGAGAGAAGCGAAAATTTAAGGAAAATCGATGGCTTTATTTTATTGGTCTGTAATGAAATTACCTCTCGTTTCCTCCTCTCGGGCTGATGGACGGGGAATTTCAGGCGCGAGCGGCGAAAAAACACCTGGCGCTCGCGCCGGCCCGGGACTAGCTCGCCCGATGACGAGGATGAGTCTAGCGTACTTTAAAGCAACACCGGGGCCGTGGGACTGCGGGCATGACTCCGTCCACGCGGCGTGGTGCACGGCAAGGTTTTTTTGACCGGTGTTCTCCTGGGTCGATACACTAGAAGAGTCTTTATTAGAGACCATCCAGTCAGAAAACACATTGAGCTGCCTAATGCTGAAGTGTCTTCCGATCATTTCATTTAGTCAACAGTAGGAGACATCAGACCGATTACTAGTGATTTCTGATCGCATGTCATCGCGGCATTGGATCTTTGTTCAGTGAAGTCTGCACTTGTGCACTTAAATGTATTGATATCAAATATGAGAACCAAAGTGGTCCCATCAGGGAACAAAGAGTAGGGTCGCAGCTTATACAGGTGACGTTGCGTGAAAACACTTGTTTTGAGAATTTGGTTTTGGAAAATAGATTTAGAGGAAAGTTTTCTTAAAAAAAAAAATCAGATTGAAATATCTGTGTTTTAACGATCCACAACTTTAAAACATTTTAACCTCGCTGCGATAGCTGCTGATATTTCTTTCTTTTTTTCCCGCAGGAAAATGTGGCGTGTTTTGAATGAAGATCCTCCTTTTTGCACAATTTCGCTCCTTTAAAAGGAATGCAAAAGGGAATGCGATGTATGGCCCATGCATTTATCACGGCCTAAGCACTTCCGGCGAATCAGGCACGGGCGAAATAACTCTTCGTTTTTTGCCCCCGTACTTTTCTACACAAGCGCGCTGACAATGAAAACAAGCTCCGCAACCGAAAAACGCCATTAAGTACGGCCGAAAAAAACACCTGCCATTCCTATTAAGTATGCAAATGAGCTATGCGCGCCGGATGCACTTTGCACCAATGAGGGCACGCGGAGGGCTGTCAATCACCAATGTGGACGGCTAGTTGTGTAATCAACGGCCATCACATTTGTGAAGCCAGCACAAGTCAACATCGCATATAATATAAATTACGATGAGGACCGAGGATTACTGTGAAAACGGTAGGCGGGGCGGAGGGGCGAGTGAACAAATTACACGCGGTTATTACATATTGTCAAACACATTTTCACTCATGTACTCAACGGTTTAGCCGATGAGGCCTATTGAGTCAGACGGTACGCAGCTTAGTTTACACGGCAGGGCCTCGCCGACTGCTATACAGAGCCTTATAGTAAATCTCAGCGTCCGAAGATGGAGGGGTCTTCTGTGAGTGACACGCCGGGGAAAACGCCGCCGTCTCCCGTCAACCCGAGCCCGCCGTCCCCGCTGCTACTCGCAACGAATCTGACACTGGGAGTGGAGCCCCGGTTATCGGCCTTCAAATCCCTCGTAACCCCTGGGTGCGAGAGTCCAGTCAAACGGGAGCCGGCGGGCCGAGATCAGATGGGTCCAGGGGACAGAGCCGTAGCCGTACCGTCGATACACAGCCACTCCGGGAGCAGCTTTCACGTGTATTCCAAGCTTATGGACTCTGCCTCGGCAGTCGCTGCGGCCTCCAGTGCGGCAGCGGCTGCAGCTGCGGCTACCTTACGATACGGGGATCTGACAGGGATTCCTAACCTGAATTGTAGCAGATCGCCCAGTATGTCATTTGGGACTTCCAACAGCATATGTAAGTATACGGTGGTGACATTTGTCACTTACCAGGCTACCAAATAAATTCCAATAATAAATCGGGATCGTGTGTTAAAAATTTAAATACATTTTTTTTACAAAACCTGATCACTTATTGTGATGCACTTTCTTGCTTTCATCTTGTGCAAAATAAAATGAGGGACTTCTAATATTCATCGACAAATTCTACATTTAGGCATTTATCATTGGCTCAAATGGGCCTTGCAGAGGAATTTGCGACCATTTTCTTCCCAAAATTGAAACTATTCCGTTTCGTCCCTCCCTCTGACATCTCAGTCACTCGCAGGCGACGCAAGGAGACTCGGCAACGGCGCCAGCGAACCACCTTCACCAGCGATCAGACCCTCAAGCTGGAGATGGAATACCATCGCACCGAGTATATCACGCGGATGAGGCGGGTCGAGCTGGCTGAGCTACTCAGCTTGACGGAGACGCAGATCAAGATATGGTTCCAGAATCGCCGGGCTAAGGATAAGAGGATTGAGAAGGCACAACTTGATCAACAATACAGGTAAGGAGGAAGGGGGAAAAACAAGTAAAGAGTATTTTAAAGCGGAAAATGTAACCGTGGCATAAAATTAACAATTACTGTCAGTTTAATATCTTGAAGGACCACTCATCTACAATTTTACAATCATTACAATGCTTCCCCACAGAGCACCACCTTGCCTAACTTTTGGAGCTTTTTGGCCTTCATTATATGTATATGTGAACACTACCTTTAATATGTCAGCATATTTTCCGTCGTTATAAGATTAAATGCAAAAAGAATGCATACAAATGTTTAAAATATTTATCCCGATTTTTTTGCTAATTTTTGGCTTTTTGTTAATCGTCAAAAATGTAACGATTTTTTTTCTGATGTGAATGAGATGTCATTCGTTTCCTAACTTCTTTAAAACTCAATTGGGATACCTAATTGAATTTTACTCGTGGTCCAGTAGTGAAAAATCTACTCAAACTGTCTTTCCCAACTGTTTAACTCATTAGCCTACATTAACAAGCCATATTTGTGGCAAATACGCTGTCGTTTGATACGGAAAATATAAAAACAATCCCCCTTGTTTTCATTGAAACAAAATATTCATAATGTAGCATGCTTGGCACTTTGGCAGTTGATTTTGTAGCTAAAACATGGTCGACGTCTTTTTTTTTTAAATTGGCACATGAAATAAATAATGGGAATGATCCAAATAGTCCTGGTCCAAATCAAATGAATTGCAAAATTTGAACGCTTTTTCGCTTTTTCACGAACGGAAGAGATGTAACTGTGAAACTGTCACTAATCTGATTCACTTGATTCCGTTTGACAAAAGTCGACTAAGTAAAAAGTATATTATTTATAGCTTCAATTATTTCATACCTCATAAACATCCTCGAAATTTGGCAACTGCCCCAACGTCCCGCAAAATAATATATTAAGAATAAGCCTCGAGATAAGTCAAAACATTCACCAACATTTTAATTTTAGAATGTCATATTAAAATAGCCACAAAGTACCTACATTCGTGTCACGAAGGTGTGTGTTAGGTGTCTGAACTATAAAGTCGACCAGTACCACTTCATTTTACCAAACAAAATAAATTGCGAAGGGAAATAAGGCATCAGGAAAAATCGATACCGCAAGGTGTGACAAACGTATTAGGCAGGGGCACTCGTGTCCGTACACTCGATTTGTGTAGCGTTAATTCAAAAATGGCTAATCTAATTATAGAAGGTCGATATTGTTTATGACGATGTAATGAGATCATTATTGCTAAGAGGTTGTCCTGAATGATTACCAGATTGTATAACACGTGAATCGATTTGTTGAGAATAGGGTTGATATACTTTTCAACAAATTAACAAGTTATGTCGAGATGGTGCTTTGGCTGTGTGGTTTGTTAAGTAATGGAACAGCCCCGAACTAAAATCAAATTAATCTAAAGTCCTGCGAATTATAGGCTACTCGTACTCGAAACAAAGCGATATGTAGGACCTTGGCCTCGTGAAGTGTACTGATCGGCATTATTTTCAGACATTAACAGTTAATCTTCCATTGTTTTGGTCAACAGGAGTATGGGTCTTCCGACACCCGGCTGCACCTATGCCGCCACCTATCCAAGTTTCTGTGGAGCCTGCTACTACAATCCTGCAACCTCCAGTATGAATCCCACCGCTGCCACCATTGGAAGGCCATACCACCAGCTTAGTATCTGACTCAAGACGTCGCAATAAACTTGAATCTGATGCTTTTATTGGTTGATAAAAATCACAGAGTCTTTCTGTCAAGGAACTGTAGTTGATGTTTTGGAGTTTCGATAATACCTTTTATTTTATTTCAGTAAGCTATCCTGTGATCCCATAATCACACATGCCAGTCTATATATGAACTGGAAAGGTTTTGCCAAAAGAGTTAGTTTTCTCTTCTGGCTTCATCGATACGAATAACGAGACACATTATTTTCACCTCAAACAAACTTTTCTCTCTTTTTTCTAACCTTTACAAGAAATACATTCATTATCTCTGACATTTTGTCGATCATCAGAGCTCAGCTAAAGATGTGACCGAGAATGTGGAAATCATAAAAGGACTCCTTTATATTGGTTATCATTTTCGTCGTCTTTGGTCCTCCATGACACAAA
This sequence comes from Patiria miniata, assembly GCF_015706575.1. NCBI lineage: Eukaryota > Metazoa > Echinodermata > Asteroidea > Valvatida > Asterinidae > Patiria > Patiria miniata. The sequence goes on from NW_024037074.1 coordinate 15,258,554, forward strand.
AGGCAATAATAATTGGTTAAGGCAATCAACATTAACAAACTGAAAGTAATTCATTTCGTTCACACGATTAACAGAATATTTGTTTAAGCCTTCACACAGATGAAATCCCACCGAATTAAGTATGAATTGCTTCCCGATTAAGATTTAACTTTAAATCGGGAGTTGCTTGACGTTATTAGAGTCAACAGATGACTTCATCAAATTAATCTCGAATTGACCTGCCGTTTGCCTCTCTCAGCAACAGCTAAAATCGGGAGGATAAAATGGATGGAATTTTCTTTACATTTTATGACCTTGGAGGGAGATACACTGGACCTGTACAAATATAGAGAATAAAATGCGTTGCCTTCAGCACCCCCACTGAAGTCACTGGTACTGTTACGTATCAAAAAGGATGTATCAATATAAATATTGTTTCGGAACAGTTTGTTCTGAACGAATTTGAACAAACAAAATCTCCACACGATTCCAAGAATCCAACGTCTGTTCTCCCTCTTTTAAATTAGTGAAAAGTCAGGAGATTAAATGCAAACAAATAAACCGTGTACAGTGCAATAGCTATGATAAACTATTTTAATTATTGGAATGTTCTTTCTATCTGGTATTTGGTGTAGTTGATTGCAATTCTTCATGCAATAAATTGTTAATAATTGTACATATCTTAACACCTGCGGTAGTCTGATATCTCATTGAGTGTTTTAAGTAGTGGCTGAGGTATTGGCCTGTGGAACGAGATCTTTTTAAGGTCGGGTTGGGCTAAATACATGTACTTCATTCTTCCCTTATCACTGATTAAAAAACACACACAATGTTTGGGGGTTTTGTTGGGGGTGGGGGAGGGGAGGGGTGGGGAGGAGAAGGATGGGGGTCGGTTGGCTCAAACATAGTCATTATTGGAACTTCAGTTCAATAACTGTTTTCATGTTTTAAACAAAACAAATCAACGAATAAGTTGGTAGTTATGTATTTATGTAAATATTAACTTTCTATTTCAACTAGGTCCCTCGAAATTTGAAAGCATATAATCGTGCACAACTCATACAATGAGGAACCCAAATGAGGAGATATTAGCAAAATACAAATGTAAATAATATTGAAAAAAATAAAAGCTAGTCTATAAAATTAGGCCCTTTTATCAAATTACATGATTTAGACCTTGCACAGTGCTGGCAATCGGAATACTAGTTTGTCACGACAGAGAATTAGCCAGGCGCCACTAACAATTTTGCATGAGCTCAAAAAGATCCAGCACGTTAAAATAAATTGTACTAAACATATTTCGTTTGTTTCTGCGAGGATTTTGACTCTGATGAGCGCATGAATCTCCATTGCACACTACACCAGAGATTTCTGCATGACTCACCCAAGTCCACTGATTGATATCAGCACCTTCTAAAAGTGACAAAACATACGTGTAATGGTCACAACTACATGGTCATAGATTTTCATCACTGATGAAATGCAATATAGCCAGTCATCAGAAGAGGAGAGGAATAAAAGTGAAGGGGAAAAAGCCGTAAGTGAATGATTTGCGTTCCCAACAATCCCCTACATGTCACCCGTCCCTCGCCCTATAATCAATGCACAATACGAGTAAACAATTTGGCTTGGGACGTGCAATATGCGCGCTGAGAGGGGGAAAAAAAACCACGAAACTCCGAGGATTGGAGTGCTGCGGAGCGGGTTTGCACCTGTCCCGGAAGCCGGGCGCTGATGAGAAATCTCCCCCTCCGCTGCCGGCGCTAGCTACGGCAACGAGCCTTAATTCCAACCCATCATGAAAGAATAATTGCCGGCGGCTGGGAGGAATGGATATTTTGCTTTGATAAATCCTGACTCTTTTTTTGTCAGAACTGAAGAAAAGTAAAACGTGGATCTTGTATACGAGAGCAACCCTCGGCCATTAGACCATTTTTTTTTCATTCTCATCCGAATCGGTTTTCCTTCAGTCATAATGCCATATCGGTACAAATGTTTTGCTAGGTATAAACTCGATTAATATTCCCATCGACGTAAATAAACATGTTTTAAAGAGAAGAATCAACACAGTAATCCTTTTGTTTTTGTTGTGTTTGGTTTTGTTTACCAAGCTAAATTAGCAAATCATTAAGGTTGCTGAATGAATTGATGCTGTGAATTGAAGGGACGAACTTTCCACTCATTTCCTTAGAGTAAAAGTAAGGTTTTTTCTCTTATTAAATTTGGAGAAGAGTGCAAGTAGAAGTCCGTGTTCTGGTTCAATATGAGCCAAGGACATCAGCTCGACACCCCAACAAGGCTCGGCGAAAACAAAATCGTGACTGTGATTTCAGTAAAATGTAAACAGTGCGGAAATCGCATCATACACTTGAAATGACAAATAATTCGTTCGTTTAGCTCACTTATCCTGGTTGTCCAGTTATTATATTCTTAAGTGATTTCGAAAAGAACATGTTTGCGCTGGATTCACCTTTTGCTAACGAAAGGGTTAGGCCTATATCGAAAAGAGGACGTGCGTTCAGTTACACGCCAACTGCATGCACTCCTTGAATCTGGCACTAACACTTGTTTGTCGCGTCTGCTTCACATGTTGCTCCGTGTTGAGGGTTTATTACGAAGCAAACTATAATTTCAGTAACACTTATTTTGCCGAAGACAAAAACGATTATTGAACTATACGCCTTGACCCGATTGCATCTAACCGCGAGGTTAATGTTTCTGCAATTGCAGGTCACGCAATGGCGGCACATACACGGATACGCAGTATGGGGCACTATACGTTGCTTCTTACATTCAGGACTCCATAACACATCCGTTTTGTTTTTTGTTCGCTCGTCCTTTTTCAAGAGGGCTTGCGCAAATTCACAAAATCCTGTAAACAAACGCAGACGCCGCAATGCATTGTGGGACGTGAGTTGTCAACCCCGGTTCATGGGCAATGCACAATCCAGCCAATGAGAGATCAGGGAAAAATCGACGTCACCATGGCCTTTGGATGGTGTAGGGGAGCGAGGGAATAGTTTGTCATTAAACTAAATCATGTAGTATAAGTGATAGTTTTATAGAGGGCGCTGTCCAATGAATATTGGTTGATACTATGGTTGATATGGCGATCAACTCTTAGGAACTTTTGTGAATTCGTGAACTCTTGTTCACAGTCGGTGGATTCTGCACTCGCAAAAGCGAAAGAAAAAAAGCAAAGAATGAATTTGTTGAGGTCACCATTATTGTGGATTCGTCACAGATCACTGGTCTAAACTCTTTTCAGTCGGTTTGTAAAGTGTCAACAGTGTTGGTGCAGAGCCTACTTTTACAAACGTTATACAAACACTCGTACCGAATGTAGCCGTCTGGACTGCTTTTTTTTTTAATTGCACGGCTGCAGCATGGATTTTTAGTCGTGCAAACTTGTCTTCTTTCCTATTGCGCTATTTTTTCGACATATACTACGCATGGGGTGTAGCAGAACGCAAACCCCCTGCGTCTGGAATGGAGGCTACATGTGATTACTAATGTATAGTTTGAGGTACACATTTTTACAAAAATGCCCAAATTTCAACCTGATCATAGATCGGATTCAGTTATTCTATTGAAACTTTTACTTCGAGCTCTAGCAGCTCTATTGCGTGGAATGTTTGCGTGGAATGGTTTTACATTGTTTAAAGCCGGTTCGGGCTACGCGTTGGTGCTGGGGCGAGGCGGGGTTCCGTTTCTTTTTAAGTTTACATGTACATCGCATGTATTTTTATCTGTGTGGGGTATGAACCGGGCTTCAATCTTCTTAAGTATACATTTCATTGTAATTTTATCCTGTGTCTTAACTTTTATATATAGAAAGCGCCTTGGAGCATGATTTTCTTCACGGACGGGCGCTATATAAATTTTAACTTATTATTATTATTATTATTATTGTGTTTACTTGTTTCGTTGCTTATTAACTAGCATGAAGTGCAGCTCTTAAAAAAAATGGAGACGACTTTATATTTACAAACTGTTATGGTCTGTATATCCCTCTAAAATGTGTATCTAACAGAGCCTTTAAAACGGTGTAGACTGGACATACCACGTGCATAAATTAAGGTGTACTTTTGTTTTAAGTGGAAAGTTAGAACACATTTTACGTATTTCAACTTGTTATGTGTATAAATGTATGTTCAGTAATAACCTGGGTGTTAGTGTGCTTACAATAATAATGTAAAGCACTTTGATCGTAGTTGAAAGTGCTATATAAGAAACCCTTGTTAACTATTAGTATTACTATACGTGTAAGGGTACAATTAAGGAGACACGTTATCGTAATTTCTTTGCACGATGGGAGACATCGGTCATTAGGGCAGCCCCCTTTAGAGGCAAAATGTTATCGTCGCAGTTAGATTGTATTTGTTGCTCGTGGTCTAGCTAGTAAACATACCGAAATTCGTGGAAAAGGACAAGGGAATATTGGGTTAGGGCACATTTAAGTTTGAAAAATTTTGTGCACAAGTCTATGGGGATGTCTCCCAAATGTCCAATCCCAGGTAAGCATTATTATTATAATTATTATTATTATTAAAATACTTCATACGTAAAGTAAGCTATCCTAATTTTATTATTATTGAAATACTTCATACGTAAAGTAAGCTATCCTCATTAAACAATTATTGTAAATTGCAATTTAGAAATTAATAATAGGAGCAATATTTTTCTACACCCTTGTTTGGTCACATCACACGCCCAGAAAAGAAAACTACGTTGTAAGTTTTAAAAAAATCGCTCTTGGGGTAAGGAATCAAACGCAATCGAGATTTATCAAATGCTGCTGGGCCTTCGTCTGGGAAGAAACCTGTAGCATAAAATTGCATACAATTTATTTGCGAAAACGCAGTTGTGGTCCAGGGTTGAACAAGGGTACAGATAAAACAAGTCTCAAGCTGCCACCCAGTAAGTAAATTCCCATAGACACCAGTGATAAATTCCCATGCTTCAAAACTCTGTTTGAAGTGCTTAAAATTGTCGCATAACTGCAGGTGTTTAGGCTGCAGAGTAAAACAATGATCAACATGTCGTCTTTCATTCTCCTTTCAGTTTTGGTGGGTTGACCAATAACTAGTTGGAGAAATTCTTACCCAAAGAAGACCAACCCTAAAACGAATGTTTTTCCCAAACTGGAAAAGTCGCCATTTTGAAAAAGGATCCCGCCACAACATGGCTTCACAAATGTATGGCGCCACTTTCAGACCCAATTGCATCCAAAATGCTCAGAATTGGAAGCCCCACCCTGGCCAGAGGCGCAGTACTATATGTCTTCAAGCCCCCAATTTCATTGCTCTCAGAATAATATAGAATAATTTGAATTAATAACATTTATTCATGAGCTTCGTGGACTGATTTGCGGTCGATCCACTGGGTTGCAATTTGTTCACGGAACTGTAAGTTGAATCATGTCAAGATAACAGGGCGCCCTCAAATGACTCATCACTATACATGTAGAGGGCGCCAACTTTATTTTCTGTTCGCTCGGACCAACCGCTCAACAATTCCCACAGACACTAGTGCTAAAATTCCATACTTTTTAAAAATACTCAGAACTCTCACAGGTATCCAAGCTGCACATAAAAATGATAATCAACATGTCATCTTTGATTTTCTTTCATTTTTTTGGTGGGTTGACCATTGACTTTTCGAGTAATTCTCACTCAAAGAAGATGACCCCTATTTTTCCCAAAGCCGAAAAGAGGTCATCTTGATAAAAGATCCCTCCACAACATGGCAAAATAGTGCCACTTTCGAACCAAATTGCATCCATAATGCTCAGAATCGGAAGCCCCGAGTCCGGGCCAGAGGTTTATCGCCATATCTCCCCCCCCCCCCCCCAACCAACCGCCTCCCCAACTAACTTTGGAAGCGAAAAGCCAATTCGTGAACTTGTTCACAGTCGGTGGATTCTGTACTCGCAAAAGCGAAAGAAAAAAGCAAAGAATGAATTTGTTGAGGTCACCATTATTGTGGATTCGTCACAGATCACTGGTCCTAAACTCTTTTCAGTCGCTTTGTAATGTGTCAACAGTGTTGGTGCAAAGCCTACTTTTACAAACGTTATACAAACGCTTGTACCGAAAGTAGCCGTCTGGACTGCTTTTTTTTTTTAATTGCACGGCTGCAGCATGGATTTTTAGTCGTGTAACTTGTCTTCTTTCCTATTGCGCTATTTTTTCGTCATATACTACGCATGGGGTGTAGCAGAACGCAAACCCCCTGCGTCTGGAATGGAGGCTACATGTAAGCGACGTTTTTTAGTTGGAGTTGTTTCGCCATGTATTAAAAGTTGTGCTTCCTGTACAATAACGGTCGTATTTTACTGGCAGGCTGCTGGGGTTCCATCAAAATCGGGGCGTCACTTTGACCCGTGACATCAAACAAGAACTTCAAATCCACACTGTCGCGCAAGTAGTTCAGGAAGTGTTTTAAACTCGGCAGGAGAATCATTGACTTATCATAAATACCAGCCCGTCGGAAACAAGATGAAGGGTCGAACCCAGTTACTGGTGCTTCATGTACTAGCCACATTGCTGGTTCTTCTTATTTATGCTACGTTGGCATCAGCCACACAAGGTAGGCCGATATAATGTCGATTGGTAGTGGAAATCCATAAATTAGTCTTGAATCCATAACCCTCAATCTCAATAGTACTTACATTTACAAAAAGAGTCATACGGACTGGAAACGGGGAACCAACAACTAAGAGACAATGTGTCACAGTGACATTATTGGAATCATGAAAATGCAGGAGAAACGGATATGTTATCGCCCATGAGATTTTCAACAATCTCGGCGATAATTCCTATAGGCCTATTTTAGCTGATTTAAAGTATGAGTTGTTTGCTTGCTTGTCGTCTTCAGTCACTTTGTAATGACCGTTCTATTTGCTCGAAATATTTAGTGATTAAGTACATGTATTTGTTTCTATCCACCGTGCGTTGGCTTAATGACACACCCTGTGGTGATTATGGAGCGCTGTTCCGTTTTTGTTTATAATAAAAAAAAATAGGCCCAACAGTTTTGTTTCTCACTTTATTTTTTTTAAGTACAGTATGTAGGCCTATATACTTTTAAAAATAACATTCCTGGAATACTGTAGTTTTCTAGTTACACCGGATGCCCGAATCGTGTACACACAAAACAGCTCTCTATTTTTCGAGTTATTTCCTCAAAAGGTTATAGTCCGATGAAAGGGTTAAGCCTCGTGAGTTGTGACCCTATTGCTTCACAGGAATTGCAGCGGTTATATTGTTATTATTCACCAATGCATAAAGTAAAACGAGTGAATTTGACTTTCGGTTCACGCAGACAATGTGATATCAACAGCGTTTTTCAATATTTCACAGTGTGTACGTACATAGTGAATCTAAGTGAATCTGACGTCAGTATCATGTCTGTGCTACGTTTTGTCAAATAAAGCTGATTTCAGTTCATGCTGAGTGTAGTTTGCTTGGGGGGGGGTATCGGTACTGATGAGGAGATCATCGGAAGTTAATAAAGAAATCTTCCCAGCAATGATCAGTTCTTAAGGATCGCCTTCTGTGGCCCAAATAAACCCAGTGAAGCCTGTAGACTGGCGAGCTCTAATGTCTAGCCACTTTTTCCACAATTTTTTGTTTTCTGTCGGGTTCGTGCCAGAACCATTGTCCTGAAACCGAAAGAAAAACTGGAATATATGTTTGGACAGGATACCCCCGTAAACAAATCTGTGAAAGAGAGTTAACCCCACGAGTATTTGTGACACTAAAAAAAGGATTGTGCATGGCTATTGGGAATGTTAAGAGCCATGATGGGATATGTACTACACAGCAATGACAGTGGTGTTGTCGTCTTTACCTCACAATTGAGGCCAAATCCAGTGAGGATTTGCACAAGTTTGTGCATTTTAAGGCCTTCTTTTTAAATATATTTTTGAAGAAGTCATGCCATAACAGCACATTTTGTAAATGCAATTTGTATTTGTTCTGTTACTTGTCAGTAAAATCGGATCACGTGAATGTAATTGGATTCACTGGATTTTTGTGCACACAATTTAAAGTAATATAATTATATCAATGCCCTTACCTGCACTCTTAAAAATTCCCGTGTCAAATTCAAACAAATACGCTTCTAGATCAAAATGACAATATTTTGTGTAAATTGACACTATTATTTGTCACAATGACAATTTCAAAATAGCCTGGAAAAGTGACTAAGATACGAGTGGTGCCATTACGACTTCGAAAAGAGTCGGATCGAATCTAAACCAAAACCTTTAAGAGTTTGCTTTCCCTACGGCAGTGTGGTGCAACTCTTACTTCGTCCCGTTAGACTGACATGAATTTAACATCAGCTTTGTTTCCTGCACCCCAGATAGCGGTACACCACCAACGACTACCAGTACTGAACGATTGACGACAACACAAGAAGCGATGGCCTCGACCAAAGAGCCTCCCGTTTCAACAGCAACGACACCATTGAATTCAGAATCAATGACAACCACAATTCAATCGAATGTAACCATCCCTATGCAGCCAGAGGCGCCTTCAACGACACCTGCACAGTCCACGACTGGTCTAACAAATACCACCCAAAACTCTTCAGAATCACTGATGACCACAAACCAACCCAATGTAACCAACCCTATGCCGCCTACAACAGCGCCTGAGCCTCCACCAATGACACCTGCACAGTTCACGACTGATCTAACAAATACCACCCAAAACTCTTCAGAATCACTGATGACCACAAACCAACCCAATGCAACCAACCCTATGCCGCCTACAACAGCGCCTGAGCCTCCACCAATGACACCTGCACAGTTCACGACTGATCTAACAAATACCACCCAAAACTCTTCAGAAACACTGATGACCACAAACCAACCCAATGCAAGCAACCCTTTGCCGCCTACAACAGCGCCTGAGCCTCCTCCAACGACACCTGCACAGTCCACGACTGGTTTAACAAATACCACCCAAAACTCTTCAGAAACACTGATGACCACAAACCAACCCAATGTAACCGCCCCTATGCCGCCTACAACATCGCCTGAGCCTCCTCCAACGACACCTGCAGAAGCGAAAGTAACCACCGCTATGCCCCAGAGTACATCATCTCCTGAAAGCCCAGGTAATTCTTTAAAGTAAACCCTAAAATAGTTTCCCTAATTCCCTTTTTGATTTTGCATCGAAGTTAACACGCTACCGGCGAGATACAAAATCTTTGATTGCTTGCAATGTGTCAAACTACTTTTATCTAATTCTTTCGGATTTGGGGTGTTTTTTTTTGGCAGACTCGACTAAACCTTTTGTTTTTGAAAACAACATTTTTCAACGCAAGCTTGCATCTCACCGCACGCTCGCTTAAAAGCAGTATACCTGGTCACATATAATGTAGTATCACACCTTTTCACTCTACAGGTTTATCGGGAGGCGCCATAGCTGCGATAGTTCTCTCAGTACTGCTCATCGTGTTGGTCTTGGTTGTTGGTGGCGTCCTATGGCGACGCAAGCATGCACGCCCGGACGACTTGACCATGCCCCTTGCTGAAGAGTGGACCACGCCAGATGGGTTTGAGTCTCGTTACCAGCCAGATGCAGATGAGAACCGACCTCTTGTTGAGGGTGATATAACCTGTTCTCTTACGGACGCAACTGCTGTGTAAATTAAAAATATCGCGAGTCACGACCACGCCAATAGAAAATAATATACCATACCGTACTGTTTCAATGAAGTACTCTTGAAATGTTTAGGTTTAATTAATACATACTTCAAGTGATAAATACAGACAACTTGTAGACTATACCTGGTCTTGTACTTGCAGTCTACCTATAGTCTTCACGGGAAAAAAAACACAAAATAATACATTTATAGAGTGGCAATGCCCTGTGCATATTTCAATCAGTCTCAGTCCAACGTGCACGTTTCGAGCTAGACGACTGCACCTTTGGCCACGGGTTTCACACCTGATCCTTAATATTGGACAGTTTGCGAACGGGATGCAATTCTTCGAGTTGCTCATTTTATAGTCATTCACTTTTGGAGAATCATATTTGAAAAGATTATGTCTGGTTTCTGAGCCCCTCTCTGAGTGACTCTCGAAACCACGTGCACAAAAATTGGCCAATCATGATCCCACAAACCCGTGAGCGAAGAGGTATGGTCGTGATGTCATGCTGACGTCATCCTGATATAGTTTTGAATAGGTGTGAACCATCAGTGGGGTACTGTTTCATATTAAAAGGCACTGATGTATTGGGCCTCTGCTCTCCTCTGTATGAAGTGCTCTGTACCTGAAACAGTATACTTGGATTTAGAGTGAAAATCTCGGGGCCTAAAGGGCATGTACATAAAATAAACAAACCTTTCTACATTTTTCAAAAGTTCTGTATCAAAAATGGAAGGAATGAAGCCCATAAAAACAAACGTATAGTTAGATGTGCACATTTTATAAAAATGCTATCGGATTCAGTTATTATATATTGTAGATAAACTTCTATTCAAAGCTCTGGCAGCTCTATTGTCATGTGTGGTGAATAATGTTTACATGTTTCGTATCTGTGCCTACTTATATTATTGATCAATTAACTAGCATGAAATGCATGCGCAGCTGTAAAAAAAAAAATGGAGACGACTGTACATTTACAAACTGTTATGGTCTATATTCCTCTAAAATGTGTATCAAGCAGAGCCTTTTTTTAAATACGGTGTAGACATACCACGTGCATACATTAATGTGTACATTTTAAGTGGAATTTAAAACACATTTTCCGTATTTCAAATTTAAATGTGTATAAATGTCTGTTCAGTAATGAACTGGGTATTCGTGTACTTACAATAATTTATACGTAAGTAAGCTGTGCTCATTAAACAATAATTGTAAATTGCAATTTAGAAATTTATAATAGAAGCAATATTTTTTCTACACCCTTGTTTGGTCACATCACACGCGCAGAAAAGAAAGGTACGCTGTACATGTAAGTTGAAAAAAAAATCGCTCTTGGGGTAAGGAACCGAATGCGCATAGAGATTGATCAAATCCATGACCTGCTGTACCACCAAATCATTTCAATCTTCGTCTGGGAAAAACATCCGTAGTATAAAGTTGCATACAATTTATTTGCGACAATCCAATTTGTGGTTCAGGACTGAACAAGTGTACAGATAAAAAAAGTCTGAAAGGTGCAACCCAGTAAATAAATTCCCATAGACACCAGTGATAAATTGCCATACTTCAAAATTCCTTTTAAAATACTTAGAACTCTCACATAACTGCAGGTGTTCAGGCTGCACAGAAAAACGATGATCAACATGTCGTCTTTTATTTTCCTTTCAATTTTGGTGGGTTGACCATTAACTTGTTGGATAACACCAACCCTAAAACGAATGATATTTCCCAAACTGGAAAAGTCGCCATTTGGAAAAAGGATCCCTCCACAACATGGCCCCACAAATGACGCCACTTTTGAACCCAATCGCATCCAAAATGCTCAGAATTTGAAGCCGCACCCAGGCCTGGCCAGAGGTGCAGCACCATATATATTCAAGCCCCCAATTCCATTGCTCCCAGATTAATATAGAATAATTTGAATTATTATTCATGCGCTCCGCGGACGGATGTGTGGCCGGGAGCTGTTGAAACATGTCAAGATCACAGGGCGCCCCCATGACGCATTACTTATGTAGAGGGCGCCAGATATATTTTCTGTTCACTCGGACCCACAACCCTTGCAGGGTCGGTCAGTACAAGTTACAACGAGCGAATCTATTCTGTGTTGTATTATTTTGTAACTAAGTGCTCTTCTGAAGTATTCATGTTTTTCCTCTTGTTCACGATTAATAGGTGTCAGTGGAAAAGGGATTTCTTTTTTGACACAGTCCACTAAATTTCGGTCTTCTAAAAATAAAATGTTATTTTAATCATTTTTATTTTAGGCGAGAAAATTTAATCTTATTTCATCTGTTACTTATCCCTGCCCAAGATTTTGTGCGAGGTCGATTTGGATTTTTATTCTGAAATTCTGTGTTCTGTGCATGTGCTGTTCGACTTTAATCATATGAAGGGCGCCATCAAGCGAGCCGATGCAGTAACCGCGGGAAGCTGAAGTGAAGTCGCGGTGCTGGTTACGGATGGTGAGCAACCCATTTCCTTAATTAAATCCTGTTTTGAGGTTTATTGTTAACTGTACAGTCTGTGATATTTGTAATCGTTAATTACTCCTTATAAATCATACTGTTTTGAATCCATAGATATTATAATTTCTAGTGTTTGGGCTAGGCATTCAAAGCAGGTCACGCCACACGAGGTGTCCGAAATAGGAGTCTTGCCACTGCGATGCACCCATTGATCTCCATATACATATGTATTATACAGCTCTATGATATACACACATATCACATGGAGGGCTATGTGACCATACATGTACACGTTCGACACTTGTGCGTTATTTTATGCCTAGTTGAAGCTTCATCACTATGACGATTTTGGATGTTTAATAGTTGTCCTTGTAATGTTAATGATATATCCTGGTATATTTTGTATTTTCCAGAACAATCACGGACGACCCATAAGCAATGTACATGACGTACCGAAGGTTGGGAGACTTGAACAAAGAGTTTCTGCATCCATGCTGTCTAACTTCACACCAGTGCACTGAATATAATGATAATATGGGTCCATGCATTAACCCGCTGTGGGCAGATCAGTCTCTCCACCAGCCCATTTTGTCAGGATTGTGCCTTTTTGAGAGGAAAATAAACCAGAACTCAAGTCTGCCAGTGCTTTATCCGAGCACACAACCCGAGGACTCCGTAGTCAGTCCTTTTCTTTACATGAACATGTATACTGTGTCATGTTCTGTATCATCTCCCTTAATCAATGCCCAATGGTGAATTGAGTTGTTTAAAGTTCAACCCTATTTTCCTAAATCCCCTCTCATACTGTGTTTTTTTGTAACAAATGTTCTGATCAGATGAAGCATTTCTTCTCTGTGTATTTATATGTGAAGGTTATTTATTTCTCCTTTAGCCTATATTTCTGTTCCAATACTCGGTATAAGAAAGCTAACAAAAATTAAACTAGTTCCCCTCAAAATGGGGAAGGTTGGAAAAGCGAGATATTGTTGAGGCTTGAGCACAGTGTTGTAAAATACCGGGGGCACGGGGGATGTCCGTGCCTTCCTCTCCCCCTCCTCCCCACCCGTACCCCCACCCCACCTCACCATTTAAAATATTAAATTCAACACTTGCCTTCAGTGCCCCCCTGAAAAAAATATGCACCCTCAGGTGCCCCCCCCCCCTCCCCAGAAGTTGAACCTATATGACGCCCTGCTTGAGCATCGGTGTCACTGCACATCCACGCCTCATCAGGTACTAGGGTAGTTCCCCTGCGGGGTAGAGGCGGGGGTTCGTCGTCATGATACAGTAGCACTGGACCAGTTGAGTCGACCACGCAGTACGGATCGCAACACTGCAAGCACGGATCGCGGAGCGTAGATTTTTTCAAAAAGACACGAGATGGTGCACGGTTTTGTAGGAAAAAAGGCAGACAACGTTGCGGCACACAGGGACCGAGGCACTTTTGGAGGAAGGGGCTCATTTTCCTGAACACTCAGTTGTTTTTTAACAATAAAAAAGGGGCAGTCTTGTGTTCCCCTAATTCTGAGATTATGAGGGGAGGGGGCACACGGGGAGAGGCTTCCAGCGGGAGGGGCGGAGTTGGTGGGGGCGGGCCCCCATTTCCCCCTTTATACACAACTGCCCATACAACGCCTACTTTCCGTAAAACAAAATGCATGTAGTGATAACCTTTTCAGGACTCGGGGAAAAGTACCAGGCACATTTTATATTCCGTGTTGCCTGAAATGTTTGGTATGATATATCATGTGGTATCATTGGATTCATTGGACAGCTGGCAATGCATGGAGTACCAGAGACCTGGAGGATCAGACCATCAGACACACTCGAGACAACTTTCCTGCCTGAAGTACACCGGCAAATGGGTTCTAAACACCGCGAATTACAGCTGCTAATTGGCCATACAAGCAGCGTCAATATTGTCCTACTATAGAGATGGGGATGGGGGCTTGTCCATTTTGGTTCCTAGGCTGTGCAACACTCGCCAACCGAGTAGGAGAGGGAACAGCAGACTATCGATGAGGAGCCAAAGAGCGAATGAAAAATCAGCTTGATAGCTCCATGCATCCCGCGCGGGAACTTAATGGGACGGCACACAGAAAGGCTGTTTTCTCTTTTCAGCCCAGGAGATGGGCTTGATGCTGTATCTGTGACAGTAACACTCTAGCTTTGATAAAAAGCCAATTTGCGCTCTTGAGCTGTTCTCGACTCGACACACCGAGTATGGTTTGGCTAGAGCTTTCTTTCCCAGCGCGTGGCCGTGGACCAATACGCGGGGGGCAACGGAGCAATGCCGGCCGACCCCCCATCAGACATGAGTGGCCTTTCCGCTCCGTCACTAAGGGTTGGATGGGGATTAAATGAAAGAGAAATTGGAATGACAAACATTGGTGTTAGGCCAATTTGCTTTGAATTAAGGCCGGTGAAAGCGTGCACTTAACGCCCTCAACGTTTGTTGGTGTTCCGTTTTCACGACTCATCCTTAACAATAAACTGCAAGTTTGGAAACCTTTTTTTGTAATTTGGTTTAAGTATTGTGCCCTCGAATCCAGGTGCTTCTGTCATTTTAGACGTCTATTTTGTTTTTTTTGGCACTGAGTGACAAACTTCCTTTTCTTCTTGCACTATTTTGCCTCAGCAGTGATAGGGAAGGGATTGAGTTTGATTTTTGAAAGACCCATTAGAGTTCAAGTTAGGCCAATATAACACCTGTTAGGCCAATATAACACCTATCCTCGCATTTTCTCTTTGCTTGATGTACATAATTTTCAAGGCGATTGACATCTTAGTTATTTTGCTTCATTACCCAAAACGATTTCATACAGCGGCAAGGCCTCGGACATTTGACTTTTTACATTGCTTTAGGAAAATAAAAGAGTGTACTAATTCTTCGATCCTTCAAAAACTGAAATTGTAACCGATTCCTTTCCTAAATGAAATAACTTGTCCGTCCCACTCCCCCTACAGCTTGCATAGTGAGAATAATTGCGGGCAAAACCGCAAGAAAAATATGAAAACATAGTTTTACTCAAACCCAGATTCTGAGAATCTGTGCGTGTCGATTGTTGCAGACACACGTAATAATTATGACAGGATGTTTATGACGCCCACGTTGACGTTGGTACACGAGGTAGGCGATATGTCCAATTGTTCGGTTGGAGTTCTGAATGCAACGAGTAGGTGTTCATCAACAGAGAAATTATATGCGAATGAGTGATACAATGAAATGCTGAGAGATAAGGGGACTGTGGGTTATCATAGTAACACATCTTATGCTGAGGGAACTTTCATAAAACTCTGACAAAGAGCCATTGAAGCAACACAAGAGATGAAGGATTGTCACGTTATTTCAGTGGAATTTTGATTTCAATAGGCAAGTTCTCAGTGGCTGATTGGGCATTCAGTGCCACTTGGGAAGGCTTTTTTTTTCAAACCACCGCGTACTTTAGTTTTTTAGTGGATTCTTATGTCTCAGTTTCAGGCCAAAGAATTTTGAGTCCGTCTGAGTTTGAAACTCACTGAAGCTTATTAATTGGGGAACAAAATTAACGTAGGTCACAAAGTCATTTTAAGGGAAATTTCAACCGTGTCTGTTCATTAGTTTTAGGAATTCTTTCCTGTGCATGCGATGCCGTGTCTTCCAGTTTATGACATTCAGAGTTTTATTTAGAGCCTAAGTTTGATTCTAAGCGACAAACACATCAAGGCGAGTAGAAAATAATTGCCAATATGCCGTTTGTAAGGCGTAATTATTCATTACATTTTGGCGGAGATGGGCGACGGTTGTAGGGTGTGACAATTTGTCCACCTCAGCGCGAGTCTGCAAGCCAAGCACCGGGCAGCCAGGGGGCATGTGAGTGGGTAACCGGCCGGCGAATTACCCGTCTTGACTCGATTGCGGATTTAGCTCCGAGCTATTGGCAAGGCAGGGCGGAGGAGAGAAAAGGAGGAAAAGCAAATTGCAGAGCGGGCAGATCTTGCCAGCCGGCCGTGCAATGCCATGATAGCCCGGCGTCGATGTTACCAGCCACTCTGGTAGTGATAAGGCTGCCGTAATCACTGTGTTACAGATACGCCCGGATTAATCAATTTGCTTAATTAACGGCCGGCTCCCTTACTCTTCGGTGTCGTTTGAAAAAGGGGCGAGGGGATAATCCAATAATCGAGTAACACAGGCCACCGCGCTCCCCGATGCTCCAAGCTGTGGGACTGTTTTTCTTTTTCGTATCTTGCCAGTACTAGAGAGGGACTCCGGAGCAGATCAGCGAGCGAGGAGCTCAGAGTCTTGGCCTTGCTCTGGGGTGCAAAAGCCCGGTGTGAGTAAGTTCCTCGACCCGCTGAAATGGACCTACATGACCAATGAGGGTTTAATAGCCATCATGCTCAGCGGTGACCCAGAACTCTCCTATCGGGGTAATTCGATTTGGAGGAGTCGGTGAACTGTTCAGGTCTGCCTTGTTATCCGGAGTTCTCCGGCACCGAGTGACTAAATTCACTTTGAGCGGGGAGAGCGGAACGGTCAGCTACCCCTGCCCGGCTCGCTCATCCGGCCTAAGTGCCCCGGCTAATAGCATTTTCCCCAACCACTTTTCCAATTTTAGCAGAAAGCATTGGTCCCTCCCTTCCTCAAGCCACGAAAAGTGTCATGAAACTTGTGGCGATATTCAAATCACTCTGGCTGAAATGCTAGCCAGCGGACGTCCCGACGACTCTTTAATAAGTGGCATATCAGCTTGCGATTTCTTCCGTTGTGTCATTGTGTTGCTTTCAGTTGATGAACCTGTTAAGAATTCGCGAACAAAAGAAAGATGTGTCCGTTACTTCGTCTTGCATTCACACGAGACTAAGCTGACGACAAGGGACTCTAGTTCAATGTCACGGTTGCCATAGTAACCAGATTCCCGGGAATTTGGTGACGTGGATGCTCGTTACACCAATGAAGAATAAGAGATAATGCTACAGACGCATGATTGCGTATAATGCGCGCAGGCATTGCCTTATACTACCTAACAGACTTTCAGCCAATCACGGCGAAGTTCAGCTAACTTTTTATTGGCATTCTGTGGAAGCTAGTCTCTCAATGGGTAAATTTTACATTTAAACAATATTTTATCTCTTCGATCTCTAAATGTTGGCTTAAATTTTGTTTTGATCGTTACAACTACCGCCAAAATTTGAAATTTGGAAAAGTTTCCAGAGTCTAATTAATTCAGCCGACGCTGTGTGTCAATATCTTAGGTCCCACAACAAATGCAAGATAAAGTGAAACAAAAACGAGCAAATCATTCCATCCAAATACTTGAAGTAGAACTAGTCTGAAACTCACCCTTAAATTGTGACAAATATTTCGTCTAGAAGATCAAGTTAGTCAATAATGTACCTAAGTGAATTTTGTGTCTCATTTTCTGTCCTGTTTTCGTGCCGTAGCTACGAGCGAAATAAAAATCACATTGGTATAGAGAGAGAAGAAAGTGAAGAAACAGTATTACCAACGTATAGGCTTAGACAGCTGGCCAGGTACTCAAACAACGGAGCGGACGCCAACGCGCAACGGGTGAGTTCCCCGCCTAAAACAGCGCTCACTCCTGTCTGTAATTTGTCGTTTCAGATGTCGTCATTATTAAAAGACCGTCAGGACCCGAGGAGCCAAGACACGGGCGAAGGAAATAGACGTGCAAGGTTCTTGCGAGGCTCATGACAAGAGAAGAAACGGCACCCCGCTGATTGCTATGAAAACACAACTGGGTATATAATCATTACAAATACGTCGGCCGGTCGTTTAGCTCCCAGTCATTTTGTTCATGGATACGGCCATCGAGCTTTAGCTGCGACCTAAATCGAATTAGCGCCCTACACGTGTTACCTGTTCGCTGGCATTTCTCTCAAATTGAGGGCTCGATGAGGCATACAGACTGATCCATTCTGGCGTGTATATGAATTCTCTCCTTCCCTCCCTCAATCCTCGACCTGAATTTGAAATAATAAATCGCCGGCATTTGGGGTGATTAGAGAATGGACGCGCCGAAAAATGAAGCGCGCATAATATCCATTAATTTTGGTCTCTTATCGACGCTTGCTATACGCAGAGAGAACATTTTATGCTGGGAAAAGCAGTAAATAACCCGCCATGCCCAACATTACTCCAGATCTGTACCGTACGTGTGCAGGTCTTTCTTTACCTTTTCCCGGCACGATTAAAATGTACACCATTCAAAACATATTGGATGGAAGTTCTGAGATTAGATTTAATCGAATCGTTAACACTCATTTATTGGCAACCTTGAAATCAGACTTGTACAATTTATTTAATAAAAATCCTGCGCACTGATATCCATTTCTTGAAGGTAAAAAAAATTGTGATGTTCAAATATTGGAGTAAAGATTTTTCTTCTTTGTCCGAAATGCTATGATAACATGGTTGAGCTCATGTCCACGTTCGTCTGAACATTGTAGACGTACAATGAGTCATGTAGGCCATTATTGAAGGTCTACATTTTCAATTTTGCCACTGAAATGTAATATAGTCCGCAAGCTTATCCCAAACCACATGGCCTGATATGATTTGGGACTACCAATTACTATAACGTGCATTTAGAAATTATCTTAAGGCTCACTTCTCGTTTTCCATGGTATCTTGAAAATCCTTCTTCCCCACATTATCCCTTGGTATGATTAACAGCCGAGCATATTCCAATCGGGCACTGGTGGTCCGCTTCTTCCAATCAATTAAGGTAAATGGTCCTTTTACGCCAGTAATTTCCAAAAGCACCAAACTCATCTATAAATACATGTCAACTTTTATGATGTACCTTTCGGACATTGTCGCCCTTCTGGCTTCGGGTGCTGATCGCACCGCCGATACCGCTGGACAGTTTGCCGTGAAATTACGCACCTATAATTACCATTGGAGCGGAAAGCCATGAATATTTATTTTCAAGCAGTACTAACACTGTACATTCATAATGTTATCATCTGACACAGAGCAGGGAAACATGGAATGGTGAATATTGAGTTATATGGAATAATATCCAGCCGAATGACGGAAGATGGTTCTGAAAAGTGTCGGCCCTTTTCACACCCGATTTAGTGTTTCTCTTAGTAGAAAATCAATCAGCACTATAGAGATTTATTAAATAAGTGTTACCAACCGGACAAACTCGGTTCAATATGTGCTGATGTTTACAGCTCTCATAGATCGGTAAGGTCGCCCAGATCGTAATGGCGACTCCGACATAGTCCCGATCGAACCTCGGTTGTCCAAACATGTCCCAGTGCTGTATTATAACTTCGTTAATTATCGCTTTGTAAAAAAGCGCGGCCTGTAAAATAAAGGCTTAATTAGCCGGCTGGTCGCGCGGTATATGCTGTGTAATGGTGTATTGATAATCGATCCCTGAGCCAGCAGGTTAATGACATTTCAGATGCAATTAAGGTAAGAGTCTTGCAAGTGGAAATCGATATCAATCAGATACTATTACACAAATAATGGCCCGGTAATAGTCATAACACGTGCTTGAGTAATCTACAAAATGTTTTAAAAATTTAGTTATTTCTAATTTTCGACACAGCTAACTGTCCAATCAGTCGTCTTTTCTAACGGGCCATAAAACAGCTATTTTTTTTTAATGATACTATATACATTGACTTTTAATGCCCCTTTCTTGTCTTTTGCTCCGATAGCCTATACTTCATGTGAATTATAACGTAAAAGTTAAATTTCCAAATTGAACGATTAAAACCAAATTTAACAACATGCATTATTAATAAATTATTATTAGCAAAATAAACACTTACAAAAACAACCCTTTTCCTCTTTGTAATAACCCTCCTCTATCTAAAGTGACGTTCATGTCAAAATATTAGTGAATTTCGGCAGGTGCAACCAATCAATCAGTACTTCTCATACACGGGGACTCTTTCCGAAAAGTTTGTGTTAAGAAACCACTGTTTGCTGTTGAGAACGGAGCCCTCTAGCGACAGTATGATTTGATTTTTTTTCTCACAAGATACCTCCCCCGGTAAACCCCAAGCCACGCCCATAAAGAGCAGGCAATATCACTTTAAAGCAAACTGAGGAAGGAATCTAATGGTGTTCAGGTGCTGTCTTTTCGTTGATGTATGATTCTCAAATGATGAATGGACATGTCAAGTCAACGGAAACATTATGATTTTGCGGTATGTCATTCTGTTCAGGAGGGGAATTTAGAGCACCAAGCTATGAACGATTGGCTGGACGTTTATAGTGCACCCAACTGGGTTTAAAATTCACACAACTTTGACGCTACGTTACTGTATTGTGAAACAAACCTACCAATATTCTACATCCGTCTAACTGGTGTATCTTTCAGAGATGAAAGCTACGGGGCTTTAAAACATACAAATTGATGCACATCTGATTTCACAGATTACATTTATTTTATTGTGTTCATGTGTTCTATCATATGAAAAGAAACACCAGAGAACTGACAAATTTCAACCCCAAACTGTCACGAATGTTCGCATCCGTCGCTTTCCAAATTAATTTTCAAAACTGATTACAGAAACTGCTGGCCTCAATTCCATCGTCTGGTCTGTAATCATTCCCGATCGACACAAAATGCTTCTGAATTTTCCCCTGACTGGGGCGAGCTCTGTCAATCTGCGAGCATATCGGTCCGGTAAATTGATCAGCGTCGGTACAAAATGTGGGTTACACACTGAATCATTCCGCCCCACAAAATATCCTCTGAATGGAGTTCCCCCATCGATCACAATGAAACGGAGAGGAAGCGTAGTGCAGCGGAAACTGCGCCGTTCAAGCCGTAGAAAATCTCCGCTAAATCAACAAGAGAGCTCGGCCGTTTTGGATGATTCAAGTCGAGAGAGAAATTAAGTATCTCTAGAGGTGTGCGTTTCACAGTCAGACAGTCTGCTTGGGTCAATTGGTTGCCTGTTTTATTGAATCGAAATGACTCCCACCGTAACTATTACGTTACGCTGGGGGCACCGGCCGGCAGTGTGGTCTGACCGGCGAGGCTCTCTCCATTAAACCGGCAAATCTAATAAACCAACGAACAGGAGTGTGTCTTGATTACAGCTATCATCAACATGGCTGTTCCAAACTGGAATGATTTGACCCCAAAATGGACGCAAATTTGATAGAAACTAACTGATGCGCGGAGACCACGGCGGTTCATATTAAGAACGATTGGAGTAAATTATGTCTTTGCCCTAAATGACAATCCAGGTTTTCTTTGATCAACCTGCGTGTTTTTTTCAGCAAGGTTATTCTTTTTAGGGTATAGATTTTAATACTAGTTCGCCTCTCCTAACAATCAGTGCCACTGTATACACGAGCAAGTGAGTTAATATCTTTCAGTGCTTTCCATGCCGTCTTACAGTTCGCATTATATCTACAAATTATGTGATTCGAAGCAAACTCAAAGCAAATTGTTGCTTTAAGAGTGATAAATTTAGATATACGTTTTCCTCAATTATGCTCAGAGAAGTTTTCCACAAAAAAATATTCTCAATATTGAGTTAAACATCACTTCTCCCTTGAATGATTATTTTTCTATGGTGTTTCCAATTATCGATACGCCCACATCAATGCAAAACCCAAACTCCTAGAATTATACGGAACCGCATAGGAAGACGTGATAAACAAGAAACCACGAGAGGGTTCAGTTCTTAGCATAGACGTTCCGTGCAACCTGCTAAATCGAAAGTAAATTCATGACTTGTTCTTATTAATAACTTTTTTTCATCGTGGGTTTGTGATTCTTATGCCAATCGATTCCTCCTCTTCCGTGTTTTGGTTGGAGATTAATGCCTACCCACAGAACGCCTACGCGCAGCAGTCAATGAGATGTTGTTTTTCCTTTCAAAATCTAGATTTTTTTCCGCAAGGTGCTTGGGGAAAAGCAGCACAAACTGAGCTGAGTTGATAGTGATATAGTCACAAAAAGTGTCGGGAAGTGACTATTTTTTTCTAGGCTATTCTTGGTAGGAGGTTGGCGGAGTCCAGTTTCTTTTCCCAAAGACTTTTTTCACGGTCGATGTTTGTATCCCCTCTCACCTAGAAAATTAATTGGAAATATTGAATTAGAATCAGATATTCCTTGTAGGTTTTGATTCCTGACTAAATCATCTGAAATAGATCGGAAAGGATGAAGATCGTTTTTGCAAACGAAACCGGAAAGAAAAGATAAACCAACCGACTATTTATTCACCCGTTCGATGGCGAAGACTGGGTTTCAGTTATTTACTTTTTGACAATTTGGGATCTTTTCATCTGCCAGTAACCCCAACTAAGTAGGTATTTCACACAAGTGGTACATTTATCCATCCAGCTCTTCAACCCAAATGATCGGTGCAAGACGCCTTTTATCCGTGTCTACCCTATGTCAAAAATAACAGCACGAAGAAAAACAATTCAGAATGTTTTTGATTAAATTCTTTATCTCATTTTGCCATCTTTGGAGCGTTGTTAAACAGAGTGTACGTATAGGCAGAAACTGAAACTGGATTAAAATATTCGAAAGGTGTGGAGGGCACGTAAAATGTCCTAATTCATTCCGCCCGACCTCTTCTTTGTGCAGATAGCGAAGCCATTTCCCGCCATGAAATGCCATCGCTTGCCAGCAGACGCCTCCTCGCCCCCAATCCTTCTGATTTAGCCCAAACCCCGCCGCAAATCCGAGTCCATTAGCGGAATGATTTTCGGCGGCCGTGACAGTATCGCGTCCCGGTGTATTTTCCCCAGCATCGGGGAATGTAATAATCCGCGTGTAAAAAGCTTTCTGATAAATGCAGTTTTACGCTCTGAGATGTTTAATGGCCCGTGGTAAGGACAGGAGTTACCGCGGCACTGACGATCCACACCTCCCAAGTCAACTCGGCGGTCACGAAGAAGTTTGACAAATTTCTATCAATAATTTTTGGTGTCGTTGATCGCTGCAGTGATTCGCACACAAATTCGCCCGCTGGATTTCAGAAGTAGACTCATCGTTGAGGGCGTGCGATGAAGTCATCAGTTACGAAATGAGGTTGTTTTGAAAGCGAGGTTACACTGGCAAGATTTGTCCTCAGTGGAAGCCTTCTCAGACGCTTGGTGGCAGCAGACGCACCGGTCATTTTCTATTGTTTGCGTCATTTGAACATGCACACAAAAATAGCCTAAACATGACGCAACCATTATTGAAAACATAGACATCTAACAAAAAAATTAAAAGAACCGCTGTGTTTGCTACCACCAATTGCCTCAAAAGTATCCAGTTTCTTACGAAATAACATATAGCCTCTCCACCAATTGAGTCTTTGTTTTGCATTTATTTTGCAAGCTATAGTGCATTCGGTCCCATCAATAAGGAGAGTGCGTGTGACGAACGAATTATTCAAATCTTCCCAGAAATAAAATGTCAAGCATCTTCTTGTCTGCTTGCATTCGAAAACAGAGTTGCCCTTCTAACAAGTATTTAGGCTATAGGAACACGGGCCACAGACTTCACAAATATAGGAGATAGCATATGCGAATCTGTGTTTTCCGAACTGTGCATACAATTTTATTTGTACTCATGAGCTCATCATTTCATAAAATAAAATAAACAGAGAAGTTGTATGTCCAACTTAGTTTGATTGACTTGTAACTGAATTCGAGTTTTTCGTTTTGCGTAGTATTACATTGGTCCTTTCGAAAGTAAACAAGTATAATAATTATACGACATTCGTATGCATTATTATTTGTTCTACAATGTGTGCACATGTCCTCGGAATGATAGAAATGCGTTCGTGCCACATAAATAATATAACATTTAAACTTTGGATTCGTTACCTTTTATGCACCATCCTTATGGGAATGGTTCTGCCTCAGTTGTTTTTCATAATCTTTTTTTTTCAATATTAACCCCCAAAAAGCTTAAGTTATATATGATACACAAATGCACAACGCCTTTAAACAGGCGGTTTTATCATTTCAAACTTTAAACACCAAAATAATATTTACATATCTGGTCTTAAAAATGCTTCAAAATATTCTGCGATTTCAGATTAATTTGGCCCCGGTTAACGGTAGCAGCACGCCCTCCACTGCCCAAAAACCCGCGTTTGTAATTACTCACCATGTGGTATATACACTGAACCAATCGTACAATGAAAAATACAATGAAGTTTGATTTAAGTCGGTATTTTGTATGTGAGTTGAGTTTACAGACTACTATTTCAACTTTCTTTTCAAGTAAAAACCACGTCTAATTTTTTTTTTAAGTTTTACTTTTCATTTAATACTCCATCCCTTTTCAATACGTGTGCGTTTCTTTGGAGAACACTAGATCTACCATTCAGCTGCCCACGCAATTTATTCCCACACATCCCGCTCCTAAACTAAACCATCCCAAACACAACGAAACGCTTTCTGCAACATTTTCTCACGCACAGCAGTATCCAATAATCAAGACAGAATATTCAGTAGGACGGGCTTAGAACGTTCACCAGCGTTTGAAGACAACAAAACAACTTGTAACATTTATGCATTATCGATCACATAATTAAATTGTATGAGGGGAGCGTTCCACTCGCTCAAACGTTCCAACGTTCGCGTACTCTCTGTCAATATAATTATATCTAACATAAAACGTTTTCGGCCGTTGGCAACGTTTGCGTAATAAGTGGAACGCATTCAGTGAGTGAAGCAATTATTTAGTTTCATTCTTTGTATAGGATAAAAACGCGATCAGTGTGATACTTAATGCAAATGAGTCGTCCTTGCATTGACTACATCAATCCCCGTAAACATGTTTTTGGTCCAGTGATTGTTGTTGTTAGATACATAATGCGCATCTAATTTCGAGTTTTGGTCACTTTTTCTCCAACCGTTTGCTATTTCGTTCAAAGAAGCGTTAACATAGCATCACATTGCATTTCGATACACACAGCAAGAGGATTTTCTGAGCTGCCATTTAGAAACTTAAATATAATAAGTAGAAAACAAACAACCAGATGACGAATAATTGAATAATAATGTTAAAAGTGCCACTGTTTTACCATGCATTTCATTTGGTCCATATTGTGTATACCTAGACGTGAATCTTTCGGGTATCACTTCATATTAAGTTTGATACAGTCGAGAACCATGGTGGACCAGTATGGAGAAATTGCATGTTGTTGTTTTGAAGTTGTAGCATTTGATCAGCTACCATTACTGCATTCAATTCAATAACGGAATAGTGTACTTTTTCCGATTATGATAATATAGTAGTTCTTCGTTTGGAGAATATTCCATTCTTTATGTGTGCTTGGTACACTTTAATTTCAAACGACGTAGAGGGCTTTGCACAACTGTGTAATGCTTTTTTTTTTTACATTGACTTATATACAACCATATAGAAGTTCATAATAGCTCTGAATTAAACTTTCATTGGACAACAGTTATGGCTCTGAAAATATCGTCTTGCCAATGAAAGAGCGCGTTATATATCAGTATACACTCAACTGTTACAACACTAATTACAATTGGTCCAGATTTCCGGACAGTGTCCACATTTGGTGAGCGGTTAATGCACCGGTTCCACCGGGTGGCAGTCAAGGCTCCGCTCAGCCGCGGAGGAATACCGATTCCTACCGCCGCCGCTGTTGCAGTTGTCACTGTCCTCTACGTTGTTATTAGCCCGCTCATCGGACGAGCTGTCTTGGATGTATCCCTCCGCCATCATGTCATCGTCCATGTCGTCGTCGTCCTCCTCGTCATAGTACTCTTCATCGTGGATCTCAAGCCCGTCCACGGACTCGTTTCCTCCGTGGACTTCCACCTTGGTGATGTGGTCTCCGTCTTCATGAGTTTTCTCCAGCGGGGCCGGTGCGTGATCTGGCCGGCCTTCGTCAGAGTTAGCCGCAGCCTCCTTCTCCCCCTCCACGCTCGGTGTCTCCTTTACCTTCTTGCCGCGTTTCCACTTCATTCGGCGGTTCTGGAACCAAATCTTCACCTGCAGGGATAACAAACAACTGAATCATCGACTGAAATTGGTGTCTCATTTTTATTTCGAGTAGATTATGAATACAAAAAGGGGTAAGGTCTTGATTGTATATCTAGCTTAAACCTCTACAGCAATTTCTCACTACATAGGTAGCCACTTATCACCAGAGGGCGCTCGTGGTTCAACAACACAAGTTTTGTCAACATAGAAACCGCCTTCTGGCAGATTTTCTTTTCAGAAACCAGCGGGCATTATGATCTAGCACGTCAAGTAATTAAATCTACTTGAAATGATACAAAACGTAACCTACTGTTAATTTTTTTTCGAGTGAATTTACAAGATGACAGGTCTGGTCATGCCCGGCCCTGGATGTCAAACAATAAATTCAGTCAAAGAAATCATTGATTGCCATCATTATACCCATACTTACTCCCGTCAGACATTTCACAGTGATCACCCGCGAAACATGTCATAAGTGAGCAACCCAACAATGCCCGAATTAACAAAAGGGATCGCGTTTCTAAGATGGTCAACTCCCGGGAGTCCTTTCAATCAAGTTGGCTTTGCCATCCAAGAAAGGAAGACCTTTTCTTGATAATAATACAATGACGTCAAGAGCGCGTCAGCAGGCAGGTCGTGTTACCTGAGTCTCCGTGAGCATGAGGGACGTCGCCACCTCGAATCGCTTGGGCCGGGACAGGTACTTGTTTTTCTTGAACTGTTGCTCCAACTCGAGGAGTTGTTGGCTGGTGAAGGCGGTCCTGGGCCGCCTGGTCTTACCCAGGATCGTCGGGTGCTGGTGACCTGTAGATGAAGACGCACACAAATAAGGAATCGAATTAACAGTGAGCAAATTATAGTCATGAAGGTGAAGTGATGTTATTTTTAGGGCGCTATACTCTTCTAAGGTAGATAGTCGCCTTAGTTTGACAGCATACTTTGTAGTGACTCACTCACAGTATGTACCGTAGCGTCGTTGCCTTAAAATGCATCCATTGAGCCACATGCAAGAATATTGGCAAAACAACCATGTCCATATGAATGCTCTTACTCTGAAAAGTAGCACAACTATCGCAAAGAAACTCTCCCTTGCCTAAAAGAATAAAGGCACGGGACATATTTCTTCTTTTATTTAAAGTCTTCTTACTCAGACCACGTACTGAGATCTTGGTCTAACTTCGTCAGTGAGGTTTAAGCGTATCAGCTTGGTTTACTAAATTGAAGTTGACACCCATAATCACAGGTAATACACCTGCAATTTTCGCCGACGGCCAATCAGACAATGGTTGACTTAAATTGTATTAGGCAGGTTTACTGCTCGGCAAATTACGGCTTGTGGTTGGTACATGTCTAAAGCCAATACAATAACACTAACTTGCAATCTCGCGTCAAAATCGTGATTACTCTTGGCGTTTCTACCACCGCTATCCTGTTTTTACGAAGAAAACATTCGTAAAAAGGCCTATCAGCAGAGAGAGCCATGTCATTTAAATAGGCGTACCACCACTTTTTTTTTACAATTTGGTATAAAGGCAATCACCCTTGTGTTAGGAAAGGTGTCATACATTTTGGTGTTTACAAGTTTTCTTAATTTCATTTGTATGAAAGATCCTTTAGTTATACATCTTTCTTAATTTAACTTCTTGGCAAGTGTTCAACATCCTGACAAGACGTGATGGATCGGTTTAGCATAGACAGTCACAGTTCAGGAGGCCAATTAAGCTTACGATTTCCTAATCCAGTGGCGAAACCCCGCCTGTTCGCTTTGGCCTTAATACAGGCTGCAAGGCCAGACAAATGTTGTTATTAGACCTGATGCGAGTCCGTGTTATCACCGTGACATCCACACCTAATTACTTGATTAAATCAACGTCCTTGTTGTCAACTTATCGCAATGATAACATAAATGCTCATCCCCAGTATATACGATTTCTTTTCTTCTGCTTTTTTTCACGAGCGGGACGTGCGCCGTGATGATGACAGACCTTCATTAGGAAAATTGGCCCGGACTGAGCCGAGTTGGTGCGGGTGATGATATATGGTTTTATGAAGCCCGTGTAATATCTCTCGGTCTTTAGACAGATGAGGCTTGTGGGGGGACTGGGGTCTAGTATAGGGTCGACCTGATTTATTATTACCTTAATGCGTTATGTATAATTGTTTGCTTAAAGATGCAGTGGGCTTTCAAGTCTTCGGGCGATGGGCCAGCAATCTTGTGGTATAAATTCATTCCCGAATCAATCAGGTTTGTCCGTGTTAACAGCCGAGCGTGGATCGCACAAAAGCCGAGTTTTGAAATGAAGAACATGAGGAACGGGAAAAAAAAGGAGAATGGACAAAAATCGAGGGCAGCTTGGTTGAAGTCATTAGCTGACGATGAATTGCGCGTCAGGCACGTGGAATTGTGACAATTACCCCCTCCTTTTCTCCGTAGAGAAGTAAGAAGTCATGGACAAGGGCCACGCTGGCCGTCACAGTGCAAAGGGTTTTATTCTCCCTCCCACGAATACCAACACTAAGGAGCGCGGCCAATGCACGTCATCTGCCAACCCGTCCTCCGTGTTTTTGTTCTTCGGTTCTCCCCCGTTTCAATTGCTCCATTGTGGGGTGGCATCAAGCCCAGCGTAACGTAACTCCTCTCCGATACAGCGACTACAGAAAAGCCTCACAATCACCGATCCTTATTAAAACATCCGCACCATCGATCCCTTAGAAATCCTCAAGTGAAACTCGCTGTGCTTTTTTCCCCACTGCTTCCCGATAATGAATCGTTTGGCCTGAAAAAGAAGGCACCTCGTATTGAATTAGGAGACAGTTAGAGCTCTGTGTGTGTTTTTCATTCGAATGCGATCCGACTTTATTGCCACTATTAGCGTGAGTCCCTGTAGATTTCAGGAGCAAGCACATTCAAGTCTAATAATCTAATACCTCCTTTCAGAACGAGTAATAAATTTCCCCTGCCGCTAGCTCAGCTATGGGAAACAGCGCTCCATTATTACCACGCGGATTAGGTTATCACTTATTATAATGTCTTCTAAATCTTCGCCAATATTTTTTTCAAAATCGGTTTATATAAATTTGAAGCTCATTCCTGTATTTTGTTGAAACGAAGATTACAACATAGATTATAAGGTTCAGCCAATCTTTAAGTATGTTATATCCGTCGTTGTTTGCGTTCAAGCATGTGATAACCTAATTCAAATTTCACCTGGGAAAAAAAACAGACAAAAACACAACAAAACGGATAAAAAGTTGTGCGACAGAACTCGAGCCCACGACCTCTTGCAATTAAGTTTTCCTTGTAAAATCAATCAATTGAACTCACTTATGGGGATCCTTATTATCTTTGTAAATGTGAACCCTTGCAGTAAACAATGTATGTAAATGAATAGTGGAGGCTGTATATCAATACTATTACATTTTGAATTTCATACAATCAGCCCATGATTCTCTTATCATTGTGCAATACCAAAGTTCAGCAAAGTTAGTAAATTAGTAAACACGTCTCTGTCTGTATATGTGGTAAATTACTTCTCTGACTTCATCCAAACATCTTCAAGAATCAGACAAGCACTTTGCGAGATATTCTAACCTTTTTGAAAACCAATCCGTTGCACTATTGCCTATTCCATGCCACGTAATGGAGTGATATGGCGCACCATTTGGTGAATTGCAACGAACGCTGTTCTAAATTGCACCTCCCTGTTCGTTTCATAACTTTCCATTAAGTTTTGGACGTAATTGCATATCTCATAAGTGGTGTGGCCTGTCATCATATTCAAATGTAAATTTATTTTATTGACTTAAAGACAGCGAGATCCGATGGCAATTTGTTATTTTTTCCCTGAGAGCCGAAATCTTGTCGTCCGCACGGTCTTGCTGACAGGCCCCCGGCAACATCTCTCCTTCTCCCCGCTGATCAGCCGGGAAGATGCGGCGGAGAACACACACTATCCCCGGTTAGAACTTTAAAGCCAAACAAAACACCGCCGCCAAACCATCATCCCAATTTATGGTGAATCAAGTTTGCAATAAACTGCATTAAGCGCTATCTGTAAGTGAAGTTTCTGCCCCCCTTGCGGCCCGGCGATATTAAATTTGTGTATTGCCCCAGCCCCCCACGGGCGGGTTGGCAGGTTCTCCGGTTACAGAAAAATAGATGTCATTTGATGGGATTTGAGAAGGGTAAGGGAAACCATGGAGGAGACAGCGTATTAGCGTCTCCGCTTAATAGATTTGTGGAGCTGTAATGCGGGCATTACCCGGGCGAAGGGGGCGCTGGGAGAATTCGTGACGCGCCGTTCCAGAGAGGGCACGTAGCATGGAATTTAATGAAACGTTCACCCGAGGCCAGTGGAATGACCCCGGATGAGTTGAAACTTACGAGTAAGGGATATGAAAAAGCTTTTTAATGAAATTTGTCAAGTCTTCTCGCATTCATGTCACTTTTTTCCCCGTCGATTCAATATGCCGGGAAAGTTTGGTGGCGATCCCATAATTCGCGTGTGGCTAAAGAGGGTGTGACAGTTACTCAGCGTTTTGGAGCAACATGTCCATTGGGAGTTGAGAGGATAAGACAAATACTACAATTAAGAACTATGATTTCTATGGCACAGATCACAGACGGCGGCCTCCGAAAAAAATGGAAATTTCAAATTACCAAAATGTTGGTTTCATTCGCGACTGAAAAACACTGTTAGTGTGAAAGTCAAGGTATGTTACTAAAAACAAAAGCGGAAGGCAGACTTTTCTGTTTCATCAGACTAAGACTGATAGTCAATCAGCAAGCACGGTAAACCAAAACACGACTGAATGTAGTCGAGTGAGCGTTTAACTCTCATGTATCTCTGTATGTTATCAGTCAGCACACAAACCTGCATATAGCTCATCGATTACCACGAGACCCTAATGAATCACATTGACATCATTAACCCCTGGTAAATGGATACCGTCAAGCCACGGCAATTATTATTGAGAACGATACACACGGAGTTCTCTGGCTTGGCTTGGCAAGCTCAAGCTTCTATTTCCCCCCACGAGTTGGCCAACCATCTCCAACAAGTCCGGCAGATTTCTCGCCAGTAATTATTATCTTCATTCGCCGGTGAATAAGAGCTCTGCGCGCTGCCATGCCCGGCTCCTATCCACTATAACGGCGGGTCACCCAAAACCAACAGCGTGGAATCTAATAAACGCGCTGCCTAATGTCATTTGATAGCTCGGGTCCGGGTTCTCCGCTTGCACCGGGGGAGGAAATCGCAGCGAATTTCGGAGGTTTTAATCTAACGAAATGATAGGTTGTCAAGCGCCGAATGCCCATAATAAATTGGTTCAACACGTTATAAGTGTCCATTGACTTCTCTTGGCTGGCTGGCTGGCTGGCTGGTCGGTTGATGGCTAGCCCGTGGCTCTGCAGACGGTATTTACTCGAGAGAGAGAAAAAAACACATCTTATTATCTGTATGATAAACCCTGCTAGTAACTTGAGTTCCCCAAGAGACCATATCTTGTCAAGTGTGCATATTATTCTCTCCTTTCTTTTGTTAAAAAAATCGTAAAATGAGTTAAAATTCATCCAGTCTGGTTTCTTCTAATGCCAAATAAAATGACGGCCTAAATTTTGCTTTAATTTGAATTGTGTGATCACCATCCGAATTATATTGATTGGGACCGAGTTAACATTGGTCACTGATTTAACAGTGACACTCTTTACGTGTTTGTATATTTAGTTAGCATTTCTACTGTGACATTGGATAGATTTTTTTTATGCATATCCCAACCCAGCGTTATGATGGCATTTGAAGACATGTCGAAACAGGCGTTAAATCAAATGTGCACGTACAACATGCATATTCGCAGTAAGATTGATATATGGTAACACCGGTTCATCATTCATCACTTTCGAAATTAACACAATTTCAGTCTTCCGTGGACATGCATCACACTTTATCTTACGAACACATGAGTGACATTGATAGAAATCGACACCCGTCACGCGCACAGTTTTGTAGTAAAAGAAATCATTCAAAAACGACCAACTATAATTTAAAAATGTAAGCATACCAATAAAAGCTTAATATTTCATCACGTGAACGGCACCGCTGTCTTTTGTAGCACATATAATTTAAAACAAATACATTCTTCCTTTATTGGTTTTTTTAATGAGACGAGTTTGATTGAGCTGATTTCATTTTAGTCCCAATTCTCTGACATCAACTAAACTAGAAAAAAAACACCACTTCAGATCTCCCAAGCATTAATCCCACTTTCCACGTTCGTCATCACTTTTAGCCCTTTGAAATGTTTTCTGTCAGCCACCGGCCAAAGGCCCAAACTCTGGGGGATATAACAGATTTGACTAACCGTCCTGGGAAAAAAATAAATGCAGTAATTGGGAGATTTGTCCATGTCCGTTTACCGACCCTGATGTATTCCCAAGCCGATTCTGATGAGAATTACCATCTTACAGTAGCGAGCAACTACGCCAGGCTCCGCCCACCCGGTCAGCGTCGAACGTTGTCTTCGGCAAGTCGTTATTTCTTACTTGGGCACAATCCAATAATAATAATAATAGACTCATTTCGTTTAGGCGAAACTCTTCAAAATGTTAGATAACGAACCATATGTGATGTTAGATTTTTGCTTGTGTAAGTTTGTGCATGTTCCAAGCACTTTTTGTGGCATGTGTTGAAATCGTTATTTTTGAGAAATTCGTCTTTTTCATCACGACACGCGATCGTAAAAGAAAAATTTCCAATCAAAGCGATAGATGAAACGTGAAATAAAGAGAAACAGAAGAAAAAAATAGGCTCTTGAAAAGGGGGCAACGATCGTTTGGAGAGGAAGAGAGGAGCGGGAGTAACCAAATTATGGATTATTGTAATCGAGGAAAAGACGGAGCTGTCTCCTGCAGAGGAGAAATCTAGGGCAACGTGAAATTAATTTTCGCCGCCTAAACTTGACAGAGGGTCTTCTGCCGAGTGGAGTAGCGTGGCATCCCGGACGATATCACCACTGACGTTTGTGAGAGTCCCTAATTGCGTTAGAGGGGGTTTGATGGGGGTCTAGGACGGGCGCTGGCCTCCTCCAGATCCAGAGAAGGTAAAGCGGATTATGCCTGCTGTGACCGCACCGAGCCGAGCTAGAGATGACGCCCCACCAGAACCCCGGTCATTTTCCCGCCTAATTGAGCGCTTAAGAGGCCGGGATATATCGAGGTCTTGATATTTATCAAGGCTTGAGTGCAGCATGCTCGCTCATTGGGCATCATCATCGTCATGCACACGCGATGCGCGGTAGGAGACAGGCAAGCTATCCAACCCGTTCAATAATTGATGACATGGACACTGCTTTAATACAGGTCAGGCGGAGGATTTCTAGTCACTTTAAACCACGTTCGTGTCAATCTCAGATAGCTCAGCAAAAATCACATCACAGGTCTAAGAGCGCGGAGAAACGTAAGGCCTTTTAATTCATGTCGACGAAGTACACCTCCGAGATCAAGATAGTTTCCATTTCAAATGTAACTTTTAGCCAAGATCATTCAATTAAGACTGTTTTTATTTCTAAAATTTCAGAGTGAGTATATCTTTCGGTTTGATCTTATTAAGGTATCTTCTCTTCTTGTGAACCGCTAAGATGTTATTGGTAAGCAGAAACATTGATGTGGTGATTTCTATTCCGATTCCTCCTCGCATTATGTGGGCACTTAGATATCGCGTTTGTGGGCGTAACGTTGAAAAAAAAGTCGGTCAGCGTCTTCAAATCTGAACAATATTTTGTGAATTGCGGACTTGTTCTCAAACCGAAACGGATGCGTTCCCTTTCCTGCAGCCCACGGGTTCCCAAACCGCAAACGTCCGAACGTCAGCAAGGGCCCACGGGAATGAGATTTGTCGTCTTTTAATAATCAAGAAGTGAGAAAAGAGGTAGGGATGTCCAAAATAAGCATCTACAAGACGTTTCATAGTTTCGCTCTTGCAAAAGTTGTAGGAAATATACACTAACAGTAAGTCTGCTTTGTTGACACGATTCAACCGGAATAATTGTTTTATGGATTGTGAGGAGAAAGAAAAAAAGCAGTATGTGAAGAGGAAGACTATGCAAGCAGTAGGTGTAATTTACCCTACTCGATGCCGAGAAAGTATGGAAGAAAAAACAAGTGATCTCAAAAAGTAATCAGAAAAATATAAACTACAAGAAAATAATTTCCTTAGGTGCTTGTTCTTCAAACAAAAGACTCGTCTTGACAATAAGTTCATCACTTTTGGCCAATAGTTAAAGAACACGATCACAATAACGAGACAATTGGAAAGAGTTCGTAGAACATTAAAAGTAGCTTCAACCCACTCTAGAATTGTATGCCATCTAAACATCGTATAATGGCAAGACCTCGCCTATGAGGCTCCGATAGAAAGCTACTCTTAAAGACAACAGTCAAAATGTTATTTCTGAAAAAAGGTGAGTTTGATGTTTTCCGCGTCAATTGCCAGACGCAAATTTAGCACGCTCGCCCGGCGAACAATAATGGTTTTGCAAACAATGCGTTTACCGCCATGCGATAGGAGTTTGTTTCAAGCGGTCACGTACCATGAACAAGAAAGAAATCATAGCGAGGAGGGAACAACCGTGAATGGTTTGTCATTTTACTGAGCAAACCTGGAATATCGTCGGGAACCAACACCTTTACTCTGCTCCATGCAATAAAGTTGTGAGTCGAGATGTCTTTCAAATTGAATTGGAGCGACTAGTTTTGCGTTATTTTGTTAGATCGAGGGGAAAGTTACAGATGTTAAGCAGTGAATAAAACGCAAACCCGATCAGTTCGGTCACTTCGCTCCATTCAAAAAAATCATGAAGCATCTTCCCGAGCCGATGTGGGCAACTCTTTCCAAGAAAACCAGAAATCAGGTCGTTTAAGTTCTTAATCATTCAATGTTCAGTCCTCCACGCAACTCCTCTAAGACTGCGCCTAACTTACTCTTCGTAGTCTTTCGCACTCAGCTTATTGAATGTAATAGACCTAAGACACAATGACGTCACGCTTTGTTTACATGTGCGCTTTCCAATGGAATCCAGGTGGCTTTGGGGACGATTCCTCACCTGGCTCCCATAGGAGAGTGCACATGTAAACAAAACGTGACGTCATTATGTATTAAGTCCATTAGGTGTATTTTTTTTTTATTCAAATGAAATCTGAGAGAAATCCCTCTTTAATATCACAAAAGTAGCAAATGTTCAGCGCACGGCAGCAACTGCTTTTAAGTGGATTATTTGTTTAGTGTAAATCCGAGGATTCATGATCATTTCAGTTTTCCTTAGCACAGCAAATTAGTTTCGGCTTATGCCTTTGCCTGCATCACATCGTTCGGTTCCAACTCATGTGTATTATATCATGCCGAATAGTGATAAATTGTTATGGCAATACTAATTTATGAAACAATCCGATAACACTTCATGCGAGCTCTACTAATGATACCACTTAGATACAGGTTAGAGGATTTAATGGCCATTTTACCCGATGTTATATATTAATTAATACGCAATCCACAGAGTAGATGGAGTGCACTTGTCACGGTACTCATGCACCGCTCAAAGTGCAGACATAGTTCAGGCCCGGCTGCCTGATAGCACCGCCTGACTTCCAATTTTTTGACTGCAAGAAGTGCGACAATATTGCACTTTTTTTTCTTTAATGACAACAAAATAATGACTCACTGCCCCGTGTGGTGCTCTTCAATGACGAAAATTTTGGACAATAACTGTGTTTACCAGCGAGTCTCTTTTTTTTAATGGGTTTTGATATAAACCTTGGTAACAATGAAATCACATCATTATCACTAGTTAACCCAGGCTGTACTTTCCCCTTCCTTTTGCCGGCGTCACGTCATGTACGTGTCACCTCTAAACACTCCATGCATAAAAACCGCTGGGGTCTTCTCTGATAATAAACGTGTGCGGTGTGTAATGAATTTAATAGATATAAAGCAAAGATGATGATAAGTGAAGTAAGAAAATAAAAGGAAGATGGGGGCAAACGCCGACGTGGGAATGGGATTGTTTGCCCAATTTCCACCGTCAGAGTCCACGGCATAGGGAGAAACAATTGAACAAGTCCAATCTATCCTCCATTAAATTTCATTTGCGGCAGTGATTTGACAGATCCTCCGCCGAGGCACGTCCCCCTTGGGTCTTCATGATGTGGGTACATTTAGGCAGACATCAGCGGAGCGTCCCTGCTTCGCCCAGGCCCGCACTGACTGTTAAAACTCGCCGATCTTTGATGTCGAGCACGCTCGCTTGCGTGCCCGGCCGCGCTAATGTTTTCTTTGCGCCGGGGCACGGTACTTTACCAGAGAAGAGGGCGAGGGAAAGGCAAACGAAATTAAGGGATGATAATGGCGCGAAATAGCGCCCGGATAACCATCAAGCGGTCAAGAGTAAATTTGTCAAAGCAACATTCGGCTCTGATTCAATTACTGTCTGTCTGTGTAGCGTGAATGAAAGGTTTGGATTAAGGTTTTTTATATAAGAAATTTGCTCCCTTGTGTATGTAACATCATACGCGACCCCCATAAAGCCATAATAGTTTCCATTTTCAAATTCATTTCCAAGTTAAATCGAGTGAACGTAAAAGGCTGGCTATGTCTATGGTCAATTTAGTTGACTGATGATGGGTTGTTATCAGTCCATAAGTGTCCACTAGATTGTCGAAAATTAATACAAGTTATTCGCAATTGAGAACATCTTTTGCTTTTAATAAAATGGGTTTGTCACATCGAATATAATGTTTAAAACAATCACCACCGAAGGCAACAAAATCTGGCTGGCATATCCAGAAGCTTGATTAATCATTGACACCGCTACATTCGTCTTCCTTTTAAATGATGTTGTCTCTTGCAACAATTGTTTATATTGAGTTCGGATGAGCAGCGCACGAGTCAACAGTCGTATATTCTTTCCTGAGGCCACGGGGACATTTAACAAATGATCGGAACTCAACCATTATTCTGCTGCAAAATTGCCGGCAATTGCCGTAGATAATTGTCTGAGAGTTGAAACCCATCAATTAAGTGTCTTTCCTATGTGAAGACCCTACGTCGCTACTTCTCATCAGCTCGCCTTTTCCTGAGCTTCAAGGAAGCAGCGAGACACTCTATACACCATGGAAGCGGTGGGCCGTTCAGCCCCCTCAAACAAACAAAAAACAGATACAGCAGAGGACAAACAATTGCCGCCTGAAATCAGCGGGTTCCGTTTCATGGCATACCGAGTGAGCGGAGGTAAACCGCGCAGAACTGACGGACGCAACGGGGGCTATGCAGCGCACGACCGGGCGAACCGCGCGCGGTAACCGCCTCAGCAGCCCGCGGACCCCGGGAAAATCAACGGAACCGGATGCGGGCAAGGCACTCCGCGTCTGTTTGATTATCCTCTTATAACGGGGACTGATTAAAACCATTGGCGAATCAATTAAGGGACATCTTTCTCGGCTGTCAGTTCGGGAGATGGATGGCAACCGATTTAGGATGGATGATTTTTGAGAGAAGCCAGTAACGATTGTACCCATTGCGCGAGAATAATTCAAGCTGGCATGATTTTTCAAATTAGTCTGATTTAGTTTCAAATAGTCTACTTTACTGCTTTCCTGTAGATAAACACTGCTTGGATGACTGATTTACCCATACAGGTGCTAGACGTTCATTTCCGTTTTTCATTTCGAAGCTGCTGGCGCAATAGCTGAACTGAAGACTTAAATCAAAGTACACATTAAAATAGTGTCTTCTGTACAAGAACACCAAACTCATTTATTTTGCACGTGCGTTATTACATGTTTAATAGTTACCGGTCCCTTGTGAAAATAAGAAATTCCCCCAGGTACAGTCCTGACCCTCCAGATCTCACAGAATGATCCTAAGACGAACATTTTAAGAAATGATGCTGGACTACACATCACAAGCAAAAGGATCATCCTCACAGCCGTATGACACCAATGATCTAAAAGAGATGTCTTTATGGGCAAATTTAAGAGCCGGAAGCCACGCTCTATATTGGCTTAGGTGCGGTAAGATCCCCCTAGATTCCAAGGCGACATAAAGACAGAGGAAAAGGTGTATGCTGTAGGGGACTAAGATTCACCATACCCCAAGGAAAGGGATCGTTCTGGTGAACTAAGTATTTATCCCTGTCAAAGTCGGGAGATTTCTTTCCCCGATGGACCGAGCGTTTAAGCCGTGTATATACTTGTCATTGCTGATATCAAGCGGAGCCGCCTTGACCGGCCCGAGGGGGGAAGTTTGAGGAGCCCCGGACGCTCCCAGGAGACCCACATTAGCTGATTGGATCTCGTTGGGGGCTGAAAAATAAACCAATTGCATGGAGTGTATTACGGAACCGTTTAGGCCAAAATTAATCATAATCCGCGGACCAGTTAGCATTGGCTATATGACACCGCGTTGTATTTTTCTTTTTTTCACCCTTGGATTTTTTTCAAAATTAAGAGGAATTTTTGAGACGTTCCTTGTTTCATTCTGCTGCATGTTTCGATGGCAACCAAAGAGAGAAGAGATTGCAATGTCACGCAACGCAATCGATGTTGTGTGTCTGGTGAGGACATCAGCCATTCACAGTTCATTCCTCTTATCACGTGACTTCAAAAGTCACGTGATACACTGACAAAACCTTGTCTATTAATATCGGACTTTCATTCAACTTGGCGTAATTAATTATTCTCCAAAGTCTTTTTTACGGTGACAGATTTAAACTCTTGAGGGCGCGCTAGGGTCATTTGGTTACTGAAATCAAACAGCAGCTATTTCCAACCAGTTATTCGCAATCTAGTAATTACTTGCTCGGCATCAAGTGGACAATTATCGACATGGCAATAAAAAAATCCTTCACCTTGTCGGGACAGTCGTTTAAGTTGTATCTTTTGGCCCAGTGCCCCAGATCCGGGGGCGGATATTCCAGCTTGTGCGTCCTGAACGTCGTAGCGCGATCAGCCAACGCCTCACCGCCGCCATTGTTAATACTCTCCCTGTTTTGCATCGATCTGCTTGGCCTTGCCCCAGTCCCACTGAGCAGGGACGGTAGGTATATTAAAACATGGACATCGCAGGTAAACTCAACTCCCCGGTCCTTTGTCCCCGGAAATGTAATAAACACTTTGCTTAAAAAAGGAGACAAGAAAAACTGCTGCAAAGAAAGTGAATATTGTGGGCGTGGTTTGTGAAGGACGACGGGCGTTACTGGAGCATGATGTAATCTGCCACCAGTGGAGTGTTGCATCGCGGGATTCTAAGCAGCAAAGGAGGAATTTTGAAAGGACTTCCTCTTCGTTCCTTTCTTCTTCACAACCCCAGTTTTCTGTTCACAGTGGGTGACATTTACAGACGTGCCCCTGCCTAGCCATTCCCGCTTAAAATGCCCGGGACGTCCCCCTGATAGAAGCGGTGACGGTCACCCGGTGAAATGTCCATAAAGTCAGGCGAGGTAATCATTGGCGTTTAATCACACACCGCGGACTCCTTGAACGCCAGTCGCATTTCATAAATTGCAGTTTGCAACCCGTAATAATATTTGCTGAAATCTTTTTAATCTGCGCGAATCGGCAACCGATGGTGCCTGGTAGGGAGGATTTGTTTTAATTACTATTTTGCCGGCGCTTCGGCGGTACTATGCGGCAGTGCATATGCATATATGCACAGCACGAGTCTTGAGTCACAACCCTTTCTGTATGACCGCTGCCGTACGTGTATGTGAATAACACCGACCAGCACAATCCATACGCACGAACGTTACACCGAGATACCAACGGAAAATGAGAACAAACGATCAAATTAAAGGTTATAGACCATAACCTTAACAAATCGTATGACTGGAAAAAGCTACAAACTCATCAAATGCAAGATATTTGGCCGTGGCCGACTGTGCTGAGCCACCGCCTCGTAAAATAACGACACTAATGATGTTTGAGCGAACCAGTTATGGGGAGTGGATTCACGTAGGCTCCGAGGACATACCAGTCACGGCTAGCACCTAAATTCGCCGAAATATATTCCCGGACTTTATTCCCCCAAGCTTTTGATGCTTATCTCTTAACGAGGATACTATTCCATATTTTTATTGTGTCCATTTTCTGAGTAAGAGAAGTGAATCTTTACAATACCTAGAGTGCCTGGGAAAAAAATATGCCGAAATTTAGACAGAAGATGACCACTTGTCATTATAATTTTATGCAAGATAAATGCATCACTTGGATTGAACCGTTTTTGTAAAGTCAGGAAATCCACACAAAAAATTCTTAATAGTGATCAGAAGAAAATAACAGCCGGGCATGTAAATTCAACTGCGATTGTAACCGAAAGAGGGCGCTTTACCTTTAATGCACAATAAACAGTGTGCACAAAACGGAATTGTTATAGTTGACAAATGTTTATGGTTGAATTCTTTAATGAATTTCAAAAATAAATTTGCAAAACTATTTTTTCCAGCACCCCCCCCAAAAAAAAAATCGAAAATAAACACTCTTAATGGAACAAACCATATTTAATATGAAAATGATATAAAAACACCAAGATAAATAATTTATATATTTTATTGCCTCGATTCGAAAGAAAATGTGATCCTAAGAACTTGTTGATGCCGATTAGTATTAATCGATTCTGAGTTTCGTCAGTCGTCAGACCAGGTTTGAATATTATATATCTCAACCACTCCTTTGTAAAGTGTATTCCGTATTCGATCCGTCGTCGTGACTGTACGTGAGCCGTGCGATTTTCTCTCTCCACTTATTCTTTTGCCTCGGAGGCAATTTCTTTGCATTTGAGCGATAAGTGGAAATCATGGTCCTTTATTGATATTCCGGTATCTAGCAGACATCATGGCTTATTGACTTAATTAAAAACATTTACGAGTCGAGGGAGATCCGCGAGCGCGGTGTTTCTCATGTCGCTCGTTTTTTTTTCTTCTTTTTAGTGAGGCCGTCGCGACAGCCTTTTGGCAATTAACAACGATATCATCGCCATGTTTATGAGTTACTTCTAAAAAATATATTGTGTCTGCCAAATTGCTTAATCGAGCGTTTGAACTATCGGAGCGATATTCCTGTTGGTTATTCTCACTTTCCATTTCGGAAATTGTCGGGAATATTAAAATATAATTGTGTGGCTATCAGAGACGTGGCCTTCGTACATCCGGAGCCACCTGCTAGAATTTTACGAGATATTTAAAGTTTCGATTTCGAGATGAAAATAAATTGAGCAACATACCGTTATCCAGTATTGCCCTCCACCGACGCAAGTCCATCTTATGAATAGTAAACATTTATCCCTGTTTGATTTCTGGTTTGCTAACTGCATAATTTTCCGAATATTAAAATGCACTTATAGGGCAGACAGAACCTTATCTGATGATGTGTAATAATATGTGTACTTTTTATTTTCCCCTTTGACTTAAAATTTCAATTACTTCCCTTTACGAAAAGGAAAGTTTGTTTAGGTAATGCAGTCCAGATGATAATCACTCTCTAAACACCATCTGTAACTGTCTTTTCACAAACAACTGCATATGTACATCACTTTCTATTTCCCATCTCTCAATACACACGAAGCCAATTTACGACCAATTACCAAGATGGGTGTAGTGTCTGTACATGTACAAAAGTCAATCTTACCCGGCAATAATACTAATCAGTTGTCTAAAATACTAACAACAGTTGGCCATTTGGTATAATTTTATGTCTAAAGTCATAGGTTACTAACCTGAGTGACGACCCATTCTATACAAAATTCTATATTTTCACAAATGAGACATATCCATTTAATTTGATAGGATCAAAACGGCAGTGGGTTGAGCTGTGTGAAAGATACAAAAAGCACCACCAACGAATTTAGCTGAGTGAGAACTTCACAGTCCTCTCTCATGAAATAATCACGTGCAGACAGCTTCTTTTGAACCAATCTTCAACACCGGATCAACTGTAGTGGTCCCATAAAATGTGTTCCCATAAAATGTGTCAGTACCCACGCGCCATTTTGAGAGAGAGTTTATGTGTTTTTCTTGTGTGTCTTTTTATTTAACACCTTCGAGGGATGAGTGGCAATTGGAAGCAACCGTCTGCGATGGATCAGGCGGCCTGATTGCCAGCAGACAACCGATTTGTTCGTCTTTCAACCCGAACAGAAACTATCAAAACAGGACGACAGGGCTCGTCAACCTTCCCTCCATAATTTCGACCAGGGGTGTTATTAAGAAAAATGTCTGTCGTCTTACTCGTGGCTGTCAGTGCACGCGGACAAAACTTTGGCGGCATTTAGAAATCGTTACGCGTGTAATCAGTCGGCGTGGGCTGATGGCTTCACTCACATTTAGACACCAAAACGAGTCGTCACTTCAGTTCGTGAGTGATATTTTCCTCCTTTCCCCCTCTTCCTTATATTCTGTTGCAGGCAGTGTATGTCTTCGGGGTCGGGCATGGCGCCGACGACCAATCCCAGTCCAAGCCCTCCATTGAAACCCTAGCAGTCTCAATTTGTAAAATTAAAAATGGCTCGGAGGGGCTTCATCACTTTCCAACAGTATCGGAATGGGTCATAATGTTATTACACCATTTAACGCTCCAAGAGCCACGCAGGCAGTGGATATCTTCTGTCTATCTGACTCTCTCACCATAAGCAGCGGCGCTGGCTGGTCGGGCGATACAGCCCCGGCACTCCCCAGTGAAATATGGAGCAATCATACCATTTGGGTTCGCATGAATTGATTAAAACTTTCAATAATCTTCAACTTGACGGTATCGCTTACCAAATCAGTTTCGGCGGAGGGAAACAAATTTCACTCAGCCGTTTCGTGGCGGGCGAGGCAACGGGTAATGCCGGCCAACGTGTGGCCAAATCAAATTAAGCAAATGGGCCTCTCCTGTGTCGAATTTCATGGTAATTTGTCGTAATCGTAGGCAGGGAATTTTCTTTAATGCTCACTGGAAGTGACGGCGATCGATCCGCGGGCCCCCAAACAAGTTAGCGCCGGTCGTCTGATAAGGCGAATAGGGGTGACGCATCTTTCCTAATTTGGCTGCGGGTGGACAAGGGGCAAAGTGGGGCACATGGCAAACAAAATTATTGGCGCGAAACGGGCCTGTCCTCATTATACCAGGCAAATATTATCTCTGTCTTCTCCGTTTCAATATGAAAAAGAGCGCAAGGGGACTCTAAATGTAGTGCAATGCCAAAGTGTGTTAGCTGAGATCTATAGAACATATACCTATAATGTGATGTTATCAAAGCATTAAAGACATTCCACAATAATGTGTGGCATACGATTCATTACATTATAGTGACGTGTTTAGTTGCCCTTATAGTTATTTTAAACTGCTTGCTTTGTATTCAAATATTTGTGATTGACTGCT
This sequence comes from Patiria miniata, assembly GCF_015706575.1. NCBI lineage: Eukaryota > Metazoa > Echinodermata > Asteroidea > Valvatida > Asterinidae > Patiria > Patiria miniata. The sequence continues at coordinate 15,302,024 of NW_024037074.1, forward strand.
TTCACAAACAGAGAGGAATGAATATGGATGTGACATGAAGTGCAAATGTCGCTTTGCCGGGGTGGGGAGCGTAAGTTCGATAGAATACCTTGAAATGCAAATCCAATCCATTGAAAGTGGCAATCATAGTAGGTTGTGTGTTGAAAATAGTTTTCAATCCTCCCCCAAATTTTTTTTGAGATTTTCACATGATGCTGAAACGTCGTCCTCGTTCGTCTAAGGAAGGCGTAGAATTATGGCCAAAAAAGATCAGATGAATATGATCGTATACCCACAAAATTTATATTATACATATTTTTCTGTGTGTCCCAGGTGTAATAGAGAAAAACGCTTTTGGGAAGAACGAATGCCCAATGTAAAATGAATAACACAAAAGAACAACCAGTTCGGACTTACTCTGTACTGGGAGGTGTGCGGTCTTACTTGTGATCAAGTCAGGTCATTCTCGCCAAGTCATGTAATGAAAGGCTTACACTTTAGTGCCCAGGTTTGTTAAATTTACGTCAACGTACACGAATTAATAAACGTCCAGCTATAACCCAAGTGAGCATAATGTAATTGGATATGGAGCTCGCAGTCAGACATGTTCCCTGAGCATTTCTCGCTGACAGGATAAGTGAAATAGCCAACATGGAATTAAAAGGTGAATGTAATCGCGCTCAGCTCCAGCAAACGGAATTAAGTCAACTCCAGAGTGGCGCTGGGATTTGGGGACAGCTTAACTCATCTTACATGGCCTTAACGACGCTGGGTCTTTTTACTCATCGGTTGTCGCTGCCATGTTAACTTGTACCACTGAGATTTTTTTACGGATTTTTTTCTCTCTCTTCCCTGAACCTGCTCCTTCCCGAACCCGACCCCGCGCCAAAAACCAATTTCGGCAATTTACGGTAATTTAAACGGGCCGGGACGAGCACGACCTAATTCTGAATCGGTTCGGACGAGTGGAAGGCCCCGGTATTTTCTATCTCCAATCACGCCAAATTAATAAATACGAGATGATGAAGGCGGGCCAGAGCTATGGGCTGTGAGTGTGTGTGTGTCTCCCTGGACGCGCGGCGCAGCCCCGGCTTGGGCCGGTTGGCTTGAAATGAAGATGAGGAAACTTGAGCACCGTGTATATTCAATAAATAGCGAGTGATGTCTGGATATGAGAAGACGTGAACTCCAGGGAGAGTGGAGGGAAAAAAGAGACGGGGGATAGAGAGCGTTACTCTCTCATTATACAATAAACGGGCTGACAGGCAAAAAAAAAAAGCTGACGTGGAAAGAATAGGAGAGAAAGCAAAATAGAAGACGGGGTTTCCTGCGGACTAGCGGCCTAAACGAGCGTCGTTCTACGCCGTGTTAAGCGCCGGAATCCAGCCTAGGCTGGCATGACGAACCGTATCGTCTTCCACTTTGCACTATCCGCGCACAACGCTGGCCGATGCCCAGCTATAGAAACATCAGCTTGAAAAGACCAGCCTCTCAGCTCTCATTCTAAAACCTATTTCGGCCTTTATTAAAGTCCCTCCCTCTATCATTCTATTCACTAGGAGGGGAATGAATGGATCTAGGCTCCCCTGGCCTCTCGGTGTAAGGCTGGCAATAATAACAGCCGTGGGTTTGGGGAGGAATCCTGAAGTGCGATATCTTGGAAGAAACTCCCCCGTGAGACGCGCGGTAAACACGGCCGAGGAAACAGAGGGGGCCAGCCCGAGTCATTACACACGACAGGGTTTGGTGTTCAACGGGTAATTGTCGTCGTTACGGGGCATTACGGCGGCGCAAAGTGGCCAGTTATTGAGGAAGTCGTTCACATCTTTCAGCGATTTAGTCCAATTAATCAGAAGCGGCAGGGAGGGCTGACTGGCTCGTTAAGACGGTCATTTGCCAAATCATTGCCCATTTATCATCGCTGATTATTGCGTGCGTGTACATGCAGATTTCTTTGGAATTATTGTCACCAAATGACACACAAAGAGAAATCCACTGCATGTGTTTGACGTGAGGCCGATACTTTTCATTTTTAACCACCGATTAAATTCATTGTTTTTCTACAACCTGTACCAATTTCAATCTGAACCCCCCCCAAAAAAAAAATTAACACCCATACACACACTTAAAAATACCACCTAGGCCTATACGTTTCACCAAGTTTGGAAAACAATAAGATTAACAGGTCAATATACAGAGAAAACAAGAGAGTTAATAATATTGTTTTCCTTCAAATGTTTGTCTCATTAACGGTTGATTTTTCTCATAACTTTCACTAGGACTAAAACTTGGGTTGAAACACATGTCACATCTACGAAACACTATCTTTAGTTTTGGAGACAAAGGTTCTATAGAAAAGAAACCACGGAACCAAGAACCCTGCTTTCTTGATCTTTTTACAGAAAGATCTATGCCCCTTAGTCCTCTCGTGCGTTCAAACATGAAGATTTGGAGAGAAAAAAATAACAATTCCCCGATGAATGCCAAAGGTTTCTATGGCGCAGTATATGATGAAGTCCAGGCCAGATAATGTGATTACCGTCGATATGTGCAGACATGGTGTATAATAATTGGCCGAATATAACCGCGTGCTTAATCTTTCACTGTGCGCACGGTGAAGGCAGATGGGCCTGGTGCCGGGATTGTCCTAGGCCGATTGATTTTCCGACCCCTAACGAGCTTACGGAAGGAGAAGATTGTCAATTCTGGCTGATGAGAAGGACTTGAAGAGAGCAGTGGTGTTTTATTTGTTTTGAGTTTTTAAGGGAATGAGGTCATTAACTTGATCACTTATTGATCATTCTGTGTGCAAGTTCTGTTGATTGGCCATTGTTATTCATTATCTGAAATGATGATGAAGTAATCGGCTACATTTCAATTATCATCGTACGAGATGTTGTCATAATCACGACCTCCACCAATATTATTTTTATCAGCACCACAGGCACCATCACCATCTTCACGTCATCACCACTCTCACCCCAATCATTCACCCAATAACCACCATTATCACATCGCCAACCACGTCATCAAAAGCCTCACCAACATCAACTACGTCACCGCAACTTACTGTCGGCATCATAAATTTCTTTTCGTTGTCATGGTCACTTTCGTCACATCATCACCACCATCAAGCTACACCGTTTAAACTCGTGTAATTTCCGATATTCACATTGATCTCCATCATGTTTCAGTCAGTGTCACAATTGTCATCGTCATCTCAATCAGCGTCATTGTTGCAATCAGAGAAGACAACACAATTACTAAAGAGAAGGCAAGGCATCATAAATCAACACAAGACAATTATTACAAGCTACCCTCCTCAAGTCACAAGCGGTTCAGGCGAATATGTGACAAAACAATCATAATGTCATTGCTTATCTCTCTCTTACTAAAATGACATGATTTGTAATTTGAGTTGTGATTGACTGGCACTTGACCCACGAAGACCTGATTACTACTTCGGCAACACCCAACTAGTACAAGTGACACCAGGATCTCAGCTCTGGTCACCTTGACAGTACCTGCATCATTTTAAAGAGGAGAAATGGCAGCTCCATTCGAAAGCATACAAACTTGATGAAGTTTCTCCCCCCAAAGAACCACCCACAGTTGAGTGCCATCGGCAATACAACTTTTTCTTTCTCTCCGCGCGTCTATTATCTGTGGCCCCCTTACCCACCGCGCCTCCCGGCATCTTAAAAAGAACCAACAATCACACTAATGCCGAAAAAGTGTGTCAATCCCATTCCGGGAGCACCCGGCCACCGCGCGTCCCACCCCCTCCCAGCGGGGGAACGACACGCGGCCCGCCCTGTCCTAGTCTCAACAACCGCCGGTGGTGGCTTTTCTTGCTCCGATGATCATCAAAATAATGACACCAGCTATCTTATGTTGTTTCCCTGAAATCTTTTATCATCTCCGATTTTTTTTTAGGAACGCATGCAAGGTTGCGATGGTAGTGGGGGGGGGGATTCGTACATTAGTGGTAGTAAATTCATTGCCATTATGGTATTAGGGATTTTCATCCGGTTACAAATTGGCGGCAAATTGGGGCACCGGGTCGAGAGGGGTTTTTGGTTGGTCGATGGGAAGACTGTTGGTTGTGGCTCTGGATGATATACTGCCTGCTGGCCAGTCCCCCCCACCCCAATACACACACACACCCTCTCATATTACCCCCACCCCTTGCTTTGTATTCATGAGCAGACACACTACTGCTAAGTCTAATCTGTTTGGATCTTGGTCACGACTGGTAATTTCTATCATGATGAGATTGACTCATAATTGGTGCAACCATTCTCCCAATCTGGACCCAGACAAAAAGAAATTATGCCTTCGATAATTTCATTTGCTCCGCAGTAATTTTACGAGTAACAGCCGGAGAAATATCACTTTGAGTCTTTGTGAGTGATGTTTTGTAAGCGTCAAAACTTTTTTTCGAAGCTGATGTGAGGTGACAATTATGACTATAGATAAAAAAAAACTTACGGACAATCAATTTCATAGTGGTTTTACATCATGCTTTCCTTAGATGAAAAATTGCCACCTCTCGATGACTCAGAAAAGTAATTAAAGCACGTTTCAAGTTTTAGTTGAGGGCTCGAGGGTGCCCAAATCTGGTTTAGGCCTAAACCAAAGCCAACATGGATTGAAACATTAAATAGAAGGTTTGTTGCAAATCCTATTCCCTTTTTGACCTTTGACCAGTAACTTCAAGAAAAAATGTACATGCCGCCTTATTTGAGAAGCGGTTGTCATGGACAATAACAACCTAATTATCACCGAATTTCTCTAAACTCAGAACGCTTCCTTTCCCTAGTCCTCCCGATATATTCGGGCATTAGAACAAAAAACACAGACACCGCGAATATACCCACACTAACCTAGCAGACTGTCAATAATTTCCAGAAGAGCTATTTTAAGTGGGTCGGTTTTCTCTCATTTAAGTGAATCATAAAGTGTCACGAGAGCGATGATCTAGGTTGCAAAACTGAACAAGTCAACAGAATGTAAGATTGATTCTATTTTGAAAACTCTGTGATAAGATTTTGATGCCCCAACCTCAACCGATTGACTGCAAGAAGGAAAAGAAAAAGAAGTGGGGCGGTAAACAAAGTTGACAGTCAGAAGCGCAATTTATTGGTTCTATTTTAGTCGGTGCAGACCATGAAACACCTACTCAGGATCATTTATTACAGTGTCATTAAGCAATAACCGGCCGGTACTTCGCTCATAATATACCGGAGAGGCAAAATAAAAACTTGCGTTCAAAGTATACTCAGCCGATACCGGTCGATTTCCCCTCAACCGGCCGGTGTCTCATCCCCTAATTGGAGCTGACGAATTTCTAATTAGAAATGAACACAGCGGGGTGTTAGCTGCTTTTAGTGGTCAATCAGTCAGGAGTCCTCCGGTCCGAGCATCGCTTGGAAGAGAGGGGAAGAAAAATAAATCGTTCTGTTGATTTTTTTGGTTTTAGGAGCAGAAACTAAAAAGCATTTTCAAGTGGCCTCGGCTTGCTCCTATCGCCCGCGCAAATTGGGCTTCATTAAGTCAATTTCCAGAGACACTCCATCAGGTGTATCCAGTCAATTTCTGTCCAAAAAGGGCACTTTGCGCGAATCATCTTGTTAGAGCCGAAACAAACAGCGCTAAGCCGCCGAGTCAATACTGACATGGAGGAGCTTTTTCCTGCTAGCTCCGTCAAACTTTGAATTCGTCGTATTATTTTTGTTTTGATATTTCACTGACGTGGCTGAACTCTGCAAATAAACTCTAGTTCTTTCTTCGTTCATGCTCTCAACTTGGAACTATTAGGGCACAGAGTGTGTTCTGCTCTCTGATTGGTTGGTTATCTGCCCACTGATTAAAAAGCTGCGCTGTGATTGGCCAGTGCCATGAAACAGTATTATCAGTATTATTTATCGAAAGAAACTTTGTCATGGACTTATTTTACGATGGTTCAGTTAAGGTGATACTGAAGATAAATGAATTTAATACATAAACACAAATCGATGGGCAACATGCCATAGTCATGATTCCATGTGGCGACATGCTTCATAGTTAACACATAACACTGCAACACGCTGCAGAGTGCGCACATAATGAATTGACCAAAATGTTTACCTTTTGGGATAAAATTTGCAGTACCCATACAAAACCATGGAAGTTTTCAGGGAAATTGAAGAAAAAAAAATCTCCAACTTGCGTCAGCTTTTGTTTCAATGGAAAATGTTGATTACAAATGCCATTATAGGCCTAATGGTACCCAAGTTTACATTGTCGGCTGTGTTGATCTCGAACTGAAAATCGTCACGTATGGATGCGCATGCACAATTGGAATACCGAACAGGTTTATAATTATGAATGGATCATTAAAGAGCGCCAGTCTTCATTCTCATGTGAATTCCGGGAACAAACTATGGACATGAATAGCATGCAATCATTACGTAGACGACGGCATTTGGTGTCCTTGGCCACGGGATCTAATCGGCAATATTACAAATAATCGGTCACGATGTGGTCATTTTCAAATCACGATGCTGCATTACTGCGGCATTATAAGTGAATGCTATTTCTAATTGAAACCTCGTTGTATAAATCTCTCGTGGGACACGTTGATAGGCCTACACGATTTGTTACAACTGGAATTATCCATCAGAGGATGACTAAAAGATATTGCTATTTTTTTGGAAAACGATCAAATGTTATTGGGCCTCTTATTTGAACGATCCTTAAGACGTAACGTAAGCTTCTTACCTAATTTCACAAAACACAAAATATCTTTTAACTAAATAAAACGCTTACCAGCCCTTTAGAGAAAAACATTGTCGCGGACCATTGTACAGCAACAAGACTGAACACACACAAAAAAGGGTTTGGACATGGTCATCGTATTGTTGTCAGAATCGGAAAGAATCGTCCATCAAAACAAGCAAAAACCGAATAATTTAGTTCTTATTTGTAAGGTGTTTCTTTGAAATGGCGTCACATGCATGTTTCTGCAGGTACACCTTTTGGGGACAAATTTCATGGTAATTGTTTTGCAGGAAAAAAATGCACACTAACATTTAGAATAAAATTTAGTCTCAGTTGTCAGATTCGCCCTTTATTGCTGTCGATGTACTCATTTCAATTTTGTGAATAAAATACTGGCGGGAGAAATTATGTTTGGGCGGGCAAACTTCCCTCCCGGCACCCGCCGAAGAGGAAACGGGGACAATAGTGACCGGACATCAGACAACGGCGCAGTGTGAACACGTTACACTGCAGCAGTGTACACAAATTGCCGCAGAGTTAATTATCTGAAATCAACCAATGATTTCCCCGTTCAAGAAACGCTATCGATTTTCTGTGTCAATACGGCACCCACATCATGCTTGACCGCCATCTTCTTTTCATACCGCTGGGTTTGTATGACCGCCTTGAAGGATGAGGTATTTCTTTCTGGTTGAGAGGTTGGCGCCATCAAAACTTGTCTGACTGGATTTTCTTTATTTCTTTCTTGAAAGAGGACCTTTTGCTGTTGTTTTTGGGGTTACCATGGAAACTAACGGAGCCATGGAAACAAACTAACTTTAACACAGGCTGCTGTGTTTTTGTGATTTTTCTTAAGAAATGTAGGCTTGATTGCCACCGACAACGCAAGAGCGTGTGCGTGAATTTGCAATAATTTACTCTTTCTGTTGGAGATTTATATCATAAATTTCACATACAATTAGGCCCCTAGTCCTTGGCAGATAAAGGAAACAGCGTTTCGAACCCATGAATGTAAGGCACTTAACTTGAATAGAAAAAATACACACAAAAATCTCCTCCACAAACCGTTGCGCCATAAACATGAAATCAAAATATAAACACTCTCTTTCAACTACAGGAAAAATCAGCTCTGGTTACTTGAATAAAAGAACGGCATTCTCAAACAAGCGGTTCTCTCCGTCCCGCGCTTTTCAGTGAGAGTGCCCCCGCAATAACGCCTTTTGAAAAGACTGAATCGAAAGAAGCATTTTGCAGTGAATTAAGAAAAATAATAATACATCTGACTCGGATCTGTAGAAGAACAAAGGAGGAAATATATCCTTCCCTCGACCACCCACCAGCCTTTCCTCTTTTCAAAAACATCCTAGTTGTGTTGGCTCTAACACAACGGCGAGTGCTTTCGATTTTAGAAGTTGTATGAAGCCTTCGGGGGCGTCGCCAAATGTAGAAGAAAAGGGGGAATTGTTCGCTTATAGTAAATCGCTCATTTGCAGTGTCTGATTCAAAATAATTTTGCACAATTTTTGTCCATTTTGCGTGTGACAAAAGCATCTGAAGCTACTGCATCTTCTTCGTCTGTGATGTCTAACTCTGTTGATTTCACTGCTTCATGCAGCTTTGCCATTCATATTGCGAAAGCGCGCCGTTTGTCACGCGACGTCTAGCTCTCTGCTTGCAGTAAAATAATATTTGCGACACGTTTAATCTGAAGAGAGTTTTGGGTTGCCAGTTCATTATTATGCAGTAGAATGCACACCATTTCTTCACATAGTAACACAAAAAGACGGAATCTGAAAAGATTAGAAATTCTGAGCATTTCATCTCAATGAAACACTAGCCGTCCATCCACTGTCACCCCTTGCAGTGCATTCCTTAAATTTACTTGTCTTCCTTTTGCATATTTAAATAAAAACGCCAAAAAAAACCACAAAAACTTCAATGTGATATGATTAACAAACACCGCATTATTTTCTTGAATGTCTCCGTTTTGTATATACTCCGGTTTGTGCACACTCATCATACTTTGAATTGGAAAGGTTTCATGATTGAAATACTCAATTTCAAAATCTTGTGAAAGACCTCAACTATTCTAATGGGGACAAACGACTTTGTTTAAATTACTGCTGCCGTTCTCTACCCATAGCTTACGGATGAAAGTAGAGCTTCTACTTAACTCCCAGTTATTATTTTGGTCGCAAGTTTCAAACTATACAGCACTGAATAAAGGCACAATGTTTGCACGACTCCTCGCCATCAGCCCCACCATTACAGCTCAATTTGAGCATGTAATCCATTGTGTTGACTTCTTGTCCCTTCGGTGACAAAAAGCCTTAAAGTCAAGCTGCACGTGTGCCCGGCATCATAGAGGGGGGAAAAGTCATCAGTGAACCGTTAATACAACACCAGCAACGTGTGCTTTTGACTACAAGAGGCGCTGAGGTGAACATAAATATTGCCGTGTACAAACAGATTAATAGCGGCGTATATGTACATGAAAGACAAAGACAGGAACAATTGTTGGCAAAATAACCCTCCCGTATCGTGTCGGCGTTAAGAGTGGAACTTCCAACTCAAATATGACCACAAACACCATCCCACTTGGTGATTCTACACCACGATAAGAATGTGTTGGCCTTCCGTTCGGCACTAACTCTAAGCTTGGCTTTGCGTTATGGGCTTGCCGTGAATAGCTTTTTTAAAGGATCGATTGTCGGAGGAGCTGAGCAATTTATAATTTCACTTTTACTTTCATTGGTGAGAGAAATTGATTTTTACAGTCAGTGGACACAATGCATGCATTGGGAATGTTCAAATATGAAATTGGCTTTTTGTTGTTTTTAAATCTGCGTGGACATCAAAGCAGGTCTAGAACATTTAAAAAAAAAAAAGATTTGTCTCGAGACGCCAGCTAGTGCGCGCGCGGAAAAAGAAATAGTAAGAATTGATACTTGATTTGGCTTCTTCGATGAAAACACTTTGGCAGAAGCCATAGACACACAATTGCTTAAAATGATTGCTATTTACGCCCCCCCCCTAAAAAAATGATGCCTTCAAACACATTTGCTCATGACAAACTGAAGTAACTCGTTAGTAAAGATTGCAACCAGAATTTATGAAAATATTGCTATAAGTTTTTTGGTAATTCAATTGTTTGTTTTTTTCTTACAAAATTCTTGTTGTCAGAAATTCTGTTGGGTGAATTCCAAGTGTGAAAAGTTGTGACAAAACTTCCATTTTAATTTCAATACTTCATGTTCAAGAAGGTGCTTTCTACAAAATCGCATCCCCCAAAAATGGAAGTTTCAGGAACTTTAGGTGAAGAGAGATATGGGTATTTTACCTCAGGTTTTGAGGGTGAGAATCGTCAGTTCGATGCTCAACAATGTGGTCAGAGTTTTGTTGTTCCCCCATGGTTTGGTATTTGTGAACTTTGATAAACATAACAATATTGAAATTACCCAAAATATGCAATACTGCACAATTTCATTGATCTCTTAATAGTCACTATTTTTATGGACGCAATATTTTGAGCCTCTGACATCCCTGTCATTTATAAATGTGGTTTTTTTTGTTCCTTTAATAAAAGCGTGGTAAAAACAACATTTACAAAGATGACTTACCGGGATAATCTCCAATCCTTGGCATCATCATGTTTCCTCGGATGAAATCCATAGGAATCCCGGCGGATAAGCCCGCTCCGTGAGCCGCTGCCTTCATTAACATGTGTTCCGAGGCTGCCGCGTGAAAGGCGCTCAGGTGCGCTACCCCAGCATGGTGTTGTCCGTTCAAGTACCCGGCGTACAACGGGTGAGCGTAGATAGCCGGCACCGGTACACCAACGCTGGAACCGTGCTTAGAGGTGACGACGGCCGGTCCGTGTATGCCAGGCGGTTGCAGGTTGAGCAGGCCCGGCTTGGGGATGATACTGCCGGTAGCAGCCGCAGCAAAAACTCTGGCAGGGTTGTTAACGCTTTGGCTGGTCGCGGGGACGTGAGCGTGGAAGTACGCCAGTCGCTCACTGAGTGCGGCTTGAAGTTGCCCCTGCAGACCGGCATACTGCACGGCGGTGAGCGTGCTGGCCGCCGTGGCTGCCGTCGGACTCCGTGGTTTCACCACCCTTGCCGTGCAAGGAGGATCTTTAGACAAAAGTGCGTCAATAGAAAAAGACTTGTGTCCCTCCATCCTTCTCGCTCCTTATCGAAGTGTCCAACTTTTAGAAATCAGTCAATGAAATACTGAAAACCCCAGACTATTAACTTAGATCGCACGGAGATTGCGAACACGCACCAAAGAGGATGAGAGATGGATCCAAACTCAAGACGAACCTCTAAACGCCTTCCCCCGCTAGGCAACAATAACTCTCTTTCCTTCACGACAGAACTATGCCAGAGTGTGACACACGATTGTGGTATATGCTGTAATAACTGCTCGATACCTATTGAACCTGAGTTGATTGCCGTGGTTCCCTAACTATCAAATAGATATCAAACTCTGTCGTCCATGTCCATTTCTTTAGATTACGATATAGAGCCCATGGACGGGGTGACGTCACGCCAACTCGTCACGCGATTGGCTGAGCGATCGGGCAGTACTCATTGGATATCTAGAAGTCGGCCATAATCTGTTGTTGATAGGCGAGTCGGCAATTACGGCTTTTAATTACGTGTTGACAAGAACTGGTAATACCCCGGCTTCAATCGATTCGCCGCAGCAATCGGGAGAGTTATCTCTGCCAAAGCCGCAAATATATACACCCAGCACTCAACCGGCAAACGAGGAATCTGGTTGGGAGTAGCCGAGTCATCAGCGACGATGCTGGATATCGGGCGGGTAAGACTTAATAGCGGTGTCAACACTGTAAAGCCGAACGGTAAACCACTGCCGAGTGCCAACCGATACCACGCAATGCAAAATTATATAAAAGATACGCAATTGTTATAGGAATCGACGCGTGAGAGTCAGCTATGTTCAGAGCCCTCTTGATGAGCTCGATATCACACGGGGATAGCGGAGCAGGGCTTCGCCACCGGCAAAAACACGCAGGCAAATCAACCCGTAACCGACTATCACCAACAAGCCCCCAGCACCAATGAACAGACCACCCATTCAAGGGGAGGAAGGGAGGAGAGAGAAAAAAGAATCCCCGGACAAATTAATTACACAAATGAAGTCATGGACGACGCTGCCTGCTCATTGTATGTCATAACACCGGCCGGCCCTCTGTAAACAGCGGGGACATGTGGCGGCTGTTCACCGCAAGCTAGCTGCTGGCGGTGACTTGCGTTATGAATATGTAATTAGTTCGACCCTGTTTACCAAAAAAAGTGGTCCACATAAAAAAAATATTTAGATATTTATAATTTTGCCAACCACTCTTCATTACTGAGCAGATAATTATGTGAAATGTTCTTAGACAATTAAAGCAATAATTTCATCCCAATTACAGCCCTTTGAATATTAATCAGCCGCGCGCGCATTCATTGTCACGTGTCGAGCATGCGCACTCGATCCTCCGGGGACATTTTGTAGTGATTATGGTCCTCTTTCCATTTTGGAGGGTAGTCATTTGGATTAAGAAGTGAAATGGATATCTGCCCACAAGCAAGAACCGCAGAAATTACTTAGTATATCACATAGAACTTCCAATGGCAATCATGAATTGTTATTATTGTGGACTGGTATTGGAAAACATAGCGCTAATCGTACTGCTCAGTGAAGCATTTCTGTCAGAAATCAAACATGCAAAGTATAATTAATCTATTTTTTTTTCAAATCTGGACATTTTTATCTACCGGGCCAAATACTATATCAATAAATTTGGCTAATGAGAGCGTATCGGAGCGCGCACACGCATTCAATGTACACCACTACGGCAAAACAACCCTAATTCCTTTATCAAGTTGAACATGAAATAACAATTTCATATAATTTCATTGTTTTCCACCTCTGTAGACAAGAATGTGTCTCCGTTCTGCACCGGGTTTGTAGAATAAACCAGTGACTACAGTAATGTCTTATTCGAAGACATTACTGAGACGGTACCTCGCTAACGCGCATGTCACACGCGTTGGGCGCAATTCTATTGGTCGAATGAGCAATGAGTGCGTACATGACTACCAGGCCTGCTCGCAAGCGTGGTACCAGGTCAGTTTGACGTCTGTGCATTTCGAACCAATTTTTGTCTCTTTTAGTTCCGGTGGTTTTTGCAGAGTCTTCAGCTTTATTACGTCACAAATACTTATAAACGGTGGTATTGACAAAAAAGGTCGAAATACCGAGATATTAAGTCACAAGTTGCAAGGGACGGATCTAGCTTTTAGGAAACGGACAGAGACGGGCTGGTATTTGAGTGAAGGTGTGCCCCTGCTATGGGTTCAGGGAGCATGCCCCCTCCCCATTGTAAGGCAATTAGAGACTAAATTTAAGAACTTTGAGTCAAATGTTATTATTTTCGCCCCATTTTACTGGTAGGCCTATCATAAAACAAAAACAAAACATTCAGCAGCTGAACGGAGGATTGCAAGCCCTCAACCCCCTAGATCCGCTAGTGGGTTGGTGAGAAAGTCAAACCAAATCAGCATGTAGGAATTTGTGGTCAGCGCAACGTTGGGTTGACAATCCCAACAGTTTTGGGGGTTTTGACTGAGGGCACACGACCGTTTCATTTGATCTAGCCCATATGGCGCGGTTTCACAGTTAATCTGTTGGATCATTCCTAGTCGGCGCTCCAAGCTCTGTGCTCTGGGCAACTTGGAGCGCAAAAAAGAGCATCCCTTCTCCGTATCATTACTGATTATATTCACTCAGATTAAGTTGTTTGCGAAATCGAGGCGTTTGCACTCCTCCGTCCCAATTGCTATTAATACCCAGTGATCTCGAAGTTCTAAGCTGGGATCTATATAAAATGATACTACCCACCCCGCCAGATACAATAAAACCTTGGCAGCAATTTCATTCCATAAATGTCGGGTCAATCAAATCCACCGCGACAAAGAACCCCAGGCCCTGAAACGGACCAGGCACGACAATTTAGAGGGGGGAAACACGAGGGTAGACGGTGGCCCGGAAAATTGGAAACGCCAGCCCAACTCGGACTATTTCCACCGCGCAGCACCTCTGGTAAGAGAGATGTTATCTCGAGATAGCAATTCCGATATGCGCACTTTGTTAACTCGGCCGAAGATTTCATTGTTCAAGAAGAAACTGAAGAAGCATAAAGCGAAGCAAGTGGTGCTCTTGTTTTTGCAAGCTAGCTTTACGGCAGAACAAGCTCGGCATGAATGCGCGTCAATTGAATCTGATTTATGTATTTGCCCTATCTCCCTGTATACCGATCTTATCTTTCCGCTCCGATGTGCTTGATTAATACTTTAGGGGGAAACTGGCGATTTCTTCGCCCTTTTTATCTCGGCAACTTTGTTTGTGACTTTAATTTCAATTAACAGAAATGAATGGGAAGTGACGGGCGAGGATGAGTGGAGTTGTTACAGACACGCAGGTGATTTGGTCTTTCTCCTGGGAGAGTTGGGAGGGCAATCTTTATCATTATCATGTCTGACTGTGAGGATGTATTGTGTAAAGCCAGACTGACAAGGGACAAATTTGCTCTCGACATCCAACGGTGGTGTTTTCATTGTTTGAAGTAGGTTGATGCGCCGAAGGGGAGGGACTTTTTTCCACCGACATAAACGATGCATTTCGACTGAAGCTAAAAAAAAAAAGCGTTGGTACAATACAGTAGTGTCTCAGTGCGGTGTAATTGTTCACACGAGCAACATATCCATGTATGGTTTTATTTGATGTTGTCAGTGATAATAAGATACGGTTAGCCTAATAAAGCTGGGCTCAGAGAGCCCTTTTTTGCTTAAATAGGCCGGATTTTGCACCTTCATTGGCGTTACGAGTATCCGGCACTGCCCAGTTCACAAAGTGACGGCGAGTCAGTCAGTCAGTCAGTCGATCGGGGCATGGGACCAGCAAAAACCTAGGAAAAAGTAAACAAACAAAAAACAAAAAATAATATCATTAAAGGACGTGTTGTTGTCTTTACGAAATTAGGCGAAACAAGATCATGGAAACTCCTTTTGACGCTCTGTATATCAGTGGAAAGATGACGAAGTTGATAATCCATTTTATGCAGGGGAGGAAAGTTGCTTAGACTGATCAAGTTTTGTTTAAACAAACAAATATAAGCCTAGAACAATTTTTGCAAACACATGAATGGCGTTGAATTTATGGGACATAAATGGGAGATATTCTTTTCTTTTTTTAGTGAATTTTATTTAAGTCGAGAGCATGCACATAGAGAGTACATCTCTCGTTATCTGTCGACAAAGCCACTCATAAATAATTAATATAGAACTTATGATTTTATAGATTTTCACGAGTATCCTTTGTGACGTTGGTGGTATTGACGGCATCTATCACTTGAATTTGAACCTTTCCAGTTACCTTCCATCACCCAGGTCGAATGACTGACGTTATGACTATTTTTCTTTGGCATGAAAACGGGATCGGCAAATGAGATTATCTGCTAAGCATTTTAAGGTCTAACGGGGGAAGCCAAGCGTGGCCGGACAAATCGCCTGCCAAATCACGCTTGAAAACGGTCAGCCGTGCCACACGGCTGCACCTCAGCTGTGCCAGAATCGGCTACAGACCGGAAAATAAATTGCCACAAACTTTACATACATAGTATAAAATACTTCCAACACTTTGCTCAGTGTTCAAATAAAAGCCTGATTTACTTGGGTTTTTTTTACTTTCTGGTTAATTTTTAGGAGTTACCAGATGGGTTTTTTTTTCGGTGATATTCCTCCCAAGATGATCATTCTTAAGAAAGTAGTCCCGAAGCCCATCGCCATTTAAAGAAATTCTCCATCGGAGATACACACGGAGATATGCACTTATGGGTCAAATTTCATTCAAATTTCTCACAATTAGAAGCTTATGGACCTGTCACTTTTAACAAACACTTATGTCAAACCTTCCTGGATTAAAAAAAATAACCGCATGCAAATCGTAAAATTGGCTTCCGTAAAGCTTCTGATTTTTTTTCTTTAGCGTGCCAATCCAACATTCGATCAATTCCTACGTTTATGAGTCTGGATATCCTCTGCCAAAGATTTCTTCATCCTGGCAAGGGACAAGGGGAAGGGGAAAACATCACAAGTGAAGAAAACTTTGGCCCTCAAATCTCAGCCAGTCACGCTCCGTCTCAAGACTCGATATCTCCCAATCCCATTATTGAGCGGGTAATGAGAAGCCCAAATTACAGTTGGCAGTCATCACGTATGATTATACGGAGATAATTCCATCACTTCGACCAGATCTGCGACCGGCATCCTATTAGGACGAGGGAGTTGCGATGCTCTTTCCTTCATCGGATCATCATCGGCATCGGCACGGGGAGCCGGCCGGCAATGGCCCCCGGGCGGATGAGCCTGAGTGACCCCCGGACATAGAGCTGTTGTGATCATGGACCCATCGGTAAACCTGACTAGATATGGCGACAAGGAAAGAAAACGAAAGGGTAGGATGCCAGGATGGAAATCAAACTACGGAAAATGATTATTATTTTGTTTCAAGCACAGTTTATACTTGGATTCTTTGATTCTTGACTGGTAATAACACTTGCGATTGATTTTGACATGCATGAAATGTTCATACTCAGTACGAAAGCGAACGTGAAAGCAAATGCGAAAGTGAACTTGTGACGTCACGGAAAGTTTCCGTGCTGCAAAGTCACACAAGTTGAACACATTTCAACTCCAGTGAATTTCTCAGCAAATGTACCCAGACGTCAAAAGCAGATGTTCCCCAAAATGTAAACTCCGTTCAATTTTTTTTCTCGAATAGTTGTCGTGTCGCTACACTTTGCGCTTGCCTTCTCAATCGCATTAAGCATGCACCGGCTGACCTTTAAGACTGTCTTTTTAATTGGTAGTTCACGTTTGTACGACATGTATCTTGTTTTCTCAAGTGCTGAACTGCCACTTTTGAGAATCTTAACAGCAGAGGGCGCCTTACTGTGTGAAGATGGCACATCCGGATATCCGAGACCATCACAGGGTGATGTAAATTGTTTCCGAGAGGATTTTAGCGCCGTGAAGGGCTAACCTGATACGGTGACACGACACAGAGCCTCCATTATCTAAGTGCACAATTTAATCAACAGCCCTGAGCGTGTAATTGAAATCCGTTTTCGGAAAAAAAGAAGAAAAAAAAGGAACGAGAGGAAATCGTTTTGACTGCCATCTCACATGCGAAATTGTGAGAATTAAGCGTGTTCTTGTCGCCATCCTTGATGTAAAATCATTTACCGATTTCCCAAGATCTGTGAAATTGCTCGGAAGAGAAGAGTGGTTGTAGTTAAGGGGTGAGCGTAGCGAGGCATGAGGCATTATACGGGGATTTTGTGCCTGGAAAGAAGACCCGGGCTTTAGGCTGTCTTTCTCTCTCTGCATCCCTCTCGCTCGTTTAGCTTTCGAACATCACTCCACAAAATGAATATGACTCCTCCATTAGTCATATTGACTAACTGAGTTACGGGCACAACTGCGCCTTAATATCCGCATCATTAAAGCTATTAGGAGCTGGCCGGGGCTGAGAGCTTGTCTGGCCTAATCAGCTTTGGCATATATCGCATCAGGAGGGACTTGGTCGGATGGCAGGACAACACCTGTCATTGTTAGGGTGAGAGAGGAGTAGGCACGGGGGGGGGGGGGGGTTCGCGCGGGGGAAGGGGGGAGACGCACTGAAACTCCCCGTAAGACATAACCGACCGACCCCGTATATTATCACCGATGTTTAGGGAGATGCTATCCCGTTCAAACACCCATCCTAGGTGTATCACACCCGGTCCCCCTAAATTTCAACCCGACCTTCATTATGATTAGAAGAACACTCAGTTGTGCTTCCATTAAGATCAAAGACGCGTACCGACAGGTAAAACGGATTAGGAGCGCGGTCTTGCCACCCGTACATCCCCCAAGCGATGGCAGCGATATAAGGTGCGACGCTACCCCTATGGATTAAGAAAACCACCACCGCAAAAAATCTCGAAATCGAGTGGTTGCTGGGAAAAGGCGAAGGGGTAAAAAACGGACAGCCTTGGGCAGGGCGCGAAACTAGCCGAGAAATGAGATTATTTATTGGGAGTGGGCCAGAATAATTGTCATTAGGACCGACCTTGTTTAAGAGTATTGAACGCTGAAAATGGAACACTGCAGTAGGTAGATGGTTTCTTCGCGAGCTCATCGAGCCGCTATTAAATTACCAAGATGACAACTTACAACTGGGGTCTTTACATCTTCTTGCCCGCTTTTCGCTTCCTTTTAAAAAGCAATATTTGAAAGTGTCATCGTAATGCGGCATTACACCTTTTACATGATCAAGGCTTTAAGCACGGTAGGTGAACCCGACAGAAAGTGCCTGCAGTGACAGCTTGGGAACCGGTCCATTTTAAAGTTTCTGAAATTAACAGGTGAAACTAGAGTCGATGTTTCGAACGTCATTACGCCATCGTCGTCAAAAGGAACGGATAAAAAAACGACGCCACGATAACTTAACATAGACCATTGAAAACAGGACGATCAATAATAGCTTGAATACAGCATTTTGCTGTTTTATTTGACATTTTGGAAACTGAGAGTGCAAATCTTCGTCCAAGGTAATGGACAACATTGGCAAACATTCAAAAATGAAACTGTCAAAATACCATGAAATATCTTACTTTACTGAAAGTAGATGCTCCAAGTACATGCTGTCATTTTCGAGAAAAGAGCAATTTCCATCATTTCTTCGCGATATCGTTAGGTCCAAACCATCGTGATTCCAAGATGCATTTCACACTGCAGTTTCCTCAAAAGTGTGATATTTACTGAACTGAAATGTTGACAGGTTAGTTTTTAATAACCTGCTTCAGATTTGTTTTCCCTAGAATCTGCAAAAGACATTGTTCTCTTTGCAAACGGTGTCCATTATTATAAACAACTATGGTGAATTTCAGTTATTTAGACAAGCACCACGAAACACAACACAA
This sequence comes from Patiria miniata, assembly GCF_015706575.1. Lineage (NCBI taxonomy): Eukaryota > Metazoa > Echinodermata > Asteroidea > Valvatida > Asterinidae > Patiria > Patiria miniata. The sequence goes on from NW_024037074.1 coordinate 15,320,808, forward strand.
TTCATATACTTTTTAAATTCATTTATTATCGGTCTTCAGATTTGTAGATTTTGAAGAAGAATTTTTATGAAGTTAAAAAGTTGTTGTTATAAAAACGTTGAGGCGTAAAAGAATTTGTCCAACAACATTGTGAAGGAGGTAGCTGCCCTTGGGCCTCGGCAAAACCGTAATTTGGCGTTGATCTCTGGTTGAACCTAACAATCCATTCTGCCTTAAATTATGAGCCCTCATAAATTGAACTCTTAAATAGCTCTGTTGTTAAACAAAGGAAAGGTTGCTGCATGAACCAATAACACAGGAACGAACTCTCTTGTCTATAATTACCGGTGTAAAATTCGTGAGTTTGTGTCCCTATTAAAAGAATTTAGGAGTGTTACTATGTTTGCTGTGAATTTTACAACGTGCAGTGCGTTCAAAAGACACTCGTAAAGTTGTAAAAAGCTTGTAGTTGAGGCTTTGGCGAGTTGTTCACAATCCGTTGACATTTTTTGGCTTTTGGAATTTCTCTTTTGCTATTTGGATTGCACTTTGATAGTCCGCTCGTTTTAAAGTCGTTACCAGATCGTAAAGTTTCTTCCTTGAAGACGGCTCCGACAAAAAGGAGGCTTCGGCAAATTTGCTTGTTTAACCCCACTTCGTGCAAAGATAAGAAATGCGCTTTTATGTTCTTGCAAACAAGATGGTATACGCTTTTAACCGAATAGAAGATAATGGTTGTGCATGGAGCATTTGAAAACAAAAACTTTCCTCGCAGGATTCGTTTATACTGCAAACATTTCGTATTATCAATGGCATTTCACAGCCAGTTACTCTGCTGTGATCAAAAAGAACAGAATACACGAATCAACAGCAAACAAGATTTATTTCCTTTAATCTACAAAGGAAGTAATCGTAAGGTTTCCGATATCATGATAATGTGAGTCTCTATTCGCTAACATTCCGAATTCTCTCAAGGTATCGACAATTTTTACACCAAACAAGTTCCAATAAATTCAAATCATAAATTGACAATTCATTCCTGCTTCATTGCCTAGTGTTTTGCAGCTATGGGGAACAATCATGCACGACGCAGCAATTAATTTTGTCGATTCTGACATACACATAATATACAAGTGCCGTGAAAGAAGGTGGAATTTTATGGGCGATATCTATAGATAATAACCCTTGATAGCTGGTTGATGACACCTCGGTACAATAACGCGGTGGAAAAGCAAAGACAGAAAGAGACAACTGTTGACACGGGGAGTGTCTACCGGCTTCTACGGGTGCTTGTTGGCGGTCATAAACAGCCCAATTCACGCGGAACTGGGTCCATTTTGATGCGCTGAAGTGACACTCGTCACTTGATTGCTATCAAACATCGCACCAATTCCAAACCAATTGGACACCTGTGTAATCGTATTTAGGTCATAAAAACTGACTTCCAAAAGTCATCAAAGGATCCGTTTTGTGTTCTCAATCGAGGCCAGTTTGCGACCTTTTGTGCAACACGCCATAAAAATACCAGTTTACGTCTCTTTTTCCCCTTTGTGTTTCATTTAGACCTTTAAAGTTGCAGTTGAACGAGGCTGAAATGAAGAGTGCCATGTATGGGTCAACTTGTGCTCATGCATTATGAGGCCTCGGGGTTGACGGTTGATATGAGGTGCCAGCTTGCGACTCGAATGCCTTAAAAATGCATTCGCAGATCAGGGTGACACCTTCCTGGTACTCAGTAATATAAACGACGAAGTATGGTGAACCAATGAATGTCGTTTGCTTTGTATATCTTCTCCGCTATCTCCTTTAAATAGAGTTTCAAGGTTCGCATGGCACCCGGCCACAAAATAAAGGTCTTAAAATGTGGACACAAAATGATGCCTGTCCTTAAACCTGGACTCCAAATGGTGTCCTAATACTGTCCGAATCCGATACTTGTTTGCGATGTTAGAAACTGGTTGGTGCAAGGAGCAGACATCTATAACCTTTCCCGAGTTTCCCATTGTAATGGCGGGACTCGGCTCACGATCCAAAATGTTTTAAGTGAGGGTACTTGACGCCAGACGTTTGAAGGTTCGAATCCCGCAGGAACATTCAAGAGTGGGAACAGACCTTTACTGAGGACGAGGAAAAAACAACTGTCTATTCAATGTAATGACGTTTAAACAGTGCGGTCTAGCATTGTTTTTACGACTTCTTCTTGTGTTTATATTCTGTGCTCTTGTGCATGTAGACTGTACAAAGTGAACCGCATCACTGAGAAAAAGAGTCTTAAAACCACTTGAGAGAAGAATATGTCAGCTTCATCCCCTGTCCGTTTGAGATGAAGACAAGAAATCCAAAATGAGCGAGAGGGGAGGGACTGCAACTTAGCAAGACAAGTCCCCCATGAGTTTGACTTCTCCCAGGCCCTTGCCACCCCACTAATTGGTTGTCCGCGTTCCGAGCTCGCCGCCACTTGTGCCAAGATAAATTAATGAAATCATCGCCTGCCGTAGCTATGCACGCAGCTATGCCCCGACCGTATATTTCATCTAATAGCGGCCCGATGTCTCATATAATATGAAGATCTCGACAGCAAAGTGCTGAAATTACCCACTCCAGCATGTGGCTGAGGCATCATTATCGCATGATTGCTGGTCATACTCACCAACATTTTTCAATTTTTTTTAATCTGCGGCCGGGAAGGAGGGGGGAGCCTCAGTTCCCCGGGTCCCCACGACAAAGAGACGATGACAGTGTCGCCATGTTTATCTCCCCAAACCCCTGCAATATCACGGCGGCTGTTTGCACACTCGGCCGCTCGATAAAAGAACCTGTCGTTATCCGCGTGGCTGCGCTGAAATTTATCAGTAGATTTTTTTTCAGCCATGTTCCGGGCGCTCATCTTCGATACGAGGTCGAAAAAAATTCGAATACCCCCAGAAACTGGTGGAGAGCAGTGACAGAATATGTGCATTTCTATAGAATGCGACAAGTCACCTAAGTGGGCAGTGGCCACTGGCCACTGCCCACTGGCCATTTTAAAACCATTCACCGGCCACCACCATACGGTGACAGCAGGCGCGGTTCTACGGGGGGGGGGGGGGCTAGGGGGGGCTGTAGCCCCCCAAAAATTTTGTCTAGCCCCCCAAAATAAATTCCGTAAAAAGAAAAATTGCATTAGCAAAAAGAAGGATTGTGATGTACATGCGAACGGTCTCCCCCTAAAGAAGAAATAGCCGTGACAAGGGTGCATTAGTTAATATAGTGTGAATGATTTTAGGATTTTATTGGCGCTCCCCATTGAAAATATGGCATGAGTCCCCCCCCCCCCCCCCACCCCATTAATTTTCGGAGGCCTAAGTGTCTGGAAAAAATAACCGGTCTACATTTCAGCACGCCTCCCTGAAAAATTCTGGATCCACCGTGCTAGCCCCCCCCCCAAAAAAAATATTGGTTCTAGAACCGCGCCTGGGTGACAGCTGTAATGGTATCGATGATACGGCATTTTAATTTTTTTTTACTTTTTTATCAAGCTTGAACTTTGAATGCTCGTTTGAAAATAAACAAATTCCAACAAAGAACCAAAACAGTGACAATGCATTGTAGAAAAACCTTGTTGTTTTTCAATGATAGAAAGTAAACGAAATTCAGTTGGACTACAAACCGTTTTAAATTTGAATAAAAGAGGATTCTAAAGTTTCATTTTATCAAGTAAAACATTTCGATCAAAATAATGGCAAACGATATCTTCTTGTCATCTGTATGCTGATTAGGGGCATTTTTCGATAAAGTCAACATATTAGCAAGAGATGCAAATATACAGATACTCGTGAGTCAAAATCGGTAGCAAAATGAAGATGTTTTCATGCGGATGCGTCTTCTCAAAAAAAAATTATGTACGAAACAAGGTTTCGCATTAATCACTTTGGTGAAAAAAAGTATATAAAGCATTCACATTTTCCGTTAGTCATTTCTGAAACATTTTGTCACAATATTATGGCCTACATAATGCTGAAATGTTCTGAATAACTTTCTTCTTTCCGGAAAAGGCGAGAAATTGAAAGAAGAAATACTAGCTCATGAAAGAGCGGCGGTCCTAGAAAACTGCCCACATTTTTACTCAGTGAATTTTCCCCGGCAACAGGCAATAATATACTCGTCCTTTCTTGCCTCGGTCGAGCCGCAGTTTGCGGAGTTCGGACCCAGATCGGGCTTTAATGCTCTTTTGATCGTCTGCAAACAGAATTCCCACGTCTCGGTCGACGGAACGTGCAGGGGAGACTTTAATTAAAATCCCGAGCGGCGGTGGAAGGTTTTTTCGGGTTTTTTTTCTTCGGCATATCGCTGTCGCGTTGCTGGCGAACTCTTCAGATTCAAGTTTTGTTATTTCGTCCCGGCACACAATGTCTGGGAGTTTTAAGAGGCAGCAGTTTCTTGAGTGTCCGTTTTCGGTCTTTTTGTTTTTCTTTGTTAAGATGCCTGGCCATATTCAACCGTGAACTATTCATGTTGCACCACTTCCGAACATTTAAACGAAATCGAAGATCATTTTTTGTAAAGTCACGATTTCTCTCAATGAAAGGAATGATATGTATTTCCAAAACATTTCTCCAAACTGTTTCGCTGAATTGTACTGTCGGAACCTTAGTTTTATTTTGAAAGTCGGACACACATTGCGAGCCTTGAACGTTCATTCATGCAGCATGAACGTTCATTCATGCAGCACGAGCCACGTTCACATTTCTTTGGGCTTTCAACACTTTTGTTCTTTCACATAGAAACAGACTCCACATGTTGTCATTTCACAAGTCCCAAGTTCTTGCATATTATGTTTATTATGTTAATTAAGTGAGACCCAAAATTAAAGTGTGGTTGTTTGTTGAATTCAGTTTTAAAAAAGCATGCATGGCTCATTTCATATGTACAGGAACAGCAACGTGCAAGCATGTAAGAGAATGCCTTTAAAAAGAACTGTGAATATAGCCTAGATGCTGGTTTCTAGAAAACGTGAACATAAAACATCAGCTGCATTATATCTTATTTTGGATTATTATAAGATATCTTATTTTGGATTGATGAAGAGCCTGAAACTACGACTCGACGTTTCTTAAATCAAAAGTAGCAATACAGAAGTATAACTATACCATCTCTATACCAAACCCACTTATGTCGAGTCGAGTAACAATTCGACCGAAAACAGTGACAAAACGGTTGTGTTAGCGAGACAGACTGTCTTGCAGCGCCCCATTAGCGTTAATTTGAAGTCTCGTATATATTTGCATCGCAAGGTGTTAATCTCGCGACCCTGAAATTTATGTAGCGATTACATGTTCACCGGTCCCCGCTGATCCACACAACACTCACATGGCCCGTTATCAAATGCACGGGTATTACTGGCAATTAAGTGATTACACTAAGACAGGGATAGGGTCGGCTCGCTTTGATGCAAGGTGGCCCGATCAATTTGGACAATCAGTCGAGGGGACTAGTGATGGATTTACGCCGATAGCCCGTGGGTGATATGATACGTAAGCCAACTGACCTGCAGCGCGGACTGCAGCCTTGCTTCGTGTGGCTCTGCTAGCCCTGATGCCCTCTGGCCGGAGACCAATGGCCAACCCCCTTCCTTCCCGTCCCGTACCAATGAATTAAATGACCGCTGGCTATCGAACCGGTGACTAAACAATCCAGATTGGAAAATCTGTGTTCCGATCTGTCGTTCTTTGTGAATTATGACGGTGTTGTATTGTTCGTTTTATTGATTTCATCCTCGTTTTTTCCGGCAAGGAATGACGACACAATTTGTATTGATTCGAGCAATGATAAAAACAGAACACAACAATCATCCACTAAATCGTTCTAATATTGCACATTTTCTGTCTTGGCTGATTTTAATCTATACCCTGGTAGATGGACAAACTGAGGAAATGTTTAGATTGTTTTGAGTTTTTCGTCTTTAAATATACTTCCATATCGATCAAAGAGGAACGTTTTTTCCCGTAGCCCGATACAACTTCGAAGTCTACATGTATAGGTACATCATTGCCGGCGATCTTAAACTCATCCAGCCATGTTGGTCTTGTACCCTTCCTCCGCATGAAAAACGCATGATATTATAAATTCCACAGACAAGGCACAGACCAATATTGAAAATGGCGCCTTTGGTATTTTTATGACAAAAGGCCCTGATTATTATTCGTATAAAATTAGAAACAACAAATCTCTAGTCCACTTTGCTTGACATCTTGGTAAACAATTGAACAATGATATGCTTTTTTCATGTCTGTGCATTATGTGATGTTTTCTACATTAAAACAAAGTTATTCTTGTCCTTTATTTTATTATTGTCCATTCATAAATTACTCACCCATGTTTTCTTAGAAATGCGAAAAAATCGGCACAGAATACATTGCAAACGATTGCAGTCTTTGGGGATCCGCAGGTTAACGACCAAACTATCAGTGGACTTCCAAACAAAGGGATTAAAAGTGCGCTAACTAATTTTTAATTCAATATTAGTTACATCATGCCGCGTGATTTGCGGCCGCACTATCATGCTCGCCATATCACAGTACCTAGCAACACTGCCGCACCGTCAACGAATTAAACGATTACAGGAAATTACAGATAAAGGTTGACTTAATAATTGATGATACTGGCTGTATATACTAGGCGCTGATTTGTCCGGTCAGTCACGCTGCCAGTTCAATCATGATCATTCGTTGCGGTTGCAAACCGGGAATGTATATGTAATTTTCTCATCCTTAAAAGGTCACTATTTGTCTCTCTTTAGAAGGAGTTTGTTGTGTTTCGACCCAAGATGTGCAAGATGGTGCATGTGAACCTGTCTAAGGACAATCTACAAGAAGATGACAATATGTATATGTAATTTTCTCACTCTTAAGAATTCACTATTTGTCTCTCTTTAGAAGGAGTTTGTTGTGTTTCGACCCCAAGATGTGTAAGATGGTGCATGTAAAACTGTCTAAGGACAATCTACAAGAAGATGGCAATATGTATATGCTATTTTCTCATCCTTAAAAATTCACTATTTGTCTCTCTTTTCTTCAGAAGGAGTTGTGCTGTGTTTCGTCACAGAGATGTGCAAGATGGTGTATGTGCAACTGTCTCCCCCCCCCCCGTTTAGTTTCATTATGAGAGGAAAACAGGTTAACAAATGTACCACCATTTTAAAAGGCTTGTGAGCATAATTTTAAACACTTAATTATACAATGCAAATAAAGAACTCCAAATTCTCTTTAATTAATCACAGAATTAGCTCCTTAAAGAACTGTGTTTTCCTTTGTCGACATGCCCGATACAATATCTCCACCGGTACTAGGAGTTTAGTTTCGCAAAGTTGACCTGATCTCATTTTCAGATTCAGTCTTGAGTCAAAATAGGTCATCCGTGTATTTCCACCCCTCCCCCCCCCCCCAAAAAAAAGAAGCCGTAAAATTGCCTTGTTGCAAGTCCTCACCGACTCTCACTTTAGCCTACTTTTGTGCCAGAATTAGATCTGTCGTCGTGCTTTCAATCTGAAGAGCAAACTAGCGTCCGAGAGCAATATATACCCCAAGTTTCCCCCATGTCCCCCCCCCCCCCCCCCCCCCCCCCCACTGCCTATCACAACCCATCGCAAGGAGATGGATTATCGCTGATTATTAGGAAGCCTTTTACCACCTACCGGTCGATGTTCATAATTTGCCGGTCGACTGGTCCGACCGGCCGGCCAGTTTCTTCCAATCTCTCAACTCCGGTTGGCCGGGAGGGGCTTTGCCGCGCGCGCCTGCCGGTTGTGGGGGGTCTGGAGCGCGCGCGCGAGGGTATGAAATGAATACTAATTGGATAGAGTCATCATCTTTATGGGCATCGTGTGCGTGCCTGCCATATTGTGTTGCCGTTTTGTCCATTCATGACTTTCTATTCGTTTCAACGTATTCAAATGACAGCCCGCGTATGACAGGATTTTTTAATAAACACTGAAGAACAGGGCCAGCCGCATGAGGGCGGTGTTTCGGTCGGATCGTCTGCCAAGTTTCTTTAAACAAATAATTTTCCATTGTCACGTCACACAAAATATAACGCATCCACGGTTCACTGTCGATTTCTTTTCTATAAGGAGATATTTTATGAACACAAAAGCTTGCACCTAAAAGAACACTTCTAATCAATTGCATTCTTGTGATCACTTTTCCAACTGGAATGTATTTATTGAATTTGAAAATTAAATTCTGGGTGTGAATAACAGTAAACACTTTAAAAAGATTCTTATTTCTTAAATTAATATCCAAGTCAAATACTAATGCTCAAAACATATGACTGTTGTTTCCGTCCAATGCTTCAAAAGAATATATACATTATTTGTAATCAAGAAATCTTTTATAAAAATCAATCAATTACAAAAAAAAAACATTTCAGATGTTGTCCAATATTGCGAAATAATGCTTCTTTTAAATTAATGATATCTAATACGTCAAACGGTACAAAATGAGACGTCCAAAAAGTTCAGCATTTCTGCAAAATGTTTGGCCCTGCTAGATTTATTTTACTAGATGTTTATAGAAAAGTCATGATAAACGAATCAAGACCTTGCAGAGAAGTTTTTGATGACTCGGATTGCCAATAAAGATAATATGCTTCTTTAATGAAACAGCAGTTGCTGAAGAAGTCTCAAAAACTGCTCTATAAATTTAAGTTTTATTGGAAGTATTGGATACAGGGCGCGTGAGGTATGCTCAGATTTTCCTGGATAACGGTGCCAAAGTCCCCAAACTTGATTTGATGTATCTTGTTGAGAGCGACCTCTACTCGTATAGTAATCGGACCGGCTGCATTAAAGAAACAAAGGACACTTCTTCCAAGATTACTTCAAGACTAGACACTCAATATGCTGAAGTCAATGCCTGGTAGCTAGACTTTACCTCCGCGTCACCATTTTCACCATCGCAAACTGCTCAATCTCTCGAATGTGTTTTGTTGGTATAGGGCCATGGTGATTTCGAGTTTTCACAGATTGAAGTTTGTCTCCGATGGAGGGGTTTACTTCGGTTCCTCGTGAACTTCAGCGACCACCACCTCGGTAGTCACGGTTGTATCGGCGCGCCGATCCCCGTTAGTTGGCTTGTGGCCGTTCGGCATTATCTCCATCCCCGGAGATTCTGGAATCTCTCCGTTAACTTCACCGTTTCCGTTCTCATCCGGAACTTCCCCTTGTGGTTTCTTGCGGGACGCCCTCTTGTGGTACCGCTTCGGCTTCTCGGCTTTTTTCGGGTAGAGTTCGTGTGCTGCTTCGAAAAAATCGTCGGTAATGTCCAGATCTAGCAATCGGTCCTGTAATTACAAACAAAAGAAACCTTTTAACCCAATGAATTCACTGTATACCAGTCCCATATTTCCAGAAAGCACTTGGCCAGAGACGTGATTAGAGCGCCACCAGGCGATATAAATCAGCAATACTCAAACGGTGAATATATTTCAAAAACTGAACAAATTTAAATGATTTTGTTCCAATCTTTTCCGTTGGATGAATTATGTTTCTAAAATTAGGCATTACCTAGAATAAATTACATAGATAAGTACATGCATTAATATTAAATTTAATACTATAGAAATATTATGAATGATTGCGTCTAAACGTCAAAATATAAATCTACGAAGCTGTCCCTGAATGTTCTAACGTTCGTCCATTGAAAGTTTTAAGTTCATATAAATAGTATATAAGAATGCGTCAGTAATCTTTTATGAGGTGTGTTGTGTCACCTCTTACCAGTATGACTGCATAGCGATGTCTCTGTGTCGGTGCATCACCAAAGATTGACGTCTCGTTCACCAGCTTATCGTGCAGGTTGTACGCCCTCACCGACGTGTTGGGAGAGGCGGTTCTTGTGACGGAGCTCACGGCCAGTAGTTTATGCTGCTCGTCGGCAAAACCTGAAAGTAATATTACAACAGACAATAATAATCATACTCTTACTTCCAAAGAGTGAAAATTCGCCAGCCTAATGCTGCCATTTCGGCGCAAAGCAGCTATAATCAATCACAATAACCATCTCTGCCCTCACAGGTACCCAATTTACTTCTGGGTCGGGAGACGCAATGAGTGACAAAAGTGCTTTGCCAAGGGCACACGCACCATAACCCCAGGCTGGACTTGAACCCACAACCTGCAAATCTACCCGCAGACCAGGATTTCAATGCTCCAGACCTTGAGGCCACGGCACTCAATCCACGGCACTCCTTCTCACAATACAGTGAAATTATCCAGTTTTCACTCGTGTTTCCCCTACAGTGAGTCTTTTTCAAAAGATTTTTTTAAATCTAAAATTAGAGTGATTTTCACTCTAAATCATCTGTCTGATATTTTCACTCATTTTGCTGGCTTTGAGAAAAAGCAGTTTATATCCGCGCTTTATTTAAGCAAAAGAAATCAGCAAAACAAGCCCCAGGGATTTCATGGAGTTTTGTTTTCTGACAAAAAGTGTCTGAGAAGATGAGCAAATTCCTCCACTTCGCATCACCATTGATTGCTGAATTCAACTCACCTAATTCGCTCAGCACTCTTTTCCATCTGTCCTGAACTTTCTTTCGAACCTTCCGAATTTCTTCTACCTTTTGATGCAATAACATCTCCTCCTGTTGGTAAAAATATAATATTTGTACAAGAAATGTAAGTCTCAGAATTGAATCTCAACGTGTGGGCATAATAAACGCGGCTTGAAACTTCTCGTCCGGGAAGGGGCATCGCTAGGCGTAAGCACCCCCCCCCCCAACACCACCAGTAGTCGTCGTTTCTGTCGACGAAATCCTGGGACTTTAGGCAAGAAAGCACGGACGTCATATTAAAAAAACACACAAGCCGCAATAGATAACGCCGTCTAGTGTCAGATGGTTTCCCATCGCATCCATTTGAACAGCGTCCACATATGTTAGATGATGGCCAACACTTCATTCAGCTTCGTCGTTGATTTAAACAAATATGATTTTAGCATTGTGTGTAAACAAGGAAAGTACTCACAACAAAACAAATTCTCAATTGGGAAATAAATATTCTTGGGGCACAGACCTTCGCCAATGGCATAAATCAAGCATGAGTGCTGAAATATAAATTACGGGAATTGTGTTTTATTAACTTTTATTAAACAACGTGTGGAAGATTTTAAGGTAATGGACCAATTTTATTTAAGATGATTATGACGTCACCTCTCTGGAAACTGCTCTTCGCCTCCTGTCGAGCAGCTCGGCAAGTTGCCTGTCATCCTCTGAGATCACGTGATTGACGTCATCAGGATTGGTCCAGAGGTTGAGGTCATCTGTGGCTGACCTCCGTGATGCTATGACGCCATCGACAAGGGCACCGCCCTCGTTTCTAAGCAACCATACGAAAATTTAGTTATTTTGTTTTGTTTTTCATTCAACATTATTTTATAACCTCGATCCAACACTCATGACCAGATGTCTTGGTGCTCAAATCGTGAGGTGACAGTTTTACAGTTCTGGGTTTTACCTTGAAAGTTTTTTTTCTGGTTTTTTTTTTGGGGGGGGTGGGGATGTCTGTTTGTTTACGATTGTAAGATGGGAGTAAAGCTTAGCTAGCTGAGTATAATGATAACATAATAATATATCACTGTCACTGACAATATAATATATATTTTTTGCCAAACTGACGATGTCATGATATTGTAAATTTTTTTATGAAACTCTAGGCTCTTTTCATCAAATTAGCAATGACGTTATTTGGTTGGTTTCCACTATAGCTCACCTTACGAGAGGCGACTTCTCTGCGCTTGGCTCATCTAGGCCATCGTAGTTGTTGTCTCTTCTACAGCAGAATGACATGATTTCCTGTTCAACAGATACTGAAACTCTACGACTGTTTAACACAAATGGATATGCAGTTCATCATTCAAGCTGAAAGAGAGATCATTGAATTCACGTTGTCCAAAAATCCATTGGCTTGAACTTCCTCTGTGCGGTATATGCCACTTCCTCATCCAACACGGCGAACAGCTACATTTACGATGAAACAATCTCTACAGTCATGACAACTACAACTTCACCCAAACAGGGTAAACTATCGAAAAACTCTTCTTAATGACACGAGGAAATGAAGCAAAGAAGGCGTGTAGGCCGATATACTAGTAGATGGCTGGTGTTTCAATCGTCCCGTGATAATTTTCTGCCCAAGTTGAACCTTATAATAGCGCGTACATACAGTGAGATCCAAGTCCAGGTTAAAGTTACACATAATGCACTGTGTACGTACTTTCTGTATCGTTATCATATTAATTGGTCAGGTCACATGTACACATCGCAAGAGCCGAGTCGTCTGTACAGCTTCTGAATGCTGGTTGAGCTTCCTGCGGATCAAAGGTTCAGGGATCAAATATTTTGCTTATCGCAACTTTAAACAATTAGTCTACAGACTGATCAGCCACTATCGCAAAGCTAAAGTGAGATAGTCGTTCAGAAGGCTCAAAATGGGTCAAATGAATATTCGAGAGGCCGTTTATATAGCCTTGAATAGCCATTTTTAGCTAGACCATTTCAAAGTGCGAGAAGCTGTTTGATACGGCAGTCGGGGTTTATGGGGGCGCTCTTCGGGTCTTTATCCGACGATTAGAGCTGACTGACCTGTGAATTCGAGCATTTGGTGAACTCGCGGTTTGGGCGGTAGAGGGCGTACGTTATAATATGCAAACGTAGTAGACCGTAAATACTGTACAGTCGTGAGAGCACAAAATTAATAAATGAGTTGGGATCGATTGAGCCCTTAGCCAATCATTTAAGTCTTGAAATTTCACAGCTTAAAACTAATACCATAGTGACTTGAGTTGCCAGTGCGTCATTGTTGAGCATTGTTCAACTTTGAACCCTTTCAAGGTGAAATACATCACCGACCACCAGTGGCGTAGCCAGGAATTTTTCAGTCGGGGGGGGGGGGGGGCTGGAACATTTCATGGGGGGGGCGTCATGTAGAGCAATGATACATTTTTTTAGAAACTCAAAATCTCAGTGGGGGGTGACTACGGGGGCGACAAGGTTTCATGGGGGGGCTGCGCCCCCCACGCCCCCCCCCCCCCCCCCCCCGTGGCTACGCCACTGCCGACCACGAACAGTAAATACTCCAAGGAAAATCTTTCTAGGTATTCGTTTGGTCAATTATTTTAATGAAAATGGGTTTATAATGATTTCTGTTCTCAAAATGTTCCAACGCCAGGAAACTCTAAATCGTACGGACTCATTTCTTTTCTTCCAAAGTCTATGCTCTCTACAATATTGGTACGGATATATTGTGGGTCTTTGGTTTTCTTTTCGGTTTGAATTTGTCAGTGTTGTGAAAATGTTGTGGGTATTAAACTTGGTGTACGTCACCGGTTCGTTCCTCGTTGCATGATTATAAACCATAGTTCTGATTTGATCGCTCCTGCGAGTTGAGCCCCAGTTATGTACATCACTGCACCCACCCCAAGCCCCACCAGCAGCACCACCATGGATTCACACGCCCATCTTTGATACTTGACGAATTCTGAGCACATAGATTATCAACCACACCTTATCAGGTGGGGGTAAATATGCACAGTATTCGGTGTACTGTCGTCAAGGTGTAAAACGAACCAGCATCATAAAAAGGATTGTCGTTTTTAGAATGGGTATGGGAGCCCAAAGAGACAAATCACACAAAAATCTTTCCATTTGAAACATTGACCCATACAACTTAATCACAAAACTGGATATAGTTGCTGAAACTATTTTTTTGAAAACGCTCTCAAGTACAGACTGACTGAAAGGATTTTGTTTTTTCGATGTTCTTCCGATTTCCAGTGCTTAATTTCAAAGTTTCCCACTTTCAGCGGTATTGAAATTGTCAAACTCGTTCTTATTTAGAATATTGTTGGAAACTCATTAATCATCTCAATAATTGTGCATGTATTATTGCCCAAGCACCTGAGCGTCCTCTTTTTGAAATTTTCCCTTTTTATGTGTTTTTCGAACGATGTTTATTATTTGTTTCGTAGGCGTGCCATATTTCCAAGCGATTTCAGAATCCCCACCAACAATCTTACGTATTTGTTGCTGGTATCCTCTTTCCACAAAAGAACCGTGCGTCCATGGTAAAAAAAAATCCAATCAGGTCAATAGACATCGGGAATCCGACAATTCCGAACTGCAGTTCATCTCATCACTGACTGGCGGCGACGTGTGTTGGGATTCACTCGTGCAGACATGGCAATGTTCATGTGGATTGGTGCGATTTAGAATTTTCCTGTGTTTTTAAACATGCCGGCTGGTTACATGGAGGGAAGACGGAAATCCGAGTAAGTTTTTTTCTCCTTCTTAAAATGCGGATTTATACGGACTAAATTTAAAGTTTAGACGTGAATTACGGGGGAGTAAGATATCATACGGTAATTCTTCGGACTCCACAGTTTTAGGTAGATCCTCAGATTTTTTTTCAGAACACAAAAAAATGTCATGCATGCCTACTATAACGAAAAGATTAAATGCTACGCAAGCGACACAAAATTATTTGGGTAAAATAAAGATTTCCTGAAATGTTAGTTACATGGTGATAATACAAAGCAAACTGAAGGTCTGCCAAAAATGCGAACGATTCGGTGACGTACGATTTTCACAACTATTTGTCTTTGATTGGGAATGTTTTGTGCCTGCATTGATATTTTTCAACGATTTCAGGAATTTTCGTGACTAGTTTATTTGGAACCGTTCAGTATGATAAAAAAAAATTCAATAACGAACACACAGAATTGATTTTTAAATATTAACTCTCACCCTCTAAGGTGTCAAACAAATCATGGAAAGAATGTTGCAACCTGACGCTGCTTTGTTTTCTTCATATATCATCTCAATGAAGGTCACTCATTGCAAAAATGATGATAAGACATAAATCTGGGACTGAGAAACATTTCCAATTTTGTTAGGAAATACTTGACTCTTCATAGACTTTGTACACAACCGCTGAAGTGGCGTCAGGATGCAACAATCTTTCCTAATTTTGCCAATTTGTCATAACATAATCTCCCCCCCCCCCCAAACAAAAAGAGAACTGAGAAGTTCAATTTGTAATGCAATATTGTACAACTGAATGGCGGGCATAAGTGTGATGATTGGCAACACGCAAAAATGTATGGAAAGTTTTGCCAGTCAATCGAAGAGCAAGTTATTTTCCACCAAGAAACATTCAAATTTAGGTAACGGATCAAAATATTAATTAGCAAGTTTAATGTGATCTGTTTTATTAACTTTGAAAAGGTCCTGATTTCAGTGAGCTTCGTTGTTGGGGGGGGGGGGGGGGAGGGGGAAACAATCTGCAGATTTTCACCACCTCTCCCACGAATTTGTGTTTTAATGCAATATCTCTTCGGAAAGTCTGAATTCTGTAGTGTTTGATGGCTCGTGGGTTGGCCAAGCGATAAAACTCTTATATAATTACGATATAGGTGTTGACAAAGGGGCACGACTATTGACAAGCTATGCCCACTCCCTGCATTCACTTAGCAACTCCAAATACCAAAGGTCGTTCGCTGGATGAAGGCAATCGATGAGCCTACACGCTCCCGCCATTTACTTTTCAAAGCAAGCTTTGCTCGAATGTGGAAATTATCCACCTTGACGTTAAACCTTTTTAACAGCAAACTCGGGCACAATTTCAGGGCTATGTTAGAGGCCACGAGGGGAAGGGGTCGTTTGCAGTGGTTAAGAGCAAAACTAACATTGAAGGTGGTTGCAAAATAGTGTGCCCGCGCGAGCTGAAACTTAAACAGTAAAGGTACCGTAGTTTGAAATTTTAGCAATTTTGTGGCTTCAAACGAAAAACATGCACACAGAGCAAATTACTGATCAACGACAACCCCAGAGCCTAATTCCATTGCTATGCCAACCACAGAATTAGGCGCTCAAAATCGCAACTATGTGCTCAAAATGCAAGCGCAGACATAGTACTATGTAACCAACTTAATAACTGCACAGCCTAAGTTTGCCATATAATTCAACCTTGGGCACAATACTCACATACTCTAAAACATCAAAACATAGCTTGATTCGCCGCTCTTCACTTTCTGTACAATTTAAAGGGATAACCTATGGATTTTGGAAGATATCCTCTATGCAGAATAGAACGACTGTTTGTTTGAATTTACACAGTCCTTTTCAGAGCTGAGTCTTCGCTCGTATCCCCCCCCCCCACCCACCCTGCACCCTGTTTGCAGGACGGGGTACGAGATAAAGCTGAGCCATTCATCGTTGAAACACCTTCAGTTCATGACCACAACATAATATTATTCGAAAGGATTTCAATGTATGCGAATCGCGATTTGGACGTCATGGGTCATATGCTGCCTTTTCACTGGCCCGTGCAACCACAATTGAACTTGACAACGAAACATCAACAAAATGTATTCATTCAGGTTGCCAATTAGTGTGTGCGTTTTACATGTATGCCTGGTGTTGCTCTTCGACAGTATAGCGATTGAGTTTAATATTCCAGTTTGTTTCTTTTTGTCAGCATGCGGTACAAGTCAACGGGGCTGATGGTTCTTGTGGTGTTTCTGGTCTCCATGTATGTGTTAATTGCACGTAAGTCAATACAGAGAGATTTGTCTAAAACTTCCCATTACTCAACTGTTAATGATTTCCCATCCTCTCTCATTACTCCGAACAAAAACTTATCATTTTGATAAGTTGTAAGATCAAGACAAGTGTAATTATCATCTCGTCTACCCGTGTAACCATCAACATGGGTCCTCGGTAGGCGAAACCGGGTCCCAAAGAACACTGGTAGGCGTGGCGTACCATTCACACTAATAACCGGGTTGTACACGGGTCGGGTCTTTCAACCATTTCGCTGGACCCGTTGAATTCTTGCTATAGTGTGAAAGTGGTTCCTCAGGGTTCCACAACACGGAGACCTACAGTGATTTGGAATAGTTTGAAAGTATGATCAATTGGCCTAATCGTGGCACATAACACAGAGCTTTTGCGAAAATGGCTAGAAGTTATTTTTAAAATCTCATATTTTTTTTGTTTCTTTGTTCTTCAGTTTCAACCATGCAACACCACGTGACTTGCATACCCTCCTGGCAATCAGACGCCTACCAGCTCGACCGAAAGCTCCAGGTTGAGGTCACATACAAGGAGTCCGATAAGAAGCCGTTGGTCGGAGTCCAGGAAGCAGACCCGTCTAACAGCCATCGAGGAGCAAGACAAGCAGCTGGCCGGGGAGGTGATGCAGTGATGACGGCAAGACAGAACCAAAGCCAGCATGCTTGCACCGAAGCTGATATCAGTCGACGATCCGGTACAGTGGTGCTAACCACTACCAACACGGCATTCTTAGACATGACTGAGAACTGGCTAGCAAGCATCCGGCGAACCAAGACCTGCCCCAACATCACCGTAGTAGCTGAGGATCAGAAGGCATACCAGTATCTCTCCAATAGAAAGCTGGCCGGAGTGCATGTCCTACAAACCCAGTCTGGTCTCGCTTCGACGAACAAACTTGTCTTCAACACCAACGAGTACAAGAAGTTCGTCAACAAGCGACAGCGTTACATCTTGAAGTTCCTGGAGGGAGGCTGGGAGGTGCTGTTCACTGACGTGGACACCTTCTGGCTGAGAGATCCGTTCCCGTTTTTACGAGGAAACTTTGACCTGGCCATGGAGCAGGACAATTACCGCAAGGTGAAGCCGAATGATCGGAACTACTGCGCGGGGTTCGTTTACTTTCGGCCCACCGAACGCACTTTGAAATTCGTCCGGGAATGGATCCGGTACATGGCGGAGGACAAGAAGCTCAAACCCGACCAGGTCGTCATGAACCATCTGATCAGGACGAAGAAAGTCCCCCGGCTGCAAGTCCGGGTCCTCAATTGGGACCGGTTCCCGAACGGGAAGCTGTTCTTCAACGAGACGTGGCGGAGGGAGCGGAGTGATTTCGTGGTGGTTCATAACAACTGGATCGTTGGACACGACACTAAGGTGGAGCGGTTCCGGAATCTTAACATGTGGTTGGTGGACCCAGACATGAAATTCCCGCCATCTTGATTGTCACGAGGCCAGGTTCTCATTCAAAGCATTCCAACTCAAAGACCAAGGAGGGAAGAGTGCTTGTAATGAGTATGGAGGTCACTTTTGATAGTCGAACATGAGTATTATTTGCAGTTTAAATCACAAAGTAAATGCAAAACCAAACTTCAACCAAAGCTGAAAATTATTAAAATAATGTTGTATCATGTATGCAGAGAATTACGGTGTGGCGTCGATTCGGTTTGTCAGAATGTTCGACAATAATGACAGACGCCCTCTTGTGTTTTTAGTTTCCTCAAAATCAAGTCCTATATAATTTACACAGACGCCCCCAGCGTCACTGTGCACTCACAATGCCCCTTCAATGGAGTAACCATTGTGCAAGCAATTGTACAAAGCAATTGCCCCATGACGGATTATCTGAACAATAGCTAGCACAATGCTTTCGCCATTGAAGGGGGGCCTCCGTGATAGAAATATTAGCGTGATCGGATTTGTCAAGGGAGACGTCATTTGCACACTTATGTGAATTTCAATACCGTTTGTTATAAAAAAAAAAAATTGTAATCAACATTCAGTCATTTTAAATGAACGAGTGGACTGTTTTGACGCACCACCCACCCAAAGACTGATATGTCGTGTATGATTATTTCCAATCTTTTGTAAAAAAAACACAACCTTTTTGGGGGGGGAAATATTTTTTGTTGAACAAGACAGTTTTCACTACTTCACTCCTTTTAAATGCAAGGAGGATCCTGGAGGCCTGAGCGGTTCGGAAAGGTGCCAGACGTTATCCAAAACTTACTCTTATAGAATGATTCGAAGATTATATTTATTATAATTATATCTTTTTCAAGCCATGTAGGTAATTTTATAACTTTTTTCTCAATAAAAAAAATCGGTTTAAAGACGTCAAACGGGTTCGAGCAGTTAATCACTTTCCACACAAAAGTCCACAGATGACGCGTCGTTTGGTAGTCGCTTTCTCATTCGTTTGTAAGTGCACGACTTGCAAGTGCAGAAATTCTCAAAATGGGAATCGAGGATTTTGCTCCATCAGAGGACTCGGTGGATCCAGCAGAACCACATTTTCGGGGACTAAGTGGCCGGCCAGCCGTTGCAAATTCGGGCAGGGGACCCCCATTTGCGCTATAGGACGCCTCCATGGGCGTCGCGAGGGGGGGGGGGGGGCAAGGGGGGCACTTGCCCCCCCCCCCCTGGAAAAGCAAAAAAAAAAGAGAAAAAAGAAAAGAAAAAGAGGCGCGAAGACAAAGTGGTGTAAATTTAATGAGTTGGGGGGGGGCAAAATGTCCCTTCCCCCCTCTAAAACTGATAAATCGAGAATATGTTGAGAAATGCAAGCATTTTTGGCAAAAAAATAATTTTTGCCCCCCTCTAGAAAAAAATCCTGGCGACGCCCATGGACGCCTCCCCCCCCCCTCCTCTCCCCTCCCCCTCCGCCCCTAGTGTCTACCAACAGTTCACAAAGTGGTATCGATTCAGAAACGGTCGTATTCACTTTTCCTCTGGTTTTTAATTATTAGAAAAAAAATCGAAAATATTTGGGTGATGCATCCATCCCCCCTCCCCTCCCACAGAATCTGCCCATGGTTAGGACCACGTGTCTAACTAAATACAAACATGAAGGGATTTCCACGCCCAAACTGAGTACTGCCACAGCAAACAACAGTTATTTACAATCCATTTTGTCCTGTTCGTTAATCTCTGAGCGCTGTTTAGCATTTCTATGGTGGTTACGTAATGACGTTCATGGAGACGAAGACACAATGCGTTATACATACCGCGGATTCATTCATTTATTAGAAAACAGAAGAACGTTTTGATGGCCACGTTGAACGCTGTAACACGGAGTCGTTCTTCTATTATCACAATTATTACCATTTTTACAAGACCATCCTCAATCCTGATGTTTTTGCCTGAAATCAAACGTTTTGTTTGATAACTGCCTCCACGCATAAACTCATTACCTCGAAGACCAAAGGGCGACGTCTTCGAGGTATTATTCAAGATTTTGCCGCATGATTTGATGTGACTGAATATAAATCAAGGTAAGTGAAATTTGCTTTTGAATTGTGCTGTAGAATTTTATATTGGTTTCTCGTCTTTAAAATGAGGTTCCATCGACAAACATAATACGACCCGAAACAGTAATTTCGAAATGTATTGCAAGTTATCGTGTAGGGGCCCAACCATATACATTTGTGACATCCAGATTTGTATTCGAGAAAAAGAATTAATACGTATTTTTTTGATAATATTGTTTTCGTTTTCTTCAATTTTGAAGATGGCGAAGTTCACGTGTCGACTTGAAAAGTGGCCTGCGTTGCTGCTCATTACAGTTGTTTGTGTGGCATCGGCGGCCTTGTTCGGTAATGAAAATTTATTTCAGTCGGTTTCAAAATAGATCACACTTTTCCAGACATCGACAATCCTTAACAATATTCTTCTGTAAATCTCTCCCTTGACTAAAGAGGACTTTGTGCCTCAAAAAAGCTTATATTTTGGCGGTTTCGTGCATTAATAACTAAAGGTGTGTTATTCCCTTATTACAGTTTTCTCCGACGTTACCGTACACACTGACGACATCAATCTTCAGAAGAGCACCTTCAATCATGCAACAAGCCAGAAAGTAAAAGGTATGGGTCAGATATAAGTACAAAATTTGATAACCTTGTTAACGGTTGGTCCTGTAACAATGGAGTAACTACGGAAAGCAAGCATGCATGAACACATAACACTTTCGAAAAAAATTGTCTCAGAGGCGGTTCTGACAAGTTCAACTACTGAGTTATGCAGTCGAGAAAAACTTCGAACTTTCTTAATACTGATGACTTGCATTTAATTGTTTCACTTCCATCTGAAAATGTGTAAACAATAAGAATTTCGCGAAACATTGCGTTATTTCTGCCAGAAACTTTCGGATCTCGGTTTGATCCTCGTCAAGTTTCCGTGGGCAGTTCATATAACGAAAAACACCTCATAAAAAGGTCAAACCCTCACCCGGCGCTTGGCCGATTATCACTAATGTCAAAGCCATTAAAGTCAAATATTGACCAATTTTACTTGCACAGAAATGCGAAATGTCCGAAACAACAGTCAAGAGGAGGTAGAGAGTTTCGACCCGACACTAGTGCGCTTCGTGGAAGCCCCACTCCCAGCGGGCGTGACCGTAACTCAGAGACCCTGGCAGGATCCAGCTGACGACCCAAGACCTGTGATCCTTGCCACCACCAACAAAGCTTTCTTGGACTTTACTGCGAACTGGTTAGAGAGCATCCGCCGTTTGGACACTAACCCTAAGATCCTGATTGTGGCAGAGGATAAAGAGACACAGCGGTTCTTGTACGGGCGACCTGGGGTTCACGTGGCTGCCTCACAAGGCTTCAACACTCCGGCTGAGCAGCTACCCTGGGACTCGCCCATCTACAACGCTATGGTCAACAAGCGGCCTGCCTACATCTACCAACTCCTACAGCAGGGACATGACGTGTTGTTCAGCGATGTAGACACCGTCTGGCTTCGAGATCCCTTCCCGTATCTTCAAGGAGACTTTCACGTGGCCGTGGAGGAAGACCAGCACAAGCCTTACGTCGCCTATTGCGCCGGCTTCGTCTTCTTCCGAGCCGCTGAGAAGACTAGAGAATTCGTCCGTGAGTGGCTCCGAAGGTTACACCAATCAAAGACCAAGATCTCAGACCAGGTTCTGATGAACGAGATGCTGACCAAAGATCAGATTCCAGGTCTCAAGAAGATGGTCATGCCGTCTGAGATCTTCCCGAACGGGAAGCTATTCTTCATGACGCCTGGATGGCGGCAGCAGCACCGACAGTCGGTTGCCGTAGTCCACAACAACTGGATTCAGAGCAAGGAGAGGAAACTGCAGAGGTTTAAGGAGCACGGACTGTGGTTTACCGACACTGGCAAGATGTGATCATGGCTCTTGCCCTTGATTCTAAGATACATCAAACCCTCCTTACCTTAGTTGATTCAATCAATTAACATCGAGGAAGACCGATTTCTATGGATTCATTTATCATCAACTCTTTTCTTCAGACTTCCTTCTAGAATGATATAGTCTTCTTGTATTCCTGTAAAGTAGAAAGGTCATCACGGTGTCGACCGCTGATATGCATAAAATACTACGAAAAGGTAACTGTTCACTTAAAAGAAAGCCTAAATTAAGTCATGAGCAGATCCAGGTTTTGGATCAACAGGGGGAGGGTTATCTGCCAAGAGAAGGTTTGTAGGTAATATGCTTTGTTTTTCTGCATGGTTTTCATATTTTGGGGCCCAAGATCTTAAATAAGAAGGGGAATTAAGACCTCGATTCGCCACTGCAAGTTCTGCAGTATAAGTGACTTGAAAGAAGATGGAGTGCTCCATTGTCGCTAATGGTTTCCTTTTATACGGCGAGTAATTTTTACCTGCAGAGGAATGGCATGGAGTCTTACTCTTGCATGCGCAATTCGTGTGAACAACTCAGAGTCAGACATTTTTAACGCAATACTACAACTAAGTCACTCGATTTTAAGAGTACATATAGGCCTATATAGAGTAAAGTATATAAGAGTAGACGCTTAATATTTCAGTATATCAAAAAGACTTACTTTCCCCAAGCAACGGTAGAAATTGCTTAAACCTCGTTCACTAAAAAAAAATACATTAAAAAATTGCATTTTAAATAAATACGCATTATTAAATTATAATATAAAACTCGTGTAGGCCTAAACCTGATCTCAAACTTGGAATAATTTTGTAGTCCTACTTAATGTTGATAGAAAGGGTATTGTCAACTCATTTTAAACAAAGCAGTTCGCATTATTAGGGAAATTAATGAATTTTAAGCCAGATTGAATTTGCAGTTTGTGTTAATGTGGTTTTGTTATTCTCCAATAAGTAAACTACAACGTGTTATTGAACCGAGGCAATAATATTGCTTATTATTTACTATAGATCGTAAATACTTTGACGATCTGACTACTTTTGGCCTATCCAGTTCTAAATGATCAAAAAGACTTCCGCGTGTTCCCTCAAAATGTCAATCCTTTGCTCAAAATGTAGGAGTATGGTGGCCCTGAAGGGACATCGCATATCGCAAACGTGTGCGCATACGTATGCGATGTCGCGAAATTTATCGCGAATGTGTGCGCACACGTATGCAATGTCGTGAAACAATTCGCGAATATGTGCGCACACGTATGCGATGTCGCGAAATTTATCGCGAATATGTGCGCACACGTATGCAATGTCGTAAAACAATTCGCGAATATGTGCGCACACGTATGCGATGTTGCAAAATTTATCGCGAATATGTGCGCACACGTATGCGATGTCGCAAAATTTATCGCGAATATGTGCGCACACGTATGCGATGTCGCGAAATTTATCGCGAATATGTGCGCACACGTATGCGATGTCGCGAAATTTATCGCGAATATATGCGCACACGTATGCGATGTCGTGAAATTTATCGCGAATATGTGCGCACACGTATGCGAATTTGTTTGCAATGTCGTGAATTTTATTGCATACCTTGTCGCATACCTTTCAGTAAAATTCCTAATGAACTGGGGAGTTGTAGCAGCTAGTCTGGAATCTAGACGTACTGTTAGATATAAATAGGGTCTGACTAATAAACCTGTCGAGCGCAAACTTGCTACTTGCGCAACTTTGAAATTTGCGCGCGCAAGTTTGAAACTCACGTGGTGTCATATTTCAGCCAATAAATATGCGCACGCAAATTTAAATTGCCGTGATTTGCAGGTGTTGCGATCAATTTGTACATGAACTGCACGTTCTATTAATGATAAATGAACTGCTGCGAACTGCTAATAATACCACCTAGATAAAAATACTTGATCTTCCCAGTAGATGGATGAAATGGATTATGCAATAAAAATTCAAATTTATAAAACTATGTTGGGTACATTTTGTTTTAAAGGGGTGTTATAGGTCAGCAGCACTCTCTTTTGTGCACTTTTAGAGTGGAAAATGGAGACTCCTGATTAGGGCCTTAATTAACAGCTAATTAGTGGACCGAATTGGCCCCCTCCAAAATTTGATCTTCCCAGTAGATGGATGAAATGGATTATGCAATAAAAATTCAAATTTATAAAACTATGTGGGGTACATTTTGTTTTAAAGGGGTGTTATAGGTCATCAGCATTCAGTTTTGTGCACTTTTAGAGTGGAAAATGGAGACTCCTCATTAGGGCCTTAATTAACAGCTAATTAGTGGACCGAATTGGCCCCCTCCAAAATATGATGTGCCCAATAGAAGGTTCGGTTAGATGAAAGCATAAAAAATAGTACATTTATTGTATAACTTTTCGTTGGGAAAGTCCAAGAAATCCTTTCACTACAAACAGAGAGGCAACCACCTTTTACTCTATGTGTTTGAGATTTTGATACCGCGGTTGAGAACGCGGCTAAGAACGCGGCTAAGAACGCGGCTAGGTTTTGGGCCCATAACGCGGCTAAGTTTAGTTTGGTATGACCTTGGCCACGCTGAAATGTAACTGCCTGGTACCCAAGCTCCTGCCTTGAAGTATCTTGGGTATACAAAATGGGACCAGGGCCACTTGCGTACTCCCTAGGTCACTAACAAATTGCCCGCAAAAATGACATCACCCCAAAGGTATGCGACAAAGGTATGCAATAAAATTCACGACATTGCAAACAAAATCGCATACGTGTGCGCACATATTCGCGAATTGTTTCACGACATCGCATACGTGTGCGCATATATTCACGATAAATTTCACGACATCGCATACGTGTGCGCACATATTCGCGATAAATTTCGCGACATCGCATACGTGTGCGCACATATTCGCGAATTGTTTCACGACATTGCATACGTGTGCACACATATTCGCGATAAATTTCACGACATCGCATACGTGTGCGCACATATTTGCGATAAATTTCACGACATCGCATACGTGTGCGCACATATTCGCGATAAATTTCACGACATCGCATACGTGTGCGCACATATTCGCGATAAATTTCGCGACATCGCATTCGTGTGCGCACATATTCGCGAATTGTTTCACGACATTGCATACGTGTGCGCACACATTCGCGATAAATTTTGCGACATCGCACACGTGTGCGCACACGTTTGCGATATGCGATGTCCCTTCAGGGCCACCATATAGGAGGCTAGACGAACGGGCGAGGCACACTTTATCCAGGCTAATTCTACTCTATCCGTGAAACAGTGAAAATCTTTGTGGTTGGAGTATGAGGCGGGCTTGGGGTGCTTTCTTCTTTCAGTTTCACGACAAGTAAGCATCTGTTCCATGCAGACGGGTTCTTCCGCTCTAAATTTACTCCTCCCTGTACACTTCAAAGGTATATTCCACGATTGTTTTAAATTGAAATAAAGCCGAATGCAGGCCTACATTATATTTTTCAAATCATGAAAAGTTGAGATCATTACAATGTAGCACGTTGCCCTCATTAATGAGATGGACATACATGGTATTCTTGATTCTTCTCTCTTTTTTGCAAGATGGGACTATCATGTAGGCGGCATGGCGACATGCGTTCTGCATTTTGATAAAATCCGATCTGTGGAGCTACAGACAAGTTGTCAGGATTCCCACGTTGGGCAGGACCAGTTTAAGCGCACCATGGCTCAGTAAAGTTTGGTTTCAAAATGACATCGATTTTTTTTTGTAATTTATCCCAAAAAAATAAGCCCCTCAAAGAGTCAACTCAGAAAAAGAGGGCGCACTTTCAGAGTGAGGGCGCTCTTTAAACAGTGTTTTATGAGCAAAACATGCTACTTTTTCTTGCGTTTTCTAAATGTTTCCATGTTTTCTCTTAACCTATTATCGTTGGGTAGCGTAGCCCATATCCAAGACCAAAGTGGTACAAGACTAGTATCAGAATTTTTCCCACTATGGCATTTTATGTTTGTACTCTGAGTCTGTGCAAAGGAAGCATAGTCTTTAAACCAGATCTGAACTTATGGGGTTCAATACGTCATGCATCCCGGTACCAGACACACACCAGACTTGGAACTCAAGTGGGACTTTAAAAAACGGTGGATTGAATTAACAGTTTCCCTTCGAAATCCGTTTCCTTTCTTTTTGTGGCGCTCATTAAAGGGAATGCATACTCGACATCTCACCCATTTCGGGTGTAGCTTCAAGTTTGCAATGCATTCGTATTAAAAGTCGAGAAGTGCAGGGGAGGAAGATTGACCGACGCAAATGAGGGAAGAAGGAATGTCCCCTCTTTTCAAAACAGATATTTGAGCCCAAGCCAGGTTCTTTTAACCTAGACTGCCCCTCTCATGATTCGATATGCCTACGCTCAGACAAACTTTACCATTGATCGTACCTAATTGACTAATTTCCCTGAGCTCTCTACACTCAATTCGCACAATGAAAAGATGCCGGCAAGCCTCTTGAAAGCTCTGACAGCATTTCAAGACTTTTTCCTAACAATATACTTGGCAAATTCTGGACGTCCGCTCCAAAAGACTCACGCAGTGGCTGATCTATTTTCGTTTCTCCCTCACAGAGCCGGTGCGTAAATCCTAACCCACGTGGATGTGAGTCATGCTAGGGGTACGGTAGCGGCCCAGGCCGTTGGGTTTATAAAGCAGAGTTTCAGAGACGGGGAACCTTTTTGAGCCGGTCCTGACTGCCGTGTGGAGCAGGCCAAACCACCTGTCGACCGCCGGGTCATCACCAGACACTGTCGCAATCGGTTGCCGTGCAAGCTCGCTGTATCGAGGGTGGGATTTCCGAAAGGGTTTTGAAGAGATACGATTTCAGATCCATCATGACACGAACGGACGATAAAGAAGAATTGGTGAGCCTTTGCATGCAATACAACGCTTTGAATGCCTTGCATGTCCTGCATGAGAGGGGCGGGGTTGGAAGTTTAAAAGAGGGGCGGAATTAGAGACCACGTCCCCTCATAATAGTCGAGAGAATAACATGAAAGTATTCACATTAAGGCATGTTGTAGCTGCGTTGTTGTACATGGGTTTAAATTATTGTGAACTAATTAAGCAAGTTAACTCGGGTGTGTGCATTTGATAAGGCTGACTTGTTTTGAGCCTGAGAGTTTCCAACTCGCAAAGTTTGACGATTTCTCAGGTTCCAAATGTTTCTGATATAGCTGCTCACACGGTCTAAGTTCGATATCGTGGCTCGGGCAACACACACAATGAAGTTCCAATCCAGGCGATTAAATCCCGCATGGAGAACAATCTTCAGAGCAAATCCAGGCCTACTTCATCTTCTAGAACATAGTTTCTTTGGTCTGTCTGTAGTACATCGGGCTTTTATTTTTCAAGATTTTAAGAGAATGACATCAGGGGAAAAAATGTTTTGTCACTCATGCTTGGACATCGTCAGAAAGCTGTGACCCAAAAATCTTGCGCTGATGATAGACGTATATGCATGACCCAACATTATGTGACATTGAAACAATCAACTGTATTTATGATAATGCCAAAACACAGAGTCCTTAATCACAGTGATGTAATGCGTAATTCCTCATATCCTGTGTTTCCGTGAATCGGATCTGCTTCGGAGTGAATCATAGTAGTACCTATAAGGCTACTACTGAGGTTAAAATGACGTCTACATGGGTCAGAAGACCGTCACCTGCCGCTCATAATAATGACTCTATCAGTTATCTCCAGAACATAACACATTGCTCGTTGTCTCTTCTTTAAGTTGAAGACTGCCTCATGAGGCAGCAGGCACAGGCTGAGGGTGGGGTTTGGTGAGGTTTGTGTTGGGATGGGATGATAGGCCTTCTCTTTCTCTAAACCAGAACCCGAGGTAGCATTCCATTAGTTTGTGTGATACAAAGTTCCACCAACACCCCCCCCCAAAAAAAAAAATCAATTAACCCCCCCCCCCCCCACCACCACCCCACCCCCACTTCGGTAACAGATCAATTATCGCTTATAGGTTTCTTGAAAGTTGTTAATTTTGCCGATTCTGATTATAAATAATACGAACGCATCCATCTGAAAAAGAACAAATGAAAAGTTGCTGCGATGAGAGATGGGGTTCCTAACTATGTTAAAAGTGGTTTTTAATGCCTTTAGTTTAGGAGCAACGGTAATACTTTATATTACAATCATGACATAAATTATAAATTTAAATCTAAAATTCTACCTGGAATCAAGCATAATCACAAGTGGTCTTGGAATCTTGTCAACGAGACGTTGCCTGTAATGGAATTTGCAATGTCTTTGAAAAAAGTTGCAAACAGACCTCCGTAGAACTGAAAAACGTAAAAACTGTATATAAAACATCAATACTTTTGAAGAGTATATATAGCTAGAAGTAATACAGAACAGATCAGTATGAGGGGTTACAGAATCGAGAAGTGACTAATACCATGATCCTACGTTAGGTTGGGACGGCCCATTGGGAAGAACAGCAACGGAAGAGAATAATCTGTCCAGGATATCACCCCATATATCTGGTATTGTCTCATGTGCTTTACAGCTGGAAGGCATAGCTAAATTAAAGAAAGGAGGTCTCAATGGGAACTTGGAGAAGGGTGGCAGGAAATTGATGAATCATGCAGAGAGCTACTTATAACACAGATTTGTGACAGCGAGGAATTAAGCAAGGAAATGTGACCACAGCCTTTTGCGGATATTTTACATTATAGAGTATTGTTCAGATAAAAGTCACGGTGCAATGTCTTGCAATTGGCGATCCCATGCATAATTATGTCTCGTGTCGCTCGAAATAGAAATAAGCGTAATATGCGCACTATAGCAGATCCGAAGGAAGGGGACACAGAACCACTGATCTCTATATAAAGACTGGATAGCTAATACAGAGCCGCACAATGTACGAATTTGACGCCATATTGGTGAGACCGGCTGGTGATCTACAAAGGACATGTTGCCGTTTTTATAGACAGCATGATTTCTTTTGTAACGTCGCGGTTCACTTGACTTATATTTTGACCACCATCACTGATCAAGGTTAACTACAATTTTTCTAACGTCGTGGTTACTAAAATGCCGCAAATATAACTTTTTCGGCGTTTTGAAATAATAATCACTACGGAAATGTGTCCCTTTTAGAACATCATAATATGTGTACGTGACCAAAATGCGCGTCAACTGTTGATACAACGCGCGCGTATTTACGCGTAGAACGTTCGTATTATACGCGGCCATCTTCGTGAGACCGGGGGCGAATTGGTCAATGTGCGAAGTCTACTGTGTGAATGTTGTATGCATATCCGCTATCCAGTCTTTATATAGAGATCAGTGCACAGAACCCAGAGAAATAGTACCGTGACTGTTTTTAAATCGATGCTGTGGTCTTTCCCCTTTCCCTCTATACAGATTCGCTGAACATAAATAAAAAGAGGGAAAGAAAAAGAAGTAATCCAAACTATTTCAAACTATTGTCTCGCTGTTAACTAATTAGCGTTTTACTTCAGCTTTTTCAGGGTGCCGAACCGAAATGATTCATGTTCATTTTCCGCCACCCATTATCTTGTTTTAGACGTGCAGTCATGGGGATGACTAACGTAGAAAATCATTAAAATGATGTTGTCTGATTAAGCTTTTTGCTTTTGGCTCACACAGGCACCTTAACCTTGTGAATTTTTGCTCACACAAGCACCTGGGCAGTACTATGATACGTGTAATATGAAATAACGTCCTTCAATTAGCTTAAAATATTGATGATAAGGAGTCGTTCATCATGACAGTCGTTCATCTCCGTGCAGGTCGAGGAGCCGGCCGACGCCGGCACAGGCATCCGTCCGAACCGGCTGACCAGCATCAGTCGGGCCGCTGTGCGCGCACGCAAGTACTCGACCAGCATCAAGAAGAGAGTCCGTAAGACGGTCGATTCGTTCATCGATGGGGGAGAGCTGAATGAGGAGGTGGACCCCTGGGCTCTGACGGAGATAGAGCAGACCAGCGAACCATGGTCAGGTGAGGGCGGTATTTTATTTTTATCTAATAGACCTTGTATTTTAAGGCGAATAGGGAGCAGTGGTTGTATCACATATGCATGACTAAACCCGTACGTTTGTTATGACAAAATTGAAATAACAATGAACACATCTGAGGTACCTGCATCACATACGGTCTATGAGTTCCTCAAAAGTGGGTCCAGGCAGACGCTTGAAGTAAACGAGAGAGAATATTCACAGGGGGGAAAATTAAAACCCTGTAACGTTACACTGGCAACCCCCCTTCACGGTGCAAGACTATACTTTAAAAACACATGCAATTTGTTAACCATCTGGCCTTGAAGTAAGTAACTAACACGATTTTAGCAGTTCCTTATACACATGTAATTAGAGAAAAACCTTGAAATTTACGTTATAAATACCCCGTCCTCTTTTCCCCAGAACTGACGACAAAGGGCAAATTGTACCGTGTCCTGGTGGAGTGGATCGGCAAGCCTATCGCTATTCTAATCTTGCTCTACTTCTTCATCTGCTCACTGGATCTGATGAGCTCCGCCTTCAGGTTACTTGGAGGTGAGAAATAAATAGTACTAAATTACCATAATACTTTTATAAAACTATTCTAATATTTTTTATTCTATCTTTTTGTTCAAAGATCGCTAAACAAAGGTTAAAATGAATCGAGCATGGTGTAAAGAAAATGGAATCGATTCATAATGTATATTTTTTTCATACAAGCATTTTAAAATTTGGTTTTAAAATAACGAGGACTAAATTTCAAATGAAAAATCGTAGCTTGGAATAGGCCTAATGTGCTATACCCTCGATATATAATATCCATATTTACCAGAAATTAGCATTTTAAGTTGTGTGAGCATTCAAAGCGAACTTTCAAGACACCATTTCAACGTCATTTTTTAAATTCAAAATGATATCACTGTAATTTGACATTAATTCTGGTCTTCCTAATCCCAGGGAAGGAAGCCGGGGAGGTATTTAGCGAGAGCACCCTTCTCAACAACCCCATATGTGGCTTGATGATCGGCATCCTAGCTACCGTACTGGTCCAGAGCTCCAGCACTTCAACCTCCATCGTTGTCTCCATCGTATCAGCTGGAAGTGAGACTATATCCATTTACTTTTTCTTTCCTTTAATTCTTTCTTTATTTTTTTGTGGCCAATCGCGTTACATTGACAATAGGCATTGCCTAACTCAATGTTGCTTCAGAGTTTGAGCTTCGTTGAGAAGTGAGGCATTTCACGTGTCATCCATCTTTATCTTAGACCTTGACTTCGAGTCGGATTTGAAATCCATGCTGATTGTGACGTCAACAGCCGATTTACGCCCAAGTATGGAAAGAAACTTTAAGGCATTGACTGTTTCTTTTTTTCTTACATAGTTCTGCAAGTGGAGCCGGCCATTTTCATCGTGATGGGCGCCAACATCGGCACATCGGTCACCAACACCATCGTCTCTCTGGCCCAGTCCGGCAACCGAAACGAGTTCCGTCGGGCCTTCGGAGCCGCTACCATCCACGACATGTTCAACTGGCTGGCGGTGATCTGCCTACTGCCGCTGGAGTGCGCTACTAAGTATCTGTACCACTTCACCCAGGCTATCGTCGATGGGTTAAACGTGACTACCACTGAGGGGTCCAAGGTGGAGCTACTGCGCGTGCTCACCAAACCCTTTGCCAAGAAGATCATTGACGTAAGTAGTAATATGCCACCTGTTTACTAGTGCGCATGCGCGTACAGGTGTCTGTACAGTTCATCGCCTTCAGCAATGTTCCAGCTAAATCGTGAATTCAAATCATTCGGGCAGCATACGTCAGCACGTGACATTAGAAAATGATACTTAACGTGACTAAGTTTCTAGAATGTGTGCAGTAAGAACCCACCCCAATACACCCACCGCCAACAAACTGTTTTGTTATACAGAAATTCGATTTCCATCAAGGGTTTCCGTAACAGCATCTCAGAGGTCCACATTAGGCCCATCGTTTGCACGCGCACATAATAACAACGAGGCGTTATCCATTAGTTTCAATTACTCAAATCTATGCTTCCCCTTCTTTCCAAAAACCCCATCAATTTAGATCGACAGTAAAGTTGTGGCCAAGATCGCTCTTGGGACGATCGATCCAAGCGAAGCCAAACTCCTCAAGGAATGGTGTAAAAAGGAGAAGATAGCGGTGCTGGCTAACACCACTATGCCGCCACCTACGGCAGCTGCAACGGCCGGGGTCGCTGGCTTTACGGAGAACCCGGGCATGGTCACGGAGTACATAGAAGTTGGAGTGGAGAGATGTGAGTATAGATGCTGGCATGTAAAGTGTAGTGGAAAACGAATGAGAACATACTTTTTACCACTTTAAGATTATTTAATGGATGATAATTATCTTGTGGCATCGAGTTGATCTTAAGATATGAAGCAATCTTCCACGTACCTTCATTATGGTTAACTTGGCAAATTCTGGTCATTTGCTTCAGGTCATCTTGTACTTGACCCATCTGGTAAACTCGACAAAATAATCAAGTATATCATTGTTATTTTCGACACACCAGGTTCATACCTATTTGCCAACACCGGTTTGTCTGAGAGAGGCGTGGGCGCCATTCTCCTCATCCTGACGCTCATCCTTCTATGCACATGTCTCCTCCTCATGGTCAAACTCCTCAACTCCATCTTGAAGGGCCGTATGGCAAGCGTCATCAAGCGGGTCATCAACGCCGACTTCCCCCATCCGTTCGGATGGCTGTCCGGTTACCTTGCTATACTGGTGGGGGCCGGGGTGACCTTCCTCGTACAGAGCAGCTCCGTCTTCACCTCGGCTCTGACTCCCTTAGTCGGTTTGGGTGTGATAACCTTGGACCGCGTCTACCCGATGACTCTAGGCTCTAACATTGGTACCACGGCTACAAGCTTGCTCGCCGCCATGGCTAGCTCAGGGGACAAGCTCAAGAATAGCATCCAGATCGCTCTATGCCACCTCTTCTTCAACATCAGCGGCATCTTGATCTGGTATCCAGTCCCCTTCATGCGTAAGGTGCCTATCTTCTTTGCTAAGGCACTGGGCAACACCACAGCCAAGTACCGCTGGTTTGCCATCTTCTACCTAATCATCATGTTCTTCTTGCTGCCGCTGTTCGTCTTCGGGATGTCTCTGATCAGCATCTGGCTCCTGCTTGCCATTGGCCTTCCCGTCCTCCTCCTCCTCATCTTCATCGTCATCGTCAACATCTTGCAGCACAAGAAACCCGAGGTTCTCCCAAAGAAGCTCCGTACCTGGGACTCTCTGCCCCTATGGATGCACTCCTTGGCACCCTTAGACCGTCTTATCACCAGAATCCTCCATACCCTGACCCGATGCTGTCCTTGTAAGAAGAGTCCTAGCGACCAAGACAAAGATGCACTGCCTCTGCATTACAGCACAACTGGAGATTCTTCCAACGGCAATCTTGCCGTTCACTACGATGCTGTCAATCAACGTACCAGTACGTTACCACTCAACTCTTCGCACACCAATACGGAGACAAGAACCAGCGCATTTTAATCTACAACTTTAACATCTATCAATGTTAAAGACAGGGCCCTGTATTTAATATGGCTCTGCTAACTTCACAATTAATGGTCACCGTTCTGTGCTAACAGTGCTAGTCAATGAAAAAAGTCAGAATTTTCATCTACGTTAAAGGGTCCATGGAGTAAATCTTTCTTAAGAAGATATTTTGTGCAACCATGCAACCTTCTACTCCTCTTAAATGGACAACTGAGGGCGCTGTTGCTGCTATGTCATTTCAGGAAGACACTGTCTGCAGTTTAGGGGTTTTCTGTTCAAATTGTGAAATCAAAAGTTTTGAAACTTTGCCTATTGAAAACATTTGTGAGAAAATTTTGCTCAATGGCTTACTGCCATGTACTGACACAACAAGAAATCGCCAACAGAAAATATAATTTATGACAGCGAAATATCTAAAAATTCTGGCAACTTTTTGGTACTGAAATAGCGACATGCTCATGAACGTGGTAATTCGTATTTGCATAAAAACCAAAAAGACATAAAAATACCCTTGAAAATGGCAAAACGAAAAATTCAAAATAGGATTAAATGAGACACAGAAGTGATTTTCCAATGATTTCCAAATACATTGCATGGGCCCTTTAAGCGAGGATTTTTCGCGAATGGTAAGCAGGGCCATGAAATTGAGCCCTGTTGCAAACTGCATGAACATAATTCTATGATGCAAACGAGTCGACAGTGTTTCAGTGATGCACTTGAACCCAAGAAGCAACAGCGTTACAATAATAACATTATAATAGAACCTAATTATTTCGTATGTATGCGAGTTCGCAATCACTAATTGCGTGCTCAGAGACGTACCTGAAGTGTTTTAACTCGAAAATGGTTCATGAAAATTAACCTTGAATTTTTGAATGTTGCTGTTTAAACAAAAATTAAAATTGTAAATTTGTCATTTTTGTTTTCTAAAACATTTCACTATCGACATTTAAAAACTCTATACGTAAAGTAATACACATTATTGTACCGTATTTTAGACTATACGGGATAAGATTAGGTCTTGTGTCTTTCCTGCGAGTATTCAGTGATCCATGTTTATAAGTCGAATGCTTTATTGTAAATACATTGAGCAAATAAAATGCTTACAAAGATCTTCAATTGTTTCATATCCAGACTGTAATTATCTGTATTCGCTTGAGTTCATCACTATGGAAACATTGGTTTCATCACTATGGAAAATACGGATAATAAAATAAACCAACCCAGGAAAACCCCTAAATGTTTAGTACTTTCGTCGACAACAAAAGTAGTTGTTCCTACGCTTTCAAAGAGAGATATTCGAATCCACGCCGGTGCCTGCAGAATGCCAGGTGCCCCCCCCCCCCCTCCCTAAAATATAAAAAGAAACAATTCAGAAAAAGTGAAAGTTTTGAGGCATCTTTCCTCCCCCCCCCCCCCAAAAAAAAAATGAAAGCATTGTCATACGTCAACCCGTAGCCTTGTTGATAGCGCCCTCTACGGCTATGCGGCTTGCCGGATGAATAATCTAAATTTAGTTACGAAACAAGACTACCGAGATAGCTGTGGCACGCTATGGCAACGGATTACCACAGTCTCAAATCTAAAAAAATCCCATCATGCAGCAGTGTACTTAACAATGGGCAAATTTATGGGCTACAGATGAGTCAATGCAGGAACAGGGTCAATTTACGTTCCATTACTTTGTGCACTGGCAAATTTAATGGCGATTGTGCTTCGTATGCTACGCAGCGAAAATTTGTTGTAGGCCCACCTTGAATTTTTCAGAATGTTATCATCTAAATGCTTCGGTTTCATGATGAAAAAACAGTTGAACATTTAAAAGGTTAGTGTTATTTGTAGTATAGAATAATATTGTTATGATTTGTATTAAAACAAACAGCGAATACGTTCTCCGTCAAAACCAAAAATTAGTGGACACGAACATCGTCGATTCGTGAACGTTGACATTATTTTATTGGCAGAATCAATATTGTTGGTGTGACGTTCATGAACATGATGAACGATAGCGGATACGGGATAGGCTTGGCAGATGCTGTGGGAAGAAAACAAGTGGCAGTATTTGTGGCTTTTCTCTTCCCACAGTAGGCCTACTTACTAGTTTAAATTAAATTCTGTTTCTGTACTGTATATCAATTTGCAGGAATTGCACAGTGCAGTGGTTCATTAAAAAAAAAAATAGGGCAGCTATCAGCAGAAACCAGTTCAAGCTATTTTTTTAAGGCTTAGGCCTATAATGTTTTGAATACCATTGTCTGAAAAACATTGTAAGATTCTAAGAAACTAATTTTGTCGGTTAGGCTTAGCTAGATCTAGTCCGAGTAACTTGGACCCAACTTATCGCCTTTTTTAACATTTGGACATGGTCTGGCGATAGTAGGGTCCAAGCCCATTCCGAGACCTAGACAACACAGTCACTGACAGTCCCAAAAACCAACATTTTCCAACAAAAAACATCAGATTTCACCTTCAAAACGGCCTCCAAATTACTAGATATGCCACCTGAGGTACAAGTAGACATCGATAATTAAGATGGTTGTACTGAAGCTTACTTACGATCCGGAAAAAAAGTGAAATTTTCCGTTCATTTCGGAGAGCTCCCCTCGCGATCTTGAACACGTTAAATTTGCGATCGTGTTTAAAGTTTGAACGACGCGATTTCTTCTACATGCCCAGCGTACATTCGATGGTCCCCGTATCCCGAGTGCGATTCCGTTACCGAGCGCGCGCGATGCATCGATTATGATAATGAGTAGACTGGATCACGTTTGTAAACACATGTGCATTTCAAACGATAATAGGGAGTCGGGAACTAGCGCAGCTTTTATAGCGGGTACCAGTTCAAGCTGGTTCCGGATTCCCTTTTACAGTTCGAAATGCACATGTATGTGTTTACAAACGTGACTCATTATCATAATCGATGCATCGCGCGCGCTCGGTAACGGAATCGCATACGGGATACGGGGACCATCGAATGTACGCTGGGCATGTAGAAGAAATCGCGTCGTTCAAACTTTAAACACGATCGCAAATTTAACGTTTTCAAGATCGCGAGGGGAGCTCTCCGAAATGAACGGAAAATTTCACTTTTTTTCCGGATCGTAAGTAAACTTCAGTACAACTATCTTAATTATCGATGTCTACTTGTACCTCAGGTGGCATATCTAGTAATTTGGAGGCCGTTTTGAAGGTGAAATCTGATGTTTTTTGTTGGAAAATGTTGGTTTTTGGGACTGTCAGTGACTGTGTTGTCTAGGTCTCGGAATGGGCTTGGACCCTACTATCGCCAGACCATGTCCAAATTTTTAAAAAGGCGATAAGTTGGGTCCAAGTTACTCGGACTAAGCTAGATCTAGGCCTAATAATTTTCACATCTCCTCACATCTCCTTTGTTCTTTTTCCATGAATAATTATGTCATTTATTGTTTTGATTGACAGTAGATTCTGAAGACAAAAAAGATCTGAGTGACACTGCCACAACCAACAAGTGACAAGATGTCTGCTTCAGCTCATACCAGCGTGGCCAACCTCAAGGCCCATCAGAATAAGGTAGCACCAAATGGCTTGGTCAAGAAGGAGAAGGTCGTCAATGTCGGCAGGAAACAGAGGAAACGCAGGGGATCCATTGGTAGTTCCATCAACTTAGCTGAACCAGTGAGTAATTCTGGACTTCAGTGTTGTCAAGTTCATCCTAAGTCCGTTCATATCAAAATCCCAGTCACTTTATATCAAAAGTAACAGAGGACAGAACAATAGCAAAAGAACTGGCACAGTTCATTTGTGTCGTTTGTGACTTGATTTGAGACGGGATGACTTGTAATGGACATGACCACATCTCTGCTGGACTCGCTCATAAAAATTGTTTCTTATATCTTTTTTCATCAAAATCCATCTATAGAAAACAGCTGGCCGGCTCTGCAAAATTTTAAGTCCAATTCTGAGGAGTCAAATCTTCAAGGATAACATATTTTATTTACTTTATTCAGTACAGTTGAATTTGTCACCATTTTTCACAGTTAAGTGGCTCCGCGGATGCAAATTATCATTTCAATGACATGGCTCACAGAAAAGGCATGTCCAGGGATTGAATGGCACATAGTTTTGAATTTATGAGAAAGAATGTAATGTCAATGTGTAATATAATCCATGTTTATGCTTTTGACTACCAAGGAAAAATTCTTTCTTCACCTCATTCATGCAAATGTAGTCGTTTATTTGATGCAGATTAAAGTACATTAACTCATCAATTCAACATTGTCATGTGTTGCTGTTTAGATCGTAATTTTTTTTGTTAAATCATGTGTACTGTACCCGTTTGAATTTACTTGAGGTGTTTTTTTAATAAACTTTCAGCATAATTTTTCATGGATTCGTAACAACATCGGCATGAGAGAATGCATCCGCTTCACAGAGGCACCAGTGCCAAGAGACAAGCCTGACCCCATGTGAGTATCCCAATATTAGCTTTTGTAGAGAATCAGCTTAAACAATTCTCCTTCGAGCATTGTAATCCTGTATTCACCATTGGCGATGGTATGTTGTGGGCAGACGAGGGTAAAATTACATTGTACGCTTGGTTGTTACCTTTTACTAACACAAAAAATTGATGCGTTCCGTGAATTCTGAACTATAAGTGCATTCTATGTTTAAAGAAAGAAATTGATGTGTGCAGGTTCCCTTTGAGTTATTTATATGTCAAATTTCAACTTTGTAAATTTCATCATTGTGAATATTATTTTATTTTAGACCCGATGACCCGCAGTGCCAGTGTGGCAAGCGACGGTCCTATCACGATCCTCGCTATCAGAAGAACCATGACCCCAAGGCCAAATGGAGAGTGGACACTCACACCCATAACAGCGCCACCAACGCCTACGGGGAGATTGAGTTCATTGGAGCTGCTGGCGCTGGTCTCAGCGTTAAGCTTAGAAAGGTTGGTTTGTGTAGACATGGAGCCATTGTCACAGAGTTGATCAGGAGAAAGTACAGCTTAGCAAAGTTAGATGCTAAGCATAAATGAGCTAGGAACCAGTGATAAGCAATGTACAACAAATGGCAATCTGACTGGCGACCTGTTTTTGCTAAGCCAATATTTTCTATGCCTAGCCAATTTTCATACGTATCGTCTCTATGAAATTGGCCCTCAGGGTCCTTTTCTCAGAAATATGCTAATTTAATGTTTCCCAAAAATAATCCGATAAATTTCCAACAATATCCAAAAATTTTAAGTGGAACTTTATTGACTGCATTCCAGATTCCCAGGAATTTAATTCAGTTCAATTGAAGTTGATTTTATTTCATTTCTATTTCCTCTACAGTATATTCGTGTGGATCATAAAATCCATTCACAGAAGTTGATGGAA
Organism: Patiria miniata; assembly: GCF_015706575.1. Classification (NCBI taxonomy): domain Eukaryota; kingdom Metazoa; phylum Echinodermata; class Asteroidea; order Valvatida; family Asterinidae; genus Patiria; species Patiria miniata. The sequence goes on from NW_024037074.1 coordinate 15,359,698, forward strand.
TTACTCAACGATCACTGGCATCTGGGTACTCCTAAGCTGCTCATCTCAGTCACGGGAGGAGCCAGGGACTTCCCCATGAGTAACAAGCTCAAGAATGTCTTCAGGAAGGGCCTCGTCAAGGCTGCACTCAGTACGGGTATGAAACCTGAAAAATGTATCTCCTTTATGTTAACAAATTGATTGCAGAACTATATATGAAATTGTTGAAATTATATGACTAGCACTAGCAGTAATAATGACTTCACACTTTGTTTACATCCATGTACGTTTCCCTATTGGAGTCAGCTGGGGACGACAGCCTCCAAGTTCCCATATGAACGCATACATGTAAACAAAGCGTTACTGTGCGTGATGTCATTATGTCTCAGGCCTATTGCCAGCCGTATCCAGGTAAATCGGATGCAGCCATACATTGGCCACAATGTATTTTTTTTGTGGAGGGAGGCTTTTGTTATAGCCATCATCAGAGTCTTTGAACACATGCCTTCTCTTGTAGGTGCCTGGATCATTACTGGTGGCACCTATGCAGGAGTCATGAAGTACGTAGGTGAAGCCGTCAGGGATTATGCCTTGCTAGGCACAGCAGCCGGCCATTCTAATGTGGTATGCATTGGCTTTGCGTCATGGGGAGCTATTGATCAACGAGACAAACTCATCGATGATAGAGTGAGTTCCCAATCCATTCATTCCTAGTCAAATCATCATCTTGTCATGTAGATGTACCGTCGCAGTGATGTTGTGTAAACCTAAAAGTAATTAACATGTCCACAAAGCCGTAGATATTTTGGGTTTGCCATCCTTAGTCTTCCAAATCCCTCACTCAGAGTTGTACCCATGATTGCCACAAAATCCACCAGATACTTGTAAACTTTTTATTATTATTATTACTTATGTCTGGTAATGAAACCAAGGATTCCTCAAAAGCACCCCAGGCACTGTAGCTCGCAAGCCTGAAAAAAATCCATCGAGAGGAGACAATGAGAAGAAACTACAGTTTTAGAGGTGGGAGGAAATCCCTAGAAGAATATTCTGGGGAAAACCCACAGAATCAGGCAGGGACTGAAAACCCAATCCGCATGTTGGCCCAGGTGGGATTCGAACCTGGGTCACAGCGGTGAAAGGCGAGGAAAGTACCGCTACCCCCACCTGACTTTTATACAGTTTTAGTCAAGCCTTCACAATTTGTGTCAATTACAAGTCCTCCAATCGCAAGTCTAGCAATAAGCTATCCAAATGACCTATGACACAGGTTGTAGTTCATCCCCTGTTACTTGCAACCTTACTTGTGGTCAACTCATGTCTGTTTTGTTGTCTGACTTACGATTAACTTGTGATGGACTTGACAACAACTCTACCAGTTCACATTATCTCCAAGAAAAATATTGAAGCCTTGGTCTTGACGTCGATGGAAAGATGGTAGTTTACGCTATTCTCTTGTAATATTCGATCACTTCACATTGTCAGCTCCGGTAGGCTACAAAGATATTCACTTTCTATAAAAGTTCTTTGTCTTCTTTTATAGGATTACTCTGATCATCTAGTGTCAGCTAAATATGACACAGATTCACTTCTGTCACTGCCAGGTGGTGAATTCTGTTTTGTGTTGGATCTTGCATGGAAGCATTCAACCATTTGTTTTTGCCAGTTTTACCATGCATGTCAATTTCAAGCAGTTTTTGTGTGTGTGTTCAAACGTTTGAATTATGCGGCCTAATCTATGAACATGTTGCCCTGCTCAAGTGCAAATGCCTTAAAAACAAATCGCATCAGATATAGCTCAGTATTTTGATCAGAGCGTACTGATGGGAACGTCAAGTTTCACAACCATACCAGATCTTTTCAGAACCACAAATCTTCTCAACAGAGATTCTCCAACATGGTGTTACTGTTTACACTACTGACATGCAAAGATTCAAATGTTATTTATTGGATTTTTTTTACATACCAATTTGCTTTGTTGACTGCTAATGCTCTGACGGATATATCTTGGTTGCATGCTCAAAATGTTTAATTTGTTTTATTTTATATTATTTTTTATTGGGAGGGGACTTGACTTTTTGACAGAGACATAAATTTTCCACAGCTAAGGGCTGAGGCATTTTCATGGTGTTTTAAGATTAAGAGAGCCCTCACCATTACCCATACAAATTATTGTCTTGTTGCATGGTTTTACTTACTTTGGAAAGTATTTGACTTCTGAATATTTAGGAGAAGAAATTGTAAGTTGCTTCATGGCTGCTGGTTGCCGATAATCTATAACTTCAGCACTAATCTGCTTGAATTCTGAACTATATATGATTTTCATCGAGAATTGAATTAACATGTTTTGAAACTAATTTAGGTGTTGTAAAGCTCATAATTAGTCAGTAATATTAATGATTTTAGTAATTGATTATCAATGACAATACGTTTTTGTTATCATATAAATATTTTTAAACATTTACAAAATTAACTTTCATGTGATGCATCTATTAACTATAATTCAGAGTAATGTAACAAGTTAATTTTTTTTCGCCCACACAGGGTCGATTTCCAGCTTACTACCGCATGGACACCAAGAAGCCAAAAGGGGTGCTCCTAGACCCAAACCACACCCACTTCATCCTGGCAGACAACGGTACAGAGGGGAAGTTTGGAGTGGAGATCAAACTCCGGGCCAAGATGGAGAAAGAAATCTCGGAGCAGAAAATGTCGGGCGTGGCCAGTGAGTAGCCAATCACAAGCTGGAATGGACCTTGAACATGAATTGACCAATTAAATTGCATCGTTTAGTCAGGTGACCATGGTAGCTCGGTCAAACTCAGTCACAAGCCTCTTGTACACAAACCAATGGACTGGGCTTATCGTGATCTGACCATTACAGTCAGATATTTTCCAGCCAATTTACTGTTTTTGCCAAAACAGAAAATGGGTGTGCAAAGTCAACTGTTGTACTGTAGACGAATTCAAAAATTGGTGAAGGAATTTGGCACTCTGTACTTGACACCTCACAATGGGTTGTCCTCATGTTGTTTTGACCTTGCAGTTACCATGTCGAGTTTCAACGTCTGACAATGCTCCGTCAGTTAATTCCTAATGTGTTCGTGTCTCTCCTGATAATTCTAAGTGTGATTGTTCTAAAATGAGCACTTTTAACATTGTTCAATGATAAAATAAGCAGCGATTTTTTTTAATTTTTTTGTAAACAATACCATTGGATTTTAACCCCTAACGTTTATTACTGACACAAAGGGCTTCCTGTAACATCCAAATTCTAAACAGTCCTTTCTTAAGCAACTGATGGAAAAGAAGCCGCCTCGTCTCCAATAAGATGGATGTAAATTGATACACGGTATTTCATTTACAGTTTAGAGATCCAACATCATTTATTTATCATTTGACCACCTTCAGATGTATCTGTGCCAGTGGTGTGTGTTGTGGTAGAGGGAGGCCCCAACACCATAGCCACTGTCTATGAAGCCATCATGAACGGCACGCCAGCTGTCATTGTGTCTGGAACGGGAAGAGCCGCTGACATCCTGGCGTTTGCTTTCCAGAGGGCGCCATTGGTAGATAAGCTGGTCAAGGACAGTAAAGGAAACATCAAGAAGGAGTGAGCAACTTTTTTTTTTTTTTCTTTTTTTTCTTTTTGGTGGTTTTTGGGTGTTTTTTTTGCATTCCAGAGAAGAAGTTTATCAATTGTTTGTGATTCCTGTTTCTTTCACAGGAAAAGAACAGTGATCAGCGATGCGTTGTCGGTCCGCATCGCCGATATGTTGTGTAAGGAGTTTGGTGAGAAGGAGTTGGACACTCATCTGACTCGTATCAAGGAGATGCTGATGAGAAGACATCTCATCACTGTCTATGAGCTGGGAGGGGGTACTCAACAGTACGATATTGACAGTGCCATCTTACATGCTCTCCTCAAAGGTAGGAAATCAGTGGATCTTCATTTTCAAATTTCAAAAGTTTCTAGTTGTTCATTTGGCCGACGGTTTTCCTTTTATTTGCCTTCCTATCTCACATTTCCTTCAACCCAAACACGAACACTGTTATTTGCAAAAAAGTTGTAAAATAGAAAGTCTAAATGTTCGATAAAGCATAACAGTAATTGATGTGTAAAGGACAAGATGATACCATGTTTGCAGTTTTGTCTGACTTTTGAATGCAGTGCTCTTGGCTCTTTTTTGTGGACTTTCCTACTGTATTTTTTAGTAAATAAATGAAATTCACAAAATATTTCCTGATTCTTAATGTATTTTTATTTTATTTTAGCCAATAAGGGCCAAGTCCAAGACCAGTTACAGCTCGCTTTGATCTGGAACAGAGTGGACGTCGCCAAGCGAGAAATCTTCACTGAAGACAGAGACTGGAAGGTGAAGTGGTTGAGACATTTAGAATTGTGATTGTCAAAAACTAGATGTATAGAGTAATCATAAAAGAAGTACAGAATTGTACTTTCAGAATTGTGAAATGATTACATAATTATAAAGTGATTTGTGGGTAATGTTTTCTATTACAGAAAGGCGAGTTAGACGACGCCCTTCACTATGCCCTGGTCAACAATCAGACAGACTTTGTCAAACTCTTCATGGAGAACGGAGTCAGCTTGAAAGATTACCTGACGGTCAGAGAACTCACCCTCCTCTATAATGAGGTAATAAAAACATCAGTCTGTTCACAATTAATCACCGTGAAAACCCGTTTCAGACCGAGTTTCTAAACTTGCATCAAACAAAGTTATATTAATTATCCTTAAGATTTGAATAAAGTAACTTAAATGTTCCACTTTTTTAAAAAGGCTTCTTTGTTTTGATTGGCAGGTGAAACCAAACACACTGCTATATGAGCTTCTAGAAAAAGCCAGAGGAAAGGTAGGCAAGAAAGCAATGCAGGAGATAGAGTCTTTAAGATGTTTACCACCCTGTGTTAAATTTCTCTTAGCTGACGTATAATTTGAGAAATGGGTTCTGGAAAATCCAAGAAAAGCACCTAAAAATTACTTATTTTTCTTCAAACAATATTCCCATGTCTCTGACATTAAAACTGAAACTAGCAAAGAACCAAAATAAAAAAAAAATCAGAATCTGGAATATTTTTTCACCAAGTGCTTGCAAACAAGTGCTTGCATTTGAAGTGTGAGATCAGACGCATATTTATCGGGGCAAATAAAAATACAAACCACATGATATAAAAAGTTACAGAGACCTTGTAAAATTGACATCTGCTCTTCTTGCGTCCCAGATACTATGAGAAGAAAATTTGTCCTCGAGCTAACTAGGATAGGACTTAAACCCACAGTGTCTATAAATGCAAATGCAGACGTCTTACCACTCAAAATGTATTCTGCACCACAGTCAACTCGCAAGTTCAACCTCTTTGACGTGGGTAAAGTCATCGAGGAACTGACCATGGACACATACGAGACACTGTACATACGGAACCAGGCTAAGTACGTCTTGACGGAAGCTGAGATTGACGGAGAAGATGTCATGGCGGAGGAGGCTTACGAGACAGGAGTAGGGAAGGGATATGTGGTGACGCAGTCCCATGTCAGGGAGGGACTGAAAGAACTTGCTACCAGGTGTACGAGAGGTAAGGAACAGAAACCAGTAGACCTTCCTCTTTAACAAATGAGGGCGCTGTTGCCAAAATACCGAAGAGTGGTATTTTTGGGGTTTTTTTAATAATGTATTACAGTAGACATTTAATATACATGTAATGAACATAAGTAGATCCACAAGAGATTGTTTGATGTAGCAGTCTTTTACTTTAAATAATTATTTGCTTCCGATAATAATTGTTGATAAAATGCCTCAGGGGAGGTGTAGCGGAATGTTCGGTATAGCGTTGTTCGTTATGGCAGCATTATACTGTATAACATGTAACATATTTTTATGTTATAGGCATGTATATATTAAACTGTGTTATTTTATTATATGTAAAATCACATAAAAGAAATTATCCCCATAAAAGGAAATTATTTCTGATATTCCTCTGTTAGTTCCAACTGAATCCAAACCCTTTCTTTCCTCCCTCCCCCCCCCCCCCACAGATGCCCTACATGACTTGACGGACCACTTCCCATCCCCAGTCCGTGAGCTCTTCCTCCTCGCCATCATGCAGAATCGCTGTGAGATGGCTCGCATGTTGTGGGAGGACGGCAACGAGGCGGTGGCCTCAGCACTCACGGCAAGCATGATCCTGAAACTCATGTCCGATAGAGAGGACGACCCAGACCAGAGCGCAGCTATGCTCAAACATGCAGAGTAAGTGTGCCTCTGAGTTTGTCTGAGTAATGAGTTTGAAGCTCCTTATTCAAGATAACTCATATCAGAGTGTGGCGATGCTCAAACCTGTAGCACCAGGTTCGTCTCTAGAGCATTGATAGCTTAATAATGCAACACCGAGTTGGAACTCAGGAGTTTGAAACTCATGAAATATTTAACTCATGAAACTCACAAATATTTACAGTTTTATGCAGAATTATCATTAGATGGAAAACATGGCCGTAGAGAAGATGACTCAGATCAGAGCGCAGAGAAGCTCAGACATGCCAGTTTTAAAATGTACTCAGGGGTTTATCTTCGGAGCTTCGTTTGCTTGAGTATCATGGTGTTGGCAGGTCCGTCACCCGCCCTGAGCATCGGGGGGGAGGGGGGGAGGGGGCATAGTACCAACTGGGGGGCCCACTGCCATAAACAATACAGAAATACTTGGCTTTTGTTGGGGCACCACTTGCTCGCCAAGGGGGGCCCGGCCCCACTGGCCCCCGTGACGGGCCTGGGTGTTGGTGACACACGACTAACGGTGGCTAGGTAGGACAACTCGACCAGAGCACAGCCCCATCACAAGTCGGTCATAATGAACAGGGGATGAGCAATAACAAAGGAATGCCCTATTCACACTTCATTGGAAGAGCCTATGACTTGGGACTGGATGACTTCTGATTGACTTGTGAAGTCTTGTAAATCCTCAATTTGATACCGTTGCCATTCCTGTGCCACAGGGAGTACGAGGAGCTAGCCATTGGTGTGCTGAACGAATGCTACAATGACGATCCTGAGCGCACCTCCCTCCTGCTGGTAAGGGAACAGGACAACTGGGGCAAGTCTACCAGTCTCAGTCTCGCCAAGCACGCCAAGAACAAGAACTTCATCGCTCACTCAGGGGTCCAGAATCTACTGACGGAGATCTGGAATGGGAAGCTGTCGGATGAGAACAATGGCTATTTGGTAAGACGTTTGGACCTAACACTGCTTGAGATGACATGAATGATGAGATTTATGACACAAAGATCAGAGGAAGTTCTCTAAATGTCCTTGTGGATTGGAAAGGCTTGGCCAAATTGTAGCTCGGGAAGTAGTTAACCCCCTCTCCTTATAATGTAAGCTCTCAAAAAACACTGAGTATACAGCCAAAACTAAATATAATTTACCTTGTACATTGCTAAGGTTGTAGCATCCTAACACAGTGACTGCAATAATTTTCCATTGACTGTTATTTTTGGTTTTATGTTTATTGTTTTCCAGCTGTGGCTGTGCATGATCTGTCCCTTCATCATCCCATTCACTGTCATCTTCAGAGAAGATGAGTCCGAGGAAGAGGAAAAACAAGATTGGAAACCAAGACATAACATCGATTTAAACCTCAACCAGGTATGGCCTTGTGCGCGAACAAGAGAGGACAACTCTTTTTACCTCTTTCGAGACCACCGTGGAGGGGGCACGCGGCGTGCCGTACTGGTTCCGAGGCGTATGGTGCAAAATAACACGTTTTATTCTTTGTATTTTATGTGCACAAACGTTATTTGCGCCTTCAGCAATGCGTTAGAATGTCTCTTCCAGTAGTCCCCCAACTCTCCCTTTCTTATCATTGAGGGGGTACATGTGCAGGGTGCCCATGTAGAATAAACACATAGCAGGTACACCTGTAACATCGCCCAGGTCAATTAAATGACGGTGAAATGAGGCTTAGGCTGCATCCTAATCAGCTGTCTAGAGCTAGGTCTAGGTCCGCGCCCATTGAAAATACGCGGGGACGCGCTGACAATAGACGTAGCCATAGCTCTGGAAGCCCGTTTCGGACACGGCCTAATTATGATCAGTTCAAGTCCATCACAAGTCCTCCAGTCTCAAGTCAAGTCACAAGCTATTCAAATGAGCTGTGACTGAGACATTCCTTTGTCATATTGTTCATCCCCCCATACTTCTAATCAGACTTGTGAAAGACTTGTGATTTACTGGTGACTGAACTTGTGATGAACTCCTCTACAAAACCGATTCTGTTAGCCGTCTGGATCTTGTGACACATTTCCATCTACTTGTTCTCCATATGTTTGCCGTGTTATCTAATCAAACCCCAACATAATTTACCACCAATCAATTCTCTTCTGTGATCCTTCCAGGGTTTGCCCTATAATCTGCAAGGTGACAAGCTGGGAGACAGTCTGAAGGTGGTCAAGACGGAAGAACCTGTGACTCTAAGAGGTGGCTCTTCAGCAAGCAATGTGGCGTAAGTTGCCTGCAGTTACAGATGTAGTAGGCTTAGATTTAAACAGAACATGTGTTATAGTAATAGAACTTTGTGATTGAAAGATCTTAAAAATCAAATTTAAAGCAACAAAATTAAGAAATTTTGGCTGAAATTTCATAACAAACTACTAAAAATGTTCCTCAATAATGCCATCCAGGTGAGCTGTACTTTTAACCATCCCAAGAAAAGTTCTTTGAAGTCGTTTTTTACATTTCTTTAATTTTTTTTACTGCTGTAAATAATTAAATTAAAAATAATAATTTAACCCTTGTCTGCCTAGACCTTTCAAAATCCATAAAGAGGCTTTTAGGGTTAGTGGGATTCAGGAAGATAGAGCCTAGCCACATTTGCTTTACATGTGGCTTGATACCACTTCAAACTTAGTAGGCACAAAGAGTGTACCATTGGGTACCTGCAAAGTGGAGGATTTTGTGGGATTTAGGAAAGTAGAGCTCAGCCACTTTTACTTCTCATAGGGCTTAATACCACTTGAAACTTGGTAGGTACAAATATGGTGCCATCAGGTTCCTGCATAGTGGAGGATTTTGTAGGATTGAGGAAGGTTCCTTACATAGTTTCCTTTTGATTGCATATTGTAGTCTGTGTGACCCAGATGAGGATCCTGAGAACGCCCATCACTATGAAGAGACAACGGGCATCGATATCATTGACAGCGGCAAGGAACTGTCCTGGTGGCAACGCTTTACGTTATTCTACGATGCGCCGCTCATCACGTTCAGGCACAATGTTGTAAGAAACTGCACTTTAGAATTCAGTGTTTATGTTCAAGAAGTACTAGGGCACATTTCTGTGTATTTCTTCATGTTTGAGACATAGACAATATGTAAATCACACAGATGTAAATAAGTTTTGTCATCAAATAATAAAAACACTCGTCGAATTTCAGTATTATTTATCAAAGTGTAAAGATTATATAAACTGATGAAGTACCTTTCAGTACTATTAAAGTCTTGTGTATACCAACCCTTAATCTGCTTGTTTTTGTCAAGAATTGAATGAAGACTATTCCTCCTATTTTTCTGTCTTCAGGTCTCATTCGTCTGTTTCTTGGGCCTCTTCAGCTACATCATCCTAGTAAACTTCAAGGAGCAGTGTTCCCCAGCTGAGATTGTCCTCTATGTGTGGGTTGCAACCCTAGCATTTGAAGAATTAAGACAGGTACCGGCATGTCTCCTTTTTTTGCAGTTTTTGCGAGACAAAGGCTAGCCTCGAATCCCCTCCACCTTGGATAAATCCTTGAATTAGAAGAGTCATCAGCCGTTTTTGTCATTTCTTTGTCCGTCCAGATTGCTCAAGAAGAATCCAACAGTTGGCGGATCCGTTTTGTCTCGTGGCTCTCCGAATACTGGAACATCGTGGACCTGGCAGCACTGATCCTATTTGGGGTGGGTGTAGCGCTGCGTTTCAACTCAGCTACCCTGGACATCGCCCGAATCATCTTGGCTTTGGATCTCCTCATATACTTCGTCCGTCTGCTGCAAATCTTCTCCATCCACAAGAACCTGGGTCCTAAGCTGATTATGATCCAACGGATGGTAAGTCCGCAGACTCAGGGGTTGACCTTAACTTTTTTTTTTCACTAGCCAGCCGGGCTACTGAAACAGATTCTTAACTAGCCTGCGGGCATTTTCACTAGCCTGCATGTTTTTGTTTTGTTGAAAGTCTTATAAGCAACAATGTGAATACAATTGTAAAACGGGTATCCTGAGGCAATCTTGTCAGTGTTTTTAATAAACAGATCTAATAATTTAGCCCTAAACAGTTAATAAAATGAGACACTAATTCAGGTTTGCTTTCTAAATTTAATGATTATTTCTTCCTGTCCTTTCATCTTTGCCATAGCCCAATAATTTTTGACTCGCCAGCCGGGCTACTTAAGGAATAGTTTGACTAGGCCGTCGCAGTTTTGACTAGCATTTGGCTAGTGGGCTACCGCTAAGTCGAACCCTGACGACAACATTAGAGTTGTTCTATATCAATCTACGGGGTTGTCCAAATCTTTGTTCCTTTTTCCTGCTTTTATCCAACATTTCTTCCAAACCAAGTTGTATGTTTTTCCCCTTCTACAGATGATTGATCTGCTGTTTTTCCTGTGTATCCTCCTGGTGTTTCTCCTGGGATTCGGCATTGCCTCCCAGGCCATTCTGCAGCCCAACTCATCCAGTTTCGTGGACATTGCCAGGGGAGTGTTCTATAAGCCCTACTTCCAGATTTTTGGAGAACTCTTTCTGGAAGATATATTGGGTAAGTTGGACGTTGCTTCACTTGTCGTTAAGGATTCTAGTCGTCAAGAATTTCTTGTTGTAACTTTTTTGTGTTTTAGGATGTTTATATATGTTAAATGGATATTTTATTGACACTATTAATTTATGAAGTGTTGGAAGCCTTGCAAATAAAACTTTATTTACAGGGAAAGAAAAGTCCCAACTTTGAGTTTTCTTTGTAAGTTGATTTAGTAACATCTACAAAGGCACGTCAACTTTTTTATATGATGCACTGTAGGTAAAGCAGAATTTTGGCAGGTTTTTTTTTCTGAAAAATAAAACTAAGTATATACCAATCAATCAAAGAATCTAAATTGAATACTGGTTTTATTTTGTCCTTCACCGACATATGAAAAATAAATCTCATAAGCTTTCAATACTTGGGACTTTGGGTGGGACCATAGAGCTATATTAAATTACAAGAGCGCTAACTCCTCATTCTTGCGCACTCAGATGCTTTGAAGCCGTCCTGGGCACAGACATTTTGAATTCATGTGTGTGTTTGTAGAACATAATGAAATTAGATGGATTGAATTTTGAGAGTGTACTCTACATGCAACGCGCAAGTAGAACATACGCAAATAACTTAAACGCGTCATGCCAGTTCAAAAAATGTCACGGCGAAATGCATCTGCAGCGAATACGCATACGCGTTGCGCTGTTTGCGTAGAGAAAAAAAGAATTGCTCATTTGCTGATTGTGCGTTTTGGTTTTGGGCGTATCGGCTTCAATGACGCACCGGTATGGAATACAAACGCCAATATGCAAATAGTCGTACAAAAGCCATACAAAATTTCGAGTTTTCCATAGGTTTGTGCACAAACATGGATGCGCCCATCAGGCATCTCTTTGTACATCGAGTTAGCGCTCTAGTAATTTAATATAGCTCTATAGGTGGGACTCGAACCCTCACTAGTAAATTTGCTTTCTAGTGCAGATTTCTTGCAACTTGACCTTGAATTTGAAGGCAAAACCCATATTGAATTACCATCTCCGTGATGCAATATTCAGTCAAAGATAAACGAAGATTCCGTTTGTTTGTGTGCCGAAACAGAGAACGTTGGTTGCGTCGCTGCCGGTAACGCCACCCCCGAATCTGGTGTATACCCCTGCCCAGTGACTGCTGCTATTGGTACCTTACTCCTGTTCTTCTACATGATGCTCAGTAATGTCTTGCTTCTCAATCTACTCATTGCTATGTTCAGGTAAGATAAGCTGGTAGTGCTCTTACATCTTTCTCGAGACATTGTGTATTTTTAAATTATTGTTATTATAAACTCTGGATGTCGTTGCTCCATGGGCCGGCCAAAGATGTGCTGGGTGGACAACATCCCAGAATGGTCAGGGTGTAACACCAACGAACTGAAAGCAGCAGCACTGGAAAGACGGGCTGTGGTGGGAGCGGAGCCAGTGATCCCAACTGTGAATAATTTGAGGAGGAGACCACGGGCAAATGCCTAATGTCTAACGAATGAATGAATGAAACTCTGTTCTTTAGTTCTGGTAATTAAACCAAAGGAGTCCTCAAAAGTAAGGTGCTGTAACTCGCAAGTCTGCGAAAACCTGTGGAAAGAGGACAAGAAAAAAATGTTCAGTTTTAGTGGTGGGAGGAAAATCCCAGCAGTATGTTTTGAGGAAAAACCACAAAATCAGATGATTCAGACCCAAATCTACAGATGGTCTCAGGCAGGATTCAGATCCGGCCGAGGGCAATAAGGTGAGGAAAGAACAACTACATCAATCTAGTTTTGCATTTGGGCATCCCATTTAACACCCAACATTGGTCAAACATTTGATTGCTTCTCTTCCCCTGCCCAGCTACACCTTCTCAGCTGTCCAGGATAACACTGACGTCTACTGGCGGTTCCAGCGCTACGATCTGATCCAAGAGTATTTCTCTCGTCCCCCGCTGGTCCCTCCCTTCATCATCATATCCCACATCTTTCTGGTGGTCCGATTCATGTTGCAGAAATTCTGCCGAGTCTGCCTTCGTTACAGATCCGGCGAGATGAGTAAGTGACATTCATGACAGACTTGTGTTCAAGAGTTGCACCAAACCAATTGGTTTTAAAGAAACCACATAGGCAAACTGACTAGGTGCTTTATTATTATTTTGAGGTCTGAATAGCTAGTGACTTGACTTGAGACTGAAAGACTTGATGGACTTGCAGGGACTTTGAGGACTAGACCACAATACTATCATGAGACCTCTTAAAACAGCCCTTGCTCTTGAAGACAGACAGAGAAAACTTCTAAAACATTTAGATCATTTTCTAAAAGTCAGTTCTTTTCAGAATCACCACTTCTTCACAGACGCAATAAACTTCTTCCATATTGTAAAACTGTAAACCTCTAGATAGCTAACTCATCCACAAATTCAAATTGTTTTTCTTATCTGTAACACTTTCCTGCGGTTTAACTTTGTCTTGCCAGAGCAAAGGATTCCACCAAGCAAAGTCAAGCAGCTGGTTTTGTGGGAGACCATTCAGAGTGATGAGTATATTGTCAAAGAGAAAGCTCTACTGGCTGAGGATATAACTGAACAAGTCAAATCAACCGGCGACAAGTGAGTGTCCTTGATATTTCCAGAACTCCTTAGATGACTATTGTCTGTGTATTGACTCTGTGCAGGAACCACGGATAGTGCTGTGTAGCACTCGCGAGCACCAGTGAAGGGCGTAGCCAAGCAAGCGTTTATTTGCACATATAAGGCGTGAAGTGTGCGTAAAGAATTTTTCATTGTGTGCTTACCCATCTCGTCAGAGGAACGTACCTGAGCATTGCCGCCTTTTAATAATGGCGTTCACGTGTCCTTCAATATTAGTGCTGTTTGTAGTTTTCACCGTTTGAGTCAGAATTTTGCACAATGTCCAGTCCAGCCCAAACTTGGGTCCAATTTCATGGCTGTGCTTACCGTTAGCGAAAAAATCCCTGCTTATTGTAGCAAAATTCTGTGCTCACGGTAAGCGTATTTCACAGGTTAGCGAGGAACTTTGGCTTCTGCGCATGCGTACTTCCTGTAACTAAGGATTGTGTGCTTACAGGGTTAGTGCAGAATTTGTCTGCTAGCGCGGTTAGCGCAGAATGTGATCGTAAGCGGGAATTCTGTGGTTAGCAGAGCCATGAAATTTGGTTCCGGGTCCAGGTAGCTTCTAAGCAGAAAATGGTGCTCAGAAAATTTATATGCTAAGCGAATATCAGCTGAGTACCAGTCGTAAGCAGTGTTCATTGTATGACTTTTGGCTGGTTTCCTCTTTCAAAATAACTGCTTCTCCACTGACCATGGTCATTTGCATTAATGTGAATGTGAATTTTTGATCCAGGGTTGATGACCTTCTTGTAAGGATGGAAGAGCTCTTTGCTGATCCGGAGACAGGCGTTCCGTCAAAAGCTCTGGGACTTCTCGGCGAAAAGGCCATGGAAGAAAGACTCAACAGGCTGGAGGATCAGGTAAGGAGCCATCTGATAAAATAATCACGGAAAAGTTTCAGAGAAATTCCCCCCATGGGCTTTATTGTTATTGTGCAATCAATATTGTGTAATCTTCTCAGTCCAAAAAAGTGTATTGTAATAGTTTCCTTACAGGATTGCCTGGAGTGATGAGTTTTTTGGTTGGGCATAATAAACCCTATCAGGGAAATTTTCTCCACAGGTTTTCCGGGAGTATTATTGAGATTACTCCTGATATCCCAACTGTGCTTGATCGTTCCCACAGATCGCATTTATTCATTTTGTTAGGGACAGTCTGCTTCTACATAGTGGAGTGAGTTGGCATTGTGGTTTTGTTCCGACAGCTCAAGATCTATTGGAAAAACGGGAGATTTAGTGGGTTCGAGTCCAGCCTGTGGCGTTGTGATGTGTGTGCACTCTCTGCTTCAAACATTTTGTCCCCTACTGGTGAACAGAAAAAGTTGTTGTTTGATATAGCTATATTCACCAGAATGGCAGTATGGACCAATAATGAAATGATGTTTTGTATATTTTATAGGCATGATGAGCAGGGGTAATAATGATTTAATTAAAGACGGCCAACATCATGTGTTTAATTCCTACTTTTTTGCTGACTTTTCAACGCAAACCTTCAAATCTTATTATTGTGTTCATTGTCTTGGAGTTTTATACTTCATTATCCAAACTTTATGCAAATATTACAATTGTATGCAAATAGAACCCAGTCATTGAAGGCAATGTGTGTAGCATTACCAATTGATTGAATATGTTTTCCTGCCCAGATGGAGCGAACCAACCAAGCCATTGATTGGGTGATCATGGCTCTCCATGGCAACAAGCTGGGGCACAACGATGGACTACCTGAACTCAAGCAAATTGAACCCAGAAAAGGTAAGCGTTCCGCCCCGCAGTGCAAAGGGGCCAGTGTTGGAGTTGATGACATCATAAGTCGGGTCGTTTACTCATCACAAGTCGATTCACTTTGGCTCTTTCACTGTTCATGTGATTAGCTTGAGACTTGACTTGACAGTAGATGACTGGTGATGGACTTTTTTTTTGATATAATAGGAGTTATTAGGACTTGTAATAGACTTTGACTTCTACACTGATAGGGCCAACATTGAACCTTCAAATTTTTTTATCGGTCTTTTATAGTAGTCAAAGTCTTAGTCTAGTCAAAGATACTATGTAAGTTTGAAATTGTGGAGTAACAGGTGTGTACTCAGTAACTCAGTCAGTGATCCAGTTAGTCAGATTAAAATAGGCTGGCCCTTAAGGTCTAGCAAAAACGTAAAAATCTTCTTTTTGATTTTGCAGAACAAGATAATTTTGACAATGAGGAGGAAGAGAGAAAGGTTCCGACAACCCTAGAGGAACTTGGGATAGCGTTACATCAGAAGGCTCGGTCCAGTCCCTACCCAGGAACTGCCATCCGACGGTTCCTTGTACCTGATGAGAAAGTGCCTTGGGAGGTAAGCCTAGACGACCTTTTCACCCAAGACTTCAACTTTGAATTTATAGTGAACTGCTTCTTTACCTCTGTCATATTTCTGAATGCATTCTCTTTTCTGTGTATTGCTTTACCCTGAGTGACTTTCAGCTGTGTAGTGGGCAACTTCTGTGAAGAAAGACTGGACATCATTTAAAATCCACCAGGAAATTTTGGGAAGATTTTGAAGCATCAGGGAATCTAGAAACCCAGCTACCAATCTGTTTAATACTCGCAACTAAATGCCCTTGAAAAAAACAAGGAATGCGACATATGGGTTTCTGTACAGTAATAGATTTTAGAGGACTCGGGAAAATACCTTGCAAAATGTCTTTGGGAGTTGGGATTATAAATCTTAGAGTTATATTTTTGTATGAATTCTTTTTTTGTTAGGGAAATGTAAACTGAATATTGTGTTTTAGATTTCCCTTGTGTAATTTTGTGAGCACTGTATACCAGTGCTGTCCAAGGTGTTTAGGGGAAAAAAACTCACAAAGATTCCTTGGGTGAGATTCAAACCTACGACCTCCTACTTACTGGTGCAGATGGCTTACCACCCGATCATCCAGTTTGCGTGGGTCGGCTGTAAATGATGTCAATTCAATATGAGGTTTTGCCCTTCATCCCAAGCCCTTGGACAAACCTGAGTTTACAGTGCATATGAAATTACATTGGTGAAAAGCAAGCAATACCCAGTATTGAATCTCTAATGATACATTAACAGTATCATTCTTGGTTTCTCTTTTGTTTTGTGATTTTCAAATTCCAGTGCAACTTTTCAAGTTACAGGCCCGTCAGTTACACCCATTCTCAAATTCTAGACATGCCCCACTACGCCGACATTGATCTCCTCCAGTACAACAAGAAAGAACGACCCATCCTGAACTTCAACTCCTATGACAAGGCGGTGAATCACGATCGCCAGAGCTTCACAGGAAACTATAACATCACGGACGGCATTCCACAGTAAGTCATTGATAAGAAAAAGTACAAAACTTTGCCCATGCAGGAGCAAGTTTGATAAAAGACTATTCATTGACTAGTGGTTGATTTGTGACATAACTTACACCTGTGTACTAATAACAAAGTGTGAACGTGTTTAGTCAAACGATGATCAAAGATCATCAGGAAACGTCTTGGTGCTTGCTCCCTTCTGTCCACTATGAGACGTGTGGGCTGTTGTAGCCAGCAATCCAACCAGCCTTGATAGGCTTGTTGTCGAGACTAGTCCAACCATAGTTGACTAGCCTGGTTTTGATGGACGATTGTTAAACTAGGATTATCGCTCCAACTTGCTCCAGGCTTTGAAGAATGACAGTCTACTATTATTGCTATAACAAGGATACACAAGTCGCCAAATTTTTAACATTAATTTTGGAGTGTGCCATCTTATCATTTTCAAACCTGTGCTCAACTGAGTGATATAACCAATTCATTTTTAAAAGAATAAATTTTCCAAGCATCAAAATATTTTTAAAAAAAATTAAAATAGAATCGGAAACAGAACAGGAACAATTTCATCAAACTTAGATTTTTGCTTTTTGTAGCAGTGTTGTAGTACAGGTTCTTTTCCCCCCTAGGACCCTACATGTATTGATATTAACAGTAATTTAGAAGGAAACAAGTATAACCACTTAATCTATGCTGACTGAGTACTTTGAGAGAGCAGGAATATGAGTGTTCGGACTCATATTACCTGACACAATTAAATATGCTTTGCAACCCAATCCTCAAACCAATAACTACTTTTGTAAAATTGTAAGCAAAATTGTTCAAACTTTTTCTCAGTACCGTAATTTTCGGAATATAAGCCGCGCGGCGTATAAGCCGCAGCACGCAAAAATCTGCAAATTAAGATTTGAAGTCGGCGTATAAGCCACATCGGCGTATAAGCCGCACCGACGGCAGCGGTTTCAATTTTGTAAGACCTCCAAATTCTAGCCAAAATGCTCTGAACCAGTTCCATTTACACTACAGAAGCTATAAAAAGGGCCACAAAAGTTGTATCAAATCATTTACAATCGATACTCTCACAAACAAATGTGGAAATTGATGATGAGAAATAAACACCGGGAATTGCTGCCGGCTGCCCCGTCCGGTCCCCGGCCGTACATCACCTATGACAACATGCCTATGACAACATTTTCCTGCAGCACGTGAGAGAGTATGCAACCCACCGTGATTTTTCCCCATTGCGTGTGTTGTCCGACTGGAGCACTACGTACAAATCTTGCTTTGAGGCAACAGATGCTGATTTGTTTTGTCCTAAAAATATACAGGTCCGTTTTTATCTCAAAACTTATCAAATTTTTGTGATTACTAACGAGCAGTATTCAAGTTTCGATCGTAACTTTCTTCGAAAATAGTCAAAACGATGCTGCCATTTTCATGGACGAATCCATTGATTTTGTAAGGGGTGATGTAGTCCCTGTTTTGAGGTTTACATCGTTTCTTGAATACATTTCAAGTACAAAAATTATATTGTGAAGTTGAACAACTGATTATCGACTAAAGAAATGTTTCGGACACCATAAAAAGTATGAGTCGCCTTTTTTCCTTTTTTTAAACAGCGGAAATGTTGGTAATTATTGTTTCTAAGATAGTGCACCCCTATATTACCTCAAATGGTGTGGTCCACTGGGGAAAGCCAGCACTGCACTAGATAGAATCACATACGGCTTGTTGCAAGTGTCGATCGAAGACAGCTTTCACCGTACTTTTTACCGCTCGGCACCAGCTTTACGTGGCACGTGGTTTCGGTTCGTTAATGACTTTCTTAATTGATTCATTTCAGCAACATATCTCTTCTTATACCAGTACATGTACATTAAATACACATGTGAATTTCATTTTTATTCTTCAAGGCTCGGCGTATAAGCCGCCCTGTGTATAAGCCGCAGTAAACATTTTCATGGGCAAAATCAACGTATAAGCCGCGGCTTAAATTCCGAAAATTACGGTAATTTTTTTACCACTTATTTCATTAAAAAGTTATCCTGACGTTCAGGCAAGTAGACACAGGTCTTTCATGCAATTCTCTGCAATACTCCCTCCTACTGCCTCACAATGTTTCCTCTAACATGCCTTATCTTTATCCGTCTGGTTTGTTTGTCACTAGGAACCCACGAGGGAGGACGGGAATGATAGGCCGTGGGTTACTGGGACGGTTTGGACCCAATCACGCCGCTGATCCAATCGTTACCAGGTACAAACTCCGACGTTGTGCTGGACCTCAGGGATATGTTTGGAAATGGCAACCTTGCCCTTGAGACACATTCTGCCAGGATTGTCAGAATTGAAATGTCGCACCATGTAACTTTATGATTTAACATTTGCACCTGTCGTAAACACAGAGAAGCATTTTTCCACATTTTGTAAAAAAAAAATCTGTTTAAAAACTGTGCGTTTTGGTGAGTAACTTTGATGTATAATTTTGGCCCCAATTTTTAGGTGGAAGAAGAATGCAGATGGATTTAAAATGGAAGACAATGGCCTGATGGTTCTGGAGTTTATTGCCATACAGAGGAAAGATAACCAGCAGTGGGCCATACCGGGGGTATGTAGGGGTACCAGAGGGGTACAGGGTGGGGTGTATGGGGTTCATAGAGGGGTACAGAGGACATGGAGTTTATTGCCATACAGAGGAAAGACAACCAGCAATGGGCCATACCGGGGGTATGTAGGGGTACCAGAGGGGTACAGGGAGGGGTGTATGGGGTTCATAGAGGGGTACAGAGGACATGGAGTTTATTGCCATACAGAGGAAAGACAACCAGCAATGGGCCATACCGGGGGTATGTAGGGGTACCAGAGGGGTACAGGGTGGGGTGTATGGGGTTCATAGAGGGGTACAGAGGACATGGAGTTTATTGCCATACTGAGGAAAGACAACCAGCAATGGGCCATACCGGGGGTATGTAGGGGTGCCAGAGGGTATGACAACTAGCATTTAGCAAAACCAGGGCTGTGGAGGAGTACTGAAGGGGTACAAGGAAAGGTGTATTGGGCTACAGAGGGGTACAGGGGATATGAATTTTGTTTTATACAGAGTAAAGACGACCAGAAATGGGCAATACCATGGTTACGTATGGGACCACATAAGGGGGTACGGGACTTCACATAGACATGTGTTGTACAGGTAGCCGTAGCCAAACACCATATAATTGTGTTTGGTCTTTTTGCAGGGCATGGTTGAGCCAGGGGGCGTGGTCAGTGAGACACTCAAGAGGGAGTTTGGTGAGGAAGCCATGGGATCAATGGAAAAGTCACCAGAAGAGATTGCCGCCATTCATAAGAATATTGAAGAACTTTTCCAGCACGGCGTCGAGGTAAAGAAGACAAAACCCCCAAATAAATAAAAAATATCTCGTCAATTGCTTTTTAAGACTTCAATAAAAATTTTGATTTTTTTTTTTCAGGGATTGTAAATGTCAGAGGGCCGGACGTTTTTGAACCTGGTAGACATATTTTCAGAGATTTAAGCTCATAACAAAAACAGCAAATTGCACCAAATATTAGTGAACAATCCCTGCCCCTATCAGTATCTAATACCCTGCAAAAGCCTTCCTAATGTAAGTTGTCGCATTTCTTACTGTTGTGGCAAAAAAGACAAATTCAGGCAGAAGCTTGGGAAACATGGCAAAATACAGTCACGATAATTTAAAACATGTCCCTCAATTCTTCCTTTGTCACTTATGCAGGTGTATAAAGGTTATGTGGATGACCCGCGTAACACTGACCATGCCTGGATGGAGACTGTGGCTATGAACTTCCATGATGAGGAAGGAACGTCAGTAGGTCTACTGGAACTACAGGTGAGAAGAATACAGAAATCACTATTGTCTTTGTCATTGCTTTGTCACTCAGATTCTGCCTCTTGACTCAATTGAATCCTGTGAAGTTATCAAGTTATCTTTTTTTTTCTGCTTAAACAGGCCGGTGATGATGCGCAGGGTGTGCGATGGCAGAGAGTCAGCTCCAAGATTCCTCTCTTTGCTAGTCACCAAGCCATGCTCAGGAAGGTAGCTGAGCTACACAACGCTGCCTTCTAGATTTGAGTCACAGGATACAGCCTTGTGGAGCTAGGTATCAAAGACAATGACTGGGGCGTCGTGTCTACAACAGCAGTAGTCAGCTCCAAGATTCCTCTCTTTGCTAGTCACCAAGCCATGCTCAGGAAGGTAGCTGAGCTGCACAATGCTGCCTTCTAGACCCAAGTCACAGGATTCAGACTTCTAGACTAATCTGATGTAAATAAAGTAATCTTACAGAACAAAATTACAGCTTTTAATTTTGTACAAGTGAAACAGTATTCTTTTAACTAGTCCATAGTTGCTTTCTTGTTTTGATGGACCTATATTTCACTCATTCAACCAATAGGCTTTCGTCTCTCAGTTTGATATTTTGTACAGATTCTGTTTAGATGAAGCTCAGTAAGCGAATTTGGTAATTTAACTGCACTGCGCACAATGATATGAGTCTCGGGCTTATTCAAAAATAGATGTAAAAGACTTACAATAAGCATGAGATGTGGTGGACCCATTTAGAGGGCGTTATTTGGAGTAGGTAAATGCTTTTGTTTTTACCAAAATTTACTGCTTCAAATTGCGCCTCCTATTGTGTTCGCTAAATCTCACAAAAACCAACTACCTTTTACTTGTTTACAAGATTTCTAAGCTAAGTTTGAGCTGAAATAAGTGTTTATAGTGTGTGACTGTCTTTCAAGAAGTTAAAAGAAAGCTTCTTTGTTTAACATGCAGAGATATTCTGTTATGTGTGTGATCTCATCACCTTGATTTGTAGCAATTTTTGTGCAAAGTTGTAGCATTGATTAAAGGGATATTGTGATTGGCTCAGCACCAACATTAGTACCACTGGAAACCAATCAGATGTGTCCATACAAATTAAAATAAATCATGTGCCTTATAGACAGTGTAGTTGTGATCATTCTTTGAAAAATTGTAAACTTAACTGATCTCAGATGAAAAAGTATTTTTGTAAATAGCATGACAAATTTGAGATGTAGAGTTGTGAGAATAAATGAATTAAGTTGATATTTGATGTATTTTTCTGTTAGCACCTTGTGAAATCATCTCGTTGTGAATTGCACTTAGTGTAATCTTTTTCAGATCGTTTTAACTTGGAACATCCAGGTCTGTGCAACGTTGAATTGTCATGTACTTATCAGGTATATACATGTACGCATATTTTAATTAAATTATAGATTATTTTTCCATCCAAAGAGTTGAATTGAATTTGATTATAGAAATGAGAATTATATGTAAATATAGCGTTATTCGATTTTGTTATGTAAAATGTTCACTATCCATATATGAATTGTTTTAGTCTTGTTCTCTTGTGCAATAGGGTCCAGTTGGAAGGGTACTGGTATTGTTCTCTTTTTTTTCTTTCCATTTCTGTGTGTGTGTTGTGTGCGCTGTTTTGTTTTCTCAATTAGTAAACAACAAACATGTGCCTGTTGGATATTGAAAAATACAAAGAATTTAACATTTCTGCTGTTTTGAATGGGTAATGCAGTTATCCAATGTACATCAAGGACTTTGGGAGATGGCTTTAGTGTTTATCGTTTATTAAGTTCCAAAAAAAATGTTGCATTTTGTTTTCACTGTGTTCTAGGAAGCTGTGACATGAAGTATTTTAAACATTTCTTTCTCATTTGTCTTTCAATATTTTCCATTTGTTGCAAAATCATGGTTTTGAAATAAATACAAATTAATTTCTTCATTTCGTTTTCACTGTGTTCTAGAAAGCTGTGACATGAAGTATTTTAAACATTTCTTTCTCATTTGTCTTTGAATTTTTCCATTTGTTGCAAAATAATGGATTTTAAATAAATACAAATTATTTTCTATTCAATGTTTATATTCCACATAGTGTACATTTTACATACACCATTTCCTCGAATTCACCTAGAAATATTGGTAACTATTTTGTATCGTAATTCAAAACCAAATTCAGACAAACTCAAGTAGTTTTTTCTTATGAACATAAGCGTGCCTTGAATGAATTGTCATGTGATTTGACTAGGTAATACAGTGAGATGTTTGAAGTGAGCTTGACTAATTAAAAACAACTGTCATTAAAAGCGAGTTAATATCGACGTTTTCTCTTTATATTTTTCCTGTTTTTAATGTTACAGTATTGTTTGTCATCTTTTCAGAAAAGTCATGCTCGCTGTTAAATTAATGCGGTGGTCTTCGGAATATTGCTTCGCTGCCGAACCAATCATAAATTTTAATAACGTTTAATGAAACGAGATGTCGACCCTCCCCCGGTAAGTGGATCGGTTTGCATAGTTTATGTATCCATCTTAATTATGTGATCCTGTCTTGTTACGCTCCAGAAGTCACCATGGTTGAACGCTGGCGGGCTTAAATTTGTTTTGATGGGGAATATATTGAAAGAATCAATTTTTCCAGACATTGGAACTTTTAAGATTGACGATAGCTGGAGACCAGTTGACATTACGACGGAAACTTTGTGAAAATATCAGCGCTTTACGTCCACTCCTGATCCTGGCGGTTTGCGTTGTCTTTAAATTGAATTTTAAACGCCTGAAACTGAGATTGTGTTAAGAATTTGGCTTGGGCGGGGCCCGCTTCTCTCTATCCCCGGGATTTATGCCCCTGAATGCAGGTTTTTTTTCTTTTTACATCGGGGAAATAATCTCGCTAGCCTCCGCCCCGGTTCCGATCACATCAGTACGGCTACGGCGATTTCAACTCATGGATTTAAGCTACTTCAAGCAAAAGTGCCCCTTTCTAATTTCGGTTGAGAAAATTTTTTACTTCGTGAAAGCTTTAACTTTGTCCAAACTAAACGAGAACATCGTGGGTAATATTTTATGTTTAAAGTAGACGTGAAAATAATCCGTAAATTGCAACGATCAGCTAGCTGATAATGCTTCACGCTAATTTATTTAGGACCAAACACTGCTACATCAAGTGCAATCTTGCTTTTTTTTTGTTTTATATACGTTGTTTTTGATATTTACATGAACATTTTAGCGTCTCGACTCAAATTTTCACAAACCCTCGAACTCTTGACTTCAAAAATGTGTTGGTCTATTCTCTTCTTAGATATAGGCCTACGTAGGCATCAATCAGAATATAGCCAATGTCCTTGCACACAAGTCCACAAAATATCTTGGCCTTACAGTTATTTCTCTCCGATGTTAGGCAACTTTTCCCTGGCCTTTTCGTTTTATATACGTAACAATGAAATTTAATCACGTCTAAGTACGGCAGTGTTTTTAAACTCTTCTCCAAAATGTTTGGCTGTACAGTTAATTATTTGTCTCTGAAGCGTGTTTTCCAGATGCAACTTCCAATTCTACATGGCATTTTCGTTTTACATACCAAACTATGACATTTAAAGATGTGCAAATGTCATTGCCGTACAGTTATTTCTCTCCGTAGATAGCGAAGTTATCCATCTTGGCGAACTGGGAGTGGTCCGCTTCGAAGCGAGTGCTGTTGTTGAGTTGGCACAATTTTGCTCCTCCGCCACGGGAGTACAGTAAGTTGAAGGAAAGACAGCCGGGATCGTAGGCACAACTGGCGGCACAAGACTTGACACTGCTCACCGTGAACTCGCGCCGGGTGTAGCCCACGAGCTTAGCGCCCAGCAGACGCCACGGCTTCAGACTGACTTGAGGACCCTTGCAGATGCTCTGATGACTTTGAGAGCATCTCACATCTATCCAATGTCCAAGAACGATCTCCGCACAATTTTCCGCGACCCCGCCGTTCGGTTCCCTATCCGTTCCGTACTGGTCCAAGCTGAACTCGCCCCCGTTGTGGCAGACCCAATCACCCTCGGTTTCCATGTCATTACAGTTGATCCACAGCCTACCGCCGCTGATTTTACTCCTTATGTAGTTCAGCTCTGCCAGGGATGATGGGGCAGCCATGTCAGCGTTCATCCCTCCACACATCGACCGTGACTCCAACCAATTCAGCTTCTCCGTTTTCATTTTGTAACAAGAGTCACCCCAGGGCTCCCAGTCAGCCGGGCACTGGTCCTCGTGGTTGCAGGGTTGAGCAGAAATCATACCGACGGTGAATAAGATGAACAAGACCAACTCCACACCTTCCATCCTCGGCTATCTACCACTGTCACACTAGGCATACAATGATGAAAGGCCTTAATCTGGCCAGAAGATGGATGGTATCTACAGGCCTATAATGTACCGATCCAGTAAGCACCGCCCCATGGTATTCTGACCAATCACAGCCGTGATTTATGTCCGACATGCGTGCACAAAAGTCCGACATGCGTGCACGCGCGCGTATGGCGCGGCAGGAAAATGCAGTGTGGCATTGGAGAGGAGCACGTGTTAATTTGCCCACGTGCGCACTGGGCGGGGCTTACTGGATCGGTCCAATGGCGTGTCCTTGGCCCTGACCAATGAAATACATAAAAGTGCATGGATTGGGAGTTAAATAAGGTCTTGATTGACTGCGATCGCAAGTACAATAAAATTACTTCTCACGTGAAGAGCGGGTTGGAGTCATGGTGACAAAATGTTGCCATGACTACTTGGCAATAGAAACGCCTCCGTATCCGTCTTAATGACGAATTCAGGATTGATTTTCAAAGGGCTCGCCTAATCTGTGGAATCTAACAAGATTTTGTTTTGTTTAGAGGGGGAAGGGGTGAGATGATGAGATGATGAAGTCAACAGATTCATTGTGTCACTCAGAGAAACAAAAGAGTCGAAGCAATTAAACCACGGATGACTTGTTCCGGATTCTTAAAATGAATTCCGTGTGAATTCTTCATATAGGTGTACGTGTCCACGGTCAAAAATAACCGATTTTTTTTCTCTTCATTTGGTGTGATGAAAAGACTTTGGGATTTGGTAGGCATAACCAAAATCGATATTTTAAATCCTTATCAGACATATTGTCGTGCTAACAGCCATGATGTGTTGTAGCAATTTTTGGCAAATTTAGGGACTGCAAAAATGTATGTTCGCTTTCTTTTTTAAAGCATCTTGAAGTGTGAAATGCTGTACAGCAGTAACTATACAAAGCATCACCCTTAACCTTAAAACATAAAACTTTTGTTTGAAAAACATAAAACAATTTTTAAAATTCATGTTTATATTATTTTTAGACCCTGCAATACAGTGTGTCTTTAAAACTTGCAAACTTGTATTTTTTTATCCCATTTTTACCCCTCAAAATATTCAAATTAATACAGACATTTTCCTCAGTTTTGCTAATATTAGGTCAAATTTTGGTCCTCTAGTGAGAAAACCTTTGGATATTGTATACATGTACTCTTTTTGCAGCAGCACCCCAAATAATGGTTATAAAAAAACCTAAAAAGTATTATTTATATGAGGTTTTTTTTTCATTTGTCTTGAGTTTATCATGTATGAAGCCGGAAAAAAGCACGTGTTAGAAACAAAAGCACATTGTGCAGTACTTCTAAACCAGTGGATGAAGAGGCAAGCAGTATAGTGTCCTCTCCCTAGACCCCGCCCTCCCCCTTTACTACTAACATTCAGATGTTTTCAATTAGACTTGGGACAAGTCGCCATGCATGCGTGTTTTGTCCGTGCATGGGCGTCCCCAACTTATTTACTAGCACGCGGCACATGTAATACTAATAGGTATCGCTCTAATATTGGTATCGCCCTATCGCAAGAAAAAATCTTCATTTTTTTTGACTTGCGAATGGAAATGAAAGCAATGACATAACGCAAATACGGTGTATGACCGTCTAGTTTCAATTCGCATAACACTGAAGAAACTATAAATTTCGTCAGTCATGAGGTTTGCTCTGCTTTATTTCACAACTTAATTATGGAATATAATATTATGACTGGATTATGACCAATGAATGGGAGGTTTGTGGTATTAAACACATTGTGAATGGTATCTCTTTGTGAGTTGTGTGGTTCTGGAGTGACGCAGATTGATGACGTACCAAAACGCTTTCCTAAGTTTCCAACCCCCACAAACAATCCAAATCAACCATGACATGAACTTTCAACTTTTATATAAAAAAACTAATGCCATTGTTGAAATAGGGAAAAGGCCTTTTCATTTTGATGAAAAAGGGAGTGCCTCAAAAGGTATTTATTGGAAAGCAGCGAACCGTGTTTGAGTCAACAGGTTATGTTGATATTGGACAAGATCAACGCGGCCAGGCCCTAAAGGTATCCTTCGATTGATGTATTGGAAGTTCTCCTCGGTCGTGTTCCACCACAAGGTTGCTACAGTTCTTTGGGAGTAGCCTACAATTGCAAAGACGTAAGTAGAACCTGTGCTTAAATTCAAATCACTCATGTACTTTTCAGGTTACGGAGTTTTAAACACAACCGCCGTTTTAAGGTTCTTTCCACGGAATAAAATTCAGTTTTCTTTCAGCAAAACGAAAACAAATCACATGAGGATGTGTGTTAATTGTTTTCGTTTTGCTGAAAGAACACACCTTTTTTGTGATCCTTGGACAGAACTTTAAAACGGTGGTTAAACTCCGTAACTTGAATAGTACATGAGTGATTTGACTGAGTCTTAAACTAAAAGAAAGCTTATGAATTGGGCTTTCATATCCTAGATTTTGAAAGTGCTACATGAAGAACTTCACTTAAACAATAGTCCTGACACTTGGGTTTCGCTTTCTTTTACTCACCCTATAGTGATATACGTTAAGCTCACAAAGCGTCATCCAAGAACCAGATATAATATAGCTTACAAAGAATTTGAACCCAGACGGAATGGCACATAAGTTTCCATGAATCTATATTTTTTTCATCTTTCTTTTTTGGTCTTAATTCAGGATGAACTTGGTGAAGTTTTACGGGACTCTAGTCTTGTGCCTGGCTTGCCTCACTTTGGTTCTTGGATTCAAAGGTAGGCCTATATAGAATTCACGGCTGCTTTCAGATTTGTGCAGACTTCAGATTACATGTCTCGTTTTTGAGATGAAATGAAATAAAAAGTGCATTCACAAAGTTGGACATAGCTGGGTTTTATCTCTTTTTAAATTTTCTGCAAAAACAATAAACAATTGACTTTTAATGTTATTGATTTTATTTATCTTTTAAAAGATACCTATCGGGAGCAGAGTCAAGATTCCGGTAAATAAACCTTTTTAGACTTTAATAATCCCTGCTATAGTTTAACTGCCATTTCATACTGTGGATGAACTGATAAAAAAAGGAGTTATTAAGCACTGTCCAGATATTTGTCGTATTTTATCAACGAGAAAATGTTTAATTCTTTCAAATCCATTTTCAGATGAGAAACGCGGGCCACGAGGATTGGGAGCAAGTGACACTTGGAGAGCGAGTAAGCATTATCAGAGAATTTGTTGTTCTGTTTGTTGAGTGTCTGGCATTATCATTAATTCAAATCATCACCACTGTAACGACTAATTTGAGCCACTACAACGTCATTCAGTCTCAAGTCATGTGACAATGCAAATAAACTTTTGTCTTTTATTCATTTTTAGAGGAGCGGAAAATTGTCCAATACATGAGAGGGATAAACACCCATGGTAATGCAATTTGAACTTAAATCTAATCAGATTCCGATTTCAATCTAAATTTTCATGAAAGAATGGTTGCCACAAGCCACTTATAAGAATTAAAGTTTGAAGGAAAGCGTTTCTCTTTTACACGTTGGTCACTCTTTTCTTATACATTATACATATTTTTATTCGGTATTGAACTATACTTTCATAAGTTCACTTTTCTATATTTCAGATGAGCGACGGCTCGACCCACCAGGCGGCAACGAACATGAAAGTAAGCTTGAATGATATCAGATTGGTTCTGTATTATATCTGTAGTATTTTATATCAGGGCTTAGCCAAGCTGGTTAAGGAGGGGGTCGTTTTTACAATAAAGTGACACTTTTATGGCTAATAAACAGTTAATCACCTGTGCACAGCCTGGTGAATCCCGGGACATACCGTTATTTCGTTTTACCGTTTTGGATTTCCTCAAAAACAAAAACAGTAAACGAGCCATTGACCGTTATGTCGTTTTACAGTTTTGTAAAACGGTCAAATGGTTTTAAGATAAATACGGTTATTTCGTGCACGAAGAAGTGTTACCTCGGCATAATTAATGCGTGGTGTGATTCCTGGCGTAACCCTGACCCCCATCTACTGAGATTAATTGGTGGGGCTTAAAGAGTTGCAAGGAAATTGGAGTTTGGCGCGGCTCTTCAATAGCCAATATTCGCAAATTCTGTCGTGAGAACGACATAATTGTAAGAAGGGCAACTTCCCAGGCAGTGAATCGATCACGAGGTCGACACATTAACATTCCAAGGTGCATTGCTTAATTGCCAAACCTGAATCCAAAAATGGTCGATAAGACTATTGACCGTTTTGTCATTGTCATGTTTTTGTAAAACAAACCCTTTAAAATAAAGCAACTAACCGTTTATCGCTTTTTACAATTTAAAAAAATATCAAAAAGGTCATTGTTTTTTTGTGACTTAATACCGTTTGACCGTTTAACAAAACTGTAAAATGACAAAACAGTCAATGGTTCGTTGATTGTGTTTGTTTTTGAGAAAATCTAAAACGGTAAAACGAAATAACGATATGTACCGGGATTCAATGGCAGTTCACTGTCCTTGCTCCTCATAATGTGTTTCAACCTATAATTTTGACCGACTGACTTGTGATTGACTATTAAAACCGTTTGCCTATATAACTTGCTGGGACTTGCTTGCTCTCCATTATCAGATCTTAAGTGCAAGTTGTTATATTCTGTCTTTTCAGAGAAGTGGGAGAGGTTTATTAAAACGCGGAAACTCTCCGGGGATAAAAGAAGAAATTAAATGGACCAATCAGCGATGAGTCCCGAAGTGAGAATAACCACGTACCTCGACTGCATGTATCCTACATGTACACGGCCCATAACAACTGAATTCGGTTTATAATCATGGAAACAGCAATTTTTGGGTCGAAACTGCATGCTAGCACTGGAATCCACTCGTGCATAATGGTTTTAGGGCCGTTTTCTGAAAATGTGCCGAATCCGCTGAACTGACACACTTAGGTATTCCCACAATGGAACTTTCGGCCTCTTGTCAATGGCGCACCCGGGGGGGGGGGGGGGGGGGGCTTGTTGGGTTAGTCCCACGGTTTGACCTTGGTGATATGTATATGGCCTATTTTCGAGTAGGGGTGTGAGCGACGTCAAAATAGTCCGCCCTTAGAAAAAACAAAAACAAAAATTTTTCTGCGGCCAAAAATGTTCGGCAGAAAATTTTGAAACAATATTTAAAAATTGTGCATGTGAGCCCCCCAAGCCAAATCCTGGGTGCGCCACTGCCTCTCGTCTGGATAGCCTATTAAAAAGAACATCAAAACTGGAAATGTTTAAAAAGAAATCTTCTCTTAAAGAAAAAAGTAAGGAATAAAATATACTCAGCAAAGACTAGACCAGATTTTCGGCGCGCAGCCGATGTCCTTTTCAATTCTTGGGAATTGATTTTAATGAAAATATGTTGACAACGTTTAATTGTTTCCTTCACTTAAGACTGAGACTTTCTTAATGTTACTTATGATGTCCGATAACTGTTTATGATATTTACTCCGGCATTTTTATTCTTTTTCTTCCAGTTTGAGTTATCTTTAAAGATCTTTATCATTGTAATATGATTGCAAATGTGTACAACGTATAATAACTAATTAAACTTCAATCACGGCATACATTTTCTACATGATGACAAATTTGAAATACCGGGTTTTAAGAGAGGTTTTCTTTGGTTTCACTGCACTATGCATGTGTTGTTTTCATTAAATTTTATATGTGAGCTGAGTGGTACATTATATGATGATTGCATTAAAACTGCGCTGATTACGATTTTTTTTCATTTTGTTGATTAATTTGGTTTTTGTTGTTTATTGGCTGTATCTTGTCTCGTCAGACTCGTCGGTACTCATTCAGAGGGCACACAATGTGACCATCTTTTTCTGAAGTGCCGTCTTCTGAGATTTTGAGATTTTTGAAAACGGTTTACATTGCCTTCGCCAGATTGGAGCGGGGGGGGGGTTTCCGGGTTGGGCACAGGGCAGGCCTGGGGGGGGGGGGAGTGGGGGGGGGGGGAGTGGGGGTGCCCCTCATGTACACCCACACGCCATGAATCTAGGCCCTATAGTCTACGCCTTTGTGGATGGACTCAATAAGGCTTGACTGGCATTTATTCATTTGGGACCTTGCCGGAAATGGGCGTAGGATTATAATTTCAGGCAAAACGTCGCTTTGCGTCACAATCGATGTCGGGTTCCCAGTGCTCAGCTCAGCACCTAGACCAGGCAACCTGTCATTACTGAGGCCTATGCCTAGTTTGAAAAACTTATTGAAGATTTTTGTAACAAATGAACCATATCTTCAAATTTGCTATGTTTTTCTCAGCTTGGCTTGAGTAACTCCAGCTTAACATGATCATCAGTAATTCATGAATTAACATACTCATCCTGATGGAGTTATTCAAGTTATGTTTTTCTGTCAACAAAATCCATTCTGTCAAATTTTCTGTCAAACTAGTTTTTTACCCCCCCCCAAAAAAAACCTGTCAAATTTGAGTTAGCCAAAAATCGGCTAAAAAAGTATTTGCCTATGCTACCTACACTCGGCTCACCGTTTCTGATGC
Organism: Patiria miniata; assembly: GCF_015706575.1. Lineage (NCBI taxonomy): Eukaryota > Metazoa > Echinodermata > Asteroidea > Valvatida > Asterinidae > Patiria > Patiria miniata. Next base: position 15,391,089 of record NW_024037074.1, read on the forward strand.
GTGCCACAAAAAAAAAAAGATAATCACTTATCACCAGGGTAACAATCTAATTACCCGAGTCGTTCATCGTGGTACCCACAATGCAATTTTAAATGCTCCAGTACAGTGACGTTTTGGTCGCCTGTGATTGTGGTAGGTAAACACTGCATAAACATATCGTCGAGTCGTGCGCACGTCGAGGAAAATGATGGAAAGAAATTGTCATCTTCAATGATCTAGGCCTACTTCCAAGTTTACCAAAATATGGCCTGAGCTGTTGTGGAGACGGTCCATTTGTAGTTTTAAAAGAATGTGAGTATAAAATGAAATAAAGACGTGGTTTAATTTTTCGGCTGAGGTCAGTGATATAAATGCATGCATTTTCCAGTCGTTATGTTACTTGTTTGTTTGTGTGGGAATTGTGCATTGAACTTTGAAGCCAATGAAGTCCAATTTCCCAAACAAATAAATAAACATACATGTCTAATATCAGGCTTATCTTATAAAAGTATCTTCCATTGTATTCCCATCACTCCGTATTCCCGCTACGCATGACCTATTGCCAACAACGGCCTTGCATTTTCCAATCTGCATCACTGTCATTGTCAGCATTTTTGTAAATTATTATTGCGCCCTGACCTTGGGTAGACAAGTAAACAGCTCTAAGTAAAGGTAGCCTATGGCCTCGCAGTATTAATAATACATTCATCAGTTCATAAATACCTCAGACAGTTTAGCCTTAAAAATGAAATTAAAAATAATTACCCTCGCCTCCGGCTCGGGTAATTATCAGCACCCAGACTCTAAGCAGTCTTAAACAGAGTGATTAAAACCTCTCGAACACACATTTAATTCCCTTATTGTAGTATTATGCTAAGCATGCTAAGGTCTACTCCAGATTCGAGGCCAGAATAGTTCTAATGTTAAGGCTCATTTTCCAATCTAAATTTACAATTCTAGACTAAGTTGTAGGCTTAGGCCTATAATGTAAATATTTAAGCATAGGCTCCTAATACCCTTTTTTTGCATGGAGCTAGTATAATTATAAGACGAGCTCCATGGACTTGTAATACTGCCATTTAACTTGCAGTAAAAACCTCATCATTGATTCTCCTAGAACTATGGGGCTTGGAGCAGTTCTATAGCCGGCCGTGGGTAATCATTGATTTGAAAACAATAATCTTTTGAAGCAGGAATTATTGGGCCCTAGCTGTTCATTTTAATGATAATGTTCTTATGATTTGAACTCGCCTAAACAGCTGATGAAGGCTACATTTAATTTTTCTTCCTGATTCATGGTAATGATGCATTTTATTTCAAAGGGAAGTATAAGGCCAAGTAAAAAAAAACATGTACAGCATCCTGCCTTTTTGAAAAAAGGAAGGAGGAGGCCCTTTTTTTCCCTTCCAAAATGGCCGCCTTACCGGGCTATTTTTCAAGATAGCCGCCAGCTTTTTTTTAAATGGCCGCCACTTGGACTCAGGAAATGACATACCAGCTTTATATGGGCTAGATGCAACAGACAAAGAAGCCAAAATGATGTCACTGTTAAAAATGTATCATTTTTTTTCCATTTTTTTTTTTTTAAACGAGGCAGCCGGGAAAAAAGGAAGTGGGCGGGGACGACAGACTGGTTTATCTTTTAACTTGGCCTAAAACGGGGTTAGGTAGGTTCAAGTACATTGTAACTCACACTGGTACATGTAATATTAAATTAGGGGCAAACGGCTTTATTCACGAGATGGCCATGATATTAAAGTGAAAGCGAGGTAAAATCTGCAGTTTTTCAAGAGATGGAGTAGAAATGAAAGCAATGAAATAAAAATTGATTACAAATCAACCTCAGGCTGCTGTGATTAATAATTACAAATGTGTGATTAAACATTAACTAATATGTTTTAAGCCACATTTAAAAAGAAAATTGAAAGTGAGGTTTTGAACGCACTCCATCATAAAATAGTCTGGCACCATCCCATTCAGCTGTTTACAATTTATAAAACAGATTCAGGGAACACGATTGAAAATGGCTCCCTTGTCTATTGCAGACTTGGTGTGTGAAACCTACACAGCATGTAATGAGATTCCATATTGATTATGTACTGCATTGGAATACTACACATACATGCAAAGTGTACAATGTACATATATCCCATGCTGTGTGCATATTGCATTCCGTATAATTCATCCACATGCAAATTTATCTGTGGTGGTCATTTTTCAGCTAAACACTGAGCTTCATGTGAAAATCAAATTCAGAAACAGTCGCACAATATTGTTACATGAAAATTTATATTTTATGTATGATTGTTTTTACCAGATGCCACTCCCTACCCTGATCAACATTGCCCATTGATGCATAATGTCTACCTCAACGAGTGCAGCGAGTCTTAAGACCCAGCAAGCTCACATTGTCAAGAAGCATCGGAAACGTCGCGTCTCATTGGGTAGCGTAGTCAATGTAGCTCGGGTGAGTCGCACTTTCAATGGTCATTTCTCAGCTTTTGAAAAGAGCCGACAATTAACAACTTTTTAAAATGTACAATATTGTTCAATTATTCAGTTAATTTTTTCCCTTTTTTTTTTAAAAGAGGGAGTAATTATTATCAATAAGTAATGCTAACCTCAAACATTGTACCCGTAGAAAGTATTGATTGCAGTTCTTTGGCCATTGATAAAGATTCCACAGTCAGATACGTGTATCTACCTGCATTTGTCTAGGGGGGAAAAACACACACACTGGTCAATGCACATTGTGTCCCACTGTTCCCACAATCCCAGAACTTTTTTTCACAGTAACGAAAGTACAAACCATCAGTGCAGCAGACCATGAAGTCGTCTTTGTATGAGATTGATTGAGTGGCCTCCACCGTTCCGTTTGTTATGAAGAGGGTGTAGTAAGGAATAAAGGCACACCTCGCTGATGTATAGATCCATATTGCCTTGGATAATTTGATCCAAAATGTCCCGTTCACGAAAGGCGAGATTGAGTCGGCACACCAACGTCTCTTCAGTGGCAAGTGCCAGTCTCCTTGCAAACAGGCAGAGTTCACTTCAGAGAGCTCTGCATGTCCATAGGGACGATGACGAAGTCGATGAAGTGCTTGAAAACTTGTGTCAAGATGAACAGGTAGTACAGTGTGAAGAGTTTGCTGTTAGCTGAATGTTGGCCAGACCAGTGCAGAACTTGTACCCATTCAGTTTTGGTTTCTGTTCCATGACGTACAAACACCTAGAAGTTCCTTGACGTGCATTGGTCTGGATCAGGTGGTGTGCAACAACTAATTCTTTGGTTTTCGAAGTCAAAACTTGATGACCATCATGTTATAGTCACAAGACCTGCGGGTATATGCAGGTCACATCAATGTGTTGTGTATTCTGTTTTGTTTAAGGTTACTCATGTACTTCCTTGTGGGACTATTCACATAACCCTTCACTCTTGCCAACAGTAGTGCGACATGGGTCAACATGGCAATTATCCATTTATAAATCCAATTCCAGCTTCAAGTGTATTTATTGAAGTGGTACGTCACATTAAGGAAGCTGTGAAGCAATCTGCTTTGTAAATTTTAAGTAGTGTACATTTTGGAAAGATTTCCATATACGAAGTTCACTCAACACCCTGTGTACAAACCCTATGAGATTGGACTGAAAAAGTTTTTTCTAAGAAAATGCTTGTATTTTCTCACTGCTCAAATTGACTTTGATGACATGAAATTGCTATCTGGGGGCTTGTTAGTCAATACAGAGGAAAATTAGTGAACTTCGTATATGGAAATCTTTCCTACATTTTTAGGAATAATATGGATGCTGTCGCAACCATCCTTATAGATGAGGCAGAGGTTTTGAAAAGTCTAAGGAATAATTTATAGTCCTTGAAATTTCCTATAAATCCATTGATGTGTGCAGAATTAACAAATACTCCAGCCATTGTGAGAGATGCTCTTCCCATTTTTTTCAGGAGAAATCTTCAAAATTAAATCTACTTTCAATTAAAAACAGAGTACAGTACTGACGTCCACAGCTCACAGCCCACATGAAATTTGTTTGTATAAATTTGCATTTGAATGCAGATCGAGGCACTGTGAAGCCAATTTGCATACATGTGCACTACAATACCATCATTTAAGCGAAACTAATATACTACATGTAGTTTTGATACACATGTACATTGTATGGTACGTTTATACTCATTGTGCATTTTCCCTACTACAAAGCAAATGAAAACTGATACTGATTCCCATATAAACATTGTATCCATTCTTTGCTGGCCTGTCTTTTTCAGTGTGTCAAGGGATTTCTTCATTCACTGGATTGCCATGTATGATCCAAAATTAACATTTAAAAACAAACCAAATATATCCAGCAACCAGCATTAGCCTGTGGCCCATAGGCCCAGCCTGTGCCCTTCCAAACTTTCCTGTCATCATACCTTTTGCACACATCTCCTGGAAAGTGAAAGCAGTTTGCCCATAGAGCTAGTAGTTTGCCATATGGTGTAACTTGATACTCACTTTGGGAGGGTACAAGTGTGGAATGTGCATTGGTCGCTGTAGCACTGCGGATGAGAGAAAGTCCCTGGATTTGCAAGTGTGATCCCACTGTGTTTTTTAAACACAATTGCCTACATCTTCATATGCTGATATATTGAAGTGAAAGTCATCAATCTGCAGCATTTCCTCTTTCGATATTCCGCCCACAAAATCACGTGCCGTCCTTTTACAAAGGCAGGAAATGGCTAAACCAGTGCCCAAAAGTTTGGCACTGATTGCAAAGCACAAGAAGTAGTATAGGAGAAATATTCTGTGTGCAGCACACTTGTCTGTTCCAACTTTCTGAGTGTTTTGGGCAAGCATGTCATTCCATAGAGAATCCTTGACTTCGCCGACACTGACCAACTGGGGTTCGGATGAATTCCTGCAGCAGCTTTTGCACGATGAGGAGATAGAGGTATATTGGCAGTGGTATTATTGTGTTGAATTTGTCTTGGGGAACATGTCAAAATATTCATGGTGTTGTATTTGTAGCTGAGTGGAATACAAGTTATGTACATGAAGAGGCGTGTCATGTACAAGTGGTAATGTGTAGCCTTACACTAGTTACAGTACCATTTTGGCATGACTGTACAGTGTTGCACACTACTGGATCATGGAGGAATATTCCTCCATGACTGGATCATGTTGTTATCAGATTTTATACTTTTTTTTAAGAAAAATGAATCTCTGCTTTTAGCATTAGTGGCAGATTCAGTCTGGTCTATAAACACCTCTCATAGACTGCCATCTTTGTAGGAAAATTACTACCCGCGTATTTAACAATGTCATTTGAGAGAGACACGTTAGGGCCTTGTTTGTCACAGTTGACTGATCAAGCATGGTGCAAAGGTTAATCCAGTAAATGTATTTTTAATATGGTTGCCATCAGATTTACACATTAACAGGTATTCCTTTCCACTCAAGAATATGCCGCAAATAGTTTGTCTGATTTGAGCTATTGATTTGGATTTCAGCAAATTTCATTTTGAAGAATTACTGAGTGTGACCATGCTGTGACCGTCATAATGCATACATGTGTATGCAAGTGTTTTTGATTTAAAGTCATACAAAAAGGTCTATTATCCTTGAAATGAATTGCATAAAAACAAGAAATTTGCATACATACCAGCAAGATGTTCTGCTCTGGGGTTTTATTAAAATAAAGACAGTTATGCGCCATGCCCATTATCATTTTGTAGTCTGTGCATGTTTGTCCATAAAAACATCGATCTAAAAAATGCTGACAAGTCTTATCTTAATTATTGATCCCCTGTTTAGACAGAACAGGAATATGTGTTGATGAGGTCATACCTGTAGCTTCTTCTGTAAATTTGGTTGTAAAACTTAAAAAACAAAAAAGTAAACAGCTTCTGACCAGTTGATGTACGTGAGACAGAATGTTGGTATCGATGGCATACATGGTTGCCTGTAGCAAGCAAGTTTTGAAAGTCACTTGACAATCTATGAAACCGCGCCCAATTGTTGGCAAATATTAACTGAACCAGGAAAACCCCTTATTACTCCGACTGGATGTGGAAGTGGGTTCTGGAAGTGGGTTCTCGGCCCAACTCCAGTGAATGGATGAATCATCAATTTCCTGCTTACAGGCTTCCACTAGAACTACCATGTCTGCAAAACCCAGTCAGGAACTTTGAAGTTATAGCACCTGCAAATGTACAGTATACATGTGTGTGTACTACAGCTAGGCCCCGTGATTTTGTTGGGTACTCTGAGATATTAAAGCCTAAGTGCTGCTGTTCTTCACTGATGTGAGAATCTGAGGCAAAGTTGATTGGAGTCTTAAAACTCTTTACACTTGGAGGAAAAGCCTGAGTACATGAGGCATCAACAGTGCAGAGCTACAAAAAAAGTAATTTTTCACGAGTTTACACACAAATTATTTCTTCACTTGGACTCCTAAAATGGCTGACATTGATGAGAATGACTTAGTCCGCCAGGCTGACGTTTCTGTTTACAACAAGAAACTGGCAAGTGTGCGCAAGAGGTCTTCAAAATCTCGCTTGTCGATTTGTCATCATCGCCGAGGAAGTTCAAAGAAATACTTGAAGTCACGGATATGTCAAGAATGCCACGCAAAGGTAATAGATGTGCATGTCGTCAGGGATTAAAGCATCGGAATGGCACTTAAAGTAAAGCATGATTTGCATCATCCATCTGAAGCAAGCATGGATCCAGATTGCAGGTTTTGGGGGTCGAAACACCCCCACATCCCCCCCCCCCCCCCCCCCCCCGACACCAAAAAAAGAGAGAAAGTTATAAGTAACAATGTGCTGCATATATAATGTCTGCCTGTCTGCAACAATTGGACATAAAAAATCTGATGGGTCTGAACCCCCCCCCCCATCCTCAACCAAAATTCTTGGATCCACCCTTTGTGAAGTTATGAAGCTGTTACTGTCAGAAAAGCGGTGCTGACCTCACAGTTATCAACTAGTGATCTTTAGCACTTGGCATGGACATTTCCGTTAAGCAAACATTGCCGCCCAGATATTTTCTCTATTTATCACTGTGTACCTAAAGATATTAACGTTGATAATTGTGGTGTGTTCAGAGAAAAGGTCAGAGAAAAAACCTCAATAGCTATATCAATTTCATTACATGAATATGCATTGACCAGCTGTGACAGCATAAGAGCTGTGCATTTTTGCCCATTTTAACCATAGGAAAACTGGTCTTTAACTTTAATCATATTCCTAGTTTGAGTGGTAATCCAATGAGATAGCCTACCCCTTTTTTAATTAAAAATTGAACATGCTGCTCTAGCTCTTGAATCTGATATGGAAGAAGCATAGACACATCCGAGCTGAGCATGCTAACAATCCTATCACAAAGCCCCCCTTCAGTGGCGAAAGCATTGTACCAGATTTTGTTGTTCAGATAATCCATCACGAGACAGTGAACGGTTTCTCCATTAATGAGGATCATGTGTGTATACGCATGATCGCATGACCGGATTCGTCTATAGAATAATGTCACATTTCTTCAAGAAAGTAATCAAGGACACATGTATGCATTTGTAATTTCATCAGGTAGATGAAAATTGCATATACCCCGGGCTGTTCAAAATATTGAATTTGTGTTCTCCTTAACCCATTTTCAATTTGTATGTTTTAACGAAAAACATTTTTGCAACCTCTGAAAAATGGCTTTCATTTTTGTGTAGTAATGAATCGAACAGCCAAAAATTTGAATTTTGTAAGTAACTTACTAAATGTAGGTGGATTTTTTTCGTTCAACATCATATGTGAATAACTTTTATTGCTATGAAAAAAGCAATTGAAAAAAAAAAATTTGAACTGGTCCGGTATTCTAGAGGTACCGTCACAGGTACATATCCAACCTCAGTTGTTTTAGTTTTCTTTTGATCAACCAGCTTAGTTTGATTTTGTGATTTCATTTTCAGCACAACCCATCATGGATCCGAAACAACATCCGCATGAGGGAATGTATCCGGTTCACTCCGGCTCCTGTCGATCCGGAAAGGCCGGACCCATTGTAAGCAGTCAATTATAGCCATGGGCGTCACTAGTTTGAGGGGGTGGGGGTGGGGAGTGTGCTCCCTTCCCCTCCATTAACCATTTTTGTCGGCAAAATCGTCCTCCTTCAGACAAAATCTTGTGTCCGTCGTCAAATGTGCATCCTTAGTCCGATAGAGATGAAATTTGCTAAAAAGGAAATTGTATTACAAATTAAGCTTCAAAATGGAATTACCCAAAATATGTATTAAAAAAAACCTTCAGAGTTTGGAGGTTTGACATTTTGATATAGTATTTGCAGTGCAGAGCAGAATAGTTTGCTGAAGTTTGTAAATAAGTGTGACATGGCTTCAATGTCCATAAAACAAGAAATTCTTTTTTGAACTTTCAGTCCAGATGATCCCAAATGCCAGTGTGGTAATCGCAAGTCAGACCACGATGACCGTTTCTGCCATAACCCTGACACTAAGGCAAAGTGGAAGGTGGAGACCCACACCCACACCTGTACCACCAACGCCTTCGGGGAGATTGAGTTCATTGGAGCTGCTGGGGCTGGGCTGGGGCTCAAGCTCAGAAAGGTAAGCTCATTACAGAAACATCTTTACTTAGTAAAAACTGGTTACCTACACCTTCCAAACTTCAGAGAGAAAAAAACTTTTGCACGATTTTCCAATTTTATTTTTGGTTGCACATTGAACCCTTTAAAAATGCCCCTAAAAAAGAAAACAAAAATCTGACAAACATGTTATGTTGCTTGATGTGAATGGAGATAATAATGGTTTGTCAGAATTTGTCAACTTTAAAAAAAAAAATCTTAAATGTTCACTTGGGAATTTCTGAGATAATGTTCTAGTGCACCACGTTAGGGAACACTCGGCTGATTTTGTGCCCAATTTCCGGATGCCACCGTTTTTGAATTTTGGACTAATGTTTATACGGTTCAACAGCAAGCATTATTAAGGAAATGGTACCAGTTTTTAACTAAATTAATTTGAAGCTTGTCAAGCAAGAGGTTCGGCAACACTGTGTGAGGAATGTAGGTGGTAAATGTCAAAGTACGCCACGTTAGGGAACTCCGGTATATAAGTGTCTTTCCTTCCATACACAGTATGTACGAGTGGACCACAACATCCACCCAAATCGCCTGATGCAACTTCTGAACACTCAGTGGAATCTAGGCACTCCTAAGCTCCTCATCTCAGTCACGGGAGGGGCCAGAAACTTCCACATGAACACCAAACTCAAGAATGTCTTCCGAAAGGGCTTGATCAAGGCTGCTCTGAGCACTGGTAGGTTTAAGATTAGGACACAGCACAATTTCTTGACGTAGAAAATTGTGCTAACCTTATGAGCACTATTTCATGGCATGGATGTGCTAACGGTTGCGGGCGCATGTAGATTTCTATTGTAACGTAACTGATTTGAGCATATATCTTTTTCCTCTGAGGTAAGTGTCCTTTCTGTGAAATAGACGGAGGCTAGTTAGCAGGAAATTGTGTGCTTAGCAGCGCTATGAAATTGGGCCTTGGTTGAAATTTTGTAACAAATTCATGATAGGCATTAGTTTCCGGAAACTAGACATGTTTTCTTTCATTTTTCACCCGACATTTTTTTCCCATCGTGTTTTAACTTTTCAATTGTTTTCACCTGAGAAGGGATATTTTGTGAGTGTCAATTCTGTCTGATGCTCACGTTTATGTGCATTCTTTACACATACATGATATTGATTTGTGAGCATTTTGGTCAAAATTGTTCATGCACACTCAGCGGCGTACGTGCACGGCAGCGATACTACATGTCCTTCACTGGCTCTTGTTGTTGGGGAAAACAATGTCATCTAATGTTTCCCAGTGGAGTCCATGTGGGTGATATGACAATGCTAATTAGTGTCATTGTACACGCCTGATTCAGCGCCTACCTTGGTAGATTCAAACAATAAGGCAATTGCCTATGCGTGTGCCACATTGCTCATACATGAATGAAGGCCAATGTCTGTGATCAGTGAAATAAATCCAAACTGCCCAACCCTCCAGCATGATTTTCCAATCAGCGGTCTTTATCATTTTCACCGTTGAGGGCGTACTAGTGCAATCAGTCCGTCAGTCGTTGTATTATTTTGATCACAGGTGCCTGGATCATCACCGGTGGTACCCACGCCGGCGTCATGAAATACGTCGGTGATGCCATCAAGGATTATTCCCTAGCCAGTGGCATCACAGGACGATCCAACGTGGTTGCCATTGGCTTTGCCTCGTGGGGTGTTTTAGACCAAAGAGAGAAGCTTACAGCTGAAGAGGTGAGATGGATTAATGAGATCCAAGTCTAGTGTTGCTGTCAAAACAGTCGTGATGAATCACAAGTACAGCCCAAATCCAGTCCCAATAAATCACAAGTCCTCTCACAAGCCCAGTCACAATTAATAGGGGAAGCAGAAAAACAGAGGGATGCCTCTTTTGTTAAAGGTAATATCCAACATTTGCAAACATCAAAAAACAAAACTACGAAATGATTATTAATACCTTACTTGACTGTAAGAATAATAGTCTCAAGCATCCTGTAAAATTATGGCAACTGGTGTGCTGTCATTTTAAAGAAAAGTGGAATTTAATATCAATTCCCAACGATGGTTGGCAGATCATCTTTGAAAAAAAAACTGACGTTTCTCCTATACCACCCCTAATTTACCAACTTAGATGGTCCACGTTTTGTTTGCAATTGGTTACTCATCCGGGAACGGGTGAAAGCCAGCTAGTCTGGGTCCCTGACCTGACAATTCCCGATGTCTATAAAGTGTTCCATTTCGTCTGGAGTAGGGTCTGGAAACCAGACTGTTTTTTCCAGCATCTATGAACACAAAACTTTAAACAGTCATCCATTTCTGAAAATTACAGCAAAAGCAAATGTATATTACCTTTAAAGTTCATTGCATATATGTGAGTTGACTTGGAACTTGTTGACATATGATTGACTTGTGATTGACTTTTATGATTCATGACATGGACCTAGAAATAAAGACTAGAAATAATTTAAACTGTAACCGCTAAAAAAACGTTGATTTTTGTTGTTCCCACAGGGTCGATTTCCAGCTTACTACCGCATGGACGCCAAGAAGCCAAAAGGGGTGCTCCTAGACCCAAACCACACCCACTTCATCCTGGCAGATGATGGGACCGTGGGTGAGTTTGGAGTGGAGATCAAACTCCGTGGCAAGATGGAGAAGGAAATCTCGGAGCAGAAGGTGTATGGAAACACAAGTGAGTCCTGTAAGACGCAAAGATACCAGCAAACTGCGCTTGGTAGAGGGAAGCACTGCTGAGCAAAACGTTTTTCTCCAAAAATTAATCAAACTGGCTGGAATTCCACAAGAGAGTAGTACATGTACTCCAAAAGAATCCCTAAATAAGAAGATTTTAACCAATGTTTGAATAAGTTTTGTGTTTCAAGCTAACGTCAATTTTTCTTACCTAACGTGTATGTAACCATCCCATATCTCTCATCTGCCAAACACAAACAGTTTGGATCATATGAGTATTGAGAACATGTGTAGCACCTACCATGAGTGTGGTGTCACCACAGAAGCAGCGTCGATATGTTGGTTGCAGGATAAATCTATGGTTAGACACAGATCCCATAGCAATAGTCCATTTAAACAATTAAACATTAAAACTGGATATTCCCTGAACGATAACAAGTGGTCGTGGTGAATTAAAATTTCTCCCCAAAATAATTTTTATTTTGGGGTTATTTCAGATGTATCTGTGCCAGTGGTGTGCGTTGTGGTAGAGGGAGGTCCCAACACCATAGCCACTGTCTATGAAGCTGTCATGAACGGCACGCCGGCTGTCATCATCGCTGGATCGGGAAGAGCTGCAGACATTCTGGCGTTTGCTTTCCAGAGGGCGCCAGAGATAGAAAGGACTGTTAAGGACAGTGCAGGAAACTACAGGAAAGAGTGAGACATATATTCTTAGGCTACATTCAGATTACATGGCTACGGCTAACAATAGCACACATGATAATGGGGAATGGATTCAGCCACATCCATAGGCGCATGTGTAATTGTAAGCCATATAGCTAAGTGACGCAGACATAGTCTTAAGAAATTCCATGATTCTGGCCTGTACAGTACTCAAGCATCCGGAAGTGAAATGCCCTTCAAATTCCATTATACTACTCCTTTCCTTCAGGAAAAAGACCATGATCAGTGATTCATTGATGGTGCGGCTGGCCGACATGCTGTGTAAGGAGTTTGGTGAGAAGGAGTTGGACATTCAACTGAATCGCATCAAGGAGATGCTGATGAGAAGACATCTCGTCGCTGTCTATGAGCTGGGAAGCGGGGATATTGACAGTGTCATCCTACATGCTCTCCTCACAGGTACATCTGAAAAAGACTCATTTTTATGACCTCAATTATTAGTCGTTACTCCTACCCTTGAGAAAACACAAAGCATTGGACATTTAACTAGTTAGTAATATTTGTTGATGTTGCTTGTTTCTAACAGCCAACAAAGGCAGCGCCCAAGACCAGTTGCAGCTAGCTCAGATGTGGAACAGAGTGGACGTGGCCAAGCGAGAAATCTTCACTGAGGACTGGGAATGGAAGGTAAGCTATTGACTGGTTACCAGTGTAAGTGCCATGCAGTGTTTATATGCTTGCCACTGGTTCTCAGCAGATTTTCTTTTAAAAAGTGCATATTTGCTGAGTTATGTTATCTGCTAAGAATCTCCAACATATTGGACAGCCGTCACTAATTACTATGTAAGTGCACTCCCTACCATAAAATCTAGCTATTATGTCATCCTGAGTGAATCCCCTGTCAGAACTATGACACTTTTTTTCATTCCTTGCCGAACAGAAAGGCGATTTAGACGACGCCCTTCACTATGCCCTGGTCAACAATCAGACAGACTTTGTCAAACTCTTCATGGAGAACGGAGTCAGCTTGAAAGATTACCTGACGATCAGAGAACTCACCCTCCTCTATAATGAGGTAAAGCACAGAGACATCGTGGTGGACTTGTAAGCAGTTGTTTAATGCAGTAGACGTTACCATAGTGGACACGTAATGGTCCAAAAGCAGTCACAGTAGAGTTGCAGCTGCCAATGCTTGTATAATTGCACATGAAGTTCTGAAGGCAAAGTGGATGGTTGTTTTAGTCCAAAGTTCTACTGCAGCTACGCACGTCACATTGTGCATCCTCAAACTTCTTTCAATTTGTGCTCTCCAAACGCGCAAAATCTAGAATCAAACTGCTATTATCTGGATTGGGGATGGCTCACATTGTTATCTTTTTAAGAAAAGGTTTCATTTCAGGTTTTTGTTTTACAATATATTTCAGGTTAAGAAGAATACTTTGTTGTATGAACTGCTCGACAAACAAAGGGGCAAGGTGAGTGTGCATTTTTATTTTTGAGTATTTTTGCCATCGTTCTTTGTCAATCAAAGTGTTGTGAATTGTGGTGTCTCTCGTATAAATTCCTATTGCTCCTCTTAAGTTCATTTTTGTGATCCTTTGAATTAGTCTTCAAGGTTCACCCTGATCGTTGTAGGAGAAGTGATCCAGTAACTCCTTATAAAAACTACGGGATTATAGTGCTGAGGTCTTGGGTTCACATCCTGGGACAGTCAAAATTTCCATTTCCTCTCAAATGAATTCAAACATTTGATCCATTTATTCAGTCTTCGAGGAAGTTCACCCTGATCGACGTGGGTAAAGTGCTTCAGGAACTGACCACGGACACCTACAAGCCCTTGTATCTCAGTCAAAAGGACAAGTTCATGCTGTCAGAGAGTGAAATCAACAAGGGAAGGGAGCGACCTGTGACGGAGGTGGGAGAGGTAGGCAGCCGGCTCTCAATGGCAGAGGGCATCAGGAACATATCCAATGCAATGGCTCGACCGGGTAAGGAAAAAGATTTTTTGTTCAAATCTTAGCGGCAGAGAGTCAAGTTTGATACTAAATCTGCTTGGACGCATATGCCCTGAAAACTTTGTAAGTTTTCACACGCACGTAGAATGCACTTAAACAATACATAATTTGTTCAGGCAAACATGGTAAATAGTCGGTGTCCTTGGGCATGATGTTTTACGGCAATTGCTTCACCAAGAGCGAATGGATGACGTTTGAAAGCTTAAGATCAATAACTAATACTATAAATATACATGTATTTTGATTAATGATATTTCTTAAGGGATTTGAAAGTGGTAGTTGGACTATTATCAAAAGGTATGAATAAAGTTATGATATTTAGTAATTATGTTTGGTATTTATTATTAGTATTCTTGTTCTGTTTTTTTCTTTCTGTACCAGACTCACCAGAGAAGAACCGTGATTTCCGCAGTCCTGTGAGGGAGCTCTTCCTGTTCGCCGTCTTGCAGAATCGGGCCGAGATGGCACGCATGTTCTGGGAAGAAGGCAAGGAGGCCATACCTAGCGCCCTGACTGCAAGCAAGATATTGACATCATTGGCAGCCAAGGAACCTGACCCTGACCATAGTGTCGTCATGGAGTTACATGCTGCGTAAGTTTGCACTCTGTATTACAAGTTGGTAATTGGCTTTTCTAAACAGAAGTATCCTGCACTTGTACATTATTTCAAATTTTTCTGGCTGTGTTATGCTGCAAATCTGGCTATGTGCAAAACTTAGTGGTTATAAATTGTTCATTAAATTGGATGATATCAATTGCTACTGACTTCCAACAAACATTATTATGAACTCTGTGACTTTCTTGTGATGGACTGTGCTACATCACTGAATACATGCAAAGTAATGGCCTAGTGTCTATGAGTCTCTCCCACATTTTATCCTACGCACAGGAGTTACGAAGAATTGGCCTTGGGTGTTCTGAACGAATGCTACAACGACGACCAAGACCGCACCTCCCTCCTGCTGGTCAGGGAGCAAGAGAATTGGGGCAAGACCACTAGCCTGAGTCTAGCCAAACAGGGCGACAATAAGAACTTCATCGCTCACACAGGAGTCCAGAATCTACTGACGGAGATCTGGAATGGCAAGCTGTCGGATGAGAACAATTACTGGCTGGTGAGTATAGACACGGAGTTACACAATATGAAATTTCATCTTAACGTGTGATATCATCCAAAAGATTCCACACCTGTACCTGGATCGCATTGACTGGATCAAAAATTAGTCTTTTCATTGTCTGAGAATTTATGAAGTAATTTGTATCGTTGGTTATGGGGACCTGATCCAAACTGGAACTGGTTCCTGATATCAACGGTCTTTGAGAACCCAGTTCTGATGCACAGCCGTACCCCTTGAAATACTTTGGTAATGGTATGCTCTTGGAAGTCACAGATGGTGGGGTCTGGTCTATGTAAAGTCACATCGAAACATTTCATTATTAATCAGTTGGAATCACAAACTTCCAAACTGATACACAGTGAAGGGTCTGTACAAGCCACTGGATGTTGAATACCATAATCATTTTTTGTTGTTTTGTGTTGCTATCAGCTGTGGGTGTGTACCTTCCTACCTCCCCTGATTCCTTGCATCGTCAAGTTCCGGGAAGATGAGAAAAGGGAGGAAGAGGACGTCATCTTGAAACAGAGGAAGAGCATCAAGAAACAGGTCAGTGTCTTGCAATGAACCCTTCCTGCATGTCCATCAAACAGTAGAGTCAGTCAAGTCTGTCACGAGCCAATGAGCATTTATCTCCAGTTTCAGTGGCATGAAACGACTGAGAATATTTCTATTCCCCTGGATGGGATGCAAGTCCATCTCAGGTTTTTCCCCAGCAAATATTGGTACCCATTTATACTCCTGGGTGGAGAGAGACAAGTGGGGGTGAAGTGGCTTGCCCAAGACCGCAATCAAACAGTACGCATTGACTAAACTGAACTTTTGATCAACTGACCATGATAGCTATGTCAAAAATCAGTCACAAAAACTCTGAGAAATGTACGGAAATGAAATGATGGCGGGGTGAAGGCCAAATTGTGTAGAGTTCATTAGGGAGAAACTTCTACGGGTTAGGTTTCGAACATTCTCGTTTGGAGTTTGAGTGGTGTTATTATTGGAAATGCATGAAAAGCAAATGATCCTATATGCCTATGAATGTAGTGACATCATTCTTGGTTAACATAGAGTTTTGTACTGGAGCTAGGTGGGGAGGAGGGGGCATTGTTGGCACCTTGCTTCCATAAGATTGCTCGCAATTAAACAAAGCATAGAATCATTACATCTCTAGTCTATAAAAAGCATGAGTTTGTATTAACAAACAACAAATTGAGTTTAAATAACTAACACTTGTACCGTTGAATTGTGATCCTGTTGCAGTCAAAAACTCATGAGGTAGCTGGTGGACAGAACGGTGGACAGAACGGTGGACAGAACGGCACCTACAATGAAGTCTTGGAGTTGTCTGCGCTACAAAATGTTGAGGAAAATGAAGCCCCGTACGCCAACAACGTAGAGTAGGTTTATGACGTATTCATTGAAGTTGCTGCACAAAATACCATGTCGTGCAGTCACTTCAGTGGAGTGATTTTGTAATTTTGTTTCTTCTAGGGATTTGAAAATTCACTTAAATGTGTACTTTATACTTGTCCTTTCTGAGTGATTTTGGAACTACGTTTTGTTTTCATGTGTAATAAAGGCTTAGCGCCCATCGTTTGTAATTTGTGCATTTCAACATTCTAGGATCTCGATTTCAAATCAAAAGTTACTGAATTATGTTTTGAATTGGGCCTGAAGTCAGCGTCCGTGACACGTTCTCACTGAGCCGATCCGACGAATTATAGCAACCAGGCGCATGTGTGCGTCGTGTCAATGCTTGTGCACGCCTCGCCGAATAAAAAAACGAACTACTAACGGAAATTTCCAACGATGCATCCTTAAACGCATCGTTGGAAAGGCCTTCTTTCATTGATTTCTTCAAAATGACAGCTTGCCAGAAGAATAATTTCACAGGGAATTTAGTCCCATAACTTAAATCCAGTATGTTTCTTGACAAAAATTATGTCAGTTACTTTTTGGAGAGCTGCAAATGATGGACTGTACCTTAAATGTCATCAACACTGTGGCTTTTGGAATGATCCAAACTCAGAACAGCTAGGTCAACAGTTAAAGGAACTGCAAACAAAGGGCCATGTTGCTCAGTAGGTATAGCATCCAGGTTTTTCACACCACAAGTCAAAGGTTCGCATCCCGCTTTAAGTCAATATTCTCTAAATCAACTGATCAATAGTAGATTATGTGGGGATGATTTTTAATATTCCAGTGACGGTGATCAAGCAGAGAATGAAGATCCAGATAAGTATCATGAGACAGCGGACATTGACATCACCAGCAGCGGCAAGAAACTGGCCTGGTGGCAACGCTTCTCTCTCTTCTACAACGCACCGATCATCACCTTCAGACACAACTTGGTGAGTGAGCTTTAAAAGATTGCATTTTTCCCCCCAGTCAACACAGCCTGGATATTGCCGGAAACCTGCAAGAAAAATTGCATTCATTTACTTCTTACTAAGAATGTCCCATACTTGTTCCAAAAACAGCATCCAGAAAGAACTTATGAACAAAATTAGAAAACTTAAGTTTTTCAATTCTTCCTTATCACCCTCAATTAATCCTAAATGCCAGGTTTGCAACGGAGAATAAATCTGATGTTTACAAAGTGTAATATCACCAAAGTTTAAAAAACTTTAATTGCCTGTCCAAAGATAATCGCATCTCAATAAAAAAAAAATTGTGGTGCCAATTAATGTTTTGAATCTGATGTATTAACTGTCTCAGAAAGAATTCCTCACATGGATATCACTAATTTTTCCCTTCAGTGACCTATCAAACATCAGAAAGCGATAACATGTCCCTAAAGAGTCCAATTTAGAAGGGAAACTATTTAAGCATTTACTGAGAAAACACTTGTTCATTTGTTCAGATTTGTTCAGAATTTTTCAGACCAGTCTCGTAGGGTTTGTGCACAGGGTGTCAAGTGATGTCCAGGTATGGACCTCTTTTCATTTTCTTATCCCTTGTTCAACATCGTAAAACCTTGCTTAATCGTTGTCTTTGACAGTTGTCTTACTTGGTGTTCTTGCTGTTGTTCAGCTACATCATCCTGGCTAATTTCACGCCTACCATCTCTATCTTTGAGATGGTCCTCATCGGCTGGGTGGGCTCACTCTACCTGGAGGAGTTACGACAGGTAGGAGGATACCCATAGTATACAAATATTGAGTGGCTCAGAGTGGAATGGGAGGAATATTATCGCAAGGTAAAATCTAGACTTTTCCATTTCACGAGGCGAAGCCGAGTGAACTGGAAAAGTCCAGATTTTACCGAGCAATAATATTCCTCCCATTTCACAATTTAAAGCCACTCAATATTTGTTTTATATAACTGACAAATAGATCCTTGTCATTTGATATACTTGAACTTTTATTTCAATATAAAATTGGTGGAAAATGTATTCTCTCTTCAAAACCACCCCTTCACAAAATTGTTTGAACCCAACTCTGTAATAATAATAATAATAATTTGGGAGGCTAATCATCCTTACTCGCAGCTGGTATGCTGAATTGCCAAGGACGCGGCTACAACGTGGTCGTCATCGGCTGGCTCTTTGGAACAATACGCAACGCTGAACGCGCACACCATCATGCATTTGCTTACAAATACCGCGTCACAGAACAAGGATGATCCTAACTGTTGAATAGTAAATCCCATTTCCTATGAGCGAATGGGACTTTTTGAGCCCCGGCGTGAGTGGGAGCAATAACAAATGTCACGTGATGTGAGTTCCACCAATCAAATGACAAGGATCTGTATGTCAGTTATATAAACTGGATTAGAACACCGGAGCCAATTTTATCGTACTTTATTGACAATGAGGAGAGATTGTATACCCTGGTTTGCTGCCTACCGTACCGTTGGCTTTGGCTATCCAGCTGAGAATCGGGTCCAAATGTTCATCATTATTATAATTATTATTTTTTTGAAAATAATTTTGTTTGCAGTACAGCTTTTACGAGAACCCCTTTGACAAAAGACAAACATCTCTGAGAAGTGAAACCAAACAAATTCGTGTCTAAAGATCAGAGAAAACCAAACGTGAAATTAGTTTATTTTTTAACTTAATTTCTTTCTTTATTTCCTGAGTAGATTGCTCAAGGGGAGTCCAACAGCTGGCGAGTGCGCTTCTGGTTCTGGATCTCAGATTACTGGAACATGGTAGACATTGCCACCTTGGTGCTCTTTGCTGTCGGGGTAGCTCTGCGATTCTTTGATCATCTCTTTGACTACGCTCGCATCATCCTAGCGTTGGACTTGGCCATCTTCTACATCCGCATCCTGCAGATATTCTCCGTCAGTAAGAACCTGGGACCAAAGCTGATCATGATTGCCAAGATGGTAAGCAACTCTCTGACTTAAACCTCACAGAACTTTCCAAATCCACTAATAGACCGATCCACTTGGTCCTATGATTGGTCAGATTGGGTTATTGGATCGTTCTATTGTCAGATTACGGAGGTGCAGCCCAGAACCAGTTACGTCGGATGACATGTATACACCCAAATGTTTTGCCGTATTCGGGACGTATAAACACGCAGTGAGCGAGGCCGGAAATATCCGTCTGCGACTCGCTCGCAGCGAGTGAGGTCGGAAATACCAGGGTGTGCTACCCGCAGATGACGGCTTGAGCCCGTCTGGCATCGAGGTTCGCAAAAAATATCCCGCGCCTGGGTCCGGTCAATGTCAAAATAATCCCGGCGCGAAGTGGTTAATTATGAAAGTTTCAGCATAAAGAATTTGTTTCCAGGTTCCTGCAAAGCAGTGGATGTTGGAAAATTTAAAATGGTGCCTATAAAACTGCTGAAGGAGTAATTAGCAATAAGAGACCATTTGTCAAGTTTGGATGGATTGAAATAAGCTCATGCAGTTCAGCCTTGCTCCCCTTCCCAAAAAAAAAAGAAATTATGTCCGTTTTATTTCTTAGAATCGACTTTGATAGCAAATTTGATAATCTCTGTGCAGCTGAGTTTAGTCTGAAGTCTACTTTTGACGTAATACTTTAGATGATGTGAGTGAGAATTAAATGGCCGAATTGAATCACCCTGGTCCAATTCATCAATTCAAACTCTTTTTAATTATTTTTCTAAATAGATGGTTGACCTGGCCTTCTTCGTTGCCATCCTGTGCGTGTTTCTCATCGCCTACGGTGTAGCCTCCCAAGCGATACTCTACCCCAACGGCACAAGCTTCCGAGAGGTCATTACCGGGGTCTTCTTCAAGGCTTACTTCCAGATGTATGGAGAGTTGTTCCTGGAAGACATCGAAGGTAAACAATTTCTGTTGAAAGGAGCTATGTCAACCTTGGCCTGGTTTGGGCCATGTCCGAATCACTACGGCTACAGCTGTATATAACACTTGCACCTATGGAAGCCATTGGCTAGCCACTGCAGTCACTTCCCATAGACTCCTGCATTATTGCCGGTTGTAGGCGAGTGATTCGGACACGGCCTTTGTTCGTTGATCAGTGGAATGTGGGTATTTACTGTCGTTGTTGTTTCCGTCTGTTTTAGTGTTGGGAGGGTTTTCTCCAGGACAGGTCTGGACAGCACAGGTCTGGGTTTTTAAATGACCTATTTTTCCATTTTTGGGTTAATGGCTTTTGATGAATGCCTTCTCAACACAAACATTGACAAACCACTAACGTTAGGGTGTGATTGCTCAGTTTGGACCCCATTATGATTTCCTTCATTTGTTTGATTGTTTTTAAGGCAACAACGGCTGTTCTGATGACCCCGCACTGATTGAGGCTGGGGCCCCACGATGCCCTCAGTATTCCACTATTGGTGTCATCCTACTGGCCATATATATGATGCTGAGTAATGTACTACTCCTGAACCTACTCATTGCTATGTTCAGGTAAGACAAGTGGCAATGATTAACCTAATATTGATATGATGACCCCGCACTGATTGAGGCTGGGGCCCCACGATGCCCTCAGTATTCCACTATTGGTGTCATCCTACTGGCCATATATATGATGCTGAGTAATGTACTACTTCTGAACCTACTCATTGCTATGTTCAGGTAAGACAAGTGGCAATGATTAACCTAATATTGATATTCATTCATTAATACCTCAGACAGTTTATCCATTCCCATTTGTTGAGAGCCCGTCACGTGGGTAGTTTTAACCAATTCATGCCGGGATTTTTTTGACAAGAACGGAACGAGGCGTAAGATTACTTTTCACTCGTCCTCATGCCAGGCGGGTTGAAGTCATCACCCTCGGGCAGCACACTCATATTTCCAGCCTCGCTCGCTGCGAGCCAGTCGCTGATAGATATTTCCGGCCTTGCCCCCTGCGTGTTTATCTGTCATCCATTCCGAATACCGCAAAACCTTAGCGGGTATACATTTCATCCGGCGCGAACTGGTTAAACAGTTGATAAAGCAACGGCTGGCTGGTTTTATTCGTTTTTCCGGTGTGACATGAAATCTGGACCTTTTTACCTGTTTATTGGTTTACAATCTTCACTAAGGCATGCACAATACTACCAATGAGTCCATATATTGAGAGTCCTAAATTCACACCGTCATAAACACTATTGCAAACGTGATGTAACCTATGTGCAGTGTAGTATTTACGTGACTTAGTTAATAGATGGTACAAGCCGGTACAAGCTACAGCATTGTGTCAACACTCACTTTCAGAAACAAACTCGACCACTAGAAACGCAGTATTCAATTTGTGACATCACGTGTTGTAGGCTTGTTGGAAAGTAAATTTCTGCCTATTCACTAATAACATGTCACCATATTGCCATTCAAGGGTTACTTGTACATAGAGTCTGTAATAGAAGCAATGATATATCATCCCATGAAACCAGTATCAGCACACCTTCATCATTTAGCACTTGTATTACATTGTATGAATTTGTATTAATTCCCACATTGATTTATAGACATATGCAGTGGGTGGGTGGGTGGGAGGGAGTAGGGCAGCACGGGGGGTAAAACGCAGGGTGGTTTGGGGCGGTACAGGGATTAACGTATAAAGTAAAGAACTCTAAACTGAACTCAATGATCTTCATTGCAGCTACACCTTCTCAGCAGTACAAGAGAACACCGACGTCTTCTGGCGTTTCCAGCGTTACGACCTGATCAAGGAGTACTTCAATCGTCCAGCCCTTGTGCCACCGTTTATCATCATCGCTCACGTCTTCTTTCTGATCCGCTTCCTGATCCAAAAGTTCTGTGGATGCTGCCTCAGATTCCGTACAGGGGAACTAAGTAAGTGACGTTTTTGCCTGCTCATAAAACTTGTAAACATTCACAATTTTTTTTTTTTTTTTTTTTTAAGAATATGCTGACACAGGGCACAGTTCCTGTCATTATCACAAGTAATTTCTACATCCACACTACCTTGGAAGCATCAACTCATTTCATATAGGAACAGGAATACTCCATTTCTTCAGGAGCTTTCGTAACATCTTCCTGATAATATCTTCAGTTTGCTAATCATGCACAATACTCTCATGGCCTTTTGATACATAATTCTTATGGTTTGGTTATCCTTCAATTAAGCAGTAAATGCATGTCAGACATTTAAGATAACATCCACACGCTTTAACACTTTTCCTTTGCTATTCACGTGCCTTCCCGGAATCAAGCAAACGACCACAATTATCGGCCGTCTTACCGGAGGGTGGCTAGTATTTTGGATGATATGAGAAAGGGCACTCGGGGAGCATTCGTTGGTAGACGGCACTTCATAGTACAGAGTATGTACCCAGAATTCTATGCACGGCACCAATGAACCTCTTACCCTGGTTTTAGGCTACCTTGAATTCCTCCCCATATAATTGCATGAAATAAAGTGAATGAAACCAGGCTGGAAACATTTATGAAGGTTTATTCGGACATAACAGCATGATGAATGATTGAAGTGACACAATTGATTTATAAGGGTGCCCTCAGATTGACCTTGCGATGACACAGATCAGTCGGGGACTGACTTTTCAGGATCAAGCTGCGTCTGAGCTACGACCGTCGGGAACATATCAGTCATATCAGATTAAATGAGTAGACGTGGCCGTTGAAGATCGTTTGATTGTTATCAACACAGCATCGTCATTTTGGAGACATCACATGATCATGTCTATGCCAAGGAATCACTTTCACGTCATAGGTGACGTGAGCATGTTCCACGAGACTCGCACGATTTCTCATTTTTGTGACCTGAGCAAGACTTTTGTGCTTGGTGCTGACAGTTCGACTTAATGTCAAAGGTCGACCTGAGGTCACCCTTAGTACTAATCCTAGAAAATTGATTCATACTGCTAACAACAGTTCTTTTCTTTGTTGTGAGTCACATGAATTTAAGTGGTTTTGGAATTTCTTCTTTTATCTCTTGTAAGTTCCACAGTACTTTTCCAATCCCTTTTCCCGATAGCACATGTGCATTTTGTTTTGACTACTTTTCACCATAATCGGTTGGTGAAATACCAATCAAAACTACACTCTCAACAGCAAAAATCAGCGGAAAACAATACTGGTGACAGGGAAACCTTATCGCAATCCAGCTATACACCCATACATAAAAAGGCATGTTCATCTTATTTAGAGACATGCTGAATTTATGTATGTTTGGTGTGCAGTAACATCATTTATGCACACGGACCATCGCCTGTGTATGTTTTCCGTGTTGAGTTTGCCAAATGTAACATTTTCAACAATATCTTGCATGAACTCTATACTAACCACGAGGTGTGTGTCCTGTGTCACCTCAGATCCCTTCTAATGAAGTCATAACTTCTTTATTGATTGGTTTTGTATTTGGATGGTTTTTGGTGAGCATTTTGATGGCATTCAGACTAAGGCATGAACTTGTCTCACTGGTATGTGACTCTTCCTTAACAGTCTTCCTGAAAGTGGAAAAACACAATATAAAGTCTTGAGAAGTTTGAGAATTTCAAAGCAATCAGACCATATTACAAAGAACTATAGATTTTACCAATTACCAAAGAAAATTACCTTCAAGAGCTTCAGTGATTTTTCTTTGTTCGGTCATGTCGGTCAAGAATAGCACCTAGACTGTATTTCCCATAGTTTATTTAAAGGAAAAACTTGGCGCTGATTTAATTTATTTTTCCCCCACAGAGCAACGTCTCTCGAAGTCTCAAGCCAAGCAGTTAGTTCTATGGGAAGCCATCCAGAATGATGAGTACATTGCTAAGGAGAAGATCCGTCTGCAGAGTGACATCAGTGAACAGGTCCGAACCACTGGGGAGAGGTGAGCTAACCGTTCTGAAACCATGGCCATCTTGGTATTGACCCCATTGCATCACATGTTAAACTCATAATGGATCATGGGTGCCTGACTATGAAAAAATGTTTTCATTAATATAAAGATTAACTTTGGTTTCAGTGGTACTTATTAATATCTGCATCAAGCTTTTCCTTGGCAATGTTTCTCCAAAAAAAAACTTATTTGTGTGATTCCTGTAACCACTTCAAAATATGCTTTTGAACTGAATGGGACACAGTAGCACAAATTATCACGATTTCTCTGGTAACAGTTTGTCGAAATCCTTTTTTCCATGTAAACAACAACCACTTGATGACACTTCTTCCATTCTTCCAGAGTTGAGGACCTCCTTGGTAAGATGGAGGAACTCTTTGCTGATCCAGAGACCGGAGTTCCTTCCAAAGCTCTTGGCCTTCTCGGCGAAAAGGCTCTGGAGGATAGACTCAACAGACTGGAAGATCAGGTAACATTCAAGGCCAATTTTTTAGTGATGAAATATCTTTTTAAAAAATTTGAAAATCTGTTGCCAATGTTTTTCTAAAGAGTCTGTGACCTATTCATGGAAGATCATTATTCAATAGTATTGGACAGGGAAGCAAAACTGTAAAAGCCATAACTTTATCCACCTCTTTTGTTGAAAAAAAAATCATGTTTTAATCAATAAACTTGAACAGAATAAAGCTACTATTGGAATTTTTCAAATCAAGCAGGATTTTGCTTGAATATGAAATCTTGATTGGGTTCAGTTGTATTGTTTATTTTGTTGGGTTTAATTTTTTTTTGGGGGGGGGATAATTTTTATGTAATTGGATACGTTTGTGTAATGTGCTATCACTGTTGTTATAGTTAGACATTCGTTTTGGGATAATATTAAATTTGTGGTTCTAGCTTGACCCATGTGACCTTTGACCTTTTGGCCTCAGATGGAGAGGACCAATCAGGCAATAGACTGGATCATTACAGCCCTTGACGACAATCAGCTTGGGTCCAAGGAGGGGCTGCCCTCCCTGAAAGAAGTCAAGCCGAGAGAAGGTAGGACCAGGATCTTCTTACACCTCATCATCAACCCCAGAGATTCATCAATGCTACTCAGTAAAACTTCTTATGATGGATTAAACTCCCCGAATCGGCCAAAATAAGTGGAAGAACTCAAAGCATACCCTTGCTCTTTAACTTTCAAGGAATATCAAGCTCCTAGTCAAGTAATAGTGACTACATTCCTCTGTTTTGCAAAATTCTTTGAAACCTCCTATTGGACTTTAAAGGATCTTAGAGAGAGAAGTAAACCCCACATAACAAGGGCTGAAAACAGACCTCTTTCTTCTTCTAATCCTCTATTAATATTTTCATCATTTGATTTTGAGGTATTTTGTGTCTTTGTATTTCTTTTTAGAGAGTGACATCTATGAGTTTGGCGAGGACCCTAAAGTCCCTACCACCCTGGAGGAGCTAGGCATAGCCTTACACCTGAAGGCTCGGTCCAGTCCTTACCCTGGCACTGCCATCAAACGGTTCCCAGTACCTGATGAGAAAGTACCATGGGAGGTCAGTTTCAATCCTATACCTTCCCAACTCCACCACTGTTATTATTATTAATCATTTCTGGTAACGAAACCAATTGTACCACTTTCATTCCTATAGGATAGTCCTGTCCCCATCTCCTGGCAGTATTCAATAAACTAATAGCAAATAGTTCCCTATACTCGTACTTGTTATAATAAATCCAAATAAATCCAATTTTTCATCCCAATCTTAAAAGAATTTCAGTGTTTGACCAACACCCAGGGATCTACACAAGGCCCCTTAAGATACATTGTGACATTGATTTGAAGGTTATAAAGTTAAAAAGAAAAGTTTTGATTTTGTGGAATTTATCTTCTTCTCACAGAAAAGTTTCCGCAGCTACAAGCCCGTCACCTACACCCACCCTAGCATCCTAGCCATGCCCCACTTTGCAGACGTGGACTTGCTCAACTTCCCTAAGCAAGAGAGACCCATGCTGAATTTCAACATGTTGGACAAGTCTGTCAACTATGACCGTCTGAGCTTCCTGGGCCACTACATTGTTGTGGATGGCATCCCACAGTAAGTCAGTTGGCCAGCAGGAACAATTCCATTACAAGTCCAATCACTAGTCCAATCACACACAAGTCCAGTCAAAGGTGACAAGAGACAAACTGTGACAAAGGAATGCCTTTTTATTCTATTTCTAAAACAAAACATTTGAAAAGAAGTTTTATTATTCTTTTCTTCACGCATCCTAATTAATTGCTTTGTTCATTTGTTTTACCCAGAAACCCCAGGGGTCGTACTGGCATGATAGGTCGTGGGTTACTGGGACGGTTTGGACCCAATCACGCCGCAGATCCAATCGTTACCAGGTAAGATAATAAACGCTGCCAGTATGTTACGTGGAGAATTCTATGCAGACGTGAAGAGATTGTGTGATAGTAAAGAAATAGTAACACTCGTTACAGTTATTGTTGACATTGATTGAATGAGATTCTGGCCAATAAAGTTTGCACAGTTTTGTTTAATAAATTACCAATTTCTTAAGGAACACTTCATACGAAAAGAACACGACAAAACACCATGTTTCAAATGTATTCTCAACTGTTACATACCACTTAACATGAACGCCCCAAACCACCTGTCTGTTTCTCCCCAGACCGCCCAAAACTGACCAATTTTTTTTGGTACTATGTTGTGGATCTAATTTTGAATGAATACAAAGTAATTCAAGTAGTAGTGCAAGTTTTGTAAGTCATTCTTTATCGTTGTTATTTTGATTTGCATTTGTGATGACTTTGTCTTGTCTTATTACAGATGGAAGAAGAACCCAGACGGCTCACAGATGGAAGATGGCGGCTTGAAGGTTTTGGAATTTGTTGCCATACAGAGGAAAGACAACCAGCAATGGGCCATCCCTGGGGTATGTAGGGGTACTAAATGGGTACAGGGAGGGGTGTATGGGGTTCATAGAGGGGTACAAAGGACATGGAGTTTATTGCCATATAGAGGAAAGACAACCAGCAATGGGCCATCCCTGGGGTATGTAGGGATACTAAATGGGTACAGGGTGGGGTGTATGGGGTTCATAGAGGGGTACAGAGGACATGGAGTTTATTGCCATACAGGGGAAAGACAACCAGCAATGGGCCATACTGGGGGTATGTAGGGGTACCAGAGGGGTACAGGGAGGGGTGTATGGGGTTCATAGAGGGGTACAGAGGACATGGAGTTTATTGCCATATAGAGGAAAGACAACCAGCAATGGGCCATACCGGGGGTATGTAGGAGTACCAGGGGTACAGGGAGGGGTGTATGGGGTTCATAGAGGGGTACAGAGGACATCAGCTGTGGCTTAAATTGGTCCTAATTGGGTACAGTGTGAGAGGTCACAGGACTTTTGGTGATTTTCGTTTTTGCTCAATCGCTATCAGGGTATGGTTGAGCCAGGGGGCGTGGTCAGTGAGACACTCAAGAGGGAGTTTGGTGAGGAAGCCATGGGATCGATGGACAAGTCACCAGAGGAGACAGCTGCAATCCAGAAGAAGATTGAAGAACTCTTTCATAATGGTGTGGAGGTAAAAAAAACTTGGATTTCTTAATAGGGCTGGGACAGTTACCTAGTAATTGATGCCCAAAACCCGGTACCCGATACCCAGTACCCAATACCCGGTATCTGATACCTGGTACCTGATACCCATTAGTTCCTGATACCTAAACCCAGTACCTGATACCCAGTACCCGACACCCAGTATCCGGTACCTGATGCCCAATGCCCGATACCCAATACCCGATATCCAATACCCGGTACCTGATACCCAATAGTTCCTGATACCTAATACCCAGTACTTGATACCCAGTACCCAGTGCCTGACACCCAGTACCCAGTACCTGATACCGTATGGTACGTGATACCCAATACCCAGTACCCGATACCGGACTGAAAATAGTAGTCACATGGTTCTGTACAATATTTTTTACCGAAAAAAGGGCAACACAGCTTTCTTTTGACCGATTGCTGGATTTGAATTGATACAGATGACCAATTTCTTGAAATATGGGATTTTTGTTTTAAGGTTTACAAGGGTTATGTGGATGATCCAAGGAATACAGACGATGCCTGGATGGAGACGGTGGCTATGAACTTCCATGATGAGGAGGGAACATCAGTGGGTCTACTGGAACTACAGGTAAGAGGTGTTTTTGGTCACTAACATCATAAATGGCAATTTCCTCCTGGTTGTAGAGTTCCATTTGGGTCACCCATTGCCATTACTGACCATATCTGCTCAAAGCATTCAATATGGAAACACCTTTCCGGTTCAAAACTAAACCAGTCGATAATGTTTTTTTTGTTGAAATTTAAAAATGCAATTTTTTTTTCACGAAAGTTGTGTAGTTTTAATGTTGAATTTTTTTTGGTCTAGATTCAGGAGATTTTCGGGGACTAATATGAGTAAATTTTTGCTTCAGGATCATTAAGTGCTGCAATATCAGGCTGGAGTTTTTCTATTCGTAATGATCCTGCACCCATAGATGAAGCCACAGCTGGAGCCTAAGCCTGGGTTTGGATAACACCTATGTCTTGTGGCTCATCATTCTGTCATTGTGTCTTGATTTAAACAGGCAGGTGATGATGCGCAGGGCGTGCGATGGCAGAGAGTCAGCTCTAAGATTCCTCTCTTTGCTAGTCACCAAGCCATGCTCAGGAAGGTAGCTGAGCTGCACAATGCTGCCTTCTAGATTTGAGTCACAGGATACAGCCTTCTGGAGCTATGGGTATCAAAGGCAATGACCGGGGCGTCGCGTCTACAACAGTAGAAGTCAGCTCCAAGATTCCTCTCTTTGCTAGTCACCAAGCCATGCTCAGGAAGGTAGCTGAGCTGCACAATGCTGCCTTCTAGACTTGAGTCACAGGATACAGCCTTCTGGAGCTAGGTATCAAAGACAATGACAGGGGCGTCGCGTCTACGACAGTAGAAGTCAGCTCCAAGATTCCTCTCTTTGCTAGTCACCAAGCCATGCTCAGGAAGGTAGCTGAGCTGCACAATGCTGCCTTCTAGACTTGAGTCACAGGATACAGCCTTCTGGAGCTAGGTATCAAAGACAATATGGTGCCCAGCAAAGCGTAGGACAAAAGCTGAGCTTCACATAAACTGCTGTCTAGCACCTAATTCCCATTTAATCAGTCTTTTACAGTAAAACGTATCCTGTAAGACTTCACAGGGTGGATTGTTCCAGAATGAATTATGCAAAACCGACAATTCTTAACGTTTCCTGCCATGTTTTTAACCTGTGGTAATTTTTGTCTGACATGATTTTGTAAACTGACAATGTTATCATTATATATTCTAATTTCCATGAAAATTTCAATGGACGCAATTATTAGCTAAATTTAAACTCAAAGAGTGGATCAGTACTAGAACAAATACAATTGTATCGTTATAACATGATTTCAAAGATATTATTATAAAACAAAATTGCTTCCGAAAGCCAAATTTCATTTATTTGTTTCAAATTGAAGTTTAAAAAGACTGTTGACATTTGATTGCAGTGACTTTGTAATTTGTTTTATTTTGAAAAGAAAAGGGTCTTCAGTTACTTGTGGTTAGTGGCAGATAACAAGTATAATGTAAGCTAGAAATGAATGTGAAATTGAAAACATGAAAGTTGATCAATCTTGCCATGATAATAAATAAGCAGAAATTTGAAGAAGAAAAACACAGTAAATGAAATGAAGTGAAGTATAATGAAAGTCATTCAAGAGATATTTTTGCCATTTGTGCATGTAGACGTAGAATTGAACATAAGTGGATGTTAAACTTGTTTCTTTGAAAAGTAACTACATTTGTGTATACACGTAGGCCTATATGGAGATATTATGTCTAATAAGATTTTATATTCTGTTGAAATTTAGTATGAAAGTCTTCAGCAAAGGAAAACAAAATGGATGTAGGTTTGACATCAATAATGCAGTGTAATCCATGTATCATATATTTTTGCAGAGGAATTTTTATCATGTTTATCTACAAAAATTTGTTTTTAACATCAATTTCAAATTATATTAAGAGTTCAAATGTAGAAAAGTTTGGTGAATGATATACAGTGTTTTGGGGACATTTACATATACTTATATATATTTTACTAATGATGTATGAATATTTAATGACCACCATCGTGAAACCAAAACAATATTTTAAAGGTTTTTCCCGCAAATCTAAATTTTTGTGAACTAACAATTCCAACAAGAAGGTTTTCATA
Source organism: Patiria miniata (assembly GCF_015706575.1). Lineage (NCBI taxonomy): Eukaryota > Metazoa > Echinodermata > Asteroidea > Valvatida > Asterinidae > Patiria > Patiria miniata. The sequence goes on from NW_024037074.1 coordinate 15,421,657, forward strand.
GTCAGATTGCTGTGCATGTAGAAAATGATGGTGTTAACTAATTGAGAAAACAGGAAGAAATACACACATATCTGATAATGCCTGGCTTATTTTTTTGCAGAGCAGGGCAATCGTACTTAAAGCATTTGCTGTAGTTTTTCACTAGATTTTCATTTGCACAATCACTACTTTTAAACTAAAAGTAGTGATTACTATTATAAGTGTAATTTAATAATCATCACATTTTTAAGGGCTTACAATTTAAAAAATAGGTTGGTTGTTTTTGTTTGTTATATTGTTCATCTTTATTATACTGTAGACTGCTTGTACTTGAAATATTTAAGATTGAAATATTTATACTCTTACAACTCTAAAGCTTAAAAAAAAAGATGTTTCGATATAAGAAACTAATAGTAGTACTGCAATTTCATCCACAAAAGAGCTGATTTTTCATTGAAACCTGATGTTTTCGGTAAAGTTTTAGTCCAACTACAAGTAGCTCTTTTATGGCTGAACCAAGTTAAAAGTAGACAGTGTTAAGACAAGTGGTAGATTGGCAGAAGTGAAATATTATAGTATTGACAATTTCTTCCATTCTTTAAGAAAGACTGTAGTGAGTTTGTAATAGAAAGGAACCATCCAAATACAATTTTATAGCAAAGTGTTTTGTACATTAAATTTAATAACAGAAAACTTTTTTTCAGGAACATGAGTCCTCAAACCTCCATGTGCCTTTCATTGTATGGAGTTAGTGGTGGAATTTGAGCTGAATTAGAAGATTAACTTTCATTTTACTAGTTTCATTGAATATTATATTCTCAGAATCATAGTCCTGAAAATATTCTTTTAAATTCATTTTAGACACGTGAAACACATCTTTAACATCACTTATGTGGCAAAGCGAATTTCAAAATTGTAATGTTTTCCAAGTACAGTAATTAAAAAAAAAACATCTCTCTTTTTATTATTAGGTATGAAGGCATTGTTTATATTGTTTCATTCAAAGGATATACTACATAAGCTTTAGAATTATAATTGTAATTATTAAAATGCTTAATCATGCCAATGAAAACAATAGAGTAAACTAACATAAGAGTTTTTAAATTGTAGATTATATCATTAAACAACAATTATGTTTGAGGTATAGTGAATATTGCCCAGATTTTAAAGTTACAAAATTTGGTAATCTTGCCCAACAGTCATTTTTTTTGTTACTCAAACAGACAGAGATTGAAATACGCTTCTTATTGAAATACGCTTCTTTATCTATTATATTCAAATCACCAGTTGAGGTTCCAATACTGTCCAGATTATAAAGTTATGAAATTTAGTGATCTTGCCCAACAGTTTTATTTTTTTGCTCAAACAGACAGATTGAGATACACTCTCAAATTTCTTAGTGATTTGTAGGTAATAAATTAAAATAACTTTTTTTTAAATTGTTTAGTGATTGCTTAACTAACTCAAGGCGCAGGTAATATAATGAAAAAAAATGCACATATTAAAATACCAAGTAATAATGTAGCAGGCCATGTGGGCTTCAGGAGGCAAATTATTAAATAATTATGAGATTTAAATTAAATATGAGAGTCGTCTGTGCTTGCCTCTGTTCTCACTTGAGTATTCCAAGAATCTCTCCAAGAAAAATAGTGATATATAGGGTACCATGTAACATCATCAATGAACACTTGGCCAATTAGACTGATTGAACCAATGCACTTCAAGATCTTAATAGCACATAACAAAGAACGAAATATCAGATTTTGACTTGAATTTTAGATTATGAAAACATTCTTGGCCAGCAGCACCAGTTAGGGATATGGTTCATTCCTCCCCCTCCAAAAAAAAAAAAAAACCACCTTTGCGCTTTCCCCCTCCCCCTGTTACCATATCACTTTTATCAGTATATTAATTTTACCCCCCCCCCCCCCCAAAAAAAAATTAGCTGCCTCCATAAACTGAGACCCCCCCCCCCCATTCTTCAGTATCGACGCGTATAGCTTACTTGGCCCCGCCTATCTCTAATTCTCTAACATGAGAGCGCCACCTATTGAGTATTGGTATATAAACATTAAGGTATGTCAACAAAATGGCAGCAATCAGGAGGACAACGTGCAGGGAAAGTGCTTCAAACTGCGATCGCTTTTAGCCAAACCGGACCGAGATGGGATGTCCGGAGGTGTTTTTCAGGTAAATACATATTTGAACTTTCCTTTGGATTATTTAAACACGTGATCAGAAATTATGTTTTTATTTTTTGTGCCATTTTTCAGGACATTCATTTTTTCGACATACTGGCCATGCTTACTCCTAGAACTATGAGGCTCCGCGTGAGCGGAGCCTCATAGATGTAGAAGCCCGCAAAATTGTCTGCAGCACAAAACACTAATAAAGTACAAAAACGTCCATCAAAATTGCAGACATTTTACACAGAACCGCTGCACAGTTTGCCCCTATACTCCGTACTTTACCTCTTGACATACTCACGTATCTGGGGCACAACTAACATAGGTGGATTCTGTCGGTTTTTAGGCCAAAATGATGAAAAATATGCCCTTTCCGCACTGAGCCAACCGAACACTTGAAACGTGCACGCATATGATCGAGCGATGATTTTCGGTTCGCTCGGAGCGCGCCGCGGGGGGTACGGTACATGCACTTGTACGCATGCACATACTATCATTTCGCCTGTACCGTACCCCCTGCGGCGCGCTCCGAGCGAACCGAAAATCATCGCTCGATCATATGCGTGCACGTTTCAAGTGTTCGGTTGGCTCAGTGCGGAAAGGGCATATTTTTCATCATTTTGGCCTAAAAACCGACAGAATCCACCTATGTTAGTTGTGCCCCAGATACGTGAGTATGTCAAGAGGTAAAGTACGGAGTATAGGGGCAAACTGTGCAGCGGTTCTGTGTGAAATGTCTGCAATTTTGATGGACGTTTTTGTACTTTATTAGTGTTTTGTGCTGCAGACAATTTTGCGGGCTTCTACATCTATGAGGCTCCGCTCACGCGGAGCCTCATAGTTCTAGGAGTAGGCCATGCTGGCACTGCAGTCTGCACTCAGTAGCACTGCAACACATGTGCCACTCGATTGACTCCAATGCAAACATGTTGGATATTATTCATAGCTGTGATTGGTCCAAGCTGTACTGGGCGGAGCATTAATAGGTTGGTCGGAAAAAATTCCGTACTCGGACGTCACTTTTTTCAATTAATTTTCTAGCCCCAAAAGTTACATCTTTTATGGTTGTTCCTCCACTTTCCCTCCTCTACTCTCACCCTCTCCTTTCCTTTATTTCTATTTATTAATCAGTCAGTTACTTCATCGGGATTCGAACCTCTGACGCTTGCTTGATACACGAGACTCTTAACCGCTAGGCCGCGCACGATCGCTGTTTCAATAATCAATCTTTGGACGTATTTGAAGTATCCATCGAAATAAACTAAATATTCATGAGAAAATAAATATTCATAATGACGTATTGCACTATCATTGGCAGGCTCATGCGACGTCATGGTTGTTGATGTCACGTGTATAACGTACCGCTGTCTTTCAGCCACTACAATCAGTTTTGACCGGCTGCTTCAAGTTAGTTCTGCACGACGTATGCATCCAAAATGTGCTCTAAAAACACATTTTGAGTAAATTTTTTTCACCTTTACACAGCTTCCTGGATTTCTCTTGGTTCAAATGACAAGGTGAGGTGACAATTAATATGTTTGGCAGCAGATAAATTGACGTCCGAGTACGGAACTTTTCCCGATTGGTCTATTACTCACAGGGCACAAAGAGAGAATTATTATGCCCTGTCCGCATAATGGGGGGGGGGGGACCATTTTGTACATTTTATGACTGATTTTATGACCAGCAAGATGTTCTGCTGGAAATTCATTAGAATAAACACAGTTATGCACCATGCCCATTAACAGTGTGTTGTCGGTGCATGTTTCAGTTCAGTGCAGTTTATTGCCACAGTACCAAAATATCAATGACAATGACAATCTTAATCTGAGAATAGTAGAAAATAAAAAGTTCATAATAATAAAACATAATATATGCAAATTATATGCATGACGTCAATAGGTCTGGATCCGACCTCTTTAATTCAAAATCACAACGGTTATGTTTGCATGCGACCAGCCAAATAGCATAGGCCTGGCCACTCATTTACAATTTTGGAGGTAATGCGTTTCGATTTTTGCTGAAAGTATCTCTGGCAAGTATCACTAAAGAGAGAAATATTGCTGTTCAAAATTTACAACCTAAGCAGTTGAAATGCTTGAAAATGGCTTTCATGGAGACACTGGTGATTTTGTGTACTTTTTATAGGAAGATAAGCATCAGTTTCTTGATAATCATGTGTTGAAAGACCGCGTCCATGCACAATTGAACAGCGATATAAAAATGAACAATCATGCTGGGCGTGCAGAGGTGATCCAATCAAGGGCTTTAATAATGGGAGCTAGTTTCCGGTCCCCTCATATTAAGGGGGGGGGGGGAAACAGTCTTAAAATCCCTAGTTGCTCTGACTGGATGTGGAAGTGGGACTTGGATGAATCATCAATTTCCTGCTAACAGGCCATACTATGTCTGAAGTTACTAGGACTACTACTTGCAAACGTACAGTGCATGTTATGTACGTGTGTACTGGGGTTCAAGCACCCTGATGTTGTTGGATACACTGATAGGTTTTGGAAAGTAGCTTTCTACAAGATTATGCACAAATTATTTCACCACTTGGACTCCTAAAATGGCTGACATTGATGAGAATGTGTTCTTTCGCCAGGCTGACGTTTCAGTTTCCAAAAAGAAACTGGCAAAGTCCGTACTCAAGAGGTCTTCAAAATATCGCTTGTCGACTCGTCATCATCGCCGGGGAGGTTTGAAGAAACATTTGAAGGCACCGACATATGAAGAATGCCAGGCAAAGGTAATAGATGTGCCAGTTGTGCAAGTAGACAGCATCTGAGTGGCAATTCAAATAAAGCAGGATTTGTACAATCATCCATCTGAAGGCAATATAGACCTACCTACTGCAGACTGTCATTAATGCATCTGGTTGGAAAATAACACGTTTTTTTTTAAGCTTCCCTCAATTTTTCAGAATAGGAAGTGTATTGGATTGGATGGTTCCACACCCTCGGGGGGGGGGGGGGGGGGGGGGGGGGGGGGTGCAGAAATAAACCAATAACTAAATGTCAGTTGATTTTGTTCATTCAATATCTCAAAGTGAACAACTTATATTGCTAGGAAAATAGCACTTGAAGAAAAACAGCATTTTTTTTCGAGCTGAAACTCGGAAGTAACACAGGAAACGCATTTTTAAGAGAACTAATGACAGTGATTGAATGGCTTCTAACTACCACTCCCAGCAGAACACAATAATTTACAATAGGAAGACTGGCGACATAGGGATAGTTCATTGGTATATCTAGAGGTCCTAGGCTCGTATCCAACCTCAGTTAGTTTTCTTTTGATCAACCAGCTTAGTTTGATTTTTGTGATTTTGTTTTCAGCACAACCCATCATGGATCCGAAACCACATCTGCATGAGGGAATGTATCCAGTTCACTCCGGCTCCTGTCGATCCGGAAAGGCCGGACCCACAGTGAGTTGTAGTCAGTTATGGCCACCAGCATCGCTAGTTGGGGGGGGGGGGTGCCCCCTCCCCCTCCATTAACCATTGTTGTCGGTAAAATCCTTCTGTCAGTAAAATTGTGTGTCCATCCTCAAATGTGCCAGGATGACGATTGCTACCTATTGTCCGATTGAGATGAAATTAGATTTTTTTTTTACAAGTTAAGCTTCAAAATGGCATGACCCAAAACGTATATTTAAAAAAAAACTTCAGAATTAAGAGGTTTTATATTTTGATACAGTATTTGCTGTGCAGAGGAGAAAAATTTGCTGAATTTTGTAAATAAGTGTGACATGGCTTCTTTATCGTCCATAAAACAAGAAATTTCTTTCTTAAATTTCAGTCCAGATGATCCCAAATGCCAGTGTGGTAATCGCAAGTCAGACCACGATGACCGCTTCTGCCAAAACCCTGACACTAAGGCAAAGTGGAAGGTGGAGACCCACACCCACACCTGTACCACCAACGCCTTCGGGGAGATTGAGTTCATTGGAGCTGCTGGGGCTGGGCTGGGGCTCAAGCCCAGAAAGGCAAGCTAAGCCATATAGAAAATATTTGCTTATAGCAAAAAAACCCAGGTTATTTACACGTTACAAAGTTCAGAAAGAAATGTGAATTTTCCAATCTTATTTTTAGGTGCACAGTGAACCCTTTAAAAATTACCCCTAAAATAAGTTAATAATTTTCTGACAAACAAGTTGGTGGATATGCGAGTTAGGATAATATTGGTTTGTCAGAATTTGTCAGAATTTATCAAATCTGTAATGTTCACTTGGGAATTTATGAGATTTGTTCTAGTGCAGCACCTTAGGGAACACTCGGCTGATTTTGTGCCAAATTTCCGGATGCCACCGTTTTAAATTTTGGACTAACTTTCACAAGGGTTCAACAGCAAGCATTATTAAGGTAGTGGTACCAGTATTAAACTTAATGAACTTGAAGCTTGTCAACAAAGAGGTTTGGCAACACTGTGTGAGAAAAGTTGGGGGAAACGTCAAAGTACGCCACTATAATTCCACTATATAAGTGTCTTCCTTTCCATATACAGTATGTGCGAGTGGACCACAACATCCACCCAAATCACCTGATGCAACTACTGAACACTCAGTGGAATCTAGGCACTCCTAAGCTCCTCATCTCAGTCACGGGAGGGGCCAGAAACTTCCACATGAATACAGAACTCGAGAATGTCTTCCGAAAAGGCTTGATCAAGGCTGCTCTAAGCACTGGTGGGTTTAATATTAGGACATGGCACATTGACACTCACGAAATATCCCTTTCCATCAGCGGTCTTTATCATTTTCACCATTGAGGGCGTTCTACTGGAATCAGTCCGTCAATCGTTGTATTTTTTCTATGACAGGTACCTGGATCATCACCGGCGGTACTGACGTTGGCGTCATGAAGTACGTCGGTGATGCCATCAAGGATTATGCCCTAGTTAGTGGCATCACGGGACGGTCCGTGGTTGCCATTGGCGTTGCCTCGTGGGGTGTTATAGAACAAAGAGAGAAGCTTATAGCTGAAGAGGTGAGATGGGTTGGTCAGCGTTTTGATCTCTTTATGAGATCAAAGACTGGTGTTGCAGTTCAGACATCTGTGATGATCACAAATCTAGTCACAATTAGGGGATGTAGGGTAACAAAGGAGAGCCTTTGTTAAAGGTAAAATACAACATTTGTAAACATATTTGTTATAAAATGCTAACCCTCAGATCCATCCATTCCTGAAAATGACAGCAAGTGTTGTATATTACCTTTAGAGTTCATTGCATAGCTTGTGAGTTGACTTGGAACTTGTTGACATATGATTGACTAGTGATTGACTTTTATGATCCTTGACATGAACCTAGCTATAAAGACCTAGAAATATTTAAAACTGTAAATGCTTAAAAAGTGTTGATTTTTTTGTGTTCCAACAGGGTTGTTTTCCGGCCTACTACCGAGTAGACGCCGAGGACCAAAAAGGGGTGCTCCTAGACCCAAACCACACCCACTTCATCCTGGCAGATGATGGGACCGTGGGAGAGTTTGGAGTGAACATCAAATTCAGGGCCAGGATGGAGAGAGAAATCTCGGAGCAGGTGTACAGAAACACAAGTGAGTCCAGCCAGACCTTGCTCGGTGGAGCCAAGCTCTGCCAATTTGTCTGCAAAATACTTTTCTTTAAAAATTATTGGACCTGGCTGTAACTCGGCAATCGAGTAATACTGCAAAAAGAATCCCTAAATCAGAAGATTCCAACTGTTGTTTTGAATAAGTTTTGTGTTTCAAGCTAAAGTTTAGCTTTTTCTCAGCTTTTTCTAAGCTAACGTGTGTGTAACCATCCCATATCTCTCATCTGCCAAGCACAAACAGTTTGGGTCAAAGGAATATGGAGAACATTTGTACCACCTACCATGAGTGTGGTGTGAAGCAGCATCTAAAATTGGTTTTCAGATAAATTTATGTCCATGCACAGATCCCATAACAATAGACCATTTATAAAAACAGTTACATGAACAGATTTTGCCTGGACAATAACAAGTAGTCTTGGTGAAGAAAAACTTCTTCACCAAATAAACTGTGCTTTTTGTTATTATTTTAGATGTGTCTCTGCCAGTGGTGTGCCTGATGGTAGAGGGAGGCCCCAACACCCTAGCCACCGTCTATGAAGCCATCATGAACGGCACGCCGGCTGTCATCATCGCTGGATCGGGAAGAGCTGCAGACATTCTGGCGTTTGCCTTCCAGAGGGCGCCAGAGATAGAAAGGACTGTTAAGGACAGTGCAGGAAATTACAGGAAAGAGTGAGACATATATCCTTAGGCTATACATTCAAATTACACGGCTACGGCTAACCGTAGCACACATGATAATGGGGAAAGGATTCAGCCACATCCATAGCCAAGTTATTCAGACGTAGCCATATTCTTGGGGAATTCCATGATTCTAGATTGTCAATTCTCAGTAGAGAGGGCCTTTAGTTTTCTTTTAATTGGAGCATTCGGAAGTGAAATGCCCTTCCATTATACTAATCCTTTCCTTCAGGAAAGAGACCATGATCAGTGATTCGTTGATGGTGCGGCTGGCCGACATGTTTCGTGAGGAGTTTGGTGAGAAGGAGTTGGACATTCAACTGAATCGCATCAAGGAGATGCTGATGAGAAGGCATCTTGTGACTGTCTATGAGCTGGGAACCGGGGACATCGATGGTGCCATCCTACATGCTCTCCTCACAGGTACATCTGAAAAAAAACCTCATTTTTATGCCCACAATTATTAGTCATTACTGGGATGTAATGAAGCATTAAATAATCTGTTTATTGTTGTATTTAATCAACAGGCAACAGAGGCAGCATTCAAGATCGCTTGCAGCTAGCTCAGATATGGAACAGAGTGGACGTGGCCAAGCGAGAAATCTTCACTGAGGACTGGGAATGGAAGGTAAGCTATTGACTGGTTACTGTGTAAGTGCCATGCAATGTTTATGCTTGCCACTTGTTCTCAGCAGATTTTCTTTTGAACCGCATAAATTTGCTAGGTAACATTTTCTGCTAAGACTTTCCAACATTTTGGATAACTGTCACTAATAACTATGCAAGTGCACTCCCTACCATAACTCTAGCTATTATATCATCCCGAGTGAATCCCCTGTCAGAACCATGACATTTTTGTTCATTCCTCAATTTTTATGAACAGAAAGGCGAGTTAGACGACGCCCTTCACTATGCCCTGGTCAACAATCAGACAGACTTTGTCAAACTCTTCATGGAGAACGGAGTCAGCTTGAAAGATTACCTGACGGTCAGAGAACTCACCCACCTCTATAATGAGGTAATGCATCGACAGAGACATTGTGGTGGACTTCGGAATCCAAAAAATAAATTGTACGAAAGGGATTTTGTTGGGTATAGAACTGTTGGTTATAGCAGCATTCTAGTCAAGTTAGGCAAGTTTCTTGGCAAATCCTTAAATTTTTGTCTCGCCTGGACTTTTTGTCCAGGAACTGAGGAAAGAGACTATGCAATCACTATGTCTGAATGTATGTATGTTGTATGTATGTATGCATGTGGTATTTTGCTTAAAGTTTCAACAAATTGGTCTCATTTCAAAAGTTGAAGTCCAATTGGAAACAAACTTGGATCATAGATGCAACATGGCAACCTTCATATGATAATGATGTCGAACATATTTACAATATATTTATATTTACAATATAACACAGGTTGAGAAGAACACTTTACTGTATGAACAGCTCGACAAACACAGGGGCAAGGTGAGCTATTTTATTGCCATAGTTGTGTCTTTTAAATCTAAAGTGTTCTGATTATTGGTTGGAACATTTAGAAAATTGAATATAGTGTGACAGCCTCAATTTAACTGTAAGAAGGTTGTGCACAGAAATCGTACCATTTCGGTCTTGGGTTCACTCTCTGTCACCATCCAAAAATTGTATCGCTCCTCTTAAGTTCAGTTTTGGTAATCCTCTGGATTACTCCTCCAGGAAGTTCAATCTGATTGATGTTGGCAAAATGATCCAGGAGCTCATTATGGGCACAATGGAATTACACTCATGAGGTCTTGGTTCACATGCACTGTCAAAATTTCCATTTCTTCTGACACAAAGTTCATTTTTTATGATCCATTTGATCAGTCTTCGAGGAAGTTCACCTTGATTGACGTCGGTGGAGTGATCCAGGAACTGACCACAGACACCAATGTGCCCTTGTATCTCCATCACAAGGACAAGTTCATGCTGCCGGAGAGCGATTTTTGCAGTCCAGCGAGGGAGCTCTTCCTGTATGCAATTTTGCAGAATCGGGTCGAGATGGCGCGCATGTTCTGGGAAGAAGGCAAGGAGGCCATACCTAGCGCCCTGACTGCAAGCAAGATATTGACATCATTAGCAGCCAAGGAATCCCATCCTGACCATAGTGTTGCCATGAAGTCGCACGCTGCGTAAGTTGAAGTATAAGTGTCCCTCAGTATTTGCCTGCACAAGGGGAAAGAAAGTTCATCATTGTTTCAATTTTTTATGCTGTAAATTTTGATGTGTAGTATTTAGTGCTTAAAAATGATTCATATGATGGACTTAACTACAAACTGAATACATACAAAGAAACAGCCGTCTGTTTATTATGAGTCTCTGCCCCATGTACGCACAGGAGTTATGAAGAATTGGCCTTGGGTGTTCTGAACGAATGTTACAACGATGACAAAGACTTGACTGCCCTCCTGCTAGTCATGGAGCAAGAGAATTGGGGCAAGACCACTAGCCTGAGTCTAGCCAAACAGGGCGACAATAAGAACTTCATCGCTCACACAGGAGTCCAGAATCTACTGACGGAGATCTGGAGTGGCAAGCTGTCATACAAGAACAATTATTGGCTGGTGAGTAGACACGAAAATACAAAATCTGAATTTTTTCCTGTAATATCTAAAAGATTTGATACCTGTGCCTAGATCCCATTGGCTGGATCAAAATGAGTCCTGAGGATTTTTTTCCAATATGCAATAGAAAGAGCACGCTCTAGATTTCATTTTGTACAAATCACTGAGTTTGACTTCTAAATAAATGCTGATAATATGTGGGCAAAAATGTTGACTGTTCTTTTAGATTTCACTTTGTGTGAGACTTGTAGATTGGGCTTGTTGCTCAAAAGTAGTGTCTGGCAACTTGTCACTCGACTTGTTCGGTTGGGTCACATTTTGCTACTTCATGTAAATACCTTTCTTTGCTGTGTGAAAGTATTTGAAGTTCCATGAGACTCATCAGGAAGGTCGATTCCACTCTAAAAGTTTTGGATTGACAGCTTAAATTGCCAGTAAGTGATTGTAGTTACACATGCCCACAGACCACTACTGACTCTTGATAACAGGCTCCTGTCCAGGCTACGGTGAATAAACGTTTGTTTTTGTTGCTATCAGCTGTGGGCGTGTACCTTCCTACCTCCCCTGATTCCTTGCATCGTCAACTTCAGGGAGGATGTCATCTTGAAGTCGAGGAAGAGTGTCGACAAACAGGTCAGTCGAGACGCCAGACGAAGTAGGGACTGTCTGATGACACATAGGAAAGTGCACATGTAAACAAAGCATGACGTCATTAGGTCTCGGGCCTATTGAGTATAACTGTAACACTTGTTCCGTTGAATTGTGATCCTTTTGCAGTCAAAAACTCATGAGATAGCTGGTAGACAGAACAGGGGACAGAATGGTGGACAGAACGGGGGACAGAACGACACCTACAAGGATGTCTTGGAGTTATCTGCGCTACAAAATGCTGAGGAAAATGGAGCCCCGTATGCCAACAACGTAGAGTAGGTTGATGACGTATTCATCCAGAAATTAATAAATGGAGGCTCTCTTAGTGATTTCTTGAACTTGCTACTCACTTGCTGACATTGCACTTTGAATGAAGAAATTTACCGTACACTATATTTTACAAAAATCTGTATCCTTCCTGAGTGATTTTGGAGCAGTGTCTTTCACAAGTCCATCACAAGTCCTTCAGTCTCAAGTCAAGTCACTAGCTATTCAAATGAACTGTAACACAAGCATTCCTTTGTCATTGTTCATCCTGTTACTTGAGGTTGGACTTGGGGAAAGGGCTCGTTAAAGGACTCGTGATGGATTATAATTCGGAACAGTAATGTTGACAGTTAAAAGAACTGTCAACAAAGGGCCATGTTGCTCAGTAGGTAGAGCATCCAGGTTTGTCAGTCCATAGGTCACAGGTTTGCATCCCGCTTCAGTCAATATTCTCCCCTTATCTTGTGGAGATGGATTTTATCATTCCAGTGGCGTTGATAAAGCAGAGAATGAAGACCCAGATAAGTATCAGGAGACAGCGGACATTGACATCACCAACAGCGGCAAGAAACTGGCCTGGTGGCAACGTTTCTCTCTCTTCTACTGCGCACCTATCATCATCTTTAGACACAACGTGGTAAGTGCGCTTAAAACATTTGCATTTTCCCCGATCAACACAGCCAGGATATTGCCTATTACACATATGCACAAAAACTTAAAAAGAAATAATATCTAAATTGGATTGTTGCAAGAAATATGGCATTCACATCTTGTCTTAAAAGTTACAAAAATTCTTTTGAACTTCTCAGCCCTTGTTCATCATCTTAACACATTGATGTTTTGGGTTGTCTTTGACAGTTGTCTTACTTGGTGTTCTTGCTGTTGTTCAGCTACATCATCTTGGCTAATTTCACGCCTACCATCTCCATCTTTGAGATGGTCCTCATCGGCTGGGTGGGCTCACTCTACCTGGAGGAGTTACGACAGGTAGGAGGATACCAACAGACTAGATTAATGAAATACCAGAGCCAATTTTATCATACTTTTGACAGTGAGGGAAGATTGTATACCCTGGTTTGCTGCCTACTGTACTGTCAACTTTGGCTATCCAGCTTTAAATCAGATCGAACTGCTCATCATTTTGTTTGCAGAACAGTTTTTATGAGAACGCTTTCGACAACAGACAAAAGTCTCTTGGGAAGCGAAGACCAATGAATCTGTGGCTAAAGGTCAGAAAAGCCCATAAGCAAACCCGAAATCAGTGGATTTTTTAACTTAATTTCTTTCTTTGTTTTTGTTTTTTTGAGCAGATTGTACAAGGTGAGTCCAACAGTTGGCACAGGAATTTCTGGTTCTGGATCTCAGATTACTGGAACATGGTAGACATTGCCACCTTGGTCCTCTTTGCTGTCGGGGTAGGTCTGCGATTCTTTGATGATCACCTTGACCACGCTCGCATCATCCTAGCGTTGGACTTGGCCATCTTCTACATCCGCATCCTGCAGATGTTCGCCATCAGTAAGAATCTGGGACCCAAGTTGATCATGATTGGTAAAATGGTAAGCAAAGCTGTAACCCTCACAAATCTTTCCAAATCCACCAATGGAGAATTTACGTGGACAATTAACACGTGCTCCTCTCAAATGCCACACTACATGTTCCAGCGACAGACACACGTGCTCACATGGGCCTTATGCACGAGTTGGCCATATTGAATTGAAAGTGAGGTAAAAGCTTCATTGTTGGAACTTGCGAATAGAAATGAAAGCAAATAAATCAGCATGGGACACACTATTGCCAGACATCGTGGTCATTGTAATGCATGAGCCAAAGTCGTATAGTTGACAACTAATGACAAAGTCGTATAGTTGAGATGCAGGTGGTAATTGAATGGCTCAGTATATTTGCCTAAATCCAATTCATCAATTTAAAATCTTTTAAAAAAAATTCTGAATAGCTGGTTGACCTGGCCTTCTTCGTTGCCATCCTGTGCGTGTTTCTCATCGCCTACGGTGTAGCCTCCCAGGCGATACTCTACCCAAACAGCACAAGCTTCCAAGAGGTCATTACCGGGGTCTTCTTCAAGGCTTACTTCCAGATGGACGGAGAGTTGTTCCTGGAAGACATCGAAGGTAAACAATTTCTGTTGAAAAGAGCTATGTCAACCTTGGCCTGGTTCGGGCCATGTCCATATCACTACGGCTACAGCTGTATATAACACTCACACTCGCTGGAAGCCATTGGCTAGCCACTGCAGTCACTTCCCATAGACTCCTGTGTTATTGCCAGTTGTAGCCGAGTGATTCCGACACGGCTTTGGGTATTTTATCAGTGGAATGTAGGTACATGTATCTGTTTATTTGTTGCTCCCGTCTGTTTTAGTGTTGGGAGGGTTTTCTCCAGGACGGGTCTGGACAGCACAGGTTTTGGTTTTTAAATAGCCTATTTTTCTATTTTTGGATGAATGGCCTGCCCTGTCAACAAAAGCATTGACGGACCACCAACATAGGGTGGAATAGCTCAGTTGGTGGACCCATTCTGATGTTGAAAGGTCAAATCCTGCTGTTGTCATTTTGATTGTTCAACCTCCTTGTACACCTAGGCAGTTTGCTAGACTTTATATATTTTTTCCCCTTCATTTGTTTGCTTATTCGAAGGCAATAACGGCTGTTCTGATAACATCACCTTAATCGCTGCTGGGGCCCCACGATGCCCGCAGGATTCCACAATCGGTGTCATCCTACTGGCCATATATATGATGCTGAGTAATGTACTACTCCTGAACCTACTCATTGCTATGTTCAGGTAAGACAAGCAGCAATGAGGGACTTCATATTTTAACACCTGTTGACTGTTTTGATGTGGGCAACGGCAGTTTTAATAAACCACTTATCATCCGGTACTTTAGTTGGCCCCCTAGCAGTAGTAAAATCTTTTGAAGAGTTGATCGTAATAAATGTAAACACCGGATGTCATTGATGTGTATTCCAGCATTTGTGGGCATAGTTAATATGCAAGTCGGTATGGGCTTCGTGCACAAGTACCCCATCCATCCACTACGTATTTCGAATGTATCCAAGGTTATTGGAGGCTAGGATGGTCTCCGAGGTCTCAGAGACCATCGCAAGTTGAATTCGAATATTCAAATGTATTCATGCGCCAATGACGCCTGATGCTCATCATGTGAAGACGCTGTGGCTTATAGCTTTTGCACATTCAGGAAGTGGTGCATACTTCGCACACGAACCTATTCAGTACATGCACGCTGTGTGTCCCGTCCACAGAGGTGTTAATGGGTTTGGACTCAATGTTCTTCATTGCAGCTACACCTTCTCAGCAGTGCAAGAGAACACCGACGTCTTCTGGCGTTTCCAGCGTTACGACCTGATCAAGGAGTACTTCAATCGTCCAGCCCTTGTGCCGCCGTTTATCATCATCGCTCATATCTCCTTCCTGGTCCGCTTCCTGATCAAAAAGTTCTGTGGACGCTGCCTGAGATTCCACACAGGGAAACTGAGTAAGTGATGGCCTTTAGGACATAATTCTTATTGTATGGTAATCCTTCAGTATATGAAAAATCTACCATTAGGGAGATGTTGCCAGAGACTTGTGCACAAATAATAATCCAACTTTTGTGATACCACGGTATTTTTACTAATTGAACCTCGAGCAATCGATCTAGCCTATTTGCGACGGTAAAATTTTGCCTTTAAATAGGAGCTGAGGCTTTAATGAGACATTCATAAATACCTAAGACAGTTTACCCATTCCTATTGGTCGAGAGCCCGTCATGTGGCCGGTCTTAAACGGATGATAAAGACATGGCTAGCTGGTCTTTTCCAGTGTTACATGAAATTTTTAGCACCCAGACTCCAAGCGGTCTTAAACAGAGTGATTAAAACCTCTCAAGCACAAATTTATTCCCTTATTGAAATGCAGATTTTATTAATTTTTTTATCCCCCACAGAGCAACGTCTCTCGAAGTCGAGAGCCAAGCAGTTAGTTTTGTGGGAAGCCATGCACAGTAATCAGTACATTGCTAAGGAGAAGATCCGTCTGCAGAGTGACATCAGTGAACAGGTCCGAACCACTGGGGAGAGGTGAGCTAATGGTTCTGAAACCTTGGCCATCTTGGTATTGACCCCATTGCACCACATGTTAAACTCTTGATGGATCATGATGTAATGGGTGCCTGACTATGGAAAAATGTTTGCATAAATTTGAAGATTAACCTTGGTTTCAGTGGTACTTATTAATATCTGCATCAAGCTTTTCCTTGGTAATGTTTCTCCCAAAATACTCTTTTTTGTGATTCCTGCTACCACTTCAAAATATTCTTTTGAACTGAATGGGACACAGTAGTACAAATTATCACAATTTCTCTGGTAACAGTTTGTCGAAATCCCTTTTTCCATGTAAACAACAATCACTTAATGACACTTCTTCCATTCTTCCAGGGTTGAGGACATCCTTGGTAAAATGGAGGAACTGTTTGCTGGAGAAAAGGCCCTGGAGGATAGACTCAACAGACAGGAAGATGAGGTATGATCTTGATGTTGTAGGATACACTTTCTTCAATGTTCAGCATGGGAATACTATATCTTCCATTAAGCTAGATTGAATTTGTGTCCTAAGGCTTACCCTTGTGACCTTTTGACCTCAGATGAAGAGGACCAATCAGGCATTAGACTGGATCGTTGCATTCCTGAAGGACAATCAGCTGGGATCCAAGGAGGGGCCGTCCTCCCTGAAAGAAGTCAAGCCAAGAGAAGGTAGGACCAGGATCTTCTTACTCCTCATCATCAACCCCAGAGATTCGTCAATGCTACTTAGTAAAATTTCTTATGATGGATTAAACTCCAAAATTCTGAAATCTGTGCAAGAACTCAAAGCACATCCTTTGCTCTCTAACATTCAAGGGTCGTCAAGCTGCTACTCAAGTAATAGTGACTACATTCCTCTATTTTGCAAAATTTGTTGAAACCTCCTGCTGGATTTTGAGGGCTCTGAGAGAGAGAAATAAACCCCAAATAACAAGGGCTGAAATCAGACCTCCTTCTTCAAGGCATCTTTCATTAATATTTTCACCATTTGATTTTAAAATGTATTTTTAATATCTTTGTATTCATTTTCAGAGAGTGACTTTTATGAGTTTGGCGAGGAACGTGAAGTCCCTACTACTCTGGAGGAGTGTACGCACTTGTAGGAAATGACTGTGTTCACTAATTGAGAAAACAGAAAGAAAATAGTTCAGAATTAAGACTAGTTAAATCACACAGCCCAAAATTTTGAGACACATCTGATAATGCCGGGCTTGTTTTTGCAGAGCATTTGTTGTCGTGTTTCACTAGTTTGTCATTTGCACAATCACCACTATAAGCAGTGGAGAGCCGTGGCCTCGTGGTCTGGAGCATTGAATTCGTGGTCTGCAGGTAATTCTGCAGGTTGTGGGTTCGAGTCCAGCCTGCGGCTATGGTGCTCGTACCCTTGGGCAAGGCACTTCTCCCCACCCAGGAGTAAATGGGTACCTGTGAGGGCCGAGGTGGTAATTGTGATTGATTTCTGCTTTGTGCTGAAATGGCAGCATCGAGCTGTATACTCCCCAGGGAGCTGAGATTGTCTTTGGAATGTTTCATTGGCCCAATGAGCAGGGTAATAATGATGTAGCGCCTTGAGCACCAATAATGGTGGCTGTGTGTGCTTGTAAATACACATTATTATGATTATTATAAGTGTAATTAATCATGTTTTTTCCTTTTTGTAACCATTTATTATTCCATTATACTTCATAATTCCTTATCTTGCAAATTAACTTTCTATTCAGTGAATCAAAGTTCAATCTTACTTAATTCCAGTGTGTGCAATTTGTTTCATTATGTTTTGTCAGTTTGGCTGGACCATTAGTTTGCCTATTTTTGTTTTATATATTTGGACTGTATTGTTGTGTATATTTTAAATGCTTTCATATTTAAATATTTGTGCAATTTGGCCTGAAGGCCACAAGTTGAATGAAAAACCAATATAAATAAATAAATACGAAGCATTCCTTCATTCTATTTCCAAAATATAGTGTTTTGATTGGTCTTTGCTGCCAATTTATAGTTTTCTTGGAGATTTTGGTCTGGATTAAAATTGCCAGTAACAAGTCCAGTCATTTCTTCCAAATTATGTAACAATGCTTTATTGATGGATTTAGAGTCAAAAAGAGTTGCATCATCTGCGTATATAGAGATGCGAAGAGTTGCCTTGTCTGGTAACTGTACCCCATCAACCTTGTCTAAGCCCACATTTCAGTGTGAAAACTTCAGACATAATTTATAGCTGTTATTAATAACTGTCTCCAAAATTAAACTTTTTGAGTTTTTTTTAGCAAGAAGCTTATTCTAAGGTGTCAAAAGGCTTTTCGTAGTCTGAGAAAAGAAATTGCTTTATTGGTATTCATTTCTTGACTAAAATTAGTAATATCATCGATTAACCTAATACCTTTTTCGATAGATCTGCATTTGATGTAGCTAGACTGGTCATTCTTGATGTCTCCTATTACACCCGACAGTCAATTTGCCAAAGCTTTAGCAGCTATTTGCAATGTTTAGGAAGCTGATGGGTCTCCAGTTTTTTTTCAGGACGGTTAGCTCACCTTTTTTTATACAGAATTGATATTTTTAAAGGTTACAAAAGCACACCAAAGTCTTCCGAAATAGCCTGAAACACTGCTTTCTGAAAAGAAAGTAACTTTTAAAGAATATTTTTAAAAATATATTTTTTATATTATTAGGCATGAAGGCATTGCTTATACCCATACATGTATATATTAATATTTCTATCAAACGTTATATACAAATTATATACTATATAATTATAATTGTAATTATTGAAATGCTTAATAATGCCAATGAAAACAATAGAGTAAGCTAACAACATCAATTGTAGATTATATCTGTTCTTTTTCCCGAGTTATAGCGGTACTGAGCTCTAAAAAAACATCCATTTTACAGCTCCCTGGTCATAGAGAATACTGCTCGATTCAAATTACAAAGTCATGGATTTTAATAATCTTTCCCACATATTGATTTATTTTTTGCTCAAACACAGAGATTGAAATTCTCCCAAATGTGTCTTATTCAAAAGCAACTTTTGAAAAATGATAACAAAACTCAGTCTGACATACTGAGTTCAGACCCTGCATTTTTATTTCCCGATTTGTTGGATCAAAATTGAAGTTACATCATATTTTTTTACATTTAATAAACAAATATGCATAAACATCAAATAGTTATATAGTACACAGATGCAAAGAGGAATCAATAAAGATGGGATTATAAGAGTTGTGGTTTCTTGCCTCTTTCCTCACTGGAGTATGTCTTAATTATCTCAAAACAGATAACCAATTGAAACACTTGTATAGCATTGTGGCCGGCCAGACCCAGTGACTGGGGAACTATTAACTCCCTTTTTTCAAATTGTGAAGGCTTTGGTGGGCTAGTTTCACTCCACCACCCCTGCAAAAGGACTCAAGTCCATCAATATTCCAATATCTCAATCGTATTTGTTTTACAGAGAAAAAACTATTCCCCCCCCCCCCCCCCATTGGAGACCACCCGGTTACCACGTGGCCCCGCCCATATCTCAAATTCTCAATCATGAGAGCGCCACCTATTGGCCAAATAAGGTGTTGTGTCAACAAAATGGCAGCAATCAGGGGAATGAATGCAGGGAAAGTGCTTCAAACCGCGATCGCTTTTCGCCAAACCGGACCGAGATGGAATCTTCTGAGGTGTTTTGCAGGTACTTTGACGTTCAGGGTTTCCGTTGAGTATTTGAAATGCATGATCAGAAAACTTGTTTTATTTTTAGTGCCATTTGATATTTCAGGCTCTGACCGCCGCCCACACACAGCTGCCAGGTCCAAACATAGCAAGTACTAAGTAGGCCTGGGCCTAACAGAAGCTGTACCACTACTCCCACCAGAACAGTCATTATTGGAAAGATTCCCTTATCTGGCCATCAGTAATTTTTCCCTTAAATGTCCTTTCAACCATCAGAAAGTGATACTGATAATATGTCCTAAAAAGTCAAAATTAGCAGGGACAAATGTTGAATTTTTACTGACACTGAAAGTGACAGTGACTGAGAAAACACTTAGACATTTTCAGACCAGTCCCATAGGGTTTGTGCACAGGGTGACAAGTGATGGCCAGATATGGGAATCTTTCCTCATTATTTAGCATTCAGACTAGATGCAACTTGTACGATGTCTGTTGTGGAATGTTAGCATATGAAAAGAATATCTTGATAAGCACATAAAAAGTAGGTTCTAAGAAGTTCTTTGAAGTAAAGTCTGAGATATCCTACAGAATCGACCGATAGTGCAACGCGATCGATCGATTGCACAGATCAACCAATAGCGCCCAACATGTTTAACATAATAAACGAATTGGAGTTTTACAATGACAACATTGAAGAAACCATTTTTATTTTTAATGACTTGAACTTTTTGTTTCTTTTTTTATTTTCAGTGTCTGCCCAACAAAAGGTGAGATATTTTTGCATTAGTGCTCGGATGTACAGAATGCTTTGCCCAAATTTGTCCAATCATTGCCATGTCAATGTTTGTGCTTGAAGTCTCACAGCACTTTACCAGCTGAGAAGATCACTTCAAAATTTATAATACATCATAACACAGATAATTTTCCGATTAGGCCATCAAAAGTGAGCAATTTTGTTTGCAGCACTGAAGATAAGAGTTACTGCGCTGATATCTTAACAGCAACAATTTCTTATGGGCCTGTATCTCCCTGAGCCCATGGGACTATCATTGATATCCATTGTTGTTTGGCTGAAAGGGTCCAGTCTTACTGGCTACCCTTTGTCAAGAATACTGTTGATGGACATTTGTCATGGTCTTATCTTCAGGCCTCCATGACGCCCATCGGTTTCGTCGGTCTGGGCAACATGGGAGGTCACATGGCCAAGAACCTCCTGAAGCAAGGCTACCCGCTTGTCATTCATGACGTTTACCCAGAAGCCATCACTGAGCTGCAGGATCTTGGGGCCTCGGTCGCTGATTCGGCTGCTGATGTCGCTGAGAAGACTGACCGCATCGTGACAATGCTCCCGTCAAGTCCAAACGTGATTGAGGCCTACAACAGCGCAACTGGCATTCTCTCGTGAGTATGGTACACAGGTTATGCTACTTGAGTATTCATTGAATCAGAGTCCTTGAATTTTGCAATACAAGTTTTTAGAATCAGCAGTATTTGTTTGGATTTTATTAAATCTCCCCAAAGCGCCCTCTATTGATAAGAAAACATAATCTTTGTGACCTTATACCAGAAATAAATATTTTAGTTGAAAATTCTCAACCATGCCTTAATAATTAAATTCAACACATTTTTTTCTCTTTTTCCCCCCAGAACTGTAAGGAAAGGGGCTCTCCTCATAGACAGCAGCACCATCGATCCGTCCGTAGCTAAAGAGGTTGCGGCTCAAGCAGAGAAGAAAGGAGCCGTTTACATGGACGCACCGGTGTCGGGAGGTAAGTCAATACACGAAGGCTGAGGGCTCTTGTGCATGCACGGTTGAGGGCGCTTTACAGCCAACACACAGGAGTTGGTGAGGCAGGCCCTTTAACCCTCATTGTTTTGTGTAATTTAGCTCGTGTCAGTTGGACATTCCAATGCACTCCAACAGACATGTATTGAGGCAGCTTTGACTTCCCAGCCAAGTGAGAATAAAATTCTCCTCACAATGCTGTTTGATGCACTTTGATCGGACATTCCGTTGACAAGTTGTGGCTGCTTAAACTTTGAACTTATCAACATGTCAAAAAAGTAAAACACTGAAAAATTTTTTTTAAAAAGGCCTTTAAATATTCGATTTTTGTAGTCGTGAAAAAGATTATGCCAATCGTTTTTCCTTAAAAACACTTTTATTCCACAATTTTTTAGTACAGTTTCTTCAAACTATGTGTAGTAGACATATCAAAGATTACAAATATCAATAAATTTAAAGATAAAACAAAATCACCCCATTCGTTTTTTTTTTGGGGGGGGGCAGTTTTCTCCACTTCGGCCTGTGATAGGGCTTGCCAGTTTTTTGCCATAACCACGTTCATCCTTTTTAATGAGGGGTTGAAAACATTTTGTTTGTTTGTAGGTGTGAACGCGGCACGAGATGCTTTGTTGACGTTTATGGTGGGAGGCAAGCCTGAGGAGTTTGGTGCAGCTAAGGAGTTGCTACAGTGCATGGGGAAGAACGTGGTCAACACAGGACCTGTAGGAACGGGACAGGTAAGGCAAGATTGGCAAAACATATATCCCAGCAAAACACATTAATTGGGGAGGGGGTGGGGTTGTGGATTCATTATATGCATCATTATTCAAATTTAAGATCCCAAAAATTTAGAGATGCATATATTATAAAATGTCCAATTTTTTTTGCAGGCTGCAAAAATCTGCAACAACATGATGTTGGGGATCACAATGATTGGGACCTCAGAAACGATGAATCTTGGAATCAGGTGAGAATTCTGAGAATGAAGGATGTGTCCAAGGAAGGATCAGCCCTGAACATGAATGAATAAGGCTTCGCATGAACAGTGCACCACGTATTTGCTGTAAGGAGGTTGTGCCACAAAGACAAAAACTTTTGGCATTGTATTCCGTGAGAATAGAGAAAATAGACTCATTGCCTCACTATGGAACTCTTGTATCTTGTTTTGCAGTTGATTTTGATCCGTCCCAGTTCAAGTGTAACATCAATACTTATCTTCCTACTTGAAGTAATTTCTTTTTATGTTTCCAGTTGTAGCCCTTCTTTGTGTACCCCTCACCTTGAGTGGTCCTTGTGATGGCCTTGTGATGGGCGGTTCTCATTAAAAAAAAGAAAGGCTTTTTGGCGTAACAAAATTTAGACTGCATCAGAAACACTATGAATATACAAAGCCAAGTTAATCAAAATGACTTGGGGGGATTGTTATTTCAAATTTGTTAAAATGACTTGATTTTAGTATTCTAATTCATTTCTCAGAAAATATTATTTTCCAGAAGTGCTCTTTTTTGTGAATTTATTTGCTGAATGTTGGATTTCTAAATGAAACTTATTTAATTTCACATTAAGTAATATAAATTGTAAGTGACGTCTGTCATGACCCAGTATGGTCCATCAGGCTGGTGTTTATCTCCAGTTTCCTTGGCATGAAACAACTGAGGATAATTCTATTTCCCCCCCCCCCCCTCCTGGATGGGATGCCAGTCCATCGCAGGTTACTCCCCAGCTAATGCCATTACCTTGTATACTCCTGGGAGAAGAGGGGCAAGTGGGGTGAAGTGGCTTGCCCAAGGACACAACATATGGCCAGCAGCTGGATTCGAACCCCTGACCCTCTGATCATGAGTCACAAACTTTAACCACTTGGCCGCACTTCCCCACATTCACATTACATTTTCTTAAATTTATTTAATCATTTCTTTTTTATTTTCATTTTTCCTAAATCATTAACAGGTTAGGCTTGGAGCCCAAGATGTTAGCCCAGATTCTGAACACCAGCAGTGGGCGTAGCTGGTCCAGTGATACCTATAACCCAGTCCCTGGGGTGATGGAGGGCGTACCGTCGGCCAATCAATACAAGGGAGGATTCAGCACGGGGCTCATGACCAAGGTAGTTAAGGATTTTTTTTTTAAGGATCATTTTTCCTTAGAACTCTCAAAAGTGCACGTTTTTCCTTAGGATTTTTGTAACGTTTTTGCTTGTCCTTTTTGGTCAGTTCATTGTCCTATTTGTGCCTATCTCACTGACTGACGAATTTACTGACTGACTGACTCCCCGACCAGCACTCAATTGTGTGCCGGGCAGTGCTATTGTATAGGATTACCCTGTAATGCCAATGAATGGGCTAAATCCAGCCCATTGTGTACACAGATACATGAAAAGACTTCCAGTGAATAGCCATGAAGTTGAATAGAATTTGGTGGGCTTGTCTTGTCCTGCTCCTCAAATCTTTTCAAAAAGTCGCAGTGTTTTCCTTAAAAATGCTCCAAAATGTCACAATTTTAATCCATATAACGGGAGGCTTTTGAGACGTTTGGTGGCAGCAACCAAACTGGTCCTTTTTTGCTTGTATCATTTTTGGTATTATTGTTTGCATCATTTTGAACATGCACAAAATAAACATGACGTAAAATTTGAAATGAACCCTTGAAAATCACCGGTGTCTCAAAGGTTTCCTATGCTGAAGGAATGGGTGACAGGAGGCAAAGCTGCCTGCCTGTTTGAGCTGTACATGTATATTTATTCTCTAATGTATCTGTAAAAGCACAGTGCTTGGATGTACAGGGAAACTAATGGATTAAACTGACTTTCCGACACATTTTACAGGACCTTGGCCTAGCGCAGAATGCCGCCACTAACACCAAGAGCCCGACGCCGCTGGGCTCCCTAGCTCATCAGATCTACAGAATCATGTGCAGCAAGGGATACAGTCTCAAGGATTTCTCATCAGCGTTTCAGTATCTTAAAGAAGAATGAGACGTAAGATTTATTGACGTCATCCCTGTACATTGAAAACAAACTGTGGTGACACACTTTGTATTTATACGCAGATGCCCCTACAAAACAATTGTGCATTTTGAAGAAAACTTTTCTTTGAATAACCGTTTCTAGTTGGTAATCTGTGTCCATGTTTCAAACACCTAGTTCTGTTTGTTGTCGTCAGAATTGACCCAGTAGCAAAAATAAAATAAATGTGGGGTGGGGAGGCGAGTCCAGAAGGCCATCGTTGTCAGACTAAGGAGAATGAAATAGCATTAGGAAAAATTACAAAACTGGTTCGGTTTTCAATTTTTAAAAAAGCAGTAAATTTTTTTGAAAGGATGCTGTGCTTTCATATAGCATATGTAGCAACATATGTGTCTTACTTGGAGAGAGTAGATCATTCTTTCAAAATTCCACTCAGGTGTTTGGAACATGGAGCTTTGTATTATCGCAACAGGGTTTGACTTGTACAGAAAAAAAAAACAGATCATGAAGTCAATCTTTGGTGCCAAGTCTTCTTTTTTAATCATGTCAAGAACGTGGATCAAATCTGCTGTATTTCTTTAGCTTACAAGCCAAAAGGTTGTGATCAGGAAGCAAGTTTGAGTGTTGAATTATAGTCAACCACTTGTTATTTTGCATACACTTTGGGTATGTTTGTACATGGACATGAAAAAGGTACAGAAACTAAACACTAACTTTTTATTGTTAATTTAGTTACTTTTTAGAAGTATTACATTCATTGAACTGGATCACTTATGTGATGTAGCACAACCTGTATCTGTATTTTTTTTTCTGGGATACTTTCGGTATCCTAAAAAAAACCTCCACTTTGCAGTAACCAATTTTGATGAAAAGAGGAAGGTCAACCCCTTGCAATTTGTTATTTGTCAGAAATATCAAGTTTTGCCCAATTTTCATGATTTTGATGAAGACAGCAAGGTTAACCCTTTACAAATGTTAATTTGTCAGAAATATCAAATTTTTCCCAATTTTGATGAAAACAGCAAGGTTAACCCCTTACAAATGTTAATTTGTCAGAATTATCAAATTTTGCCCAATTTTAATGAAAACAGCAAGGCTAACCGCTTACGAATGTTAATTTGTCAGAAATATCAAATTTTGCCCAATTTTGATGAAAACGGCAAGGCTAACCCCTTACACATTCTAATTTATCAGAAAAATCAACTTTTGCCCAATTTGGATGAAAACAGCAAGGCTAACCCCTACAAACGTTAATTTGTCAGTAATACCAACTTTTGCCCAATTTTGATGAAAACAGCAAGGCTAACCCCTTAGAAATGTTAATTTGACAGGAATATCACATTTTGCCCAATTTTGATGAAAACAGCAAGGTTAAGCCCTTTTAAGTGTTAATTTGTCACAAAAATCAACTTTTGCCCAATATTGAAGAAAACAGCAAGGTTAACCCCTTACGCATTCTAATTTGTCAGAAAAAATCAAATTTTGCCCAATTTTGATGAAAACAGCAAGGTTAACCCCTTACAAATGTTAATTGGACAGAAATTTCACATTTTGCCACATTTTGATGAAAACAGCAAGGTTAACCCCCTTACAAATGATAATTTGACAGAAATATCAAATTTTGCCACATTTTGATGAAAACAGCAAGGTTAACCCCTTACAAATGTTAATTTGACAGAAATTTCACATTTTGCCACATTTTGATGAAAACAGCAAGGTTAACCCCTTACAAATGTTAATTTGACAGAAATATCAAATTTTGCCACATTTTGATGAAAACAGCAAGGTTAACCCCTTACAAATGTTAATTTGACAGAAATATCACATTTTGCCACATTTTGATGAAAACAGCAAGGTTAACCCCTTACAAATGTTAATTTGTCAGAAATATCACATTTTGCCCAATTTTGATGAAAACAGCAAGGTTAAGCCCTTACAAGTGTTAATTTGTCACAAAAATAAACTTTTGCCCAATTTTGATGAAAATAGCAAGGTTAAGCCCTTACAAGTGTTAATTTGACAGAAATATCACATTTCACCAAATTTTGATGAAAACAGCAAGATTAACCTCTTGCACATTCTAATTAGTCGGATAAATTAACTTTTGCCAAATTTGGATGAAAATAGCCAGGTTAACCCCTTACAAGTGTATTGTTTTCCAGAAAAATTAAACCAATTTCATTTAGCTAGTATCACAGTTATACATACATCAATTTTTTAGGTTAGTTTCATAACTATAGCTATATTTTAACAAGATATTTCTGAAATGGCTGTCTTGGTAAAGACATGTACGCAGCTTGAGTAATATACAGGGATTTATTGGACTGTAATATACCGGTAGCACCCAAAATTGCTCCAAATTGACCTGACTAACACCAACTGGGGATTACGTCTGGCCACCATCAAAGGAAAAATGTAGAGAAACACCACTAAAAACAGTGCATACATACTAGATCGGCAATTCTGGAATTTCTAGCTGTAGTGCGGTACCTTTGTAATTGTATCAACAGTTCATGCCACTTTGTGAACAAGAACATACTTGATTAATTTCACCATGAAATATGTGAATATTCAAATGCTGATGAAAATTCCCACTTTTGATGGTATACGAATTTATTCACAGTTAAGGACAAGGTGTTTAAAGACTGCAGTATAAACCTGTTAAAATCTGTCTTTTTAAACCCTCAATTAAAAATTAGCAGAGAAATAGCAGAATTGCCTTGTGTAAATGTTTGTCCAATTCTTAACGTTCCACCCTTTTTTAAAGTTTAATCTGACAACTGTGATAAATAAAATTGAAAGTTTAAAACAACTTCAGGTGTATTAAGCCATTATACAACACATTTCTTTGCTATGGATTCTCACTGTGAACAACATTTGATGCTGTCCATGTTCATGATAATTCTCCACATTTTACACACAATTACCAAATATGTGTAGTTTGAGAAAGTCTTTTTATATTTGCTAAATGGCTCCAATAATGTATAATAGAAATATTATTTACTCTCTTATCTGGAATTTTCCCAAATCTTTACAAACAAGTCTTAATGATTACATATCCAAGTGTTCAATGGATACAAATCTCATGTCAAAATGAAGCTCCAATTATTTTAATGGAGCATTAATGCTTCTTTAATATTTGTTGCCAATCATGTCAAAGTATTCTTTAATTTGTGAATAACACCACATTCTCCTATAAAACAATAATTGTTCTCCTCTGATTATTGGTTTTCATATTAACGTGCTGTTTATGAAAAGCAGTTGTTTAAATCCAGCAAAAAGTTCCTATAAAGGACGTAGCTTTACATGTACATGTCCCACAGATATTCAGGTTTTTTGTTAAACAATCAAAGCTATCATTGTTGACATTTGACGACACTGACAAGAACACAGCATATTGCCCACCAGTCGTACAATATTTTACATTGCCCAATGTGTTTTATAACACAAAACAATGTACAAATAATCTTCACAAATTTTCACTTTCTATCAGTTTTCAGCTACAAAAGCCGATGTAAAAAAAAACA
Source organism: Patiria miniata (assembly GCF_015706575.1). Lineage (NCBI taxonomy): Eukaryota > Metazoa > Echinodermata > Asteroidea > Valvatida > Asterinidae > Patiria > Patiria miniata. The sequence goes on from NW_024037074.1 coordinate 15,449,613, forward strand.
GTAGTTGTATTAAACACTTGCTTTGAAAATATTCTATTGAGCAAAGTGTTTAGTATAAGCCTCAGTGAAACCACAACCTAGTCTCACAATTTTTTGGCAAGTCTTTACGAGAATAATTTGCAACAAAAACACTTCAAACACCTAAACCACAAAAAAGAACTAATTCTTTCATTTAAACCATTAAAATAAATTATGAAACCATTTTTGTAGCATTTCTTCTGATAAATAATTAAAACCATTCCTCTTGATTTCTACACAAAGCAAAACAATTCAAGAAAAAAAATGCAAAATTTCAGAATATCAACAGAAAAGACAAAAATCGTAGGGTGTGCTTTTACAGGTAGTACATGAATCGGGTACCCGACTGAAAAAAAAAGTTACACAGTAAGTGTAAAGAAACCAGACCCCAAACTTCAAATCTCTGAAGTTACTGTTCATGTTGTTAACAAAGATCAGCAAGATAACACTACCACATCTTTGTGTCAACACAGCAAGACACAAGTGTGAACAGGGAGCTTAAAGCTCAAACAAGAAAAACATATTGTCTTCCCATGTAGCCTGGTTTTCATTTTTATAATTCCCCAAAAAATCACATTCAAAAGCTTTCCTTTTCCTTGCCTGAGAACTTACTAAGTAATTTGTAAAGTTGGTTTCAGGTACCCGATTCCATAATCTGGAACCTGGCATCAATTGCTGGGTACCCGGTTCCAATGCACAGCCCTAGAAAAAAAATGGGGGGGGGGGGGAATTGGGGGGAAGTGTTTCTTCTAAGTATAACCTGTTCCGTGTTGCATACCTTTACGTTTTCCTTTAATAACCAAACATGTAGTATTCAGGATCCATTGCATGGATTATTTTTTCAAAAATCTTATTCATCTTCTCTTAAAAAAATTATTTTTTGGATTTATTATAATGAGAAAAGTATCTTTCAAGAAATTTAGAACTGATGGCATTTAATGCTGGCGGCAATGAAAGCTTGAGAGGCTGAAACACTGCAAGCTTGTTTAATTTCCAAGTCTCATGAAGTATTTCAAATTTTCTTTTAAAAGTTCCTTTTATGACCAAAAAAAAGGACAACATGTTTGCTTTGATTCAACACCAAAACACAAACATCTGTGTATCATAAATCAATATTTAATATAATAACTTATTGAAATCTGAATAAACAAGTCTCAAAAAAATGTACAAAGTATCACAATCACATAATAAATCTGCATCCTACCGTTCTATCAGCTTGCACTTTCCCCCTGTATATCCTCTACCTCTGTCTCATCCATCTCCCCACCGTGTGTATCTGAGGGTGCCTCACCGTGTGTGTCAGCAGGTGTGTTGTCGCTTTCGTCATCCTGTGTGGCTGCCCCCTCCTGCACATCCCCACCGTCTTGTGCTGTGCCTTCTGTCTGGGTGTTTGGTTTTGGGACAGATGAGGGCAGACTGGAAGAGGTTGAAGCAACGTCAGAATCCGATTGGCTGCCTCCTTCACTGGTACTGCTGCGCCGTGGTGTGCTTTCTAAACCTGCAAGGTATGAAAAGAATGGTAACACGTAAATTTATTTGCAGGAAAGCAGTATTACATTAACAATTATTTTGTGTAGGCACAAAATTCGTTCACAAAATATTTGGGAAAGAACTGTGCATGAGTTTTGATACTTGTATGATACTAGTATGGATCCAAAATCATTAATCCTTAAATAAAGAGGAAATGGGGGAGGATGCAAAAAGAGGACATTTAGAGAAACATGAAGCATTTAAGAAAGAGGACTTGAAAAGAGACACTAAAGTGAAAAGGAAACAAGAGTACAGCAAGGATCTCAGGTAAAAGATTTTGGATGGAATAAAGCAGTAGAAATTGAAATGATTCAATTGGAAAAGGTCTCACCTCGGCTAGGAGAGCCTTGTCTTGGAGACGGAGATGCTACCGGAAGCTGGGGTGCCTGAGGCCGGACCTTCTTAGATGGATTGAAGACGCCGCAGTAAGCACACTTGAAGGCTGAAATGATACACACAAAGACCGTCAATACGATAGTAGATGCATTTCATATGAGTCATATTATACATTTGAGGTCCACTTTTTCCTGTCCTTGCCACATTTGACATCTATAATTGTATCATCCTGATGCACTCCTTAATGCAGTCGTCCTCCAAGAGTGATAATGAATAGCAAACTACCTAGCTTGGAAAAAAATTTAAAATTGTTTGAAGTCATTCTTTATGACACTTGAGTGGCAAATTACAAAGTACCAAGGTAACAGGGACAGGAAAAATGTCGCACTATGGATCCTAAATTTATTGAATGACGCATTTGCATCTGATACACAATTACTTTTTCTGGAACTGAATTAGTTTCTGCATATTATATGAATGAAGAACTTGAGCAAGATGGTACAGATACCTTGACTGTTTTTACTTTATTAGTAAAAGTAGTTTGAAAAAAAGTACGGATCTGAAAACCTTTGAAAAAAATGTTAGTAAACTACTTGTGGAAAAATGGAAAAGTATTTGAGGCCAGAAAGTTTGAAAACAGAAGAAGTATGGAAAAAAATGGGGAAAAATATTTATTCATATTTCATACTCTGGAATAAATAAAAAATACATTACAAACAATTAAAACTGTTCAGGACAAACATTTTTAGCAACCTGTCACATTTTCAAGCAAAACGGGAAAAAACAATTGGGCTTACCAAGATATTCAAATTCTTCTTGTAGTGCCATGCCGTTATGGGAGTAGCAATGCCTACAGATCAGGGCATAGCGACTGGATGGGCCATCACCAACTAAGAAGTCAACTAACTTGTCTACTGTGCCTCGCTCTCTGGGCAGGATGGGACGAGGCGGTTGGGGTCCTGAGAAATGTGGAAAGAAGAAAGTAAGGTGTTTTTATTTCTTAGAGTTGGGAGAGAATCATAGCTTGGTGATTTGGGTTCATGGTGTGGTTGGTGGGTTCCAGGTTCGATTCCTGCTTAATAAGCTTTGTGTGGTTGGCTTCCAGGGTCAGGGGTTCAAATGCTACCTTAAATGTGGAGTTTCTAAAACAGACAACAGGAAATATCGTGTAACTACCCATATGTTTGAGCTTTTTCGACTTGGATAAACTCGGTGGTTTATATTTACTTATAAGACACTTATCCCAAATGAGGATTAATCCATACTAACATTTATTACAGCCAAAAAGCTTTCATTATCATTGTCATAAGAGTTGTCGTTTTCACTGGATCTTCACATTTTCTCCACAAAATCAGATATCCTGATACTTACTCATCATTAGTTGCTGTTGCGGGGTGAGTTTGGGTGCCAGGCTGGGTGAGGCCATCTGCTGGGCTCTCTGCTGGGCTCTCTGCTGGGGTCCCTGTGGGGGTGTGTTGGGGGTTCTGGTACCCCTGGCTGTCATGGGTCTTTGGCGAAGTTTAGGCACTGCAAAAGGAATTGTCAGAATCATTCGTTGTGAATGCGACAGATTGCACATGCAGGACTGAGAGGGTTAGGGTAAACAAGCAACTTGGGATCCACATAAAATTCAATACTATTTTTCATCCTTCACTGACATATTTTTATTTAGTTTTTAGCACCATACTGAGCGTTATGTCAGCCGAGCCCATGAAATCATTTTTTCAATAGCATGTGCATTTTTATCGTTTGCTATGTGTTACCATTCAGTACAAGAACCATTCAGTTTTATGCAAATGGATCTGAGAATGAGATAAGGATATTTCAGAAGTTCCTGGATGTCTGCGTCAACCTATATAACAGTTAGAAAGAGTCAGAGGGGTAAACCTTTCATGGAGCTTATCCTACCTGGTGCTTGGCCAGGTTTAGGGCCGGCCACTGCCAACACTGGCTGAAGGGGCGGAGGGGAGGAACTGGGGTCAAATCGATCCAGGATCTCCTTGGCTTTCTTGTAACTCTCCTTGTCCTTGACTTCCTCCAGCTGAAAACCATCAGAATCACATCAAAATAAAACCTTTATAAACTGGCAATTGTAATCTCATAGCAGGTTTAAGATTGTTTGAGTGACGTACTGAGTGTATTTGACTATGCTCTAAAACTACAAAGCAAAGCAGTACTTCACTGGAAGGCCACAACCTAAATTTGGAAATAAATTCTGAACTTTTTTTATCAAGTCTTTATGCTTCTTTTTGAAATACAAACATTATGTCGTAACAAGAATTCATTTTTTGGTGTTGGAAATGGCATGATGACGGCACAACATTTTCTTCTGTGAATTATCAGATCATGATGCAAGAACAAGGATGTTCAAAAGTCAAAAGTATCTAATCTTGTTGAGGGTGAATGCAAAATTAACAAGGTAGCATGTCAAGGTTTACCTCAAAGTTTTACAAGCACCTCAGGTTCAACCTTAATTTGTCATTTGTTTAATTTTGTATTCTTTCCATAATATACTCACAATTGTCTTCTTTTCTGCTCTCAAGTCCTCTAGAGCCATTTCTGAAAATCGGACATAAAAATAATTATTATTGCATACTGCTCATAAATTATGGACACTTTGGACAGACCCTAATTACTGCATATCTCTCATAAATTATAGACAGAGAAAAAGTAGTCATTTTAGCCTATATTTTATTCAGATAAAAGAAAAGACAACAGGTCTAAAGACTATCTGGAAAACTGTCTTTTAGAAAAACTGTCCTCGGCTAAATGGGGAACACATCACACAAAAATGTCAACATGAATTGTGATGAACACAAACAATATCTTCCCAAAGAAGTGGATTTCCCATCTCAAAGCATATAAAAAAAGAATTCTTTTCCCCACAGGTATGTAAAAGAGAAAATGATCTTTTGTCACAGATTTCAACACGTCGCAATTGCAGTGATTAGAGTGAAGTAACTTACGGTTTCTTGCTATTCTCTTGACATAGTACCACTGAAGCAACTTCCTAATGCCAAAGATTCTGCACAAGAAGAAAATCAAAAACAGACTTTGCTTCAGAAACTTTCTTTTAAAAGTTAAATGTTTAGATTGCACTTCCCATTTTCAAAATTGTATTGAAATAAATTTCTTCTAAAACTCTTTTCAAAAGTTTTAAAGCAAAAACAAAAATTTAAGTTCACTTTTTCCATGGTCAACAGACAATTTTGCTGGATTCTTGTAGTTTTTTTCTTAAATGTACTCGATATTGGTCTTCTAATGCCACAGACATTTTTAATTGCAAATTTTATTCCAATTCCATTAGACAAAGACAAGGTCCTCAGTATTTCATCAGCCAAGTTTGAAGTCTCAGTTTAGGAGACTTTTCTGCAGCAAGTGATTTAACAGTAGTCTGGGGTAGACTATGGAGAGATGTGTAGAAATAGAGACCAGTACCACAAGTTTCTTTTGACAGTTTGATGCAGTGCTAAAAGGGTTAGGGGCTGGTTGTTTCATGTGCCAATCTATTTTCTTGTATTGCATGTTTTTAATATATTATTTTTGGGACACAGTATTAAGAGTCCAAATGTTCGGACTTATCCAAACCACAGAAGTGACTTCCCCAACTATAGATAGGAGTAATAGGACTGTCCCAACAAGTAAGGGCCACTGCTATAGTTGGGGAATAACACATTTGGTAGTGTTTTCTTTCAACTTACAGAACTGGAAACAGAAGGAAAGGAAGGATCTGTGTTGCCCTTCCCTTCCAGTCCCTTGCCTCATAGTAGAAATAGAAGAACAGCGCCATCAGTAGGTAGACAATGACGGAGTACAGAAGTAATGAACCCATCATCTGTTTTTCTCGCTGCGTGTCTCGACGTTTCAGGCTCAAGAGGGCCTCCATCTTTTTCTCAATAGCTTCTAACTGCTCCATGGTCGACTTCTTGCGCTGTTATAAAATACAGGTATTCAAGAAACTGCAGTAAATATAATATGTACTCTAATCAGTGAAAAAGTTTAAACACAGGCTAAGGTTTTTGTTTGACATGTTGGAAAACGGCAGCAATATTCAATTTTACAATAATTTTACTTGCATTATAGGCCTAATATTATTAGGCCTAAAAATAAATGTTTCTGTTTTTGTACTTGTAGAAATCAATGAAACGTGGCACGTAAAAAATGACATAGGCCCCTAATTAAATCTGGGAGTACGGATCTGACTGAGTGAGACAGTGTGTGTGAGAGCGAGACTGAGATTTGAGAAACAATTTGTAAAAATAAATGTATTAAAAATACTTTAAATTTCTTCTTGACTCTCCGTAGACTTTCACCAGTGAAGTGGCGCGATACTATACTGAATACTCTTTCCAAAGTAATATATTTTAAAAGATCAAGGGGTCTATCATTAGTCAGTTGGGGGGGGGGGGAAGGAGTATTTAAAATCTTTCACGAAATTGATGCAATGTAAAGTCCATGAACATAAATCATAATATTAGTGACACTGGCCTACTTACCCATATCCTTGAAATTATGCTCCCCATGATAGGGCGTCTAAATGAAACAATTCTGTTTGACAAAACCAAAGTTATTATAGACATTCAACTTAATCAAAATTCTCGGAAATTATGTGCAAACAGTGACAGTGCGTTCGATTTCTTCACAAATTTCCCCGTGTTCGCTAGTCGGTATGGTACCCTGTGAACTTTGACGATAGGAATAAGAGATGCCGTGTTTTAATTTCACCAATTTATCTAGGTCAAGTGGTGCCAGACTAAAAACATAGTCGGGTACCAATTTTACTTGTACGCAACATTATATTGTTGTCGCCTGGGTGCATTTAGTTTCAGATGGTTTATTTCCGTTTATTTCACAAAAGTAAATCGAGAAAAATCCTGCAATTTCACGGTTTTGTGACCTCAATAATCACTTCAGTTTATGTGGAACCTTTTTAAAATTCCAATGCTTGGTCCAACCATTTCACGGTTGAATGATCCCAAACTAAACACGTGTCCTTCTCTGGCATCGACGACTAAGTACACGTAATCCTAACTGCAGATTGGTCGGTCGCTAATTTATTGACCCCGCTATATTCCAACTTCCTTTTCTCGTCTGCTCAGTACAGTTTTGTAGAGCGAGCTAAACAATGGCTGTAGGCAGAAGAACACTCCGCATTTGCCAACTTCTCGTTGCCCTTCTCCTACTTTCAATCTGCTTGAGGGTTGACGCTGGAAAGAAAGACGACGACAAAGATGAGAAACAAGACAAAAAGCCGAAGAAGAAAAAAGATATTCGGGATTACGACGATGCCGATATGGAGCGATTGTTCATGGAGTGGGAAGTGAGTTTCCGTTGTGTTTCATGGTTCAATCAATGGCATCATGGAGGAATAAAAAAACCACATGAGTGAAAATATGTTTTGAATTTTTAGCCTTTTGTCATTAAATCTAAATATTTGCCACCTCTCCACGTGGTGCCTTTATTTATTGTTTCGGCGTTTTAAGAATTAATAATTTAAAAAAAAAAAATTGTTTTATAAATATAATGAATAAGTCATCTGTGACTTTACTGATGAGATTTTTAAAAGGAAGTTTAGTTTTGGGGAAAAAAATGCAACCTGACGCCACTTCAGCGGTCAAGAAAATTGGAAATGTTTCTCAGTCCCTGACGCCACCTTTTTCTTCATATATCATCTCAATGAAGGTCAGTCATTGCAAAAATGATTATTATTAGTCATTTTTGCAATGACGGACCTTCATTGAGATTATACTATTGATAGGTATATGAAGAAAAAAGTGGCGTCAGGTTGCAACATTTTTTCCTTAATTTTCAACAACAACGTGGTTGGAAACCACGATATAAATTGAATTTTAAGAGACCTGTTAATATTTAAATTGAACTAAATTGATAATAAATTTTTATCCATTTTAAAACTTTCAGGAACATGAGGAGGAACATGACCCCGATGACCTTTTGGAACACGAGCGACCTCCCGCCAAAATTGACATGTCCCAGATCGACCCCAGTAACCCCGAGTCGGCACTCAAGCTGACCAAGAAGGGCAAGACGCTCATGTTGTTTGTCACTGTTTCGGGAAATCCCACGGAGGAAGAAACCGAAACAATTACGAATCAATGGCAAAGCATGCTGTTCAATGCCCACTACAATTTCAAGAGGTACGTTACTTGTGTGTGCTGTATGGCTTTAGAAGCAGAGTTGTAATCGAAACAATAACCGGTCAATCACAAGTCACCTCATTGTAGGTCAAATAAATGGTGACAATGATAATTCTTTCACTTCTTTGTCATCGTTCTTCCCTTATTACTTGAGGTCTCTCTTGTGACTGACTGACAGGGTTTTGAGTTCTTGAGGGACAATGATGGGTAAAGCGATGATGAAGACAACATGAAAATAAAGACAGTGATCAGCTTGACTCACAGTGAACGTGCAAAATCGCGCTCATCATGTAAGAAAATCGCATTTCATACTGCAAGAAACTGTTCGAACTTACAAAACATGGTGTCATTAGAATTAAGAGAAGTCTGCTTTAGGATGAAAAAGTTATTTTGAAATGATAAAAACACATCCTTGACTCTAATTTGATCAAAACTAAAGTGGCCCGTAACTACACAATCGCCGAAAGTTTATCTTCCTAACTGCATCAGTTCTGAAGATTAACAGTAAGTGTAAGACAGCATCCGTGATCAGAAATCAGTTTGCATAATTCGTCCTCTGTTGCTTGTTTGTCTACTCTGAATCCATCAACATCCACACACGTTTTGCAGTATTTTGATTGATGCTAATATGAAAGAAACAGATGTTGCATTTTCTTAATACTGCACTAGATTTCAAATCTAGTGCAGTAAGACAATGCCCCAAATCATTTGGGTTGATTCAGGGATAATAAGTGTAGAATATTTACTGCAGCAAATGTATATATTCTTGGTGATTTGTCCAGGTATCCAGTGAGCAGCAACCGTGCTATTTTTCTGCTGACGGACGGAAGCTTGGCCTGGGAGATCAAAGATTTCCTCATTGAGCAAGACCGATGTGATGAAGTCACCATCGACAGCCAGGTCTATTATGGCAAAGGCTCAGGGAAGAAGGTCGATGGAAAAGGAAAGACCATCGGGGTTGATGATGACAAAGACAAAGACAAGAAATCAGACAAGAAAAAGACAACCAAGAAAAGTCCACCTAAGGCCGATAAACAAAAGGAGAAACCGAAGAGCTCGTCCAGCAAGCACGATTCCAAACAGGATTCTAAGGAAGAGCGAAAGAAGACGGTCAAACCAACAAAAGATAAATCTGAGGACAAAACTGTGAAGAAAGAGAAGGAAGAAGGCAAGGCTGATACGTTCTTCCCGCAAGTGGACGAAATTGATGAGGAGGAAATGGATGGAGAGCACGTGGAGCAAAGCGAACCTGCTGACCGCGCCAAGAAAGCTCGGGAAAAAGTCAAAGGGTACAAATCAGCACAGCCACTGGAAATGCCGAGGAAGGACGGAGATAGTGATCTACCGAAAAAAGACAAGCAAAAAGAGGAACTATAAAACCAGGGTAACATCAAATCAAGGCCACGAAAAACAAAAGTATGTTTTGCCATCTGAAGTTAATATAGTTGCACGACGGTATTCCTAACAACTCTTCTTTCTATACAAGTTTGGTGGTGTTTGGTTCAATTTTTATTAAAATATTTTCTTTCTTCAAATGTTATTAGAGGCTTGGTCTCGGTGCCAATGAAGCATATTCAGAATTTTTACATTCCTTTTATGCATTCTTGAAGATTTTGTACATACCAGCATCCTTGTTTTTTTTTTTTATTAGACATGCATTGAAATGTGTGCAAATGACTTTCTGACTCGGATGCAAAATCTGTGATCTAAATTTTGATTTTATATTTTAGGGGGAGAAAATACTGAATTAGATCAATTAACAAACCCACCAATCAAAGTAATTGAAATTCTTTAATTAAAATAGCACCGAGGTGTACACTTGAAATGATTCGGAAATATTTTCACATTTACTGTTTTGTTCAAATTTGAAACCCTTCAATAATTTGAAGGATGGTAGCTCCTGTCACATGCATTGTTATTGAACTGTTGAATATGTTGTGCCCATTCTTGAAAATCACGCATTCTCGAGAATGGGCATGCACATTCTCGAGAATGAGCGCGCATTCTTAAGAATGAGCGCCCATTCTTAAGAACGAGCACGCGTTTTTAAGAATGAGCGCTCATTCTTAAGATTGGGTGGGAATATCACGTGCACAATTTATGAATTTTGCCCAATCTTAACAAACATTGCACGACATAATTATGTTAAATGAATGGTATAGCGGTTAAAAGGGAAACAATTCATATAAAGAGGAAAGAAAATGTGCTATGCTTCTGTACTCGTATAACTACGATAATTTGAATCAAATTAAACCTGTTATTATTGCTTTTTTCTGCCCACTATGGGAAGTTTTGTAATAACGGAGGACTGGGAACTAGTCTGGGAAGTGCTTTGTTTAGGCTAGACAAGTTACAAGTCCCTGCATGTATCATATGCGTGCCACGAAAAAAAAACGATGTCCAGAAGCTGCCAAAATTGCTCTTTTGACTAGATAGAATCCAGCTCTGCGACGTTATGGTGGGATGTGAACAATAAATTGTGGCAATTTAAATGGGAAATAGCATTAGCACTATGGGATGTCGCAGTATTCATTCTCATTCTTCACATCCTTCATTCTTACGTCCCCCCCCCCCCCCCCCCCCCCCCCCCGCTTTTATTATCCCAAAAATCAGAATTCTTTGCACTAGTATTATTATGTCTCTTATATTTTCCCGGGTCCCCCCCCCCATATTAATACGCCTTTACTTATCATATCCACTCTACTTTTCAGCGCCTTGCGTTGCAACAGTATAATTATTGAGAATCAGTGAACGAGGATTCAGCTAGACTTGCCAAGCTCAGCCGGTGCTCGGCATCGACAAGACCGTTATCTTGTCGCGCATTCTCGAGAATGTGCGCTCAATCTGGAAGAGTTATTTTTTGCCAAGATTGAGCAAGGATCCAGTTGCACATTCTCAAGAATGTGCATGCCCATTCTCGAGAATGCGTGATTTTCAAGAATGGGCACAACAAATACAAGGTTGTAGCCAGAGGGGTGTCTGTGTATAACACCAAGTTTTGTTTGGCAAATTTTTCTAATTACAGCAAATTTGGATCAATGTGTTAAATTTCTAGTTCAATTTATGACCTAACTTTGTAACATTTTAAGAGGTTTTTGCTCACATTTCTGGTCCATTTGTAACTTTTTTCCCATTTGGTAATGGTTACTTCTGGTGTTCTCCTCACCTGTTTATCGTCTTTCATTTGTTTATATTCACAAACATTGAGAAGTTTTCCAGATGCTGTTGTATTTTTATTAAAATTGTGAGTTTTCCATATTTGACACAAGTGCCTAGGGAGTATATGCCGATTGCCAAATCAGGTCAGTTTAGGTATGTGTTGGTCTACACAGAAAGATAATCAACTATATGTACATTGTATTGTCAACAAGCTTTCTCATAATTAATTCACCAGTATACAGGTGTCACTGTTGTGTTGTAGCATAAACTATAACTAAGTCTACGATTTTCACGTCTGAAATCTCCCAACAATCCACCTCAAGTGAAATGAAGAACGGGACAAACACCACCATTTCAAATACAATTTTTCAGTTTTATTTTCAGAAGTTCCTACACTGAAATACATGTTACTTTGTACAAATGTCCGAAAAAATATTAAAATTACTCCATTTCTGAAAATCTGTTACTTGGAAGATTCCTCACTTCATTTATGTTAAGACAGCATACCAGTCTCACATCTGTGGCTAAATGTCCTTGGATTGTTAACGTGAATTCAAACCTTTCCAAAATGAAAAACACCACCAGATTTCAATAAATAAATAGCGAATGGAAATTTTCAAAATAGTTGTAAGTTTCCATTTCAGAAAATTACTTTTTATCTTATGTGTAATGACGATTTCTGACAAATGGAGTTAATGTCAGATTATATTTCCTGGTATTATTAATTAATCCATAAGCTTGACAATGGTTTTAACAAGAGTGGCATAATTGTGTGGCTTTTCATACTGATTTCGATATTTTATGCAATGGACAATTTCAAACTCTTCTATAAGGTGTGCCCCAAGCTGAGATTTTCACCTTATGATTCTCGTCCAAGTAATAATTTGTGATTTTGCTGGTCCCAGAGGGCCAGCCTTGTGCCCTCTTTGTTCCTATCTCACTCAGCCTGGTTGGCTGGTGAAGACAGCTGGGCAGTGCTACTGTATAGGATAACCACGTTATGGGCTAGATCCGGGCTCCAGTATACACCAGATGTACAATAAGACTTTTGGTGGACAGTATTCGCAACTGAATCAAATTTGTGCACTCTGGGATCAGTTTTACAAGGCCCTTTCATTTTTTTTGTAATCTTGTCAGCCAAATTTGGGTGTTGAATTGGCCAGATTAAATACCACTTAAAATGCAACAAAACAGCAGCATCACCTGAGGTGTAGCGAAATATTTTCTGACAAAAATGTGGTCGCCCCTTCGTTCAGTGAGGAGAAAAAAGTGGAACTCACGACACGACCTTGACTAATCTAGAGTGTTTTAAACTAAACCTATCATCCTTCACCTAGAGTGAAATTGAAGTCATATCAATACAAACTATGAACTTTTTACAATATTCTTTAAAATCTTTGAGCAGAGAACCAAGTGACAAAAATACACAGCACTATTTTCAATTCGGTAAATGGCTTTCTCTTTTTTTTTACCCCAGCTTGTTTCAAAACAACTGCAGTAAAATAGTTCCAGATCTGTACATCGGCAATATTCTAAGCGAATAATTTCATCAGCTGTTTTGTTGTCGAAGCTGGCAACTTACAGACGGTTTCAGTGTTGATCAAAACTGAACATCAAAAATAAAGAATTTTCCCAAACATCATATAGCTCAGTCTATGATATAATGTCAATTTCCCTTACACATTCACACTTGCATCCTCAAAAGAGCCATTTTCCAGAACACATACTCGACAGAAAACTATAAAAACGTTTCGATTACATTACATGAAGCTACAAATGGAATACTTTCTGTTACGATAAACTTATTTTGTGTGATATCAATCGAAGTAACATTAAAAGTTCTGTACAATGTGTTTGTCATTCAAATGTATTTACAAGGAATAAATGACTATTTTTTTTTGTTTACAAAATATTCACAGACTGAAAAAGTATTGTGTGTTTTGACAGTCCATCTGACAGAAAATGTTGTACAAGCCAATTTGTTTTCCGTCTCCACTTTTCTTTGTTGAGGCCCAACTTCGGAAGAGACACAAATTTCACAAGTCTTCGCTAGCAACTTCAACAAATTTGAAATTTGTTCAATTGCCTCTCAGTGTGATTTCTTAAGCAGCCTTTGAGAAGCTTTTACAGAAAGCAACGTCATGAAACTGTCTTCTTTTGGGGGAGAAAAAATGTGTCCAAATAGCCCAAATCTTCTCTGTCTATAAATATTTAATTTCAGGGAGGGATGGGGTGTAGATGAAGGGTAACTTTCAGGAAGCAATATTTCCTGATACCTTTGGGGCTTCGGTCTCGTAGTATTCCACCACGAACTTCCTCCTGATCCCATTGGCTGATTTGACCTCTTTAACCATGGTCTCGCAAGGAACGAGGTCGTCGACTTTTCCCATGAACCAATTCTCCACGTCGGCCTCTTGGCGTCTGGTGATGTGGTCATCCTTCCATGCGTCCAGAAACTTGTTGAAGCGGGCGGCTAAGCGCTCGGTGACCCGCCAATGCGACTGTGAAAAGAGGATGCAAAATGGTTGGTGTAACTAGTCAATTCTTGTATATGCTAGCAGGTCGGGAGTAATAACCTTGGCTTCAAGAACTCCACATTTACGAAATAAATGTACGGGTGAAATTTACAATACTCTACTTGTGTTGGGCGAGAGCTTTCTTGTTCCGGAAGACAACGCCGTCAATTGACGGGAAATTTGGAGACCTTTGTATACAGGAATTGCCTAAAGATTTGGGTAGTGGCTGTCGTTTGCCTGCACCTTACACTTAAGTTTGAAGTCAAAGATTTAGAGGCTTCACACTGCCAAAAGACTTCCAAAAATGTCTGAGAGTGTTCGAGGCAACTCGACTTACTTCTTTCGCTTTCTTGAGTGCAGTCCTCCTGTACATGTAGTCCTCCGAGTTGACCACGTAGACAATCTTGTAAGAGTTGAGGTTGAACTTACACTCCATGTTGTTGACCATATCCACTCCTTCCAGCGGATCCACCTCTTTCTTCTCTGCCCCTTTCTCCACCTTCTCCTTTGTCGGTTCTGGCTTCTCCTCCTTGGACCCTCCCTCCGCCGCCTCCTCTTTGGGCTCCGCCTCTGAGGGGGATGATCCTTCTTCCTCTTTTCCTTCTTCCTTGTTGTCTGCGGCGGTGGTGCTGTTCTTCTCGTCCTCATCTTCAGCTTTCTCGTCTTCTTTGAGCTTTCCATCATCGCTCGATTTCTCCTTGCTGCTGCTTGAGTCTTCATCAGTAACAATTTTCTGCTGCCGTGTCCTACGGATATTCCTAAATCATGGAAAAAAAAGGCACCCGATTAAATTGAATTGCTTAATTTGGGCAGTGTTATGGATTCCTTTAATCAAACTCTAATCAGAAAATTTTGATACTTTAATTTCATAATCTTAGAACAATTGGTTTAAGCAGATCATAAAACTTGATGCATTTACATAAAATAAAAAGAGCTATAAAAATGCTGACATATGGCTGCAGGATTACACTTGTTTATGATCAGCAATTTTTTCTATACTTAGCAAATCTGTATGCTAAGGGGCTCAGTGACATTGTTCCTAGTCCAATCTTGCCACTGACCTGGTGAGGAAGACCGGCTTCTTAGCGAGTTGGTCCCTCAGTTCTGCCGACGTGTCTTCACCATTCACAAACTTCTCCACGTAGTCCGACCATTTCTCCACCTCCACCGGATCATCACTGTGATCCTCCTCCGTGTCCAGAAGCTCAATGGTTAACTTCTTATCACTCTTATTCTGTCAAATTTTTTTTTAAAATAAACAAATAAATAAAATTAGTGAATTTATGAAGACGTACATTACTATAAATGGACCATTCCTGCTTGTTGATCAAACAGCACACATTGAATGATTAGATCAAGACTTTTGGTCAGGTGTCCACAACAGCTCTGTGAACTATAAATGGGCAGGGCTACAGTCCATTGATGATGTAACTATTTCAGTAACCATAGCTCCCGGAGGCAGTGAGCAATAAAATATCTCTTCAAGTCTGAAGGCTTTTAGTCTGAAGGCCCTCCAACATATAGTTCAGGTACAGGGCTTTCAAAATGCCTCACTTCACCAATCAGATTATTAATACTCATAATCACTAAAACAGAAACTTGATGTGAATAAGTAAAGACTCGGCTAATTTACAGGGTTTTAGGGGCCAGCAAAGGATTTTGCCTCTTGCGCTTATGGACATCCTGCGACTATTTCTGAGGATTCCTTCTTACAGGGATAGCAGGGAATGTCGGTGATAGCATTGTAGGCACAGAATGGCGATCATAAGAGGAGAATTCTGTGGTTAGCAGGGCCATGGACATCGGGACAAAGTGACTCACATAAATGACTTTGAAGCAGTTTTCCTCGGTCAGCAGTTGTTCTGCCCGTCGTTGGTAAGCGGACTCGGCGCTAACGCGAGCCGTGGCCGAGGAGTGAGTTCCTCCGGCTCCTCCTGACTTCATCTCAGCGAGATACTGCTCCATGACACCCATGCAGGTGTCTTCTGAGACAATGTGCTGAAGCTGCATACAATGAATATTCATCAACAAATACTAATTACAATGATGAATATTCATAACTTCTGAATAAACCCTATTAAATGTAGATGTCCTCTGAGAAAATGTACAGGAGCTGGAATGCATTCAATACAACGAATATTCATCAACAAATACTCATTAGAAATGATGAATATTCATAAGTACTTCCAAATACACCTTATTAAATGTAGGTGTCCTAAGATACAATGTGCTGGTGCTGGAATACATTCAATACAATGAATATTCATCCGCAAACGTACTTATGAATATTCTTAGGCAGGTGCTCTAGTTTGGCGTGACTAGGGAATGCAATCTAAGATAAGTGTTGCAAACTAAGCTCACCTGACGGACGATGTTCTGCACCACTTTGTCCATGGTGAATGCAATGTAGGCATGGATGCCAAACATCTCACGAAGCTGATCCTCGAAGGCATTACTCTCCATGTTACCATCGAGAAGGTTACGCACCATGTCAAGGAATGCCGGGTAATATTCCTCGGGTTCGATCTCCACTGATGAAGGGGAAAAAAAGGATAGGGATTGAATTGTCAAAGCAGTCAGGAATAGTGGCACCGCGCTCGTGGATAGATGGTATGCATACTCACTCCTCCTTCGACAATAAGATTTTCAATTTGCATGCCCACCTAAAATTCAGAACACCTGTTACATGTATGTAAGCGTGGCACTATCACACTTATGCTGATCGCCGGATTAATCTATAGGATTTCAGAGGCATGAGCAGAGACCAGCACTCACGTGGTTGCTTGAGACCCAGAGCCACAGCGGTGGACTCCTTAGCAGCCCTGCGATTAGGTCCTCCCTCCGCCTGGGCGATAGCCTCTGCTCTCTCAAACATCTTCTGTAATCTCTCACACAGGATGAAGTGCAGCCTCAGGAATAGGTACCAGTTGTTGTTGACAAAGAACAGGTGGTACACGTCATCCTGATGAAAAAAACCACAGACACGGGAGGAATAAAGTTTTGGTTGTGCAGGAATCACAGCTAAACAGGTTACTTTTTGTGGCTTCGATACTTAACCCCTTGGTCAATCTAGCACCAGAAACCCCCTTCCTATTACTAAATGTAGTGTGTGAATCAACACACTTTTATAATTGTAGTACAGGTGCGAATGGTTTAATTTTAAACTCCCAAAAGCTGATAACACCCTAACTGGTAGGGGGGACAACACACCCAGATGCCTCAGGCTAAACCTTCTTAATTCTTCTTGTAAACAAGATGAGACAAGTTCAATCCAAGTAACACTGTCTACTAACCGAATCCCAGGTAGTATTGTCACAGGGTCCGTTGGTCATCATGAGGGAGGATTTCTTGCTGTCTTTCGGCGGCGAGATGGTATCAGTTTGGGCAGTGTCCATCCCGGCCAGGGCAAAGGCTGCTTCCTTGGCTACAGAGGAAACGAAAACAGTTCTTCAATAAAATCAAGACACTCTTAGTAAGGCCGAGTTTAAATTCCTTGGCTATGTCCTACAGTAACAAACATCTAGAGGAAGCGGTTTCAGCCGCTTCCAGAGTCACAGGAGTAATTCGCAGGCATAAGTTACATAACAAATCCACCACTAGTCAATGATCTACAACTGATCTTACTTTCTTCTTCCTGGTCATCTTCATCGTCGGACAGCTCTCCACGCTCCAGGAACATGTAGTCTGGCAGGAAGTGATGTAAGAGCTGCTTGATCTTCTGCTTCTCCTCCTTGTGGATTCCTGGACAATCACAGGACAAATAGTTTATGCTTTATTGTGGTTTGACTTATTCTGTTGCCACCGAGTAATCTTTTGAGAAGTCCACCAACTCTACATCACATCTTTTCATTTTTCTCCAGTAGTAATACATTTTAGCAGATGATGCAGCTTTGAACTCCAGTATACAGCCACTTCTTTTTCTTTTTTATCAATGATGACCGCATAATAATTTCAGCACAAAGGGTCACTTCAGTATCTGATAAAACTCTTCAGATATTCTACACAAATTACCAAAAAAATTGAAGCATTTCATTGAAAATGTACACTTATAAATAAAAATTTAATATCAAATGATTATGTACAACCCCCAAATAAAAAAAAGGACCAAGAAAAAGCAATGCAAGAACTAGACAGTCATCCTTGCCCCTCCCACCCCTCCATCTCCCCCACCCAGTGTGACCTGGGTAGTGGCCAATCCCCCTCCCATCCTCACCTGTGTGCCTTTTCATGTGATGGATAATCAATGCAGCCGAATCGTCCACGATGTGCTTGTCCATGTAGACAAAGCTCAGATGTGGGGAGTTGTTATCGCCCATCGCTTCCTGCCTCTGAGAAAAAAATACCAGAGATGTGTTCATATAAGATATAATATGCATGGGCCAACGCATTGAAAATTACTGATTTCGATTTCAAATCAAACTTTCCACAACAGTAACAATTCTTTCAACTTTCATCGATGTACGTGGATCCAATCCACAGGGGATTACAAAATTCTTTGTTGCTTCATCTGAAGGAATCTGCTATCCTGGTGAACCATATTGGCTTGAATCAGACTTTATTATCGGAAGAGGTGACAGCTTATATCTACTTAGTGCTCATTCGGTAGGTTTTGTCGGACAACTGATCAAATTCAACATCTTCCGCTGATCATCGAGATGACCCAAGGAGAGTTTAAGAACCCTTACCTCATCAAAGATGGCCTCAATCTCATTCAGCAGGCTCTTGGAGCGCAAAGCCTTGGTGTCGTTCTGTTTGAAGTTAATGCCCTGATGGTCTAGCGACTTGAGGTAGTATTTCTCGTTCTGTTCCCTCCAGATTTTATTGAAGTTGCGCTGGGCCTCTCGCCACTCATCCTCCTTAGCTTTTAACCTGAAAAAAATTTACCAGAAAAAAAAAACCTATCAATTTTTCAAGTATTTGATACTGGTTGTGTCTGATGAAACATGGAAGTAAACCCGACAATTTGGTCTGACGCGGATAGAGAAAGAAAACAAATTGAGGAACAAATTTTGTGTCCAGTTTCTGAACACCAACATGTGAGCCAGTCAAATTTTGTGCAGTAAATGCTTTGCGAGTTCAGTGAGGGAATTTGACAATATACAAACTGACTGGGCTTGCTCATATCCTTTGATGGATCATCATAGGTCATATCAATCTCAATCCATTGTTATCCCTTTGTAAAAGGATCTTAAGTCTTAAAGACTGGCCTGATCTGACAATTTTTTTTTACATAGAGCCGAAACTGATATAGCAAAGAAGTGTCAGTCTAAAACATATCAAGCCATTACAGATTGTGTCAATTTAATACTGTTAACTTTGCAATTCATTTCTTTCTGACAACTAACTTTCCATAAAGACACCTATTGGGTTATTTTCCTGGGCAATCTCACCTTCTAAGAACCAGGGGTACAGCCACAACAGGGTTCTTCTTCAGCCCCTCAATGATGTCTTGCGCCTTGTCTCCATATATTCTACAAAGCCAAGTGAGAAGTGAAAGGTGAGTATGGTTCACCTCATCTGAGGTTAACAGTGTTTTTGGTAACACAGTTAATAGTGATAATATATATACTGCAGAGTTAAAGATACACAACATCATTTGCCCCTATTTTTTATTTTTTTTTGTAGCAACAAAATTGCTCAACATCTTTAGAAGGGTGCGTAACAACTAATCTCATTGGCTACTATACATTTTGAGAAAACAGAGAAAACAGAGAAAACGTGTGCACAGGTTTCGGGGTCTTGTGGCTGGATTAGTTGCTAACACACATAAAAAAAATCACCTGCAATAATTGTTTTCTTTTGAATGATACAATTTCTGGCAGAATAACTTTGCAGGATTTTTGGTACCAGTCCTGTCTTCACATGAGAACAGTATTACTCATTTAATCGGTAGGTGTGTTTCCCGGTAATTACCTATGTTCCTCCATGCCTTTCAAACACACCACGAAGAACAGACAGAATTAAAAGTTTTGACCACATTTCGGACTAGAAATGTTTACATGTAATATTATTGTGCTGGCACAACAATCAAAACTCAACTAATCAATCACTTGATTGAACTTTTCTCCATCTCATGAATACTGCCCTCTAGAGGCCGACTGCAAGATATACGTACCTGTGTATGGCCTTGCGATGGATGGTCTCGGAACTGCCTCCCAGGTGGTTGTCCAGTCTAAACTTGGCGGACTCCTCAGGCGACATGCGTGACAGCTTCTTGGCAACGTGCTCCAGGATGCGTATTGTGTGCGCGTTCACCTCGATCACAATGTCCAGCTGAAACCCAACAAGAACAGCAAATTTCGTTGAAATATTTGGTTTAAGTCAAAGTAAAAGAATATTTGGTTTTTTAAATACAAATTAACTCTGTTGGGATGGAGGACCAAAGAAATAAGG
Organism: Patiria miniata; assembly: GCF_015706575.1. Taxonomy (NCBI): domain Eukaryota; kingdom Metazoa; phylum Echinodermata; class Asteroidea; order Valvatida; family Asterinidae; genus Patiria; species Patiria miniata. Next base: position 15,469,720 of record NW_024037074.1, read on the forward strand.
GATGCATTTACCTCATATCGTTCGTCTTCACAGCGATAGATATGCTCCTCATATAGTGTCTTCCTGGATGCCACAAACGTGGAGTCTTCAGACCAGGAAGGGAAAGACACCCAAGTATCGTTGATGACTTCATTACAGAGCGCCGTACGGCCGCTACACCTGGGCTGCTGGTAGCTCTTGGGCAGGGCTCGATAGCTGGCACCGCAACGCTTACAGTTGGCAAAATCTACAAATGGGGATGAAAAACTATCCGTAAGATCCAATATCAGGTTTTGCCCTTCACCGCCATATTTTATAAACACTGTATACTCAGTGTAGTCCTTCTCTCTACAGGTTTCTTCAGGCTTGTGAGCTACAGTGTCTGGGGCGCTTTTGAGGAATCCTTGGTTTCATTACAAGAAATAAGTAATCATAATAATAATGTACTCATTCATTGAATTACATATTTATGAAGTAATCAATGTTTTTTTAAGATGTGAAGAACAAAATCAAGATAGAAAGGTTGTAATTGTCGGATTATCTGACCTATTTCCATGGCTAGTTCTCCCTGGTTGCGTTCCTTGGGAGCATGATGCGAGTCAATCCTGTCAGATTCCTTGTAGCCCAGGAACTCCTTGAACCATTTCAGTAACTCTGGATATTTCCTGTTGAACAAACGAAGCAACAAAGTAGGAATAAACCTTTCTTTCCCATTTGAAGAGGTTGGACACACAGTATTCGCGCAATGGTTCCCATATTTTCTGCGTCCACACCGGAGTGTGTCACTCTTTCTGTCACTGCTCAGCGGATACTCAAGCACTATGTTTATAGATGACAAGGACAAATGTTGTGTTTATAGACCGCCTGTGTTACAACCAAATGATAGGATGCGTGCCACAATTACCACACATTTTTTTAGAGTGTGATTTCCAAAGCCCTTACCTTTAAGTAAGTAAAGTGAATCCTTGTATGTGCTTACACCACGAGCGTCTCAAGCCACAAATATGGTAATTTTTAATATAAAATAAAGTTAGGGATAACACGGAGCTATTGGTACAGGGCCGTCTTATGAGAATATTTTGGGAATTTTTTTTATTTCATATATATTTTTTTATGTCTTACCCGAGGAATGGAGTGACAAGTTGAACCAGCTCCGACCTGGAGACAATCTCTTGGTTGTACAACACCAAACATCGCAGGAAATTCTCATACACCTCCTGACTACGAAGTGCCTTGCGTACCTTCATTTGAAAAAAAATATATAAACAAATTAGACAATCAAGAAAAAAATCAGAAAACTGTACAGTAAATAATTTGTACCTTGAAAATCTAACTGAATACAGAGGTATAAGATGGACAAAAATCCATTAGAATTTTGTTAGCGCATGTGTGGCAAAAAGCCCATAGAGCCTGGAGTTGGGACTTCAATAATTTGGTAAGACAAAGGGTTGAGGTAGTCTTCAAGAAATGCTACAATATTTTGAAAAATCATTTACAATTTCCTTTCTACATTTTTACACTTTTTTTTTAAATTTGTATAAATGTAAGTAAGTACTGATTCCTCAATAGTGGAATTCAAACGAGGGAATACATTTAACTATTTTGCAGCTCTGTAATTCATTGAATACAAGAGTCAGCATTATATTGTTTTCATTTTTTCAATGTTATCATTTTTTTTTTAATTTTGGTATCCTTTAGCAGGCCGATACCTTTTAACCAGAATAGTTTTTTGTTTCAATGGGCTAATGAATTCTCACCTTGTCAAAGAATGCAAACTCGCTGAGGCTTCCATGCTTGCCTGCTTCAGCTAAGGAGACGTCCTTCACGGCTCCAGACTTAGGCTTCTAAAGACATGAAAAGATGGACCCAAGAAATAGGCATCATAAAATAGGCCAGAAAAAGTTACACTTGGAGATTTAGATTTTTCTATTTCAATCACTCTATCAATCACATAATTCCTGCAGTAAGGTTGGATAGCTAGAATTATAATGTGTCAACTGACTCATCCTCTTTTGGTCATTATTAACAAGTCAAAAGGTTCCATTTGAAGTCAATTTTACCAACTCAAATGTTCATCTGTATATATACTTATACCAATTTGTTATTTATTAAGTGATTTGTTATTTTGGCCAACAATGGTCCGTACAATTGTACGTAAATTTGGGAGCCAAAAGGTATGTTCAAATTTTAAAATCTCAAATTCAAGCGTGTGGAAGGTTTGAAGTTTTGCAGTGGGTCTGTTACCTTTGTTGGGATGGGCACAGCGCTACTGCCTGGCCTCTTTATGTGTCCTGCTGCTCCCGAGGTGTTGTTACGATTCTTGTTGTTGGAGGCAGAGCCAGGTTTCTTAGCAATCCCTGTGTGGTCGTTGCGAACAGCCACGCGGTTCATCATGTCTTGGAACGAAAACTGAGAAATGGGGAAAAAAGAGTTTGTACATCACATAAGACATGGGTAGAGGACCTGCCCTAAATGACATGTGAATCTCAATGATACAAAGAGTTCATACAATGAGACGTTCCTAGAATCGTACCCCATGGTAGACAAATGACAAAGTAGAGACTAAGTGCCACACAACAAGATGGCCTTGGTGCTTAAGACAAGCCCGATTCAATCCTTGACTCACATTAGTAGGTCCTGAGATTCCCGCTCCGTTGGCGTCGGGCAGGAACTGTCCAAACTCTTGCAGCAAGTCTTCCTGGTTCTTGAAGAGTTTAGCCACCTGTTCAAAGACCTGGGCCTCTGACAGGGTGGGCACGTAGGTCCCCCCGGATTCCTTGACAGCCCGCTGCTCCTTCTGGTAGGTGTGAAGGATCTCCAGGAAAGCTTTGTAAATCTCTGGCTGACCCTGGAACCGATTCTGGAGAGAAGAGAAAGTTGGGATCAGATGAAATATTGTGACTTTTCTTCTAGGAGGGTCTGTTATAGCAAAAAGTTCAAGTCAGAGCAAACATGAAAATGTTGGAATAGCCCTGAAACCTCCAGGGTATTTTGTCTAGAAACCCTGCCCAGCACAACAACATGCAATGGTTGTCAAACGTGAGACACCTGTCCAGGATAACAAGATCCAATAGGTCAACAATCCTAAGACCAGACTGTCTTAAGAGTCTGCGTCTGCAAACTGCAACATCAGTTCAATGGGGCTGCCTCCTATTGTCTCCGAATGAGCAGTTATGCACTGGTTTTGAACTATATGAAGCAAGGTCCCATGGACTTTTACAGCCGTTGCAATGTGTTGCATCTGGCAGGGTTAGGGTTCAGACGTACTTTGATCTTGTTGACGTAGTTGATGGCGTGGTTGAATTCCACCGGCTGGCTGGGCTGCTGCTGTTGTTGTTGCGGTGTTGGCTGCGTCTGTGCTTGCTGCTGCTGTTGCTGCTGAGCTGCTGCAGCATGACCGTGCTGGGGAGACGCCGTAACAGCCGAGGGTGGGGCTGGGTGGGCCTGGTTGGTAGGAGGAGGCTGGGAGTAGGTGTGGCCCCCGGTAGCTGCTTGGTTGGCATGGTGATGGCTGGATGATACCGAATGGTGAGCAGGCTGCAACAAAAACATGAATTACACTTCAAATCAGGAAAATGCATAACACAAATGGTTAAACTCAAAGTTGCTAAACTCAATTAACAAAGAAAATACAAAGAGCATAATCTGTAAACCTGAAACTTTGAAGAGGTGTCAACCTGCATTTGCATGTGGTTGGGTTTAACATCCCCAATCTGCAAAATTGTTCAAAAACTCCAGGAAAAGGTGGGGCAGCTAGATCCTGGACAACATTACCATACCTTGGTGGCTGGGTGCTGGGCGTGGTACTGCGGTTGCGTATGTATCTGCTGCTGTTTCTGCGGTGTCATGGGTTTATTCGGATGCTGCTGTTGCTGCTGCTGCTGCTGTTGTTGCTGCTGCGTAGTGGGTGTTGGTTGGGGCAGCGGCACTCCTGGCCCAGTCAGTGGACCCCCTGCGGTGTGCTGGGTGATGTGTCCAGTCGGGGTACTGACGTTGATCCGAGTAGGGTCACTGGCTTGTACCTCGATCTTATAGCCGGGAGGCAGGAAGGTGTTGAAGCCCACGATCAGGTCTGGGTGTCCCTTGAAGAGGTTGGAGACACGGTTGATCACCCCAGGAGTGTCAATGCTAAAAAAGAGAAGACGAGAAATGCAAGTCAGTACAGAAGAGTATGTACTTCACAAGAAAACAGTGTGCCAACATCTGTCACATCAAAAAGGCCACCGTTCAACTTTATGGTTGAGTTCCAACATAATTTGGCCAGGCATTTAATAATCCCTCCTTTGTGTGCAGTATAATACAAACATTGCATTAATCAACATCTACAAATGAGCACTGGAATCCAATGTCAAGTTCTTTGTATTTTAACTAGCAGTGACTGGGCTCTACCTTCCCCAACCCTCCAAAATCTGGATCCTGAAGAATCCTGGAGCGTTGAGGTAAAGAAATGCCTATTAAATATTTCTTAAAATCATAATTGTTATTTGGTTCAAATCACAGAGGATGAAACAGTAAGCGAAAGTAAAAAAAAAAAACAGCACTACTGAGAATACATTCAATTCTAGAGATCTAAATTTCAACAGAGACGATATACATGAACAAGCACACACAAAAACCCAAAACGAAAACAAACATATGCAATATTGGTACAATGTAATGACATTTACCTTTGTGATTTGAACTCCTTCATGATATCCAAGAAGTCATTGTACACCTGTGGCTGGCTGCCAAACTGCAGCTTGACCTGATCAAGATAGGACAGGGCATCCTCCACTTTCAGTCGCTGGTACTGCTGCTGTTGCTGCTGTTGTTGCTGTTGTTGTTGTTGTTGCTGCTGCTGTTGCTGATGTCCCTGCACTTGTGCTACTTGAGCCTACCATTCAAGTAAACAGAAGTCTCTACATGAGTTCTTTACCCATTTTTTTCAGCGGCGCGGTTGATATTATGGTTATTATATTTTGCACCTTAAAAATGTTCTAGGTAGTGCAGGAATTTAACATTATGCACACACTCAACATTTGAGTCTAATTTCACCTTCTACTGCAATGGTGAAATGTTTTGACTCTTTCCAAGTGGAACTAATGTACAAAATTAAAACATAAATTGGCTTTTTTTTTTAAGCTCTGTAATGGAACTGTTTGATCAGATTAAAAAAAGCATCCCCTTGTTATTTAATATGAAATAAAACAAGCAATGCTCTCTTTAAGCAGCTATGGTCACTATGGGTTAAACTTCTTATACATGGACATATCCACTGGTGATTCAGTGAACACGCCTACTTAAAAACTTATCATGCCCAAGTAAATGGATTTTTGAATTTGACTATGAACAAGCATGTGGATTGGACCAGAAAGCTGAAGTGCACATAGTTAGTTACAGTGCAGCTTTTACCTGAGCTTGAGCGTGCGTTTGATGAACAACCTGCTGTTGATGGGCCACTGCTGCCACCTGTTGGGGGTTGGTGGGGTGAGGGTGAGGGTGGTGAACCCCACCATGGTGACCTGCTGCTTGACCTACAGCTGGTACCCTACACATAATTACAAACAAAAAGGTCACGGGTCAAAGGCTCCAAGTATGTATACAGGATTACAAACAAAAATGTCACGGTTCAAAGGCTCCAAGTATGTGTACAGGATTACAAACAACAATGTCACAGTCAAGGGCTCCAAGTATGCAATACCTTCATCACATAAATGGAGGAAAATCCTCTCAACAAAAACAGTGCAAACACTTCTTCACAGGCAACAAAACTGCCAATAGCAAGATGTCTTGAACAGACTGAACTTACGGGTATCCCTGCATGGGATGGAACTGCAGTCCACTAGCCATATTACCCTCCTGGACCTGCTCAAAGCCGGCCACATTAGCCGGGGCTAGCACACGCTGCTGGGCGAATGCAGACTCCTGCCCAGGGGTGGCTCGACGTTGCTGAAATGGTCCCTCTTGTACCTCGTTGCCACGTTTCATAGTGTCATGGGAACAGGGAGAGGAAAGATCACTCAGGTAGGCCTAGAGGTGGTCTGAAAAAAACAAAGAAAACAAACTAAGTCAGAGTATTAAAAATTATAAATTTCCAAAGAGCTCAAAGATTTTCAACGTTGCTGGGTTTAGTATCAACCTGTTTCTGTCATTTTATTTACAAGAAAATGAAAACAAATAACTACATGTACATATATTAGAACATACAATAACAAACTCTTGTGTTGCAGGTCTGATTTTAATGTAGACTCAATTCTAAAACATACATAAAATATCTTGGATTTTTAACTAATGAGTATAACATTGTTCTACTTGAACAACTGTTCTGTTTTCAAACCTTAAGGTTTTTTGTTTTTTTTTAAATGACGAAACTAAACAAATACACTCAACCAAAACAAAATTTTTTAACTTCATTATGGAGACAGAGCAAGTGCCAGATATATTAAAAATTAAAAGTATTTTTAAAATCTTGAGTTCACAAAAATGATAACCAAGATGCAATCAAATTCTTGTGCATGCATTCAGACAGTGAACAAAAAAAACTGTCTTCACATTTTTCTAAATCTAAATTTCAATGCCATCGGGATAATCTAGGCCATTGGACACCGCCGCCCAAAAAACTCTCAAAACAGAAACAAATAAAGAAGAAAAGAGGGAAAGTCTGTATTGAGCCAGCAAGTGATCATGTGAAGGAAGGCCTGATTATCCAACAGTTACCGCATCCTGTGGATTGCGACATCCGTGCATTTATGCAGAATTTCTTGGATTATTGCCGACTGAATGATGAACTTGGCAACGACCAAGAAAATCTGGTTTGTGTGTGTGGACTTGTTTTGAGTATGGCATACAAATGTGACTTTGACATGATAAAACTAACGTCTCTACGCATTAAAAACAAACACCCAAAACTTTGACAAACCACACAAGGACGACAAACTTTTGTAAAAAATGAAATACTGTACAACAACATTTGGTACAAGTGCAAAGGCATTCATTTAGGAAAATTTCACATGGCAACTGAGGATAAAATGAATTTGATGAAAAAAGAGTACCAATAAATATTTTCTGTGGGACACAGTCATTTGACGGATACAGGAAAATGCAATAAGTGTACACCATAATTCAGTACATATGTTAAAAAAAAAAAAAAATGGAGTTAATCAAAAAACATTTGCAAAAATGACTGTTGAATTATCTGAATTCCAAATCTTCTTTTTATCAAATTAATACCTGAAAGTACTGAATCAACCAAAAATGGCAGATAATTTGGTTGAATGTTAATGTGACAAGCGTTTGAAACAACAAAATGTCTCTCTAATACTCCATACAATTATAATTTAATACAAGTACTCAAAGAATGGTACACTTCTGCAGAGAGAATTGTGGGTTGTGGCAAATGGTCCGTGTACAAACTAACTACATGTATGTGTACGTGTACACCATACTGCACAGACTGTGTGGAGGCATGTAGACGTACATTTGTAGACTGCAATACTGCATGCACCGTTGTATAGTGTCTGCCTGTGTGGGCATCTAGGCAGCTCAATGTATTCTTGGCACAATGCCAATTATGTCAATGTCAGTGGCTTTCACAGTGACAGATCACTGTATAATATTTGTGACAATCCTCAAAATGCATACACACTGCATGTATTATGTCAAAACTGCGGTAAATTTTGAAAAATACACAAACTAATATTTGCAGCAATCGTTTTAATCATGAACACAAAACCTGAATTATTTGTTTACAATGAGAAGGTTAGAACTGTCGTTAACTATCAAGCTAGATCTCCCAATAAGTATTCACGGTTTCCTGGTCATCCTTGCTAATTTTTTTGAAATCCCCACCACACAATTTCTTGGACCCGAAACAACCTGAAACATAAACCGAATCGGAACCGATCTGATCTTCCCAAATCCGATACGAAAACTGATCCAAACCGAATCTACCAGAAGGAAACCAAAAATATCTGGGCAAATTGCGCTATATTTCACGAACACTGTGTCCGCTTTTTATGCATGAACTTACTCGTGTTGCACGATTTATTTGATGAAAATCGTCGTCTCTCAGTAAAGAATCATACCATACAGTAACACTCCTAACGTGGTCTATACGTTATAGACTGTGCGTGATAGGCCGCAAACCACATGCACAGTGGCACAGTGTCTCTGCAATAATATTGCACCACATGAATTTCCAAACTGTTTCAGGGTTGTTTTTTTTCTCGGTTTATTTCAGGTTTTTCACAAGATGGCTTAACCGACCCGATTCGAACTGAGGTCGGTTTCGGGTCGGTTTCAGTTTCAGTCAGGTTTGCACAACATTTGTCCCCACCATTTTTTTACCAGCCCTAACCTCACCTAAAGCTACAAAATACTACTAGTAGTAAACTGTAGTATGCAGTACTTCAGCATGTAAGTGGGCACACAACACATAGTATTTTTGGTACATGGTGCTCCTGCATACATACATGGGCATAATTTTTGTAGTATTCTGAAGTACTCAGTTCTTTAGCCCAAAGTAATGGCTAGGATGTTAGGGTTAATGCTTGCACTTCAGGACAATTTCTTAAAATGTCCCAACATTCAAGAATGTTACTGCATGAACCTATACATCATTTGCTCTAGCTTCAGTTTTTCATGACTTTTTTCTTTCTTCATTCCAAAAAAATTCAATATTTAATAACGGATGACTTGACTGACAAAACTAAACCCACGACAGCATCATGAACAAATATATTGGGTTCTTTAACTCACTCAAATGCATTAACCCTAACAGCCCATAACCAATCAAACTCCAACAGTAGGTTAGTGTTTGAATTTGTGGCATTGGGTACTGGTCACTTGCTATGTTGTGTTTGATTTTGATTTATTGTGTACTGTAGGTCTGCTGGCACCCTGTTGAATTCTGATTGATTATGTACTGTACCGGTAGGCATGTATTGATGATTGATTCCCCACTCCAACTACTGGTAAGGGGAGTCCCTGCCCTGACCCTGCCCCGACCCTGCCTGGAGAGACCCCCGGGGAACCACACAGCATTGCCTGATGCTGGGGCTAGGTTGCTGGGGCTGGGTTGGCTATACATGTACATTCTCCATGATATGGAAAAAGTTTCAGACCCAACCATTTTGTGTAGGGGTTTCTTATCTTGAATAGGTTGAAATTATATTGAATATTATATTTTTGGAGATTATGTAATAATGGAAAGCATTCTCATTGAAATGGTAAGTATGTATTATATAATAATATGTAATAATTACCATAACTAAGACAAAATTTTCTATAAAAGCTGATGTTTTCTGTGGCTCATCCCCAGTCACACATTGACTATCGTACGATCATGAGCTCTCGGGAAGTGAGAAGTTTGCAGCATAGCCTCACTAGTGAGGAGCGTGAGGTGTTTGTCAAGATGTCTGAGAAAAGAAAACCAACTCGACTAAACTACGAGGATGGAGGAGAAGCAGTGGGGAAGAAGAGAGAGAAAAAAGGAGTTTCACCCACGGCTAAAGGAAAGGGGAAAGGCAAGGAGAAAGGCAAGGAGAAAGGCAAGGAGAAAGGCAAGGAGAAAGGCAAGGAGAAAGGCAAGGAGAAACGCAAGGAGAAACGCAAGGAGAAAGGCAAGGAGAAAGGAAAGGGGACAGGACAGGAGAAAGGAAAGGGGAAAGCCAAGGCCCCACTCTCCAGCTGCAGAGACACTGCACTGTATGAGGATGAGACACTGCGATTGAGAGCTGCTATTCGTGCAAGTATGAATGAAGCTGGCATCAGCATGGGAAAGGTGTACAGAGCCGTGGCGGAGACATCATCTAGTGATGAAGAGGATTTCTTGGATAGGGCCGTGGCAGAAGCAAGGTCTATTTCCCCATCAACCCTTGCAGCTGAGATGGGAAGAGATAGGGAGGAGGAGACAGGAGAGGAGCCATGGGAGGAGACAGGAGATTGGGAGGAGACAGGCAGAGAGAAGGGAGAGAGAGAGGAGACTGGCGGAGAGGAGACAGGCGGAGAGGAGACAGAGAGAGAGGAGACGGGCGGAGAGGAGACAGACAGCGAGGAGACAGGAGAGGAGGAAGAGGTTGCTGGACCATCCAGACAAAAGCCCCCTTCAAAGAAGAGACGGACAGAGGTCCAGCCGGATTCTGACAATGATCCCGACCCCCCCTCTGCATACCAGGATGACTACCCTCCGGATGAACTGGGATGGACCCGCTACCTGGACGACATCACCATCAGAGGATTCAAGGGGAAGAAACCGCAAGGGCCCACCTTTAGGAAGAAGTCCTCACCATTGAAGTACTTCCTCAAGTTCTTCCCTTTGATCCTCTTCACCAACATAGTGAAGTGGACTAACAAGAAACTGTCCTCAAGCCATCTGCCCAGGACTTCACTGCACGAGATCAAGGCGTGGTTTGGGATACACCTGCTGATGGGACTGGTTCAGATAAGGAACTACAAGGACTATTGGTCTTCAAGTCCTGGGCTGAGAAACACCCTCATCTCCAACACCATGAAGAGACACCGTTTTGATGTGCTGAATCAGCACCTAGCCTGCAGTGATCCAGCCAAGGACCCCAACCTGATCCGCGATGAGGCCCATCGGTACATGACCAAGCGAAAACATCCACTGTACCCCCTCCAACCTGTGTGGGATAAAGTTCGCAAGTGCTGCCTGAGGTGCTACAATCCTGGCCGTGAGCTAACCATCGACGAAGCCATGATTAAATATCGTGGCTTTAAAGCAAGTGTGAAGAAGTTCTTCATGCCGTTAAAGCCGATTCGTGCTGGCTTTAAGATCTACGCCATTGCAGAGTCTGCCACTGGCTTCTTCCTCAACTTCATGGTCCATCCTTACAGCCAGAAACCAGCGAAGATGAACGACATTGCCACGAGTGTTGCGAAGCACCACCTGAATGTGTATCATCATATCTTTACAGATAAACTATACACTTCAGTGGGCCTAGCACGGTCACTGCATGCCAGCCGGACCTACCTCACAGGGGCAGTCAAGAGTAACAGGAAGGGGCTGCCCTCTGACTTCACTTCAAAGAAATCCGACCCTGCACATATCAAAATGAAGCAGATGAGGCGAGCCAGGAGAGGTACCTTCTACACAAGACAAAATGGTCAGCTGACTGCCACCGTCTGGAAAGACAGCCGCATCATGATGCTGCTCTCCACCGCGCATCAAGGCTGGAGGGATCCCACCATCCACACCCTCAAGAGGAAATGCGTAGACGACAATACAGGGCGGCTGAAGTCAACGACCATTCCAGCTCCTCCTCAGGCGGTCTCCTACACGCGGTGCATGGGTGGTGTTGACAGAGGCGATCAACTACGGTCATACCACACATGCGCCCGCAAGTCCCAGCACTGGTGGCGTGGAATCCTATACTTCCTGCTGGATGTAGCCAGGGTCAATGCTTGGTTGGCCTACAAGCACCACCATCCAACCACAGATGACAGCGATAGCAGCATCAGCGATAGTGATGCAGAGGAGACAGCAAAGGATTCCAACACGACGACCCACTCCAAGTTTGTTCTTGATGTGGCAGTAAGCTTGATTGATGGATATGCTGGAGGTGTCCCCCCTCGTCAAGTTACTCGCTCTCGTCCCGTTCCTGCCTACAATAACCAAGGCCACTACTCTGCAAAGATGCCGGGACGGAATGCTCGTTGGTGCAGGTGGTGCAGGGAGCACAACATCCTCACGAAGGCAGGCCTACCCAAGTCAACACGACGAGGCTGTCCAGTTTGTGGAGTCAATCTCTGCCCAGGCCGCTGTTTCCTGAAATACCATAGAGCCAGTGACATCGAGACCGACTCCACCACCACTACCACCGACTAGAACACTTCACACTTCAAAGCAGAATAGCCAGCCAAGCTTCTTGTACTCCAGTGTTTTTTCTTCATTTTTTTACTACCAAAGCCCACCCCTCAAAAAAAACCCACAAAAAGTAAAAGGAAAAGAAGGGGACAGAAAATGGGCAACGATAATTTTGTCATTCTTTGAACCGGTGTGTTGAAAATGTATACACACACAACTAATTTTTGTTCTCCATTTTTTTGACTACCAAAAAAACAAAAAAAACAAAAAAACAAAAAAACAAAATTAAAAAAAAAAGGGGCAATGATTACATGTATATAGTTATTCTTTCAACTAGCAGCTGTGGTTGAAAGTAACAAGTGTTAGGAAAGTTAACACACACACACACATGAGCCCCCCCAAAAAACAGTATTTCTGTTGTGGCACATTGATTGATTCCCCACTCCAACTAAGGGGAGTCCATGACCCTGCCCTGACCCTGCCCTGGCCCTGCCCTGGCCCTGCCTGGACCAGAGACCCAAGGGGACCACACGAGCGAGCGCAATAACTGTGGCAGTCTGCAGCTGATTACTTGGGCATGGGTTGGCTGTACATCCCCCATGATGGATATGGAGAATGATGAAAATGATGCTGATTTTGTTGGGTTAGGTACTGTCTGTGCCCACTCTTCATACTGTGCTTAGGGCCTGCTGTACCCAATCAATCAGAATCACACAGGTAAGGGCCTGTTGGAGTTTGACTTATTGGGTATTGTTACAGTAAGAGTACTGTTTGAGTTTGTGTGATTGGGTACTGTGAGGCAAGAGTGTGATTGCAAGGTGTTGGAGTTTGTGTGGTTAGGGAAGGATACCAGCAAAAAGCTTTGGGCGGTTAGGGTTAATATATTATTACTTGTACACTGTACAATGTAGAAGCGAGTTGCTACGAATGTACACCTGTAAAACATCTGTGAACCTAATAAGCTACTTTTAAATCAAATCATATGCCAAAAATAAACCTGACCACTCCACACTGCTGCTGTTTTATAGCAGAATAAACAGATTTCAACAATTTACACACTTGACTGTCTTGACGTGCAAAATTGGAATGGAAAGTTGAGTTGCGTTCATAGAAACATGTTCATATTGCCAATTTTGTCTTGCCAAAAATTCTTCTCAACAACCTTTCGAAATCAAAACTCATAAAATTACTGTTTTTCTATTTCTTTTTGCGTGTACATTTCCTTACCAACTTCGAATTGAAATGTTAAGTAGTAAAGCACAAATATTGCTCAAGCTTACAAGTACATACATGTACTACAGATGTGATCTAAAAGGGACCAAATGCTGTCAGTGTCATGTCTTCGGCTTTCGGCTCAACTAATCCACGAATTCAAGTGACATTGGTTTAAAAGTTTACCTTGAGTGATGGAGATACTACAAAATATTTTTTTGCAAATTTATGCTCTGTTAATTTTGACTTTGCGACGTTAAATTGTCTGATGCCATTTTTCCTAGTTCTGAATCGGTTAAATCAGTTCCGAATCGATTCAACAAACATTCGATGCAAGAGTTTATACGACTGTAGAGTACGAACAAAATATTTGAAATCACACGGTCCAAGTGGTGTACCGAGGAGAAAAGTTATCGTTGATTCACGGCTCCCGTGATTTTCTACAAACCGTCCGAACATGTCAAAGCATGGTCAAAGTGGGAGTCGGAAATCTGGCCAAAATTCCCATTCTAGAGATTTTGTTGAAAAGATATTTGTGTATCAAGAAGCTTACATTTTCCCTTTCAAAATGTACTTCGTCTGAAAAAATTGTATTGGACTACCAATTCAAAAGAGTTTTTATTTGAAGCGATCCGGAAAATCCGGAACTAGGAAAACGACTGCATTATTGTCTATTTTAAATACACACAAACAAAATGGGGGGGGGGGGCAGAACTTTGAAGAATGCCTTAAAAAAATGTACTGATGGTTTGATGTTAAAGTATAGATTTCATTAATGACATTTTCAAATAGACCTGGGAAAAAACAGCAAAGGCCTGATCTTGGTTTCACTTGCATCAACCTTCCCCCAAATCACTGTTAGTCTCAACCAAAAAAACACCTTGAAAACGTCAAGATAATGGGATTCTAAATTCAGTAAAGACAAATTCATTCCTGTCCTTCCCTCCATGATTCTATTTAGGCCTAGTTGCTCCATTTTGACACGGTCAGTGAATGAAGGCGGTTTGCCGCTTTCGTTCGAACAAACATGGCGACTAGAGTTCACACTGTCGTCCAGGCTGATTCGGGGGTGAGTAATCTGGGGAAGAGGTTTAAAATATTTTCCCCAACAAGTAAAACTCAAGTAAAACTTACTAAAATAAGTTAAAGCTGTAAAATATCCGTTTTGATGCTATTCAAAGATTTTACTTGACAAAATATTGAGCAATTTTCGGTAAGAGATTCGAATTGACTGGTTTTGTAAACAGAACACCCCCGTTTTAATTTTGGTAGCGACCAGTAAACAAAATTGCAGCGTAAATCATAAAAGCAGGAAACCCATCTGCCTGAGAACTCAACACAAAAATCGACATTTACACTGAAACGCCTGGTAGATTTACGCAAAGACTGATGTCCGTTTTGTCTATAGAAAACATGCTTCAGGAATACGGACGATTTACGATATTCTGGTGCCCACAAAGGCTATTTTTTCGGGAGGCAAAATTCAGTGTGAATGCAGTTTTGCATTCAGCTGTGTGTATTGTCTGCCTCGTTCGTGCACGAACGACGAAAACGTCAGAGTAGAGAAAAAAAATCACACAAAGTCAGACCCATGTTAGAGGTTAATATAACTGAAAATCCCATTACTAGATTAACACAGCCTCTCTGTAGAGCACTGTTGGCTAATTTTGTATTTTTTGAGTTGATTTATTTGTTCTTTCCCGGAGAATCGTCCGCTCAAACCCGAGGATGCTGATTGATCAGCTGAGTCAAGCGTTGCTCTATGGTTATCATGTACATGTACGTACAGCGGTGAATCGCTACGTAAAATTTCAGCCAAATCTTCCTAAAAAATAAGCCACCTAAATAAAAACGTCGATCAAAATGGAAATCTGGAGTAAAAATCTCAAAGTTTATAGCTGAACGTGAGATATGCATAAAGTTCAACGGAATACACGTTAAAATTGGACATGAAAAAAGGCAAAACCCTCAAAACACGTACATGTTTAAACGGCAGTCTGTTACCAAAGGCAGTGTATGTGACAACGAAGCCACATCAGGTCGGTCTGTATACGATACCGCACAATGTTGAAAATCAGCCGTTATTCTTTCAAGATGACACAAAATAATTCAATAAATGAATAAAATATCATACATTCCACAAACAGAGTGAAAATTACCGTGATCAGAGCTCTGATGGGTGTGATTCCAAAGGATTTTCGTCAGAGGGTCATTCCGAACGAGACGACTTTCAGAAACCATAAATGCAAAATTACCATACAGCGCGTGACATCATGCATAATTAACAAAAGCTGACCAATCAGAACTTTGTTTACCCTTCAAAGCACCGCGCGTAAATTGGGGAATACTTCCGGGTTTAGCGCTAAATTCAAAACATTTAATACAATCTGAACAATCTACGGTACAAATCAAATCTGTTTATTTTCTTGTTTGAACAAGCAAAAGACAGGCACAACGAATTGTGACGTAAGTATCAACATACGAAAAATAAATCAGTTCTGAGATCACAAAAGACAAAATACAAAAAAAAATAACGGATGCCGCCAGTCATTCATTCATGAATGTTCATTATACCTACATATAAAGTAATTAAATGTAGGCCTACAACCATTTGAAAACACGACAAATTCCCGTCAAGACTTGTTTCAAAGAGGCCGGGTTGGAAAATACTAAGAATTAAACTTCAATCAATAGCGGAGGTAATAAGGAACGATGACAGAGGCCTAGGGTAAATTAAACACGCATACGAAACTGCATAGCCATGACAGCTGCTGTGTTAAAACACTTACATAAATGCGTCATTTTGTGTGCATCTGTTTTAAAGGTGCATACCCGTGCTCTTCTTCAACAACAACAACAATTCTTGTGTCGAATTTGCATGTTTAGTTTTAACAGAAAAAAAACCTACTTCGATTGTGGGTGTCTGCAACCCTCTGTAAAACAGGCTTCATTTTGTCACGATGCATGCACAGATGAGTCCGTCGTGCGAGAGCCGAATGCAGCCAATTTTGGGAATAATAATTAGACGTCGCTTGACTTCTATGTCTTATTCAAAAGTGAATAATTTGTATATTATATTGCTAGGAAATAGCAATTGGAAAAAAATATTTTTTGAGGTGAAGCTCGGCGAACATAGCAGGGGATATCTTGAATGTATTTTATGAATATTTTTGTTAAATGTGGAAATTGAACACATTTTTACAAACTAACAATAAGGGCTAGAATTAAATATCTAGGCTAAATATCCATTGGTGACTGATAACTCAACAATCTATAACGTGTGGACGTTGGACAGATTAATTTCAATTCATAGTGGGGTGGTGTTTAATATTTCTAAATTATTTTCTGAGTCGACCGTCCGTTATCTTTAGGTGTAACGTTCACAGACACAAACTTGAACAGACGTCATGACAACCAACAATGTAATACTTTGCAAGCATATACATTTTAATAACTCATGATTTTTCAAATCAAATTGTATAAATGAATATATTATAAAGCTCACAAACAACTAATTCAGCACACACTGAATGGAAATTTATTGAAATTGTTGTTTACATGTTTATAACTTCAGTCCTTCTGGTCAGGTTTCAAGAGTACAGTGTGGATCAAAACACTACAAAACCATTATCCTGGGTTTGAGTTGGGGTGCAATATGAGATGTTTTCTTACTTTTCTGAAAAAAAGGGTCCAAACTTGTATTCGGAAAATTTATCGTAAATAGGTGATCGCACTTAAAATTTTCAAAAAGAATTCGAAAAATGTCACCACGGAACCAAATCCCCCCCTCCCCTCCCCCCCAGTTTGTCGATCTTACTTTTCATAATCAAGTTCAAGAATTTTTCCAGCAGTGCCTCAATGTAACAAACATATTTCTACCATCGCCGCAAAATAAATTGCTCTATTTTTATCCAGCTGCATCAACTGAATACTATACTATTTGCTAAATAAATTGCTTTAAAAGCTTCAAACAAAATCTGAGTACTAAAAGAAATTACATAAGAAATTTACCATATTTCATCCAAATGTTCAAATTTAATTAATATAAAATTAATATTCAAACAAAATCTGAGTACTAAAAGAAATTACATAAGAAGAAATTTACCATATTTCATCCAAATGTTCAAATTTAATTAATATACCCTGAAAAAATATGCTTAGAAGCGTTTTAAAAAAATCTGAAGAGTATATAATTAAGGAGAAGCCAAAAAGCTATCTATACCAAGTTTTATTTAAACATCAACTGCAGTGGTATAAATTTTAAAAATAAAAGTGTATGTGTTGAAGCACAGAGGCAGCTGCAGGTACATCAAGCCAATGCAATATCACTCTTAATTAGAAATCTCTCAGTTCATAAAAAAAATTAACAATTAGTATTAAAGTTAGAAAACAGCAGCTGCAGTCAGGGCTGAAATTTACACCCTCCCTCATTATTTGTTTTACAAAACTTCCTCAAATTCCGTTTCGCTTTGTGTTTACCGTGCCTTTCAAATTTTTATTCCTGCTGTTCCAAAATCACACATTTTCTGGCAAATTTTCTCGCTTTCTCTGCTCTTAAGCCCCACCACCTTTCAGCTTCAAACTCAAAGAACAATTCTTAAGTTATCATTCTTACATTTCATTCGAAATTTCAGTATTTTGATTAGGAAAAATATATGCTTATCTCTATCAATTATTTGTCGGTATACTTTCAATTTTAACCCCTCCACCAAATATAATTTTTTTGTCCAGCAAGTCCTCACAAGTCCTTCAGTCTCAAGTCAAGTCACAAGCTATTCATATGAGCTGTGATAAAGGCATTGCTTCGATACTGTTACCTTACAATCGGACATGTGATTTACTTGTGTCTGGACTTGTGATGGACTTGGCTACACCACGGTAAACACTGTTCATATGTCATCATTTTCTTCTCAAATGCCAAAATGGTGAGACTCTACAGATTGGCAGTTGAAGCAAGGAAGATGTCGGATGTGCAATCTCCCCCCGGATAGCGTATCTCATGAGCGAGGGCTGGACCGTCTGGCTCGTCGCCAAAATCCACCAGGAATTCTTTGTTGAGCGTCAGGCCTCCCACGTCGGTGTTGACGTCAACCTGCATCATCACTGAACCAGTTCTGAACAAACAACAGGAGATATCTCAATTGAGGTAGAATTATTGGGGGCGGGGTGAAGGAGTGGAGGGGGAGGCTGGGGTTGGCTCCCAGGGGAGATTAAAAACATCTAGCCAGTAGATGAGCACAATACTCCGAAGGTTCATCTTGTTGCCATTTTTAATATCGGATTTTCCTCTTCAGCAACAGAACTTTTAAAACGCTGTATGAACAGTGCTGTTCGACAGCTTCTGAGAAAGAAATCACAAGCTAACTGCTTGTATCTTTGAAATAGCTCATTGTCTTTTACGGACCCAATGCATTCATCAGACAAATTTGAGGTGTATTTTGTTATTTTAATTCAATAACAATGAATGTACCTGAGTTCTACTTATGCGTATCTCTATGGAACAAAAGCATGCACCTCACAAATGCCTGCAAATCAAAATCTCCATATGTCTTATGTGAATTTAGTGAGATAAACGAGGCACACAGACCAAATACAGGGCAATATTATTATTTTTTCACCAAGATCTATTCCCCCGCATCATTTTAATCGCGAGTCTCCTGTGAGCATTCACTCAACTTCCAACAAACCCTGCCACTTACTCGCACATGTCGGGATAGAACTGCTTATCCCAACCACTGTACAGGGACGTAGTGACGTAGAGTCTTTTGCCGTCCAGACTGAGTTGTATCATCTGAGGCCCGCCATTGATCCGTTTGCCCCCCATGTACAGCGGGTCTGGCTGTTTGGTCAATTCCTTGTCATCGGTCACTTTCACTGTGGAGTCAGTGCACACCAAACCGCCCAAGAATATCTGAAATAGGAATAGATACATTTGGAAAAGGCACATATCCACCAGTGTCGGTGTTTGTGGCACTACATAATTATTACACCTGCTCATCGGCTCATAAATATTCTAAAGACCAACTCAGCTCATTGTGATATTATTGATGCTGCTAACCGATAATAAAAAAAACCCACTAATCCACATCTTTTGAATTTGCATCACTCCAATGCAAATTCCACCGCCTTATGAATAATTCGGCTGCGGTACAAGCTGCTATATTGGATTCGAACCAGCCGGCCAACTCCGGCAAGCTCGGTGGTCGAGTAGTACAACATCTGCACTAGCAAGCAGGAGATTACGGGTTCAAGTCCCATCTGAGTACTTTCTTCTCACATCACTCGGGACAAGTTTGAGTACACAGTGTTTATAAAAATACATCGGTGAAGGGCAAACCCCAATATTGAATTTGGTTGAGTCTATCACAAGTCCGGTCAAAAGTAAATCATAAGGCCGGTCACTAGTAACTGGGGATGAACAATAACAACTGAATTGAATAGCTTGTGATATGACTTGAGCATGAAGGACTTGTGAAGACATTTCATGGACTCATCTACCCTACTGCTCATAGGTAACAACTTACTCCTAGTTAGAGAGAAGCAATGACATCTTGTGACAAAGTGTCTTGCCGCAGTGACACACTCACTTCAATTGTGCAGACTTATAGAGTACCGAAGTGTGCCGTGTGTTCTTGTTCACGTGCATAGCTTAAGTGTTTGAAGACATCAGCACGTGAACCAGAACAATGACAGCTGACGTCAGATTCGGTACTTTATAACAGAGGCTAGATAAGTTCAGCTACAGTTTTTTCGTTAACTCAGCCACCAATCCAAGTTAGTAAACCAGATTGGTGAGTGACAAATATTTACCTGGCCCACAAGTTTGGGGTTGCGGGTATCGCTGATGTCGTACTGTCGGATGTCACCATGGAACCAATTACTGAAGTAGACAAACCGGTCGTCCATGGACAGAAGGATATCTGTGATCAAACCTGCAAGTTAGGAGAAAAATAATTGAGATCACAATAATGAATAATAATAATAATAAATAATAACAGGTTTTTATATAGTGCTTTTAACTAAGATCAAATCGCTTTACAATATTATTACCCCTGATCATTGGGACAACATTGCAAATTCCATCTCAGCTCCCTGGGGAGTATACAGCTCAATGCTGCCTGATAGGCGTAGGAAACCTACTTCAATCACAATAACCATCTCCGCCCTCACAGGTACCCATTTTACACCTCAATGGGGAGAAGCAATGAGTGACAAAGTGCCTTGCCCAAGAGCACACGCACCATAAACCTAGGCTGGACTTGAACCCACAACCCGCAGAAGTGCCTGCAAACCACAAATTCAATGCCCAGACCACGAGGCCACGGCACTCCACTGAACTGAATTGCCTTGAGCTATTTTTTTATCCCCAAGGGTGCAGGAGACAAGAGAAATTTAGAATAAAACGATTTTAATTAAGAAAACTTTGCAAAATATTTCTGAGTAAACTCATTAAATTCCCAAGGAACCTGCGGCACAAAGAACACATCGCAACCAATGCCCCGAAAGAAAATGAATGCCTTACCCTAGACATGAAAATAAGCAAAGTACCAACAGTTTTTAAACTTCAGTGAAGCAAAAATGGCCTATAGTCAACTGAAAAAGTTTGTACAGATCTTAGTGTACAAAAATAGTATGCGAGTAATCATTTGCATTGTCACAATTTGATGATGAGCCTTGTTTTCTAATGCAAACCTTTTAGCCTGTTTTATATTCCTACCTGGCATATCAGGCAACGCCCATCCGTCCACCTTCTTAGGGGCCACGTCAATCACTTTCTCCACCGCCCAGTCACCATTCTACACAAGAAAATAGAGCAAATATCTGTTTTTAAATATTCTTAAACTGCAAAGGCAGGAAACGTATTCATTGTACTTAAGTGCAAAACGTGAAGAACACTTTTAACTCGTCAAGAGACTTTAATTTTGATCAAATTTTGATCAAATTCAGATACAGAAGGAATTAACTCAATTATTAATTCATATTTTGTAACAAAGTGTCTTGAGACAACCAGTGCACACCCCTCACTAGTGTGTACCTCCCAACGGGTCTCTTAAAAGTGGTCCCAAGTGTCATCATAGGTCCTCGCCTAACCAGGGCCCAGTTTCATGGCTCAGCTAATCACAGAATTCCGCGCTTACAATCACAATTTTGTGCTAACCACGCTATATAGCAGCAAACTTCTGTGCTAACCCTGTAAGCATACAATCCTTAGTTACGGGATGCACGCATGCGCAGAAGCCAAAATTCCTCACTAACGCGTAAAATACGCTTACTGTAAGTACAGAATTTTCTGCTACAGTAAGTAGGTATTTTCACTAACGGTAAGCAGAGCAAAGAAATATGGCCCAGGAGTAACCTTAAGGGTTAATCTTGATAAACCGTTATACTTACGCTAGTCTTAAAGAAGCGGAACACGTTGGAGCTCAGTGCACAACCAACAAATCCCTCTGTTGCCAGGGGATTGTGAAGAAACCGAATCTCCAAGGGAATGGCGCCCTCATCTATCCCCATGTCAATGTTTTGCAGCAGGGTGTGGTTTTCCCAGTCATAGACATTGAGACTGTGGCCGTATAATCCTGCAATATGAAATTGGACAGCAAATTATTTATCATTTTCTCTCTTTTTTTTTTTTTAATCTCACGGAGATTGATTGGATTTTTCCCTATTGAATATGGCCACATAAAAACATAATTGAGCTGAGAAAATTCCATATCATTCAGCCGTCTATTCAGTCTTCAAGAAGTACTTTTCTTTTAAATTGCTAAAAAGGCTGATATACATTTAAACTGTTGAAATAAGATGCATTACATGCCTCTCCTCAGATCCAAGTTGTGGAATCACAAATTTTACTGCATTTACTCTATATTTCATTTTCAAGGGTTTAGCACATTCCGAAATAAACTACCTTGACCAAAAAAATATGTAGGGCAGTGATATTAGAAAAATAATATATCCTCACCCCCCCCCCCAACCTGTTTCACGTCTTACCATTAGCATAGTCGGCAGGGTCGAATCCCTTCAAGAACGCCTTCGGAGCACCCCACTCGGTGCTGATCATGACGTTATGGTACGGCTGATACCAGAAGTCATATCCAAAGGGTGAGCTGTGCCCTTCCTTCTCCCAGTGACCAACGACAGAAAACTCCTTACCATCCAGGATGATAAACCCACCTAGTTCAGCAAACCAAGTAAATGAAAAGTATAACGAAATAATTTGCAAACCACTCCTCAATTATCAAACCAGATTAAAGACAATTCATGTTGATTCCTTAACATCCAGGATGCTGTAAACATCACCTAGTTCTGCAAACCAGATACAGAAAAATTATTGATAATTTGTTTTTTAACCAGTTGTGCCTCCCAATCTTGTGACTATCAAAGTGGATTAAACCACTTAACGGTTCATCCAACCATTATTTCTTGACTAAAGTTACTATCGCCAATTCTGATATGGCCTAGCACAAAATATAAACACCGCCCTCACTGGACACAAGCCTGTAGCCTATACCTTTAGCCTCTCCAGGGCGTTTAGCATCCCCCATAGCGCTGATCATGATTTGGCCATCTGCCAGGCAGTGGGTGGTGTGTGGGGTCGTCAGGCCAGCTACAGATCCAACTTCCTCAGGCTCAACAACCTGTGGCCCAAAAATACAATTTCATGGATTTTACTACATTCATACAAGCCTCAGTGTGCACATCACATCGCATACACACAGAAAATGCATACATTATTTTATTCTGACGGTGCACAATCCCCTAGTTTGAAACGTATGAGTGCCAGACATACAGGTTAAAATGTCAAGAAATCTGCCTACTGACTCTCTCTCCGTCAATAATTATTAGGGCTGGGGTACTTGCACACCGATTCCACTGGTAAATCCCAGAGCTCTTGGCAATGGACGCTGTGCAAAGGTACCTCTTCAACAGTAAAACAGACGGAACGATAAGAGCCAACTGAGCGAAAGTTCTACCGTGTTCCCAAAGCTACACTACCTTGTGTATGCGCGGTTTGCGAGGTGTAGTCCCAACATCGATCACGTAGATGCGAGATGAGAACAGCGAGGGCAGGATGAGACGATTCCGCGTCATGTTCCCATCGCCATAGCAACTGCTGCAGGTATTCCAGCCACTGTGATGAAGCTCATCGTCAATGTTGGGCATGGGAAGACGATGAATCACCTAGAATAAAATATGGTCATTGGTACATATAGGGGAAAGTTTCAGAAGATAGGATATCGGACTGGGGTAGTTCACGACAAAATGGGAATGGAACTTCACAAACAAAGAAGAAATATTTTGTTTATTGTCATCTAGTGGATTTAGAAAAGGACAGAGAGAGAGACCATTTCCACACACAAGTAGAAAATCAAAACTTTTTACAAGCCAGTCAACAGCAATTCACACTGGAATGTTTTAATAGGTGACATATTTACAAGTTACTCTAATTGTTTTGATTGAGGCACTCCAGACACCTTCAAATCCTGTGACCAACATCTTAATTAATTCCTCCCAAGTACAATGGAAAAAACAAAAAGATGCTTATCAATTCCATGATCATAATAATTGATTGAGTGAGTGATCAATTAATTGATCAATAGCGAGTGATCAATTAATGGACCAATCGACCAAACGGCAATCAATCAAACACTCCATATAAATCCATCAATGAGTCAGCTAGTTTGTCAATCAGTCAGTTGGTCAATCAATCGGGGAGTCAGTCAGTCAGTTGGGCAGGCAGGCAGTAAGTCAGTAATTTGGCGAGTAATTTGGTCAGAAGGGGAGTCAGACAGTCAGTAAGTCTATCAATCAGTCAAGCAGGCAGTCTGTCCCTCCCTCAGTCAGTTTGTTGGTCGTCAATCAGTCAATGAATCAATCAAAATAAAGCCTAAAACAAAAAAAAGCGCTGGTGTCCTTTGAAAAGTGTCCAGCGTTCTAATCTGTGTACCTTGCAGTAAGTTGTGGAGCGTGGATCGACATCAACCGTAGCCAGGTAGTCTGGTTTCTTGACTTCTGTGTTGCGATAGATGCAAGGCAGATAGATGATCTCTTCCTTTGGTCCCTTCATTGCATCTTGAGGGCTCTTGTACCCAGGGCCTTTACCTTTGCAACATGCTGAAAAATCAATGCAAAATGCAGAAAAATCAATACACTTTTAACTAGAATGTTAAAAATCCAGTAATCCATACCAAAAAAAATAATCTTAACTTATGAGTAGTTGTGGGGTACTATCATAGGCAATTATTTTGATTTAAATGCTCAAACTCCATTGTGTTTTCCTTGTGGGACACTGAAATTTGTATTTCAAACTTTTAACGTCCTATTGGCGCTATAGTTGCTCTTTTTCCTAGTGTGATATGAAATCTGGACTCCTACGAAATCTCGTCTCTTTTACCTTATTTGGACCAAATGTTACACTCACCGATACCACAGGCCTAGATTGTACAGTATTGAACAACCAGCACTCCATCCTAGTTGTGCCCACAAATTTGCAAAGTACACCGTATATTTTGGGTTTTGGGAAATTGCATTGTCCTATTAGGCCAAAAAAAATAAGTCTCCGGTTTCTGGTATGGAGCTTGTCCAAAAAGTGGTGGGGCGACGCGGCTTTTTTTTATTTTACCTGACTTTTTTGCTTCAAATGTCGGCTGATGACTGCAAATGGTGCCCGACTAAACTTAGTGCAAATATCTGGGAGTCCAGAGAGGCCACATAAAGCTTATTCTCGATCATAACCCCATCTAAAAACACGTTAAAATTGTGCAGTAGCAGGATTCCAGTCAAACCAGTGAGTTTGGCGGTTTTGAGACATTATCTTTCATTAGAAAAAAAACTTTTTCATTTTGCCGACGCGCATGGCTACGGCGACGCGCGCGCATACCAGAAACCGGAGACTTTTTTTTTTTGGGCCTTATCCCTCTTCCTTAGAATTTCTCCCCAACAGGGTGTCGTAAACAAGATCAAATAGGGATTTTTTACTGTTCCCAATTATGATTCAATGCTATGTAATGAAACAAAATTGCTAATAAAAAAAAAATCCATGAAGGGGAGTAGATAAATATTTAATTGCGCTTATTTGTTAAGAATATACATTTTCAAACTGACAGAAATAAGTATTGTTTTGTTTTTTCATTTATTCCCTTCAGAAAATGTTGTCAGCAATATCCAATCTATTCAAACTTGAGTTGAACTCATTTTCCCATCATTCATTCATACATTCCCCCATATATTGCACCAAAACCAAAGAGGATACACCAATATTTTGAGTAAATGTCAACATTTCACAAATTTCATTATTAAACCAATACTTGCTGCAGTATGAATCGTGCAGAAATGGACTTTGTAACTTTTTAAACATGTTTGCAAATTTGATATCATAAATTTGATTTTGATAAAGAGATATCGATCTTCAATAAAGTAATGAAACTGTGATGTTACAATGTTTTCTTTAGAAGCTTTTTTTGCTGGTTTCAAAGCCAAAAGCGCAAGACATTAATAAGTAAAATGTAAATCTCAGGGTTGGACAAATGACAAGTTATTAAAAAGCAGTTATAAATATATTTTTAAATTTGTTTGTTTGTTTGTAAAGCCACAAAATAACACAATTTGTTTCTTTGTTTTTCTTCCTTTTTTATTATATGTGTTCAAAAACATGTGCCCAATGTCAAAATGTAACCCAAAATAATGAACTTACGGGATTGAACACTGTCCATGTGGTCGCACCTGAAAAGGCTGGTTGTAAGCTTTGATTATATACAGGGTGAGTAAAAAAAAAAAAGCGGAACCCAAACCCCAAAAATTATATTTCATATTTAAAAAATATCTGGCACCAAAAATAATAATGACCGGAAAGCCAATTTCATAAGCTACTTTTAGATGAAAAGATTACTGAAATTGCTCAATCCGTTCAAAGAATATCACAATTTAAACACATTGACCCTAAAACCTCTTTCGTCCCAAAATGCGATTTCAAGAATCGTCGTCACAATTGTTTCCAAACATCACCAGTGATACAATCTCAGCTTAAAAGTTAAAAATATTCAACAAAGTCCTTTTGAAGGCCTGTCTATTAAAAAAAAAGTGGATTTTATAAATCATATTGTTTGCCTAACCAGGGTTGTTAATTAAGATACTATGTACTACAGTTGTTGAAACAAGTGTTCTGTGTCATTTTCTTTGTTGTTCCACACAGTCAGAATACACAATAAATTGCATTTTTTTTTACCAAAGGGTCATCGCATTTAAATGGTGATATTCTTTGAACGCATTGAGCAATTTCAGTAATTTTTTTCATCTACAGGTAGCTTATGAAATTGGCTTTCCAGTCATTATTATTTTGATGCTATATATTTATTTTAAATATAAAATATATATTGGGGGGTTTGGGTTGTTTTTTTTTACTCACCCTGACCCTGTACCTTGCACCCCCACAGTCAGTCATATATAGATGACTAGGCATTTAATATTGATTTCAAAACTTAGTCAACAGTGTCCTTCAACATGTTGATCAGATGTCCTTCTGGTTTGGGAGGGGTTTTTTTTGGGGGGGGGGGTGTGTAAAGCTGGCCAAACCATTCAAAAAAAAAAAATGTCCCCTACCCCGCCCCGCCCCGCCCCGCCCTGCCCTGCCGGCCTGCGAATTTTCTTTTCCCAACTGACATATCCGCATACATGGTTATTTAGCTCCAATACCAGGGTGAGAGAGCAGGTAGTGATGGGCGCGTACTGCTCGACACCCTTGGGACGAGGTTGAGTCGATAATACAGAGTCGTGATTTTGCACCACGAAGTTGCGGGCTCGAAACGGGGTTTTGCACTCGATTTATTTTCTTTTCTAACCTGAGGCTTCGGAGGGTATTTTTTTTAAAGGGAAATTAAGTCCGAATTTCAAAACGTTTGAATTCACTTCTTTTTTTTTTTCTAATTTTATATTTTCTTTTCATGTTTGTAGAAAGTTAAATTCAAAACGCCATAGCGTACACCCATATGCGGATGTCGTTTGGGAGAAAAAAATTCGCTGCCGGGGACGGCCCCTTTTTCCACGCCGCCGCGCCAATGGCAATGATCGATTGTGCGGAATGACTTGGCACAATTCACTCCATTCACACATGATTCACAGGTGCGCTTGCAGCTCCGTGCATGGTTGAATGTTTACCCAAGGGGCAATGAAGTTTACATTACAGCCTCAGGCGCTACCTTTTTTTCACCATAAAAGCCTCAATGTATACCAACCCCATTGGAAACATTATTGAAGAAAACGATTCCTGAAACATTGTTAGTTTTATTGTTGTTAGAGAAAGCACTTTTTTTTTTACAAAATGTGAAACCAAGCCTAGCTCACTACTGTACTGTACTTGAACGTGGCGTACGGTAACTTACACGACATGATTGAAGCTCAGCAAGTTGATCTACTGCACGGTAAAGTCGCCAAATTTCTCCCTTCAGACAAGCAGCTGCAGATTTTAGTCGAGTCTGGGTCTCACTCTGATTACGAAACCTGCTGATGACATGTACCGAAAACTAAATTCTTCAGATATCATAAAAGGAGACGACTTTTCCTGATCGCTCGACCGTACCGCGCCCCTGGTCCCTAGCTGGAGTACCTCTCTTATCAATGGATATGCTCAAGTTGTACGTACATACACACATGTATGCGCGACGTGTATATATACACGTCGCGTCACGCGTACGCGGAGTGATTGTGCTATAGTGGCGTGAGTGCGTGACAATACACTGTGGACTGAATTATACATTATTTGATTTGGTGGGAACAGTGCAAACTTTGTAACCTTGACAAAGAAACTTAATATTTGGGGCCTCCGAGCGGTCCCGTACAGCACAGCCCTGAACTTGTTCATTTATGCATCGCGTTGCAGGTGCTGCATTCAATCAGAAGTTCGACGACATAATCAGGGGACCCGCTTCATGTAAATATCTGCTCAGTCACCTTGCGCCTGCATATAACATCCCTGCTGAGGATATTATACAGCATTAGGACCACTCTTGCGGGTCCAAACTGAAGGACCAAAAGTGGGAGTGGCATATTCGGGGTGGGGTGGGGTCAAGGTGGCCACCCCAAGCATTTTTTTCCAAACAAATAATTAAAGGTAATATGCAATATTTGCTTTCGCTGTAATTTTCAGAAATGGGGGTTAGTATTTTATAGCAAAGTATTGTTACACTGACCTGTTTAAAGCTTTGTGTTCGTAATCATAGATAGCTTAAGTTCCCTGCTTTAAACGAAACCGAGCAATTTCGATTGGACTAACTAATTTTGGTAATTTGGAGCCAGTATTCGATGGTCGGCCGACCATCGGATACAAAATTCCACTTTCTTGAAAATGACAACAGTACGCCAGGTGCCACGTGATTTCACAGGATGCTTGAGACTATTATTCACTTACAGTCACGTTAGGTATTTTATAATAATTTGGTAGTTTTGTTTTTTGATGTTTGCAAATGTTGTATATAACATTTAAACAAGATAAGGAGTGCAGACAAAAAGCGCCCCTATCCCCCCCCCCCCCCCCCATTATCGCCATTGGCCTCGCCCTACCGTAATGACTTGCGCACATATGGGTTTAATCAAGCGGGGGGGGGGGGGGGGGGGAGGGGGGGGGTAAAGATCAACAGCTGTATTTCCCTGTATATAAAACTACGAAGAAAGTAAAGTAATTTTATATTTCAAAATAATCTCTTTAGGTCTGTTTATTATTTTCGGGGAAAAAATACAATCATCCCCAATTACAAACCCGCAGTTTATTACTAATTATCAAAGAAATACATGTGCAATCGTTTTGTCGTGTACAATGTTTGCTTTCGTTTTTGCAGTAATTTTATTCCACCGATAATACTTACACACACAACTAAACGCAGGCAGTCGCAAGACCAATACAGATGTCCGCGTACAACGCGCTACCTATTAGCAGGGATACACCAGTGTCAAATACAAAGGCATAAGAGCCCTCGATATTAACAAAATATTAGTGCTCATTACAAGGTAAGGAAATATATATAGGGCCTATATGAAGGCAATGAAGACGTAATAAAATATCATAATGGTGGAAACATTACGAATTTTGTCCCCAGCCTGAAAACATTTTAAGTAATTTGTGAAATACAGCGTCTCTGTAAAGGACAATTCCTTAAAATTTGGGGTCCAGAAATGTGACATGTTGTGTCCCTGTTACACCTGACGTGTGTAATAAGTATCATGGTCTACAAAATAGACTGTACCCTTTGCTTTGCATAATCACTCTTGGAGATAAAGAAGGCATAAAAGAATGTGTCCCAGATTAACAACATCTTATATCAGATATTACAGGGACACGAAAACAATTGGACCCAACATTAATGACACTGAACCATGCACGAACATTTCCATGCCTGGGTAGGCTGACGTTAAAGGTTGGTTGCTAAGCAACCCACTATGTGCGTTCAGTATTAACCTCTGTTATTAATGTCAATATGTGATCGAATAGACTTAGTAGATAAGCTTTATTGAACCATTGATAAGACATTTTTAAATCAATGTTTTTGTGTTATGAAAATGAATGTCAATTCTAAATGAAATACCCGGCTGTCTGTTCCCGGCTCAGGTACAAATCTTTGGACCCGATTTATGTACATTACAAACGATTTTTTTTCTGGTTTATTTGGACTTTTTTTAATCACGCTAAAACGTAAATTCTACATTCTAAACACTTAAGCCAAATTGAGCGACATCGTGTACAAAGTGTGACAAGAGCAAAATGAATGTGGACACAACACCGCCAGAACTATACATCCGCTGAGCTTACAACATCGAATTCATGGAATATTTGTGCATTTTATAAGATGGAATTTTCCGTTGTGGAGATTTAGAATCAGTATTGGGTTTTTCCCATGACCGTCGTATTAAATCAATAGTGTGGCAGTACAGTCTCTTCATTGTTTATTAAGTACGTCGGTGATGAGAAAAACCCAATTTGACAAGCTAATTTTGCTCATGTTGATATTATGAAGCTACACGGTTCCACCTTCCACCATTTGCATGTACTCAGAGTACGCTTGGCGCCAAACTGCCATGTCATTTTCCCGCCAGTTATAGAAGTCTTCCCGCCACTGCCATTCCGCCTCTTCCATTTCACCTTCATCAAAAAAAAAATGGGCGACAGCTACAGTAAAACAATTTTTATGATGGAAACAGGACGACGAAAATGTTCAGGATGACAGAAATTAAACGATTAGCGCCCTCACTCATGCAAAATTGGTGAAGGATGATCGGTATGGAGCGTTTGCACAGAGCGCCCTCAGTGTGGACAGGTATATATTCGTTCCTGTATGATACGCAAGATTGGGCACTTTGTACTTCATTGTCATTGAGATAACAAAACCTGTCCAAGTACAGTGAGAACGCTTTGTACAAGCTCTTCATTAAAGATATGGGAAAATATAATAAAGGAGGCAAACATCAAGCTTATTCCGCACCTGTAAGTGTTACCAGTTGAGGGATATATTCATTCCAGAAACGACACTGAGCGCTTCTTAGTGCCCGTTGGTCTCTCATGGCCGGCGCGACTTCTTTGTACCCCAGCTCCGGTATGGTAAACTGTGCCCACAACTTGGCATCGTCTACGCCATCGGCTTGGTTAGGATACGCTGTGTTGGGATTGCTTCAAGAAAAACATATAATTTAAATTAACATTTAACCGAGTCACCTTCGGTCAGAGCAAAACATTACCCCCTCCCAACAAAAAGTTGACAACCTGTTGGATGGGGGGGGGGGGAGGGGGGAGGGGGGGGGGCTCAAGCTCCTCAATGCCCCCTCCCCCTTTAGTGCGCCACTGGTGGTCTGATTCATCGTGGCTCCTCAGAGGATTCCCACTGGTTCAGAATCATGCCTCGGAAAACTCTGTTAACCGATATTCTTACATGAAAAACTACAGGAAATTTTAGTTTTAATTCTTTTGTTTGCCTGACGTTGAAGCACAATCCAATGCTACAAGCTTGAAATGGATCCCAGTCGGCGACTGGTCCTGAGAACGCTTTGAAAATCTCTCATAAAAGTGCAGCAAAATAGGAAGTCTGATACACGTGCCATGTCGACCATGAAGCTCACCCTGTTTTGGCGAAATTGGTCCAGTATCGCATCGTGTCCATCGTCATGCTCACTTCCTCCGCCGTG
The DNA here is from genome assembly GCF_015706575.1 of Patiria miniata. Classification (NCBI taxonomy): domain Eukaryota; kingdom Metazoa; phylum Echinodermata; class Asteroidea; order Valvatida; family Asterinidae; genus Patiria; species Patiria miniata. The sequence goes on from NW_024037074.1 coordinate 15,500,876, forward strand.
ATGTTCTTGTCTCTTCCCGGCAGCAACCCGAAGCCAAAGACGAAGAGCAATTCATCCGCGTGAGCAACAATGCCCGTCCATGGTACACGCTCACCAAAGTTGCGATCAGACGGTACATGCGTCATGTGATAAAGGTACGTGTCTTCTCCCGCCGCCGCATACGTTCTAGCCACTGCGTCTGTAGGGCACACGAATGGTTCGTCCGTAGTGATGCGAACAAAGGTCTCGAAGAAGTTGGTATCCGGATCGTCAGCTGTGGCCCAATCAACGTACTGCTGTTTGACAGCGTTCAAAATTAAATCGTTTGTGTAGCTGTAGACGTAGGTGCCGAGTTTGGTTTCGAACTCTGTCCGATTCACGAATGGGTCGGAGTCGTTGAGCATTCGCAGAAAAGCCCTGGCTGCCAGTAGCGACCCCTCGTCTCTTGTTGTTCCGGTCATAAAATCGCTCTTTTTGAATTCGCCCCGTTTAAGAAGGTTGATTGGATTGTCTGTGATGAACTCACCGTCCACGACAGGAACAAACGGGATGACGTTCCGTGTTTTAGCGATTACCTGCAAATTGAATGACAACGAAAGAGACATTACATTGCATCAACCTGCAATGTGCCGATCAAATCGGGACTTTAAAATACCGGACTGACACCTCCAATGCTGTCAAAATACCACCGCAATGAAACCTGCATTACGTTTGTAAATCTGACAGGGTGCCGTCACAAGCGGCAATGTCTCCTCCAAACCGCCATGCCGCGGCACTGTCCCAGTAAAACCAACACTGTCTCGTAAAAAACTGAAAGAAATTGACACTGTTTCGTCCACACCGCCCTGTCTCAGTAAAACCGCCACTGTCTAATATAAACCGCCATTGTCTTGTAAAAAGCGGTGCTGTCTCGACCAAACCGGCAGTGTCTCGTCGAAACCTGCACTATCTAGTCCAAACCGGCATTGTCTCGACCAAACCGGTGCTGTCTCGTCCAAACCGGCATTGTCTCGACCAAACCGGTGCTGTCTCGTCCAAATCTGCATTGTCTCCTCTAGACCGGCATTGTATCCCCCAAACCTGCACTGTCTCGACCAAACCGGCACTGTCTCCCCTAAACCGGCACTGTCTCCCCTTAACCGGCACTGTCTCCCCTTAACCGGCACTGTCTCGTCCAAACCGCACTGTCTCGTCCAAACTGGCACTGTCTCCCCTAAACCGGCACTGTCTCGTCCAAACCGGCACTGTCTCGTCCAAACCGGCACAGTCTCGTCAAAACCGGCACTGTCTCGTCCAAACCGGCACTGTCTCGTCCAAACCGGCACTTTCTCGTCAAAACCGGCATTGTTTTGACCAAACCGTCTCCGTCTCGTCCAAACCGACAGTGTCTCGTCCAAACCGGCATTGTCTCGTCCAAACCGGCATTGTCTCGTCAAAACCGGCACTGTCTCGTCAAAACCGGCATTGTCTCGTCCAACCCGTCCCTGTCTCGTCCAAACCGGCATTGTCTCGACCAAACCGCCACTAGTCTCATCAAAACCGGCACTGTCTCATCTAAACCGGCATTGTCTCGAAAAACCGGAACTATCTCGCCCAAACCGGCACTGTCTTGTCTAAACCGGCACTGTCTAATCCAAACCGGCATTGTCTAGACCAAACCGATGTTGTCTCGTCAAAACCGGTACTGCCTCGCCCAAACCGGTACAGTCTCGGTGAAAATGGCACTATCTTTGTCGAACCGGTGTCGTTTATTCCAAATTGATCCTGTCTTGTCCCAACTTTTTTTCTGAAATAAGTTCAACCTTGTAAAAATACCAACACCTAAACGTACTTATCAATGTTGTGTAATTTCCACAAACTTATTTCCCGAGTGCATTACCAATGTTGTTGCGACGCGCAGCCGGACCTCGTCAACATTCCTCAGACAAGCGGCCAAATCAGCGCTCGATCGGGTGTCGTTACAACCGGCGTTCCTCCCAACCTCAAAGGCGTCCTGTCTGGCTTTGTCCTGGTCCAACTCGATGACCCACGGGGACAAGGCACTACCACTCTAGAAAGTATCAAAGTAGCGTCAAATTAATTAATGGATTAATTAATTAAATCATGAAGTGTACTTTATTATTATATTCCAGGGTTGTACGCTATTGACCGTTATAATTGTCACCTGTTATTTTTCTTTAATAAAAATTATCAGAATAATGGCTCAGTTAACATTTTGGATACAGTGGGTTGAGTGCAATCTATGATCCTAGCTCTGCCCTACAACATTAAAAACCCAACATTCATCATCTTTTAAGCAAACACTCCCGTGTCACACCCCTAAGGTACCTGCGCGATTGCCCTGTCATAGTACTCCCAAGCCGGTTTGCCCATCGTCAACATGCTCACGGATCCGGACCCGGCACTCTGCCCAAAAATCGTGACCCTGTTAGGGTCTCCTCCAAACTCTAAATAGAAAAAGAAATATGAGATTTAAAACACCGACAATTTGCCCAAAGTGGTCCTCGTTAAGTTATCATTAAAATTCTTGAAACTTTCGTTTTACCAGGCAATATGAAATGTGACTCTGTGGGTGCAACTTTTGATATCTTGTCGGAACGTTGTGATAAAAATGCTTATAAATGCCATTTTTGTCAAATGAATGTACTCTAAATGTATAATAAGTAAATGTCCTGATGCTCATTTAAAAATGCGGTTAAAACTATATTGATATCGAAATTGAACTTACACAAAACAGTTCATAGGTACACTGCCAAAGAAATAAGTTTTAATTAACTCCTATATAGCGAGAAGATTCTAATTCCAAACGTGAAACTCATTTTGTACTTTGGTCAAAGCTGATGCTCTGTGTATTTCGGGCGAGGTACGGTATTAAAGGAAAGGCAGGAAAGCTCATAACTATGGCAATGCTGGAAAATTTAGCAATTTCGTGTGAAACAAAACATTATTCAGATTACTTTTAGAGTAATATACTGCTGAATGTTTGACTAGATTTTCAGACAGTGACCTACCTGATATGTATTTCTTGACCCATTTCAGTGCCTCGACTTGATCCCAGAGACCGTAATTCCCGGGCAACTCTGCATCGCCTATAGGCATGCAATAAGAACCAACGTTAGCAATGTTTAAGAGATGTCTGTAGTATCATCATTAAAACGGAAAAGAGATTTGTAAGTTTTCCTTCGTGGTTTATAATAAAAAAAAAATGGCACCTTGGGGGGGGGGGGGGGGGACAGACTTGTGTACAAACAAAACAAACAAAACAAAAACAACAAAAACCTTCCCAGAGCCCTATTTGAATATACTCCCCCTCCCAAACTTTTAAATCATACTATTCTGGACCTTAGGAATTGATTGAAACATTTTGCGACAATAAAAGTCGTTTAGAAATAGTAAAGCATTACGTAGACACTAAAATGTCTCCCAAACATCCAGTGTCTCCCTAATGTAAAATGATTCACTACAAAGTATCTCACTAAGGCACCATTTAATGTTGAAATTCTTGTGTTGCCTTGCCTGTGCTGATAAACCCGAACGAGTTCAATCGATAGTTGCACGAGACATAGACGATGTCGTTGTAGGCAACCAGCGGTAAGCCGTTGTAACTGTTGCCGGCCCCAGTCAAATATCCACCGCCGTGGAAAAACACCATCACCGCTGCATTACTCGGCTGCAACGAAAAACCAAAACGAACAAGAAATAATGTTCAATGAACAAAAACAACACAAAAAGGTGTGACTTCCTTATCACATTTATTAATTTTACAAATGTGAAAAACTTCATTGCCATTAACCCGCTACGAGTCGTGTTTTAAATTTCACATCACGGCAATTTATTTGAATTAAAGTTGAGCCCACAAAAAAAAAATGGGTAGGCCTATCTAACGTAGTTTGCAGGAAAATAACCAATAATTTCTTCAAAATGTTGACAATTTGTTAAATGATATCGCCAAAACAAGTCTGAGATCGCTCAAATGCGTGGGCTACAAACTGGACTAGCAAAAATGAATGGAAAATGTCGCATTTACGGATCTTTTTACGTTTCGTTGGAATTGGGAAAAATGACAGGAAGAAGGCAAGCAAGATTCTGATATGGGAGTTCAACGAGAGGCATACATCGTATTCACGGGGAAGCCATTTTCGATCGTGTTCCCTGAATCAAATTTTGTAATTGTAAACTGCTGAATGGGATGGTGCCAGACTATTTTTTTATTGGAGTGCATTCCAAGCCTCACTTTCGATTTTTTTAATATTTTGTTTTTGAGTGGCTTAAAACATTAGGATATGTTTAATCACAAATGTCAAATTATTCGTCAGAGCAGACTGGTATTAATTTGTAATGAACTTTTAGTTCATTGCTTTCATTTCTACTAGCAAGTTCCCAAAAAAATGATGAGTTTATCTCGTTTTCAATTTAATATGGCCGACTCGTGAACAAAGCCTTTTACGAGGTAAAACCTTGGACGACTATCTCGCAGTACTAGGCTTAGGAACTATAAGAATAAATGGAGGAAACAAAGCGAATACTGCACAATACTATTACAATTGCAATTCTCGTCGTGTTGATTTCATAAATCTAAATATCTAGGTTTCATCCGAACTGTTTTATTTATTTCTGGGAGGAAATCTGCAGAATTAATCAAAGTCCATAGGACATTAAATTCTATGCACTTTAAAGTAATAAGCAAATTGACTTGACTCGTTTGTGTGTTTTGTTTTCTTCAATATGTCGATCGGAACACTTTGCGATTAACAAAACCATGGATGACAAAGCGGCCAATGCCGGGATCACATGATCAACATGATCGTTTTAGAGCTTTATATAAAGAGGATAGTAATCCAAGGTCTGATATTTTTAGTTTTGTATGACATTGCCCGACCACTCTCAGGGTTTTATCAAAGCAAACTGACTAAATCTTAAAAGACAAATATGAAACTATCTACCGATGGCTTCAAATGCCGCTATCATTATCATTATATAACCCGAAGCAATCGTTTTCAGGAACAGAGGACACGAAATACGAGATGAGGTTTTGTTATCGCTGGGTGCACGAACTATTTTCTTTTTTGGTCATCTGGAGGCTAATCCGGTGAGGGGTTAGATACTGACTATGTTATCTCGTAACGCTTGTTTTGAGGTCATCAGGGTAACAAGTAGTACGATCTGCGAGTTGCCAAAAGTTGATGCACAATCACAATGTCGCATAGAACAGCCGATGTTGAAGGATATTCTCTCCAACTCAAAATATTTTACCTGATATCATGCACCTACAACGTTGGTGTTGCATAGTACATTGTTAGTAGAACAGGAACATTTGAGATGTTCAAGTATTTTTATTATGACTCGAGCCAACCCCACTTTGACAAGCCCCGTTTTGCACTTCTCTCCCTGCCCATATTTCTGCGCATAAAACTAAAAGGGAATCACACAATTCTGCAACTGGACTGATTAGTGTCGATTGTGCTAAGCATCGGCACTGTTCTGGCAACTTCATGGGAGGCAATGATACATTGCATGAAGATGTTCACGGATGGTTAAATAAACGAAAAGCAGTTTCTAGTTTTAGAGCAAGAAGCAAAGCGATGTACACAGCAGTTAAACCTTCATAGCAAAACCGAATAAATTAATAAGAAAAAAATCAAATGAACTACTCATACGATATCGAATCCAGATGTAAAGAACACATCTTATGTCATCTACTCCGATACCAAATGTGGCTGTAGCAATGATCCCATTTTTAACATCAAAAATTCTCCAACCAAAAATTTTAAATTTCATAAAAAGGGCCTCAAACTCACTTTGACACTCGGTGCCCACACGTTGAGATACAGGCAATCCTCACTCGTTCCGTCTATCTCTAGCGGCTGGGTGCATTTAGCTCCGAACTCGGTAGCATCAAACTCACCGGACCAGACCTTGGCTTGGGGTTTAGCGAACCGGTCCGGCTTCTCGGCGTACGGTATCCCCTTGAAGATGTTGACGGAGGTATCGATGATGGGGTACTCGGTCCGTGAGAAATGGACCGTCTCGCCGATGAGGGTACCTAGGCCGGGCAAGGCAACCTTCGGTTGGCAGTCGACACCAAGGACGGTGAGGAGGCTGATCAGTAAAACTTGGATCCAAATCACCGCCATCTTGCTTGGCCTTTCACGTGAAGATACTTGTGTCAATGGTTGAGTTTGTTGATGCCACTTTTGACTTGTGAGTCGGAAAGATTTATCAAGACCGCTTCAGATTTTCGAAAAACGTTATCAGTATAAATGACGTGATATCTAATCAGACGGTTGCCTCTGCCCGGACCGAATTAGTGTCTCTTTTCACGGTAACCGGCCATATATTGTGTCCTTGGGCAAGCCACTTCACCCCACTTGCCTCTCTCCACCCAGGAGTATAAATGAGTACCGGCATTAGCTGGGGAGTAACCTGCGATGGACTGGCATCCCATCCGGAGGGGGGGGGGAGGATAGAAATATCCTCGGTCGTTTCATGCCTAGGAAACCGGAGATAAACGCCGGCCTGATGAGCTGTATTGCCTCGTGACAGATTTTACTACGGTAACCTGGTAACGGTATGGACTGGACAATTACTAAAAAATTATCAATGCTACATATTTTGTAGGCCTACATAGATAATTGTGCAATGTGTACTCATAATGTTACCATGCACATGGAGTGCTTGGTGGCGTGGCCTGTTAAGTCCAAGTAAATAAAAATGTTGCCCTTGGGTTACTGTAATTATCGAAATTGTCGAAATATCTGCACACCTTCAAATTGCCTAGTCAGTATTGCCTAAACAAACCCCTCGAAAATTGTATGACTTTATCACAACAATAGGGCGCCCTCAATTGGCATATTGGATTCGTATACCCGTAGTCAATCCAATGACCAGTCTCTACTAGTGCACTAGAGGTTTCTTCAACAGGTGACACAGGGTCCTCGCTTGCACTAGCACAACGAATGCGCAGCATGTAGGTATTGGTCATGGCGGTTAACTACCCACAATGCTCTGCACTTCCTTCACAATATTTGGTGAAAGATTTACCTTCAAGCGGCTCCCTTGAATAATTATAATGTATAGACAAGTATCTATTATGAACTGGGATATTGTGAAATGACGTGTGCTGGTTCAGGGTGCGATGGACTGGACTACAGTGCAGTGCTGGATTGGGCTGGACTGGGCTAGGCTGAATTTGACTGCGTTGAAATGGGTTTGGCTGGGCTGAGCTGGTATGTTTTTTTTTTATCTGGGTGAAGTTGGGGTGGTCAGGATGGGCTGGGAAAGTATGTCATATGCTTCCCGAAATTAGTCAGTGTAACATTAGGTTTAATTCATTTTTTAATGTACATTTAAAAAAAAAAAATAATAACCACATACTACATAATTTCCACAACTTTCTCTGATCAATCGAAACTAAATTTAGATATACATGTATTTTACAATTTATTGCAACAGGTTTTAAGTCTTGAATTTTAGATTTTTATGGCATACTTTGAATATTAACTTCACATTGCAAAATTTGAAACGTCATTCTTTTTTTCTTTTTTAATACGAAGCTTATAAGCTACAAAGAGTTGTTTTTAATTCATGTTGATTGCTTTATACTCGGCGAACTCGTTTCTCCAGTCGGCCAGGTCCGTGTACTTCCAGGTGTAGAATGCTTGCCTCCATTCACGCTCTGCTTCATCCATCTCAGCTGAGGAAAAAAATAGTTAAGAAAACGTAAACTTTCTAAACACAATCTTGCAATCAAAGGACGCAAGGCTGATTTTAGTTGGGTAGTTATCAGAGTGAATGGAGAGAAAACCCTAACCCCGGTGCACCTTATGCGTCGGCAATGGTGTTGTGATGCACGAAATGGTTACGGATGGTAGTAAGGAGGACCTTACAATTTGTTGGAGAAGACCAAAATGCTGCTACAACAAAACTGAATTGACAAAGACCTATTCTGTCATCGCTGCGAGATCCATTCGTGTGTACTCGTCTTTTCCAAGACAAATTACTGGAAGTGTGTTTGCGCGCGACGATAATTATTGAGCATTTTAAGTGTTATTATTCTGATACGTGAGAAGTTAGACTGTAAAAACCATTACCCAGCATGGAGTTGAGCTGAACCATGACGGAGTTCCAGAAATGACACTTGTCGCTCTTGAGTGCCCTGGATGAGGTCAGGTTCAAGCTGAGTTCCTTGTACCCCAACTCCGGGATAGTAAACCGGGGCCAGAAATCGCGCTGAGGGTCCGGAGGGGAGCCCGGGGTCTGCACGCCAGGGTTTCTGTTGAAAAGCAAAACCTGTCGTTAAAGTTTCAGGTCTCTCATACTTTTGTGGGAGCTATTAATAAACTAAATTAATACACAAAATTATATATAGTATATACCAACTGGACAAACCCAGTATTGGCGAAATTGGTCCAGAATTCCATGAACTTGACCGACAGAGCCTTCTCATCGTCTTGGAGTTCTCCCCTGAGAGCCGTGGCGGCAGGAATGAACGGGAAACCAAAGACAAACTGGACGTCTTCAGCGTGTCCGGCCAGTAACCAGCCCGGGCCGAACCCGCCGTAATTCCAGTAAGACACGCTCGGTACGTGCGTCATCTGATACACGTAGACATCGTCGCCGCTTTGGGCGTGATAGCGTGCAACCTGATCGGCTGGACATGCGAAGCTGGAATCGGTAGCAAAGTCAACGTACGATCGGAAGAAATCGTAAGAGTCGTTATCAGCTTGCGACCAATCGATGTACTGCATTCTGATAGCGTCAGTCAGCTGATCGTTGGAATAACCTTTAAAAAAACAGAGGAGCTTGTTCAATGAAGAAAAATTACGGACGAAAAAAATCATGTCAAAGTATCAAGTAATTTTAATTAACTGTATAGGCATTTTACTGATCGATTGGTAAATTAAAAGTAACCAACCGACTACTATTATGAATCAGAATGTTAGTGTTTTCATTAAAATGTACGAGAAAGCAATCAACATCAACGTGATGTAAGTTTGGAAGTTGATGGCTTTGAATTAAATAAAACACCAAACAGTATTTTTTGAAATGCTGATTTTTACCAAAATCCCTCACCGTAATCATACACTAGTCTTTCTGTCATAATTTGATCGAAAGCCTCCTCGTTGATGACAGGTGGTTCTTCTTTGGTTAGATACTCGCCAAACTGTCGGTTAAAGTAGACATAAAATGTGCCCTCGTCCTTGTTGGACCCAAGGAGGAGTTTGACGTGGTTATACCGGCCGGTGGCGTACAGATTGGCCGGTGTGTCATCCAGAAACGTCCCATCCAGCACAGGTACGGAACGGAACAATGACTGTTAACAAAAAGTTGTTAATGCACCAAATTATGAAGACATTTAGTCATGATATTCCTATTTTGGAGCAGAGTTTTGTCAACTCTTTCAGTTACCACTTTTCATTTTGGTGGGATTGAGAACTGCTTTCTACATTTATTAAAAACAAAATATATAGTGACTCAAATGCACATTACGAAAAGGCAACGACAAAAATACACTAGAGAGGACATACGGTCCGTATCCCACCGCTGACACCAATATTCTTACATACACGTAATACCAGTATGTACCTGAGGTGCTGCAGTAAAGAGAGCCGTTGCGTTTGTTTCTCGTAGGCAGTCCAGCAGCGCCACACTATCCGAGACACTGCAGCCGACTCTCTCCCCGACCTGAAACGCTTGTTGTCTCAGCAGCTCTTGATCCTCGTAAAACGCAAACGGGGAGAGGGCGGTACCGCTCTGAAACCAAAAAGAAGAATATTCATATTCTGGAGAAATTGGGTCGCTGTACACCCTAAAGAAATACTCGCATAAATGGTGAAGCATTTTTTTTTTTTTAAATCCTGCATCCAGACCCAGATCAGGATGACTTCCAAAATCTAATCGATTTGTTCTTGTACCGAGGACCACCCCTAAAAATCATGCAAATATGTCTATAACTTTTGTAGTTATCTTGTTAATAGACAAACCAATCAACCAACAAACCAACAAACTAGCCAAATCCGATGAAAAAAACAACCTCTTTGGCAGAGGTAATAAAGAAAAATATAATATTGGGCGAGGTTATACTAGTTTTGTCCTTGCTTTGTGGTATACCATTCCGACCTCAATCTTATTGACCAATGAGATCACGACTCAAGTTGGGTCAGGTGACCGCAGTCAAACTCGGTAATCAGAAGCACTGCGACACATGTACACTAATTGAATGGTCCAGTGTCTGTTTTTCCATAGGTTTTCGTGACTGTACCGTACCTGTATGATAGCCTGACTGAACAGTCCTGTAGTCTGTTGAGACAGGACCAGTAAGCTGACGCTAAACGCCCCAGCGCTCTCTCCAAAGATCGTGATGCGTTCCTTATCACCGCCAAATGCTATACAGATAGTAATCAGATAATTATTTCGTGGACTTCTTTTGCTCAATGAAGAAACAATTGTTTAATAAATCTATTCTCTATCGAGTGAAAAGTAACCTTTGAGAATTGTCGCTGACCAAAAAAAATAGATCGTTTGTAGGCTTTCTGAAGACTAAAACATTTGAAAGAAATGCCAAAAGGTGTACATTTTAATTTTTAAAAGGGCAACGAAAATTTTCCGCCGGAGTTAAACAAATATTTGGAAAACTTTAAGTTCAACACACTAATTTCTTTGGTCAATTTCAGAGGCATCCATTCCGTTAACAGAAATCACCAGTAAAGTATTACTTTATTACTAACCATTTTTTATTCGCTCTTTTCACACTCCGCCATTTGGGCATGCAGAGCCTCGATCTGGAAAGTTTACACAATAAAAATAGCCGGTTCAGTGATCTGAACCCCGACACGGGAATCACTGAACCGGCTACATTCATTGTGTAAAGTTGCCAGATCGAGGCTCTGCATGCCCATGGCGGAAGTGTGAAAAGAGCGAATTACCTTCAGGTGGTACACATCTACTTGTCTCATAGCTCACCTGCTATGTTCTGTTTTATCCATTCCAGGGCCATTACCTGGTCCTTCAGGCCAACATTACCAGGCGAGGCTTCGTCACCTTTTGTGGGACAAATGAAAATTACATCATCACAAGATAATTTTTTTTTTATTATTCTTAATATCTGCAATGTTGGTTGTATCGGTTCCTTGAACTGCCACGATAAGCATCTCCAAGAGCGGTTTATACTCATAAATCTCGATAGCTATTCGAGCTACCAGCCTCATCGTCATCATGATGAATTCGGGATCTCTTAATTAATCTTATGATATGAGAATGCTCCTCATTTTATTTTGACGAAAGAATACAAACTTGCTTGATAAATGTCAGAGGCGGATGTAGCTTTCAGGAAACGGGGGGGGGGGGGGGGGTATGAAGGGGGGGGGGGGTGAGTGGAGGCGTGTCCCCCCGGAACATTTAGAAATCTGAGATGCTTTCTCCTGCATGCTAAGGCAATTTTATAATATTTTTGGGAACTTAGCTTTCCATTTACGAGGGCTATTCTTGCCTCATTTTACAACTATTATAACATTAGTCAGCAGTGAGTGGAAGGGGGGGGGGGTGCAACCCAAACTCCCCTAGATAAACCTCCCACCCCCTACCTCAGCCCCGGAGATAAACTTAGAGAATATGCCCCAATGCTTGTCAACTCTTCATCATGCACACAATACTTAGCGAAGTCCGTGTTTCCTTCCCAACATTTTGTTAAGAGGATTTATAGGGGTCCATTTTGGTACCTGTTGTCAGGAATCCAAAGACGTTGAGACGATAGTTGATGGTGACAAGGATGACGTCACCCACGGAAACCAGTGGGAGGCCGTTATAATCAGGGAGGACTGCAGATCCGGCATTGAGACCGCCACCGTGGATATAGACCATGACGGCAGCGCCCTCTAGCTGTCACAAAGAGACAGGAATTATATCATTATTGGACGAAATGTTAGGTTGGAGAGTTGGGTGTTGATGATGGTGGTGTAGTGGTAAGGGTTATTGTGGTGCGTGGTGAATGGTGATGGGTGTGGTGATTGGGGGAGGGTGGTTAAGACTCTGTTGAGGGTGTGGTTGTGGTGAGTGCGTCCGTCGATTTGGGTGATGGTGGTGATGATGAATGATTTCAGGGTGCATGGTGATGTTGGAGATTTGAGTGAGAGAATTGATGGTGAAAACAATGATGCATGCGATAAGCGTAACTTAGTGATTGAGACCATACTGGTCATGTTTAGAGGCGGGACGAGTGTGACAAAAGTTGCAGTGATGCAAGTGACCGCCAAAAGGGAAAAGGGAAAACGATGACAACAGAGAAGAAGAAACACTTACGAACGTTGTCCTTGTTGCATAAATATTCAGATGAAGGCAGTCTTCGCTCATGGACATTCCGAACGTTTGTAGAGGGTCCTGCACGCAGGCATCTCTGAAGTACGTAGCGTCGTACGTACCGACCCACGGCTCCTTAGCCACCGGGGCCCCGAACCGCAGCCGACCCACGGGCGGCTCAGCGAATGGTATCCCCTTGAAGACATCAATGGTCTTGTTCACACCGATGAATTGGGATTCCTGAAAAGTCTCGGTGGTGCCGAGCAGAACGCCTTGTTGGACGGTAACGGTGGGCGCATCTTGGGCCGCCGTTTGGGCCAAGAACACATTCAATACGAGGATGACTCGCAATGCATTTGCAACAACGAGGAACGAATCTGCCATGTTTCTGAAATGCTTGTCGTCGTCAAACACGGTGCGGCTGTTTACAGACCATATACTCGACAATGCAACCTCAACATGTGAATAGCCCAATTTAATCCAACAAAGGATATATCGTAAAGATCTTTTAAGTAAACAGCGAACCAACACAATCGTGCTATAAATAATTTAGTGATGCAAAAGCCAAAGCACTATGTTTCGATTGACGCGCTTTATCAAATTTAAATTAGCTGTCTAGCCGATTTTTGTTATGAGGAGAAATGGACGTAATAATTTACCATAAACATTATAACAAATAATGCAAGTTAGAAATAAAATCACCAAGTACACGATATAAATCCATTACTTGCTTTTGCGGGATCCAATCAGAATACAGGAAACACGTTTTTCTCCCAGGGTCTACTATGATGTTGACATTAGACAATGGGAACGAGATTGTGAGCGCACCGGGTTTTCTGAAACAATCACTGATCGATCTGTCAAATTCGGGACACCAGTTGAGTAATTCGTAATAGATACGTTCCGATAAGCTGTAGTTCATGTGATTTGATTGCGAAAAAAAAAACATTCGCCCAAATGTTGTTCTAAAATAATAAAGCTTGAACTTCGTGAGGCTCCACAATATTCAGTTAAGGAGGCCTGGTTCCCACCCCTATCAAAATCGCTAACTAGTCAACTACCCTCATTGGATGAGCGTATAGGCTACATTCATTAATTTAAATAAATGAATAAATAATTTTAAAAAAAGGACCGGGAACAAGTCTATTTGCAAGGCGGGTCTGTTGAAGAGAATAGACCATTATCATGCTGCGGCTATTTGGAGTTTTCCTATTTAAATCAACGTAGCCAAAGCGAGGCTGGAAGGAAAAATAGTCTGTTCCTTTTTGCACACAAAAAATCATTCAGTACTGTTATTGGATACAGGGAACATGACTGAAATGGTGGCAGCATGATAAAGGTCTGTAGGCAGTATTCAAGGACCATTGCATCTTGGAGTGGGAGAGATAAATGTGATGAAGTTTGGAAACTTTGGGAAAAAGTTCACCAATATAGTCTATTTCACTGATCAATAATTTTAATTATTGTTAAAACAATCAATCGAAAACTTTTTTTTCCTCAAAAGTAGAGGAACATCGTTTTATCGAAAAAAAAATGTTTTAAGTTAAAAGTCGTATCGATCTACTGTTCGAAAGAAAATAATAATTTTTAAACTCTGGTCAGTATTTTTTGCCATACTTTTACGGTATTTTAGATATATTTGAAAAGGATTTAAAAAAAAATAAAGAACAGCTGATGATTATTTTGTTAAAACAGCTCAATCTAATCAAATCGCCTTAATCTTGTAAGACTCGCAATGATGTAAATTTAGTTCCTCTTTATTTACGTTTAGTCATTAATTGACATTGATTGCTTTATACTCGGCGAACTGGTTTCTCCAATCAGCCAAGTCCGTGTACTTCCAGGTGTAGAACGCTTGCCTCCATTCAAGTTCTGCATCATCAATGTCGGCTGAGGAAAAAAAAATCAAAAAAAAAATATTGTGATACAAAAAATATTGAAAAAAGAAGAAGTTTCGTGAAACTACTCGCGAGATCAACAAAATACCGTGTTTATGTTTGCTTACAGAGCACAGTGTTGAGCTGAATCATGTAGGAGTTCCAGAAATGACACTCGTCGCTCTTGAGTGCCCTGGATGAGGTCAGGTTCAAGCTGAGTTCCTTGTACCCCAGCTCCGGGACGGTAAACCGGGGCCAGAAGTCGCGCTGAGAGTCCGGAGGGGAGCCCGGTGCCTTCACGCCAGGGTTTCTGTTGAAAAGCAAAACCTGTCGTTAAAGTTTCAGGGCTCTCATACTATTTCGAGAGCAATTAATAAACTAAAGTAATAGACAAATATATGATGTACAAAATGGACTAACCCATTCTTGGCAAAATTGGTCCAAAATTCCATGAACTTGACCGACAGAGCCTTCTCATCGTCTTGGAGTTCTCCCCTGAGAGCCGTGGCGGCAGGAATGAACGGGAAACCGAAGACAAACTGGACATCTTCAGCGTGTCCGGCCAGTAACCAACCCGGGCCGAACCCGCCGTAATTCCGGTAGGACACGCTCGGTACGTGCGTCATCTGATACACGTAGACATCGTCGCCGCTTTGGGCGTGATAGCGTGCAACCTGATCGGCTGGACATGAGTAGCTGGAATCGGTAGCAAAGTCAACGTACGATCGGAAGAAATCGTAAGAGTCGTTATCAGCTTGCGACCAATCAATGTACTGCATTTTGATAGCGTCAGTCAGCTGGTCGTTGGAATAACCTATAAAAAAGAGGGGAAAATCATTTTCAACAAAACACAGACGAAAAATAATAAGCATAAATCGATTTTTTTCTTACTTTTTAGCCAACGATTGGTATTTTAAAATTAATCAATAGGCCTACAACTGAATAGCCTAAAATGATCATGGAAAATGTATGAGAAAGTAATAAACATCAATTCGATGTAACTTTGGAAGTTGGAATTAAGAAAACAGATCACTTTTTTAATGCTGCTCTTTACCAAAATCCCTTACCGTAATCATTCACACATTTTTCTGTCACAAGTTGATCGAAAGCCTCCTCGTTGATGATAGGTGCTTGTTCTTTGGTTCGATACTCGCCAAACTGTTGGCTAAGGTAGACATTAAATGTGCCCTCGTCCTTGTTAGACCCAAGGAGGAGTTTGACGTGGTTATACCGGTTGGTGGCGTACAGATTGGCCGGTGTGTCATCCAGAAACGTCCCATCCAGCACTGCTACGGAACGGAACGATGACTGTTAACAAAAAGTTATCAATACACCAAATTATGAAGACATCCTAAGTCATGATATCCCTGTTTTGGAGCAGAGTATTGTCAACTCTCTATAAGTTACCACTTTTCATTTTGGTGGGATTGAGAACTGCTTTCTACATTTTATTTAAAAAAAGTTATAGTGCCTCTGATGCGCATTACGAAGGCAACGACTAAAATACACTAGATATTAAGACAAACGGTCCGTATCCCACCGCTGACACCAATATTCTTACATACATGTAATACCAGTATGTACCTGAGGTGCTGCAGTAAAGAGAGCCGTTGCGTTTGTTTCTCGTAGGCAGTCTAGCAGCGCCACACTATCCGAGACACTGCAGCCGACTCTCTCCCCGACCTGAAACGCTTGTTGTCGCAGCAGCTCTTGATCCTCGTAAAACGCAAACGGGGAGAGGGCGGTACCACTCTGAAATAAAAAGAGGATGTTCATATTTTGAAGAGATTGGGTCACTATAAGCTAGCGATTTGTAAGTTAAGAACAGAAACGAATACATGTTTTTAACAGTTATCTTTACTTCAGTGTAATAAGGATTTAAACTTACTGCCGAATGAATATACATGTAACTACTTTTTTGGGAGCCCCCATTCAAAATTTAATCGAACAGCGCCCTCAATACGAGCTTAAGATTGGGATAGAAATGGATTGCATGGGTGGATGTTTATTCGCTGTTAACATCTTCAGAATAAAAAACAAGTGCAAGTGCACAATAAGCTCTGGCCGTCTTGCATGAAAGTCTTACATGAAATCTACCAAAAAGATCCCTGCCAGAGCTTTAAATTGCGACGCCCAAAAATGCAGCACCGATGGCACATATGGAACACCATACTTTAGATTTTCACCTAGATTTATAGCGATTTGTGACAAATACCACGTGACTATTACATTACTGCATTATTTTGCCTCCATTAACAGACTTTTAATAAACTTCTTTCCGAATTGTTAAAAAAAAAATAGTTGTTAAGTATTTATTTATTTGCTTTTTTTACAATTAAAATATGGTAGTTATATTTTATGGGAAACTTAGGGGCTAAATTTTGGTCAATTTTCCGGCCGAACAGACCAAGTGAGGTGTTGGGCGAGGTTATACTAGTTTTGTCCTTGTTTTGTGGTATACCATTCCTATCTGTCAATCAATCTTATTTACCAATAAGATCACGACTTTTGGTCAGGTGACCACATCAGAAGCACATGTGAGTGGGCGGGGCTTATGACCAGATCCGGAATGGTCCGGTGTTTTTAGGTCTGTTTTCGATAGTTTTTCGTGATCTTACCTGTAAAATAGCCTGACTGAACAGTCCTGTAGTCTGTTGAGACATGACCAGCAAGCTGACGCTCAACCCTCCAGCACTCACTCCAAAGATCGTGATGCGTTCCTTATCACCGCCAAATGCTATACAGAGAGTAATCAGATAATGATTTCGTCGACTTCTTTTGCTCAATAAAGAAACAATTGTTTAATAAATCCATTCTCTCTCGAGTGAAAAGTAACCTTTGAGAATTGTCGCTGCCAAACAAATAATCCTCAATAGAGGCTTTCTGAAGACTAAAACATTTGAAAGAAATGTCTAAAGGTATACATTTTAATTTTTAAAAGGGCAACGAAAATTTTCCGCCGGAGTTATGTGAGAATCTAAATCCTTAATTTCTTTAAGTTAAACAAATATTTGGAAAACTTCAAGTTCATCATACTACTTTCTTTGACCAACTTCAGAGGCATCCATTCCGTTAACAGTCATCAGTCAAGTATTACTTTTTTACTAACCATTTTCTGTTGCCTGTTTACACATTTACTTGTCTCACCTGCTATGTTCTGTTTTATCCATTCCAAGGCCATTACCTGGTCCTTCAGGCCAACATTACCAGGCGAGGCTTCGTCACCTTTTGTAGGACAAACGCAAATTACAATATCAGAAGACATTTTTTTATCATTCTTAACATCTGCCATTTTGGTCGTATCGGTTCCGGGGGGAATATGAAGGCGTGCTCCCCTCACCCCACGAAAATTCAGCATTCTTAGATGCCTTTCTCCTGCATTCCAAGGCAATTTTAGAATATTTTGGGAACTTTAGCATTCCATTTGGGCTATTGTTGGACCCATTTTACTAGTATTGTAACATTAGCCAGCGGATGAGCATGGGGGGGGGGGGGGGGGGGAGGGTGCAACCCCCTAGATAACCCCCACACCCACCCCCACCCCCAACCCCCTGTAGATAAACCCTATAGATAAACTTAAAGAATGACCCCCATACTTGTCAACACTTCATCATACACAATATACCCACAATGCTTAGAGAAGTCTGCGTTTCCTTCCCAACATTTTGTTAACTTGGATTTAGTGGTCACTTTTTGTACCTGTTGTCAGGAATCCAAAGACGTTGAGACGATAGTTGATGGTGACAAGGATGACGTCACCCACGGAAACCAATGGGAGGCCGTTATAATCAGGGAGGACTGCAGATCCGGCAACGAGACCGCCACCGTGGACATAGACCATGACGGCAGCGCCCTCTGGCTGTCACAAAGAGACAGGAATTATATCATTATTGGATGAAATGTTAGGTTGGAGAGTTGGGTGTTTATGATGGCGGTGTAGTGGTAAGGGTTATTGTGGTGCGTGGTGAATGGTGATGGGTGTGGTGATTTGGAGGAGGGTGGTTAAGACTTGTTCTGGTGAGAGTGTGGTGGTATAGTTGTGGTGAGTGCGTCCGTCGATTTGGGTGATGGTGGTGATGTGACTTCAGGGTGGTGATGTTGGAGATTTAAGTGAGGGAATTGATGGTGAAGACAATGATGTATGCGATAAGCGTAACTCGGTGATTGAGACCATACTGATCATGTTTAGAGGCGGGACGAGTGTGACAAAAGTTGCAGTGATGCAAGTGACCGCCAAAAGGGAAAAGTGAGGAATGACGGTGACAACAGAGAAGAAGAAACACTTACGAACGTTGTCCTTGTTGCATAAAGATTCAGATGAAGGCAGTCTTCGCTCATGGGCATTCCGAACGTTTGTAGAGGGTCCTGCACGCAGGCATCTCTGAAGTACGTAGCGTCGTACGTACCGACCCACGGCTCCTTAGCCACCGGGGCCCTGAACCGCAGCCGACCCACGGGCGGCTCAGCGAATGGTATCCCCTTGAAGACATCAATGGTCTTGTTCACACCGATGAATTGGGATTCCTGAAAAGTCTCGGTGGTGCCGACCAGAACGCCTTGTTGAACGGTGACGGTTGGCGCATCTTGGGCCGCCGTTTGGGCCAAGAACACATTCAATGCGAGGATGACTCGCAATGCATTTGCAACAACGAGGAACGAATCTGCCATGTTTCTCAAATGCTTGTCGTCGTCAAACACGGTGCGGCGGTTACTAATCACTTGACAAACAGTATACTCCACGATGCAACCTTCACAAGGATATACATGTATTATAAAGATCCTTTAAGTAAACAGTGAACCAACACGATCGTTGTATGAATATTTAGTGACGCAAAATGCAAAAAGCAAGGCAATGTGTTTCCACTGACGCGTTTTATCAAATTTAAATTAGCTGTCTAGCCGATTATTGTTTTGAGCAGAATTCCTGAAAAGTCTCGGTGGTGCCGACCAGAACGCCTTGTTGGACGGTGACAGTGTGCTGATCTTGGGCCGCCGTTAGCGCCACTAACACGCCCAGTGCTACGAGCACACGTACCACCCTGTACCGACTACCCATGTTTACTGATTAAATTAAACAACTGATTTCTCCCAACACAGTTCAGAAACTGAGCTGGTATGTTTGACTGAGTACTTGTGTTTTTAAACTGTTTTGAGGCATCAAGCTTTGTCGAAATTTAATCCCATTGTAAATATTGTCATAGGGTGTGGTCTACTAACACTGTTTTCCTTCAGCTTACGGAGGTTCGTCAGGCCAAAGGCGAGAATTATTACCACAAAATAAAGCCATCAATTTTGTATAGTTACACCTCGTCTCTGATACCGTAATGTTATTGTTTTAGAACGGCCACCTATATATTTTACAAGGTACAAGGTCCGTGATTATTTTTTTATATATTTTAAGTGTTTTTATGTACCCCGCATTTTACTGTTTACTATTTCTAGTGTTTTCTGTAATTGTAATTTTAAATGAACTGTTCTGTATAATTGCTGGGCACCTCTGGAAAACTTTTTCTGTAGATTCAACGATTACAACAAATGTGTCGACAAATAAACATGACTAATCCTTTTTAATTGAAAGACTTCAGAATTCAATTTTTTGTTAACATTGAAAGGTCAAAACTATCAAAGATCACGTTGTTCCGCAAAAAAATTGCATTGTCACCTGACCCTTGACACAGATTAAAGGGGTATCACTTCCTATCTCACAGTACAGTGAGTAGACATTAATCAATAATGCATATACATTTCTTTACCGTGTTGCGCGTTCGTATTATGTATATATCAAGGATTATCCACCAATGATGTAGGATTACGTTTTCAGTATAAAAAGAAAAAAGGCTTTAAAATGTGATCACCGTCTCTGATGATGTTTTACGATCGGGCACACACACCATCGTTTGTAGTGCTTTGTTGTACGCCTATTATCCCTCTTGCTTATGACGTCCAACATGTTAGTTGCAGACAAGCAAAACATGCATTTTAAAGATGTAGGCCTATTCCCCGTGGTTAGTTTCGAGTTTTACCCCCCAAATAGAATCGTTTTCAATTGCATTTTCGTTTATTAGCAATGCAAGTTGCTTTGAATGAGACATGGAACGTTTCACTCCAACGACATTTTGATATTCATTACAATAAATATGTCTTTACCAAATGTCTATTCTCTATGATTATTCTCTATGTCAAGACTATTCGGCTCTCGCAGTGTGGGTTCATTGTTTTCGTTAAAACAAAACTTACAAATGGTTGGAAGAAAGGAATTTAGTTTTGGAGACCGTTATTTATTGCAAAGTGGACACACATTACTAATGAACGGAAAATATAAGGACTAACGCAATGAAACTTTTAAAAAGAAATGTGTTAAATCTATTAAAAGTTGAGATAATAGCATTGCTAATACCATAGGGTTAGTGAAGTAAAAGTCAAAATGAACTTA
Organism: Patiria miniata; assembly: GCF_015706575.1. Taxonomy (NCBI): domain Eukaryota; kingdom Metazoa; phylum Echinodermata; class Asteroidea; order Valvatida; family Asterinidae; genus Patiria; species Patiria miniata. Next base: position 15,521,459 of record NW_024037074.1, read on the forward strand.
CTAACATATTTGTACTGGGTAATTGGATATCATCAAATACTTAAATGATTTTTCTTTTGAACCAAATTCGATCAAGGCCAGAAAACCTATAAACATGCAATAGAAAGACGCACTAAAATTCTGCTACGAAAGAGGTTTAAAAAAAATGCCAGTGTAATTTATATAAATCGTTGTCGTAAAAACGTTAAAAATGTTTGAACTAATCTTAATGCTTTAATCTACATAATTATTATAAAAATGATGACCTAGAAACTGATCAATTGGATTTCTTCTCATTTTCCACGTTACTTCGCGTTGATTGCTTTATACTCAGCGAACTGGTATCTCCAGTCGGCCAAGTCGGTGTACTTCCAGGTGTGAAAAGCTTCCCTCCATTCACGCTCAGCGACATCCAAATCAGCTATAAAAAAAAAAATGGAAAGACAACGAAAACTTTCAAAACACAATCTTACAATCAAAACCACACAAGGCTGATTTTAGTTGCGTAGTTATAAAACTGATTGGAGAAAATAACCAGGTGGACCCGTTGAACCATTTATCTCCTTACCCAGCATGGTCCTGAGCTGCACCATGTAAGAGTTCCAGAAATGACACTTGTCGCTCTTGAGTGCCCTGGATGAGGTCAGGTTCAAGCTGAGTTCCTTGTACTCCAACTCTGGGATAGTAAACCGGGGCCAGAAATCGCGCTGAGGGTCCGGAGGGGAGCCCGGGGTCTGCACGCCAGGGTTTCTGTTGAAAAGCAAAACCTGTCGTTAAAGTTTCAGGTCTCTCATACTTTTGTGAGAGCTATTAATAAACTAAATTAATACACAAAATTATATATAGTATATACAAACTGGACAAACCCAGTATTGGCGAAATTGGTCCAGAATTCCATGAACTTGACCGACAGAGCCTTCTCATCGTCTTGGAGTTCTCCCCTGAGAGCCGTGGCGGCAGGAATGAACGGAAAACCGAAGACAAACTGGACATCTTCAGCGTGTCCGGCCAGTAACCAGCCCGGGCCGAACCCGCCGTAATTCCAGTAGGACACGCTCGGTACGTGCGTCATCTGATACACGTAGACATCGTCGCCGCTTTGGGCGTGATAGCGTGCAACCTGATCGACTGGACATGCGTAGCTGAAATCGGTAGCAAAGTCAACGTACGATCGGAAGAAATCGTAAGAGTCGTTATCAGCTTGCGACCAATCAATGTACTGCATTCTGATAGCGTCAGTCAGCTGATCGTTGGAATAACCTATAAAAAAAGAGGGGAAAAATCATTTTCAACAAAACACAGACGAAAAATAATAAGTATAGTTCGATTTTTTCTTACATTTTTGCCAACGATTGGTAAATTCAAATTAACCAATAGGCCTACAACTGAATAGCCTAAAATGATCATGGAAATAGTATGAGAAAGTAATAAACATCAATTTGATGTAAGTTTGGAAGTTGGAATTAAGAAAACAGATCACTTTTTAATGCTGCTCTTTACTAAAATCCCTTACCGTAATCTCTCACAAATTTTTCTGTCACAAGTTGATCGAAAGCCTCCTCGTTGATGATAGGTGCTTGTTCTTTGGTTCGATACTCGCCAAACTGTTGGCTGAGGTAGACATTAAATGTGCCCTCGTCCTTGTTGGACCCAAGGAGGAGTTTGACGTGGTTATACCGGCCGGTGGCGTACAGATTGGCCGGTGTGTCATCCAGAAACGTCCCATCCAGCACAGGTGCGGAACGGAACAATGACTGTTAACAAAAAGTTATTAATACACCAAATTATGAAGACATCCTAAGTCATGATATCCCTGTTTTGGAGCAGAGTATTGTCAACTCTCTATAAGTTACCACTTTTCATTTTGGTAGGATTGAGAACTGCTTTCTACATTTATTAAAAAAGTTATAGTGACTCCGATGCGCATTACGAAGGCAACGACTAAAATACACTAGATATTAAGACAAACGGTCCGTATCCCACCGCTGACACCAATATTCTTACATACATGTAATACCAGTATGTACCTGAGGTGCTGCAGTAATGAGAGCCGTTGCGTTTATTTCTCGTAGGCAGTCTAGCAGCGCCACACTATCCGAGACTCTGCAGCCGACTCTCTCCCCGACCTGAAACGCTTGTTGTCGCAGCAGCTCTTGATCCTCGTAAAACGACGGGGAGAGGGCGGTGACGCTCTGAAATAAAAAGAGGGTGTTCATGTTTTGGAGAGATTGGGTCAGTCACTATAAGCTAGCAATGTGTAAGAACAGAAACGAATACAAGTTTTTAACAGTTATCTTTACTACAGTGTAATAAGGATTGAAACTTACTGCCGCATGAACATACATGTAACTACTTTTTTGGGAGTCCCAATCTAAATTTAATCGAACAGCGCCCTCAATACGAGCTTAAGATTGGGATAGAAATGGATTGCATGGGTGGATGTTTATTCGCTGTTAACATCTTCAGAATAAAGAACAAGTGCGAGTGCACAATAAGCTCTGGCCGTCTTGCATGAAAGTTTTACTTGAAATCTACCTAAAAGATCCCTGCCAGAGCTTAAAAATGCAACACCGATGGCACATATGGAACACCATACTTTAGATGTTTAGCAAGATTTATAGCGATTTGTGATAAATAAAACGTGACTATTACTGCATTATTTTGCCTCCATTAACAGACTTTTCATTAACATCTTTCTGAATTGTTATTAAAAAAAATAGTTGTTTAATTATTTAATTTATTTATTTGCTTTTTTACAATTAAAATATGGTAGTTATATTTTATGGGAAACTTAGGGGGCTTACTTTCGGTCCATTTTTCGGGAACAGACCAAGTGAGCTGTTGGGCGAGGTTATACTAGTTTTGTCCTTGTTTCGTGGTATACCATTCATACCTGTCAATCAATCTTATTTACCAATGAGTTCACGACTTTTGGTCAGGTGACCACATCAGAAACACACGTGAGTAGGCGGGGCTTATGATCAGATCCGGAATGGTCCGGTGTTTTTAGGTCTGTTTTCTATAGTTTTTTGTGATCTTACCTGCATTATAGCCTGACTGAACAGTCCTGTAGTCTGTTGAGACAGGACCAGTAAGTTGACGCTCAAACCTCCAGAACCCACTCCAAAGATCGTGATGCGTTCCTTATCACCGCCAAATGCTATACAGATAGTAATCAGATAATTATTTTGTCGACTTCTTTTGCTCAATGAAGAAACAATTGTTCAATAAATCCATTCTCTCTCGAGTGAAAAGTAACCTTTGAGAATTGTCGCTGCCAAAAAAATAATCCCCCAAAGAGGCTTTCTAAAGACTAAAACATTTGAAAGAAATGTCTAAAGGTATACATTTTAATTTTTAAAAGGGCAACGAAAATGTTCCGCCGGAGTTATGTGAGAATCTTAATCCTTAATTTCTTTACCCAATTTCAGAGGCATCCATTCCGTTAACAGTCATCAGTAAAGTATTACTTTATTACTATTGCCTTGGTACACATCTACTTGTCTCACCTGCTATGTTCTGTTTTATCCATTCCAAGGCCATTACCTGGTCTTTCAGGCCAACATTACCAGGCGAGGCTTCGTCACCTTTTGTGGGACAAATGAAAATTACAATATCAGAAGAATTTTTTTTATCATTCTTAACATCTGCCATTTTGGTCGTATCGGTTCCGGGGGAATATGAAGGCGTGCTCCCCCCACGAAAATTCAGAATTCTTAGATGCTTTCTCCTGCATTCCAAGGCAATTTTAGAATATTTTGCGAACTTTAGCATTCCATTTATACGAGGGCTATCGTCGGCCCCATTTTACTAGTATTGTAACATCAGTCAGCAGATGAGTAGGGGGGGGGGGGGGGGTGCAACCCCCGACCCCCAACATTTTGTTAACTTGGATTTAGGGGTCACTTTTTGTACCTGTTGTTAGGAACCCAAAGACGTTGAGACGATAGTTGATGGTGACAAGGATGACGTCACCCACGGAAACCAATGGGAGGCCGTTAAAATCAGGGAGGACTGCAGATCCGCCATTGAGACTGCCACTGTGGATATAGACCATGACGGCAGCGCCCTCTGGCTGTCACAAAGAGACAGGAATTATATCATTATTGGATGAGATGTAAGGTTGGAGAGTTGGGTGTTGATGATGGTGGTGTAGTGGTGAGGGTTATTGTGGTGCGTGGTGAATGGTGATGGGTATGGTGATTTGGAGGAGGGTGGCTAAGACTTTTTCTGGTGAGGGTGTGGTGGTATTGTGGTGAGTGCATCCGTCGATTTGGGTGATGGTGGTGATGATGAATGAGGGTGCATGGTGATGTTGGAGATTTGAGTGAGAGAATTGATGGTGAAGACAATGATGTATGCGATAAGCGTAACTCAGGGATTGAGACCATAGTGGCCATGTTTAGAGGCGGGACGAGTGTGACAAAAGTAGCAGTGATGCAAGTGATTGCCAAAAGGGAAAAGTGAGGAATGACGATGACAGCAGAGAAGAAGAAACACTTACGAACGTTGTCCTTGTTGCGTAAATATTCAGATGAAGGCAGTCTTCGCTCATGGGCATTCCGAAAGCTTGTAGAGGGTCCTGCACGCAGGCATCTCTGAAGTACGTAGCGTCGTACGTACCGACCCACGGCTCCTTAGCCACCGGGGGCTCGAACCGCAGCCGACCCACGGGCAGCTCAGCGAATGGTATCCCCTTGAAGACATCAATGGTCTTGTTCACACCGATGAATTGGGATTCCTGAAAAGTCTCGGTGGTGCCGACCAGAACGCCTTGTTGGACGGTGACGGTGGGCGCATCTTGGGCCGCCGTTTGGGCCGCCGTTTGGGCCAAGAACACATTCAATACGAGGATGACTCGCAATGCATTTGCAACAACGAGGAACGAATCTGTCATGTTTCTGAAATGCTTGTCGTCGTCAAACACGGTGCGGCGGTTACTAATCACTTGACAAACAGTATACTCCACAATGCAACCTCAACATGTGAATAGCCCAATTTAATACAACAAAGGGTATGCATGTATTATAAAGATCCTTTAAGTAAACAGTGAACCAACACAATCGTTGTATGAATATTTAGTGATGCAAAATGCAAAAAGCGAGGCAATGTGTTTCGACTGACGCGTTTTATCAAATTTAAATTAGCTGCCTAGCCGATTATTGTTTTGAGGAGAATTCCTGAAAAGTCTCGGTGGTGCCGACCAGAACGCCTTGTTGGACGGTGACAGTGGGCTGATGTTGGGCCGCCGTTAGCGCCGCTAACACGTCCAGTGCTACGAGCACACGTACCACCCTGTACCGACTATACTCATGTTTACTGATTAAATTAAACAACTGATTTCTCCCAACACAGTTCAGAAACTGAGCTGGTATGTTGGACTGAGTACTTGTGTTTTTTAACTGTTTTGAGGCATCAAGCTTTATCGAAATTTAATCCCATTGTAAATATTGTCATAGGGTGTGGTCTACTAACACTGTTTTCCTTCAGCTTACCGGAGGTTCGTCAGGCCAAAGGCGAGAATTATTACCACAAAATAAAGCCATCAATTTTGTATTGTTACAATTCGTCTCTGATACCGTAATGTTATTGTTTTAGAACGGCAACCTATATATTTTACAAGGTACAAGGTCCGTGATTATTTTTTATATATTTTAAGTGTTTTTATGTACCCCGCATTTTACTGTTTACTATTTTTAGTGTTTTCTGTAATTGTAATTTTAAATGAACTGTTCTGTATAATTGCTAGGCACCTCTGGAAAACTTTTTCTGTAGATTCAACGATTACAACAAATGTGTCGACAAATAAACATGACTAAACCCTTGAATTGAAAAACTTCAGAATTCCATTTTTTGTTAACATTGAAAGGTCAAAACTATCAAAGATCACGTTGGTCCGCAAAAAAAATTGCATTGTCACCTGACCCTTGACACAGATTAAAGGGGTATCACTTCCTATCTCACAGTACAGTGAGGACACATTAATCAATAATGCCTATATACCGTGTTGCGCGTTCGTATTATGTAAATATCAAGGATTATCCACCAATGATGTAGGATTACGTTTTCAGTATTAAAAGAAAAAAGGCTTTTGCCAAAATGTGACCACCGTCTCTGATGATGTTTTACGATCGGGCACACACACACTATCTTTTGTAGTGCTTTGTTGTGCGCCTATTATCCCTCTTGCTTATGACGTCCCGCGTGTTAGTTGCAGACAAGCAAAACATGTATTTTAAAGCTGTAGGCCTATTACCCGTAGTAGTTCGAGTTTTACCCCCCCAAATATAATCGTTTTCAATTGCATTTTCGTTTATTACAATGCAAGTTGCTTTGAATGAGACATGGAACGTTTCACTACCAAATGTCTATTCTCTATGATTATTCTCTATGTCAAGACTATTCGGCTCTCGCAGTGTGGGTTCATTGTTTTCGTTAAAACAAAACATACAAATGGTTGGAAGAAAGGAATTTAGTTTTGAAGACCGTTATTTATTACAAATTGGACACACATTACTAATGAACGGAAAATATAAAGACTAACGCAATGAAACTTTTAAAAAGAAATGTGTAAAATCTATTAAAAGTTGAGATAATAGCATTGCTAATATCATAGGGTTAGTGAAGTAAAAGTCAAAATGAACTTACTAACATATTTGTACTGGATAATTGGATATCATCAAATACTTAAATGATTTTTCTTTTGAACCAAATTCGATCAAGGCCAGAAAACCTACAAAAATGCAAATAGAAAGACGCACTAAAATTCTGCTACGAAAAAGGTTTTTAAAAAACCTGCCAGTGTAATTTATATAAATCGTTGTCGTAAAAACGTTAAAAATGTTTGAACTAATCTTAATGCTTTAATCTACATAATTATTATAAAAATGATGACCTAGAAACTGATCGATTGGATTTTCTTCTCATTTTCCACGTTACTTCGCGTTGATTGCTTTATACTCAGCGAACTGGTATCTCCAGTCGGCCAAGTCGGTATACTTCCAGGTGTGGAAAGCTTCCCTCCATTCACGCTCAGCGACATCCAAATCGGCTGCAATAAAAAAAAAAGACACAGCAATAAGCGATGCATCAATGAAGGGAGACACGCGAAGCAATCTTGTCTTTGTTGATAATGATAATTGACTTCCGTAGAAATAAGGGTCAAATCGAACCAATTATTTTCATTAATGGAAAAAATGTGGAAATCATGGATTGTTTTAAATTTCTCGGTACAATTATTAACACCCTGTCTTGGTCAAGTCAAGTATCTGAAAATTTGAAAAAGGCCCAACAACGTTTGTATTTTTTTTACGAAGACTGAAATCCTTTGGTGTGAGCAGACATATTTTGATTTAATTGTTATAGATGTGTAATTGAATCTTGCCTGACCAGCTCTGTTATTGTCTGGTTCAATGTCACTTCCAAGTGAATCAGGTGGCTAAAAACGCGTCGTACATGCATGGTTTTAAGTTGAATGATATGAAGATAAATAAGGAAGCGTGTCGAGAATATTGTTAAGGACATTTATCAACCAGTAAACGAGTTCCTTCACCTGGTGCCTCCAGGAAGAAGAATGAGATCAATCGGTGTAAAAACCGACCGTTTTGGAAATAGTTTTATACCATCGGCCGTGCGGGTTTTTAACAAGGGGGCATTTTTAATGTATATGATACTTATTGCAATTGTATTTATTATCGTAGTGATTTTATGTGGTTATTGTTTTACTTGTATGTTATCTTTAAATTGAGTCATTTTTTGCGAGTAAATTTATGAGATTGTTTTTAATCATTGAACGAATAAATCAATCTTATCTTAATTTTAATGAAAAGCATAAAACTCCATTTTAGTACAGCCATTGGCGATATTGTAAACGTGTTGGCCCTACTTGGTGTAGCTTAATCCATCATCGTTCAAACATGCCATATAGATTCGTCGACTACCATCTCCTTAGTCCTTACCCAGCATAGTGTTGAGCTGCACCACGTAGGAGGTCCAGAAATGGCACTTGTCGCTCTTGAGTGCCCTGGATGTGGTCAGGTTCAAGCTGAGTTCCTTGTATCCCAACTCCGGGATAGTAAACCGGGGCCAGAAATCGCGCCCAGACTGGGAAGTTCCCGGGTTTCTGTTGGGAGAAAGGTGCAATAACCAAGTCATGCATCGCGAAGATTCTTGAAACAATCATTACCCGCATTGCCCTATAGAACATTATCATGCCGCGGCCATCTTGATTTTTTTACCATTACAATCAACGTAACCGAACTAAGTGGCATTGATAAGGCGCCCTCAGTCGTGAATATTACCCTATCGGCCCCGAAGTTCACTCACCCAGTCTTGGCAAAAGTGGTCCAGAATTTCATGAACTGGACGGCCAGTGCTCTTTCTTCATCCGTGAAATCGGCATACAGCGCCGACAGTTCCGGAATGAACGGACAGCCAAAGACAAACGAAATATCCTCGCCATGGGTGCTTCCCAGCCAGGGTTGCCTCAGCCCAGTCGACAGGTTGATAAGCGACACGGAGGGCGCGTGTGTCATCTGGTACAGGAAGACATTGTCACCCCCATAGGAATGGACACGCGCCACTCCGTCCGTACCACAGGCGAACTGGACGTCGGTCGAGTACTCCACGTACGACGGGAAGAAATCGTGGTCGATGTAGTCGGCCTGGGACCAGTCGATGTACCGCATTTTGATGGCGGCTTGAAGTTGATCTGTGTTTCCAGCTGAAAAAAAATAATAAATAAGATGTCGGCTTAAAGGCCCAAGTTGTTTCGTTTCAAAAATCAAGTGTTGATCTTCTAACGGTTATGTTGAATTAATCACTCTTTTCCGACTGGAGAAAATGAGAAGTGTACAGCTGACAGTATAATCAAAGATTACCCATCAAAAGCAATAGTTATTAAATCTTCGTGGACGTAGGCTTATAGACATTGCTGCCACCATTTAGTCATGTTACCTGTATCCAATAACAGTACTGACTGACTGCGCAAAAATGAGTCTATTTTTCCTTCCAGCCTCACTTTGGTTACGTTGATGTGAATGGGGGAAAATCAAGATGGCCGCAACATGATAATGGTCTATTGCACTATCGACTTCTCTGCGGTTCCCTTGGGTACACTAGTTGCGGGTCCAGAGGGTGTTGGAAACTGCACCCCTCCCCCGTTCTGCCACTGACTAATGATATACCATTTATAGTAAAAGAGGGCCAAAATAAAGATTGGGATGTTGGAGTTCCTAAAATTATTCTCAAATTGCCTTAGAATGTAGGACAAAGCATCGTGCATTTCAAAAGATTTCTGAGGGCATGCCCGGACCCCAGGCTCGGCATGCCTTCGGTACGCCTTCACCCCCCCCCCCCCCGTTTCATATCTATCTTGTCACAGATGGCTGATTGTTGGGTACTAATACTAGGGCCATTCCATTTTGCTCAGCCTCAGAAAGTTTTAGTCCTAAACGTTTCTGAAAACTTGTGAAACTGAAAACATCCCAAAGTCATCCCAACTCAGCCACGCTTGTCTGATTCTGAGTCAAACCACTGAACCAAGTTCGAAATGAACTCACGAACGCATTCCTTAATCAACATTCAACCTTTGTTAAACTTGTGACCAGACTTAGGATAATGTGATTGGCTGGTGATTGACTTTTGGTCACGATTTGCCATTTCTTACCCATGAAAATTGAGAGTTCGTTAGCGATAACCTCGTCGAATTCTCGTCTGTTCAAAGTCGGGGCTACCGGTGATGTGGCATAGTTGGCGTAGGCCGGATTGAAGGCGCTGAACAGCACCGTGCCTTCGTCTTTGTTCGTGCCTAGGAGTACATCCACGTGATTATACCGACCGGTGAGGTACAAACTGGTCGGTGTATCGACGAGGAAGCTCCCATCAACCACCACCGTATAAAGGGAGTTTGCCTGGGCAATTCAGAAACAGAGAATTGTTTTTAAGGATGGGAGGTCGGGGTCTGATGTCATCGCACACAGGGCCATAAAAGAAATGAACGAAGATAATGTTTTGAATGACATTTTAGGATTAAAGAATTTTACATTTTTTCCCTAGTAATATGCACATGAATTATAAAAAAAAAAATGATTTGGGTTGCTATTAACCGACAAACCCCTCAGCGCAAATGAACATTATTTTCTCAGTGACCACACATTATGAAAATTACAGCTAAAAAGAGTCAACAATATAATTTTCAAGTAGATACAGTATATCGAGTTTAAAAACAAACTTTTTACCAGGTCTATTGCCCCGAAGAGATCCGTTGCGGTCTTGTCTCTCAGGCAATTCACAAGTTCCATGCTCTCGGATGTGACACACCCAAGTCTCTCTCCCAGCCTAAACGCCAGACTACGAAGCGCCTCCTTCTCTTCGGAAAACGCCCATGGTGAAAACACTGTACCACTCTAGTGAGAGATTGAAGGGGTAAACATTAACTAAGGGTGGTTATCTAGCACAAAATGATCACTTAAAGACACTTTGCATTGTCTGGCATGGAGTACGTAGGCCTACTCCTCCAAAATGGCCAATGACCATAATGCGCATGCGTTAAACATATAGCGTGAACAACCAAATGTCCTCTGATTAGGAATAAGTTTTAAAAGCTTATATTCCAGGCCAGTCAGTGTGGTCTCGCTGTGGCATGTGCGTCTTATCGCTGATTTTAATACTGGAGGCTCCAGGTTCAGTTCCGGAGGACATCTTACATTTCCTTTTCCTCCAAAAGTGAACATTTTTTTCCCGAAAGAGTGCTTAGTCAACTCCTGATGATCGATACAATAAAATGCAGCCTAGCTGTTCTTCTCATTCATTGCTCTGACGTATGCGCATTATGGTCATTGACTTTACTTGGTTGCTACCCGAATATTGAACATGGTAATGTCATTATGTCGTCTTCTTTGCCATGATATCTCACCTGTAGTATGGCCCGGTTGAACAGGCCCCGTGAATGTTCCGACAACATATGAAAATTGACGCTGGCTCCCCCTGCACTCTCACCGAAGATAGTAATACGGTTGCTATCACCGCCAAAGGCTACGGACAAAATGTTGATGAAAAAGAAGACAAAATAGAAGAAAAGAGGATTAAAAAGCGACATATTTTTTCTTGTCTTATTATAATTATTATCATTATTATTTATTCGGCCAACAAATGAACAAAAGTACAATGACAAAGCAAATAAATGTCATAAAGTAAACAAAAACTGGAAATTGAAAAAGTATGACCAGACGAGACTGATTGGACTGAAGGATGCGAGAAAGAATGGGCCGGGGTCAGGGGGAGGGAAGAAAGGGTGGACAGTTTGACAGGGGAGAGGAAATAGAAGGACAGAAAACAAGGACAATAAAACATTTCAAACCGGCCAGGGTTGACAAAAGTGTACTTAAACACTGTAGCCCTAAGGCCTGCCTACCCATACTCGAAATGTCTACACAAAAATTAAATAGATCTTTAACAAAATGTATACAATATAAATATAAATATAAATATTTATTGCCTTGCATCATCCGTTCCATACTAGTCTAGTATAGGCCCTAAAGTCGCAGAGAATCAAAATCGTGTGTTGCGCTAAACGGAGGTGTGCAATCATGCATTCCTTCGGAAGCATTCGGACGCATCACGCACCTTCCGCCACCGTCTCCAGCGCTGTATCGACATTGGAGGACGCCAAGTGGAAAGTGGCAGATTCTGAAAGTGAGTATTTTCTTTTCGCGTTAAAGGACTTTTTTGGACATGTATAGGCCTAGTATAGGTGTTGATTTTAAATTGACTTGGAGTCGTTCCCAAAGACTTGACCTGTCTCCCATTCGCATTTGTCGCTTTTAACTGTTTCCAACGTCAGACTTAAATTCTTATCTTTGGAAAAAAATCAGGCGGGAACGCGTCTACAACGTACGGGTACAAAAGCTCAGAAGTCCAAATCTGAGTCACTCCGATTTAGTTTTGTTCAGAGTCAGAGTCCATGACTAAGTAGGACTGAAGGCCGGTCTTGTGTGTGAGACTCCGCCTGGTCTGATTGGTGTAACTCACCTGCAATGTTTTCCTTGATCCACTTCAATGCCATAGTTTGATCCATCAGCCCAACATTTCCTGGTAAAGCCTCATCACCTGTAAGTTTGTGGTAAATAAAAGGAAAAAACAAACGTGAGACCTCTGATAGCCATTATTTTATCGCGGTTGCAAAATGTACCGAGTCACTCGCCTTAATAGCAAATTGTGTCAGTGACAGGTACTGTAGATTTCATGGGAGTATAAAGCAGCAAATGACCCCAAATTGCCCGCTTGCAAAAAGAAAAAACCCAAAATGTGTCGTGTGCCACAAAAATGGGAAAAACCTTTACACGTAAAACGATGAGGGATGCAGCATCCGCATACAATATCACAACATAAACTGTTTTTGTGAGAACATTTTATAAACTGTTGGTGACTCTGAACAGATCTATTCACAATTAACAAAACTGTCAGATCTCAAAATCCTGTTAGTCTGACATTCAAATATAATTTTCTTTATTCTTTTGACAGCTGTATTGACGAGAGTTTCGTCAAGCTTATCCCAATAATTTTCTTTTTAAATAACAAAGCTCTATTTTGACAACTTTGTTAAAACTATATTATAACATACCTGTTGTTAGAAAGCCAAATGCGCTCAGACGATAATTGATGGTGACGACAATGACGTCACCCGAGGCAGCCAATGGTTGTCCCCAATAAGTTGTTAGCACGGCAGACCCTGAGACGTAACCACCGCCGTGTATCCAGACCATGACAGCAGCGCCCCCTGGCTGCAAGAAAGAGACAGGTTTATAAACATGGATGATGACGATGCAAATCCCAGATTTGCATGACAATCTAATGTTTATAAAAGGTATCCTGCTGCTATGGCAATCATAACACCGTTCCATTGACATTCAAGCTTATGGTCTGTTTGTTTACCTACATTAGCCTTATGTTCAACGGTTGAATAAAGAAATTGACTATGGTGGGGTTTGAACCTAGGCGCTCTATCAATTGAGCACTGCATGGACCCTTTGCAAGGGCGTAATGAAATAGAGATTGAACTGGCAAGGTTGAATGAGTTCTCACCTAGAATCTTATCAAACTATTATTGCAAGGGCACGAAAGGGTCTTTGCAAGTGAAGCCCCGATTTGGAATTCTGCCCCTGTGTTGGCGGATTTTCCCATTTGTCATAGTGTTTTTGTTCGGGGCTCGACTGAGGGCTCGTCAGAAGCGATAAACCTGTATATACCGAGTGGATGGAGATTTGCCGAAAGTTGCGGTGCAAACATAAGAGCACAATAGCCAGACTCACAACAATTTATAAGGAAACGGTACCCACGGTTTGATTCGAAGCAACATTGAGGAGTTTCGTCATAAAGAGTCGCACAACTCACGCTGTATGAATCAACAGGGAAAGATTCACATATCTGGCCATCACTTGTCACTCTGTGCACAAACCCTATTAGACTGGTCTGAAAATTTCTAAGTGTTTTCTTAGTAAATACTTCAGTATTTCCCCTGCTAATTTTGACTTTTTAGGGGAAAAACTAGTGATGGCCAGATGGGAATCTTTCCAGAATACGAAAATATCCACAAGCATAAACGATTAAGATTTTGATTAGAAAAGAAATACACTCACCACAGCTGGTTTTGGTGCGTAGATATTGAGATGGAGGCAATCTTCGCTCATCGTTGCACCGTACAGCTGGCTAGGGTCCTGCACGCAGGCATCTCTGAAGTACGAAGCGTCGTACGTATCGACCCACGGCTCCTTAGCCACCGGGGCCCTGAACCGCAGCCCACCCACGGGCGGCTCAGCGAATGGTATGCCCCTGAAGACATCAATGGTCTTGTTCACACCGATGAATTGGGATTCCTGAAAAGTCTCGGTGGTGCCGACCAGAACGCCTTGTTGGATGGTGACAGTGGGCGCATCTTGGGCCGCCGTTAGCGCCAAGAACACGCTCAGTGCGAGCACGAGGAACGTTACAGACGTGTACATTCTACCCATGATGATTGAGACAACCGTTGTCTCTCGGGGCACTACAGTAGGCCTAACTGGGCTCCAAGTCTTAGCTTCGTGGACTAAGGGAGGGGCGCGCTATCGATCTTTAATCCCTCAGCAAATATTGGTCAAAGGAAAGTTTGCCAGTCTTTTTCAGAAGTATTTACGAATAGATCGTTTGCATGATAATAGCTGTTGTGGCGTGACTAGTCCAGAACTCTATATGACACACGGATTCATTGGTAGTATTGCGCAAAGATAACTGGGAGAGTGACCGCTTACGTGAGAGGGTTTAACCATGGAGGTAGGATTCCTACCTCCATGGTTTAACCAGTAATACTTATAAGGTAGGAGTCCGATATTTGTAGGAATATGTCTAATTTGCATATGCCACTGTCTTTTTTGGGGGGAGAGGGTATCTTCATGCTGATGTTCGATGGAATTGATACGGTATATTCTTTAATGTGTTAAGTGTTACTCTACTGAATATGATTGAACCCCCCCCCCCCCCCCCACAAGGAAAAAAATCAGAGATGGCAATACTGTTTGAAAAGGGTGCAATGTATGCTTTGGGGACCGTTTTGTCAAGTCATGTCGGAATCGGTACAGACTACAAGGAGCCCTTGTAAACACACTGCTTTTTGCATAGTCAATACCAAAATGTTGACATTAGGCGTAATGTTTGCCTGCAGCGTACGGTGAAAGTCCTTGAACAGTTGGCATTTGTCTCTTGGTATTCATGAGCCAAAGTTTTACTGCGCGATGATGTCATATTTGAAACGTACACTGAGAATAAATAGTTCTGTCAATAAAACAACAAAGGGGGTCGTATATTTGCCTCATTACAACATTAAGTCAAATATATTTGTCACTGAATAGAAATTATGTGCGTACCTTATGGTGACTTTTGTAACGATCTTCAACGAGTTCAAGGACCGTCACGAGATCTGACGGGTTTTAGCGAGATTTCATGTAGGGCGCCAGTTGTTCAATCTAACTTTATATCACCGTCAACTTAAAATTCCTGTTCAGCATGTACATTTTCTGCGTGTCTCCTTAGTAATGTTGCACCTTTGTAGATTAATCTCCAAATGGCAAGAAACGGATGAAATCGTTTAACATAATGCCCTGACTACTCATTATGCCCCGTTTGCTCTTTGGGCTGATTTTACTCATTTCGCTGTTAACTGAATCAAACGTTTCTAACTACATAAGCCTACCACTTTCAATTATTCAGAATGTGGACGATGATATTGGAACCATACTGAGCTCTCATTCGTAACTCATTTAAAATATCAAAATAAAGTGAGGAAACACAATATACTTTTCTTGATGTCATGTATTAAAGTGGTCATAAATAACCTTGATCAGTTACACTGGAAAGTAGTTATGTCGAGCAAGATTTTGAACATTTCCGTGTTCACGTTATGAGTGTGTCTAGAGCGGCCATCCACGCCGACATATCGCTCTCTCTCCACCGTCTCGTCTCGTCTTCATACTCCGCCGTCGTCTTTTCCATCGGACCTGTCAGTTGATTAGATTAAACAAAAATCAGTTTCAATCGCACATCGTTGCTGAACTCACCGAGAAATATCTTGTGCTAATGTAACATACATTTGCAAACAAGCAAAACTACCAAGTTATTATGAAATACCTCCTTGATTCCGAGTCAATAATATTCTCATTCATTTTGTGAATTAAGGGCAAGTGTGCTGTCACTTTCAAAAAAATAAATTGTATTAACGTCTAATGATGGAAGGCTGACCATTATGTGTGGGTGGGAATGACGTTTTTTCCCCCAAATACTGCCTCGAATACCAATCTCAGTGAACGGGTGCACTCTGTCTCGACTGAAGGAGGGTCAATGAAATTTGTGGAGAACAGCCTTTTTCGTATGCCCCCATGTATGAACACAAAACTTAGTTAAACAGGTCAGTGTAACAATATAAAATACTAACCCCGAAATCCATCCATTTCTGAACATTACAGCTGAAGCTATGTTGTATATTAAATTAATACATTTATAAGAATGGATTTTAATTTACTTGTAAGTATTTCATTAAAAGAGGGCCGTGTATTTTTCAAATTATAATCTGAAGTTTAGAACATTTTGGTTTTAGTAAACACAATTCGTTTTAATGGGGATGGCGGTTTTACTTCTATCATGGAGTTTACGTCTTCATAGCTCCATGTGACCATCTTTACCCAATCCCCGTTTCCACGTAAGCTACTGCATAATAATGACTGCTTTGCCGTCGTATAGGCTTACGATCTTGTTTACTTCAGGATTATGGAGTATGCGTCAGCAAAAGACTGGTAAAACTGCTTTTGAGAGACGAACGGCAAAGGTTTTTTTTCTGCACAAATATTGAGCGGTTGCGTAACATTTCTGTTGGTGGTCGGGGTAGAAGACCTTCAAGTTAAGATATAACAAAGGTGTACACCCTGTCCAAATATAGCGCTCCCTTCAGGTATTGTTGGGTCCACGCTGGAGTCAAAATGAATATTTGCATGAGTGTATGAGTCTGAGTTGAAATCCGCCAGATAAACACATAGCACAAACCTACTGCACACTTGTTTGCAAAAACACCGTGTGGAATGTGAGTCTATAGTGCCGTGGTAATTTGTTATTTTTCCTTTGGTATTCAGGAGAGAGTGTGCACTATGAATAGCACGACAGATAGGTGATGGGATTGTGCCTTTGATGATATAATCATGGCAATTGGAACACGGTCAGAGTGTGTCACGAGAAAGATATTTGGCCATGGGGCCATCGCAGATTTGTCCTTTGAAAAAAATATAGGTAAAATAACAAGTAATGGCAGCCATTTTGAAACATTTGAAATGTGCTTGTTATCCTACCTACATTTTTTTTAAATGAGAAATCTCCGGTCTATAGCCTAGCCAAATTAACGCCTTTCTCATGACACACTCTTACTGTGTGCCAAATGCCATGCTTGTATCATCAAAGGCACAATTCCCCTAAAATATTCACCCTCTGCCCCACAGTAAAACACACAATTTTGTTAGGTTATGGTGGCATGCAAATGAGGCAATTCAACTCACCGAGCATTGTGAGGAGTCTAGGAACGTAGTCGTTCCAGAAATGACAGTATTTCTGTCGCAGCCCGCGCCCATTGCCGAGCTCGAGTGAGATATCCTTATAAAGCTGGTCAGGCATCGTGTATTTCGGCCACGTTGGGAGACTGGGGCCATTCGGATCTCTAGAGCGAAGAGGGAAGGAGAAAAAAAAGGAATAAGAATGGGAAAAAGCCAGGCCATGAACAAACAGTGTTGCTTTTCACTACTTTTGAAAAATATCAGAACTTTGGCGCGTAGGCCTATTTGACTTCGTTGCATGCTACGAGGTTGTTAACCTACTTGACCGGTAAAATATCGGTCGTGCCTTTCGATTTTCATTTTGAGTTATTCACTGAGTTTTGTTCTTATATATGGTCGTTATACTCCCAAAAGAGGTTCTAACCCAACACCGGGGAGATTCAACACGGACAACGCATGGAGCGCCACCAAGTGGCAGACCTGAGCACATAGCCCGGTTGCCAATGATAACCTCGCCCACAGTGTAGGCATTACTTTGTGCTTGCCTTTTCAACAGTGTTTCGAATGTGTCTTTTGGGGGAGGGAGGGGGCGGTATTCGTCACGGGTAGGAACCGGTCTAATGTCCTGCACAACAAGTATCTGTTTCTGGTCATTTTGTTTATAATGTTCCGTTTTGTGAATTGTGCTTGTATTCCCTGAATATATTTAATTTTCGGTTGTGCCTTTTGCTCAACACTTCTGAACATCGATCATTCGCTGTGATTTCACTTAATTCAAAACCACATTCGAACCCTTTATTTAAATTACCCAGTCTTAGCAAAGTTCGTCCAGTAGGTCATTACATCAACGGCAAGTTGTTTCTCCCTGTCTTCGGGAATCTTAGTCTTATAGAACAGCTCCTGGGCCCAGGCATTGCCGAAGACGTACGGCAGATCCTCAGCGTGTGCCGCGCCCATCCATCCCGGTCCCAGGGAAAAAACGTCCATGACCGACACGGTAGGGTGGTGGGTCATGTGGTACATGTACACGGTTGAGCCGGCTTTGAGGTGCGCCTTCGCCATCCAGTCTGCCGGAGCGATCCAACTCTGGTCCGTTGTTATCCGGACGAAGTTCTGCAAGTAGTCGGCGTGAGGGTCTTCAAGCTGATCGGTGGTGGAGTACACCGCGTCCAGGGCTTGGTAGACGGCCGGCTCGTCGGCTTGGTAGAGATACCTGGGTAAGGATTCCAGAAATTTGGTCCTGTTCATGTAGGGAGGTGTTGGGGAGTTGTAGGCCCTCATGTCGACTACGAGAGCGTAGGTGGAGCCCTCATCGGCCAAGGTGCCTAGGAGAATATCCACGTCAGTTGGGAAGTCACCGTTCATGAGAAGCGTCTCCGGGTAGTCTTGTAAGAAGAATCCATCCACCACAGGTTGAAAAGAGATAGTTACCTTATGATGGAAAATGAATATCAGATTGTTCTTGAATGTAAGATCCACTTTTAAAGAACTGAGGAGTAGGCGGGATGACTTGAACCATAACACGGGGGTGTACATCGAAAGACATTGCAAAAAATACAAAGGACGCAATTTTTAATCATCGAAGCACGATGGTATATTTTAAGAGTCCTCTTTGGATGTCTTTCAAAATTGAACATGTAAAATCCTTTATGTAATGGCGCTATTTAGATGGTCGTCACTACGAAACACAGAGGACACACAGCCCATCAGTATGTGCTCAAGTTGACATCGTGACGAAGTTGCATTCCTGCAGCTGGCATACTATATGAGCGCAGGTTAACTTTGCGACCTTTCATAACTCCTAACGCACTCAGTTACACGAATACAGACTCGTCACAGCCGACATTTTCGGCACGCTCAACCCTTTACCTTGAATGCCGTAGTCAGTAGTTCCCTCGCTGGTACGTTTTGCATACATTGCACCATCTCGGAGGAAGTACGGTTGGAGCAGCCTACGGAGGCCGCTATGTGCCCTGTTTCCTGGATCACTTCCTTTACGTCGCGACGATAGGCGAAGGTTGTCGTGGGGACACCACTCTATAAAAAAAAACCCAATGGAATGGGATGGCATACAGGATAACTTTTATATTGGTGTGCAATGGAGAACATAAAATAACATACCGTCTTTTTTGCCAGACACCGACACACAATGATTGTTCAATTAACAAAAAGAGAACGTTTGCTCGTATGAAATAGAATTGAACATTATTGCAAACGGTGATTGAAACCAATATTTATTCCAAACTCGTGTCTATTCAATCATGCAAAGTTTCCTGATCAGAAGCCACGCGTAATGTGTTGTCTGGTCTTCGTCAGTGTTGTGGGCTGAGCCAACTCCGCTGCGGAAACCAATCGCGCACAATATACATTACATGACAGTTTACATGGTAACCAATTTCTGCTATATGCAAATATAACCGTGCTTATACCAAATGTCTTCATATCAAGGAAATTAATTTTGGCATACTTGCATGATTGCTCTACGGAAGAGGCCGGCACTCCGCCTGGACAGCAGGTGCAGACCCACGCTACTCGCCCCCGCACTCTCACCAAAGATCGTCACTTTGTTGGGATCACCTCCAAAATCTAAAGAAGAAGTGAACCCAGTAAATTATACTAACAATCCAGTATCAAAATTAGTTTGGGAAATGATGACATTTTTTTCTCCGTTTACCCATTCACAGAAAGAAACATTGACAATGTCTGGTCTTATTGCAATGCATGTTTTGGTAAACCCCATACGGCAAAAGGCTTGAATTTGGTGTCCATCCTCTTTGTCGTGTAAATGTAGTTCTAACTATGTGTCGTCTTGATAGAGGACAGTGTCAATATTCTCGGAGGATATTCATGAGTATAGGTTTAAGTTGGTTGTCAGTCTGTCACGATAAATCTTGTGTTAATTCCCTGACAACGCCAGTTTGTTGCAAACAACCAGATAGGACTGTAGTCAGCCCGACAGACTGACGGACTCACAGAACACTCACTCTCTATGTTGTCACGGACCCACTCTAGCGCCATCACCTGGTCTAGCATACCCACATTTGCCGGAAGGTCATTATTGCCTGCAATTATTCACAAAATAAATCAGTATTGTCATTTTCTTTGTACCACTTGTTGTACCACTTGTTGAACCACACAGGGCGATATATAGCCCAACGACGAGGGCGAATAATTGTTGTCTTGACTGCTTGAAAATATTCTCATGAAACTTTTATTTTCGATCGCAGAGTGCACCCATAATCTCTTTTTTGAAAGAGCAAAATGTCACTTCATCATTCAGGGGACAAGACTTTTCAAAAGGGATAATTATTTACATTGTTAGATTGACAGATTTGTGTAGAAGAAATGGTTTCTACTGAGTTGAAACCCAATCTGTTCGAATGACATAATGTCACTAAACAAAATTGTTTTGTCTAGTTTCAGTCAAATAAAGTCACTTTGTACTCTTCGGAAAAACAAGACTATATAAAAAAGGAAGGATTACCCCTCCTCTCTTTTCGTTTCGCTACTGACCTGTTGTCATGAACCCGAAGGGTCCCAGACGATAGTTGACGGTAACCAGGATGACGCCGCCGACGGTCACCAGAGGGTAGCCCGTGTATTCTGGCATGGACCCTGATCCGAACACGTAGGCGCCCCCGTGGAAAAATACCATCACATCAGCATTAGCCGACTACAGAAGATGTCAAAATTTGGTACATTTAAAGTTTTCAATAAGTGCAGAAAGTTTTACCACAAAGTCATGAATTCCAAACCATACACACAAAAAAACACCCATATAACCCATCGACAATTCTATACCTTCGGAAGTTCTGATAAAGTTTAGTCGTACTGCTACAATCATTCGCGTCCTGAAAATGTGCGAATTTCTTGATGTGGTAAATTTTCTATTCAAGAGAACCTATATACAAACATAGGAGTCACCGACCTAATTTATATGGAGTTGTGACCGGGGGGGAGGCAAGTAATGCGGAACGGGTAGAACCTCCAACAAACCTCCACCCCCCACAAATGTGACCCCTTCCCTCCTTCCCTCCCCCTACTAAGAATGTTGCTAAAAACTATAGCTGTTCATTATTTATTGTAACTTACTGCGAGTTTCTCCGGAAATAAGAAGTCTCAAGTGTCTCCACTACTGTTGGACCCTAATTCCGCCACTTTGTGGCGCTGTTCATTTTGCCCTCATGCTTTTCGATTCATCCATGAACTCGCCGTTCAAGAACGATAAATCTTCCGTCAAAACGACAAACACCCCCTTACACTGCCCTCTAGCGACGCCTAAGCTTGCTAACTGACTAGTACCGAAGACTCTTACCAGGTTGTGAGGCACGTAGACGTGAACGAACAGACAATCTTCGTCGATTCCGCTCAGAGACGGGAAAGTCTGCATGCAGGCGGGCTTGAACCGCCGACACTGCCTGACACCGTCCCACGCTCGCTTCCTGATTGGCGGCCGGAATCGGTTCAGACCGATGGGCGGTTCCGCGTATGGGATACTCTGGAAAATCGATTTCAAAAAATCACACTTCCATAGTGACTTCGCCGTTGTGCAGCAAAGCTTAGGACTCAATTTGCTATAAGCACAGAAATCTGTTAAGCCCGGAAAATGTTGGCTTAGCGAATACAGGTTACCAGCCAAAATGTCATTCCATGTACACTGTTTGTGACTAGTGCTCGCCTGACTTTTGCTTAGCGAGTATACTTTGCTAAGCAATATCAGCTTGGTGAAATTCATCGCACATGCGTTCCTGATCCTGTATACGGAGACGTAGACACCAACGGTTTGAACAAGCTAGCTCAGAATTAGTCGTAATACTGGCTCTCTCGTGAATGGGCCATTTAGCGGTAAAGATATGACATTTGTAAGGTCTTACGATTAGAAATCTAAAATTTGGTTTCATTATGACAACCAGAAAGTTGATAACTTTACCTTGTAAATGTCGACTTCAGCGCTGACGTTTAGAAAGTCTGGATCGGTAAACTGTACGGTTTCACCTACGATCCAACCCTCGTTGAGTTGAAGCCTGGGCCTAGCGCGCACGGCTGTGACCGCTACCAATAACACGGTCAAACGGACCACAAACATCTTGCCTATCTTGAACTAACCACCTTACTCTACCGAATTTTAAGTGGACGTGGGCTTAATGGTGCAATATTGTACATACATTTGGTGCAACCATACATTAAAAGCCCCTTGGTCCTTCAGTGCATGACCCTAATATGGTAGTCTTGTCAACTACTGCAACATAACACAACCGAAACATCTGATGGCAAAGACTACTGATAAAATTATTATTTGAATGACAGCCACCTCCCCAATGTTGATTACTGGTCGGTGTTTGTGACTGATATCGACAAAAATAAAGGTCAAATATCCAGGTCAGTTATAAAACAATGCGATAACGGCATTCGATATGATTTGTGCAATTTTAATACGCTGATATAACGATAAGGTTATTAAGTTTGCAAGTAAACATAGCTCAGGTGGTGAAGATATAACTACAAAAACAAAACCAGTGTGCATAATAGAAGTATTGTTTTTGCGAAGGCCTTGCCCTTTTGCGAGGAATACTAAAATTCATTGTCCTCAGCGATATCAGCCTCACTGTGGTTGATGCGCATAGGCCTACAGTCATGTATTACCCCGAAAAGGGTAATAACGCTGCCGGTTTCATATGAAATTCGGACTCCAATGAAATCTGGTCTATTTTACCTTATATGAACACTGACTCTCACACTTGATCTGTCACTGTATATTGTTCAATTAGGCTTGCGCAATACAACCAGCGAGTTCGTATTTCAAAGAGTCCAAATTTCACACCACACCGGCATTGTAAATTTGATTAATTTGGTTAATGAAGATCAAAATAAATTTAAAAAGGCGAATCATCAGCGTTGATAACTTGGGAATTCATACACACAAAAGAAGATTGCAGGTCGTTAAACATCTGTATCATTCACATTAATGTTTTATTAGTGAATAACGTCACTTGGCATACTTTGTATTACGGCCACACCATAAAAATCATTAAAAACATACGATAAACCGATTCTGCAGGAACATCCAGAATTTTACCAACAAAATTGTAGTAGCCTTAACATCGCTCCAAATTAAAAATGAATGTTAACGTTGAATATCAGTCATTACAAAGTCTGATATACAATTACTTCTTGTTACGGAACGCAAGATCAAAGGCGAGAGTTTAGTCTCTTCATGAGTCGCTCTTTAGTGATACACTCCGTCCTCCTGGAACTCGGCTATGCACTGATCCACCTGGTTCTGTACCTGAATGAAGGCTGCGATACCTTCAGTTGGGGTCGAAATAACTGCAAAAAGATAGAGAAACAAGCAAAGTCGTTAGTCTTATTCCCAAGTAGGAACATTTCCCATAGGTTGCACAACAGAGAATGAAAAGCTGAAGAACGAATCGAAAGTTCCAACCAATTGAAACAAAGCTCCCAAATACGAACCATCGGAAGGAGAGACGAGTTTGGGGATTTCTTCGTTCCAGAACTTGACGTAGTCCTGACGGATACCGCCGGTCCTGGTTGGAAGGTAGACGGAGATCTCCTTGTACTGCTTCTGAGCTAGGGTGTACTCGGGCCAGTCAGGTATGACGCCATCGCTGGGAGAACTGGAAGGGGACAACAGTTGGAAACAATTGAGAGGATGGAGATCGAGGAGATCTGACGAGGAACTGGGTTAAACGCGAGGTTGTACGGGCAAGCTTCGGTCATGTGAAATGAAATCTTAAGTAATACTTTTTCAAAGCATCACTTTTGTTGCATTGTGCATGGCGCAAGAGGTAATGGGTAATTTTATATTATGAAACATCAGAGACAGAGCAACATCTATAAGCACAGCATGACATAATTAGTTTAAAAATATAAACGCTATTAAATACAATAAGTGATTTTCATTTTGCAACTTTTGAAATGACGGCTATTTATAAGAATCCACACTGCGATAACAATCATCGAAAGATACAGTCGAAATTTAAAAATGTTTGTAATATATTGTTGTCCCCAGATTTTTCCTTTTGATTTTAAAAATAGATGACTGCAGTTTTGCATTTTACTGTTATTGCTTATAACGTCTTTTGGCGTATGCTGAATTTGCAGAAATGTTTACCCTGTCTTTGCGAAGTTGGTCCAGTACTTCATGACCGTGTTGGACATCATCATCTCTTCAGGCAGTGGTTTGCCAGTCTTGTAGAAGATATCATCGATCCAGGGGTTACCAAAGACGGTAGGGATGTCGTCAGCATGGACCGCACCCAGCCACTTAGGGCCCAGGAAGAAGACATGGAAGATGGAGACAGTCTGCTGATGGGTCATCTGGTACATGTAGACCTTGGTGCCCTCCCGCAAGTGCGCCTGCGCCGTGACGTCAGCAGGCGCCACCCAGGTGTAGTCGGTCATCATGCGGATGTAGTTGTCCAGGTAGTCCGCGGCTGGGTCAGCAGCCTGGCTGTCGCTGACGTACTTGGCCTCGATGGCTTGTTTCATGGCGGCATTGTTGGGCACATCCCCGTAAGTGAAGACCCAGTTCGGGTAGACCTGCAAGAACTTGTCCCGGCTCATGGGAGGGGCCGTGGAGGAGAAGTAGGAGGTTAGGTCCAAGACCATGGCCATGAGGGCACCCTCGTCCCGCATGGTGCCGATCATGATGTCGAGTTTCTGAAAGTCACCGGCGGCCAGGATGTTCTCGGGCGAGTCGTGGAGGAAGAACCCGTCTACCACAGGTAGGTAGGCCAAATCAGCCTGCAACGAATCAAGATTCCAGTCATTTATAATTTATTGTTGCCTGTTGGTATGGCAATACCAGGCCCTGAGACGTGAATTAAGCGATATTAGGTCACAAACCAAAATCAGGACCAGTCTTGGGCCAAGTCTAAAAGGAGATTAGGCCGCGTTCGAATTACTTGGCTATATACGGCCGGCAATCTGAAGCCCTTAGACTCAGCCAGTCGGCACAAGCTTAGGAGAATACCTTCACATCTTCACATCATTTAGTTTTCGCAGATAGTAAGTATAGTACAAATTTTGCGGAACGTACTAAGTAGGCCTACTCGATGTACAATATATAATTTTTTATCTGAAATGAGAAATTAAATTTAGATAAATCGTGAAACATTGCATGGTTTTAAGCATCAAGCTGTATAGAGCTGATACCAATGGAACGTCAAACTGACCTTATAAGCCACGGACCGCAGTTCCCTCTGAGGCAACGCCTGCAAACAAGAGATCATGTCGGCCGAGCTTGCGGTGGAGCAACCCGCCTGCAGCGCCACGTCCTTCGCTTGGTTCTTGGCGTAGTCCATGGAGCGTTGATAGGCAAAGAACGACGTCGAAGTACCACTCTACCAAGGAAAAAAACACATAACAAAATTGAATGTTTCGACCACGGAAAACCAACTAGCAATGATTGTCATTGCGTACATGTATTTCAAAATATCAGAAGTCCTAATCAATATATTACACCACCCGTCAATTCGGTATGAAGCCTTTGCTTCTGAAACCAAAAGAAGCAATTAACTCAGCTGATTGCTGTGTGAGAATAATTCCAATGGGGCGATGCCATCATCGATCCCCATGTGCTTAAAGTGGGCGTGGCTACTTTCGGTTGGGTGGGGCGCACTAGCTATCTGCATAGCAAGAAGGCTCACAACAAAGAAGGTTTGTTCTTACCTCCATGATTGCTCGGTTGAAGAGTCCTTGGCTCTGTTTGGAGACGAGGTGAAAGCTGACGCTGGCGGATCCCGCGCTCTCACCGAAGATGGTGATTTTGTCAGGGTCTCCGCCGAATCCTGAAGAGCAAAAAAAAATTATTTGAACAATAATATTTACTTAAAGGTAATTGACACCATTTTGCAAACACTCAAAAATAAAATTGTCAAAATATTGGGAGTTAATTCTACTTGATTGTAAGTATTAAGGATTAAGCATTTTGCGAAATCATAGCACCTAGTAAAATATGTTGTCATTTTCGAGAAAAGAGGCATTCGCATCATTTCCTCGCGATGGTTAGTCCTAACCATCGCGTATTCAACAGAAACGTTCGCGTCCAGAAAAACAACAACACAGTTTTCTAAGTCAATGTGATATCTAATGAGATGAATTTCAACAGGTTAGGCCTAGTTTTTTTTTTTTTATAATCTGCTTCAGAACCATTTTTCCTTGAACCGGCAAAACACATATTTTTTTGCAAATGGTATCCAGCACCATTACCTTTCATCAAAAGGTATGTTTAGGTATTTTTTTCTATGAAAATTGTTTTATATAAGATAAATGTATTGTTTAAAACCATTTTCTTCTGATGCCAACTTACTTTGGATGTTGTCCTTGATCCATTTGAGAGCCACCACTTGATCCAACAAGCCCACGTTACCAGGAGCCTCGCTATCACCTGTCAAGAGATGACGTCATTGCAAATTCATTCATAAAATTGGAATCTGTTTTTTTTTTTAAAGTAATTAACGCTCACACGGTGTGTAGCTATAGCTCTAGCTCCCCCGTGCTCTTCAACAATTTAGATTTATTTCTCTTCTCCAAACGAACTTTGCATTCTGTACTAATTATATTTTCACGAAAGAAAGGTACCTTTTCTATTCAGGCACCTGCAGCCCCGTGAATAAGGTGTTTTCGTTTTGGATTGCTCCTGCATTTAAAAAAATGCACTAAAAAAAGTCCACAAATAGTTTGAAACTTGCAAAGTTAATATTCCACCGCAAAAGTTGGGTAAAGTTTTTTCTTTTGATATCGCATTCAAAAGTGAATAACATTTTGTATTGTTTTCTATCTTTTTTAGACTAAAACTCTGAAAGCACGAGAGAGCAACTTCAAGCATTTATGCTTGTAAACAGAACATCTACTGACCAGTGGTGAGGAACCCGAATGGCCCAAGACGGTAGTTGATGGAGACATAGATGATGTCACCGACAGCCGAGATGGGTTGGCCAAAGTACTCCGGCATCGATCCCATACCGAAGAAGAAAGCACCGCCGTGGATGAAAACCATCACAGCGGCCGTTTTGGACTAGGAAATAACGACAAAAAAATAAAAGATAAATTACAGTGTAAGGTGAAGACCCATTTCATTCACAACACTGCGTAATTTTCCCGGGAAAACACTTGTCATTTTTTCCCAACTCAACCTCGAATCTTCAGCCGATTCGGTGTCAATCAAATATACTGTCTTATCCGTAAGCCACAAAGAAAATGGATGTGATCAAGGATTTTTTTTGGATGGCCAGGTTGGCTTTATAGGTGTTGAGGTTAACATAATTGACCAATATCCCTCGAGTTTTATGAACTAAATTCTGCAGTTTTGTACGGAGTTATATCAGAAAAGCCTTAGCTATGTCAATAAATATTGGTTTGACAGAAGGAATCTTTTTGAGACTTACTGCTGTTTGAGGGCGGTAGACGTTGAGAAACAGGCAATCCTCGTCCATGCCGCTGAAGGAGACGAAGTACTGGATACAGGCGGCACCGTGTTTGGCGCAGTTACGGGTACCGCTCCACGAGTTGACTGGTACGGGGGGCTGGAAGCGCCTCGCCCCCACGGGCGGCTCGGCGAACGGGATGCCCTAACGGTCGGAGACAGGGTGGTAGAATTGTAATTAATAATAGACCTTTCTTAAGAGTTGGCACTTTTTGCCAACCACGCTTTGAGCAAACTATGGAAGGTCAACGTTGCCAAAATAAAATGTCTCAAAACATTATTACCCCTGTTCATCAGGCCATGAGATCTGTTTTAGGAGCCCAGTACCTTTTACCCCTCAGAGTGTATTGTGGTAAAGTGTCTCACCCAAGGACATAAACAACACCAATCAGTTTGTTCTACACAGAAACACGACAAATCGGCAACGAATACTTGACTTGTGAGGCAAATGTGATCATGTTGATCACATATTTCAACTTTTAAGAGCAAGTAAAAACAAAGAACAGTTTACACGAAAAACTGTTTCCGTTAAAACTTTTCAGAAAATTAGGCCTGTAGAAATTTGTGGAAATTGAATACCTCTTTCAATTTATTTTTCGAAAGAAAAAATATACACTTGCAATTTATAGCATGACTGGTGTCAGATTTGACCGGTATTTGGTCAAAGTTGTACCTAGCTGATCATAGCTGTCACTCAGCGGGGTAATTTCTGACAAAAGTTTTTGAGTGTCATTTTACATGAAAACAACATCGGGAGAGATACAAATATTCAATTTTTAGTTCATTTTTAATTTTAATTCAAGTTCAAGTTTATTTTCAAACTTTGGTACTCCACTAAAAAATCTGACAAACCATAATCCTACAATAACCATTCCTAAATTGAGAAACCCATATAACTAAAATAAAACCTGGTGAATTCAGCTCAAAACTCACTCTGTAGATATCAATCTGCTTGTCCACTTTCAAGTAGTCAGTTTCTTTGAAAGTCTCCGTGACACCTTCAATTCGACCGTTCAGGGTCTGGACAATCGGCCCGGCCATCGCGGCGCTGGCCAGGGCCAGAAGGCCCACGAACACGCTGAAAATCATCTCCCTAGTTCGGCGCTCAGTGGATCAACTAAACTGCGTTTACGACTCGGATATGTCGACTGCGCTCTTCAGAGTGGTAGGAGAAAGTGCCAGCTTTGGTCATAAATTTGGGTTCTCAGTCCTACGTCGTTCTATATCAGATACTGATAAGTTATGAAACAGGTGACATGGGCCGGGAAATCTATTTCTTGTATCTATATAAAATACGATAAACTTTTCATTTTGCAAAAAAAAAAAACACTTCTTGAGGTAAGTGCTTCAGCTGCCAATCACAAAGACTTGATGAGCCTGTCCATCATTAGCGTCTGACTCTTTGAGTTTGATGGCATTTTTTTTGGTTTTCATCATGATGTTGAAAAAGAGAAATTGCCGGGAATCAACACATCTGTTCGAATTCCCACAAGAAATAATTCTGTCAGTCACTGTTAACTACTGACTGGCAGTTCCGATACAGGAGCGTATCTCAACTCTTATCAAAGTGTATCATATTTCTGAAAACCGGAAGTTTTTTTGGTTAACTTAAAAAAAAATGTTACGGTTGTAGACGTAGTTGAGAGATAAACAAAGATTGAATCTTGAAACTCTTTCTTAAAAAGTCTGAAGTTTTATTAATAGCTTCAAAGCATGCATACAAAAAGGACATTAATACTAAGGGGAAAAATACTAAGGGGAAAAAGCATAATAGTGTAAAAGTAAAGAAAATTTGAGAAATAAAATATAAACCTGCAAAATTAGACATGAAACTCGTTATCCGAAAAAGGTGATTCGTAAATTCGTAAAGTGAACGGGAAAATTGAGTTTGTCTAATCACCAGAATCGTCAATGTACAAGAGGACCAACACCTTTGCAAGAATTAATTTCACTAAAGGCTGTACGACCAAATATTTACAAGTGAGTAATGCTTGATGACTCAACTACAACTTTGGACTGATGATCCAACTCATTGCCAATGTGGTAGATAAA
This sequence comes from Patiria miniata, assembly GCF_015706575.1. Lineage (NCBI taxonomy): Eukaryota > Metazoa > Echinodermata > Asteroidea > Valvatida > Asterinidae > Patiria > Patiria miniata. The sequence goes on from NW_024037074.1 coordinate 15,551,000, forward strand.
TGGGGAGAGATAATGATAAACAAAAATGGGGAGTCAGGTTGGCGCAGTGGTTTCTTTCCTTGCCTTCCACCGCTGTGACCCGGGTTCGATTCCTTCCCTGGTCCACATGTAAATTGGGTTTTCAGTCCCTGCCTGATTCCATGGCTTTTCCCCAGAATATTCTTCTGGGGTTTTCCTCCCACCTCTAAAACTGTAATATCTTCATTGTCTTCTCTAGACAGAAGTTCAGGCTTGCGAGCTCACAGTGCCTAGGGCGCTTTTGAGGATTCCTTAGTTTCAGTACCTGAAATACATGTATAATAATACTAATAATACTAATAATAATGTATTGTTTCAAAATTTGGCCAGGCTGATTTTCTCCAACCCTTTCACACAAGTATAAATATGTTCCCCACTCTGTCTCTTTTTCCTTTCACATGACACTCTTGTTATCCTTGAAGTCTTGGAAAGCTGCCATCCAGTCTGTCATATCCTGATTCCTCCATCGATCCACTTCAATGGCCCAGTCCTCTTCCATATCAGTAGTATTGGCTGTTTGAAAAGAAACAAAAAAAACAGTAACAAAAAGACATTTATAAAGTGCAAGCCCGCAACAGGCCTCCTTAACTGTCAAATTGTTGTCAACTGATGATTTCTAATAGTGGGTTCTGGATTAACTTACCACAAAAATAGTCCAAATTAAGAATTAAAAAAAAAATCCATAAATTCCCAATGCAAACACATCCCCCGGGACCACAAAATTAAGAATGGGCATTTATAAACCGCATGTATCCACCATTGTTGTTGTTCAAAGTGCTCAAGCAAAAACTAGTGTCGGCAATTATACAAAAAGTTTTAGAACCCCCCCCCCAAGTGTTAGGAATTATTCCCTTGCACCTCCACTCTATTCCCCTTTCAGCTAAAAGCATAAACATGACTGAAACTTAAAAGCAAGAGTGATTACTGAGGCACCACAAATTAAGAGAAAATCTGTCAAGAAAACTCCAAGAGAAGAGTGTTTCAAATAATGAAACATCCTCAAATTCTCTTTAACCAACTGCAATAGCTAAATTGACATCTACTCTGTTTATCCTTGCATTACAAACATCACAAATTATACAATGGGAAAAAATCACCTGTGAATGTTGCAAGTTTGGGTAAGTAGGAGTTCCAGAACTGGCACTCGTTGGCTTTGAGGGAGTTTCTATTCTTCATGTCTGGATTCAACTCCTTGTAAACCGGTGATGTGGGAGGCCAGTATGGGGTCCAGGGCTCTGCAGATGATGAAAAACCCTCATCTGGATTTCTGGTTTAGAGGAAAAAATTGTCAGATTTCAAGTTTAATGATTAACATCTCATTTTAAATGGAATTAACCTTTTTGGAGAACACAATTCTTCTCACAAATATGAATTTAATATGATCTTGTCCTCTAATTTTCTTGATTTTTGTGATAACCCTCTTTACCTAAAGAGAACAATAAATTCCAAATCCAAATATCTATTTTTAGAAAATGGATCTGTTGTGGCTGCAAAAAACTTGCAAGGTTATGTAGCTGAACATCACATTATGTAAGGTAACGAAACACAACTCATTAAAACCGTAATGTAACATGAAACATAACTGTAACATCATGTTTGGCTGTAAGGTGTTTTGAGACGCTTGATCTCTAAACTCACCCAGTCTTGATGAAGTTAATCCAATACTTGGCCATCTGAATGCCAAACTCCTTATCCACCGTCGGCTGATTAAACTGCCTCCTGTTATTAAGCCCAAACATGAAGAGGAAGGGAAGATCCTCAGCGTGCCCGACACCCAACCACTTCGGACCAAGCCCCCCTAAGCTGACGAGAGAATGTTCCGGGACATGGGTCAGATGGTACAAGAAGATGGTCCGATTATCGCTCCCCATGGCCCAGCGAGCGAAGGCATCTGTAGGACAAGCGAAGGCTAAGTCTGTCATCATTGCTACGAATGCTTTGAAATGATCGGCCGTTGAGTTATCGGCCACGGACCAGTCCAAGTATTGCTGCTCCATGGCACTATGAAGCAACGGATGGTTGTAGTTGTAGGTGTAAAACGGAAGTAGCTCTCTCAAATCTTGAAGGGGAATCTCAGGAGCTTCATCTGCGTTCAGGTAACCGGCCCTGTTGGTAAAGAAGGTCCAAGAATTTAGTGGGATTAAGTTTTAAGTTTCACCTCCACCTACTCTCTCTGTCCCTTATGCCCCGCCCACACAATCTTACCTGAGATAAGCTCGCAAAGCAAACAAAGTTCCCTCGTCTTGATTTGTACCCATAAGCAGCTTTCCTGGGTTGAGGGCACCCTTCTGAAGCAACACCTCGGGTTGATCGGGGATGAAGTCTTTGTCTACAACTGGCTTGAAAGGAAGGTCGTTGAAGACTGTGTCTGATATCAGCTGATCAAGAGAAAAAAAAAAACTACTTGAATGGAGACCACTAACATGCTATTTCTGTAACATAACTTACTGTGAAATAACAAATCATGCAATGGCATTTATTTGATTGCTTTCTGTTGTGATTGAGATAAAAAAAACAAATTCAAAAACATTTTTTTCCCGAGGTGAAACTAGAAGATAGCATTTGGAGAGCAACTGTAAGCACCAAGGCTATTGACCACTATGCAGACAGCAAAGCGATCCAAAGGTCTCGTGACCTCTGGATTCCAGTTTACGGGTCCGTCTTGCCTCTAGCTACGAATTCTAATGTCATCGTTACCTCTCTCTCTTGATTTGTGAGAGTTCTCTCAGATTGCAGAGACAGACAGGCCACCATCTCAACAGTAGAGTCAGTCGGACAGTCCACACGTCGAGCAAGGTCCCCAGCCATCATGACACTACGCTTGCTGTTTGGACTGGAGTCAATGGCCCAGGGTGACAAGAGGTTACCGCTCTGGTAAAAATGCACAAAAGGGAGAACAAAAAATTATAGCATACGCACTGGTCTTTAAAGCGCCCCAAACTGCGCTGTCTGTTACTCCCTGTACCGCCAAAAACCTGACATCCATGATTTTAAAATTCTGATGCACTTCATAATGCAGTCGTCCTCTAAGAATAAATATGTTTAGCAAACTACCTACCCAACAAATAAATACATGTTTGAAGTCATTCTTAGTGATACTTTTTGTGGTAATTTACAAAGTACCAAGGTAATAGGGACAGGAAAAAAGGCCACGCTTTGGACCTTAAATGTATAGAATGACACATTGTATTGCTACCTTAGGCGCAATCATTCACACGCTTACCTGCATAATAGCTTGGTTGAAGTATCCCTTACTGTGCGGGGAGAGCAGGTGAGCGGACACACTACCTGCTCCAGCACTCTCACCGACAATGGTCACCCTGGAAGGATCACCGCCAAACGCTGTGACAGAAAGACATAGTTGTCGTCAGTGAAAGTAATGTCGACTGCATGTAATGTGTTGCTTATTTAGCACTTTATATCTTAAGTTTCAAAGCGCTTTACAATTGATTATCCCTGTTCATTAGGAATGAGACCCTTTTGTCTGCAGCAACTCAAGATCAGAGCTATTTGGTCTGTACCTTCACAGGCACCCATTTATACTCCTTGGTGGAGAGACGCAACTGTAGTAAAATCTCGCCCAAGAACCCAAGCACTATGTTCCCAGTCAGGGTTCAAGACCACCTCCCACACAGCACACACGTCAAACACCGTAACTAATGGACTACAGCGGCCCCCATGGAACTGGCTATCTACAACTTGTTTCCGAGAGCATGGCATAAAAGTCCTTCAAAAAAACTTCCGATTTTTACATTTTCATAAACAAATGCTTGTTGAGCACCTGTATTTGGAAACTTTCAAAATTAAAGGACAACCTAAGAATTTGGGGGAAAATGTTACAGAGACTTTTCCCATTAGCCCCAACTCCATTGGGTGAGGAAAAGACAAGTTAAAATTTGAGGATTCACGACTACTAGGGTTAATAGAAACTGTCTAAAAAAAGCTTTTTTGTAAACGTTTGGAAGAGGGGAATGACCAAGTTTGCTGGGAGAATAAGCTAGCCCAATCTCTCCTGAAGACAGTCAGAGCATACTGACCGGAACGTCAAGTTTATACCTCTGGTTCTTTTCAGAACCATTCTCTTAGTTTGAGAAATTATTCACACATGGTGTTTCTGCAAACCTTTCATTATTTAGTATCTCCACCATGCAAAGCCTCAAATCTTACTAAGCCCAACCTCTAAGGTAAGTACCTGCAATATTTGTCTTGACCCATTTCAAGACTTCTAGTTGGTCCATAAGTCCGTAGTTGCCAGGAGCTACTGCATCTCCTGTAATAAGAACAGTTTTAAATACAAAAATGTGTCGGTAAACTTAAAAAAAATTGCCAAATGTGAAAATGGTACAATGAATCATCTCCTGCATTAATGCAGTTTGTTGAAATGACAAAAAAAAAATCAACCAAGGGATGTGTTGGACTTGATGCAAACAAAAGAAGCATTACCAATCGTTACACTTTTTTATTGTTAAAAATTGTTAAAATGACAATATTTATTCAAGTGACAACAGATTAAAATAGAATGAACAATCAGATCTGCTTTCCATGGATGTCAAAAAGTGAAACATGACTTATGCTTTCAATTTTTGTGCATATATATGTGGGATATCGTTTTCATTATTTGAGTTAGTGGACAAGTTCAAGTCTGGAAGAGTTCATATTTCTCAGAGACTGATGTTAAGAAATCATGTAAACCTTCTGAAAATGTTGAAAACAAAAAGTTTGCAAGGTTTCATGAACTAAATTTGCTTTGAAAATGGCATTCTGCATTTTTTTTCTCATTACCAGTGGATAGAAATCCATATAGTCCAAGGCGATAGTTGGCCGATACAAATATCATATCGTCAGCCAGTGCAACCAGAACTATGGGGTCATAGGTGCGTGATGTACTGAAGCCATACTGGTACCCACCGCCATGGAACCACACCATCACTGCTGCGTCTTTCTTCTGAAAAAGAAGAAAACAAACGTGAGAAACCAGTTTCAAAATGAGAGAGCTTTTATAACCCATTTAGTTGGAATTAAAGCTGGCCTTGTTCAAATTATCGAAGATTCTTGAGTCAGTATTCATAAGGGGGAAAAATATTAGGTTTATACTTTTTCTTTGTGAAATGTTGAATGGCTACTGGGGATAGAGTCTTTTCAATTCACTTCAGATATCTTTCAAGGGTGAAAAAAGGTTTTCATTTTCAGAAAGTTTCTTTTCAAAAAGGGCATCAGCTTGGGTTTGGAGGGGTTGAAAGTTGGTGGAAGTCTGGGTGGTTGAATTTTTGAATGCCTCATTCCCCCCCCCTCCACCTTGGTTCTGAAAAATCCTTGATCCATTGCTGCAGACTTACCACATTTTCCGGTACATACACATTCAGATACAGGCAATCTTCACTGCTTGGTAAAATGGGCTGTGCACAGCCGTCTCGTGCGTAGGTGGCATTCCACACCCCCTCCCATGGCTGACGTTCTTCTGGGGGCCTGAAACGTTTCGGTGGTTCGGCGTACGGCACGCCCAAGTAGACATCAATGTCTATGTTCACCTGGGGATTAAATCAAAAGAGCAAGAATGTTTAAGAGAGAAACTAAATTGATTGAATACAGTAATAACTTGAATGGTTGATCATTGAAATAACAGAGATGTCACCTTTGAACATTTGGGGTTTGGAATTAATAATAGGTACTTTTAAAGTCCTATTTGACTAAAGATAGCAATTACACTTACTCTAAGGAATCGAATTTCTCTAAAGTTCTCCGTTTTTCCAAGGAGTGTCCCCTGTGACACGTTGACCACAGGATCGGCGGCTCCTTGCTGAAGCAAAGCCAGCACCACAAACAAGAAGAGAGTCAATGCATTGAAGGTGTCCATCACGATGGTCATCTGAAACTACATAACATCAAAACACAATTACAATCCATTACAAGCACATCAAGTTTTATGGGAATTATCAAGAAACATTTCTTAAGTCTTAAGTGGCAAAATTTATGTACTCAAATGTTTATCTACAATCCAGGACCCATGAAGTTGGTATATGCCCCAAGCAAATGTTGTGCACCCTTTATCCCTAGTATGGGGAAAAGGGCAGCTTTCCAAAACATTTTGATGGTTCAGCGATCAGTGTATCATTGGCTAGCTTGGCTAAAATACTTAATAAAATTTGAAGAAAAAAATAATAAAACAAAAATCATGACTTACCTCGCTTATGCATTTACCCACTCTCCTGAATTTAAAATGTATTTCAAGTTGTAAAGGGCACTTACGTTTTGTTTTAGAAGACCTCTTCCCCAATCACAACTGTTATCAGGTATTTTGGTTTGATCTAAGGATTTGTTGTCCGGTTGGTTAGGTTGTCTCCTCAACGGAGGACCAGTTATCTTTGATTATACATATTAGTACGTTTATCACATTCATTATCGTTTTATGTCATTCCGACTGCCTATTTATATAACAGGGATGTATTTAGCTTTACATGGGGTGATTTTAAAACAAATATGTGGAGTTTTATGGCCATGTTTTTAATGTGATAACCAGGGACTGGTCTGGATCAAGGCCATGTTAGGTCACGCACAGTGGCTCAGGATTATTTGGCCAACCACTGTGAATCGCTTACAATGCCTTGGCTGTCTGAACCACGCTTTGCATCTATGGCTGTCCATCTATTGCGAGTTAATGACCAATGTTTAAGTCATAGCCAAAAAAAAACCAATCTGGATACAGCCTTACAAAGCATGTAATGACCTAACACATACACAAGGGTCCTTTCCATTTATTCAGTCCCAAAACTGTAAGCGTAACAGAGAGCCAATAGACTGATCCATTTGGCCACGCCCACTGCCCACAGTCGGATACTAATCACAGCTGTAATTGGTTAAAACACCATGGGGAGGGGCTTAGCGGGTCAGTCTATTGTGTATTCAGGCAAAATGTTACATACACATGCATTTGATTGGTACTTGGCCTGATGTTGCTCAACAGTTAAGCTTCACAAGTTTATATCACCTACTGCCATACAACAACTAATATACTCATGTCACAACTCATGGCCACAGGGAGTGAAAAAAACAATCACCGAAGCCTCTCATTTCTTGAAAGCAATGCTTTATTTCACAGTCAATATGCCATCTCATTCATTCACTTATCCCCTCCTTCAAAAAAAAAAAACAACTTCCAAAGTGTAGTGCATTTTGGTGTCCACTCGAAATTGTGTACCTGTCTTGATAAAGCCATATTCACACAAAACAGGAAATTACTTTGAGATATTTCAAAAACGTTGACAGACCAAGAAGATTACCTATCCAGCAGTTAACACATGTTGCTGAAAATGTTAATCTAGGGAGACAAATAGCCCACTTACAATGTAAGTCAACCAATGAAGATAACAAATTTAGAAGATAACAATTTTCAAAGAATGAAATGTGAAGAACTGTTGTACATGTATATGCAGTAAGTGTCATATATGTCCAATATGCAACAGAGCTTGTTTGTGATAATTGTACATTTATTTTCACTGACGATTGTTTGTGACCATTTAAACCATGGCTGTGATTAAATTGGGGTTGTTGACTTAATTTCAGTGTGAACAGAGGTAAGGTGTACCAAAGGTTGCGTGAAGATTTCAAATTAATCAGAGCTTGGGAGTAGTTAGACAGGTCTTTTGGACATCCATCCAAGTTCAGTAACAAAAAATACATATATTATTGCAGTGCACTAGTAATCTAACAATAAAGTAATCAGTTTTGTCAAGGATATATGCACATGTGTGGTTGCAATTACTTGTATCACTTTCACAGATGTGGGATTATGTTATTTTCAGAGAACACATTATGACTCTTACTTCCAACACTTTAGCGCTCCATGCTGGGTGATACTTTAAGTGCATTATTTTTGGGAGGTGGTTGTCCAAACTGCAACCTTCTGACCGGCCTAACGTAAGATGCTAGTCATTATTTGCTGCTGGCAGCTAAATGAATAGTTACCAGGTAACATATAAATCCACGGCTACCTAGCAATGTCCCGGTAAATACATTGTTTTGAAACCCTGGTAAAGATAACCATATTGCTTAGCAAAACTGTGTAGATAAGCATAGTTGATCAAACATGTATCATACATTCATCTGCTTGGCACTCGGAACATTCTGGCAATATTCTGGCTAACCACCCTCTTTGCTTATCCAATGAGCAACCAGGTTATTTGGTCAAATTTGAGTACACTGGGTTAACCTTCCACAAATGCTGCTTTACAATGTTTGACTGGAGAACTCTTTGATTGGTTAATTCGGAATTTTCTTTGAAGTATTCCAATTTGATTGGTCTTATTTATTCGAAAGTTTATTTTTTATATCTCAATCAATAGACACATTCCACTGTTACCCATTTCACCCGAAAAACTTTTTAAATTGTTTTTAAAATCCACATTTACTGTGGAAAGTAACATTTTTGACCTGTTTTTGAAGTTGATGGACACACTTTTCATTAGGATAGCACCACTTGAATGCCTCCACATCTACTTATGTTCGTTCATTTTTATCCATTCAAATGTCACTGTGCAGATATCAAATATTTGATGTATAGCACCCAAATGTACATGTATACATGTACCTACAAAACAAGCAATGAAATCCTTTTTTACAACACCAAAGTTGGACGTGGAAAACCCTGTTTTGTAATAAAAATACAGCCACTAGTACAATCTCTATAAATTTGTTTCTACAGGCAGCGTGAATGTACAACTTTACATTACAAGGAAATGGTGGGGGAAAAAATGAAGAAAAAAAAATCTAACAGCAAAATAATCTAAAAGTTCATCTTGATTGCAATATTTATAATTACAAGTCAAATTGATATTGCCCGCCCTTTGTGTTTAAACATCTTAAAGTACACTGACCTCGTGTTGTGGTATTCAAATATCTTTAAGGAAAGTGATACATTTGGTGCAAGTAGCTTGTGTTAATGATTATTTTGAAAGCAAAATTGCATACAATTCTACGAACTGACGCAATTCGTCGGGTGCACCACGAAGTGACGTATTGTCTACGGACTTTGTGCACACGATAGGTCATTTCGTGGTGCGACTGACGAATTGCAAGTGACTTTTCATAATTTTTTTTTTCATGACCAATACGGGCGATTCCCAAAACAGTGCCCCACAAGAGGTTACCTTGGAGAGTTACCTTTTTCGCAGTGCATTGTGGGAGACGGTCAACAAATTCGCCATGGACCGGGACACTTAAAATTGTTAGTTTGTCTGGTCAGTAGTTTCTTGAACTTAAATGAATACCACTTATAACCCTACATGGAAAAGACCATGCTGTGCCATTACGCCCCAAGTTGTAATAAAGTCTGTTACTGTAGGTGCCCTGTTACTGTAGGTGCCCCGTTATGGCAGGTGCACCGTTATGGCAGGTGCACAGACAGAGTAGATTCAACATTATAATTTGTGATTCTCGTGCACCGAGCAGTGCAGTAGGTGAACAACCCTGGAACATAAGGGTTATAATATCATCCACTACATCAACTGTCCTCAATCCTGCAACATCCTTCGAAATTCCCCCATGGACTTTGAGGGTCTGAGACGGTAAACATTGCTTTGACTCCTTGTGGGTACTTGACTATACACAGTTCACAATGGACTCTGGATGCAAGTTCTCCAAAAACAGAAACAAGCAGAGATATAAGACAAACAATTGAATATCGGTGCTGAAAGGCGCCGGGTGCCAACGTGAAGATGCTACACACTTGAGCACGTTCAGATGGAGAAATGTTGCGCACGATGTGTCATACACCAGCCAATCAATGTCTACATTCTGTGCATCCTGCAAACTGGAGATCTCATGAGTAATCACACAATGTCATCTACTGTTCCAATACATCCGAGGAGACCTTGTCACCGAATGTTCCTTGTTGATGCAACGATAGTTTATACGGTGACTTTCGACCGCATCACAAGACGGTTGGCACACACAGTGTCCATTTGAAAGCAGGCAAACCAAATGTATACCGTAATTTTGAATTTCACTCACTAAAAATAGGAAGGGGATTCCCTTTCAAACAGTACCGGGGGAAATCACTTTCCAAACTTGTACCAACCACAAGAAACACACACAAATTATGGCATTAACAAAATGAAGGACTCTTTTCCCACAATAGCGGGAACAGTCCTGTTACAAAAACCAAGTATGGATTGAAAATAAATCCACAGAAATGCGAGTATTCAAAAATAGGAATATTAATAACAAGATAATAAATATGTACAGAATGCTGTGCCGAGTTCATTAAATTCTATACTCTAGTTCTGCAGCTTAACTTTGGTAAGTTCTATAAATAAAGTGCAGAGCTCAAAATGCTGTTTGTTATTACGGAACCGTGACAGTTAGAGGTTGATCTGTTGGGATGCAGGGACACAAAAAAACAGACCTAGCTTACTGTGTCCATGATAGGCCAGCAACGATTATTTGGTCAATTGATTTGATCGTTGTGTCGGTTATTGGGTGACCTTTTCAGTTCAATTAATCAAGGACAACTTGGTTTCAGAAGGTACATGAACACAGGCCAACAAATATCTCCGGACCAACAGACCAACCAGCAAAACAAACAGAAGGTATCTGACAAACAAACAGATCCCATTTTCAGCTCTGCACATATTTCATTTTATCTTTCAGACATATATATAATAATATATACAATCCATGTCTAACTGACCAAAAAAACAAAACGAAAAAAGTTGTGAAAACTAAAAAGTAATATTTATAACAATTATAGCAATATTAATATCATTATAACCACAGTATACATACATTACATAGTTTACAATATACAAGGGTTACTTTGAAACAAGTTTGGGGCGTCTACCGTTGAGAGGACAGCGGTCTCAGCTTTGCTTGATTCTCTTGCGCGGCGGTCCCATGAATGGTGGACTCTGGGAGGTGGCAAGGGCACGGAAGGCATCGGCTACAAGGTTGGGGTGACTGTGGACCATCGTCTTCCAGCCCGTGGTTTCCATGACCTCGGGGGCGTGGCTACTTGAGAAGGAAAGGAGGGAGGACAGGGTTTGAATGGGTTGAGTTGCTTATTCAAATGAGAACAAAAACTGCTGTTTGGAACTAAGTAGTCACAAACAGCAGGCTAGTCGAAACGTTGAGACCAAAGACAAGTTCTTTTAGAACTTAAAGCAGGACTGTTCTTATCAGAACAAAAAGTACTTAGCGAAAGTTGATAATAAGCAGGACAAGTTCTTTTCAGAACTAAATATCTTCTAAGCAGTAGTTATTACCACATGGTGTTACCGCAAACCGAAACGATAACAATAAGGATATTTTTAAGCTGCACAGGGCCAACCAACATAATTATTACAAGATATACCTCACATTTTGCGATGCGTGGATTTGCAGAAACTCACCTGTTAATGAAGTCAATTGCAACAGCTTTCAACTGGTCTGCGCTATGTAGGTCTGCTAAAACTAGGACTTCTGCTACGTTTTCTATGACCAGATTGGAACATAAGGCATCTTCACACATCACCTTCAGTCTTTCAAGGGCATACTGTAGTTGAATCAAGGGGGAAAATACAAAACAAAATTACAAATGTGAACTGAAAAGGAAAACAAGACACGCCTGACCAACAAGCTGGGAATGTGATACGGCCCGTCATAGAAATGGTGCACACCTTCAGATGTTTCTATAGATATTTTATTTGTTATCCCAACAGCTCCAGTGGAATACCGATTAATGCAGAGTGCTTGGCCTCGCGAGTGGGATAAGAAATTTATCTTCCAGCAAACTTTCGTGCACATTCAGCATAAAATTGACGGTGTGTGCTTGGCGGGATGTGTGTGGGAATGTGTGTACATGTTCATCTTTTCAAACCGTGGATGAAAAATACCAGAGAACAAAAGAGAACAATAATTCCCAACACGATTCCAAGCATACGTCCACGATTGGGGTCGTGTACAAAACAATTGGGAGTCTTCCTAAAAAGTTTGAGTACAAACAAAAGAGGGACAATAGGACGTCCACGATCGACGGTGAACACACATTTGCGTGCGTGCACGCAGTGTGTCCCACTGGAGCACTCGTGAGTGGTGACCAAGCGCCATCTACATGTTAATACTCAGAGTCCATATTCCCCATACCTTATCTGCAGCTGCTAATAACTCAGCAGCCATGTTGTCCAGGTTGGGTGCTTTGCCCGTGTAGATGAAGCGAAGGATCTCGTTCATCACGTCTGCTTCCACGTCGGTGATGTCCACCCGGCCTAGTTTCTTCTCTTCCATCTCGTGCTCGAACATGGCGTTGAAGACAGGTGAACGGGCTGGCCAATAAAAAGGAGAAAGCTTTAAGTAAATGCATGATGGAATGGTACAATAAAGTGGTAAGTTTCAAGTGAAAAGAGTATCTCCTGCAGGAAGTAGGCATTAAGGTGCCATCATCAATAATAATAATAATATAATAATTGGTTCTTGTAGAGTGCTTTTAACTATTAAAGATCAAAGCGCTTACATCATTATTACCCCTGCTGATTAGGCCATTTAAACATTCCAAATACAATCTCAGCTCCCTGGGGAGTATACAGCTCGATGCAGCCTTTTAGGCGCAAGGAAGCTAATTCAATCACAATAACCATCTCTGCCCTCACAGGTACCCATTTACTCCTGGGTTGAGAGAAGCAATGAGTGACAAAGTGCTTTGCCCAAGGGCACACGCACCATAACCCCAGGCTGGACTCGAACCCACAACCTGCAGAATTACCCGCAGATCACAAATTCAATGCTCCAAAGCAAGAGGCCACAACACTCCATGACCAATCGAATATCTCTAAGTAAATATGCAAGTATTGACATAAACATATTATATACACATGCCCTGCATGCATTTATTTGCATTCTTACATTATATTTTCAAAAATTCCCCTCTACCTACCCTCCTCTTTTTCCGCAATGTTACCAGAAACACAAGACCACAAACGTTTTTGAGGATTTTACCTGCTAGTATTGCTTTGTGTGCTTGGAACTCCTTGCCTGTGACGGATAACGTGACGTCACTGAACGACGTCCTTTCCCATAATGCACTGAGGTCGTCAGCAAGGCGACATTCAGGGACCTTCAACTGGGCCTGACTGGACTGACCGGAAATGTTGACTGTTTCTGCAACCACACTCACCTGAAAGCAAGTTTTCAAAGGTTTTCTCATAGTTAGTGTAGTTAGAAGGGACAACCGAGTAACAGATTGGAGACGAATTGCGTAGACTCTAAAGGACCCATGGAACATATTTTGTCAATTCCTGTTTTTTTGCCAATACTCAAAAAGCCATTTTACTGGAACAATATTACTGGAACAAGGATAGCGTGCTTCCTCGTTTTTCAATGCAAAGTCATTACAATTGCTTACTTCACAGAATAATGTGAGTTTATCGTCAGGGAGGAGACCGTTGGCTTCATCCATCAGAAAGTCTCGTCGGATGAACTTCTTGAAGCCCCAGTCTTTGCCCTGTACAAACCGGTAGGCTCTTTGACTTTCTGTGGAGTTTGAAGAAAAACACAGAAGACAAAATAGCGTAACTCACAAACTTCATTAGGCAGTGATTAATAAGAGTTGGAAAATAAAACTGGCAATCACTCACTGTAATCAACACAAGGACGAATAAACTTCCAGGTGTTTTAAATTGTAATGTTGGGTTTTTCCTTCGTTGACAAGGTTGAAATCTTTAGACACTTTTGTTTATAAAAATGGTCTTACGTCACTTGTTTAAAAGTCCACTTGCAGTACACAAGTGAAAGTTTGATGTAACACCATGAGGCAGAATCTCTTTTTAGAAGATGTGTGGTTCTGAAAAGAACTGGTTGTTTGTGAACTCCACGTTCCAATCAGTATGCTCCAATCAGTGTGCTTTCATCATCAGCATCCACAACTCCACGCCTCAGTATTCATCCAGCTCTATAAATGCAGCCTCATCCACTCCATTCGGCTTTCTCCTGAAGACGATCAAGCAAACCGATCGGAACGTCGTGTTCACAACCAACCGGTTCTTTTCAGAACCACACATCTTCTCAACAGAGATTCTTCCACATGGTGTTACTGCAAACCCCCACTAGTCTACACTACCGACATGCAAAGTTTCAAATCTTATTCATGTTCACTTGCAGTACATTACAATGCAGTGTTATATAGTTGAATGTATCACAAGTCCACAACAAGTAAATCACAAGTCGTTTCATATATCCAGTCACAAGTAACAGGGGATGAACGATAGGAACACTTTTGACTCAACTACAACACTGATACAAAGAAGTTGCTGCAACACAATCATCTTTCTCAAACCATTGCAAGACATCTTATAATTTGAGACTACTCACCCATTGCCTTTGTCTCTTCTCTTTTCGCGTTCAGGATGGAGAATTTGAACTTTGCTCGCACCTCAGCTTTATTACAAGACACCAGGAGGAGGTATAGGGATAGGTAGTCCTTGCTTTCTTCATCCAAGCCCTTGGGGTTGACTCTCAAACACCTACAAAAATTATAAACAAATAAGATGTGTCAATTCCTCTTTTACATATTTGTGAAGTGTTCTGGCAAAATGAGACAGAACTGGGCAGAGGTCAAAATAAGGGTCTGCAGGTATTAGGAAAGGGAATACAATTTCTCCTTACAATACTGTTTATTGCACTTCAATCGGACATTCCGTTAACAAGTTATGGCTGTTTAAAGTTTGCATTTATCGACATGTCAAGAAAGTAAAATACAGAGAAAAAATCCTTTTAAGTTTCAAGTTTTGTATTTGTGAAAATGAAAGATGCCAATTGTTTTCCTTAAAAACACTTTAATTGAACGATTTTTTACTAATCCTTTCAGACATGTGTAGTAGACTTATATATCAAAGATTACAAATTTCAATAAATCTGAAAATTGAAAAAAAATGACCCCATTCGTTTTTTTTGTTAAATTTTCCTCCACAACAGCCTGTGTCCATTTCCGTCTCATTTTTGCCAGAACGACTCAAATTTCAAATAAACAACAAAGGAAAACTGACTAGGTGCATTACAATAATTTTCAAGTTGAACAAAGAAATTGTCTGGAGCGGGGTTTGAACCTGCAGCCTCCGGATTACCGTTCTGGTGCTCTACCAACTGAGCTACCCAGCCCTATGTTGGCGGTTCCCCATTTTGTCAATGTCTTTGTTCCAGGGATGCTAGTCAGAAGCCAATAAACCTGTAGCCAGGCAATCACGCCCAAAGTCCCGATGCTAGCAACATCAGCAATACTGCAAACCTGGTAAATAACGTTCCTTGGGTTTGCAGCATTTGAGTTGGCTTACTTTGTGCAATGAATCAAGGATCAGATTCCCCATGTCATACCATTTCAGTTTGTCGTTGGCTCCAGATGAGAAAGTGGAGCTTTTCAAAACCTCTCCCATTTCCTCTCGGCAGAAGCTGAAGTTGTTGATGGTCCACATGTAAGAGAATTTGACCACCTTCACCTGATGACAACGATGAGGAGTTGACAAAAAATGGGTTAAGTGGTCATAGGCACAGTGATTTACACAAAATAAGGCTTCCTGAAATGTCAAAAAAAATCTAAATAAATTTGGTATACATTATAAATTTGAATTTCCTGGATCCAACCTATCCATATCTACCACTCAATGTAACATTTTGTAAAATGTACAATGTATTAACCATGTTCTCTATCTTTTGATGTATGGGAGTATGGAGCTATAGACATAAATGAGAGTGGGGAGGACAATATACTTGGGTTGAGTTGAGTAGGCTTATAATGTATCTGCGTAGGATTTTGAAATACTGTAAGTATAAATCATGTTTAATTTAATTTATGTGAAATATATGAAACCCTGTACAAATTATATATTATGTGCACAAATCTTTCTCTGAGATTTAAATTTGATTAACCTATCCCCCCTGGGGAGTTTGACAAATTATTAAATAACGCTTTCAATATGTCATGTTAAAAGCCACATTATGCTAAAAAAAAAGTTTGAGCCAAAACTGTCTACGTGATTGCATTTCGTTACATATGTAAAGATTTCACATGCACATCTACAGTCCAGATTACATGTACATATGTAAGTTTACTCATTTTGTAGACGGCGTAGGCTCCTGGTACAAGTAGGCGTACAACGTATATTATATCCCTATTTACAGGACAATGACTACAGTATGTAGCAGGGATTAAATCTAATTTCCTGTATGACCTAAGAACCTTTAGTCTGAGAGTATTGACTGGCAGGTTTCTGGAGCCCTTATCCATTGTTGTCATCTGTGACTGCTATAATCCAACCGTGGTTCCTTGAGCGCTTGCACATGTGTGCTGATGCACAAGCGCAGGTTGTTAAGAAATGGGCATGTGCAACTTTCTAGCCTAGTCATTAAAGGTACTAGACAACATTTTCAAACATGCATTAATTTTGAAGAGTGCACCCAGAATTATGATGTCATAGATATCAGATGTAACCGGGACAGGAATAAAGTGGACCCTAATTCTATGGAACGACCCATCACTCATACAGGTTGCACTGATACTGCCATCTGCATCAAATATATTGCATGCGATCACAGACAAAAAAGAGATGGAATAGGCCTACTTAAGCGGTATCATGGCCGAATAGTGTCAAGTTATAGTTTTTTTTCTTTCATACATGTGGACACAATGATTTGCTTTACAGTCAAAATTGTCAACAAAAGAGGCATCAGCGTCTGTGGAATGGATAGGCTAAAATATCAGGTGGGTCAGAGCAGTCCTTGGCAGTGATAAATGAACATTTCCACAACCTCCTCCTTTGTGATCTGTTAGACTAATCTATCAATCAAAATGACATTCTGGACAAAGTTTAAAGATGTGACATTTGACTGGAGTAATATGAACTGACCATTTTAAGTAACGAGTGACTGTTTCATGGTTGCTCCAGTAAATTAAGATTGATCAATGGCCTGGGGCCCAACATCAACCGTCAAACCAAATATTCTTGTCCAACTTCAAAAGTGAAATGTTGAGATGTTTCAAAAGCACTACTGTACAAATAGAGTGTGCAGGACACTTTGGCACTTATTTTTAGAACTGGCCCCCAATTATGGCCTTTGTTTGGAACTCTCTGATTGATGACCTTTATGATCAATGTGTTGTGTGTCCACTGTTCAGGGAAACCAGGAGGCCAGATGATAAGACCAAGTGAAGAAAAATAAACCAATTTCTTGCTCCCGCCCACTTCCTTTTTTTCCCACCCGTCTTTTTGTTTTTCCCATCACACATTTGCAATATCTTTTACACATGTATCTATGTAAGTTGTTTTTGTTCCCAGCAAAACTGTACAAGTTCAAAATCTGGAAGAAAGGGTGATAGCGCCTTTGAACACAAAAGTTTCAGCAAAAGAAAATGGAAGAATCTATCCGCCATCTTTGAAAAATTGCCATTTTGAGGGATAAAAGGGCTGCCTCCTTTTTTCAGAATGTCCGGATGAGAGACTATTTTTTTTTTTACTTGGTCTATAACCGTTGTTACAGTTTGTTCACGACACTCACCAATCTGTGCATTACTGAACCTGCAAGTGTACACTCATGTGTAAAATACTTCTTTTTCCTTTCTTGATTTTTTGAACAACTCTTCCCATCCAAAAAAAAAGTTTTGAAAAAAAATATTTTTTTGTTTAATTTTTGGTTCAAATTATTAACATGTCTACATACATGATGTGCATGTAGATTATATGGAATAAGTCATGCTTTGAAAAAGCTGTTAGTATGAAGTCTTCCATGTACATGTACACTACATGTACTAAATAATTATATTCAAGGCTTCATTTGCAAGGAACCTTCGCCAAATACTGCCCATCTCCACCACTGTCCTGTAAACCAATATATTAGCAATGGCAATTCATGTACATGTGTATGGATGGTACAAGCGTACATGTACATGTCCCTGAGCACAATGAAGTACTGACAATGAAATTCAAGTAGGAAAAATGAATATCACATGCTTATTTCCTCATTGTTTAAAGATACAGGGTTGTTGTTAAATTAAGTTCTTCATTACTTTTTAAAAATTTAGGCAGCAGAGTTGCCTAATGTAATCTGCAAATTAACCCTGCATAAATAAATCTGCATTGAACCCTTTACCTCTCGTACCGCCCCGACTTGCCCTGCCTATTACTCCTTATACCGCCCAAACCGCCCCATCACTGTCTGATTTTATGGATTCATGGAGGATTAAATACAATGTAATGCAATAAATGCTAAAAAAAGGTTTAACACTTTTGGACACTTTTTAAAAGCGCAGGAATTATTTTAAAAACTTTTGATTTTTTTAAAATTAATAAATGGTACAGGGGTGTGAATCTTAAAATAAAAAAATGAAACAATAAAGTTGAAATTAAAGTTGTTACCCTGTCTCAATGAAGTGTGCATATCCCCAGCATGCTCAGCCAACACACGAGTTCCAATGTTTACGCAATAAACATATTTTATTCTCAAGTTTACAAAATAATCAAACAATCTCAAGGTATATTGTGAATGTGTTTGTTTAATTTGCAATGCTGAATTTCTGGTCGTCCTACCTGGGTGTAGCACCAATTCTCTGCCACGGGACACGACATCTCAGCTGGAGGGGGACTCGGGGCCCGTGACGTCGCCAGCTTGAAACCTCAGTCACTCCGACGCGCCGCTCAGAAAAGAAACCCAGAAATAAAAACCTCCAGTCAATCTGCAGGGAGCACAGAGAACAGAAAAACAGATTTGCCGAGTACGATAACTTCATATTGAATTTCACAAGCCGGGGATGTGGATGGATCTCATTATGTTGGGTTCCCCGAGGCTGAACGTATTTATGGGTGAATTTGGCTCGCTACGTTAAAGAGCCATGCTGCTCTGCGGTTTGAATGGCTATTCTTTCACACCATTGTCAGTACGCTATTCGTGTGTATGGCTATTGGTTAGCAGGAAATTTAATCGGTGAAATACATTTGCTGAGTTTAATAAAGCTGAATTATAAACCAAACACAAGAATTGTACATGTATGCACATATGTATGTTAATTAATACATGTACAAGTATTCCTGTACTTTTAAACAGTATGTACAATGTACACAAATAAACTGATACCTTGTGCACAAAAATTCTGTCTTGCACCACTTTTTCAAGATATTGCCAAAAAATTTGATGCAGAGTTACATGTAGGTATGCCCTAGAATGATTATACATGAACATGTAACTTGTTCTTGTTCCATGGCTAATCATGAACGTGAAGTAAACATAAAATTGCAACAACAAAAAAAACCACATTAATTGATCATTGTTCCTGCACCTTTAGGACAATAAAATTCTGTGACTTTTCCATGACAAAATTATGAAAATCCATGACCTAGTTCATCAAAATACAGACCAAAACTGTAAAACTTGTTCGTGGAACGTGCGTTACAGAAACAGAAAAAAAAAAAAAAAAGCAATAATGTCTTTCAAAATCAAAATGTTTAAATTACCAGTGACATTTCTCACATTTTGTTGGGTATAAAAATTAGATTTACGATGCTAAATTATAAATATTTGTACAAAGTTTAAAAAAAAAAAAAATTGGTCCTCACCAAATTCCATGTTTTTTTCAGGCATGGAAATTGAAAATAATATTGGATGACTTTTCCAGTTTTTTTTCCAGGCCGCAGAACCCTGATACATGTACATGTACATGTATGGGTCACATGCATAAGATGTACGAAATCTAATAACATTGTTTACATGGATAGTACACAGCATGGTCATGTAAACCACACAATTTACATTGAACATGTGGTGATTGAGCCATGAAGTTGAAAAGTTATTCTTACGTATATATTTTCCTACGTACACCCAATGTTCATGTTGGATTGCATGTACATTTTTTTCCCACACATATCAAATTATCAATCATAAAGTAATTTCCTCATGACAAATTAACCTTGTGGTGACAGCACTCTAAACGAAATCCTCATGGCGCCTGGAGTTACCCATGCATGAATTTACTCATCACACTCGGCCAGGACTTTAATAATAACGATCTTTCCAGGGAGAAAATTAATAACGGATTCTCGGCACCGTCTGTGACACATCCTCACACTTCTGACCTCAAGCAAAAGAAGAGAGAGCGAGACAAAAAAATAGCAGAGCCATCGCCTTTTGTTTATTTTAATTATCGACACTGTCCCACCACTGAACTCCATGGGTGTTAATCACGGTCACCCTCGGGTGAGCACAAATATATCCCTGACAGGATACCAGCGGGTTTCGTCGGAGCTGAGCCCCTTCGCAACTTGCTTAGTGATTTATGGCACTTTCATTTTACTAGCACTGGAGACCGTCAAAGCTCTGGTCTTCCAAGCTTCTGATCCCTGTGCATGTAACTGAGTAGCCATGAGCTAAATGAAATATGCATGGGACAAGGACTGACAATGTGGGAAGAGAGTGATTTAACTTAAGTCAGGCTTGCTCTCAGCATGGTTCAATGATAAGTCGCATGACCTGAGAACTCAACTAAACTTTAATTAAAGGCTGGTTTATACCTGCCCCAACTAGACGGAAAAGGGCGACCCTGAACTCAGACATCTTCTTGTGAATTTAATGTACATGTTTTACATTGTAATTGCAATTGTTCATTTTCACTGGTCTCTAGTCTAGTCTACCGGTACATCCGGTGAGCATTGGCTTTTTTAAAATTTCCTAGTGCATGATGTATAATGAATGCATACATAATCAAGTAATGTGCAGAGTATATGTACATGTACACTTAAAATTTTAGTGTTCACTTCTATTCTAATCCACTGGGCTTAAATCATACATGTCTAAAATTAAATAATAAAAAGTATGAATGATCTGCAGAGTCAATTGTGCACTAAACGGGCATATACCGGTACGCTTAAATTATGCATCTTGATGTAGAGGATGCGACATGCCACATGTACTTCTATGTATGTCATGACAAATGAATGCTATAGTTTTGCGAGAACAAACTGAACAAAAACACATATTTATTTTAAAAAAAGTTTTGTAGAGACCTGTGTTAAAATTGCTCTCATGTATACATACAATGTACAAATATGTAACCTACATGTACATGTACATTGTGTTTACCTATGTACATGTACATGTACCGGTATCAATAACACCAAATTATACTGGCACTGCATGGAAACTTGCAGATAGGTACATGAATTTAACAACATTTATGACCTTACAATGCAAGCTAGGTCAGCTGTAGCAATATCAGCCCAGTGTTGACCTCCTCCTCCCCCCCAGGTGCATCAAAACGGGGTCAATTTGTGCAAGCTCCGTAGCACACAAGTAGGAAATAAACACTGCACGCAACAACAAACACAAATACAAGAACATGTGCTGTAAACTAACAAGGTTATCGCCACATTATAGCAAAACACAGAGTATTTATGCACGAAGAATGCATTTCAGACTTAACTTGAACATGGACTATTATATCAATGATGTGCATGCACTTGCACATGTATGTACATAGTTCTTTCAACAGGCTGTGCACTAGAAATAATAATCTTGTTTATTAAAATCTGCGGCTTATCGAAATAAAAAAAAATGTAAAACCGTCTGCCCAAAATTCCACAGTTGTCTTGTCACTGTTAACAGAGTGGATATATACAGGTCAGCAAACAATTTTGCAAACATGTACACTAACCCTACAATGTAGGTCAATAAAAATTATTCAATAATAAAAAAACAGTCATCCATAAAATCCTTAAATTGCTGAATTCAACTCGACCTACATTGTAATACATGTAGATGGCTTATGTTAGTCAGGAAGCCGAAAACCGTGAGAGGGCATTCTATAAAAGATGTTGTACATAAATATACCCTTAAAAAAATACAGGTGAAGTGTATCATGCATTTAAAGGGAATGTACATCATTGGCTTTTGCTGTAATTTTTCAGAAATGAACTATTTGAGGGGTTACTATAATAGATCAAATATTGTTACACTGACATGTTTGAAGTTTTGTGTTCGAAAATGCTGGAAACACCAAGAAAAACACAAATGGTGGAGTAGTCTGGTTCCCTGACTCCACTAAAGATAAAATTGATCAATTTATAGATGCCGGAAAATTGTAAGGTAAGGGAACCAGTCCACCTGGCCTGCACCCGTTCATAAACATG
This sequence comes from Patiria miniata, assembly GCF_015706575.1. Classification (NCBI taxonomy): domain Eukaryota; kingdom Metazoa; phylum Echinodermata; class Asteroidea; order Valvatida; family Asterinidae; genus Patiria; species Patiria miniata. The sequence goes on from NW_024037074.1 coordinate 15,573,145, forward strand.
TAACCAATAGCAAATAAAATTTGGACTGAAAAAATGGTGAATTTGGAGGAGAAGTTGAAAAATAGTTAGGTTTTTCCAACGGTGGTCGGCCGACCACCGTTGGAAATTTATACAAAAATACCATTTTCTTGAAAATGACTTCACACCAGGTGCCATAATTTTACAGGATGCTTTTGACTGTCATTTACCAACATCCTAGTAAGCTATTTCGTAAAAACTTTGTAGTTCTATTTTTCGATGTTTGCAAATGTTGTATATTCCCTTTAAGTAAAAACAGTGTCCACGTAGATCTCACATGTATGGCGTTGTCGCATAATTAATAGCATCGAATGCCAACAACCTCCTTGATCACGCAGGTAAGTTGAGTCCATTGACCCATCCCTGGAGGGGGAAAACCAAGGGGAGTAACGAGAGACAAGTAACTGGTCTCACACGCACAGCGGGGTACCAGTCATAATAATAAAAAAGGGGTGTACGATCCTGCATGCGATGCACACGTCCGCAGATGGTAACCGCTGTTTTCCCTGCAGCCCGCATTCGCCATGCGGTCACGTCTCGGAACACATCAAGAGCAACTCAAGTCAAGCTGGTGTGTGATTACTATGACAGGATTGATTATCAGAATGGGGGAGGGGTGTTAATGTGCAACTGTGGGCAAAGTGCAGTGACTTCTTCTCCAGCATCACAGAATAGACAGGGGTGAAATGTTGGAGTGGTGGATGCACTTTGCATTGTCAGGTGACAAAAACAGATGTTCTTACTGTTCCCAACTTAAAATGCACCTGCAGCGTCATAAAATTAATGCCATGCTGAAAACAGCCTCACTAATGGAATTTATGACTCATTACCAACACAAACATGAATGTCTCTGTAGGTAGGTGTGCAATCGAACATGTATGTCTTGCAAATTATGTATGTAATGTATGGATGTAAATGTAGACACTATGTATACACACACGTTCAAGTACACTCTTTTAGATGATGTACCAGTATCATGTACATCTGCAAAAATACATTATGTACAAATGAAATGGTCCGTGGTTCACTATCGGTACAATGCATGATGATGTTTGGCATGCTTATAAATATTTCATTAAATTCTACAAATAAAACTATATGTAATGAAACCTCTGCTGCATAATTTCACTCAATTGATAGTCTTAATTTAAGCAATTTATTGCTATCAATAATTCAGAGACAATTTTCTTGATTAATTATCTGCTGAACGTCCAAAATTATTTCTTTCATGGAAAATGCATTACATATATAAGCCTTTATATCATGATTGTATTAATAGCATGCATGTTTACCTTAATTGTGCAGACACGTACATCATAGTACATGTACACTGCACATCTGCACTGACTATACAAGTAAACATAAATACTTTGTCCAATCTACATCAATTTACAAAGGTTGTATCAAACATGCACTTTACACAGTACAATGGTCGGGATTAAAATACCTTTGTCCACTTTTCCCCCCTTGTAATGGAGCAAATAAATTGACATTACGTGTACTTTTCACAGGCTCTGAGTGATGTCGTAAAGTACTTCATTCAGCCGTAATTTATGGGGGGGGGGGATATCGTTATTCAGGGTTTGGAGAGCTCTTCACAGTACGCCTCACCTCTCCATACTGCCCGCACCCCTTGTGTGCTTTAAACTTTTCATCGTATTGACTTCCCCTCTCAGTTGGAAAATCAATTCTTCATTTTTTTTGTATCTAATGGTGTCATCCGTGAGTTAGTACAGTCAAACCTGTGCACTAGCTAGTGCATTGACCTGGCGTGTGTACCAACGTAAAGAAAGGGTGCAATGTGCCTGTCAAGTGTGTTTTCCAAGACTTATCTGACAGTGAGTGAAGCTTATCTAAACATGATGGGAAAACTCTCTCTCAATATTGATCCCCTGTTGGCTACTATGTTTTAATTTGGGGGAAAAAAATGAAAAAAGTGGATAAGTTTTTATGTCATGATAGTAAAGGAATGGACATCGTGGTTTTTCACATGTGTTTTGCACACACACACAAAAATGGGAAAAACCATTGTTATTAATGATGTTTTATACAAGGGGTGTGAAATTGGTATGCCACTGATACTAAACACAACATCATGTACTTTGACATTTTGCAGATTTTGGAGTTCAAAAGGAATTCCGATAATTGTAAAGGGCAGGCCTTTAGTTAAAATAGCTGTTGGTTCACAAAATCCCACCATGGGTCAACATGCAAATCTGTGATTATTTAATTAATTAATGTATACATACATGTATATGTGGCTGCAGTGTACACGTAGGTGTTCTGTACATGGTACAGAGTACTGTACATTATTTATACATATATATGTGTGTACATACAATTTATTTTTTCACTACTTTTCACATACTGGTACATGTACATGCTTGTGTAGGCCTCAGGCCATGCTAAGGTGAGCAAATGTCATAAAAAAAGGCAGATTAAATATTAAGGTGAATTCTGTTTTCTTTCCCAATACATGTGACCTGTGCGCGTATTTGCGTGCATGGATTTTCTAGCTCAGCATTTCTTTTCTCAGTTAGTCGTTTCACCCAAGGCGATGCTCAGCGTCCATTCATCCATGAAAACGGCTTGCAATCAATGGGAAAATTACAGGCAGCTTTAGGCTGCACTCTGGTGCTATGGCCTTGACATCATATTAGGTACGGGCCACTGCGTTGCATTAGTACAGTACTCAGGGAAGTTAACGCTATCATAGACCAACTTGTTTTTCACAGCACTGGTAGCGTTAGCTAGATATCATTTAATGCATGCTTGTATAATGACACAGAACGTAATGCTAGAAATGGTGTTGTCAACACAAGTCACCATTGGAGCATATATGACGTTTTAATTTTTGAAGAAAAAAAAAACTTTTTTAGAATTTCATGATACCATATTTCAGTACCCTTCATTCAGTAAGCAGTTTGCAGCAACTTTTGTCTGATGATATATGGGGCAAGGAAGAAAAGAATACAATTTTGTGTGTGTAGACGTCTCAGACAGAGCCAAAAAGGGTCAAATTTAACTTATTTTCGGTTCCACTGCAAATGTTTCCCACAAACGAATTTGCTACACATCTGCTCTTGCAAAGCAAATTTCAAGCAAGTTCAATAATCAGTTTGTTTCCATGGTTTCAGCAAGAATTAACAAGGACTGTACGAAGTACATAAAGTCACACATGTACATGTATACATACAGGATTCTATCTTGGACATTAGTTCAAAAAAAAAATGCTTCCGGTTACCCTACATGTACAGGTACCTAGTAGAGCCCCTACCCTAATTTTTTATTGGTAAAAATGAGGAAAAAACCACAAACACCACCAATTACTACCTTTTTACCCTTTACTACACGCAGACACCGCCATATGATCGTACACAAAAAAAATTTGCCAAAAAAACCCCATAAATTCCCTACCTACCCACCTACACAAATGTACCCTATTTTTAAATGCCATGTAATCGGAAGCAGAACTGTTCTTTTTTTTTTGGCACATGACAAGTGCACAATGTATGTTCTATTTTTGTAATTGTACTCTTCAATGGTTTCCTCATCTTGGGGTACTGGTACTTTCTACTCCTAGTACTGGGCATACATGTACATTGTTTACTCTAGCGCTTTCGGTTGTAGCCAAAGATTGAGTTGTAACCAAACAGGAGTTACAAGTAACTAAACTGACCTTGAATACGATGTTGCAACTTTAGTATCAACAATTAGTTTCCCCTCAACTACCATGAGTGTTCGTATCATGTGCTTAGAAATGACACAGGAAGAAGTGTGGTCTGTATTGATTTACCATAGCATAAAAATAACAGCACTGCTGACGAAACCTCAGCCCCTTCGGAAGATTGAAAAGGTTTCAGTCTGTTCACACTGCATGCAAACATACATTGTACATGTAAGGCCAAACAAAAAAATAAGTCGGTCTCTGGTCAGCGCTTGTCAATTTTAATCATGCGCGTCAATCTTTTTTTCCTTCCAAAATGTTCCGCGGTAGCTCCAACAGCGCCCTCTATTGCCGCACCTCCTCAATGTTTTTTTTACCAAAGAGCACAAGGAATGGGAAATTGCACCAAGGCAAATGATCCAGACTACCAGGGCAAATTATGGAGGACACCAATGTACATGAGGACACCAAATAGCAAAATAGTACCCCACCTTGTCTGTACAATCCAAGCTTGAAGAAAAAAAAAAAAGCCGCGTCGCCGCGTCAATTCCGGAACTTTGGTCTGACCAGAGACCGAATATTATTTTTTTTTTGCCTAACTACCGTTTCATGCAAACGTACTACCGTTTCATTCAAACATATAGTAGCACAAGAACAATTCAGTGCAAACCATAGGTTTAGAGTCAAAATGCAAAACTGTACATTTATAATAAGTCAGTCTCCTGATGATGGGCAGAGCATACCGGTACTGTCCAAAATGTCAAGTCTCCCCGGTTCTTTTCACAAACTCTCATAAGAGATTTGCTACATGATGCAACTGTTAACTTAATCTAGCACTATCTTCGCCATGTTCAAGGGCGGATCCGGGGGGGCCAAAGGGGGCCATGGCCCCCCCAAAAACGAAACCAATTTTTTTTGTTTTTATGTGACATCGCAATAAAGGCAGGCAATGAGTACACCACCATCTTTTCCTCAAAAAAACATTGGTTAAAGTGGTTAGAAATTGCCTCAGATCACACCACAGAGCATCTAGAATCCAAAATTTTTCGGCGCCCTTATTCGGGCCCCGAACCCCACGCCGTAAACAAAAATTGAATTTGACCCACTCTTTTGGGGGACCAAATTGTTTTTTGCCCCCCCCCCCAAATTGTGTTCTGGATCCGCCCTTGGCCATGTTAACCTTTAAATCTTTTCAAAAATGTATGAATGTGTTTCAGAAGATCATTATTTTTTAGTCACCTATGAGACAAAAACATGTTTCTATACTGTGTATGAGAGTCCCAACACTTAAGATAGTAAAAACATGCAATACAAGAAAATAGACTGGCACATAAAACAACCAGTCCAACACCGCTTTAGGACTACAGGTGTAAACAGAAACATCTGGTACCTAGCTCTATTTCTACACATTCATCTATATATAGTCATGTCACCAGACTACTGAGGGTCAACGTCAATCTTTCCATAAAGTTGGACACGCACCAGTCTAGTCTTAGGCTTCAAATTGAAATCACTTGGCTTCACTTTCAGGTGCAAATTTTTGAAGAAAGGTCTCTTTTAAAAATTGAATTGAGATCTCAAACTTAGCAGGTGAAAGAATGAGGACCTTGTCTTTGCCTCAAGACAATTTTGGAGAATTTTGTCGGCTAAAGAGTAAATCCAGTTTGTAAGATTTTGTTGTGCATTTTTTGCTGCACTCAAGGTTCCAGTCTGGTACCATCAGTGCTATTTTCTAACACAGAAAAAAAAATTGCTTGAAGTTGCTATTTTTCTAGCTGTTTTGCTAGCAATACAGTAATTCAATTTGTATGACACATCAGGTGAAGAAAAATTGGCCCTCTGTTTAGTTCAATAGAATAGGTACTTTACAAATCCCAAGTAATTTGTAACCTGGATCCCACTGCAACATGTACATGTACATGTAGAACACATACATGTGGGAAATTTGTATAAGTTTGTGAAATACAAATTCTTATTATAAGGCCCCCCCCCCCAAAAAAATACTCGGTCTCTGGTCAGACCAAAGTTCCGGAATTGACGCGGCGACGCGGCTTTTTTTTTTTATCTCTTCAAGCTTGGATTGTACAGACAAGGTGGGGTACTATTTTGCTTTTTTAGTGTCCTCATGTACATTGGTGTCCTCCATAATTTGCCTTGGTGCTTTCGATCATTTGCCTTGGTGCAATTTCCCATTCCTTGGTGCTCTTTGGTAAAAAAAATTGAGGAGGTGCAGGTGCGGCAATAGAGGGCGCTGTTGGAGTTACCGCGGAACATTTTGGAGAAAAAAAAAGATTGACGTGCATGATTAAAATCGACGCGCGCGCTGACCAGATGGAATTTTTTTTTTTTTTTTTTTGAAGGGCAAAACCTGTAATTTGAAATACAAATTGTTTGCAATTTTATCTCTGGTTTAGAAGAGTACCGATACATGTACTTATCTGGTTGGTTTAGGAAATACATATAGTTCGAAACTGCCGCCACGTTGCTCAATTTTGAGCAACGTGGCAGCAGTTTTTCTTATACTTTTCTTTACTTTCATGTTTTTAATCACATCGTTCTTTTTATTTAGGGCCTTGGTAGATTTCATTTTCTTCTTTGTAGGCCTTATCCTTGGCTTTGGAGGATTTTGGAGGGAAATAAAGTCAGAGAACCATTCAGTTGATTTATATATTGTTGATGTACCCTAACGTGGCGCGGCCCCTAACGTGGCGCACTTTTATTTTTCGCCTGTAGCGCCTAGCTAGAGCAAAAGTTTTAACTGAAATTTCACAGAAAGTGAAATTTCATCAAGTTCTAAACACTCCCGTTCATAAATCGCTAGTTTATTTACTCGTTACAAAGTTAAAAGAAAAAATTATTTTGGCGTGATTTTCCGATTTTATTTTCAAGTGCAAAGTGAACCCTTTGAAAATGCCCCGAAAAATAAGAAAATAATTTTCTGACAAACATCTTGCTGGGTTTGTAAGTAAAGATAAAAATTATTTATCAGAATTTATCAAGTTTACAGAAATTCTTAAATGTTAATTTGGAATTTTCTGAGATTTATTCAAGTGCGCCACGTTAGGGAACACTCCGCCAATTTGTGCCCAATTTCCGGACGCGACCGTTTTTGCATTTCAGATTAAATTTTATGAAACCGAAATTGTTCACAGAGGTTAAATAGCAAGCATTAAAAAGGTAAAAGTACCAGTATTTCACTGCATGAATTTGAGGTTTGTCAACAAAGAGGTTTGGCAACACTACACGAGGAAAGTTGGGTAAGCTTCGAAGTGCGCCATGTTAGGGAACACGACTACATGTATTATTAGGTCAGGGTCCTCAGGGAACCAGACAGTTCTGTAACAATAGCAGAAACTCAAAGTTAAAGGACACATTTCCGTAGTGATTATTATTTCCAACACGCCGAAAAAGTGAACTGCGGCATTAAAAAAAGTAAACCACAACGTTAGAAAAATTGTTAAACGTTGTCAGTACCCTGGCAGTCATGGCAGTGTCAGTAAGTGGTGGTCAAAATAAAAGTCAAGTGATGAATCACAAAAAGAAAACAAGAGAATTAACAGTAACAGCACATTATGTCTAAGAAAAGTTGGCACATGTGTGAGCAAAACCTCGATGTGGCTTATTAACACTGGGCCCCCCACCACTTACCCACCCCCCCCCCCCCCCCCCCAACATGATTTTGCACGCACACACACGCAATGCAAACCGTACCGACGTGCAGCACATAGATCAGAACGCACGTAATTTGTACACAAATCTCAGATACAAAAATACTGAATTCTGAATTACAAAATGTGTACTTTTACCTACCTTATGACTGCTCAATGCAACACTGGAGGATGTCTATAGATTACTTTATCAAAAAATGTATTTCTTGGTGACAAATTTCATTTAGCTTTGTAGAAATTACAGGAAAAATTCACCACTGCTCCTGAATCAATTCGCAACTTCTGAATTTGGTGTCCTTTTGTATTCCTGTACATCCGGGTGCTTGTCTAATTCGGGGTCAAAGGTGAAACAAAACTGAGGTCTGAGATCTTAGGCCGCTAAATACAATCGATATGAATAAGTGCGGATGATATCAGTGGTACCAGACTAAAGCAGCTGACTCGAATAATAAACATGTTTCTGCGAAGAATTTCATGACAAGACTTGTGACGTCGCGACTGGAAAATCCCACCATTATAGTATGAAGTAATGAGTAATGAACATTACAGTTCAACACACGATATTTGTTACAATTATTGAAAATATGTGATATTCGTAATTAACTGATTTAACTCATGATCGACTGAACATGATTAAACATGTTTCATTTGAAACTGAAAAAAATAATTAGACAGTGATTGACACTGCACTGACATAGACAAACAACTCTGTGAACCAAGTTAAAAAAAATACTGTCTGACAGTCTTTTCTACATTATTTAGCATTGTAATGTAAGTTTTGGCGGAACATAATATTTATTGGGATCATAAAATCAGGCAATCGGGAGATTAACGAGAAAAGGGGATCAGGGGAGTAGTTGAGAATAAGTAAAAATTACTCCTTTTTTGTATGAGGAAATATTTTATTGTTACCTAAGGAGTTGAAAAAGTAAGGTTAGGCCAAGTAAACAAGAATGGGGGTTACTTATCCCAGCCCGCATCTTTTTTTTCTGCCCGCCTCCTTTTTTAAAGATTGGTTTGTTATATTCATACGTTTGCAATATATTGTCTTTTGTTTTATGTCAATATGTTTTTAATTTGTTTGCAACAAAAAATTGTATCTATGTAGAAACTAAAACAAGGTTATGACTCCATTGGACACCAGTTTGTATCTGCAAAAGAATTGAGAAAATAGACGCGGAAAATCTTCCCTTCTCGAAAAAAAAAAGGCAAAAAAAGTGCCCACCTCCTTCATTTAAAAAAAAACCTGGACGACAAACTGTTATTTTGTTTTGCTGAGCCTGATGGATCACTATAGAGACATTTAAAAATTGTTTAACTTGTGTACAAAGTTTAATAATCGTTTAATGTTGCCCAAAAAACACATTTCATTATTCTTGGAAATTTTTGAATAGTGTCTTTTAATTTTTTATTTTAAAAACATCTCGTTATTTCGTTTCATTTACCAAGAACCAGTCGGCGATTCCACTGAAGTACACAATCTGATTTCTGGATGCAAAGTCTGGTGAGGCGAGTACGACAAAAACACAGAGAACGCAACGGTTTGGACCCAGCATTGTATTTCCAGGAGGACAACGGTAGTTGCAGTCGCACCAGTGAGGGCGCCATGAACCACTTCTCGGCCGAGAAGCTGGAGGAGATACGACAGCAGATGGCGCTGCACAGGAAGAACTTGCTGTGTATCTGCAGGCAGGTTTTGTCCGTTTATAATTTGCCTGCCATTTTGCTCTTCAGAATGCTCTCGATGCAGTAGACCCTTTGCATGACGGACATCTTGGGGGTGACATGCCTATGTTCCACAATATATTTATGAGTAGACCTTTTTTGCGCTCACTGAATTAAAATTAAAAAAAACCTTCCAAGGTAGCTGCACTACACAAAAGGTCAAAAAGTAGAATTTTTGAGCAAAAAATCCAAGTGTTTGAGCATCTGAATTGTAAAAGGAAATTGGCTGTTTATGTAATTGTCTGCAGAGTGTACAATGAAATTGACAACAAATTATTAGACATTTTTAAATATTTCAATTCAGATTAGCAATAAGAAGTCTTGTTGAGAGAGCGCATTCTGAAGGTGTGGATGATTCCTGTGATGAATTCAAGAATCTTGCAACAATATTGGAGCACATCTTGAGTCACAGACTCAAAGGTAAATTCACAGACTCAGTCCCAAACTTGGCAGTAGAATCAGGGATTCTGTCACAGACTTTTCCTTAGATCAAATTAGTTTCTTGCTTTTTGTACAAGTATTTCATATGAATACCATAAAAATTGAGAAAGTGCACTCAAGTGCATTTTAGATGATTCATGTAGGTTCATAGTAAATTTCAAAGGGAGTTCATGTTTTGTGTTTGTTCATGAAACAAACCATTTGTCTTCATTTCCCAACTTAGGCCAGATTTCCTGGTTTGGTCTGGAGGAGCCCAGGGAATTCTGGGATTTTATCAGTGCGGCCTGCAGCTCGCTCCCCCATAATTGCATCGATAACATCGCCAACATGGAGGACGCTAAGAAACCAAAGGCAAAGGTCAGATTGCAATGTTCACAAGTCATCACAAGTCATCACAAGTTCATCGCAAGTCATCTGTCCCGAATACAGTCATTGTGATAGAGGCATTGCTTTGTTTTTGTTCATTCCCTTTACTTGTGCCAAGACTTGTGATTTACTTCTGACGGACTTGTGATGGACTTGAGATCCAATATTTTTCTGCCTGAAATTGTATTGAAAACTACACGCGTTAGCAACAGAATCCAGTTACAAGACACGAACAGTAGTGCATACTGTATATTTGTATCTGTTTTCTCATACCTTATGGTACCCACTGAGCTAAAACTTCAACAGTTTAGATGTTATGCACCCATTTAAAATTTTGAGCAATTTTGTTGCATTAAACAAAAAACAAATGGACAAAAACAAGTGATCTTACGTACCTTTAAACTTTTTCGTTCAAGGTTTTTATCACATCCATATTATATTCTTTGTTCTGTATCGGAGGAAATATGCACTAGGAATGTAAAAAAAAAGTGGTCCAAATGTGCAAAGTGCAAATATGCTAGAGAAGTTTAATAGAAAGTTGATAAAAAAAATTGGTGAGTACGTCATCCTGACATTATGTGAACTTCAGGTATGACGATACCAACTACATAAACATTGACTGGATAAAAATGTATATGCTGTGGGCAATAGCAGGAAGGCTGAATTTAGTTGCACATTTCGTTCTTACTCATAGCAATGGGGGTTCAACTTATGTTCCTGCTGTCTGGTCAGACTTCCTCCATAACCTCCCAAAAATGTCAATGATAGCTATCACCTGGACTCAGAACCTCTGCCTCCTAAATGCTAGATGACTGTCTTGGTAATGAGTTTGTTATCGCCAGAAATGCCCTAGGGTGCAAGCCCGGACTAAAGTGGGACGGGGTCACCTTGCATTCCACGGGGACTACGCCCATTTCTTTTGGGGGTAATTTGTCTGCTGGGTCATGGAGACTAGAACTGGGTCACTAGTCTGATTTGAGTTATGAATGCAAGTGCATTCACATTGTAGACAAGCTGCTACTGGAGACTTTATGTGAGTTTGAATCCCACTTCTGACACCATATTTTATTTATCAGTTATGTTTTAACTACATGTATTAAATGGTGATAACTAAATTAAATAATTATAGGTGCTTTATAATTATCCCAATGGAAGCCACAAAATCTGTTTTGCCTGCAGTTTATCATGGCTAAAGTCAACTTGTATTTGTGGCTATTACCAAATGTTGTCAGTTGACTCCAGGACTAAGAAGTTTTGACAGATTTGCATTCATGTTTGTGTCGTACCCCACAAGAATCTACGGACATATTTCAAAGGGGTTCCAAGGCAAACATATAGGCAATAGAGTCTGTAGCTTCCATGAAACTCATTACCTGAGTTTTATTCTGGTTTTGCTTTAAGACTTGTATTGTTACTATCAAACAGGGACGAGCCTGGATTCGTTCTGCTCTGATGGAGAAACGCTTGGCGGAGTACATCCAGCACACGCTGAAAGACGAGAAAGCATTGAAGTAAGCTAAAAAGAATTCAGATGGGTAATATTGAAGTAAATTTTGCCCCAGCACCTCCCCCCCCCAAAAAAAAGGGGGGGGGGGGTGAAGAGGTTGTGGTCCGTGAGCGAGGATGGTTACCAGTCAAGAAATGATCAAATTTACCTGACTGACCAGCATGGGCTTTTAATCAAGGATGTTTATTGGGAGATTACCCGATATCGACAATGAAATTTCATGTTTTTACTGAATCTTTTCCCGCAGAGCTTTCTTTGGGGAAGGTGCCTTTATGCGGTCTGAGGAAGCACAACTAGTAGCGGCAGAGCTGGAGAAACTGAACACGATTGATTTCAGGTATGACTGACCAAATTGTAATACATCAGCTAAGTAACTAAAAAGGAAAACAAATTACTAATTGGTGAAGAAGTATAACAACACATAGTTCTGTTACAAATGTGGCTGTAGAATTGAAGGCTAACGCTTCAGTGTGCCCTCCGTTGCATTTTTGTCTCAAATTTAAAGCGTCTTCACTTTTTTTTTGGCAGTTCGTGCCTCAGAGGTGAGAAACTTGAGACTGGTGTGGCGCATGTCATCGACTACTCATCATATCTGCAGATTCTCTTAAGGTAGGAAAATAAAGGAATTATTCCATCCAAAGATTTTTAGAAATAATTAAACAATGTCATATTAATGTCATATTAAAAAAATTTTTTGGGGTTTGTATTTTTGTGGTGTTGTTTTCTGAAGTTTGTGGGTTTAGCCCAATGAATTCTGTGAAGACTGTCTCTTAAGATAGCAGTGAACAGTAAGTAAAAAGTAAAGTCTGTCATGAGCCGATATGGCCCATCATGCCAACGTTTATCTCCGGTTTCCTCGGCATGAAATAACTGAGAATATTGCTACTCCCTCTGGATGGGATGCCAGTCCATTGCAGGTTACTCCCCAGCTAATGCCGGTACCCATTTATACTCCTGGGTGGAGAGAGGCAAGTTGGGGTAGAGTGGCTTGCCCATGGACACAACATATGACCAGCAGCTGGATTCGAACCCCTGACCCTCTGATCACGAGTCACAAACTCTGACCTCTAGGCCGCACCAGCAATGAGCATACAGGATTAATCAGATAATAGAAAATTGGTTTTGATGAAAATGTTGAACTCATGGATACACTTTTCTGGCGATGTACAATTTGATGTTTAAAATACTCATGGTTTGCTTTTGTAGAAATGAAGAAATCCGCAGCGATACATGCAGCTTACAGGCTGTGGCTTGTGAGACCAATGGAACTGAGGGGTCGTCTGAAAGCCACAGCCGCAGCCAGGCTGGCAGTACAGCCGACGAGAAATACACAAGACTACAGGAGCAGTTCCGAGCAGTCTGTGCTCAAAAGGTATCCACAGACATCAGTGAGCTGGCTATAATTGCTAGAGGGAGGGCAAATGTTGCACAAGTGACACACCAGATGATGAAATTCAAATTAGATATCCAACCTTCACTGGCCATTTGCCAAAAGTATTTGTGTGCAGTCAAATGTTGTATCGTAAGTACATTCTAAATTTAATACAGAAATACGATACTCGGTAGGTGCAGTTCGGAAATTAAATGTGCTTGTTCATTTTGGTTAAGCAGTTTATGTCACATTTCTTATTTTTAGGACTATTTGGAAGACACGATTCAGCAAAGGGATCGCCAGCTAGCCAGCAGCAAGACGGAATGTAAACACCTCCAACAAGCACTGAAGCACACCGATCAGATGGCACGGCACGAACACCAGCAACTACAGAAGACGATCATACAGCTGCAGGCCAAAGTGTAAGGCTGTGTCCAAATTGGGTGGCTACGGCTAGCTGTAACACAGTGTCTATAGGAAGCGGCTTCAGCAGATTCCATGTCACGTGTAAATGCAAGCTGTAGCCATGTCACTCAGACGTGGGCCAAAGTCCGATACAGCCGCAGTATTCATTTTGCAAAGGACAGGACTTTTCACGACATCGAATCCATTATTCAGTCACCGAGCCAAAAGTAAAACACATGTATGCATTAGCACAGTGATGTCACAAAATAAGGGAACCCACTGGAATATAAGTCAAAAGATTTTCCTGGGCTATCCCAGCCAATTGCTGAATAATCATAAATTAATAAACAATTAAGGTCAACAGACATTAAGGACAGTGTAAAAATGTGAATATTTTGACACACATTTTGTCCAGATATTCAGAGTCCTACCTACAATGAGAATTAAGAATTTCTGTTTCCAAGCGTGGTGAAAAGCAGTCTATGGGGGATCTTAAGACCCCTGCGTCATCTCCAAATCAGAAACCTTTTAATATCCAAACCACACGAAAAATACTCTAAATTTTGGCCTCATATTAAGAATTAAATAATCCTGAAAGAGAAAATAGACCCGTATCTAGCAAGAGTCCCCAAAAATATTGGATATGTAAATCTCCTGCGAAGCTGGAGACACAAACTGAATTTTCTAATGTTTAATTTGATTTTTTTCCGCATCCCAGAGTTGAGTTAGAGGAAGCCAGGCAGATGGCTCGTGTAAGTCTCGAGAAACACTTGATTAAGGGCCAGTGGAATCCCCCAGCACCAGGATCTGATGTGACGCCGTCCACCCTAGCTCTCCTAGACCAACCAGAGTCCATCTCACTGGACAATCTTCATCTGGCGCTACTTCCAAATGAGATGCCTTCCCCAGACGAGTAAGTTTGATGAAATTAATTCTTGCAGCACAAAGGTTACTGCAAGATTTTAGAAGTATGAAGGACAGAAATTCTCGTAGACTATTCTAGGACACACAGTTTGATACCGTTACCGAGGGGTACCGTCCTCTAAGGAATTTGAAGTGAAACTCGTTTTTCTCTCTGAATTGCAGAGAGAGTGTTAGGAGTTTGGATCAGTCCTACAGCAGCCGGCAGTGCGACAGTCCAAGTCCAACCTCGGCCGCGTCCAGTTCTTCATTGTACGTCCGCTCGGACAGCGATAGAGGTCAGAGGTCAATACAGAGGGACAAGGAGGAAACGCAGAGTTTGATTCCCTTGGCGGGGTCGTTCACATCACAGGTGCGTGTCGTAAGGTGTTTGTGAAATCACGGTTAGGTCATCAGCTTCGGCTTCATCGTTGGTTTTAGATTCATTAGGATGGCGTTCTGGTCAAATGAGACAGAACTGGGCAGAGGTCGAAATGGGGGCTGGCAGGAAAGAGAATAATATTCTTCCTACAATAGTTTGTTGCACTTCAATCAGACATTTCATTGACAAGTTATGGCTGTTTAAAGGTTGCATTTAACGACGTGTCAAAAAATGAAAAGCTGAGCAAGTTCATCTTCCGCACGTCACTTAAAAATGAGTGTGACGTGCAGTGGTTGGGGCTCAATGGATCAGTTTAGACTGTTAGCTCATCATGAACGCTTTTTAAGGTAGTTAAGACAATTCAACATAGTATTCATTCAAAACCCAGACCATGTGCATTCATCCTTTGCATGCCACACCCGAACTGCACGCATCATCCCCCCCCCCCCCTTCCCTCTCTCTGGCCACCTTCTTATCCCTACTGTCCCCTTTTCGGTAGATGAGCGTCAGATCGACTGAGACCTCCAGCTCTGGTATGCTTGACTCTGATACCCACCTTTATGTAAGTTGTACCTTCCTTCCACTTGGCTTTCTGAAATTGTCACCCCAAAACTTTTTTTTCCATTTTTGTGTGTGGTGCTTCTCCAAGGCTTGTGCAATCATTTAAGTGGGTCATCAACTTCCACTCTGTATAAAAATGTTGGTTTTTTTGTTAAAGTAACTGACGTTGTTGTCCATCATTTTCCTTGGAACAAGCATGTTCTCAGCATGTTCCAAGTGATAAATGGGCGATCCCGTAAAATCCAATGTATGTCCAACCACACGATGTACATGTACACAGTCGTTAAGGTGGTGGTACCCTACTTTGGTCTGTAATTGTTTTCCACTCATTAGACGTCACATTATTAGTGATGTATCACATTCACTTTTCCAACAGCAGCTCATAAAAGTGTCCGAGATGTACGTACGAATTTACGCAATTGCTCAAATGTAATTTATCTTATCTTTTCTTGATTTTGCAGCGAGTTCGTCCCATGTCCCCAGGATCAGTTAGTTCAGACTCATGTGTGTCATCTGATGTCAACCAACCCTTAGTCGTTTCATAGTAAAAATAGGATTGCGGTTGGGGGGGGGGTGTTGTTAGACTGCGTTGAGAGGGGATTGTAAATTATTTATAACATTTATTATAGACGTATACTGTTGTATAATGACCATAAATGGCTCAATTTAGGGTATGGCCATATGTCAAACTAACAAATTCTAAGTTCTAGAATTATTATTTGAATTATCATTTCAATTGCTGTAAGATTATAATTAAGTGCAATTTTTAGTTTGATTAATTTTAATTTGACATACGTTTACTTGCAACATCTGTGCCCAACGTTAGGGCGCCCTCAGGTCGACCTGCGATATGCTTGCGCCGCAACGGAACAGTCAGCATCAAGTAGGAATTGTGAGAAAATTGTGATATTCTCGTGGAACAAGCAGCATCTCGACACAAAATAGTTGCAACTTTGCTAACAGATGCACGCACGATGTTGTAAATTCACACGGGTAGACTGCGATTGATCCCCGCTTGTCGGAAACACGTTCTGGTGTGGCGCAGAAGTTGACTTTTTTTTTTTACTTGCAACTGTTAAATTTTTTTGAGCGCCAACTGATGCCAATCATCTGAAGTATCGTCACGGTTACATTCAGGTCGTAAAAAATTGGCGAATGTATGTTACCAGCGGTCATAGCTCAGGCGCAGCTTGATGCTGAAAAATCAGTCACCGACTGTTCTGTGTCGTCGCAAGGACAACCTGAGTGTTTTATGCATGGTAATGGAACCTTTAAGTGCATTAAAGATACAATTGTATGTAAGTTTTATTAGTGGTAAACAGGGAACTTGAAAAGCTAGCACAAAGAAATAAAGTACAAATATACTTACTGTGAATTTCGAGGCATTTATTAAAATGCATTTCACATTATAACAGCACTACGACAGTGTTACAAGAACAAAACATTTTTTGTGACATAAATTTCTCTACAAATTCAAATCTAAAGCTAGTGAGCACAAAAAGCTTTTCTGATTCCTATGAGTGAAAACCAAAGCACTTTTTAAGTGCGTAATCAAACAACTGACTGCTTTTGTAGTTTGCTGTCTAAATGCTAATATTTCTAAACTGTAACACTTACCAAAGTTGTACTGAAAGTATGACTGTAAATGATAGAAGTCTTGTTTATGCCAATTTTTGGCAGAGTTTATTTTATTAAATTGCGAACAAGATATATCTACTGTTTGACTAACAACTCTAAATTGTTCACATGTACATATTCAGTATCTTAACTCCAGACTCCAAAATTTCATCCACTTAACAATATCTTGTGAAGTCATCACAGTCTGAAGTAAACAGAAGGCAAGAACTGAAAACAAAAATTACGTAATGTATGTTTAAACACAAGAGTATCTTTTTATGGCAAGCTTATTTGGCAAGTGAAGCATGGAGTAAATTGTGTAACCAAAAAAGGATTTCTCTTGTATTATTAGTATTTTTTAGTGGTAGATGCCATTATCAGTGCTGTACCCTGAATATATAGGGTTATATGCCGCACTTTAACTCGTCTGTCCCCAAACCATCCCAAAACGCCTTGCCTACTCCCTGTACCGTCCAAAACTGCTCCGTCTGTTACTCCCTGTACCGCCCTAAACTGCCCTGCCTGTTATGCTGTGTTCCAAGCGCGTCGTGTTTATCGAGTTAACCATGAATTACTCCTAGTTCACGAGTGGGTTGCATTCTATTGCTACTCGCCAACACGCACGCACACAGGCCTTCATGCACATTGACCCCGCTAGTATTTTCATCAAGTCGTGAACTCGAGAAGAAAATTCTGCCTCCAGTTCACCACTGGTGAATACGAGTTACCAGGCAATAAGATTGCTATAATACGACTAGTGAACTCGTGAACACGATAAACATAATGCGATTGGAACGCAACTGCCCACCCCACCTGCCCTGCCTGTTACTTCCTGTACTGCCCCAACCTGCCCCAGCACTGTGGGATTGTTCAGTAAACAAATATAATGTAATATAATGTAGTTGCAGGTGTTAATGGGTTGGCATGCAACTACAAGGATGTTGTCAGCTTTGCAGATGTGTGTGGACCATGTCAAGGCAAAAACTCGTCCCAGGCTTTGACACAGAAAAAGACACATTCGTAGCATGTTTGAGGCATTCGCAGCTTTTACACCTAAGTAAGTTTAATGCACATAAATACAAATGACAAAATGGCCACCAAAGTGTCTTTGCGATATTTTGTTCTCATATTGTTGACGTATGTTTCTCAAGTTGTCTTTTGCTTTTTCCTAGAGAATGTCTGCCTTGTTTGTGTCAACAACATGCAGTTTTTGTAAAGAAGTGGGACACAGCCATGTTCTGTTTCTAATCAATGAATAAATTGCAAAATTTGACCTTTATTTGAATTGACCATTATTGTAATTATCTTAATGTCGTGTCAATAATTGCTGGAAGTTTACACATGAAATATATCAAATTAAAAGCGTTGAAAATTATAAATTAAAACAAAGTCTGACAATGTGGATATCAGTTCTTAAAAAACAAAATTGGAAAAGATTTGCTCAATTGTAAATTGGAAAAGATTTGCTTAAGTAAAAATTGACAGAAAGCAGCCAACATTTCAAACTATTAAAACATTTATTTTGTATTTTTATGGGATTCTATTTTCGGAATTGTCTTTACTTCTTTGGAGGGCTTCGCTTGTTAGCAGCAGGACTTTTGCTGTCGCTAGCCTGGTTTTCCTTACTCCCAGCTGGGCTAGATCTCCTTCCCCCTGGACTATTTTTGCCTTTCCCCGAACTGGCTTTACTGCCAGCCAGGCTAGCTTTATTCTCACTTGGGCTACTAGTACCATTTGGGCTTCCTTTCTTGCCGTTGGGAGTTTTGTTGTTGGGGCTTGCTTTGCTTCCCCTGGGGCTCCCATTTCCCTTCCGGGCTTTGTTCCTATTTGGGCTCGGCTTGTTCCCATTTGGGCTCGGCTTGTTCCCATTTGGGCTGGACTTGTTCCCATTTGGGTTGAGCTTGTTCCCATTTGGGCTACAGGTACTTGCACCCATGTTAGCCTTGTTCCCATCTGGGCTACCTTTGTTCTCCCCGTTTGGGCTGATTTTGGTACTTGCCGGACTGCTCTTACCAGGGGAACCCGTCTTTGAATTCCCAGTCGCCGATTTCCCTTTAGTTGGTTTGTTGCTGGGTGTGGCTGGTTGCTTGTTGTCGGGTGTGGCTGGTTGCTTGTTGTCGGGTGTGGTTGGTTCATCATCTTGCTCCTGGTGATCCTCACATTCTTCCTCCTAGAAAGAAAAATCAAACATTGCCATAATACCACCTCATTCGAGACACCAACTGTCATTTTGCGTGTGATCAATCACATGACTCTCAAACTTACTGAAGCGCAGTTGTCATTCATAACGAGAGTTGTACTTCTCCCACAGGGTGTATCAATGAAAAAGGTCATCCCAGAAAATGGAGCAATATGTTAAAATTATAAACTTGAACACTATAATATGGTTGCCTATGAAAGTTGCTTTATCGGCTTTTAATGGATACCTTACTTGCACCCCTACAGTCAAGGATGATGGTCTGCTCAAGGTACGTTAATTAGTGAGAATCATTCGATATATCAAAGTTCCTGTTACTGTATGCTTACCGTTGAAGAGCCAGTGTCGCAGTCTGTACAGTACCACATGTAGCCAAACTTCTTGGGACATTTCTTACACGGAGGATCCAGGCAGCTGAAATGGTAGAACTTCTTACATTGGTCACATCTACACCGAAAAAAAAAAGCATAACAAAAAACAAAACCAAAAACAAAACGGTGTTAGGGGTGTTTCCTTTGAATTTGGGGGTAGGGGTGGGGGTAGGGGAGAGAAGTGACCCACCTGACGATGCTGTTAGTATCGCCCTCTTTGTTGCATTTGCAGCACGTCCCCTTGGTTTCTCGTACCGGCAGCTTGCGTTGGGTTGAGCGCTCTCGTTTTGCCTTGGGTGGTTCATTCTGTCAGAAATCATGCATTCAAGCAGTTTATTAGACAGCAAGTATTGTTCTAGTGTGAAGGTAATATATATATGACCTTGTTTATCTTACACTCTCTAACATAATCCACATTTTTTTATATTAAATGCAGTACATAAACCCAAATGCATTCAGCAGCTTTGTATACAAAAATCATCGTTCTTCACAGAAACAAATTAACTCACCTCATCCTTGACCGAGTTGCCATCTTCATCTTCTGCCTCCTCCTTAGCCAGTTTCAGTTTCCGTTTCATACCTCTCTTGCCTTTTCTTTTCCCCTTGGAGGCCAACTAAGGAATCAACAGAACAGGAACAATAAATAATTATCTCAAACACCAAGAGATGTAGATAAGGTAAACTACATGACGATGTTTTGAGGAACAGTTTCCAGACGGGTTTGTCTCTCTGCCTCACCTTTTTCTGACTGCCTTTGCCATCGACGGGAGGGGTGAATTTATTAGGTTCTCGGATGATTCGTCTTTTGCGTCTCACTGCTTCGTCACCGTCTTCGCCTTCCACTGTCTCAGCCATGGAGGTGTCACTGGAGGAGGTGACACACTCCGAGCATTGCCTACGGAGAGAGAAGGAAAGGCAGGTGATCAGGCCAAATATTCGTTGGAGTCTTGTTTGACCCTATCCCAAGGCTGACCACTTGAAAGGCTAAGACTTTTCATCATCCAGTACGTGATACTATGAAGTGAGGTTAAGTCTGAAAATCCCAGTTGTGATGCAGTTTTTTGTTTTGGGCCATATGAACGTGGAAGGTTGCAACCACGATATATGGGCTCTGTGCACAAGTACCCCCTCAACGGTAAGAACGAGAGAGTTGGGGGAGACCACTGGGAGAGACTTCCAAACTCTTTGCTGACTACGCCTGACGCTCACCCAAAGAAGCTATGGCTCAGTGCACATTCAAATAAAAGTTGTGTCCTGTCCACTGGGCTCTTGACGATAGTAAAAAAAAAGGCGCCCTCTCTTGTTCTCCGCACGGAGCCCATAGACTAACCCAGAAAGTAAATCACTGACCACAAAGCCTCACATTTATTCTGAACGGTAGTTGGCACAAAGCTTCTACGATGACTGGGGATTCGGCATTGGACTCCGTGCATGCACAGTAGGTGGCGCTGTGCCACCACTCACGAGAGCTTCAGTGTGGTGTCACAATGTGTGCACACGCACTCTTGTTTTACTATACTCCCGAGGACAATGCTTTGTGTTTCCCTTTATCCCTGTAATATAACACGCTCCCATAGACTAAGCACACAAACCTACTACAGAGGACCATTTTCAACAAAAGACCCAACTCCCGAGGACTGAAAGGATCTGTTGTTCTCCCTTTGTGTGTCGGTCCTTGGGGGTTACGTAGAACAGGTACACACTAGCTTACGCATATGACATTCAGAACACAAAACTCATTTCACTGCAAATAAAAACATACCCATAGCATCTTTGGGTGAGCGTCAGGTGTCATGGTAATGAGTCCTTCCCAGCGGTCTCTCCTACCTTTTGTAATCATTGATGGGATATTTGTGCACGGAGTCTGCGGAGTCAATCATTCTATGTCTATTCGTATCCATCAATCGACTGCTAAGTCTTACCATCCACTGAAGGCAGTTTTCTTGGGCATACGGCTCAGCGGTGGATCCAAGCAACCCAGGTGATAATGCTTCTTGCAGGTATCACACAGAGCCAGTTGGTGCTGGTCTGTCGACTGCTCACATATGCCACAACTTGAGGATAGATCAAAATCAACATGAAATTCTTTAAAAAAACTTAACTGTTACCTTCACTTATCCTATATGACTCCAAAATAAATCTGTGGTTTACCATAATCATGGTGTACAGACCACATAAGAGAAGAATGTAGATAATAATGCTGATAATAATGCACAGCTTACTAGTGTATGACTGCGGGTGACTTCGGCCCCTCTTTCTTGGTCGGTATCTTCTTAGCCCGAGGGCTCTTGATAGCCTCCGGCATGGGCTGTTTCTTGAGCCCCATGGTGACCAGCATCTTCCATAGCGACTGGCCTTCCATCCTCTGCTTGGCAGTGCTGATGCGTAAGGATTCCACTTCGCTGGAAAGCTGAAAAGGGGTAGATTTGAAAAATTAACACCTAACCCTATGAGATCCTTCAAAGTCTATCAAGAGGTTTAAAAGATTTTGTAGGATTGAGGAAAGGGTTGAGCCCAACCAATGTAATTTTACACGGGGCTTGATGCTTGACGGTGTTTATTTCACTACAGGTATTGGATACCTACTTCTGGAAATTTAGCACATTTGCACAATTATTTGTTTAATAACAGGAGAATGAGGGGAATCCCCTGTACAGTTTTTCCTCAGTATCACCACTTCTTTTGTACTGAGCCTCCATTACTTTTTCAACTGATTTCTTAAGCACATTTTGTCACCATTTGTGTTCATGAATCTGTCTGAACAGAATTTGAAAGTCCCACCTTGTCATAGAGGCCTCTCAGTGTGACCTGCTCTGCCTGCAAACGTTCATTGACTCGCATCGATTCGCCCAGTCTGTTCTTGAGACCGGACATCCGAACATCTCGGTCTGCAAAACAAAACAAAGTAAGGTATCCATAATGTTTGCTCACAGAATGCTTTTCAGGGAAATGATGTTCAAGGGTACAAACACTGCTTAAAAGATAATAGCACTCTGCGGACCACTGACCGAGATAATAGTTGACAAACTCGCCGGTGAACGCCGGTGGTATGTGCCACTTCCTGCGTACATCGCTGGACTCCTTGACGTGGGTTTGGTGCTGGGATTCCGTGTTAATTCCCAGGAGTTCGGCCTTCTTCATCAGGTGACGGATAGCCGAAGGACTGGTGGTCAGGAGACGAGGGACCTGTAAGGTCAAAAGTCATGAAGGTTCAAAGGTTATAATGGTTATAAGGGTTAAAGATTATTACATAGTTATAAAGGCTAAAATGGTCAAACGTTATAACAAGCTCAAAAGGTGCAAGGGGAGAAATACAAATAAAATGCCCATGGAGTTCAAAAAACAATTCGACCATTTTCTTGACCTTTTCAGTAGGAACCCAAGGGCTAGGTTTCTTGACTTTGGACGCCTTGTACTTGTCCTGCCATCGTTTGAGTTTCTCGGTGATACGTTCCTGGCTGATTGGGTCGTCCGGTTTCCGCTCTTTGAATCGTTTCAGCTGAGACTGGATGGCCAGGTAGTTCTGGCGGCGGTAGCGCATGCTGGACTTCTCTACGTGGAGTTTGCAGTAAGCGTAGAATGGATCAGCTATGTCCTGTGGGAGTAATACACGACACAGTAGAGCAAGAACCTTGAAAAAGTACGTCCACACCATGTGTCGAAGAGGATTCAATCACAAGTCTAGTCACAAGTCTAGTCACAAGAAACAGGGGATGAACAATGACAAAGGAATACCTTTGTCACATTTTATTGGAAGGGCTCGTGACTTGACTTGAGACTGTAGGACTTGTGATGGACTCGACTAAAACACTGATCGGGACCTCCTTGTCCCATGTTTTCAAAAACCCAAAATTATCTGAAATGCTTCAATTGTATCTCACTTTTATTTCACAACCCGCGTTACATTTTATCCTCAATTTTCTGTTACAACATTTTTAGAAAAACTTTTTATATTTACTTCTTCTGGGGACGCTTCAGACAAGATTCCTTCACGCTGACCACTGCAAAAAAGACACAAAAAACTTTCGTTTAAAAGTGTCACACCAACTTCTTTTTTAAAATCTTCTATTTGGGTCATTGCTTTACTTATTATTTTTTTAACAGGCCCCTCATACTATTTCAACTGTCCAATTCCTTTTTTAAAAAAATGTCTTATTCGGGACACGAGAGTAGGAGAAATAAAATACTGTGTTTTTTTTTCTTGGCTGCTCTTGTGCTTTTAAGGAGTGCCCTTAACATTGGCTTTCCTTGTATCAGAAGTTGCTGGTATATATTTCATTTAACAAGAAAAAAAATTATGTGATACGAATCATGGATGGTATTGTGTTGCCTACAAGTAAAGCACTATTTATGACAATACATCCATTGTGCATCATGTGAATCCAATTACTTATTGAATTTATCCCTTCTAACAGTAACTTTTTGCATTTTTTTAAACAGAGGAGTGGGCTACGAACTCAGTCCCCATGACATGATTTCAGAGGTGGAATATACTTAAACTGACCAAGTGACATGGAAGTAGTTGCGACACATCCCAGCATCGCAGGAGATACATATCCCAGTCCGGCTAAATCGCTCATCCTCACAGTAAACACACGTCTGTTAGGTGAAATAGTCACATGAATATTTAAAGGCACATCAGGATCATTTGCAATTCGTGCATTTTGTTTATTTCCAAAAATAACACTATTCGAAATCCAAAGAAGCATATTTGTTCAAAACCTAACCTGTATAGTCAGGTGGCTTAGATCTAATTTTCGTCAAGATCGTGACCGACTGGTCCAAAGCACCAAACTTGGCAGATAGATTCTTATAGACCTAGAGAAGATATTTAGAAGGGGTGACACCTGAAATTCGTTTGGGAAGGGTGCCTAATTTGCATAAATCGTTAATCCCTGTCGTGTAATATATTTATTCCCATATTTGGGTATATTTCTATTTTTTTTATTTTTTTGAAAAGTGTATTTTGGGGATTCTACTTACATATCTTTACTTAAATAACATTTTCCAAATCATATAAGTGACCGAATAATTATGAGGACATAGTAACGATCCAAAATGGCTACTATTATGCACAAAAATTGCGCGCATTTACCTTGTCTCCAGATATCATCTATTACTCTTGCCAAACATCAGCATGGATGAACTTCAAATTCACCAAGTAGCTTACTGGTACAGTTACCTTATTAAAACCTTATGCAAAATCATGTGAACAATGATAGCATTGTGATATTTAGCCCAGAAAACAAAAACTGGGAAAAAACGAGGTGTCCATAAATTAGGCCAACAAGTAGGTGAAGGGTTGCCTAACATGGAAGACTGGAACAAGTTCAAGGAAATTCCCAAAATTATTGTTGAGAAAACGTTTTGGCGTAGACAAAATTATTGTAAACAACAATAATCTCTTATTTAGGGGGATTTCGTTGAACTTGTTCAAGTCCCAACGTTACCCTTCCCGTACTAGCCCAATTTACGGACACCACATTTTCTCCCCTTTTTGGGTCTTTTGGGCTAAACATCAAGATGTTATCAATTTTCACTTGATTTCCCACTTATTTTTGTTAGGGTAACTATGCCAGTAAGTAACTTTGTGAATTTGAAGCTCATCAATACCCACGTTTGGCGAGACTAGTTGGTGATATCTGAGGAAAAGGTAAATGAGCGTAACTTTAGGGTAAAATAGTAGCAATTTTGGTTCTTTACTATGTCCTCCTTATTATTCAGTCACTTATATGTTTTACAAAATGTTATTGAAATAAGAATATGCAAGTAGAATCACCAAAATACACTTTTCAAAAAAATAAAAAAAATAAAAATATACCCAAATATGGGAATAAATAAATTACATGGCAGGGATTAACGATTTATGCAAATTAGGCACCCTTCCTAAAAGAATTTCAGGTGTCACCCCTTCTAAATATCTTCTCTAGGGCTATAAGAATCTATCTGCCAAGTTTGGTGCTTTGGACCAGTCGGTCACGATTCCGACCATATGCCACCTGACTAGTAGAAGTTTCATCTCAGTGGATATTACACTTTTCGAGAAAACAGTGAAAAATCATGCACAGCCTTTTTGGCAAATCACTTACATTGCTTGCTGACACCTATTGTGTTTGTTAACTTTATTGTTAAACCGTGATGCAACTTTGTACTTCTTAGTTATATCAAATATTGAGTTCACAAGTACTACCAAAAAAAATGACACAACACCTACCCTGACGCCCCACTTTCCTGTCGGCATCTCGGACAGAGTGACCCAGCGTAGCTTCTCAACGTCTGCAAACGCTACCCCAGGGACGTAGAGGGCACACACCACATGAACCCACCTGAGATGGAAGACAAATTCTGATTAAAAAATTCCAGTGTCCTACTATTAAAATTACATTGAGTTCTTCATGTTGCTTACACAATGGAATAACCTTGGAAGAGTTTTTGGTAGGACAGGATCCTGAACAACAATCAAACATTATTAAGACATTCTCATGACACTATATCTGGTACATCTTAGCACACTTCTTAAATCCAAATAAGCACAACTGAGGTCAGAAGTTTCGGGGGGGGGGGGGGGGGGGGCGGTGCAAGATTCCTTTTCTACCAACCTTCCAGCATCAGTTTCCTTGAAGATCCCCCCAGAGTTAGGGCACAGCTCACACGTCTGAGAAAAGACAAGAAAACTGATTCAGTATTCTAGAATAACACACTGAATGTGCAGCTTGACTAAAACTGCCAATTGTCTACTGATTTCAATCATCCAAATTCACTTGATTAACCCAAACGCTCAAGGAGCATTTGCAAGGAATCTCCCTGTATCTTCCGCAATTCTTCACTGTGCAGTGAACCAATAGTACAACCATTTTACGTAAATTTTCAAGGGCATCAAGCCCCATGTTAAGTAATGGTAATTACAATCCCGCTCCAAAATCCTCCACTGTGTATGAAACCAATGGCACACTCTTTGTACCTACTAAGCTTCAAGATACACCAAGCCCTGTGTCATGTAATTGTTGCTGTGCTCTACCTTCCTCAATCCTCCAAAATCCTCCATAAACGTCCTGGAGAATTTCGAAGGATCTTGGGGGGGGGGGGGGGGGGTTTAGGGTTGAATGACAGGACTTACAGCATTGGCAATGCCTGCTTTACAGGTGTCACAGAACCATGGCTCAGTGGAGCTGGCCGTCTGTACGCTGCTGGTGGAGTCAGAGTCCGATAAGATTTCACCATAGCAACCTGTGAGACAATTACAAAAAGTACTTGTTCATATTTGATGACTTCTTAGCATTGAGGTGAAAAGAAAAATTCCCAGAGCTTGAGTAACTTCATGGGCTTACTTGGTGGGTCTCGAACCTATGACCCTGCTCACTAGAGCAAATGCATTGATAAATGAGCTTATAGGGACTCAAACTGAAGACCTGCGAGGGACAATTCCGGTGCTCAAACCACTCAGCTGTCGTGTTACTTGTGGAGATTGGTCTACAACAAGACTCAAAATTTCTGTTTGTCAAACAGATAGATATCTTTGCCCTAAATCCTGAGATAGGATGCGATACATACTAGGGTCTTTCATCAATTATCTTTTCTAAAAAGAAAAAAAGAAGAGTTTTAGGGAAAAACGTTTAAACATACCTTCATGAACCCCGATACCACAGCTGTCACACTCCACGATCTCATCACTGTCAATGCTGTCAACAAACAAACAAACAAGGTATTTTTACACTTCAAATATTGATTGACATTTTGTATATATAGCATAATCAGCACAGCTTATTTGTAGGAAGGGTTAAACACATTCATGGATTTTTGTATTAAGCACCAAATTCAACTTTCCAAAAATAGGGAGGTTGTTAAAATGGTATACAAATATCTAGTATCCTTCACAAATTTTTCTGTCAGGAGCCTACCTCACTTCCCCTAAGCAGACTGCACATATCAGCATCTTCAGCTTTGCTGATGGCTTGTCACCAGAACCAGTCTAAAAAAGGGCAAAACAGTACAAGTGAGTGACATATATCTGATCTTCTCATTCCTAATATCACTTGGAAAATAACTACTGACCACATTTTTTTCAAGCAAAAATCAGCTAAGTGCCAATCACAAGCACTATTCATTACTATTCATAAGACGGAATTTTCGCGTTGAGGTGTTGTAATTTCAATATTGGTTTTGACCAGGGGTAAGACTTCTACACTAGTAGCAGGATGTTGTGGGTTCGAGTCCCACCCGAGTGATTTTTTTCTCACAATCACTAAGGACAACACTGAGTATACGGTGTTTATAAAAAAAAACGTCGGTGAAGGGCGAAGCCAATATTGAAATATTTGTTACATGACATTCATGCTGGTAACCTACTTCTGCTAAGCAAACATTTTCCGTGTTTAGCAAAATTGTTGTTCGTAGCAGAACCACGAAGTTGACCTCTGACCTTGTCAGTGACTTTGCTGCTGCCTAGCCTGGCCTTGGTGATGAGTTCACCAATACTGGTTTTCTTCTCACTGCCTGAGTCTGTCACTTCTCGGCCAGAATCCTCATCCCCCTCCTCATCATTATCCTCCTCATCTTCATCGTCAAACTCCCCGTCTCCTTCACTGCTCCCGTCGTCCCCATCCTCCATCTCAGCTGCTGATCCTGCTGAATCTGTCATGAAAATGGTTGGCGTGGTTGAAAGTCAAAATTATTATTTTGGGGGGGGGGGGGCAAAAACACATGTTTTGAAGGGCTCAAAATACTAAATTATAGGAGAGTTTTACCTCCTCTGGATTTGGCTTAATGAAAGTATGAAGGAAAGTTAGAAAATTACCTGGTTCTTCATGTTCATTAATCTCAAAGTCACTGTCACTCTCACTGTCACTCATACCAAAATCCAGCTGGAGTAGATGACGCTCAACAGGCTTGACACGACGCTTCTTGGGATCTCGCTTATCTGAAATTAAAATAACCCCTTAAATTAGGTATTTGACTTTATTTAAACAAGAGATACTGTATTTATGAAAACCAAATTTGTTTATGTTTCAAAGCCGGCTTCTAGCATTATAGGTGGGATATACAGGTGGGCGCAGACATCACGGAATGTTTTACATATTGCTTATCTAGCTCCCAGACCTATGTTCTGAAAACTCAATAGTTCTTGAGTCTGGAGTGCTGAATGATAACACAAAGCAAAAGATGAAAACTGGCGCGCAAATGAATTTTTGTTATCGAATGTTTTCATCAGATGACCCATTTATTTTGCATAAAATCGGGAAGAACAATAAGCAATGTGTTGGATTTTTTGTTTATCTTTGTCTGTTTTGTGTTTATTATTTTTTGGAAAGATTCCCATATCTGGCCATCACTTGTCACCCTTTGCACAAACCTAGTATGAGACTGGTCTGAAAATTTCTAAGTGTTTTCTTAGTAAATATTTCAATATTTTACCTACTAAATTTGAATTTTTATGGCATATAACTTAAGCACTTTCTGATGGCTGATAGGTCACTAAAGGGAAACGTCATTAGCAATGGCCAGATATGAGAATCTTTCCAAAATGGTGGTTGTTTTTGTGAGACTGTGACAGGCCTATTAATATATTTTCAAAGAAAAAATTGGAAAGCAACAAAATTAGAGGGTAAATGTTTTACCTTTAGCAATTAGCACAACAGCAGAAAACATTTCTCAATGCATGGTTCATTTTTCATGATTTTCTGTTAAAATTTTTTAATTTCATTTGTATATTTTTGCAATGCAAATTCGGCCTATGGTGAATAAAATCATGGAAATGACGTCAGTATTCTACATGTTTCCCAATGTAATGAAATCTGGTGAACGCAAATTGATACGACAATAATTTACAGGGATTATTTATTTCATTCTCAGTCACACCATGGTCACACTGAGAATAGGACTGTTTTTCATTCACAATAATTACAAAGTGCGCCCTCTATGTCCACCCAGTTGCTTTTTCCCAGACCATTTCATTATTAGGTCAACCAGAACCTCAGCACAACACATTACTTACACATTGCTTCATACAAAAAGTCCACATCATCTCCAACTACTCCTTTTTCTTCGCTTTTTACCTCTTCTGTCATTATTGTTAGTTACTCTGCCAAATAAGAAGAGAATTAACACAAATCCTGTTACTTGTGCAATTTTAGTCTACAGCTTGTGGGTTTTAATAATGAACGTGCAGTTCAAGCTACATCAGAAAGACCTCCCAAGTTTCTAGAAATTGTATAAGTTTGTAAATTTTGAGTAATCAACCTAGAAATTGAATCTTCAAAGAAATTATTAATTGCTTATTTTATAACTTTGGAACAGATTATTTTTGGTGATATTCTTTTTTTTTTCAGGTCGATTGGTGGCTTAAATTCTTTTTATAATAACTTAAAAGTTAAAGGGTATTATTGTGTCGCCATTTTGGATTGTAAGTTTTGTGTGCGCACTAAATAGGTTGCCCCGTTCTAACACAAAACATCTCCGTCAAAATGCAAGGATTAACGGTCAAATCACTACGGAGTCACTATGCAGTAAGTATGAACATTTTTTTTTAATAAGCCTTAAATCCGTCACAATTTTAAATCTTAACCGAACGTAAAATTTTCGATTGTTTTTGTCAACGCAGTGGCTATCGTTACGGCAGCCGTAACGCATTTCCCATTTTCTATCGTTACAGTAGTACTGCAACTTTTATAAAAACATGAGAAGAAAATATAAAATTAGAAGGAAAAAAAGTGAATTTGAACGTTATGAAATTCTGACAATATTTCCCTTTTAAAAAAAATCCTCCAAAGCCTCAGGTTAGTAAAGGAGAAAAATTCGAGTGCAAAATTGAGGTGCGAACCTGCAACCTCGCGGTGCAAAATCCTACCCTCTATCGACTGAGCTGTCGCACTGCTCGCTAAAACGTGGGGAAACAAATAATTATATACCTGCGTGCGTATCAAACAAGTATCGTAGAGGGTGCTAAACAACGGCTGTCGTAACGATAGCCACTTCGTTTTGTCAAATTGCGACGATCGCGGAATGAGCCGCGCTGCATTTGCCGGTCCTTAAAGCTACGCGGTCATATTTCTACCCACTCGCCTTGAATTGCGTATAAATAGGACCGCGTAGCTTTAGCCGGCAAATGCAGCGCGCCTCATTCCGCGATCGTTACAATTAAAAAACAATCGAAAATTTTACGTTAAGATTTAAAATTAAAATTGCATTGCAAGCGTTACCTGCGCAGCCTATGGGGACTGGTTGATACATCAATCATACATACGGGGAGGGGAGGGGGGAACATTTGATAGGAGCATTAGTGTTGAGGGGGTACTTGTGCTTGGCCTTGTCATGCTTGTTGGAACCCCTACAGGCACTAGTGTACGTATATTGCTGTGTTATCCTATTGCAACCCTTCCAGAAAGATTGCTGTGTCTGGCAATCACTTGTCACCCTGTGCACAAGCTGTGAAGCTGTGTATGAGACTGGTCTGAAAATATCTAAGTGTTTTCTCTGTAAATACTTCAATGTTTTCCCTGCTAAATTTGACATTTAAGGACATTTTATCAATTTCTGATAGGTCACTGAAGGGAAAAATTAGTTATCATAAGAGAATCTTTTCACACTTTAATAAACTTGTACACATTGGATGACAGTTTCAAGAATTTCAGCAGTCGAAACTGTTGAATTTACTGCCTTTTGAAAGTATTGGATGTATTTTATGACGTCTCAACCCTTGCCACTCTGGGTTGATTATTTATAAATCTATGTAAGTGAGCATCATCAAACAGCCGTCGTACTGTAAATGCTTGAAAATGATTGTCAGCCTTGCCAATAATTTCATAAATTGTTTCCTTTTCATTTCAGTTGATTCCTCTGTTCGTATCAGTGGGGATTGGAGCTGCATGGGCAGCTTACTACATTGGCCGTCTGGCACTGAAGAACCCAGATGCAACGTAAGTGAACGCAATGATAATTGAATGGGTCCTTGTGTTGTTCATGCTCAGCCGTGCATAAATTTATGCCTAGAATATACTTCAGATCCTCCGCACTGCTCCAGGATGTCACTGGCTCTGCCTCAACATATTGACAGTGATTGCTGGAGGATTTTGCAGTGGTCACCCCTCCAAGAACCACATTCAAGAAACAATGGAGGATTTTGCTAGGGAGTTAGGGTTAAGGTCCTAATTAGTGCAGAAGTTCACTAAAAGAAATGTATTTTTTTTAATAGATGGGATAAGAAGAATAACCCGCACCCATGGACGAAGATCAAGCCCAATGAGAACATAAAGGTACAGTATTTGGGAAATCATCAACACATGTGTCTGTGTTTCCTACTTGTACCTACTTCAAGCTCACACAGAGTAGTAACAAGAGTTTTGTATTTTTTTTACACACAACTTGATTTTCAAGATAAAACGGTTTTACAGATGTAAATGTAAAAGTAAAAGAAAGCTGTGTGTGTATGATCATTATCTAAGCTACATCCAAAACAGCAACACTCACGTGTTGGTGTCTTAATTGTGTGAAAGAACCTAGAATGTGGATTGAGTTACTGGCCAGTGCTGGATTTAACTTTAAATAAATTAACTTTCCTTGCATCAACATTTGTAGGGTTTGGGTAATAACAGGTAAACAGAAACGCTTTGTTTTCATTGAATTGTTGGTTTTATCCTGCAGGCTATGCAAGATCATGCAAATGGTCTGAACAAACTAAATTACATAAAGGTCATTAACCCTCCTGCTACCTGAACAGTCACAGACAGTCAAAAAATCAATCCTGTCCCCTGCCATGCCTTTTCCACAGGCTAGTCACCAACAGTCAGATCATATTTCAAGCAAGCACTGTGACTAGTCAAATTCAGTCAACAGACAAAATGAGACGACAGAATGAGGCAGAGCACACTAACACTACAGTATCCTCCCAATTTTAATATGATTTTTCTCACACCAAAGTGAGTTAGATGGATTAGTCTATTCGTTGGACAATTTTAATTAATTTTAATTTGATTTTGTTCTCTTCAGTTCTATGCCCCGGGAGGAATCGAATTTGCCAAGCTGAAGTCAAATCGACCTGAACTGTAATCATCCAGGCTATTCCCTACTGCGACTCGCAACACGAAACACCATTTGACGAGTCTGAAGTACGGAGGGATCGAGGATGAAGTTTGTTAACATAAATTTACAAATTTGTACAAAGAAATAACTTTTTGGTTTGATTGCTTGCTAGTATTGATAGTATTTGGAGCAGTAGAATATTATGTTGAAGTTCAGTTTTGTGCTCCATAAAATTTGTATAAGCTGATAATTAACTTTGACCTGGTGTCTAAATGCTCGCATCCATGATCATCTTAAGAAGGCATTATTCCAAGTATTGTTTTCTGCTTTTCAAAGAAGCATATTGGCAAGGAGTGTTATCAGATAATTTTCAATTTTGGGCAAGTTATTTATCTTTTTTTTTTACTCAATTGCATGGATAAAGTATGTTGAGTAATAGCCTATTTTAATGTTAAGATAAACTTAGCTGCCAAAACGAAATCCCTCAACAACGATTTTAACGATCAACTATTAGTTGTCCTAAAGAGAAACATAAAATCTGTTCATTGCATGTTGCGGAATGTTGATCAATACTAGTTGGTTGCCTCACAATGTAAGTATTCTACACGTAGTTCTTGGTCATATCCAAAGGTTTTTGGATAGTCTAACTGCACAAACATTTTTCAACAAGGCTGAATTTATTCTTAAAAGATCCCGACGCACAGTCTTCCCCTACCAACAGTATTCGTTTCCCCTTCAAATACAACGGGTGTGTTTCTTGTAGAAATATTTGTAGGGTATTACATATGTCGAGTCCAAAATATCTCTCAGTATTTCAAAATTACAGTACAGTTACTTGGATGTGTTGTGTACTACTCCTGCAGGGTCATATTGGACAATAAGCTTTAACGCACAAGCTAAACATTTGTCAAAACAGCACTGCTATAATTGAGTGACAGGGTTAGGAGTTTTG
The DNA here is from genome assembly GCF_015706575.1 of Patiria miniata. Taxonomy (NCBI): domain Eukaryota; kingdom Metazoa; phylum Echinodermata; class Asteroidea; order Valvatida; family Asterinidae; genus Patiria; species Patiria miniata. The sequence goes on from NW_024037074.1 coordinate 15,606,308, forward strand.
TTTCAGTATGTACGTGTATAAAAACCATCCTATTAAAGACAGAATTTCACTCCCAAGTCCTTACATAATTCCCTGTTACACATGTAGGTTTGGACTTCAACTGATATTGAAATAAAATTCAAAGAGCCAGTCATATAAATTCTCTGTTTGTTTTTCAGAGTTTGTTTGATGTTGAGATTCCATATCAAAGCCAACAATTTTAGGTTCAAGCTGTGCCGTGCGCCAACTTTCTTGAATACCAACTAGCACAATCATACAACATCGGATTTTTGTGACTGCCGGGAACAGCACACATGGATGCCTTTTCCTTCAGTTTGGATGGTTAGGAATTTGTTACAAGTAGTGAAGACCACATTATACTAAATAATGACACAAACACAACTTACTTTGCATGTCATTTTTAATGTCTAAACTAGTATCCGTGTTATTACTAAGCCATTTTTCATTATGGATCTTACACAAACACAATTAGCACACATTCAAACCAAACCTGCAAACTCAAAAACATTTGAACATCTTTTCACAAAGGCCATCTTTGTCAGAATCTCTAAAATGATGACAGCAATAGTCAATCTTTATTATGACTGATTTTCTCTCTCAAGAAATTTGAGTTTCATCAACTAGAGATGTCTGAGGTGTGACCATGTACATCCCGACTTATGATGGCAGACGAGGCCATTTTCCAAACCGCAGCTTTGTCCCCGAACTGTGCCTTCAGCTTCAACGATCTCAGACTTGTAGTATTGGAACTGATGGAAGTTTCCCCAAATTGGCCGCTTACTAGTTGTGTTCCTGATGCAAGATGGAGCTGAGCTATGGAGCCATAGACGAACTCTTATGCAGCATGCAAGAATCTGCTATTAAGAATATTTGCTCAGCACATTGGCCGATACTGGCCAAAATGTCAGTGTATTAGCCAAAACTTGCAGAGCGATTTGTTTCTTCTGCTTAATACCTTCTTGAGAATTAGCTCTGGTAACGTTTTGTAAGCAAATATTTGAGCTTAGCTTAAATTAAGCTATATACCGATAGTGCAAATTACTGTCTGAATCATTTATAATTTGTTACGTTTATTGAGGACAAAACTCATCAATGTTCATAACCAACAAATACAGCAAAACATACACTTGGTGCCTATTGTTTGGGCTTAATTCCACACAGGAGCCATCTGCACTCTTTAAGAGAAAAGAAAGGATTTAAATCCACACTCGCACTTCAAGCGCAAACATTCTATGGTTTTAACAACAACAAATTTTACTTTTAGAAAGAATTTCTTATTATAGGTTAAAGAAAGGGTATATGTAGTACATGTAGTTCACATTGGATTTTTTTTTTTTCATTTGGCAAGTCCAGAAAATTTCAGGCTACAATCTACAGAGAATATTGCATATACGAAAAAAGAGTAAAACAAACATTTTAATGGGATCAACAGTGATAAAATCAAAGCAAAATGTTGAAAAAAAGATATGCATATATGCCCCTTGTAATCAACCGGTCTAGTGTCCCAAAGCGAGTGTTAAAAACACAAAGGAGTTGAGTGACATTAACTGGCACCAGGCTAATCAGGAAACATATGTGCATCTATTCTGCAAATGTGAAGATTTACTTCAAACAAAACTTTGGTACAATTAAAATTGGTAACAAAATTAATAAAACAAAGCAGCTGAATATGGTTACAATGCTGTATCAGTGCAAACCACTCTCATGATCTAAAAAAAAGACACGTTAATTAAATTTATGTAAGTTGCTTTTTAGTGTCCAATACGGCGTGAATGACATCAGTATTTCTTTGTGATTTTAATTTTGCCAAATATTTTTCACACTGGCAAATATTTTGCTGGTCCCAGAGGGCCAGCCTAGTGTCCTGGTGAGCCGGGCAGTGCTATCATATAGGATTACCCCGTAACGCCAATGAATATGCTAAATCTGGACCATTATGGACACACATGCATGAAAAGACTTCCAGTCAATAGCCAGTCTGAATCAATTGAATAGAATTCTGTGCACTCTGTGACCAGCTCTACTATGCTAATTGCCTTGCCTTCAGCTTAAATATTGTGTCTTTAAGATGAGCCCGTTTCTATGGACACAAAGAAACCGTATCTCCTTTTTTTCACACAAATACGAAATGAGATTGTTTACAGCTACCACAAATTAAACACAACAAATTAGCATGAAATACAACTTTGGTACATGTTGTATGTCCCTTCGTATGAAGTATCGGTGGAACTCGCATGTAGTTGTTTATGAACTTATACATCTACAAAGATGCTAGTTTGGTATTACGGAAAAATGATGAAAATGCAATCATTCCAACAGTTTCAAAACTTAGAACTACAAACCCGTTTTTGGATTGCCATGTTATGATACACCCTGTAAGAACTATTAGGTGGTCAGTTATTGCATATACACGTATGTTGAAAAGTGTCCAATACCAATCCAGCATCATGAATGACTATCGTACTCCAAGACTCACTGTAGACTTTGTACACAACTGACAAAGTGATAACACATTGTATCAATAGAATAAGTTATCCAAAATCTTCCCCAAAACAATCCCAAGTGGTTTTTTTTAGTGTTTTTTTAGCAACATTCACAAGTAAACTGCAAAATGTCCATGCAGTGACCCCACCTTATTGCTAACTCCGTACCTAGTTTGACTAAGTAGAAGACCATGTCCATCAAAATCCATCACTCACTCTGCTTCACAGAATGCTTCAGGACCAAATCCATTGAAATCCACCACTGGTTCTGGTGGATTTTGATGGACTTGGTACAAACGGCTTATCTGCCCAAATCCCCCGAAATGGGGGATGGATTTTGAAGGAGTTGATAAGGTTAGGGTAAATAAGAGTACACTATGAATATATTTCTATAAACAATCCAAGTTGATCACTGGCAAAAACTGCAATATTTTTAAAACAGTTAATCTGTGTACTGTTTTGACTCAATTTAATTGCGATAGAGTACAATATGATATAGTCACAACTATTAAATATACATAGTAGGAGTTTTTAACTGATTGTAGGCAACATTGCTTTGCCTTTCAAATCTAACATAAAAAGTTCAAAATTAATCTTTATACTTTCACTGTTTTGTGTATTTTGAAATACATCGCATAGGGCCTAATATATGTTGTATGCGCATACAACTTTTAACACTATAGTCTAGATAAACACATACTTAATTTGAGAATTCAAAATGTGTTCACTCCAAACATTAATTTTTTTTAAATGTATAATTGTTTATACTTAAAGGAGATACATTACCCACACCAAATCATTTCTGCAGCATTTCCTTGGCATCAACATTTTATTCCCCACCTTTCAACAGTATCGCTGCCACCAATTTGCACATCATTTTTATTTCAACACATTGATTTTATTTATTCTATTTTAGTTATTACATTTTTATGGGGATATGGGTCTTAGCATTAGAATGGATAAATGACAATTTAGCAGATCAAGCAGGTATAAGTTCACATGTAGATATACTATCTGCGCCATTTCTGATTTTCAACCCAAAAGTACTTCTTTCAATACCTCCTGCCCTTTTCAAAAAAAGTTTGAACAAAATCAGCTAAAGCTTTCCTTTCTGTTCCTTTCAACAATTAAGACATGAAATATAGCTTCTCTTCTTAAGTCTTAGTATGACTCAATTCTAACTTTGCAAAACCACTGGATGTTCTTTTTCTATGCAAACCTGAATGGGGATGGAAGGGACGGTATTTTAACAGTGGGAACCTATGAAACACAACCCAAGTCCCAAAACACATTTTGTCTCATTTCCTGGCAGCAAAAACGATGCATGGATTATCTTGAACAAAAGGCTGCCACAGGTATCCCTGCGACGTCCCAAATATGTGCAGCGATCGTGTGCAGATTTTGCCAAAAAGGTTAGATCTTTCCATACTTCACAAAAAGTGCAAATCTAGTTTTATGCCACAAAACATACACAACAACATTCGTCGCTGTTGAAAAATGCTCAACATGTTGCAAATTTGAAGAGTTAAAATTTGCAGTGAAATCACAACTTTGCATTCGAATTCAGACAAGTTTGAACCGACCCTCACGATAGCACTAACGCTTTATGATTTTCAACAGAGGGATGCAATGTTGTTGCCAATACCAATGCGATACCATCCCTTTTAATCTTACTCTCAAATTTTGAACAGAAAAAAATGACAACCATGCAGTTTTGCAATGCGACTGAGCATAAGACACCTCATGCGTACAGAATGCGCATGGTGTTGGTAAATCCGGCACCAGAGCGCCAACCATTCACCACAATCAGCGGTGCCCCTTCCTTGAAGAAGCCTCTGTGCAGGCCTCGCTCGACGCCATACTTGACGCGACGATCGATGTCGTCCTGCCAGTTTTCCAATTGAGGTTCCTCAAAGTAGACAGGGAAGCAGCCACGGTACAGATGGATCTTGCGTGCCACCCCGGGGTCACGGACGACCGAGATGATGGGCGCCAGGGGGCGGAAGCGGGACACCATGTGTGCAGATCTGCAATGTGTTAAGACGCTAACTTAAATGATGGTAAAGGATGGAATTTATAAGAACTGTAGGTTTGTCTGTGCTCCGTGCACAAGTACCCCCTCATTGGCAAGCACGTGGCGTGTCCCGTCCATAGGCCTCTTGCAAGTGGTAAAAAAACGCCCTCTCTTGTTTGCGCACAGATCCTATAGGTTTAAAAAAAATTGAAACACGGTGTCCTAGTTTTATCGCAGATCCAAGATCTTGGGCCCTGATGCCAATTGCATTGAGCTTCTAAGCACGAAAATGTGATAAGCAATTCTTTCGTGCTAGCGGCTACCTATAATTGAGGAAAGTCCTCTCCTTACCTTCCAGTCTTCGATAAGATAATGATGGCACCTGCCAGACATTTGAATGAGGCCTCGACGGCAGCGATAGCGATGGTCATAGCAGCACCCGTCGGTATGTCAATAGAGCGGACAAGATTCTCAAACATCATGCGATGGAAGACTGCTGACTCGGCTTCACGGGTGATCTACACACAAAAAATGCATCAAAATGTGAATTATGTATAACCGCTTTCGTCGTGGTGATCACAGTTTGTTTCTGGCAGTGAAAATGCTTGTAATAAAACTGCTGTCAGGTAGTGTCTTGGAAAACTCAGAAAAATGTTTAATGTTTAATTGGGAAATCTACCTGTTCTTAATTGGGAACACAAAGGATTCCAACTGCCAACATCAACTGTTTGTAATGTGGTGCTTATAAAGAGCTTAAAGCAGATCTCTTGAAGCCCTTCACAATTATTATCACTTCTCATCAGGCCATAAGACCAGTATTTTTTTAACAGTTCGAGTTCAATGCATCTGTTCGGTACTATTTATACATCTGGGTAAGTAAGTACAGTCAAGTCTGTCCCGAGCCATGTGGTTCATCTCGCTGGCGATTATCTCTGGTTTCAGAAGCATGAAACGACTGAGAATATTTCTAATCCACCTGGATGGGATGCCTGTCCATCGCAAGTTACTCCCCAGCTAATGCCAGTACCCATTTATACTCCTGGGTGGAGAGAGGCAAGTGGGGTGAAGTGGCTTGCCCAAGGACACAACATATGACCATAAGCTGGATTCAACCCCTGACCCTCTGATCATGAGTCACAAACCCTAACCACAAGGCCACACTCCCCAATCCTGGGTAGAGTAAGGCAATTATAGTTAAGTGTCTTGCCTATGAACACAAGAACTATGAACCCTGTCAGTGTTTAAAATCACAGACTGCTACATATGAGATGGACACCATAACCACTGCAACATGGCACTCTTTTCTAAATTGTGAAAAGCGTGTTTTGGCTCTTAGTGAGCAGGCCTCCATAGCGCCCTCTATTGTAGTCGCGCAGCTGTTATACACTCACCCCATGCATCATCGCACATGCTTCCACAGGGTAGGACCCTTTGGCAGTCTCGCCAGACAGCATGACGCAGTCTGCCCCGTCCAGCACGGCATTGGCCACGTCGCTGGTCTCGGCACGAGTGGGCCGAGGGTTTTTGACCATACTATCCAACATCTAGACGGCCAGACAAGAAAGACTGAACGTTAAATCAGTTCAAAACCACCAGTACAGGGTTGTAGCATGTATTACTTAAAAAAAGGAGTGTGTTCATCTGGTCACAGCTCTTGTTCAAACATAATTGGTTTCCGAGATTGGAAAATTGAGACCTCGTTTTTCGTGAAGGAATGAGTTTCTCCACTGTGCCTTGGTCATTTAAAACAAAAACTTGTTTGAAGGATTTGGTGCATCACAAAGCAAGCTGTGTATTTTGGCATGGAGTATGCACAACTCATTTGCATCCGAATGTACACAAACCCACAGCTTCTTTATGTGGGTAATGACAGCCATTATTATCAAGTGTCCGTCATATAACTCTCATTGACACTCTCATTGACACTTGTATACAGAGTCCTTACACACCTCCTCCCCCCACCCCCACCTTTTCCACAAGCAAGACTTTTAGCCCAGATTTTTCACCTGAGTAGCACAGATGACCGGTTTGCCGACTTGGTTACAGCGGCTGATCATCATCTTCTGAGCAAGGAAGACTTTCTCCGGCGGGATCTCAATGCCCAGGTCGCCCCTAGCGACCATGATGCCATCGCTAGCTTCGAGAATCTCATCAAATCTAGAGAAAGGGAGACCAAACAAATGTATCTCAACAAAAAAGGTTAAACGGAAAGTAACATTTTTAAAAGGATATCTGTGTTACTGTGTACCTGTGTAGTCCTTCGTGGTTCTCAATTTTGCTGATGACAGCGATATGTTTGCCGGTTTCACCGAGAACGCTGCGCACTTGTGCGACATCGGAGGCCTTGCGGATGAACGATGCAAACACCATGTCCACCTGGCATGAGAGAGGACAAAAGGGTGTTATGATCAAAACATGATCATGGCAATTTATTTTTGATTCTGATCAGGCCCAACAAACATTCCTCATGCCATCTCATGAGCTCCTTCAAGAAAGGGAAGAAAGTCAATTGTACATAGCAAAGGTCTGAAAATTGAATGAAAAATGTGAATCATGCATTTCTTTCAGAGCTGATGATCTCTTTCTCTCAGTTTAAAAAAGCCTGATTTCAGACCAAAGTCTTCACAAAATCTCATGCCTGCTTTTGGAGTATTCAACAAACCGCTCATTTAAACAGAACAACCATCCCTGCTCTCACAGAAACCATCGTCTCTTGTGGTAAATTGTCTTGCCCAAGGACACATGAATCAAGCCTCACAGGTTGGACTTGGCATTGAAATAATTCACTTGTTGGATCCAACTGCACTGGACAGATTTCGGACTTGCACAACTGTTGCATATCATTTTTAATAGGGTGTCTGGCCAAAATTAACCAAGATTATATAGTAAAACCAAAGCCAAGTGTAGTACCTGGCCATGGTTACACAGTGTCTATGTGAAGTGGCTTCACCCACCTCCATAGACACATGTGTATCTATGAGCCATAGCCCAGTCATTTTGATGCAGCCCTAGGCTTAAGAGAAACCTTACAGCCAGGCCAATGCCAACGATTTACTCACCCCGTGCTCCACGCCGAACCTTAGATCAGACTTGTCCTTCTCAGAGACGGCCGGCAGGTCAACGATAGCCTCTGGGAGGTTAACGCCCTTCTTTGACCCCAGCATGCCTCCATTCACGATGTCGCAGTCAATGAAATCATCACCTGTACACAATGACAAACAATAGGGATGTATTAACAGTGTTGTAGTCAAGGCACTTGTGATAAAAATCACATCATAACTCGGGTAAGCAAATCACAAGACAACGATAGCAATAACGAAAGGAATGCCTTTGTCAACATTTGTTTTAACCCTCCTTTTGTTTGATCAGTCACAGACAGTCAAAATGTCCATCCTCTACCCCTGCCATGCCTTTTACGCAGGCTAGTCACCAACAGGCAGACCACATAAGCACTAGGTCTAGTCAAATTCCACCAACAGACAAAAGCTGCAAGTAACTGGTAGTTTCAGCTAGCACTGATCGCTGCAAATATTGCTTCCATGATCTATGTGCTAAGCAAGAAGCACCCGGGTACCAGTCACAAGCATACATGGTATGACAGTTTGACCGGTAACCCATTTTGCTAAGCCAATTTCTGTGCTTAAGCAGCTCCATGAAAGACAGACCGCATCCGAATTACTTGGCAATGGCTGGAAATAACACACAAGTCTATGGGAAGTGGCTGCAGTCACTTCCATAGGCACACGTATTCTGAACACAGACTCAAAATGGCGGATTATTGTGGACAGCCTGTTAAGGCCGTGTCCGAAACAGGCTTCCAGAGCTACGGCTACGTCTATTGTCAGTGCGTTCCCGCGTATTTTCAATGGGCGCGGCCCTAGACCTAGCTCTAGACTGTTGATTCGGATGCAGCCTAAGTCTGATACCAACCAGCGCATTGATTGTCAGGTTGACCTATAATGTAGGGGTCAACCTGATTTAAATATCTATGTGCGTACCGATAGGGTGCTGCGTTAAGCATGATGCACTGGCAAAGTAGGCCAATCAAACTAAAGGGGAGGCAGCAGAGCCAAGACGCATCAGTAAGATAATACAAGCAAGAGGCCGTTGCCTGTCCTCATATACACATGTGTTATGAGGTCAGATCTCGGGCCTACATGAAAGTGCCGCCGGAAGAGAACACTTAACTCACCAATGACTTCTACCTCAAGGGAGATGAGTCCGTCGTCAATGTAGATAATACCGCCTGGCTCTAGCACTTGCCTCATGTTGGGGTAGTCAGCGTAAATACGCTCTTTTTTGCCGCACTCGGCATGCGCTGGATTCAAGGAGACTCGGATCTTTTCTCCTGTGGTTAGCTCGACCTCAGCACTCCCTCCCTGCACGGGTACAAATCAGGCAAACAGGATACAAGTGTTGTTGTTAAAGCCCGTCACAAATCACAACAAATGCAGTCACAGGTAAATATAGAATCAGCTTATCCCGAGTCAAGTCACAGGCTATTCCAATGATCTGTGGCAGGTGCATTTCAGCATAGTTCATCCACTGTTACTTGTGACTGGACTTGTGATTTTTTTTTTTTCAATTCAATTCCATTCAAATTGGTTAATTAATTGAACATGATTTACAATTAAAAAAAAAATTGAAAATATTTTATGGACTCTGTTGAACAATAGAATAGTGCTGCACATTGTCAAATAATTTAGTATTAGATTACTTGAAACTGCGTTTGACTGAATATTTGGATATTCGAAATTGCCACCTGCAACTACGTGCCACGTCAGCAAAAGTTGCATGCAGAGGGCCCCGGATAATATTTGCATGCGGTGAACGATAGTGTTTTGCAGTAACTATTTCATAACTGCCTAAGGCTTTAACCTGCTAAAAGGATGGGAAAAAATAAACTGCCGTCAACAAAAAAGTTACAGTCAACAAAAAAGTGGCATCTGACAATAAAGCGCCAAAACTTTATGATAAAATTACATCGCAGTTGCGAGTATGTAAACACCGGCAAACGTGGACTAGGGACAAAAGGGTTAGGGCACGAACGGTCCACGATTGACCGATTGTCCACGATTGAAATTCCTGTACAAAACCAATGAGAGCTGTTGCTAAAAAGTTAAGAGTACAAACAAAGGAATGAGGATTTGGGACAATAGGGGGTCCACGATTGCCGGTGTTTACAAAGATGGGTGTGTGTGCTTGAGTATTTGTTAAAAAAAATTTAACATTCAAACCTGCAAATAGCTATTTGAATATTCGGTTGATATTTGGATATTTGGTTGATATTTGGAAATTTGGTATATCGGGGACAGCCCTATTCAAAAGAGAAGAAAGACAAATGATAGTAACTTGAATGCCGCATTCCACCAACATAATGGTTAACTTAGGAAAGTATTAAAAGCTCATACATGTACATTAGTTCTCCCTTTATTTTTGCTAAAAGAACCCAAATTTTGATGACGGCTCAAAATCCAATGACTTGATCTTACCCCTTCCAGCAAGCCAGTACGAATCTCGGGTCCTTTGGTGTCGAGGGCAATACCGATGTTGCGGTTGAACTTGAACCGTGTTGATGCTTCACGCACGTTTTCAATGGTCTTGGCGTGATACTGGAGAAAAATACAATAAAATATCAGAAGAAATGAGGGGCAGGGAATCCCATCAATACTTTCAACAATCAATGCGAAAAAATCACGGCAAAGATAGTTTCAATAAAGCCAATGAAACTGAGAAACTATTCAAAAGCACAAATAACACTGTAGCTAATTGAAATATTTATGTACCCATGTTCCTTTGCAATAAATTCCAATGAATAACAGAAATAAAGGATATTATGTTGCATTCTTTAATAGAACTTGCTAAGCTAATGGACTGATTGTTTAAATCATAATCCTTTGCCAAAATTTTGTAAACAATTTAAGATAATAATTTTGATCAGATATGCATAAATGTGAAGCTACCTTTTTAGATCTGTTCAGGTCTATATATAGCAAAACTATATTCCACAAGTCTTCTGAAGACTTTTATGGGCTATACACTAGATTTGCTACTAGCGAAGCCGTACCTCGTGAGTTCCATGAGAGAAGTTCATCCGCGCAATGTTCATGCCTGCCTGAATCATTTTTTCCAGGGTGTTTACTTCTCTGGAAACTGGCCCTGTATTAAAAAAAACACACACACAAAAACAAAAACAAGTCACTAGATGAACAATAAATGTATTTCAAGGTGAAGGGAAAATCCCGTTTTGAATTTTAATTCCCCCGAGGCAAATAATTCCAATGATACAATCATGTTGACGGACATGACTTTGTGGTCAAGAGCATCAAACGCAAGGCCAGTGGGTACTTCTGAAGGTTGTGGGTTCGAGTCCAGCCTGGGGTTGTGGTGCATGTGCCCTTGGGCAAGGCACTTTGTCACTCTTTGCTTTCTCCCCACCCAGGAGTAGATGGGTACCTGTGAGGGCAGCGATGTTTACTGTAACTGATTAAGCTGCTTTGCCCCTAAATGGCAGCATAGAGCTGTATGGGCTTCGTGCACAAGTACCCCTTCAACGGCCAGAAAAGTAGAGTTGGGGGAGACCTAGACTGGTTCCTGGTCCATCCACTGCGTATTTTGAATGATCCAAAGTTATTGGGGGTGGGGATTAGTCTTGGAGACCATCACAAGTTAGTTTTAAACGTATTCGCGCGTCGACGACATTCAGGAAGTCGTGCGTACTTTGCGTGCGAACCAGTACAGTACGCACACGCCGTGTCCCCCGTCCACAGGGCTTTCGGAAGTGGTAAAAACACGCCCTCTATTGTTGGCGCACGGAGCCCATACTTCTGGGAGCTATGTTTCATTGACCCAATGAGCAGGGTAATAATGATGTTGAGCCTCCAGCACTAATTCCATTTGATATGTGCACTTTATAAATATGCATCATCATTATCATTTGAGAACAATCATGGGTACCCTCACCGATTGTGGCAATGATTCCGGTGTTCCGCACGTTGCCCGGCCGGCTGTCAATATGCAGCTTGCTCTGATGGTCCAGGAAGGAGTTGGCCGTCACGACTTTGTACTGGGTGGCCTGGAAGTAATGTTCGCTCTCCATTCCTTCCATGGCCCCCTCACTGGCATGGGTGACACGCTTCATCTTTCTACCTGATTGCAAAAAAAACACATCCACACGGTATTCACATTTTTCCCCCTTAAAATCGACCTCCTCGTAAAACAAAACAAATATGAATAGGTATTGGGCATTTTCTTGCCATTGGTTTTTTTTGTTAAACGTCGGATATTATTTGAACTTTGTTTGGCAAATAAGGTTTTTACTCTTTAAAAAGTTCATGACTATAAACTCTTGTTAACCTTACCTTGCTACTTTTTAGCAGAAGTAATAAAAGAGGGCAATTATGAAAAGCCACTGTTGGATTAGGATTCAATTATAGCACAAACAACACCACTTATATGTATTGTCAGATATCCCCTCCCCACCACCTGCTCCCCCCCCCCACCACCACCAAAATTGGCAGTATATAATTCATTGCATGCACTTTAAGCTTAAATACATACCTGTCTGTATGAGGACACTGTTCTTCCTTCATGTAATTACTATGGTCCTTAGCTCCATGCACGGACATAAACCACTTTACAGTTAATTTGCCCCATTTAATGCATAATTAACCCATTTTGATAGTCACTTCCTCAAGGGCATTTATTTATTTATTTATTTATTATTTATTTATTTCTTGTTTATCCTGGGGAGACCTTTCAGTCACCCAATTGGTGTTAAATGAGACTTGATAGGTTTGCATGGTGGACATGAACAATGAATGGGAGGTTTGTGGTAACACCATGTGAATAATATCTATTTCGAGTGTGGTGCTGAGAAGAACCAGTTGTTTTAACTTGAGGTTTCGAACAGTGTACTCTGTTCATTAACAATTGGTGCTATCCGTCACTTCCTTTTAATGTCACGTGGCCTGATTGTCACTTCACTAACTAACGTTTTGCTCCATTGTCCCCAATTGTCTTTTGCCACTTCATCCCACTGACTGTGACTTTGTCCAACTGTCAGTTGGAACCATTGCTACTTTGCCTCATTGTCACTTCACCCATAACATCACTTCACTACGCTCTTGTCATTTTGCCTCGGTGACACTTCGTCCAGTTGTCACTTAGCCAATTAATCACTTTACCATGGCACACTTCCTAAGTTCCTATCATCATGGCCCAAATGTTACTTTGCCCTATTGTCACTCCAACAATTAGCACTCTATCCCATTGTCACTTAGCCTCATTGGCACCTTCTTATTAGAACTTAAATCCCATTATTATTGTGCCCCACAGAGTTTACATAATTGTTGTTTCATGTTTAGCGCCATTACAACTATTCTATTGGAACTTTATCCCGTTGTATTTGTGCCCAATTGGTTTTTTTTTTTGCACCACAGTCACTTTGCCCCATTTCAACTTCCTAGTATATGCTTAGTATTTTCATTAAAAAAAAGTAGTTTTGAACAGATGTTCCTAACAAAACTTGACGCATTGAGTTTTCCAGACTTTGTCGAGTGCGGTAACGCTGGTGATAACGCACCATACAAGTAGCCAGAACCCCAGTATGGTTGTTCCTTGCGGACGGCAGCATTCTGCTCCTTGGGAGGATTTTCACTGCTCATGGCCGACACAACTCCAAACTTAACAGTATGGCGATCTGGAAACGGTATTTGAAAATTACCTCTTTCAACTTCTATTCTCTTTTTTCATGGAGCGAGAACTAAATTTAACTAGAGGTCTATGTCTGTTTAAGAACAGAACATAGGGCTTTCCCTTTCTGCACTACAATTTTTTTTAATGAGTTTATGCTTTTTTTGGCGATGTGTAGTCATGTACATGTAAATGATAATTTTGTGTGCAAAGTGCATTTAATGTAAATTATTGCTACATGTAGTAGCCAAAAAATGGAAAGGTGTAAATGTTCATTAAAAATCAGTTGATGACGTCATCTTGACATCATTTTGAAGTTTGCATACTTGTTACCTTATCTACATTCATCTACCCTTATATGTTTTTAGCAAAAAAACGAATTTTTGATGACGTCACACATTTTAAACATTTTGTGCAAATATCTATGACCTAACAAACCCATCACAGAAAGAATTTTGAATTGAGATACAGCAATCAACTTTAAAAAGTCAAAAGGTATTATATCCTTACACGATATTTTGACAATGGCTTGTTTTATTTTTTCCAACAGGAAAAAAAATCAAAAATAAAAACGGATAAGCTATCGGTAAGAAACAATTATGACCTCAATGTATACATCCGGCGTGCATGTCAATGTACTTGCATGACTGAGATGACATTTAAATGGAATGGCGTTGAAATGGGACGAAGTACCATGGAGTGAAGTGACAATGAGACAAATGGACGAAGTCAGAGTCAGACCGAAGCCTCAATTTCTGACAACAACCTGCAAAACAAATAAGGCCAAATCTATGTAATCTTCTTACAATCAAACTTTACCAAAATTTCAGAGATGAGGATTTATTCCAGAGTATTTCATCTGTCAAACTTTGGGTCTTATTTCAAATTATTACATTATTGTGAATATAGGTATAAATCGAATTTTTTTCACTAGGGTGAGGTGACAACAATCAGAATTTCCTGATGTTAGTACACCTTTTTCCCATTTAACCACTTTTTCTCCATTTTTAACAAATTTGCCAGAAATATTTTTTTTCATTAATTAAAATAATATCAGGAGTTCAAAAATGGATGAAGTGAAGTGACAATGGGCCAAAGTGGTAATGCTATGGTAATGTAAAGACTAAACACTAAAGGAGCCATAACCCTTTCTACAAAGAGGCTACAATTTTGTTGGAAACAAATATAAAATGACAAAATATTGACAATATTCATGTACTTGATGTATAGTCCTATATGCAAAATATACTGCAAATGTATGACTATAAATAAAAAATAAATAAAAAAAATAAAAACAGAAAAGAAAAGAGGCGACCGTCTGACCGTGAAAAAGGGAGCGGGATGGAATAAATTCATGAAAATTTAGAAAATTCCATTGTGCATAACAGCAAACATTGGCAAAAGACACAGTAGATCAGATCAGATTTCTTCCTAGCAAGGAACCTTGCTCTTTTTCGCCTGCTGACTTGTGAACAGAAAATACACATTGGTCTGGCCACCGAGGAATTTAACCATTGACATGACACCTAATGACCTATTCCTTCCTCTGTTTGCACGTGATAAAAACCCTGGCGTAACTGTAAATGGATATCTGTTTATAACGGTCGCTTGTCTTTATTATGTTTGTCCAGTCAGTGATGTGTGGGTGGCCGGCCGTGGGCATAGATTTTGACTGAACATGCACATGACATGCTGAAGCATCGTGATCATTCATTGCATTGTTGGCATTTGCCGGAAGGAACAGTTAATAAACCCTTTCCCATTCATTAAATACACAAACATTTCATTTAAAATATATATTTTGAACACTGTTATTTAACATGTTTAATAATTTCATGAGAACAACGCAATACCTGGTTACTTCAAGGATTTTTCTAAAGAAATCCTGGAGATGTCGAGGTACTTCGTCAGCTTCCCAGGGGCTCGCTCGATGCAGCTCGCAAATAAAAACCCTTTGTACTGCATGGTAACTTTAAACTTCCAATAGCGGAATTGCGGAATTGTTGAATAGGTGCCAGACTATTCACTGGTAAACAAAGCTGAACTTTGATAACGCGTGACTGACAGGGAATCAGTCGTGTTGAGTATCAGGCGATACGGCGATGTCGGCTGTTTTGGGGCTATGACTAAGAATGACTTCGTACAGTGAACATCCTTAGCCACTAACAAAAACTCCAGCTCAGACGGATTATTCACATCACAACAAACACAGAGGGAATGTCCCTCACTCTGTCCTGTGTGATTGTGATTCATGTGATCAGTTCATTCTGCTCATTGATGTGTCGTATTTTTCCCATCATCCAAGATGAAAAGGCTTCAGCAGTTTGTGGAGAAAAAGAAAGTTGATCACAAGTTCAAGCAGGCTGGATCTGGCCACAGACTTGACGAGCAGCGACAAATGTATTAATTTGGATTCAACTTTAGCATGGCTAATTTTTGAATTGGATAAATTGTTTATCAGTTGCTTAATAACTTAATTTTAAGCTTGGGGCCTTTTGTTGGATGCAGTTTGTGGATTGGGTGATTATCGCTCAACTGTCTCCAATCCATGATTTACGCATTCATCAGTCGATTGTTTAAACATTGGCCATGTTGGTTGATCAGGCATATGGCAGAGCGTGTTTGGTTTTATTGCAATGCAGTACAAAATCAACTGACTGCGCAAACCCATTCCTGATATTGTTATATTGATAAATAGACCGATCACACATTTTCTGCAATGCACGATAAGCCAGTTATGCAAATTCCTGCTTAATCAACTGATTGCCCAAGTTGTCTTCCGTACATGATCAAGCAGAGTTTATGTGATTGATCAACAACCAGTATTACGCCCCCACCCCACCTACCCCTTCTCGGACACTTTATTCTAAGTACTGTTTGTGACCTCATTAAAGGTCATAAGTGTGTAGTCCTAGTAACTTGGACTCAATGAATCGCCTTTTTTAACACTCATGACATTTGGACATGGTCTGGCGATCTATGTTAAAAATGTGATTCGTAGAGTCCTAGTTACTCAGACTAATCAGTGTGTTAAGTTTTACACACATTGTGTTAATGTTATTTTTACGCTTTATTTTTCACAGGCCTGTTGCTACAAGTTCCCAGCAGCAGCAAGTTCGTGTGACCCCAGCACCAAGTGCAGCACGAGCTGGCGAGGCAGCCTTAGCAAGGCTTCAACCAGACCGGCCAGCATCAGCAGCCAAAATGAAACAACTCAAAGCAAAGGGTCAGTAAGTCAGTCAAAGGTGGATTACTCTCAACCTATAGCATCGGTCCCGACCATAGTATGGACTAGGGGCAGTCCCAACCATAGTTTGGACAATCTGGAGCATTGTGTAACTATAGTTTGGAAGAACCTCCTAGGGACGGATCAGCTTTTGGGTCAAGGGGGTGGGGGTTATCTGTCAAGGGGGGGGGGAGGAGGGTTAGCAGGCACGGTGCTATTTTTTCTACATGATTTTCCTAATGTTTGCAACCCAAGGGGGGGGGTGTTTAAGACTGCTCCCCCCCCCCCTCCCAGATATAAAATTCAGGAGTCTGTTCCATCTGAAACTCCTGAAAATAAGGATTTTGTCTGACTTTCAAAATTCCAATGCAATTTTCTCCTTTCTGACAATTTTTACAACCCAGAACTTCTACATAATGAACCTTAGGTAACGGAGGATATATTCTCCAAATTTAAGGTCAAAATCATGCTTTGAAATTTGTTTTTTTCACTCATGCAGCCGCAGCCGAGAGAGAAGCAGAACAAGCGGCTATGGACAGGATGAACAACCCGACAGTGTCCTCGCGGGTATTGTCTAAGAATGGCTTCATCGTTTCTGTCACTTTTGGAATGTTGCGACTGGAAATGGAAAAGTCTTGAATTGGCGCTCCCTCCCAGCTGGAACAGGCTGCTCCAGAGTTATTGGGCACAGACACATATAGACTATATGTTCCCTAACAATAAGTTTGAGAACTAATAGTGCACATATGGCGTTTCCAGGCCAGGTTGATTTAAAAAAAAGAAAAAAGATTACATCCAAAGTCATGATACCAGCAACATCAGTAATGTTGCAAACCTGGGAAATGGCAATCGTGGATCACGAGAGAGTAAAATTGAAATTGTCTCCATGATTTCTGTATTTACCACTGGATCATTTTTTTCGTCTTCCACTGCCCCTTAGGCATCAGGCAGGTCAACTTCTCCCGAGCAGCCAGCTTTCCATGATGACCAAGCCCCTGTTTCTGTGAGTGGCATCTTCTATCAGTGCCCGCTGGGCTGTTCTCCAGTCATTCCAAAAGCGTCGGTGGACGAACACCTGCAGATGTGCCTGCTGACCAGGGTAAGCAGCAAGCATCTGTCAGTTTTGCTGGAGGTGGGTCGTTAATATGGACTCCGTGAATTAAGGAAAGAGGGCGCTGTTTACAACAAAAGTGTGAGAAGGATACTTTGCTGGGTCACACAGGCCGGGCACCAGTTATATGTGCAGGGCACCAGTATGCTTAAGGCAAGATGGCGGACAGCAGTCCTTCAATATTCGCACTCTTTCTCATTTACACCACTGAGGGGGCTCTTGTGCACGGAGTTCATATTGGAAAGAATTGAATGAATCTAAACCGACTCGTTTCGGTTTTTTATTTCCTAAAATAAATTTGAAAAAAATATGTTGCATTATGGCGATTGTTATACTATCACTACGTTGTGTTTTTTTTTTCAGTTGCTTCCTGAAAATCCCCTAGAGGCTTCGGCCAAAATGGTCCACACCTATAATAAGGACAAGGAAAAACGCCAGGCTGGAATAGACATCATGTGCAAGTAAGCTGAAAATAGTTTAAAATGAAAAATAAAAAAAAACCCACCAATTTCCTTTTTTCTTTTTAATTTCTGAGTATAAAGGAAAATCCAACCATCTGGCCACAATTGGAGGCATAACTCACGTGGGACCTCACTCACATTATGTTGCACACTTGGCCAATAGAACTGTAGATGGTACTCTAATAAGCTAGTGAAGGACACTTGCGTGTGTCAATTGATTATGCATGCTCTCTAATGTCTTTCAATGTGAGTGGTCTTTGTCATTTTCAAAGCTGAAGGGAACTTGTGCACTATGGACACTGAGCACAAGAACCCCTCAACTCTGATAAAGTGACAATCTGAACTCTTGAACTCTTTGCACAACCTCCTCTGAAAACAGCAAACTGTAAATTACATTTGCGTTTCAGATATTTAGAGAACGTGTGCAATAATCTTGCCGAGGAGAAGTACCAGAGGATCCGCATGGGTAACAAGGCCTACGTGGAGAAGGTGGCGTGTCTCGAAGGCTCACACGAGTTCTTGCAAGCGGTGGGATTTTTACCCAAGATGCTGCCCCACCAAGGTATAAACTTGGGCTATTTTGTGACCATATGTGGATGCAAAATGGACAAACATTTTACACACCAAGTGCAACTCGGCTGTGGCCATGTTGAAGACTTAATTATGTACCCGTGGATCCTGCCTGTCAATCAAACAGTGCACATTGAACAATTAGATCAAGATTTTTGGTCATGTGACCATGGTAGCTTAGAAATGTACACAAACCAGAGATAGGGGGCCTTATTTTTATAGCCAATTCCAGAATGGTCAATAGAGGTTTCGTATGAACCAAGGTGATTGTTGTGCTTCTTGTTCATAGGCAGGACACTTTACATAAATACTTCCTTCTCAAAGGAGCCAAAGCCATTTTGGTAAAGATTGCCGATTCCTCATTTATTAACACAGAAACGGCTTTGAAAGACATATCACATGATTCACTTGATTCAGAATGAAAAAAAAGAGATTGAACGTTAAAAAGACTCTTTAGGCGAATGAATTAGATCTTCCCCAACAAGTTTGAAAGTTTTTGCTTACGACATTTTGCTTGTTTTGTTTTCTCAGAGACGGAAGAGGCTTTCTTAGTGTTGACCCCCGAAGCAGCAGCCAACATAGAGCAGCTGAGGTCGGCATGCGAGCTCTTACAGACAGCCCAACCCTTGAAGGCTTCCCTCCATCGGGACCTGAAGGTCTATCAGAAGTCCTCTCAGGCCAGCCAGTTCCAACTGCCCCAGGACTTCTACAGAATCAAACCGGAAGAGGCCAAGAGACAACAGCAACTCAGGTACCTGTCTCCCCATTAGTGTTATAGTTGGTCCATTATAAGTCCCTCTGAAGTCTGTTCAGAAGTAAAGTGTAAGTCATTTCACAAGTCCAGTCACAAGCAGCAGGGGATGAACCAACAACAATGGTGCGCTTTTGTCACAGTTTTTGTTTGAATAGCTTGTGACTTGACTTGGGACTGGATGATTCATAATGGACTTGGCTACAACGCTGTTCGTGGTCAAAACTGTTCACAAATATTGACTGCTAAAGATGTGAGACATGACTCGTTTTTACACACAAATTGAATTCATTGAAACTCATTTATGGTTTTTTTTTTTTCAGGTTTGAGATTTTATAATAATATTATTAGTGCCGTATTTTCAATGCTTTCAGAGAGCTTATAAGAAATATAAGAGCTTGTAAGAAATATATCCAAATCTTTTTTGTTTTGTAATTTTGTCTAAGTCATTTCTAAGGCCAAGTTGATCAAAGTTATGTTGTTTTTTAATTTTAAAATAGGACTGAGGAAGTAGAACGCAATGCCGTGCTGCGGACCAAAGCTATGAAGGAGGCTGAGGCACTCAGGAATCTACGGAGATATCGATACGCTCTGATCCGAGTCCGGTTCCCCAATGGAATTCTCCTCCAAGGTCAGCCAGCTCTTGAAGAAGATCAGTCTCTGTTGTTTCTTTACAAGACTTTCTCTTGAGGTGGCCAGTGCGGTATTAAAAAATATCATTATAATTCAGGCAACTCAGATCATTGGAACAAAATGGAATTTAATATGAGGTTAAAGATACATTCCCCGTGCTATTTTTGAGTTTCATCCCAAAAAAATAGATTTCTTTTCTAAACTGCTATTTTTCTATCAATACACAAGGTATTTACTTTTGAATGAGACATCGACCGAAAAAATTGGCCCATGTTTAGTTATTGAATTATTACTATAGTAATTTCAAATTATTGGCTACCAGACAATAATTTCCGTGGTAGGCTGGTTTCCAGCCCACAATCAGTAACGATAATGTACGGACGAGGAGCTAGTAATTTGGACACGGCCAGTCACTTGTCTCATGAGCTCTAAGAAACAGCTTCAGAAATCCACAAGATGGCAATTCTTTCAAACAAAAAATTTCTATTTGAATGCCAGGCACATTCCACGCATCAGATAAGCTGTCTGAGGTCTTTGAGTTCATCAGGTGCTCACTTATCAATGACTGGCAGCCCTTCATTCTGACTGATGCAACAGGACTGAAACTAACGGAGGAAGACTGCAAGTTGGCTGAGCTCAAGCTGGTAAGATACGCTCAGAGAGGCTCATGAGTTACAGCTCAACAGGCATTTTTAACCCAAGCACAGCAGGTTTTTTTTCTGGCTATCTTGAAGCTTGGAATGGGGGGGGGGGGGGTAAGAGTCCACCCCTTTCTGATCTTAGAAAAACAATGAGTGTTTTTATAAAATATACAAGTAGAACATTTTCTGTTATATAAGCAAAGCATTTTGTAATTATGGTCATTTACATGCCATGTTTCTGTCAGTGCAGAAGGGTGTTGTCCTGTACATAATCAATGAAAAACACAAGGGTTTTTTGGTACATCGCGTTATAAATGTGACTTTTTGCATGATTGCCACATCAGATTTTCCTGAAATTGATGTCAAGATGTCTGCGCGACATCAGTCTAAAATTGTAAATGCTCTTGTGGAAATAAAACTGTGTGGTGTCACATGGACCAACCTAGCCACTTTAGGGTTAAGATATACAATTTAATAAAAATTTTATTTTGATGTGTTTCAGGCACCAGCGGCTGTTGTCAACTTTTCATGGGACGCAGCGATCATGGAAGAAATTGTGGCAGCCCAGGGGTTCGTGCAAGAGGGTGATTACCTCAAACCAGAGCTCATCAATGCAATCCAAAGTCTCTGAGCCGTGGAGATACAAAAACTAGAGACAATATAGTAATTGAGTGGACCGTCTTGTTCACGCAACTTGTCCAGCTTGTTGTAGGGTGACCTGGCGTGATGTCATCAACGAGTTTGTTGGGCTCAATGGGGTCCGTGCACAAGTACCCCCTCAACGGTAAGAAAGGGACAGTTGGGGATGACAACCTTAAGAGACAT
This sequence comes from Patiria miniata, assembly GCF_015706575.1. Lineage (NCBI taxonomy): Eukaryota > Metazoa > Echinodermata > Asteroidea > Valvatida > Asterinidae > Patiria > Patiria miniata. Next base: position 15,627,717 of record NW_024037074.1, read on the forward strand.
TCGAAAGCATTACTGATGATGCCAGATGCTGACGCGAAGACGCTTTAACTGTTTATACATTCAGAATATACTTAGTAAATGCATACTTCTCACCATACACATGTAAACCGTGTCCTAATTACTTGGCAACAGCTTGACATGACACACCTGTTTATGGTAGCGGCTGCAGCCACTTCCCATAGACACGTGTGTAATTTCAAGCCGTAGCCAAGTAATTTGGACCCAGCCCTAGCCACGGAATTGTTATGCTTATGATTACCATTTTGTGCTTACAGTGTTAGTGAGGACATTTTGTGTTAACCCTGTAAGCAGAGAGTCCACAGTCACACGCATTTGCGTTCACACTCAGAAATTCCTTTTCAACCCTTGAAATATGCTAAACATTTTTCTTTTATATTTTAGCAAAACCATGAAATTTGGCCATGATGCTTTTGGATTCAGGAAGATTCCTAACAATTTTGTTTCAAAATTATTTGAAAATCGTAATTTTCAGGGTATTCCATAATTATTCAACGCTTACAGGTTTATTTACTTTGTGCAGATATAAATATTTTTCTGAGAGAAATTGAAGTCATTAAGGAATTCAAAAGATATTTGTAAAATTTCACAGTGTTGAAAAACTGTTTAAATTAAGCTTATTAATCGATACAGATTTACTTCAACAATTGTAAACATTGTAATTGATATTTGTAGACATAGTTAACATTGTAAATGGATCTATTCATGTCCACGAGAAAATACATTACGTATGAGAGTTATATATGAGACTTTAGAAAAAGAAGTCAAAATTTAAAGAGGGGATGTAGAGCATGTAATAATAGAAACATATTTACTATCTGCGTGGCAATTTGGGGTGTATTTTTCAAGTTTCCAGTTATTCAGGTTTCAAATAATGTATGTCTATAGTTGAAAATGTTTATTGTATGTTTATTCATGGCAAAGATTAAAATTACTTCCTGACATCAGACATTTTTTGGTTACAATATTTGGCCAGATGGATGATCTTGTTCAAGTTCGGAAGTGTATTCTAGTATTTGTTAAAGAATTTGACACTGTACATGTATGTGACAGCTCGTCAGTAATTGTCCATTCTTTTTTCATTTTTCAGTATAAAGTCAACAAAATTTTGACAACTTTTGACAGGTGCATTAGATTTTGTGCTACTTTGTTATTCAACCTGCATGGAAGAATGAATACTAAAATATTAAAAATCACACATTAAAACAACAAGAATCCACAGTGGGCATATGCTTTTGGTTGTCTTGAAGTTTTTCTCGACGATTTTTGCTGGTCTCAGAGTGCCAGCCTACCATCCTCTTTGTACCTATCTTACTGACCGACCGACCGACTGACTGACTGACTGTCTTTTGTGAATTAGACTTGCTTTATAAGTCTAACGGTTGACTACCTAAACCCTTTAACCAAAGTGGTCAGGGGCCAGCTTGATTCTTTTTTTCCCCGTTCATGTGTCACATTAAATGTAATATACAACATTTGCTTTTGCTGTAATTTTCAGCAATTAATGAATTTGCTATTTTATAGCACATTGTTACAAGTTTTGTGTTCATAGATGCTGGAAAAACCAATAAAAAATGCTGTTCTTGTAGTCTGGTTCCCTGACCCTACATGTACTTGAAACGAAACGTAGCAATTTATAGACATTGGGGAATTGTCAAAACAGGGAACCAGACCTAGCTGGCTTGCACCCATTCACGGAGGTGTAAGCGATTGCAAACAAAACGTGGACAAACAAAATTTGGTAAATCGGGGGCAGTATTTGAAAAAAAGTAATTTTTGTTCCAATGATGGTCGGCCAAGCATCATTGGAAACTGATACAAAAAATCCACTTTTCTTGAAAATGACAACACAATATGTATTTCACAGGATGCTTGAGACTGTTATTCACTTGCAGTAAAGTAAGGTATTCATCATAATTTAGTAGTTTGGTTTTTGTCTTTTCTTTTTTGATGTTTGCAAATGTTATATCTTTAAATATAGCAGAAACTGTAAAAGATATCCTTCGCTTGTGCAATCCTTTAATTCGGTGACAAAAATAGCAAAAAGGGTCCGCATTACTTCCTGCTAGAACCTTAGTCACATTATTCCTGTGAGGTTTTCCTTTTAAAAGATAAAATAAAGATTGTGCAAGCAACCCTGTCGGAGATGACTAACAAGATGTAAAAAGTCAACTGATCTTTTGATCCGCAGTTGTTTCAAAGTTTGAGAATTATTAAGTCTGGGCTGACTAATAAACTGAAATTTGGAGGGTTTGATAGAGTCATGTAGAACATTCAGCTTTTTGTCAATGGTGAGATTGTGCAAGTTTTCTGGACGATTGTTGACGAAAATCTTTCCTCAAAAGGGGTAAGTTTTATACTTGTTTGTGGGTGAATGTAATATTAAATTCCCATGAAATATGATTTTCAGTTTACTCAAAGTTTTGTGGGACAATAGTTAAAGTCGATTTGTTTACCTGTAACTCAAACTGTTTTAGTTATTCAATAAGTTTTTTTCTTCATGCAATTCATTTCATTGATTGAAATTGTTGAACACTTCAATAGATGCAACTTGTTTTCATTTTTATAGTCACTTTTTCTTGCCTGCAACTTCAATTATTTATTTTCTTAATTAAATATTTCTTTCAGTTTTATTTTGTCGGTTGAAATTCTAGGTTTCCCCCTTTTTAGGGTGGCTGTACACCCTACACTAAATTATTACAAGAGGGGCTCTAGATGGAGTGATTGGGATGGCTACCCCTCTCCTCCCCCCCCCCCCCCTCAACCCCACCCCACACCTGTCAAAGTTCCATCTGACCAATGTAAATTATTGACATATTAGTAAAGGAAAAAGTCCTTTCCTGAAATGACTACATTGCAAAGTTAGAACGTGTACCCTTGTTGAGATTTTGAGCAATTTTGTTGTTTCAACTAATTAGTGGCAAAAAAACTGCCCCAAAGCAACTGATCCCAATAACCTTCACTTGTGATGTTTTCCACTGAGCAATCAGTAGTCCCTCCTTGAACAAAAAATCCTCGATCTTTCTCTGTTTTTTTTCCCCTTCCAAAATCGACCCTTGAACTTAATATAAACCCACTATGGAATAAGGTGTCTGTCCTACGTCTGAATCCAACTGAATAATTAACCCCTCTGACGATCCTCATCGGAGAACTCAGTCTCCACTAGGCCCATAGTACAACATTCACAGGGGAACTTATCACCCATCGAGCACCTTGAAATATGCATTATATACACAGGATTAAAAATAGCTAACATCAATATATTAATGTTTGTTTTCACAACCAAGTGGAGTGAGCTGAGGTACCTGGGCTCAATAGAGATGCCTTTTACTCCAGACATACTTTTAGAAGGAAAATAAATCAGTATTTTTTAAGATTTGAGGACCTAGTTTTGGGAAGAACAGAACAGTTTAAGAGTTTTGCTACAATATAGAGAAACCCTCAAGAAAATTGTGAACATTTAAGAAGAGAAAGATAATATCTTAAGGTATAGATATGTGTTTCCATTCCTTTTATTTGCTCTAAATTTGGTTTATTTAAAAAAAAAATTATTAGGCTTAATGCTTTATTATCTTTCTTTTAGGGAGGGGGAGTTGGGTCCTAGGGACTGTAGCTTTCATGCGCATCTTAAAAAAAAGAAGCTCTCTTCTTGCATCATTGTGTCCTTCAAAGCCTTCATTATACATAAGACACTGATGACACGGCAGTATCATAGTCTCTGACAGTATCACATGGTGTGTGGCGTATAATGAACATGAGCCTTGTGCATTTTTTCCATGTGCACCCTGCAACCTCCGGCCGCTCCGGGTGAGTATTTTTAGCCCGACAGCCAAGACGGAAAAAAAGTGCACAGGCATTGTGAAATAAAAAACTGCTCCTCCACGAGAAACGGCGTCATGTTATTGGATATTGTGTTACCTTCAAGAGGCTGTGTGGAAAGATGACACAAGAAAGAGGATTATTGAGCGCGCTGCTGCCCAGCTCTGCCCAGTTGTTTATATAATGAGTGATCTTTTTACAGGGATTTGTCTGTTTGCTGAAGCTTCGACTGGACAATCATGGAGATTGACGGCGGCCCGTCTCTGAATATGAAAGATCCAGTGTCTGCAAATCTGAAGGTAGATAATTCTTTCTATTTGACATCTGCATTTTCAGACTGTTTTATGTAGAAAATGTTGTTTTGAAATTTGACACAAGTTGTATTTGTTTAGTTTATATATTCATATTCATTTTTTTTTTAGAAGTATCTTAAGTTTGTAAGCATTTCTGGATGATACTTGAGATTGCTAAGAATGCATGCAATTACTGCAATGTTGACGATTTCATTTGATTTGATGCTTGGCATGTATTTGTGTGTTCAGGCATCTTTGTTTGTTTTAATGAAGGGATTGAGATACGAGGGGAAAATAATAATCAGGTTTGGCCTTGCCAGAGGAAGAATGTAAATTATGGAAGAAAATGTAAATGATAAGGCTATATTTATTTCTTGTAAAACTTACTCCTTAGATATAGAATTGTAAAGACATATTTTTAAATTTTTTTTAATGCTTTCTCTTTCAAAACAATCGTATTATAGTGCAATAAACTATAACAATTATCTCCTCATTCCAAGTATGGGGGATAATATTTTGGTCAAACTGTACTAGATTTTTTTCATGAGTCTCTAAAAAAAACAAATTTTATTTAAAGGGTGAAGTTTCTTTTTACAAGTGACCAACACATGAAATTTAACCAACATATGAAATTTAATTTGCTGATTGAATTGGATTAACCCAAGTTTTTCACAGGATATTATTCAAATTTACTAACGACCTTATTTATTTAGAGGACAAATTAAATTCCAAAATGAGAGGGGTTTGAACATTCAACATTGTAAGAACAAATTTTTGAAATGAGCTTTGCCATATATTATTCAAATCTACTGGAGATTTGTTTTTTACGTCAATGCTGACAACAGTCTAAAACAATGTCCTTGCCACAAATCATTTGAATAACTATCACTCGTCTTAAAACTGGTTGATTTTTAATTGACTTGTGATGACTTGATTCCAACTGAGAAAATCATAACATAAATCTGAGCTCTGCAAATAATTGTTCTTGTATTTCAGGCAGGACGTTTGGGTGATGCCTTGAGTGGCTCTACCCCTTCTGAAAGAGTCGCCAAAGAGGACAGCAGTGCAATGTCCGTTCCTTGCATCTTCTTCCAATGTCCATTCGGATGCAGCGCCATATACCCCAAGTCAGCCATAGATGAACATATGCTGGGACATCTAAAGAGGGTCAGTGCCATTATCCAAACACTGATACATATAGGAAAATTGGGAAGACTATGGAACTTGTGTTGTCTTGACCATAGTTGTTGGGGAATGCTTTGAAGAAACAAGTACAGGTTGTGCTTGACATCAGAGAAAAAAGAAAGTCCTTACCAGGTAAATCATGTCAAAGGCAAAAAAACTTACAGAAAGACAACAAGCAACAAGAGTTTGGACTTATAAAATATAGAAAGGAACAGAAATATCAAATGTAGAATATCACAAGTAAAATTTCATATGTAATTCAGCTATAATATTCTGAACATAAACTCTAAGCATTTTCAGTATTTGGCTGTAAATTCAGGTATGAGGTTTTTCAGACTTTAGTCTGAAATCAGACTTTTTGAATCTGAGAGGACATTACCAGCATAGAAAAAAATGCATCTTGCAGACCTTCATCCAATTGTCAGATCTTTTAGTTATATTGAGAATATAATCCCAATAAATTGGTGTGTTATCTTTTGCTAAAATGCAAGTATGAGAACTTATCAGCAATAAGTAGAGTTCATTTTGTTTTTCTGTGTATTGCACTGTTTTTCCTCATGAGGTGTATATTTTTTTTCATTTTCAGATGCTGCAGTACAGGCCATTAGAAGCATCAGTTCTTATGATTCATTCCCTAAGCAAGAACAAGGGAAGACTGCACACTGGTTTACAGATTCTCTGCAAGTAGGTTGTGGAATTTCCCAGTCCGATCGATGGATGGCTGGCTGGCTGGCTGGCTTGAGTTAAAAGTTCAAAGTTGAAATCAGATTTTGATCTGATCTCAGTGATCTGCCTAAAATATTAAAAAAAAAAGAATTTAGGACTTTTTAGTGACATACATTTTCTAGATCTAAAACATTTTGACAATTTACAAAAAGACAAAATAAAACTTACAGGCCTAGATCATTGACTGTCTAGGAATTCCAATTCAATACTTTGAAGCACAACATCAGTTTGTTGTTCCCTGTCGTACTTGTGATATTTTTTCTCCATTTCCCTAATTTCCTATTGCCAATAACTCTGCATCCATTGAACCAAAGCTCATCTTTTTCATTCCAGTGTATGATTCTATGTTTGCTTAACCCAAAGGGATAGCCTTCTGCCGTCTGACCGACTGACTGACGAGACACAAAGAGAGAGACTTTCAGGTCCAGACTAGTCAAGCTAATTTTTTTATTAAAACCCAAGGTATCTGGATAACGTGTGCAATAACCCCACTGAGGAGAAATACAGGAATATCTCGGAGCACAACAAAGCCTTCCAGGAGAAAGTAGCTCCCATTGAGGGGGCTAGAGACTTCCTACAGGCAGTAGGCTTCCAGCCCAAGAAGCTATCATATAAAGGTAGAGGAGTGAAGGGCCAATTCATGACATCATGATAATGAAATCAAAGAAATCTTAAAGAAACATCCATGTGTCAGTGAAATAACTAAGGTCCAATTTCCGGGGGAGGGGTCATTTTCTGGAGGGGGCACTTGAAGGCTTTCCAACGTTTACAAAGCTCAATACTTGTCTTCAAATTCTCAGGGGGAACAAGAAGACACCGATCTGTCATCCCCACCTCCAACATGAAAGTGGCAACTGTGAGTAGATAACAAATCCCTGTCTTTCTTAACAGACACCAACATGCCCTTTCTGGTAATGAGCGAGGAGTGTGCGTCCGACATCGACCAGATCAAATCGGCTCGTGATGTACTTCTCAATACTCAGCCCACCGAGGCTGAGATACATCGAGACATCCGAGTCTACTACCCTTCCCACAAGGCTGAGGAGTTTCATGTTCCTAAGGACTTCTATGATGTCACATCTGGGTAAAGTGAGACCTTTGATACATCTTGGGAAACATGTATTTCAATATTGAGTTTTGCCATTCACCAATGCAACTTTACAAACATTCTATACTCAGTGCTCTCAGTTAAAAAAAACCCCAAAAAACAAAAACAAAAAAAACAAGCTTGCTCAGGTCGGGCTTCCTAGAAAAAAATGGGTTATTTTTAAAATACCTGTTGAGGACTGAAAATAGATCTATTCCTGTACAATTTTGTTTTTGGAGAGGTTGTTTTTATCATTCTAAATAGTATTAAAATGAACAAAGACAAACAACTACCCCCCAGTCATCTATGCCATCAATGTTAAAGCATCAATGCATTCAAACCAGAAGTCTGCCATGTTCTTAGCTTTTGATTTGGGCAAAATCCGACAAGGATTAGAAAAATTCTGAAAAGATTAATATGCAACTAGTCATTACAAATTTCAGTCCTCTCTGTTTCCTACTTCAGTTTGCAAGTCCATGACCCTCGAAAGTCAAGACGTTATAAATACACCCTCATTAGGATACGCTTTCCAGATGGCGTCCTTTTGCAAGGTAATTTTTTCCTTCAATATTTAATATATTTGATCAGAAATATTTGAAATTCTGCAATCTCATCCGGTACAGTGTGCACACAATTATTCTCTTAGCGGAGGTATGGCAGCTTTGCCACTGAGGAATTTTGTCTCCGACAAGAATTAAGTGCTGCAAGCATTTCGTTTGGTCTGTGTAGGATGGTAATGCCCTTTTAGACACATCCAATATGAACATTCACAGTGCATTTCACTCCGGAGTTTCACTCCGGATTTATCAAATTGAATTCAATCTTGGGGCTACAAAAAATTAACAAGATGTGAAATACAAAGTGAGGAAACTGTTACCATGGTAACGCTGACATTTTATTCATCCAAGATTTTCAGTGGATCTTTTTTTTTTTTTTGGCTCCCTGTTCAATATTCAGGAACATTTCAGGTGGAAGAAAAACTGTCTGCCGTGAAGGCATTCATCTCGTCCATGCTGGAGAAAGAATGGCAACCATTTGTGTTGCGTGACAAGAACGGCAAGGCTATGTCTGCAGTGAACAGCACATTGCATCAATTAAAGCTTGTGAGTTGTTAGTAATCGGTATGATCAAGCATATGAATTTTTAGGAATAAAAATATCTTGCAGCAGCAGTGGCACAGCGAATATCAACACGTGTGTCAAATTTTTCTCCCGATAAATTTTAAGTTAATTTTTTTCGAGGCCTGAGTGACATTATCACAATAAAGGACTTCACATTTGTGTCCTGCAATTTTGTTTTAATTAAAACATTAAGCTGCATTCCCATGCCGTTTTTGATTTTTTTCCCGAAAAAAATTATTAGATTCTTTTTTTAAATTGCTATTTTTCTAGCAATACAAAAGTTATTCACTTCTGAGCGAGATATCGACTAAAGAAAGTCAGCCCATGTTTAGTTACTGAATTATTACATTACAATTTTGAATTATTGGATGCCAGACAATAAATTCTGTTCTCGCTGGGTAGGCTGGTTCCCGTCCCACAATCAGTATCAATAATGTACGGACCGGGAGCCAGTCTGCTGCAAAGTGGATCTGTTCCTGCCCAAACAAAAATCTTCTTTTTTTGGAGGGCTGCAGACGTCCAAAAAGGGGGGGGGGGGGGGGGGAGAGGGATATTGGTTGGAATAAAACATACAAAGGAATTTATTGAACAGCATGTTAAATGCAACTTTAAAAAAATGATAACTACTTAAATGACAATTTTCACAGAATTTACGAACTTGTAGTCCATTTTTGTTCACTAATGGAGCTTTGTAGATTGTTAGTCATTTAGTTATTTGTTTTCATTTATTTTTTCTGTCAGGTTCCTGGAGCCATCTTGGATTTTGGTTTTAATGCCACCATTGAGGCTGAGATGGCCACGGGTCTCTACTTCTGCATTCACGGCCCAGTCCAACAAGAACACCACCTCAAGTCAGTGCTCATGAGGACGATTAAAGTTCTATAAGGAAACCTCAGCAACAAAGACAGTCGGTTTGTTACGCACCCCCAGCCCCCCATCCCCCACACCCACACCCACCAGCAATAACATTTACAAGTTTTAAAATTTCACAAGTAAACCGCACTTTCTCAGGCACACTTCAAACTGGATGGGTGTACATGTATATTTTTAGGACGTGTAGCCTATTTCTGAAAAACAAATCCTGCAGATATTTTGCGAGAAGAGTATGTTTTCATTTTGTAGACATTTAAACCTGTGCACACGACCCAATTTCATGAAACCATATGAAGATCTTGTCCAATCTAATAATAAGATTCTTGCTGGTGAAAAATATTAGCTTGTCAGTCAGACTACGTGCAGGTATTTTGAAGACACATTCCGGAGGAAAGAAAATATTCAAACTAGCAGTGGGGACTTTTACTACACCACATTAACATTTCACATGAATTGGTGTTAACACGTTGACTGCCAACTACGAATATATTCGTAGTGACAGGCGTACCGGATTTTGCCACTATGAGGTATATGTGTAGTAAAGTAAAGGCTTTTGAATTGTAAACAGAATGTACTGGCGTCACTGAATTTAACTCAACAAATTAGCTGCTGGCAGAGAACAAAAACTTGTCGAATATTTATGTTTAAATTATCAAATACCGGTAGTTGTTTTTAATATTTAATACCACATAAATATGCACGCATGTGTACATCGATCACTTGGCAAAGGGGGCGCCCTGTCAAAGGTTCATCGGCAGTCAACGTGTTAGGGTATTTATGAGACATAGGCCCAAAAAATTTATATGTAGTCAATACCCAGATGGAACAATATGGTGTTGAGATTTGTGTTCCTAAATGGTTAAAACGAGTTGAGAGGAAATCAGTGGTTTTTTTTTAAAACAGAAGCCTTTATTATCACTGTGCACAAAAATCAAGTAATCATCAACCGCAATGAAATTTACACCAAGTAACAACCGAATATAAATATATTTCAAGAACACTTCATGCCTTTAAAAAAAATTTACAAAAAAATTTAAAAAAAACATTGGACGGCATAACTTCTGTTTAATGTTTACATTTTCAATTGCTCATATAATACTGCTGCAATATTTAAGGCCGGATTAATGAATACTATGTTTGGAATATTTACACTTAATAACATTTATTTATATACATACATTTGTACACAACAAGTTAGGACGGATTGTTTTCTTACAAACTTCTGACAGTCAAATGAGTTGCCAAAAACTGCATCCAAGGATTCACTTGCGTATCCTCTCTACAATATTGCTTTCTGGTTGCTTTTTTTTTATGAAATCAAAAACGTGCAATTGTAGAAGTTTTGAATGCATAATGCCAGCAGGTTTTTAACCCTGAAAATGTTTTGCAGTTTTTAAATGCACGTACATTTGTAAGTACATCAGTATGTGCACGATGAATGTGAAAACTGGCTCACTTTAATCAAAATTCAGATATAGTGAACGTTTTGGGCAGGTCTGTTAGATTTCAGACGATGAGAGTCAACTGTAGTCAACTAGATTAGATTATACAATGCCTGAATAAATCCCCGTCTTCTGATTGGTGGGTTGTTGATCACATGTGACTGAATAATTCATCCCAACCCACGGCCCGCCGCACTTCAAACATAGAAGTTCACGGTAAATAGTTCCATTGCACAGTCACACTATTACCAATCAGATGAAGAGGATTTCAATAAATAAGTGTTTTCCATTTATGCAATGGAAAGAATAATTTCATTCAGTGACAGATGGAATGTTCCATTCCACTCGGCCAACAGGAACAGTAAGGTACGAAGAAGACCTTTTTGTTTAGTTTCCTTTTTGCAGCATACAAGGCCAACCTGCAATAACACACCTACTCACTATGCATGTAAACTATGGTACTCATAAAGATGACGTCTGTAAAATGGGTACGATGTCCACTTGTTGTTGAAGGGACCCAGTGCAAAGATTTTATGGAAAGGCTTTGAGATTATATAGAGAAAAATATACTTGCAGAAAAACTTGTCACTTCTCAACGTGTGTGTCTGATTTGTCCTCATTTGCCTCGTCTTCCTCTTCCTCACTTGAACTGAAATCAAAATTTAACAAAAGACAATATTAAACTCTGTCAAGGTACACATAGCTGAAAAGAAAAAAAAAACCACTATGAACATTTTAAATTTCCTGAAAGAACCATTTTGCTGTGAAATTAATCCTCAAGGGCAGTTTCATTGAAGTTTACCTGGGCTTTGCAGGAATAATCTGGTAAGGAATAGTTTACAGATTTTTTACTTTGAAATGAAAATCATATGCAACTTCAGAAAAAAGGCCACATGAGAAAAAAAGTCTTTCATGGACCACACTCACAGCATTTTGGATAAAGGTCAGAAAGTATCTTAATATAAAGCCTTGACACCATCAAAAACCAATGTTCCAAAGTTTTAAGCAAATGAGAGCACTACTGTCCTGAGAGTACAAACTGAAATGAACTCTGGGTTATTGATGTCAGTTTTAACACTGTTATAATTCAAAAATTACATTTTAACAATCTTCAATTTTAGATTGAATTTTTTTAGCTCAATTACTTAAATTAACGTGCTATTTGTACCCTTAAAATGATATCTTTACAGTGGTTTTATTTGCTCAAATACAGACACCAGAATTTTTCTTCCATATTTGGTTCAATCATCTTAATTTTTAATTCTCAAAGAAAGTCAGACATTGTTTTACTTACCTCTCTTCATCATCTTCATCCTCGTCACTATCTTCATCGTCACTGTCATCGTCATCATCCCCGTCATCGCTGTTATCATCGTCATCATCAGCATCGTCATCTTCATCTTCGCTTTCACTTCCCCACAACTGAGCTTCCCGCTCTGAAATTATTCGGCGTTTTACAAAAAATTACACAAACACCTCAGCATTCGGTTTTAAAGGCATAAAGGATCATTTGCATTTATCCCAAAACTACCAAATTATTATCCAAAAGTTTACTGTTACTAAACACCACGTGAATTTATTCCGTTTTAGCTTGCTGTCATTTACAGTGAGGACCTGACTACAGCTCAGATACAGAGAGCTCAATTTTGGGACATTGCTGTTTTTAACTGGCCACAAATGTGGTGAATGAATGTTGTGCCGAAATCAGTCGGAGAAATATAAACAACAATTCTTAAAATGAAAGGTTTAAATGTTCTAAAAACAGCAATATGAAGTACAAAAAAAAATAACCGCAGGTGCTATATCATTTTTGTTCGGTCTTTAATTAGTCTCTCCTTTTCTGAGCTTATGAAAGTAATTGTTTTCAATTTTCTTCTGGAATTCCAGAAGAGAAACAATCAGGAAAGTACCTCTTTTCAGCATTTCTTCAATCAGGGGCTGGAACTGCTTTGCTTCAGCATTTTCCGGTTCATAAAGCAGAACTGCCAATGAAAAAAAAAGGACAAATAAAATCAGAAATCATTTTCAACTTCATAAAATACAAAATTGTAATATTTTAGTAACGCTGATGTGACTTCTGTAAATTCAAGAATACTTGTCACCAGGCATACAACCAGAGCAGGTATATACAGGGAGCGAAGAGCCTATAACCAAAAAATGCTTGAGTTCGATTTATCAATTTCAATGTCATAACTAAAATGAAATTCTTGACATAAAAAATAGAGGAAATGGTTAAACAATCTTTTGGACTTACCCATTTTACACAGCTTCTCAGCATTTTCATAGTCTTCCTCCATGACTGCTTCCAGGAACTGTCAAGAACAAAATACATAATTCAGATAAATCTGATATATTTAGAAAACACCAATGTAAAGGGTTTTATCCTGACACAAGGCGCTTCCCTTTAGACTCCTACCTCTCCAAGAAGCTGGAAGGGGGCTTTGCCTTCTTCATCCTCTTCATTGTCTTCTTCTTCATCATCATCATCATCATCGTTGCTTTCATTCTCATCATCTGCCTCCTCCGTGACTTTGCTGGACGAGGTTGTCCCTGTTTCCTGGTCTGTTTGTGTAGTAGGTTCCTCCGTCTTATCCGTGGCAGTTTGTGCGGTCTCTGTTTAATAACATTTAATAATGCCTCAAGTTAATATGGTGATACCATTATTCTCTATATACTGACAAGAAGTTGTGAAGCTGCCTCAAATCACATTTTGGACCTCCAACATGGCTGCTGCCGCATTCAGCTAATACAGTCACGTGCGTTAGACACCACTCAGTGCATACAGCACAATGCAAAGATTTAAAAGTTTTTTGGTCTTCCAAGATGGCACCCAAATGACTTCAGCCTTTGCACACTAAATCAGGAATATCCCGACCCGGCATGCACCATGTGCGAAAAAAGAGCATTCTGAAAAGATGATAAGTTTCAAGTTTTATAACCCTTCTTTATTGGAGTGCTTTGCCTAACTCACCGGAAGTTGCAGACGACGTAGCTCTGTCATGAGTCAGATAGTAAGAGTCATTTTCCGCACTGGATGAAACACTGGCTGATGCCGCAATTTTATTATATAAAAAAAAAAGAACCAGACAAAAGCAAAACAGATCAGTACAATGATAAACTTTGTTGAGGAATATGCTTGGCAATTGTTTCCATCACCATAACTAAACAAAAACAAAACCAGTCAGCAACATGTCCCTTAACTCCCTCGCAAATGGTGGTGCAGCAAGGATTTGTAATTGTAAAGGGGGGCTGACTGGACTTCATTCAACGCTGGGGGAGGGCTGTTCATGTATATTTTGTTACTAAACACAGCTGCACTTCAGAGTCCTACTGTTGAGATTGCAGCTTTGTGTCCTTTTAAATTTGCATAATGGATTAAACAATGCCCACCTTTTGAGCTGTTGGAAGTGCTTCCATGGCTGATGTAATATGAACCAGTATTATTCATCTCATCGTCATGACCTTTGACATCTGACCCATGACCTCCAGCCTCTCCCAGTGTCAACCTCTCCAGACCCTTCTCAACATCTCCTGGCTGTTTCAAGTCATTGTTTTCTGCGTCTGTTTCCAGTCGGTCTGACCTCTCTCCGTGCTGTTTTCTGTGGGACGAGTCGTGAGTTTTGTGCGTGGAGGATGGTGAATTACTAATTGCCCCATTCTGAAGGGAAGGAAGGTTCTGAACTGCTTTGGCCAGCTCTTCATTTTTTGGCATTCCGTGTCTGCAAAAGTAAAGAAAAATCACCTTTCAAACTGTCAGATGAACATATGTATAGTAGTGTGTATTTGATTTAAACGCCCAACCAACCAAAACACTAGCCAGTAGTCAGCATGCAAGCATATTTGATCTGAACGCACAACCAGCCAAAACACTAGCCAGTAGTCAGCATGCAAGCATATTTGATCTGAACGCACAACCAGCCAAAACACTAGCCAGTAGTCAGCATGCAAGCATATTTGATCTGAACGCACAACCAGCCAGAACACTAGCCAGTAGTCAGCATGCTAGCATATTTGATCTGAATGCACAACCAGCCAAAACACTAGCCAGTAGTCAGCATGCAAGCATATTTGATCTGAACACACAACCAGCCAGAACACTAGCCAGTAGTCAGCATGCAAGCATATTTGATCTGAACACACAACCAGCCAAAACACAAGCCAGTAGTCAGCATGCAAGCATATTTGATCTGAACGCACAACCAGCCAAAACACAAGCCAGTAGTCGGCATGCAAGCATATTTGCTCTGAACGCACAACCAGCCAGAACTCTAGCCAGTAGTCAGCATGCAAGCCTACTCACTGCTCAAAGTTCCTCTTCACTGTCGTCAGATAAACCTGCTTCCTGGGCGAGTCTGGCGTTATCACCTCCGCCCTCCTGTCGATGCTGCTACTTCTCTTAAGCCCCACCCCTCCTCCCTTCCCATCACCGTTGCCTAGTTCATCCTCTGTGAAGCTGAGTCGACTGACGGATCCAGCGCTCTGAGTTTGACGCTGGCTGTCAGTGTTGGCTCCCGTATTGCTGAGTCTACTTGGGGTTCTACTACTATCATCTGCAAAAGAAAATTTGAAAACATCTGTTTTAAAGGGAGGGGTCCTTTACCAGATCTTCAATGAAAGCCACAACACACTGGACGATTTCTAATAACGACATCTAGGCCTAATTTAATGGCTCAACTAATCACAGAACTTGTTAGTTATCTGGGATTCCTTACTTATGGTCAACACAGCCTTCTTCAACACTTACCTTCTTCCGCTGGTAGTATTTCCAAGGAGCTGCCTCCTCTCTTAAGTGGCGACTGCAGACAAAAATGTAAAATCAAGCATTAACTAAAACTCCGTCACCAAAAGTCTTACTAGATAAAAATGAAAGAAATGTGTTAAATACAAGAGACTTGAAAACTTACTCGTCTGTTGACCGATCGTCTACCAGAGGGCGGTCTGAAAGTAAGAACCAAAAGTTTAGAATGAATGTTGACATACTGACTTGCAGTGAGGTTATTACATGAACAGAATGTGAATCTGCATCTCCAGATTGAGGCATCTTGTTTCAAACGCAATATTCCCTAGAGAGGAATGTTTTTGCCCCCTCCCCCTCCTAAGATAAAGGTTTTGAAGACATTCTAGACTCAATGCATGAACACAGAAGACACTTCTTGACTACTTTTGAGATCTCCACTCCGTGGGGACACATTGCATCTGCATACTGGTTCGTGAACACATGATGCAAACATACCTTTACTTTAATCTGAATATTCACTACCAATGCACAAACCCATGGTGTCTCTGCATGGACATCAGACATACACCAGCAATGGGATTCAAGAGTCTTCCTAACCCTCTTTTTGTCACAGCATGGAAGCGCAGCGGAGTCTACAGCAGACAATGACAGTTAACCTAGTTCTCAGACTCTGAATGAGAGATATGTAGATTCAAGTCTGTTACCTTGTTGGGCTGTCTCGTCCTTGTTCCAGGACCACCATAGAGTTGGGTGTTCCACTGCGGCTACCGGACTGTCTGCTGATCATTGTATTATTGTTGTTTTGGTTCTGCATTTCTACCTGCACACAAACATGTAAGAATGTACAAATTGTATGTTAGGCCATTTCTCCTCCAGTTAGCCCTTGTTAAAAATTACAATGTTGCTATTTTATGGAAGTCAACAACGCGTCAACCGAATGGTTACTTTCCTTTTAAAGAAAAAACCCTCTTGAGCCATGAATCAGAAAGAAAAATTACATCTACTTCAATGAAAGTAACATTTAATTTCAAACAATAAAAGTAAGAAGAAAAAATTGGGAAACTAAAAAAACTAAAAGGTGGTGGCTATTGTTACGGCAGCTGTTTCGGTAGCAGTTGCAGTCTACAGAAATGGCCGTCATCGAGCGAGCCCTATTGACTAAACATTGGACTTCAATGCCGAAGGTCCCGGGATGGAATCCGTGCTGTGATATATTTGAATTTTTTTTTTTTTTAAAGTTTTCTTTACTTTCTGTTTTTAATCAAATTGTTCTTTTTTATTGAAGTACGTTTCATTTGTCTTCATAATCCGTGGCTTTGTTTGAAGGATTTTCTTTTAAGTTTTAAACGGAATTAAAGTCTGAAAAGTATGGGCGGAATAGTCTGGTTTCAACACCCAAAGATCCCGACGGTGAATACAACTAAGTCAGGGAACCAGACGGTTTCGTAACGATAACACTAACAGTGGAAAATCGCGTTACGGCTGCCGTAACGATAGCCACTGCACTGCACTGCAGTGCGAAAAAAGTCACTTTTTGAATTCGGCACTCAATAAACACATTTTATTTTTAGCCTAATGTGCTGCTTTATCAAACATCATAAACTTCTAAATTTTTCTTCTATTTTACAGAAACCCAGTTAAAGAATACTTAAGTGATTTACAAAATTAATCCAATAAAACGGAGGAAAACTGACATTTAACGTTACCTCATTCGCGTAGCGAGCTAGCTATCGTCTACGTCGCCATTAGAGATGAGCCCGCCCTCTTTTGTCTAAAAATATTAAGCCGGTGTTATTTGCAGGTGGGGGTCCTACTAAAGCGCGTCAACAAGCGTCAACAAGCGTCAACAAGTTTTAGTAATCGTTAAGTGCGCGTCAACAAATTTTGTATAGGCCTTTGAACAATAAAAACAGCTTTATATGGTAGAAAAAGCAATAATGAACATCTTCTGCATATCAATTAAAGTTAAAATTATTTTAAAACTTGTTTTTTTGAACGCGAAATGTACGACGAATTTGTCGATAAAAATAGGCCGCCATCTTGTTTGGATGGCGCTGTAGTCTTCGCGCATGCGTAGTATGGCTCTTTACACTTCACGCATGCGTAGTACGGCTAGCTACACATAAACAAGATGGCGGCCAACTTTTATCGACAAATTCGTCGTACATTTCGCATTCAAAAAACCAAGTTTTAAAATAATTTTAACTTTAATTGATATGCAGAAGATGTTCATTATTGCTTTTTCTACCATATAAAGCTGTTTTTATTGTTCAAAGGCCTATACAAAATTTGTTGACGCGCACTTAACGATTACTAAAACTTGTTGACGCTTGTTGACGCTTGTTGACGCTTGTTGACGCGCTTTAGTAGGACCGCATGCGGTCCACGCGCACACAAAAGCAAAAACGAATTGCCAGGTTGGAAGGGAGCCTTACTAATTTGTCACTTTAAAGCGTTGTGAATTCAGTCGGGTACCCTAACGAAAATCGTCTGTTCCTGATCCTCTCGCTCGCTGATCGATCTGCCCTGCGATCGAACCATCCGCAGTTTCTACTTTCCCAAATAAATTCCGCTCAAATTCAGGCCTGAAATCAGTTTAAAAATGAGTTTCATTCAGTACGAGCAAAACTGTGACTTTCCCATTCAGAATCTGCCTTATGGAGTCTTCTCGACCACCGAAAATGTAAGCAGTAGCCTAACTAAACAGTCATGACAGTAAACTAGTAACTTGAATTAGAAATTAAAACAAAGAGTATAATTGTATTAATGACTAGACATCAATTTGTGCTGGGGGTGGGGGCGGGGTGGGATGGAGGGGGGGGGGGGGGGGTCAGTAAGTTTGGAAGAACAGTAGACTGGTGTGAGAAAACATGGGAAGGGGTAAATTTGATGACAGTCCTGATTTCCACAAGGGAAGACACTGTAGCCAGGCCTGAAGGGAAAATTAATTAAAATAATATAAATAAATAAATACAAAAATGCAGTGTGACTTGAACTTGAAGATCACAGGCTAGCCTTTTAAATTAATTAGGCATGTGACATGCTGCACTTTGTCGGAGCATCTATAGTTTCTACGGGTATAAACCAATCTGAGTTAGATGCTATTACTTATTAGCATTGCTAATTTTTAAAAAAAAAATTGGGGGGGGGGGGGGGTTTTTTTGGGGTGGGGGATGGTCTGCTGTTATTATGGAGAGAAAAGTGTGCTAAAATGTTGACTTCTTCATTAATCATTCACTATTCTTTTTATTCAATAGCCGCAGCATCGGATTGGGGTTGCCATCGGAGACCAAGTGTTAGACCTGTCTGTAGTCAAGGAACTCTTCCATGGACCCCACCTGACGGAATGCAGAGATGTGTTTGACCAGGTAGGACGTAAGATTCACATGCAATACAAGAAAAAAAGACGGACCCATGAAACAAGTCCATTTTTAGTACTGTACATATCTGGTACCAAGGCTTCCTTTCTATGCACTTTCTGCACAATCATGCCACCAGACTACTAAGTGATCCATATTTGGATTACTTAGCTTTTCCTTTTCTCCGGTGAAAAAGATTGAAGGAAAGTCCATTTTAAATGTTGTGAAATGCATTTCAAGATATTAACAAGAAATTGCTCTCTTTTCCCCTTCTTCATTTCAGCCAGTGCTGAATGGTCTGATGGCGCTTGGTCCTCCTGTCTGGAAGGAGGCAAGGCAGACACTGCAGAGGATCTTATCTGCTGATGAGGGTGTCCTCAGGGATAACGTGGAACTCAGGGCAAAGTAAATGTCGATTCTGATGGTTTCTTGTTGGATTTTTATCCTGTGAGAGGAGCTGATCTAGGATGATCTAAAGTAGGGTGAATGATGAGGGATTCCCGGTGTATTGCCCTGACTGTAAACTAGTCAGTGGTGTAGCGAGGTGGGTGGGGGTGGGGGGGGGGGGAGGGGGGGGGGTGCTACGCATAGTGATCAACATACTGAATGTATTCTCTGCACACGGCCCGCTCGCACGTGGTGTTACAGTGCTGAGGTGTTGAAATCCAGGATTCCTTATGGAGGGGGACGATTGGGGTGGCTGAGGCCCTTGCTGATGTCATTTGAATATTATTTGAGGTTATATTTAAATTTCTGGTTTTAAGATTGAAAGGCCTTGTAGTATCTGTTTGGACTTAAATTTATTGCTTGATTTCAGAGCTTTTGTGCCCCAGAGTTCGGCCATCATGCATTTACCGGTCAAGATCGGAGACTACACTGATTTCTACTCGTCCATC
Source organism: Patiria miniata (assembly GCF_015706575.1). NCBI lineage: Eukaryota > Metazoa > Echinodermata > Asteroidea > Valvatida > Asterinidae > Patiria > Patiria miniata. The sequence goes on from NW_024037074.1 coordinate 15,647,274, forward strand.
CACCATGCTACCAATGTGGGCACCATGTTCAGGGGCAAGGAGAATGCCCTCATGCCGAACTGGTGAGTACTAGCGTGGACTCTAGAGGGCGCCTTGAATAAAGCGGTTTGCTCGTACCCACTGCCCCGTCCAAGGGTTCTGGTGACTGTTGACTTCTTTGAGCTCTGATTGGATAGTTTTTGTATGCTTATATAGTGCTTTCATTTCTCATATCCTCTTTCTTTGTAGGAAGCATCTTCCAGTTGGTTACCATGGTCGCGCATCATCTGTCGTCATCTCAGGCACACCAATTAGGCGTCCCTGTGGTCAAACCAGAGCAGACGAGAGTGAGTCCGAAAACACCATCTGTATGGCCAAACATCACTGACGTTATTATTATTTGACCATAATCATAGCATCAGGGTGTAGTTCATCAATCTCAAGACCTAGTTTATATTTGTAAAAGTTGAAGAGTGGATCCTTTGGGGTTACTGTCCTGTGTCCCTGGGCAAGGCACTTTGTCACAAATTCCTTGTAATAGTAAATTGAATTACACAACATTAACCTTTTTTCTGAATGTTCTTCCTCTCAGGCCAGCCACCAGTATTTGGCCCCTGCAAGCTGATGGACTTTGAATTGGAAATGGTAAGACACACGGCAGATTTTGTTCACTTAAACTTGTTAAAGGGTATTATTTCCAAACTATTTTGATTGAAGTTGACCTGAAAAAAAACCCAAGAAATATCTTCACTTTGCTGCAAAGCCATTTTAAGTTGTGACAGAGTGCCTATATGAGCACTGCCAGAAAGCTGGTGAGATCTTATTTAATAGTCTTCTTAATCTTCCTGCTGTTTAAGCTCAAATTACACTAGATTTTCAGCACACAAAACTGTTTGCATTAAAAATTCTGACACAGCCACAGAGAAACTGTAATATATACTCCCCTAGTTTTCAGTTGAACAATGACATGAAGGCTTCCTTTCACAAGGCTGTTTGAGGAAATGTGTGAAGGCACTTTGTTGATTGTTTTTGTTTGTTTATTGGTGATTTGGCAGGCATTTTTTACTGGGCCAGGCAACAACCTGAGTGAAGCCATCCCCATTAGCAAGGCTCAGGATCACATCTTCGGCATGGTCCTCATGAACGATTGGAGTGGTCAGTAGCAACATTCTCGTTAATCAAAAGTTTGGGTATATTTGTCACTTAAACTTTATTAAATAAAATAAAGTGCAGTTACCTTAAGAAGTGCAACGGCACAGTTGGTCTTGGAAGCTAAGCGATCTTTCAAGAACTACATATTCAGTCCATTTTGGGCCAAAATACCCAACCCTTCCACCGCCTATGCCAGGTGTGCCTTTAAAAATGCCCAACATTATTGTAAGTTTATGAATTTCCTGTTGTCTTTCTTTGTCAACTGCATTTTTTTACTTGATTCTGTGTGTGTTTATATGTGTAGCCCGCGACATCCAGAAATGGGAGTATGTACCCCTGGGCCCCTTTCTGGGTAAGAACATGGGTACCAGCATTTCTCCCTGGGTGGTTACCATGGAAGCACTGGCCGCCTTCACCATCCCAAACCACCCTCAGGTCAGTAAAAAACATTGTGTCCTGCAATGATTAATATCATTTAAACCAATTTCAATATTTGGTTTTGCCGTTATAATTTAATTTTATACGCAATTGTAGAAATTTACTTTTGTTGGAGACAAACCCACAACCTCTTTCACACAAACGACAAAATCTGTTTGTCTTGTTATTAATTACGCCATCAGGGAATTTGAATATTGAATATTTTGAGTTTTTTGTAACACTATCTAGGATCCCAAGCCTCTGCCATACCTTCAGCATGAGGACAACTTCAACTTTGACATTAATCTAGCAGCTGCCATCTCCGCGGAGGGAACAAACGGACCAGCTATGGTTTCCCGCACCAACTTTAAGGTATCCATTACTTATTCATCCGTATAAACGTTTCCTTTTAATTTAAGTTTTTATGTCGTACCCTCACTCATGATTGCCCTCACCTGCAGAGTAATAGTAATATAAATGATTGACTGTTTTATATTGACCGTCTTTGCCATAGTATATGTATTGGACTGTGAAGCAGCAGCAGGCTCACCATACACTGATAGTCATATATTGACCGTCTTTGCCATAGTATATGTATTGGACTATGAAGCAGCAGCAGGCTCACCATACACTGATAGTCATATATTGACTGTTTTATATTGACCATCTTTGCCGTAGTATATGTATTGGACTATGAAGCAGCAGCTGGCCCACCATACTGTGACGGGATGTAACATGAATCCTGGAGATCTACTGGCCTCAGGCACCATCAGTGGACAGGTGAGTACAATAATTCAACTATTGACTGCTGCTTCGAGTGGTATAGTAAATAGAAGCCTTGGGAGATTACACATTGAGAATTCCATTTTCTAGATTTACTGTACCACAAGGTAACACCGATGCTTGTTTTATGACATCCCGCCCATGGATTATGCACAGTTTAAAGTTGCGTTCCATGTGTTCTTAAAAAAAATTCCATTTTTTTTTTCTCTAAATAAATATTCAACTTGTATGTTTTAATTCCACCAAAAAACTACTTTTGCTCTTTTTGTTTTATTTTTGGCACAAACTGATCTGTGTTACGAACAAACTGGCTCCCGTTCCATACTCCTGATGACGAACAGAGTACAAAGATGGCGCCATTTTGAAATTGGGCGGCAAAATTGTCATTAGCTCTTCTACAGTACTTTGATTTTCATTCCGCTAACTCCGTGTGTGATACCAACTTTTCCCCCTTTTTTCCTTCAGACGGATGATTCCCTGGGCTCTATGCTGGAACTCTGCTGGAAGGGAACAAGGGAAGTGGATCTCGGCAGTGGAATCAAACGGAAGTTCCTGAAGGATGGTGACGAAGTCGTCATCACAGGTAATATAATTGGACCCATCCTGTCCTGTCAATCAAACCGCATACTAATCATTAGATGGATTTTGCGTTGGGTGATGTGAATTCAATATTGGATTTTTTTTAAACACTGTATACACAGAGTGGCCTGAGTGATTGTGAGAACAACGGTATGCATTGACCAATGGTTCTGAACTTCAAGACTTAATGTTAATGGGCACTATGTGCAACAGAAAGAGTTTTTTGCCGATTCAAGGAACATCAGTAGATCTGAAGCAGGTTATTTATTAAATTAAAAAAAAAACTAATCTGTCAAAATTTCAGCTCAGTAGATATACTTTTAGAAAAAACTATGAAAATGCATCCTCATTATTCTCGACACAAAGCATAGGTTCCCGTTGAAAGCGCGATGGTTTGTTCTAACCATTGCGAGGAAATGTTGGTAATTCCTCTTTTCTTGAAAAATGACAGCATACTAGGTGCAATTTTTTCGCAGAATACATGACTGATGAAAAGTAGGATATTTCATGATTTTTTGACAGTTTCATTTTTGAATGTTTGCAAATGGTGTCAATTACCTTTTACATTGAACTTGACGTATCTGGCTTACCTAAGCATCTTTTTAACCTCACAGACACTAAGCCAGTTTGCTTGAAATAGGCTGCACAGAGAAACCTATTTGCAGCAGAAAATGAACCATTGTGAGGAGTTTTGCCTAATTTTTTGTTTGTTTGTTCTCTGCAGGTTACTGTCAGGGAGATGGGTATCGTGTGGGCTTCGGATCCTGCACAGGCAAAGTGCTACCTGCGGTCAATCCCTTCCAGTGAAAGGAAAAACACACCCTTCCATCGTCTCTCTCATCATGAATAAATGCTTGTACCTTTTTTTAATTCTCAAAAAAGAAGGAAGTAGCACTTAAAATCGGTTGCAACAAGGAGTTTGTTTCTTAGACAGTTTATTTGGCAATGAAAATGTCTTCCTGCTTTGTTATCAAACAAAATCATGTTCCTCTGTGAAAACAATAGTCACTTTATAAACCGTCAACAGCCGTTTTTTTACAGATATTTTATGTGTATCCTCTTTACAGTATCTTTAAAGTTGATCTGTTTGATCAAATTTACTAAATGCAATTTATTGTAAAAGTAAGGATAACACATTCAAATATGTAAAAAAAAAAAAGAAGAAGTTTATACCCAAATAGTTTTCGTACTATGTTTGTAGTATGTCCAGTTTTAAAGCTTACTTTCAGACACCAATCTTTGGAAAACATGGTGTAGTATTCGAGACCCACTCTAATTGAGTGGTCGGGCACAACCCGACCACTCTTTGGATCTGTTACGATTAATCTTTCTTTCTTTCTTTCTTTCTTTCTTTTTTTTTCCGGACAATACTTCTCCGCGGGTTTTCTCTTAAACGGTATATGGTATGAACTTGTAACTTTCAATATATATCGACCCTCATCCGAAGTGGTGCATATTACTCTGACGTCATGATTACGTCATAGGGTGTCAAATTACAAGTGATTTTATCTGAAAAAGTGACCAATTACTTTCACCTATAACTCTTGAACTAAACAATCAATGATGTTTGTTTTCTGTACTCAGATAGACCATTAATCGCTTAACAATTTTTGTAGTGTACGTGAACTCGCTTGACCTTTACTTCCGGGTCTACTGGAAGGTCAAAGTTAGGTGAATTCAAAATGAAGACGTTAGCCTGACATCAAAACAAAGCAGCATTTCTTCCGAACGGTTCACGGTATGATCACAAAACCTTGTGTGAACTTGTACCGTGTTACGAAGATGTTGTACATTTTGTTACGTCATCATGACGTAATCAGGTATCAAATTACAAGCAATTTAAGGGCAAACTTTGACAAAATAGTTTGCGTTATATCTTTTGAACTAAATAGAGTATCGTGTTTGTTTTTTCGTGAGGTTGTAGACTATGCCGTGAGAAACGTTTCATGTTCCTGGACGCAAAACCGCTTGACCTTTACTTCCGGTGTTACCGGAAGTGCAATAAAAACTGAATATTACTCAAAAGCGGAAGCATTTCACTACAGACATATATATTATGAAAGTGTATAGTGAGGAATGCAAGACGCAAAAAAACAGTGTGATGACGTCATCATCCGAAAGGGCGCCCCCTATCGGCACATAAAATATAGTTTCCCGTCTGTAATTGTAAAACTATCCGTCCAAATTTTACCAAATCGCCCCTTGTCATTCTCTGATTAACCACAGATAAGGTGGCAAGGTTTCAAATTCATGACGTCATCAGACCGGAAGTTACTTTAAGGAGAATTCGAAAATGATTAAAGTTTAAATTTATTTTTATCATTTGATCCCTGTCATATCTTCGAAGTCCAAATAATGATATCCATTACAATGTTCACCTTTGGATCTCTAATGATGTGACGTCATCAAACCGGAAGTTAGGTGTTATAAATACTTCGTCAAACCGGAAGTAAGGTGATATTAATACAAACAATTATATTTCCCATATTTTCATACGTTATTTAATTTTAAAATGACAAATTATCCTCTCCGAACTTTATCAGTATTCACTAACCATTTTTGACTGATGACGTCATCAAACTAGAAATAACTTTTTGTGCACATAGAATGTTTACTGAAGTTTATCACACCGTTAAAGATACCTTTTTGAAACATTGATTGTACTTGAAGGGATTTAATTTCGTGATCCTTTTTTTCTACATATATTCCTAACTTAACTGGGCAGTGTATAATGAAAAGGCTGTCCGCCCGACCACTCTGCGTTTGTAACTCAACAAACGCGAAACTCTAGTTTAACTTTCTGTACCTGAAATTTAATTATTTTAGTCCTCTATTATAGTTCTTTAAAATATTGTGTGTGACACAGCTATTTTCCAATTTTCATTTTGATGGGGGTTTTCAGTAACTGTGCAAACATTACACAGAATTTAAAAGTGTCTAATGTAAAAGATTTTGCCCTAAAGGAAGCATTAAGAAACAGATATATTTATTTCACCGAGGTTTGACCTTACTAACCAGTAGTATTATGATGCATATTATGAACATTGCTTTCCGAGAGCTTTTATTTTTCCCCTTATTACAATTTATGTATTAAAACCTTTAAGAAAGGTCTAGCAGAAATAACAGTCTAACAGAAATAATGATCTTTGTTCTATGAAGGGAGGAGTCTAGTTGCCAAGAGAAAAGGGGTGATTGAGATTTTATGTTAGCTCTTTAAAAAGTGACTTTTGGAAACAAATTATGGTTCCTTCCAAAGTGTGACCTTTTTCCCGTCTCTGTTACCTTTGTACTTTGAAATTTGCCATTCAAGTATCATTGAGAAGGACTTTAAATGATTTTCTATTGTTGGGTAGGTAGTTTGCTATTCATAATCACTCTTTGATGACGACTGCATTAAGGAGTGCATCAGAATTATAAAATCATAGATGTCAGATGTAACAGGGACAGGAAAAAAGTGTACCCCAAATTAGTCTTTTTGTCTGACAAATTACCTGGGAAACATTTGTCTTTGATGAGGAAATGCAGAAACGCATGAGTGTAATTAGAGAATTTGGAAAAAAAGTTTCTTGTGTGTTATAGGATCCGCATTTTAAAGTTTGAAACAAACTATATATCATTGAGTGTACTCGGGATTCAGAAAAGGATGCATGCATTAAGATCTATGACTTCTTTGTTAGTTTTAGCTGTCCTTTTTCTTTCTTTTACTTTTTCTTTCTTTGGTAGATATTTCAAATTTCCCACCTTGTTTATTTTTCTTTCAAAAGTATTCTTAACAAATATTTACTGAAGCAAGTGGCCATTTCGTTATTCAAAAACTTTTACTCAGCTTTATGTATAGAAAACTGCATGTTCTGTGTCAGCTTGGAAATAAATGTCATGTTTTGTTGTGTGTTACAGCATGCTGTGTGCTAATTTTAAAAGACCTTAAACCTTAAATCATGTCTACTTTATATTTTCTGATCGCTCTGGCAAAGTTCGGATCATTTATTGTTTGTTTCGAAAATGGAAACTTCATTAACTTTGCCTTTACTTGTATTTTCTTAACTTCGCTTTTGTTGGAAACATGCAAGGACAGGAAATGGGTAATAAAAGATCTGTTTTTAGTCTCTGAACAGTTTTATTTCGCATTGTATTAATTTTGTTAACTGTCCGTTTGATTCCCCCGTTCGATCCCCCCCCCCCCCCCGATCCCCACTGGTGGTTGGTCTCCATAAAATAAGAAATATAGCTTTATAATGCTTATAATTTTTTTTGTACACGCACAAACCTGAGCATGTGATCGCTTCAAAACACGGGACAATGCTTTATGCTAATTTAATTATTGTTCAAAATTAACCATAGTAACCATTGTCTTCCGATGTACAATGGACATTAATTGTGATTGGATAAAAGTTTGTCGTAGTTGAGAGGTTTCAACAGAGGGCGCTATGCGTTGCTAGTTGGCCTTTATTTTGCATCACGCGGTTGGCAACTTATTAGCTTGGTGCAACATACGAAAGTAAACGCAAGTAAACAAGCTGCGAGGTGAAATTTCCTTGGGAAAGTTTGACATAATATCATCCAAGTCGTCTTCTAAAAAGCGTACACAATATGTCTTCAAGCGACTGGGAATACAACTTGGTAAATATCAATTGATAGCAGAGAATTTGGCGCTCTTATTTTATAGGCGCCGAAGGGAATGTCACAGTCATTCGTTCTTTAGAGCAGAGCCTCCGGAGCATGACGAGGCGCTTGCATGATGAAGCATTCACATATGCAATGAAGACGTAGTCCAACCTGGGCCATCACAATGCATATATTTTCTATAATCAATGTGTGGTCGTGTCTATTTTATTTCATACAATATTTTTCGCTTGTTAGATTTATTGAAACATTGTTAGGTATGCATCTTGCATAATAATTCTTCATTAGTTTAACCCAAACAATAATAATGTCAACGCAAGTAGTATGGAACGCCGTATTATCGCGGTACTTATCACGTTTTTCGTTCGGAATAGAGATTGCCCACTAACCTTCCAGAATTGTCCTGTCTTATGTGTAGTATAACTCTTCCTTTTTAAATTAATATAAAAAAATCCGACGGTGGTGTGGTTTATTCCGTGTACGATGCCTGTGAAAATAGACATGCGCGGCGTTTGCGAACGGAGGTGGACTCCCTATTATCGCGGTATGCGGGAAGTGGTTTTTATAATAATCCCAACTTTTTTGTTCATAGTTTATCTTTGACCAAAACACCCCCTGAATAAAGTCTGATATTTTCCCTGTAACGTTCAAGTTGATTAAAGACAAAATGTCTGCAGGATGATTTCTTAAGACCCTGCCCTTCCCCCGAAAGGAGAACACAAATCCCTGAGGCAAGTCTACTGATCGGCGATTGAGGGCGCCATTCACTTTACACGGTGTGCCGTTTTATTTTCGCTAACGCGCGGTGCTTATTTTGATCCCGTAAAAGTTGTTACGATTTCGCGCTGCAAATATCGTCGTTCGACTTCATTTTACATTTGCAGCTGAAGAATGGGAACCAGACAATGGAACTTTCATGGACAGAGCGCAATTAAAGATTTATATTAAAATATAAACGGTACCTTTTAGCAGACACGGTGAGGGAAAATTTTGCAAGTTTTGGAAAACGTTAATATTTATTAAAATCGTTAAAAGTCCCGAAAGACACAACATTTTTTAATCGTCCTTTTTATACATTTCGGTAGAAAATCCTTGATGACTGGTAAACTGGATAAAAATCGCCACTTGAAGGAGTTTTGACACTGTAAAAAGAGAAATTTCCCATGCCGCGATAATAGGGATGCCGCGATAATAGGGAGTCCGACTATACTAGCCCAGTTAGACCCTGGCCTGGGCGGCGGGGCCTATGGGTTTTTTTAATCGACCAAATGACAAGGGGGGGGGGGGGGGGCTACAGCATATTGAGATACAACATCACAAAGTCAAATTGTACCAGATTATAACATAAGTGAATGGGTGATGAAAAAAAAAATTAAAATGTCAAAATAAAAATCTCTGAAATGGTTGGCCTATGAAAAGCTTGAATAAGTCACAAAAAGGTGATTGATGAACCTATTAGGCTACTCAGTTTAAGACTTCAAGAAGTCTCAGTCTTGTGATAAACTTTACAGTTCTAGACAAAGTTGGGCTTAATTCACCAGTGCATTATGATCTTCATTCTTGACACTTCCTCTTGACCGTCACCCTCCATAGTACATGAGCCGGGCTGCTGAGAGCAAACCTCCTCAGGGAGGCAACATGTCCGATATCGAGGATGATGATTACGATGCCGAGGAGCCGGAGAAGATGTACCACTTGGATCTGGCCAGCCGCATCAAGGAGAAGTTCCATCGTCGACTCGTCAAGACAGGCATCCCACGCAGGCCGGGATACTACCAGGTAAAGATGGTGGCTTGAGCAGAGTCTAATTAATTAGTAGAGTTTCATTAGGCCTAGATACTTCATCACTTACAGCAAATTTAGAGTCCCAGATCAGTCTGTGGTGTAGGGGGTCAACTTAATTCAAATATCCATCCATTCCGCATGATATTTTTGGGTGCTGTCCTGATTGCAGAGAAGTCGCCACATGGCAACCAATAAGGTTTGAGTACCAGTAAGACATTGCCTGTACTCATGTATGATTTGACATCAGTTCTCCAGTTAATAGAGCTCCATTTTCCGACATTTCTGTCACCTTTTTTTCCATTTCTCCTGTGTTTGATTTTTTGTTAGCTATTCTTTATAAACTTCAGTTTCATTTGAGATAATCCTTCACCCAATTCAACCATTACAATTTCTTTGTTTATTTTTGTGGTTGCTACAGATTCAGACGTGTCGTTCCATGGCCAAGCCCAGCGGTCATTACTACACCGGCAAGCATTGGGAGATGGCTCCACAGGGAGCAGACAGGGGCGGTGTTGGGGCCTTGCAAAGACCCCTGGAACGTACCACTAGAAGACTTACTATCTGCGCTGTCAACCAGTATGTTGTTTATAAAATAATTATGTTCATATTAGTGTCCATGTGTTACATAGTACTTGGTACTTGGTTGGTTCTTCTCCTAAGGACTTCCACAAGGGAGTATAACTAGGAGGCCAGAAACACCGGGGCAAACCCCTTCTCTTAGCGATAAGTGTTACTGGGTACTTTCACGTGCGTTAGGCCTTATACAACACACGGGACCTCCGGCTTAACGTCCCATCCGAAGGACGAAGCAATAATGGTTAAGTGCCTTGCTTAAGGGCACAAGTGTCCGGGCCCGGGCTCGAACCCACGCCACTGTTGCCTCTGAAACACCAGAGCATGAGTCCGGTGCTCTTAACCGCTAGGCCATGACACTCCACTCTAACAAAGAAGTGAGAAGTTTTGTAGTTAACCATTTTCAGGGGCATTTATTTCAGTGTTAATGTCCCCCTCCCCCAATTATTTATCACAGTATGTGTTTTAACTTACACTACTTTAATTACTGTTTTTTTATTCTGCAGATAAGCCATTAATCTGTTTTTTCTAATTATCTAATCTAGCTTCAACCAAATTTGATCTTTTTTTCCCTTGCTCATTTAGCTCAAGTTGAATTGGTTTTTGAGGGCTGTTTACAATAATGACGTTATTTCATTTATTAAGGGCCTGTGATGATGAAAAGGGCCGTCGCACCAAGAACGAAGCTCGCGAGATGCAAGTTGCTGGAAGACTTTTCTCCCCGTTGAACAAGGAGTTCAAACACATCATTGCCTTCAATGAGGTACATCTACCTTCGTCTCATTCATTCTGATAGACCCTAAAATAGAAGAAGGCTATTGCACCAAGAGACGATTTCTTTTCTCCTTGACCCCTTCTTCGGTGTGGCTTTTCTTTAATCCTAGGAAGAGCAAGAGAAAGAGGAGACATGCAAGAGACAAGGATTAATGGAAGGGAAAGACTGTGTCATGGCCGACCTGCTCTACCAACAAAACGGCAAGAAACTCAACAGAGGTATTGAGGAGGAGAGACAACGCCGTATGACCATCATGTCTGAGCTGACAGATGAGGAGAAGGTACTGCAATTCCCTGACTAGTAATTTTGGACAGGTTTTGGACTAAGTACGATTGTATACATGATAAGTCAATCACAAATCTGATCACAATCACAAGAATAATCACAGTTCTTGTGAAAAGGTTGTAGTTTGACTTGAGACTGGATGATTTATGATTGGCTTGAGTATTGAAACTCATTTCTTGGCCTTATTTCTACGTAACACAAGGATAATTGTTTCTTTCATGCAGTCCCCTATTGGGATATTTCATCTAATGTTTTACAAGATGTTTTGTGTGAGGTTTTGTTGAGAATCCTTAAACATTTGATGTTCATAACTGAACTAGGTTGAGCTCAACTGTGTACATGTATGAATACAATATGTAAAATATCCGTCAAGCCCACCCTTCAAAATACTTGTTGATCTTGTCATTGGTTTACTAAATCTCTTTCTCACTTTTATTGTGATACTCTGGTAAAATACACCACTATTATTAAGATTGATTCAT